>NC_073236.2:144473304-145906006 GCF_029281585.2 Gorilla gorilla gorilla
TTTCCATGTTTATAGAGATAGCGGTGTAGATATCTCCATGTTTACACAGATAGCGGTGTAGATATTTCCATGTTTACACAGATAGCGGTGTAGATATTTCCATGTTCATACAGATAGCGGTGTAGATAATTCCATGTGTATAGAGATAACGGTGTAGATATTTACATATTCCTACAGATGGCTGTGTAGATATTTCCATGTTTGTACAGATAGCGGTGTAGATATTTCCATGTTTACACAGATAGTGGTGTAGATATTTCCATGTTTACACAGATAGCGGTGTAGGTATTTCCATGTTTATACAGATAGCAGTGTAGATATTTCCATGTTTATAGAGATAGCGGTGTAGAAATTTCCATGTTTATACAGTTAGCGGTGTAGATATTTCCATATTTATACAGATAGCGTTGTTGATATTTCCATGTTTATAGAGACAGCAGTGTAGATATTTCCATGTTTATACAGATGGCGATGTAGATATTTCCATGTTCATACAGATGGCGGCGAAGATATTTCCATGTTTATAGAGATAGCGGTGTAGATACTTCCATGTTTACACAGATAGCAGTGTAGATATTTCCATGTTTACACAGATAGCGGTGTAGATATTTCCATGTTTATACAGATAGCGGTGTAGATATTTCAATGTTTATAGAGTTGGCGGTGTAGATATTTTCATGTTCAAACAGATGGCGGTGTAGATATTTCCATGTTTATATCGATGGTAGTGTAGATATTTCCAAGTTCATACAGATGACGGTGAAGAAATTTCCATGTTTATACACATAACGGTGAAGATATTTCCAAGTTTTAAGAGATGGCGGTGTAGATATTTCCATGTTTACACAGATAGCGGTGTAGATATTTCCATGTTTACACAGATAGCGGTGTAGATATTTCCATGTTTACACAGATAGCGGTGAAGATATTTCCATGTGTATACAGATAACTGTGTAGATATTTACATGTTCCTACAGATGGCTGCGTAGATATTTCCATGTTTATACAGATAGCGGTGTAGATATTTCCGTCTTTATACACATAATGGTGTAGATCTTTCCATGTTTTCAGAGATAGCGGTGTAGATCTTTCCATGTTTACACAGATAGCGGTGTAGATATTTCCATGTTTATACAGATAGCAGTGTAGATATTTCCATGTTTATAGAGATAGTGGTGTAGATATTTACATGTTCCTACAGATGGCTGTGTAGATATTTCCATGTTTATACAGATAGCGGTGTAGATATGTCAATATTAGTGGAGATAGTGGTGTAGATATTTCCATGTTCCTACAGTTGGTGGTTTAGTTATTTCCATTTTTACACAGATAGCGGTGTAGGTATTTCCAAGTTTATGCAGATAGCGGTGTAGATATTTCCACTTTTAGGCACATAGCGGTGTAGATATTTCAATGTTTAAACAGATAGCGTTGTAGATATTTCCATGTTCCTACAGAGGGCGGTGTAGATATTTACATGTTTATAGAGATGGCGGTTTAGACATTTCCACGTTCATACAGATGGCGGTGTAGATATTTCCATGTTTATACAGATAGCGGTGTAGATATTTCCATGTGTATACAGATAACTGTGTAGATATTTACATGTTCCTACAGATGGCTGTGTAGATATTTCCAAGTTTATACAGATAGCGGTGTAGATATTTCCATGTTTATAGAGATAGCGGTGTAGATATTTCAATGTTCCCACTGTTGTTTTTTTAGATATTTCCATGTTTACAAGATAGTGGTGTAGATATTTCCAAGTTTATGCAGATAGCGGTGAAGATATTTCCACTTTTATGCAGATAGCGGTGTAGATATTTCCATGTTTATACAGAAAGCGGTGTAGATATTTCTATGTTCCAACACATAGCGCTGTAGATATTTCCATGTTTATGGAGTTGGCGGTTTAGACATTTCCATGTTCATACAGATGGCGGTGTAGATATTTCCATGTTTTTACAGATAGCAGTGTAGATATTTCCATCTTTATACACATAACGGTGTAGATATTTCCATGTTTATACAGATGGCGGTGTAGATATTTCCATACCCATACAGATGGCGGTGTAGATATTTCCATGTTTATAGATATAGCGGTGTAGGTATTTCCATGTTTACACAGACAGCGGTGTAGATATTTCCATGTTTACACAGATAGCGGTGTAGATATTTCCATGTTTATAGAGACAGCGGCGTAGTTATTTCCATGTTTATAGAGATATCAGCGTAGATATTTCCAGGTTTATACAGAGCGTAGTGTAGATATTTCCATGTTTATATAGATGGCTGTGTGGATATTTCCATGCTTATAGAGATAGCGGTGTAGATATCTCCATGTTTACACAGACAGCAGTGTAGATATTTCCATGTTTACACAGATAGAGGTTTAGACATTTCCATGTTCATACAGATAGCGGTGTAGGTAATTCAATGTGTATACAGATAACAGTGTAGATATTTACATATTACTACAGAGGGCTGTGTAGATATTTCCATGTTTGTACAGATAGCGGTGTAGATATTTCCATGTTTACACAGATAGCGGTGTAGATATTTCCATGTTTACACAGATAGCGGTGTAGATATTTCCATGTTTATACAGATAGCGGTGTAGATATTTCCATGTTTATACAGATAGCGTTGTTGATATTTCCATGTTTATAGAGACAGCAGTGTAGATATTTCCATGTTTATACAGATGGTGATGTAGATATTTCCATGTTCATGCAGAAGGCGGTGAAGATATTTCCATGTTTATAGAGATAGCGGTGTAGATACTTCCATGTTTACACAGATAGCGGTGTAGATATTTCCATGTTTACACAGATAGCGGTGTAGATATTTCCATGTTTACACAGATAGCGGTGTAGATATTTCAATGTTTATAGAGTTGGCGGTGTAGATATTTTCATGTTCAAACAGATGGCGGTGTAGATATTTCCATGTTTATATCGATGGCAGTGTAGATATTTCCATGTTCATACAGATGACGGTGAAGATATTTCCATGTTTATACACATAACGGTGAAGATATTTCCAAGTTTTAAGAGATGGCGGTGTAGATATTTCCATGTTTACACAGATAGCGGTGTAGATATTTCCATGTTTACACAGATAGCGGTGTAGATATTTCCATGTTTATACAGATAGCGGTGTAGATATTTCCATGTGTATACAGATAACTGTGTAGATATTTACATGTTCCTACAGATGGCTGCGTAGATATTTCCATGTTTATACAGATAGCGGTGTAGATATTTCCGTCTTTATACACATAATGCTGTAGATCTTTCCATGTTTTCAGAGATAGCGGTGTAGATCTTTCCATGTTTACACAGATAGCTGTGTAGATATTTCCATGTTTATACAGATAGCAGTGTAGGTATTTCCATGTTTATAGAGATAGTGGTGTAGATATTTACATGTTCCTACAGATGGCTGTGTAGATATTTGCATGTTTATACAGATAGCGGTGTAGATATGTCAATGTTTGTGGAGATAGTGGTGTAGATATTTCCATGTTCCTACAGTTGGTGGTTTAGATATTTCCATGTTTACACAGATAGCGGTGTAGGTATTTCCAAGTTTATGCAGATAGCGGTGTAGATATTTCCACTTTTAGGCACATAGCGGTGTAGATATTTCAATGTTTAAACAGATAGCGTTGTAGATATTTCCATGTTCCTACAGAGGGCGGTGTAGATATTTACATGTTTATAGAGATGGCGGTTTAGACATTTCCACGTTCATACAGATGGCGGTGTAGATATTTCCATGTTTATACAGATAGCGGTGTAGATATTTCCATCTTTATACACATAATGGTGTAGATCTTTCCATGTTTTTAGAGATAGCGGTGTAGATATTTCCATGTTTGCACAGATAGCGGTGTAGATATTTCCAAGTTTACACAGATAGCGGTGTAGATATTTCCATGTTTATAGAGATAGCGGTGTAGATATTTCCATGTTCCCACAGTTGTTTTTTTAGATATTTCCATGTTTACAAGATTGTGGTGTAGATATTTCCAAGTTTATGCAGATAGCGGTGAAGATATTTCCACTTTTATGCAGATAGCGGTGTAGATATTTCTATGTTCCAACACATAGCGCTGTAGATATTTCCATGTTTATAGAGTTGGCGGTTTAGACATTTCCATGTTCATACAGATGGCGGTGTAGATATTTCCATGTTTTTACAGATAGCAGTGTAGATATTTCCATCTTTATACACATAACGGTGTAGATATTTCCAAGTTTATACAGATGGCGGTGTAGATATTTCCATACCCATACAGATGGCGGTGTAGATATTTCCATGTTTATAGATATAGCGGTGTAGGTATTTCCATGTTTACACAGACAGCGGTGTAGATATTTCCATGTTTACACAGATAGCGGTGTAGATATTTCCATGTTTATAGAGATAGCGATTTAGTTATTTCCATGTTTATAGAGATATCAGTGTAGATATTTCCAGGTTTATACAGAGCGTAGTGTAGATATTTCCATGTTTATATAGATGGCTGTGTGGATATTTACATGCTTATAGAGATAGCGGTGTAGATATCTCCATGTTTACACAGATAGCGGTGTAGATATTTCCATGTTTACAAAGATAGAGGTGTAGACATTTCCATGTTCATTCAGATAGCGGTGTAGATAATTCCATGTGTATACAGATAACGGTGTAGATATTTACATATTCCTACAGATGGCTGTGTAGATATTTCCATGTTTGTACAGATAGCGGTGTAGATATTTCCATGTTTACACAGATAGCAGTGTAGATATTTCCATGTTTACACAGATAGCGGTGTAGATATTTCCATGTTTATACAGTTAGCGGTGTAGATATTTCCATGTCTATACAGATAGCGGTGTTGATATTTCCATGTTCATACAGATAGCGGTGTAGATATTTCCATGTTCATACAGATAGCGGTGTAGATATTTCCATGTTCATACAGATAGAGGGGATGATATTTCCATGTTTATACAGAAAGCGGTGCTGATATTTCCATGTTTATACAGGTAGCGGTGTAGATATTTCCATGTTTATACAGGTAGCGGTATAGATATTTCCATGTTTATACAGATAGCGGTGTAGATATCTCCATCTTAATACAGATTTCAGTGTAGATATTTATATGTTCATACAGATGGCCGTGCAGATATTTCCATGTTCATACAGATGGAGGTGTAGGTATTTCCATGTTCATACAGATAGCGGTGTAGTTATTTCCATGTGCAAAGAGATAGCTGTGTAGATATTTACATGTATATGCAGATAGCTGTGTAGATATTTCCATTTTCATGCAGATAGCGGTTTAGATATTTCCATGTTCAAACAGATAGCGGTGTAGATATTTCCATGTTCATACAGATAGCGGTGTAGATATTTCCATGTTTATACAGATAGCGGTGAAGATGTATGCATGTTTACACAGATAGCGGTGTAGATATTTCCATGTTCATACAGATAGTGGTGTAGATATTTCCATGTTCATCCAGATGACTGTGTAGATATATCCATGTTCATACAGATAGCGGTGTAGATATTTCCATGTTCATACAGATAGTGGTGTAGATATTTCCATGTTCATACAGATAGCGGTGTAGCTATTTCCATGTTCATACAGATAGCGGTGTAGATATTTCCATGTTCGTACAGATAGCGGTGTAGTTATTTCCATGTTCATACAGATAGCGGTGCTGATATTTCCATGTTTATACAGGTAGCGGTGTGGATATTTCCATGTTTATACAGATAGCGGTGTGGATATTTCCATGTTTATACAGAGAGCGCTGTAGATATTTCCAGGTGTATACAGATAGCAGTGTAGATATCTCCATCTTAATACGGATGGCTTTGTAGATATTTATATGTTCATACAGATGGCGGTGCAGATATTTCCATGTTCATACAGATGGCGGTGTAGCTATTTCCATGTTCATACAGATAGCGTTGTAGCTATTTCCATGTTCATGCAGATAGCGGTGTAGATATTTCCATGTTCATCCATATGGCTGTGTAGATATATCCATGTTCATACAGATTGCGGTGAAGATATTTCCATGTTCATACAGATAGCAGTGTAGATATTTTCATGTTCCTACTGTTGGTGGTGTAGATATTTCCATGTGTACACAGATAGCGGTGTAGGTATTTCCAAGTTTGTGCAGATAGCGTTCTAGATATTTCCACTTTTAGGCATATAGCCGTGTAGATATTTCAATGTTTAAACAGATAGCGTTGTAGATATTTCCATGTTCCTACAGAGGGCGGTGTAGATATTTACATGTTTATAGAGATGGCGGTTTAGACATTTCCACGTTCATATAGATGGCGGTGTAGATATTTCCATGTTTATACAGATAGCGGTGTAGATATTTCCGTCTTTATACACATAATGGTGTAGATCTTTCCATGTTTTTAGAGATAGCGGTGTAGATATTTCCATGTTTACACAGATAGCGGTGTAGATATTTCCATGTTTATACAGATGACTCTGTAGATATTTCCATGTTTACAGAGATAGCAGTGTAGATATTTCCATGTTTACAGAGATATCGGTGTAGATATTGCCATGTTTACACAGATAGCCGTGTAGATATTTGCATGTATATAGGGATAGCGGTGTAGATTTTTCCATGTTTACGCAGATAGCATTGTAGATATTTCCAAGTTTAAACAGATAGCGGTGTAGATAATTCCATGTGTACACAGATAACAGTGTAGATATTTCCATGTTTATACAGATGGCGGTGTAGATATTTCCATACCCATACAGATGGCGGTGTAGATATTTCCATGTTTATAGATATAGCGGTGTAGGTATTTCCATGTTTACACAGAAAGCGGTGTAGATATTTCCATGTTTACACAGATAGCGGTGTAGATATTTCCATGTTTATAGAGATAGCGGTGTAGATGTTTCCATGTTTATAGAGATATCAGTGTAGATATTTCCAGGTTTATACAGAGCGTAGTGTAGATATTTTCATGTTTATGTGGATGGCTGTGAGGATATTTCCATGTTTATAGAGATAGCGGTGTAGATATCTCCATGTTTACACAGATATCGGTGTAGATATTTCAATGTGTGCACATATAGCGGTGTAGATATTTCCATGTTAATACAGATAGCTGTGTAGATAATTCCATGTGTATAGAGATAACGGTGTAGATATTTACATATTCCTACAGATGGCTGTGTAGATATTTCCATGTTTATACAGTTAGCGGTGTAGATATTTCCATGTCTATACAGATAGTGGTGTAGATATTTCCATGTTCATACAGATAGCGGTGTAGCTATTTCCATGTTCATACAGATAGCGGTGTAGATATTTCCATTTTCATACAGATAGTGGTGTAGATATTTCCATGTTCATTCAGATAGCGGTGCTATTTCCATGTTTATACAGGTAGCGGTGTGGATATTTCCATGTTTATACAGATAGCGATGTGGATATTTCCATGTTTATACAGATAGCGGTGTAGATATTTCCAGGTGTATACAGATAGCGGTGTAGATATCTCCATCTTAATACGGATGGCGGTGTAGATATTTATATGTTCATACAGATGGCGGTGCAGATATTTCCATGTTCATACAGATGGCGGTGTAGCTATTTCCATGTTCATACAGATAGCGGTGTAGCTATTTCCATGTTCATGCAGCTAGCGGTGTAGATATTTCCATGTTCATCCATATGGCTGTGTAGATATATCCATGTTCATACAGATGGTGGTGAAGATATTTCCATGTTCATACAGATAGCGGTGTAGATATTTCCATGTTCATACAGATAGTGTTGTAGATATTTCCATGTTCATACAGATAGCGGTGTAGCTATTTCCATGTTCATACAGATAGCGGTGTAGATATTTCCATGTTCATCCAGATGGCTGTGTAGATATATCCATGTTCATACAGATGGCGGTGAAGATATTTCCATGCTCATACAGATAGCGGTGTACATATTTCCATGTTCATACAGATAGTGGTGTAGATATTTCCATGTTCATACAGATAGGGGGGCTGATATTTCCATGTTCATACAGATAGCGGTGCTGATATTTCCATGTTTATACAGGTAGCGGTGTAGATATTTCCATGTATATACAGATAGCAGTGTGGATATTTCCATGTTTATACAGATAGCGGTGTAGATATTTCCATGGTTATAGACATAGCGGTGTAGATATTTCCATGTTTATACAGGTAGTGGTGTAGATATTTCCATGTTTATACAGATAGCTGTGTAGATATTTCCATGTTTATACAGATAGCGGTGTACATATTTCCATGTTCATACAGATAGTGGTGTAGATATTTCCATGTTCATTCAGATAGCGGTGCTATTTCCATGTTTATACAGGTAGCGGTGTGGATATTTCCATGTTTATTCAGATAGCGGTGTGGATATTTCCATGTTTATACAGATAGCGGTGTAGATATTTCCAGGTGTATACAGATAGCGGTGTAGATATCTCCATCTTAATACGGATGGCGGTGTAGATATTTATATGTTCATACAGATGGCGGTGCAGATATTTCCATGTTCATACAGATGGCGGTGTAGCTACTTCCATGTTCATACAGATAGCGGTGTAGCTATTTCCATGTTCATGCAGCTAGCGGTGTAGATATTTCCATGTTCATCCATATGGCTGTGTAGATATATCCATGTTCATACAGATGGCGGTGAAGATATTTCCATGTTCATACAGATAGCGGTGTAGATATTTCCATGTTCATACAGATAGTGGTGTAGATATTTCCATGTTCATACAGATAGCGGTGTAGCTATTTCCATGTTCATACAGATAGCGGTGTAGATATTTCCATGTTCATCCAGATGGCTGTGTAGATATATCCATGTTCATACAGATGGCGGTGAAGATATTTCCATGCTCATACAGATAGCGGTGTACATATTTCCATGTTCATACAGATAGTGGTGTAGATATTTCCATGTTCATACAGATAGGGGGGCTGATATTTCCATGTTCATACAGGTAGCGGTGTAGATATTTCCATGTATATACAGATAGCAGTGTGGATATTTCCATGTTTATACAGATAGCGGTGTAGATATTTTCATGGTTATAGACATAGCGGTGTAGATATTTCCATGTTTATACAGGTAGTGGTGTAGATATTTCCATGTTTATACAGATAGCTGTGTAGATATTTCCATGTTTATAAGATAGCGGTGTACATATTTCCATGTTCATACAGATAGTGGTGTAGATATTTCCATGTTCATACAGATAGGGGGGCTGATATTTCCATGTTCATACAGATAGCGGTGCTGATATTTCCATGTTTATACAGATAGCGGTGTAGTTATTTCCATGTGTAAAGAGATAGCTGTGTAGGTGTTTAAATGTATATGCAGATAGCAGTGTAGATATTTCCATTTTCATACAGATAGCGGTGTAGATATTTCCATGTTTATACAGATAGCTGTGTAGATATTTCCATGTTCATACAGATAGAGGGGTTATTTCCATGTTCTTACAGATAGCGGTGCTGATATTTCCATGTTTATACAGGTAGCGGTGTAGATATTTCCATGTTTATACAGATAACAGTGTAGATATTTCCTTGTTTATACAGATAGCGGTGTAGATATTTCCATGTTTTAACAGATAGCGGTGTAGATATCTCCATCTTAATACAGATGGCGGAGAAGATATTTATAAGTTCATACAGATGGCTGTGCAGATATTTCCATGTTCATACAGATGGCGGTGTAGATATTTCTATGTTCATACAGATAGCGGTGTAGTTATTTCCATGTGTAAAGAGATAGCTGTGTAGATATTTCCATGTATTTGCAGATAGCTGTGTAGAGATTTCCATTTTCATTCTGATAGCGGTTTAGATATTTAAATGTTCAAACAGATAGCGGTGTAGATATTTCCATGTTCATTCAGATAGCAGTGTAGATATCTCCATGCTTATACAGATTGCGAAGATGTATGCATATTTACACAGATAGCGGTGTAGATATTTCCATGTTCATTCAGATAGCGGTGTAGATATTTCCATGTTCATCCAGATGGCTGTGTAGATATATCCATGTTCATACAGATGGCGGTGTAGATATTTCCATGTTCATACAGATAGTGGTGTAGATATTTCCATGTTCATACAGATAGCGTTGTAGCTATTTCCATGTTCATACAGATAGCGGTCTAGATATTTCCATGTTCATAGAGATAGCGGTGTAGATATTTCCATGTTCATACAGATAGCGGTGCTGATATTTCCAGGTTTATACAGGTAGCGGTGTAGATATTTCCATGTTCATGCAGATAGCGGTGTAGATATTTCCATGTTCATCCAGATGGCTGTGTAGATATATCCATGTTCATACAGATGATTGTGAAGATATTTCCATGTTCATACAGATAGAGGGGCTGATATTTCCATGTTCATACAGATAGCGGTGCTGATATTTCCATGTGTATACAGGTAGCGGTGTGGATATTTCCATGTTTATACAGGTAGCGGTGTAGATATTTCCATGTTTATACAGATAGCGGTGTAGATATTTCCATGTTTATACAGACACCGGTGTAGATATTTCTATCTTAATACAGATGGCCGTGTAGTTATTTATATGTTCATACAGATGGCGGTGCAGATATTTCCATGTTTATACAGGCAGCGGTGAAGATATTTCCATGTTTATACAGATAGCGGTTTAGATATTTCCTTCTTAATACAGATGGCGGTGTAGATATTTATATGTTCATACAGATGGCGGTGCAGATACTTCCATGTTCATACAGATGGCGGTGTAGATATTTCCATGTTTATAGATATAGCGGTGTAGTTATTTCCATGTGTAAAGAGATAGCTGTGTAGATATTTCCATGTATATGCAGATAGCTGTGTAGATATTTCCACTTTCATGCAGATAGCGGTTTAGATATTTACATGTTCAAACAGATAGCGGTGTAGATATTTCCATGTTCATCCAGATGGCTGTGTAGATATATCCATGTTCATAGAGATAGAGGTGTAGATATTTCCATGTTCATACAGGTAGTGGTGTAGATATTTCCATGTTCATATAGATAGCGGTGTAGCTATTTCCATGTTCATACAGATAACGGTGTAGATATTTCCAAGTTCATAGAGATAGCGGTGTAGGTATTTCCATGTTCATACAGATAGCGGTTTATGTATTTCCATGTTTATACAGGTAGCTGTGTAGATATTTCCATGTTTATACAGATAGCGGTGTAGATATCTCCATCTTAATATAGATGGCGGTGTAGATATTTATATGTTCATAAAGATGGCGGTGCAGATATTTCCATGTTCATACAGATGGTGGAGTAGATATTTCCATGTTTATAGAGATAGCGCTGTAGCTATTTCCATGTGTAAAGATATATCTTTGTAGATATTTCCATGTATATGCAGATCGCTGTGTAGATATTTCCATTTTCATGCAGATAGCGGTGTAGATATTTCCATGTTCAAACAGATAGCGGTGTAGATATTTCCATGTTCATGCAGATAGCAGTGTAGATATTTCCATGTTTATACAGATAGCGGTGAAGATGTATGCATGTTTACACAGATAGCGGTGTAGATATTTCCATGTTCATACAGATAGCGGTGTAGATATTCCCATGTTCATCCAGATGGCTGTGTAGATATATCCAAGTTCATACAGATGGCGGTGAAGATATTTCCATGTTCATGCAGATAGCGGTGTAGTTATTTCCATTTGTAAAGAGATAGCTGTGTAGATATTTCCATGTATATGCAGATAGCTGTGTAGATATTTCCATTTTCATGCAGATAGCGGTTTAGATATTTCCATGTTCAAACAGATAGTGGTGTAGATATTTCCATGTTCATAGAGATACCGGTGTAGATATTTCCATGTTCATACAGATAGAGGGGCTATTTCCATGGTCTTACAGATAGCGGTGCTGATATTTCCATGTTTATACAGGTAGCGGTGTAGATATTTCCATGTTTATACAGATAGCAGTGTAGATATTTCCATGTTTATACAGATAGCGTTGTAGATATTTCCATGTATTTACAGATAGCGGTGTAGATATCTCCATCTTAGTACAGATGGCGGAGTAGATATTTATATGTTCACACAGAGGGCGGTGCAGATATTTCCATGTTCATACAGATGGCGGTGTAGATATTTCCATGTTCATACAGATAGCGGTGTAGTTATTTCCATGTGTATAGAGATAGCTGTGTAGATATTTCCATGTATTTGCAGATAGCTGTGTAGAGATTTCCATTTTCATGCTGATAGCGGTTTAGATATTTAAATGTTCAAACAGATAGCGGTATAGATATTTCCATGTTCATACTGATAGCGGTGTAGATATTTCCATGCTTATACAGATTGCGAAGATGTATGCATATTTACACAGATAGCGGTGTAGATATTTCCATGTTCATGCAGATAGCGGTGTAGATATTTCCATGTTCATCCAGATGGCTGTGTAGATATATCCATGTTCATACAGATGGCGGTGTAGATATTTCCATGTTCATACAGATAGTGGTGTAGATATTTCCATGTTCATACAGATAGCATTGTAGCTACTTCCATGTTCATACAGATAGCGGTGAAGATTTTTCCATGTTCATAGAGATAGCGGGGTAGCTATTTCCATGTTCATACAGATAGCGGTGCTGATATTTCCAGGTTTATACAGGTAGCGGAGTAGATATTTCCATGTTCATGCAGATATCGGTGTAGATATTTCCATGTTCATCCAGATGGCTGTGTAGATATATCCATGTTCATACAGATGGCGTTGAAGATATTTCCATGTTCACACAGATAGAGGGGCTGATATTTCCATGTTCATACAGATAGCGGTGCTGATATTTCCATCTTTATACAGGTAGCGGTGTAGATATTTCCATGTTTATACAGGTAGCGGTGTAGATATTTCCATGTTTATACAGATAGCGGTGTAGATATTTCCATGTCTATACAGATAGCGGTGTGGATATTTCCATGTTCATACAGATAGCGGTGTAGATATTTCCATGTTCATACAGATAGTGGTGTAGATATTTCCATGTTCATACAGATAGAGGGGCTGATATTTCCATGTTCATACAGAAAGCGGTGCTGATATTTCCATGTTTATACAGGTAGCGGTGTAGATATTTCCATGTTTATACAGATAGCGGTGTAGATATTTCCATGTTTATACAGATAGCGGTGAAGATATCTCCATCTTAATACAGATGGCAGTGTAGATATTTATATGTTCATACAGATGGCCGTGCAGATATTTCCATGTTCATACAGATTCCGATGTAGATATTTCCATGTTCATAGAGATAGCGGTGTAGATATTTCCATGTTCATACAGATAGCGGTGTAGATATTTCCATGTTCATACAGAAAACGGTGTAGATATTTCCATGTTTATACAGATCGCGGTGAAGATGTATGCATGTTTACACAGATAGCGTTGTAGATATTTCCATGTTCATCCAGATGGCTGTGTAGATATATCCATGTTCATACAGATGGCGGTGAAGAAATTTCCATGTGCATACAGATAGCGGTGTAGCTATTTCCATGTTCATACAGATAGCGTTGTATGTATTTCCATGTTCATACAGATAGCGGTGTAGATATTTCCATGTTCATACAGATAGCGGTGTAGATATTTCCAAGTTCATCCAGATGGCTGTGTAGATATATCCATGTTCATACAGATGGCGGTGTAGATATTTCCATGTTCATAGAGATAGCGGTGTAGATATTTCCATGTTCATACAGATAGAGGGGCTGATATTTCCATGTTCATACAGATAGCGGCGCTGATATTTCCATGTTTATACAGGTAGTGGTGTAGATATTTCCATGTTTATACAGGTAGCAGTGTAGATATTTCCATGTTTATACAGATAGCGGTGTGGATATTTCCATGTTTATACAGATAGCGGTGTAGATATCTCCATCTTAATACAGATGGCGGGTAGATATTTATATGTTCATTCAGATGGCGGTGCAGATATTTCCATGTTCATACAGATGGCGGTGTAGATATTTCCATGTTCATACAGATAGCGGTGTAGTTATTTCCGTGTGTAAAGAGATAGCTGTGTAGATATTTCCATGTATATGCAGATAGCTGTGTAGATATTTCTATTTTCATGCTGATAGCGGTTTAGATATTTCCATGTTCAAACAGATAGCGGTGTAGATATTTCCATGTTCATACAGATAGCGTTGTAGATATTTCCATGCTTATACAGATTGCAGTGAAGATGTATGCATGTTTACACAGATAGCGGTGTAGATATTTCCATGTTCATGCAGATAACGGTGTAGATATTTCCATGTTCATCCAGATGGCTGTGTAGATATATCCATGTTCATACAGATAGCGGTGTAGATATTTCCATGTTCATACAGATAGAAGTGTATATATTTCCATGTTCGTACAGATAGCGGTGTAGCTATTTCCATGTTCATGCAGATAGCGGTGTAGATACTTCCATGTTCTTAGAGATAGCGGTGTAGATAATTCCATGTTCATACAGATAGCGGTGCTGATATTTCCATGTTTACAGGTAGCGATGTATATATTTCCATGTTTATACAGATAGCGGTGTAGATATTTCCAGGTTTATAAAGACAGCGGTGTAGATATTTCCAAGTTTATACAGATAACGGTGAAGATATCTCCATCTTAATACAGATGGCGGTGTAGATATTTATATGTTCATACAGATGGCAGTGCAGATATTTCCATGTTCATACAGATGGCGGTGTAGATATTTCCATGTTTATAGAGATAGCGGTTTAGTTATTTCCATGTGTAAAGAGATAGGTTTGTAGATATTTCCATGTATATGCAGATAGCTGTGTAGATATTTCTATTTTCATGCAGATAGCGGTTTAGATATTTCCATGTTCAAACAGATAGCGGTGTAGATATTTCCATGTTCATACAGATAGCGGTGTAGATATTTCCATGTTTATACAGATAGCGGTGAAACGTATGCAAGTTTACGCAGATAGCGGTGTAGATATTTCCATGTTCATACAGATCGTGGTGTAGATATTTCCATGTTCATCCAGATGGCTGTGTAGACATATCCATGTTCATACAGATGGCGGTGAAGATATTTCCATGTTCATACAGATAGCGGTGTAGATATTTCCATGTTCATACAGATAGCGGTGTAGATATTTCCATGTTCATACAGTTGGCTGTGTAGATATATCCATGTTCATACAGATGGCGGTGAATATATTTCCATGTTCATACAGATAGCGGTGTAGATATTTCCATGTTCATACAGATACCGGTGCAGATATTTCCATGTTCATACAGATAGCGGTGCTGATATTTCCATGTTTATACAGATAGTGTTGTAGATATTTCCATGTTTATACAGATAGCGGTGTAGATATCTCCTTCTTAATACAGATGGCGGTGTACATATATATATGTTCATACAGATGGCTGTGAAGATATTTCCATGTTCATACAGATGGCGGCGTAGATATTTCCATGTTTATAGAGATAGCGGTGTAGTTATTTCCATGTGTAAAGAGATAGCTGTGTAGATATTTCCATGTATATTCAGATAGCTGTGTAGATATTTCCATTTTCATGCAGACAGCGGTGTAGATATTTCCATGTTCAAACAGATAGCGGTGTAGATATTTCCATGTTCATACAGATAGCGGTGTATATATATCCATGTTCATACAGTTAGCGGTGTAGATATTTCCATGTTAATACAGATTGCGGTGTAGATATTTCCATGTTCATACAGATAGCGGTGCTGATATTTCCAAGTTTATACAGGTAGCGGTGTAGATATTTCCATGTTTATACAAATAGCGGTGTAGATATTTTCATGTTTATACAGATAGCGGTGTAGATATTTCCATGTTTATACAGGTAGCGGTGCAGATATTTCCATCTTAATACAGATGGCGGAGTAGATATTTCTATGTACATGCAGATGGCGGTGCAGATATTTCCATGTTCATACAGATAGCGGTGTAGATATTTCCATGTTCATCCAGATGGCTGTGTAGACATATCCATGTTCATACAGATGGCAGTGAAGATAATTCCATGTTTATACATCTAGCGGTGTAGATATTTCCATGTTCATACAGATAGCGGTGTAGGTATTTCCATGTTCATACAGATAGAGGGGCTGATATTTCTAGGTTCATACAGATAGCGGTGCTGATATTTCCATGTTTATACAGATAGCGGTGTAGATATTTCCATGTTTATACTGATAGCGGTGTAGATATCTCCATCTTAATACAGATGGCCGTGTAGATATTTATATGTTCATACAGATGGCGGTGCAGATATTTCCATGTTCATACAGATGGCGGTGTAGATATTTCCATGTTCATGCAGATAGCGGTGTAGTTATTTCCATGTGTAAAGAGATACCTGTGTAGATATTTCCATGTATATGCAGATAGCTCTGTAGATATTTCCATTTTCATGCAGATAGCGGTGTAGATATTTCCATGTTCAAACACATAGCGGTGTAGACATTTCCATATTCATTCAGATAGCGGTGAAGATATTTCCATGTTTATACAGATTGCGGTGAAGATGTATGCATATTTACACAGATAGCGGTGTAGATATTTCCATGTTCATACAGATAGCGGTGAAGATATTTCCATGTTCATCCAGATTGCTGTGTAGATATATCCATGTTCATACAGATGGCGGTGTAGATATTTCCATGTTCATACAGGTAGTGGTGTAGATATTTCCATGTTCATACAGATAGCGGTGTAGCTATTTCCATGTTCATAGAGATAGCGGTGCAGATATTTCCGTGTTCATACAGATAGCGGTGCTGATATTTCCATGTTTATACAGGTTGCGGTGTAAATATTTCCTTGTTTATACAGATAGCGGTGTAGATATTTCTATGTTTATACAGATAGCCGTGTAGATATTTCCATGTTTATACATATAGCGGTGTAGATATCTCCATCTTAATATAGATTGGGGTGTAGATATTTATATCTTCATACTGATGTCAGTGCAGATATTTCCATGTTCATACAGATGGCAGTGTAGATATTTGCATGTATATAGAGATAGCGCTGTAGTTATTTCCATGTGTAAAGAGATAGCTTTGTAGATATTTCCATGTATATGCAGATCGCTGTGTAGATATTTCCATTTTCATGCAGATAGCGGTGTAGATATTTCCATGTTCAGATAGCGGTGTAGATATTTCCATGTTCATGCAGATAGCAGTGTAGATATTTCCATGTTTATACAGATAGCGGTGAAGATGTATGCATGTTTATACAGATAGCGGTGTAGATATTTCCATGTTCATCCAGATGGCTGTGTTGATATATCCATGTTCATACAGATGGCGGTGAAGATATTTTCATGTTCATACAGATAGCGGTGTAGTTATTTCCGTGTGTAAAGAGATAGCTGTGTAGATATTTCCATGTATATGCAGGTAGCTGTGTAGACATTTCCATTTTCATGCAGATAGCGTTTTAGATATTTCCATGTTCAAACAGATAGCGGTGTAGATATTTCCATGTTCATAGAGAGAGCGGTGTAGATATTTCCATGTTCATACAGATAGCGGTGTAGATATTTCCATGTTTATACAGATAGTGGTGAAGATGTATGCATGTTTACACAGATAGCGGTGTAGATATTTCCATGTTCATACAGATAGCGGTGTAGATATTTCCATGTTCATCCAGATGGCTGTGTAGACATATCCATGTTCATACAGATGGCGGTGAACATATTTCCATGTTCATACAGATAGCGGTGTAGATATTTCCATGTTCATCCAGATGGCTGTGTAGTTATATCCATGTTCATACAGATAGCGGTGTAGATATTTCCATGTTCATACTGATAGCGGTGTAGATATTTCCATGTTCATACAGATAGCGGTGTAGATATTTCCATGTTCATACAGATAGCGGTGTAGATATTTCCATGTTCATACAGGTAGCGGTGTAGATATTTCCATGTTCATACAGATAGCGGTGCTGATATTTCCGTGTTTATACAGGCAGTGGTGTAGATATTTCCATGTTTATACAGATAGCGGTGTAGATATCTCCTTCTTAATACAGATGGCGGTGTAGATATTTATATGTTCATACAGATGGCGGTGCAGATATTTCCATGTTCATACAGATGGTGGTGTAAATATTTCCATGTTTATAGATATAGCAGTGTAGTTATTTCCATGTGTAAAGAGATAGCTGTATATATATTTCCATGTATATGCAGATAGCTTTTTAGATATTTCCATTTTCATGCAGTTAGCGGTGTAGATATTTACATGTTCAAACAGATAGCGGTGTAGGTATTTCCATGTTCATTCAGATAGCTTTGTAGATATTTCCATGTTCATACAGATAGCGGTGTTGATATTTCCATATTCATACAGATAGCGGTGTAGATATTTCCATGTTCATACAGATAGCGGTGCTGATATTTCCATGTTTATACAGGTAGCGGTGTAGATATTTCCATGTTTATACAGATAGCGGTGCAGATATTTCCATGTTAATACAGATAGCGGTATAGATATCTCCATCCTAATACAGATGTTGGTGTAGATATTTATATGTTCATACAGATGGCGGTGCAGATATTTCCATGTTCATACAGATGGCGGTGTAGATATTTCCATGTTCAGATAGCGGTGTAGATATTTCCATGTTCATACAGACAGCGGTGTAGATATTTCCATGTTCATACAGATAGCGGTGTAGATATTTCCATGTTCATACAGGTAGCGGTGTAGATTTTTCTATGTTCATACAGATAGCGGTGTAGATATTTCCATGTTCATACAGATAGCGGTGTAGTTATTTCCATGTGTAAAGAGATAGCTGTGTAGATATTTCCATGTATAAAAGATAGCTGTGTGGATATTTCCATTTTCATGCAGATAGCGGTTTAGATATTTCCATGTTCAAACAGATAGCGGTGTAGATATTTCCATGTTTATAGAGATAGCGGTGTAGATATTTCCATGTTCATACAGATAGAGGGGCTGATATTTCCATGTTCATACATATTGCGGTGCTATTTCCATGTTTATACAGGTAGCGGTTTAGATATTTCCATGTTTATACAGGTAGTAGTGTAGATATTTCCATGTTTATACAGAGAGCGGTGTAGATATATCCATGTTTATACAGATAGGTGTGTAGATATCTCCTTCTTAATACAGATGGCGGTGTAGATATTTATATGTTCATACAGATGGCGGTGCAGATATTTCCATGTTCATACAGATGGCTGTGTAGATATTTCCATGTTCATAAAGATAGCGGTGTAGTTATTTCCATGTGTAAAGAGATAGCTGTGTAGATATTTCCATGTATATGCAGATAGCGGTGTAGATATTTCGATTTTCATGCTGATAGCGGTTTAGATATTTCCATGATCAAACAGATAGCGGTGTAGATATTTCCATGTTCATTCAGATAGCGGTGTAGCTATTTCCATGCTTTTGCAGATTGCGGTGAAAATGTATGCATGTTTACACAAATAGCGGTGTAGATATTTCCATGTTCATGCAGATAGCGGTGTAGATATTTCCATGTTCATCCAGATGGCTGTGTAGATATATCCATGTTCATACAGATAGCGGTGTAGATATTTCCATGTTCATTGAGATTGCGGTGTAGATATTTCCATGTTTATACAGATAGCGGTGTAGATATTTCCAAGTTTATACAGATAGCGGTGAAGATATCTCCATCTTAATACAGATGGCGGTGTAGATATTTATATGTTCATACAGATGGCAGTGGAGATATTTCCATGTTCATACAGATGGCGGTGTAGATATTTCCATTTTCATACAGATAGCGGTGTAGATATCTCCATGTTCACACAGATAGCGGTGTAGATATTTCCATGTTCATACAGATGGCGGTGCAGAAATTTCCATGTTCATACTGATAGCGGTGCTGAGATTTCCATTTTTATACAGATAGCGGTGTAGATGTTTCCATGTTTATACAGATAGCGGTGTAGATATTTCCATGTTTATACAGATAGCGGTGTAGATATCTCCTTAATACAGATGGCAGTGTAGATATTTATATGTTCATACAGATGGCAGTGAAGATATTTCCATGTTCATACAGATGGCGGTGTAGATATTTCCATGTTTATAGATATAGCGGTGTAGTTATTTCCATGTGTAAAGAGATAGCTGTGTAGATATTTCCATGTATATGCAGAAAGCTTTGTAGATATTTCCATTTTCATACAGATAGCGGTGTAGATATTTACACGTTCAAACAGATAGCAGTGTAGTTATTTCCATGTTCATACAGATAGCGGTGTAGATATTTCCATGTTCATACAGATAGCGGTGCTGATATTTCCATGTTTATGCAGATAGCGGTGCTGATGTTTCCATGTTTATACAGGTAGCAGTGTAGATATTTCCATGTTTATTCAGATAGCAGTGTAGATATCTCCATCTTAATACAGATGGCGGTGTAGATATTTATATGTTCATACAGATGGCGGTGCAGATATTTCCATGATCATACAGATGGCGGTGTAGATATTTCCATGTTCATACAGATAGCGGTGTAGTTATTTCCATGTGTAAAGAGATATATGTGTAGATATTTCCATGTATATGCAGATAGCTGTGTAGATAGTTCCATTTTCATGCAGATAGTGGTGTATATATTTCCATCTTCAAACAGATAGCGGTGTACGTATTTCCATGTTCATACAGATAGCGGTGTAGATATTTCCAAGTTTTTACACACAGCGGTGAAGATGTATGCATGTTTATACAGATAGCGGTGTGGAGATTTCCATGTTCATACAGAGTGCTGTGTAGATATATCCATGTTCATACAGATAGCGGTGTAGATATTTCCATGTTCATACAGATAGCGGTGTAGATATTTCCATGTTCATCCAGATGGCTGCGTAGATATATCCATGTTCATACCGATGGCGGTGAAGATATTTCCATGTCCATACAGATAGCGGTGTAGATATTTCCATGTTCATACAGATAGCGGTGTAGCTATTTCCATGTTCATTCAGATACCGGTGTATATATTTCCATGTTCATACAGATAGCAGTGCAAATATTTCCATGTTCATACAGATAGCAGTGTAGATATTTCCATGTTCATCCAGGAGGCTGTGAAGATATATCCATGTTCATACAGATAGCGGTGTAGATATTTCCATGATCATACAGATGGCTGTGTAGATATATCCATGTTCATACAGATAGCGGTGTAGATATTTCCATGTTTATACAGATAGCGGTGTAGATATTTCCATGTTTATACAGATAGCAGTGTAGATATTTCGATGTTTATACAGATAGCGGTGTAGATATTTCCTTCTTAATAAAGATGGCGGTGCAGATATTTATATGTTCATACACATGTCGGTGCAGATATTTCCATGTTCATACAGATGGCAGTGTAGATATTTCCATGTTCATACAGATAGCGGTGTAGATATCTCCATGTTCACACAGATAGCGGTGTAGATATTTCCATGTTCATACAGATGGCGGTGCAGATATTTCCATGTTCATACTGATAGCGGTGCTGATATTTCCATTTTTATACTGATAGAGGTGTAGATATTTCCATGTTTATACACATAGCGGTGTAGATATTTCCATGTTTATACAGATAGCAGTGTAGATATCTCCTTAATACAGATGGCGGTGTAGATATTTATAAGTTCATACAGATGGCAGTGAAGATATTTCCATGTTCATACAGATGGCGGTGTAGATATTTCCATGTTTTTAGAGATAGCGGTGTAGTTATTTCCATGTGTAAAGAGATAGCTGTGTAGATATTTCCATGTATATGCAGATAGCTGTGTAGATATTTCCATTTTTATGCAGACTGCGGTGTAGATATTTCCATGTTCATACAGATAGTGGTGTATATATTTCCATGTTCATACAGATAGCGGTGTAGATATTTCCATGTTCATACAGATAGCGGTGTAGATATTTCCATGTTCATACAGAAAGCGGTGTAGATATTTCCATGTTCATCCAGATGGCTGTGTAGTCATATCCATGTTCATACAGATAGCGGTTTAGATATCTCCATCTTAATACAGATGGCGGTGTAGATATTTATATGTTCATTCAGATGGCGGTGCAGATATTTCCATGTTCATACAGATAGCGGTGTAGTTATTGCCATTGGTAAAGAGATAGCTGTGTAGATATTTCCATGTACATGCAGATAGCTCTGTAGATATTTCCATTTTCATGCAGATAGCGGTTTAGATATTTCCAAGTTCAAACAGAGGTGTAGATATTTCCATGTACATACAGATAGCGGTGTAGATATTTCCATGTTCATACAGATAGCGGTTTAGATATTTCCATGTCCATCCAGATGGCTGTGTAGATATATCCATGTTCATACAGATAGCGGTGTAGTTATTTCCATGTTCATACAGATAGTGGTGTAGATATTTCCATGTTCAGATAGCGGTGTAGCTATTTCCATGTTCATACAGACAGCGGTGTATATATTTCCATGTTCGTACAGATATCGGTGGAGATATTTCCATATTCATACAGATAGCTGTGCTATTTCCATGTTTATACAGGTAGCGGTGTAGATATTTCCATGTTTATACAGATAGCGGGGTAGATATTTCCATGTTTATACAGATAGCGGTGTAGATATTTCCAGGTTTATTCAGATAGCGGTGCAGATATCTCCTTCTTAATACAGATGGCGGTGTAGATATTTATATGTTCATACAGATGGCGGTGCAGATATTTCCATGTTCATACAGATGGCGGTGTAGATATTTCCATATTTTTAGAGATAGCGGTGTAGTTATTTCCATGTGTAAAGAGATAGCTGTGTAGATATTTCCATGTATATACAGATTTCTGTGTAGATATTTACATTTTCATGCAGACAGTGGTGTAGATATTTCCATGTTCAAACAGATAGCGGTGTAGATATTTCCATGTTGATTCATATAGCAGTGTAGATATTTCCATGTTCATACAGATAGCGGTGTAGAAATTTCAATGTTCATACAGATAGCGTTGTAGATATTTAAATGTTCATACAGATAGCGGTGCTGATATTTCCATGTTTATACAGGTAGCGGTGTAGATATTTAGATGTTTATACAGATAGTGGTGTAGATATTTCCATGTTTATACAGATAGCGGTGTAGATATTTCCATGTTTATACAGATAGCAGTGTAGATATCTCCATCTTAATACAGATGGCGGTGTAGATATTTATATGTTCATACAGATGGCGGTGCAGATATTTCCATGTTCATACAGATAGCGGAGCAGCTATTTCCATGTTCATACAGATAGCGGTGTAGATATTTCCATGTTCCTCCAGATGGCTGTGTAGACATATCCATGTTCACACAGATGGCGGTGAAGATAATTCCATGTTCATACATCTAGCGGTGTAGATATTTCCATGTTCATACAGATAGCGGTGTAGATATTTCCATGTTCATACAGATAGCGGTGTAGATATTTCCATGTTCATACTGATAGCGGTGCTGATATTTCCATGTTTATACACGTAGCGGTGTAGATATTTCCATGTTTATACAGATAGCGGTGTAGATATTTCCATGTTTATGCAGATAGCAGTGTAGATATTTCGATGTTTATACAGATAGCGGTGTAGATATTTCCTTCTTAATAAAGATGGCGGTGCAGATATTTATATGTTCATACACATGTCGGTGCAGATATTTCCATGTTCATACAGATGGCAGTGTAGATATTTCCATGTTCATACAGATAGCGGTGTAGATATTTCCATGTTCATACAGATGGCGGTGCAGATATTTCCATGTTCATACTGATAGCGGTGCTGATATTTCCATTTTTATACTGATAGAGGTGTAGATATTTCCATGTTTATACACATAGCGGTGTAGATATTTCCATGTTTATACAGATAGCGGTGTAGATATCTCCTTAATACAGATGGCGGTGTAGATATTTATAAGTTCATACAGATGGCAGTGAAGATATTTCCATGTTCATACAGATGGCGGTGTAGATATTTCCGTGTTTTTAGAGATAGCGGTGTAGTTATTTCCATGTGTAAAGAGATAGCTGTGTAGATATTTCCATGTATATGCAGATAGTTGTGTAGATATTTCCATTTTTATTCAGACTGCGGTGTAGATATTTCCATGTTCAAACAGATAGCGGTGTAGATATTTCCATGTTCATACAGATAGTGGTGTATATATTTCCATGTTCATACAGATAGCGGTGTAGATATTTCCATGTTCATACAGATAGCGGTGTAGATATTTCCATGATCATACAGAAAGCGGTGTAGATATTTCCATGTTCATCCAGATGGCTGTGTAGTCATATCCATGTTCATACAGATAGCGGTGTAGATATCTCCATCTTAATACAGATGGCGGTGTAGATATTTATATGTTCATTCAGATGGCGGTGCAGATATTTCCATGTTCATACAGATAGCGGTGTAGTTATTGCCATTGGTAAAGAGATAGCTGTGTAGATATTTCCATGTACATGCAGATAGCTCTGTAGATATTTCCATTTTCATGCAGATAGCGGTTTAGATATTTCCAAGTTCAAACAGAGGTGTAGATATTTCCATGTACATACAGATAGCGGTGTAGATATTTCCATGTTTATACAGATAGTGGTGAAGATGTATGCATGTTTACACAGATAGCGGTGTAGATATTTCCATGTTCATACAGATAGCGGTGTAGATATTTCCATGTTCATCCAGATGGCTGTGTAGACATATCCATGTTCATACAGATGGCGGTGAACATATTTCCATGTTCATACAGATAGCGGTGTAGATATTTCCATGTTCATCCAGATGGCTGTGTAGTTATATCCATGTTCATACAGATAGCGGTGTAGATATTTCCATGTTCATACTGATAGCGGTGTAGATATTTCCATGTTCATACAGATAGCGGTGTAGATATTTCCATGTTCATACAGATAGCGGTGTAGATATTTCCATGTTCATACAGGTAGCGGTGTAGATATTTCCATGTTCATACAGATAGCGGTGCTCATATTTCCGTGTTTATACAGGCAGTGGTGTAGATATTTCCATGTTTATACAGATAGCGGTGTAGATATCTCCTTCTTAATACAGATGGCGGTGTAGATATTTATATGTTCATACAGATGGCGGTGCAGATATTTCCATGTTCATACAGATGGTGGTGTAAATATTTCCATGTTTATAGATATAGCAGTGTAGTTATTTCCATGTGTAAAGAGATAGCTGTATATATATTTCCATGTATATGCAGATAGCTTTTTAGATATTTCCATTTTCATGCAGTTAGCGGTGTAGATATTTACATGTTCAAACAGATAGCGGTGTAGGTATTTCCATGTTCATTCAGATAGCTTTGTAGATATTTCCATGTTCATACAGATAGCGGTGTTGATATTTCCATATTCATACAGATAGCGGTGTAGATATTTCCATGTTCATACAGATAGCGGTGCTGATATTTCCATGTTTATACAGGTAGCGGTGTAGATATTTCCATGTTTATACAGATAGCGGTGCAGATATTTCCATGTTAATACAGATAGCGGTATAGATATCTCCATCCTAATACAGATGTTGGTGTAGATATTTATATGTTCATACAGATGGCGGTGCAGATATTTCCATGTTCATACAGATGGCGGTGTAGATATTTCCATGTTCAGATAGCGGTGTAGATATTTCCATGTTCATACAGACAGCGGTGTAGATATTTCCATGTTCATACAGATAGCGGTGTAGATATTTCCATGTTCATACAGGTAGCGGTGTAGATTTTTCTATGTTCATACAGATAGCGGTGTAGATATTTCCATGTTCATACAGATAGCGGTGTAGTTATTTCCATGTGTAAAGAGATAGCTGTGTAGATATTTCCATGTATATGAAGATAGCTGTGTGGATATTTCCATTTTCATGCAGATAGCGGTTTAGATATTTCCATGTTCAAACAGATAGCGGTGTAGATATTTCCATGTTTATAGAGATAGCGGTGTAGATATTTCCATGTTCATACAGATAGAGGGGCTGATATTTCCATGTTCATACATATTGCGGTGCTATTTCCATGTTTATACAGGTAGCGGTTTAGATATTTCCATGTTTATACAGGTAGTAGTGTAGATATTTCCATGTTTATACAGAGAGCGGTGTAGATATATCCATGTTTATACAGATAGGTGTGTAGATATCTCCTTCTTAATACAGATGGCGGTGTAGATATTTATATGTTCATACAGATGGCGGTGCAGATATTTCCATGTTCATACAGATGGCTGTGTAGATATTTCCATGTTCATAAAGATAGCGGTGTAGTTATTTCCATGTGTAAAGAGATAGCTGTGTAGATATTTCCATGTATATGCAGATAGCGGTGTAGATATTTCGATTTTCATGCTGATAGCGGTTTAGATATTTCCATGATCAAACAGATAGCGGTGTAGATATTTCCATGTTCATTCAGATAGCGGTGTAGCTATTTCCATGCTTTTGCAGATTGCGGTGAAAATGTATGCATGTTTACACAAATAGCGGTGTAGATATTTCCATGTTCATGCAGATAGCGGTGTAGATATTTCCATGTTCATCCAGATGGCTGTGTAGATATATCCATGTTCATACAGATAGCGGTGTAGATATTTCCATGTTCATTGAGATTGCGGTGTAGATATTTCCATGTTTATACAGATAGCGGTGTAGATATTTCCAAGTTTATACAGATAGCGGTGAAGATATCTCCATCTTAATACAGATGGCGGTGTAGATATTTATATGTTCATACAGATGGCAGTGGAGATATTTCCATGTTCATACAGATGGCGGTGTAGATATTTCCATTTTCATACAGATAGCGGTGTAGATATCTCCATGTTCACACAGATAGCGGTGTAGATATTTCCATGTTCATACAGATGGCGGTGCAGAAATTTCCATGTTCATACTGATAGCGGTGCTGAGATTTCCATTTTTATACAGATAGCGGTGTAGATGTTTCCATGTTTATACAGATAGCGGTGTAGATATTTCCATGTTTATACAGATAGCGGTGTAGATATCTCCTTAATACAGATGGCAGTGTAGATATTTATATGTTCATACAGATGGCAGTGAAGATATTTCCATGTTCATACAGATGGCGGTGTAGATATTTCCATGTTTATAGATATAGCGGTGTAGTTATTTCCATGTGTAAAGAGATAGCTGTGTAGATATTTCCATGTATATGCAGAAAGCTTTGTAGATATTTCCATTTTCATACAGATAGCGGTGTAGATATTTACACGTTCAAACAGATAGCAGTGTAGTTATTTCCATGTTCATACAGATAGCGGTGTAGATATTTCCATGTTCATACAGATAGCGGTGCTGATATTTCCATGTTTATGCAGATAGCGGTGCTGATGTTTCCATGTTTATACAGGTAGCAGTGTAGATATTTCCATGTTTATTCAGATAGCAGTGTAGATATCTCCATCTTAATACAGATGGCGGTGTAGATATTTATATGTTCATACAGATGGCGGTGCAGATATTTCCATGATCATACAGATGGCGGTGTAGATATTTCCATGTTCATACAGATAGCGGTGTAGTTATTTCCATGTGTAAAGAGATATATGTGTAGATATTTCCATGTATATGCAGATAGCTGTGTAGATAGTTCCATTTTCATGCAGATAGTGGTGTATATATTTCCATCTTCAAACAGATAGCGGTGTACGTATTTCCATGTTCATACAGATAGCGGTGTAGATATTTCCAAGTTTTTACACACAGCGGTGAAGATGTATGCATGTTTATACAGATAGCGGTGTGGAGATTTCCATGTTCATACAGAGTGCTGTGTAGATATATCCATGTTCATACAGATAGCGGTGTAGATATTTCCATGTTCATACAGATAGCGGTGTAGATATTTCCATGTTCATCCAGATGGCTGCGTAGATATATCCATGTTCATACCGATGGCGGTGAAGATATTTCCATGTCCATACAGATAGCGGTGTAGATATTTCCATGTTCATACAGATAGCGGTGTAGCTATTTCCATGTTCATTCAGATACCGGTGTATATATTTCCATGTTCATACAGATAGCAGTGCAAATATTTCCATGTTCATACAGATAGCAGTGTAGATATTTCCATGTTCATCCAGGAGGCTGTGAAGATATATCCATGTTCATACAGATAGCGGTGTAGATATTTCCATGATCATACAGATGGCTGTGTAGATATATCCATGTTCATACAGATAGCGGTGTAGATATTTCCATGTTTATACAGATAGCGGTGTAGATATTTCCATGTTTATACAGATAGCAGTGTAGATATTTCGATGTTTATACAGATAGCGGTGTAGATATTTCCTTCTTAATAAAGATGGCGGTGCAGATATTTATATGTTCATACACATGTCGGTGCAGATATTTCCATGTTCATACAGATGGCAGTGTAGATATTTCCATGTTCATACAGATAGCGGTGTAGATATCTCCATGTTCACACAGATAGCGGTGTAGATATTTCCATGTTCATACAGATGGCGGTGCAGATATTTCCATGTTCATACTGATAGCGGTGCTGATATTTCCATTTTTATACTGATAGAGGTGTAGATATTTCCATGTTTATACACATAGCGGTGTAGATATTTCCATGTTTATACAGATAGCAGTGTAGATATCTCCTTAATACAGATGGCGGTGTAGATATTTATAAGTTCATACAGATGGCAGTGAAGATATTTCCATGTTCATACAGATGGCGGTGTAGATATTTCCATGTTTTTAGAGATAGCGGTGTAGTTATTTCCATGTGTAAAGAGATAGCTGTGTAGATATTTCCATGTATATGCAGATAGCTGTGTAGATATTTCCATTTTTATGCAGACTGCGGTGTAGATATTTCCATGTTCATACAGATAGTGGTGTATATATTTCCATGTTCATACAGATAGCGGTGTAGATATTTCCATGTTCATACAGATAGCGGTGTAGATATTTCCATGTTCATACAGAAAGCGGTGTAGATATTTCCATGTTCATCCAGATGGCTGTGTAGTCATATCCATGTTCATACAGATAGCGGTTTAGATATCTCCATCTTAATACAGATGGCGGTGTAGATATTTATATGTTCATTCAGATGGCGGTGCAGATATTTCCATGTTCATACAGATAGCGGTGTAGTTATTGCCATTGGTAAAGAGATAGCTGTGTAGATATTTCCATGTACATGCAGATAGCTCTGTAGATATTTCCATTTTCATGCAGATAGCGGTTTAGATATTTCCAAGTTCAAACAGAGGTGTAGATATTTCCATGTACATACAGATAGCGGTGTAGATATTTCCATGTTCATACAGATAGCGGTTTAGATATTTCCATGTCCATCCAGATGGCTGTGTAGATATATCCATGTTCATACAGATAGCGGTGTAGTTATTTCCATGTTCATACAGATAGTGGTGTAGATATTTCCATGTTCAGATAGCGGTGTAGCTATTTCCATGTTCATACAGACAGCGGTGTATATATTTCCATGTTCGTACAGATATCGGTGGAGATATTTCCATATTCATACAGATAGCTGTGCTATTTCCATGTTTATACAGGTAGCGGTGTAGATATTTCCATGTTTATACAGATAGCGGGGTAGATATTTCCATGTTTATACAGATAGCGGTGTAGATATTTCCAGGTTTATTCAGATAGCGGTGCAGATATCTCCTTCTTAATACAGATGGCGGTGTAGATATTTATATGTTCATACAGATGGCGGTGCAGATATTTCCATGTTCATACAGATGGCGGTGTAGATATTTCCATATTTTTAGAGATAGCGGTGTAGTTATTTCCATGTGTAAAGAGATAGCTGTGTAGATATTTCCATGTATATACAGATTTCTGTGTAGATATTTACATTTTCATGCAGACAGTGGTGTAGATATTTCCATGTTCAAACAGATAGCGGTGTAGATATTTCCATGTTGATTCATATAGCAGTGTAGATATTTCCATGTTCATACAGATAGCGGTGTAGAAATTTCAATGTTCATACAGATAGCGTTGTAGATATTTAAATGTTCATACAGATAGCGGTGCTGATATTTCCATGTTTATACAGGTAGCGGTGTAGATATTTAGATGTTTATACAGATAGTGGTGTAGATATTTCCATGTTTATACAGATAGCGGTGTAGATATTTCCATGTTTATACAGATAGCAGTGTAGATATCTCCATCTTAATACAGATGGCGGTGTAGATATTTATATGTTCATACAGATGGCGGTGCAGATATTTCCATGTTCATACAGATAGCGGAGCAGCTATTTCCATGTTCATACAGATAGCGGTGTAGATATTTCCATGTTCCTCCAGATGGCTGTGTAGACATATCCATGTTCACACAGATGGCGGTGAAGATAATTCCATGTTCATACATCTAGCGGTGTAGATATTTCCATGTTCATACAGATAGCGGTGTAGATATTTCCATGTTCATACAGATAGCGGTGTAGATATTTCCATGTTCATACTGATAGCGGTGCTGATATTTCCATGTTTATACACGTAGCGGTGTAGATATTTCCATGTTTATACAGATAGCGGTGTAGATATTTCCATGTTTATGCAGATAGCAGTGTAGATATTTCGATGTTTATACAGATAGCGGTGTAGATATTTCCTTCTTAATAAAGATGGCGGTGCAGATATTTATATGTTCATACACATGTCGGTGCAGATATTTCCATGTTCATACAGATGGCAGTGTAGATATTTCCATGTTCATACAGATAGCGGTGTAGATATTTCCATGTTCATACAGATGGCGGTGCAGATATTTCCATGTTCATACTGATAGCGGTGCTGATATTTCCATTTTTATACTGATAGAGGTGTAGATATTTCCATGTTTATACACATAGCGGTGTAGATATTTCCATGTTTATACAGATAGCGGTGTAGATATCTCCTTAATACAGATGGCGGTGTAGATATTTATAAGTTCATACAGATGGCAGTGAAGATATTTCCATGTTCATACAGATGGCGGTGTAGATATTTCCGTGTTTTTAGAGATAGCGGTGTAGTTATTTCCATGTGTAAAGAGATAGCTGTGTAGATATTTCCATGTATATGCAGATAGTTGTGTAGATATTTCCATTTTTATTCAGACTGCGGTGTAGATATTTCCATGTTCAAACAGATAGCGGTGTAGATATTTCCATGTTCATACAGATAGTGGTGTATATATTTCCATGTTCATACAGATAGCGGTGTAGATATTTCCATGTTCATACAGATAGCGGTGTAGATATTTCCATGATCATACAGAAAGCGGTGTAGATATTTCCATGTTCATCCAGATGGCTGTGTAGTCATATCCATGTTCATACAGATAGCGGTGTAGATATCTCCATCTTAATACAGATGGCGGTGTAGATATTTATATGTTCATTCAGATGGCGGTGCAGATATTTCCATGTTCATACAGATAGCGGTGTAGTTATTGCCATTGGTAAAGAGATAGCTGTGTAGATATTTCCATGTACATGCAGATAGCTCTGTAGATATTTCCATTTTCATGCAGATAGCGGTTTAGATATTTCCAAGTTCAAACAGAGGTGTAGATATTTCCATGTACATACAGATAGCGGTGTAGATATTTCCATGTTTATACAGATAGTGGTGAAGATGTATGCATGTTTACACAGATAGCGGTGTAGATATTTCCATGTTCATACAGATAGCGGTGTAGATATTTCCATGTTCATCCAGATGGCTGTGTAGACATATCCATGTTCATACAGATGGCGGTGAACATATTTCCATGTTCATACAGATAGCGGTGTAGATATTTCCATGTTCATCCAGATGGCTGTGTAGTTATATCCATGTTCATACAGATAGCGGTGTAGATATTTCCATGTTCATACTGATAGCGGTGTAGATATTTCCATGTTCATACAGATAGCGGTGTAGATATTTCCATGTTCATACAGATAGCGGTGTAGATATTTCCATGTTCATACAGGTAGCGGTGTAGATATTTCCATGTTCATACAGATAGCGGTGCTCATATTTCCGTGTTTATACAGGCAGTGGTGTAGATATTTCCATGTTTATACAGATAGCGGTGTAGATATCTCCTTCTTAATACAGATGGCGGTGTAGATATTTATATGTTCATACAGATGGCGGTGCAGATATTTCCATGTTCATACAGATGGTGGTGTAAATATTTCCATGTTTATAGATATAGCAGTGTAGTTATTTCCATGTGTAAAGAGATAGCTGTATATATATTTCCATGTATATGCAGATAGCTTTTTAGATATTTCCATTTTCATGCAGTTAGCGGTGTAGATATTTACATGTTCAAACAGATAGCGGTGTAGGTATTTCCATGTTCATTCAGATAGCTTTGTAGATATTTCCATGTTCATACAGATAGCGGTGTTGATATTTCCATATTCATACAGATAGCGGTGTAGATATTTCCATGTTCATACAGATAGCGGTGCTGATATTTCCATGTTTATACAGGTAGCGGTGTAGATATTTCCATGTTTATACAGATAGCGGTGCAGATATTTCCATGTTAATACAGATAGCGGTATAGATATCTCCATCCTAATACAGATGTTGGTGTAGATATTTATATGTTCATACAGATGGCGGTGCAGATATTTCCATGTTCATACAGATGGCGGTGTAGATATTTCCATGTTCAGATAGCGGTGTAGATATTTCCATGTTCATACAGACAGCGGTGTAGATATTTCCATGTTCATACAGATAGCGGTGTAGATATTTCCATGTTCATACAGGTAGCGGTGTAGATTTTTCTATGTTCATACAGATAGCGGTGTAGATATTTCCATGTTCATACAGATAGCGGTGTAGTTATTTCCATGTGTAAAGAGATAGCTGTGTAGATATTTCCATGTATATGAAGATAGCTGTGTGGATATTTCCATTTTCATGCAGATAGCGGTTTAGATATTTCCATGTTCAAACAGATAGCGGTGTAGATATTTCCATGTTTATAGAGATAGCGGTGTAGATATTTCCATGTTCATACAGATAGAGGGGCTGATATTTCCATGTTCATACATATTGCGGTGCTATTTCCATGTTTATACAGGTAGCGGTTTAGATATTTCCATGTTTATACAGGTAGTAGTGTAGATATTTCCATGTTTATACAGAGAGCGGTGTAGATATATCCATGTTTATACAGATAGGTGTGTAGATATCTCCTTCTTAATACAGATGGCGGTGTAGATATTTATATGTTCATACAGATGGCGGTGCAGATATTTCCATGTTCATACAGATGGCTGTGTAGATATTTCCATGTTCATAAAGATAGCGGTGTAGTTATTTCCATGTGTAAAGAGATAGCTGTGTAGATATTTCCATGTATATGCAGATAGCGGTGTAGATATTTCGATTTTCATGCTGATAGCGGTTTAGATATTTCCATGATCAAACAGATAGCGGTGTAGATATTTCCATGTTCATTCAGATAGCGGTGTAGCTATTTCCATGCTTTTGCAGATTGCGGTGAAAATGTATGCATGTTTACACAAATAGCGGTGTAGATATTTCCATGTTCATGCAGATAGCGGTGTAGATATTTCCATGTTCATCCAGATGGCTGTGTAGATATATCCATGTTCATACAGATAGCGGTGTAGATATTTCCATGTTCATTGAGATTGCGGTGTAGATATTTCCATGTTTATACAGATAGCGGTGTAGATATTTCCAAGTTTATACAGATAGCGGTGAAGATATCTCCATCTTAATACAGATGGCGGTGTAGATATTTATATGTTCATACAGATGGCAGTGGAGATATTTCCATGTTCATACAGATGGCGGTGTAGATATTTCCATTTTCATACAGATAGCGGTGTAGATATCTCCATGTTCACACAGATAGCGGTGTAGATATTTCCATGTTCATACAGATGGCGGTGCAGAAATTTCCATGTTCATACTGATAGCGGTGCTGAGATTTCCATTTTTATACAGATAGCGGTGTAGATGTTTCCATGTTTATACAGATAGCGGTGTAGATATTTCCATGTTTATACAGATAGCGGTGTAGATATCTCCTTAATACAGATGGCAGTGTAGATATTTATATGTTCATACAGATGGCAGTGAAGATATTTCCATGTTCATACAGATGGCGGTGTAGATATTTCCATGTTTATAGATATAGCGGTGTAGTTATTTCCATGTGTAAAGAGATAGCTGTGTAGATATTTCCATGTATATGCAGAAAGCTTTGTAGATATTTCCATTTTCATACAGATAGCGGTGTAGATATTTACACGTTCAAACAGATAGCAGTGTAGTTATTTCCATGTTCATACAGATAGCGGTGTAGATATTTCCATGTTCATACAGATAGCGGTGCTGATATTTCCATGTTTATGCAGATAGCGGTGCTGATGTTTCCATGTTTATACAGGTAGCAGTGTAGATATTTCCATGTTTATTCAGATAGCAGTGTAGATATCTCCATCTTAATACAGATGGCGGTGTAGATATTTATATGTTCATACAGATGGCGGTGCAGATATTTCCATGATCATACAGATGGCGGTGTAGATATTTCCATGTTCATACAGATAGCGGTGTAGTTATTTCCATGTGTAAAGAGATATATGTGTAGATATTTCCATGTATATGCAGATAGCTGTGTAGATAGTTCCATTTTCATGCAGATAGTGGTGTATATATTTCCATCTTCAAACAGATAGCGGTGTACGTATTTCCATGTTCATACAGATAGCGGTGTAGATATTTCCAAGTTTTTACACACAGCGGTGAAGATGTATGCATGTTTATACAGATAGCGGTGTGGAGATTTCCATGTTCATACAGAGTGCTGTGTAGATATATCCATGTTCATACAGATAGCGGTGTAGATATTTCCATGTTCATACAGATAGCGGTGTAGATATTTCCATGTTCATCCAGATGGCTGCGTAGATATATCCATGTTCATACCGATGGCGGTGAAGATATTTCCATGTCCATACAGATAGCGGTGTAGATATTTCCATGTTCATACAGATAGCGGTGTAGCTATTTCCATGTTCATTCAGATACCGGTGTATATATTTCCATGTTCATACAGATAGCAGTGCAAATATTTCCATGTTCATACAGATAGCAGTGTAGATATTTCCATGTTCATCCAGGAGGCTGTGAAGATATATCCATGTTCATACAGATAGCGGTGTAGATATTTCCATGATCATACAGATGGCTGTGTAGATATATCCATGTTCATACAGATAGCGGTGTAGATATTTCCATGTTTATACAGATAGCGGTGTAGATATTTCCATGTTTATACAGATAGCAGTGTAGATATTTCGATGTTTATACAGATAGCGGTGTAGATATTTCCTTCTTAATAAAGATGGCGGTGCAGATATTTATATGTTCATACACATGTCGGTGCAGATATTTCCATGTTCATACAGATGGCAGTGTAGATATTTCCATGTTCATACAGATAGCGGTGTAGATATCTCCATGTTCACACAGATAGCGGTGTAGATATTTCCATGTTCATACAGATGGCGGTGCAGATATTTCCATGTTCATACTGATAGCGGTGCTGATATTTCCATTTTTATACTGATAGAGGTGTAGATATTTCCATGTTTATACACATAGCGGTGTAGATATTTCCATGTTTATACAGATAGCAGTGTAGATATCTCCTTAATACAGATGGCGGTGTAGATATTTATAAGTTCATACAGATGGCAGTGAAGATATTTCCATGTTCATACAGATGGCGGTGTAGATATTTCCATGTTTTTAGAGATAGCGGTGTAGTTATTTCCATGTGTAAAGAGATAGCTGTGTAGATATTTCCATGTATATGCAGATAGCTGTGTAGATATTTCCATTTTTATGCAGACTGCGGTGTAGATATTTCCATGTTCATACAGATAGTGGTGTATATATTTCCATGTTCATACAGATAGCGGTGTAGATATTTCCATGTTCATACAGATAGCGGTGTAGATATTTCCATGTTCATACAGAAAGCGGTGTAGATATTTCCATGTTCATCCAGATGGCTGTGTAGTCATATCCATGTTCATACAGATAGCGGTTTAGATATCTCCATCTTAATACAGATGGCGGTGTAGATATTTATATGTTCATTCAGATGGCGGTGCAGATATTTCCATGTTCATACAGATAGCGGTGTAGTTATTGCCATTGGTAAAGAGATAGCTGTGTAGATATTTCCATGTACATGCAGATAGCTCTGTAGATATTTCCATTTTCATGCAGATAGCGGTTTAGATATTTCCAAGTTCAAACAGAGGTGTAGATATTTCCATGTACATACAGATAGCGGTGTAGATATTTCCATGTTCATACAGATAGCGGTTTAGATATTTCCATGTCCATCCAGATGGCTGTGTAGATATATCCATGTTCATACAGATAGCGGTGTAGTTATTTCCATGTTCATACAGATAGTGGTGTAGATATTTCCATGTTCAGATAGCGGTGTAGCTATTTCCATGTTCATACAGACAGCGGTGTATATATTTCCATGTTCGTACAGATATCGGTGGAGATATTTCCATATTCATACAGATAGCTGTGCTATTTCCATGTTTATACAGGTAGCGGTGTAGATATTTCCATGTTTATACAGATAGCGGGGTAGATATTTCCATGTTTATACAGATAGCGGTGTAGATATTTCCAGGTTTATTCAGATAGCGGTGCAGATATCTCCTTCTTAATACAGATGGCGGTGTAGATATTTATATGTTCATACAGATGGCGGTGCAGATATTTCCATGTTCATACAGATGGCGGTGTAGATATTTCCATATTTTTAGAGATAGCGGTGTAGTTATTTCCATGTGTAAAGAGATAGCTGTGTAGATATTTCCATGTATATACAGATTTCTGTGTAGATATTTACATTTTCATGCAGACAGTGGTGTAGATATTTCCATGTTCAAACAGATAGCGGTGTAGATATTTCCATGTTGATTCATATAGCAGTGTAGATATTTCCATGTTCATACAGATAGCGGTGTAGAAATTTCAATGTTCATACAGATAGCGTTGTAGATATTTAAATGTTCATACAGATAGCGGTGCTGATATTTCCATGTTTATACAGGTAGCGGTGTAGATATTTAGATGTTTATACAGATAGTGGTGTAGATATTTCCATGTTTATACAGATAGCGGTGTAGATATTTCCATGTTTATACAGATAGCAGTGTAGATATCTCCATCTTAATACAGATGGCGGTGTAGATATTTATATGTTCATACAGATGGCGGTGCAGATATTTCCATGTTCATACAGATAGCGGAGCAGCTATTTCCATGTTCATACAGATAGCGGTGTAGATATTTCCATGTTCCTCCAGATGGCTGTGTAGACATATCCATGTTCACACAGATGGCGGTGAAGATAATTCCATGTTCATACATCTAGCGGTGTAGATATTTCCATGTTCATACAGATAGCGGTGTAGATATTTCCATGTTCATACAGATAGCGGTGTAGATATTTCCATGTTCATACTGATAGCGGTGCTGATATTTCCATGTTTATACACGTAGCGGTGTAGATATTTCCATGTTTATACAGATAGCGGTGTAGATATTTCCATGTTTATGCAGATAGCAGTGTAGATATTTCGATGTTTATACAGATAGCGGTGTAGATATTTCCTTCTTAATAAAGATGGCGGTGCAGATATTTATATGTTCATACACATGTCGGTGCAGATATTTCCATGTTCATACAGATGGCAGTGTAGATATTTCCATGTTCATACAGATAGCGGTGTAGATATTTCCATGTTCATACAGATGGCGGTGCAGATATTTCCATGTTCATACTGATAGCGGTGCTGATATTTCCATTTTTATACTGATAGAGGTGTAGATATTTCCATGTTTATACACATAGCGGTGTAGATATTTCCATGTTTATACAGATAGCGGTGTAGATATCTCCTTAATACAGATGGCGGTGTAGATATTTATAAGTTCATACAGATGGCAGTGAAGATATTTCCATGTTCATACAGATGGCGGTGTAGATATTTCCGTGTTTTTAGAGATAGCGGTGTAGTTATTTCCATGTGTAAAGAGATAGCTGTGTAGATATTTCCATGTATATGCAGATAGTTGTGTAGATATTTCCATTTTTATTCAGACTGCGGTGTAGATATTTCCATGTTCAAACAGATAGCGGTGTAGATATTTCCATGTTCATACAGATAGTGGTGTATATATTTCCATGTTCATACAGATAGCGGTGTAGATATTTCCATGTTCATACAGATAGCGGTGTAGATATTTCCATGATCATACAGAAAGCGGTGTAGATATTTCCATGTTCATCCAGATGGCTGTGTAGTCATATCCATGTTCATACAGATAGCGGTGTAGATATCTCCATCTTAATACAGATGGCGGTGTAGATATTTATATGTTCATTCAGATGGCGGTGCAGATATTTCCATGTTCATACAGATAGCGGTGTAGTTATTGCCATTGGTAAAGAGATAGCTGTGTAGATATTTCCATGTACATGCAGATAGCTCTGTAGATATTTCCATTTTCATGCAGATAGCGGTTTAGATATTTCCAAGTTCAAACAGAGGTGTAGATATTTCCATGTACATACAGATAGCGGTGTAGATATTTCCATGTTTATACAGATAGCGGTGAAGATGTATGCATATTTACACAGATAGCGGTGTAGATATTTCCATGTTCATACAGATAGCGGTTTAGATATTTCCATGTCCATCCAGATGGCTGTGTAGATATATCCATGTTCATACAGATAGCGGTGTAGTTATTTCCATGTTCATACAGATAGTGGTGTAGATATTTCCATGTTCAGATAGCGGTGTAGCTATTTCCATGTTCATACAGACAGCGGTGTATATATTTCCATGTTCGTACAGATATCGGTGTAGATATTTCCATATTCATACAGATAGCTGTGCTATTTCCATGTTTATACAGGTAGCGGTGTAGATATTTCCATGTTTATACAGATAGCGGGGTAGATATTTCCATGTTTATACAGATAGCGGTGTAGATATTTCCAGGTTTATTCAGATAGCGGTGCAGATATCTCCTTCTTAATACAGATGGCGGTGTAGATATTTATATGTTCATACAGATGGCGGTGCAGATATTTCCATGTTCATACAGATGGCGGTGTAGATATTTCCATATTTTTAGAGATAGCGGTGTAGTTATTTCCATGTGTAAAGAGATAGCTGTGTAGATATTTCCATGTATATACATATTTCTGTGTAGATATTTACATTTTCATGCAGACAGTGGTGTAGATATTTCCATGTTCAAACAGATAGCGGTGTAGATATTTCCATGTTGATACATATAGCAGTGTAGATATTTCCATGTTCATACAGATAACGGTGTAGATATTTCAATGTTCATACAGATAGCGTTGTAGATATTTAAATGTTCATACAGATAGCGGTGCTGATATTTCCATGTTTATACAGGTAGCGGTGTAGATATTTAGATGTTTATACAGATAGTGGTGTAGATATTTCCATGTTTATACATATAGCGGTGTAGATATTTCCATGCTTATACAGATAGCGGTGTAGATATCTCCATCTTAATACAGATGGCGGTGTAGATATTTATATGTTCATACAGATGGTGGTGCAGATATTTCCATGTTCATACAGATAGCGGAGCACCTATTTCCATGTTCATACAGATAGCGGTGTAGATATTTCCATGTTCCTCCAGATGGCTGTGTAGACATATCCATGTTCACACAGATGGCGGTGAAGATAATTCCATGTTCATACATCTAGCGGTGTAGATATTTCCATGTTCATACAGATAGCGGTGTAGATATTTCCATGTTCATACAGATAGAGGGGCTGATATTTCCATGTTCATACAGATAGCAGTGCTGATATTTCCATGTTTATACAGATAGCGGTGTAGACATTTCCATGTTTATACAGATAGCGGTGTAGATATCTCCATCTTAATACAGATGGCGGTGTAGACGTTTATATGTTCATACAGATGGCTGTGCAGATATTTCCATGTTCATACAGATAGCGGTGTAGTTATTTCCATGTGTAAACAGATAGCTGTGCAGATATTTCCAGGTATATGCAGATAGCTGTGTAGATATTTCCATTTTCATGCAGATAGCGGTTTAGATATTTCCATGTTCAAACAGATAGCGGTGTAGCTATTTCCACGTTCATACAGATAGCGGTGTAGATATTTCCATGTTCATCCAGATGGTTGTGTAGATATATCCATGTTCATACAGATAGCGGTGTAGATATTTCCATGTTCATACAGATAGCAGTGTAGATATTTCCCTGTTCATACAGATAGCGGTGTAGATATTTCCATGTTCATACAGATAGCTGTGTAGCTATTTCCATGTTCATACAGATAGCGGTGTAGATATTTCCATGTTCATCCAGATGGCTGTGTAGATATATCCATGTTCATACAGATGGCGGTGAAGATAATTCCATGTTCATACAGATAGCGGTGTAGATATTTCCATGTTCATACAGATAGTGGTGTAGATATTTCCATGTTCATACAGATAGCGGTGCTGATATTTGCATGTTTATACAGGTAGCGGGGTAGATATTTCCATGTTTATACAGATAGCGGTGTAGATATTTCCATGTTTATACAAATAGCGGTGTAGATATCTCCATCTTAATACAGATGGCGGTGTAGATATTTATATGTTCATAAAGATGGCGGTGCAGATATTTCCATGTTCATACAGATGGCGGTGTAGATATTTCCATATTCATACAGATAGCGGTGTAGTTATTTCAATGTGTAAAGAGATAGCTGTGTAGATATTTCCATGTATATGCAGATAGCTCTGTAGATATTTCCATTTTCATGCAGATACCGGTGTAGATATTTCCATGTTCAAACAGATAGCGGTGTAGATATTTCCATGTTCACACAGATAGCGGTGTAGATATTTCCATGTTTATACAGATTCCGGTGTAGATGTATGCATATTTACACACATAGCGGTGTAGATATTTCCATGTTCATACAGATAGCGGTGTATATATTTCCATGTTCATACAGAAAGCGGTGTAGATATTTCCATGTTCATCCAGATGGCTTTGTAGTCATATCCATGTTCATACAGATAGCGGTGTAGATATCTCCATCTTAATACAGATGGCGGTGTAGATATTTATATGTTCATACAGATGGCGGTGCAGATATTTCCATGTTCAGATAGCGGTGTAGTTGTTGCCATTGGTAAAGAGATAGCTGTGTAGATATTTCCATGTATATGCAGATAGCTCTGTAGATATTTCCATTTTCATGCAGATAGCGGTTTAGATATTTCCAAGTTCAAACAGAGGTGTAGATATTTCCATGTTCATACAGATAGCGGTGTAGATATTTCCATGTTTATACAGATAGCGGTGAAGATGTATGCATATTTACACAGATAGCGGTGTAGATATTTCCATGTTCATACAGATAGCGGTTTAGATATTTCCATGTCCATCCAGATGGCTGTGTAGATATATCCATGTTCATACAGATAGCGGTGTAGTTATTTCCATGTTCATACAGATAGTGGTGTAGATATTTCCATGTTCAGATAGCGGTGTAGCTATTTCCATGTTCATACAGACAGCGGTGTATATATTTCCATGTTCGTACATATAGCGGTGTAGATATTTCCATATTCATACAGATAGCTGTGCTATTTCCAGGTTTATACAGGTAGCGGTGTAGATATTTCCATGTTTATACAGATAGCGGGGTAGATATTTCCATGTTTATACAGATAGCGGTGTAGATATTTCCAGGTTTATACAGATAGCGGTGCAGGTATCTCCTTCTTAATACAGATGGCGGTGTAGATATTTATATGTTCATACAGATGGCGGTGCAGATATTTCCATGTTCATACAGATGGCGGTGTAGATATTTCCATATTTTTAGAGATAGCGGTGTATTTATTTCCATGTGTAAAGAGATAGCTGTGTAGATATTTCCATGTATATACAGATTTCTGTGTAGATATTTACATTTTCATGCAGACAGTGGTGTAGATATTTCCATGTTCAAACAGATAGCGGTGTAGATATTTCCATGTTCATACAGATAGCAGTTTAGATATTTCCATGTTCATACAGATAGCGGTGTAGATATTTCAATGTTCATACAGATAGCGGTGTAGATATTTCCATGTTCATACAGATAGCGGTGCTGATATTTGCATGTTTATACAGGTAGCGGTGTAGCTATTTCCATGTTCATACAGATAGCGGAGTAGATATTTCCATGTTCATCCAGATGGCTGTGTAGATATATCCATGTTCATACAGATGGCGGTGAAGATAATTCCATGTTCATACAGATAGCGGTGTAGATATTTCCATGTTCATACAGATAGTGGGGTAGATATTTCCATGTTCATACAGATAGCGGTGCTGATATTTCCATGTTTATACAGGTAGCGGGGTAGATATTTCCATGTTTATACAGATAGCGGTGTAGATATTTCCATGTTTATACAAATAGCGGTGTAGATATCTCCATCTTAATACAGATGGCCGTGTAGATATTTATATGTTCATACAGATGGCGGTGCAGATATTTAAATGTTCATACATATGGCGGTGTAGATATTTCCATGTTCATACAGATAGCGGTGTAGTTATTTCCATGTGTAAAGAGATAGCTGTGTAGATATTTCTATGTATTTGCAGATAGCTCTGTAGATATTTCCATTTTCATGCAGATACCTTTTTAGATATTTCCATGTTCAAACAGATAGCGGTGTATATATTTCCATGTTCACACAGATAGCGGTGTAGATATTTCCATGTTTATACAGATTGCGGTGAAGATGTATGCATATTTACACAGATAGCGGTGTAGATATTTCCATGTTCATACAGATAGCGGTGTAGATATTTCTATGTTCATGCAGATGGCTGTGTAGATATATCCATGTTCATACAGATAGCGGTGTAGATATTTCCATGTTTATACAGATAGCGGTGTAGATATTTCCGTGTTTATACATATAGCGGTGTAGATATTTCCAAGTTTATACAGATAGCGGTGTAGATATCTCCATCTTAATATAGATGGGGGTGTAGTTATTTATATCTTCATACAGATGGCAGTGAAGATATTTCCACGTTCATACAGATGGCACTGTAGATATTTCCATGTTTATAGAGATAGCGGTGTAGTTATTTCCATGTGTATAGAGATAGCTTTGTAGATATTTCCATGTATATGCAGATAGCTGTGTAGATATTTCTATTTTCATGCAGATAGCGGTTTAGATATTTAGATGTTCAAACAGATAGCGGTGTAGATATTTCCATGTTTATACAGATAGCGGTGTAGATATTTCCATGTTTATACAGATAGCGGTGAAGATGTATGCATGTTTACACAGATAGCGGTGTAGATATTTCCATGTTCATACAGATAGCGGTCTAGATATTTCCATGTTCATCCAGATGGCTGTGTAGACATATCCATGTTCAAAGAGATGGCGGTGAGGATATTTCCATGTTTACACAGATAGCGGTGTAGATATTTCCATGTTCATACAGATAGCGGTGTAGATATTTCCATGTTCATACCGACAGCGGTGCTGATATTTCCATGTTTATACAGGTAGCAGTGTCGATATTTTCATGTTTATGCAGATAGCGGTGTAGATGTTTCCTTTTTTATACAGATAGCGGTGTAGATATTTCCATGTTTATACAGATAGCGTTGTAGATATCTCCTTCTTAATACAGATGGCGGTGTAGATGTTTATATGTTCATGCAGATGGCGGTGCAGATATTTCCATGTTCATACAGATGGCGGTGTAGATATTTCCATGTTTATATAGGGGTGTAGTTATTTCCATGTGTAAAGAGATAGCTGTGTTGATATTTCCATGTATATGCAGATAGCTGTGTAGATATTTCCATTTTCATGCAGATAGCGGTGTAGATATCTCCATGTTCAAACAGATAGCGGTGTAGATATTTCCATGTTCATACAGATAGCGGTGTAGATATTTCCATGTTTATACAGATTGCGGTGAAGATGTATGCATATTTACACAGATAGCGGTGTAGATATTTCCATGTTCAAACAGATCGCGGTGTAGATATTTCCATGTTCATCCAGATGGCTGTTTAGACATATCCATGTTCATACAGATGGCGGTGAAGATATTTCCATGTTCATACAGATAGCGGTGTAGATATTTCCATGTTCATACATATAGTGGTGTAGATATTTCCATGATCATACAGATGGCTGTGTAGATATATCCATGTTCATACTGATGGTGGTGAAGTTATTTCCATGTTCATACAGATAGCTGTGTAGATATTTCCATGTTCATACAGATAGCGGTGTAGATATTTCCATGTTCATTCTGATAGCGGTGCTGTTATTTCCATGTTTATACACGTAGCGGTGTAGATATTTCCATGTTTATACAGATAGCGGTGTAGATATTTCCATGTTTATACAGATAGCAGTGTATATACTTCGATGTTTATACAGATAGCGGTGTATATATCTCCTTCTTAATACAGATGGCGGTGCAGATATTTATATGTTCATACACATGGCGGTGCAGATATTTCCATGTTCATACAGATGGCGGTGTAGATATTTCCATGTTCATACAGATAGCGGTGTAGATATCTCCATGTTCACACAGATAGCGGTGTAGATATTTCCATGTTCATACAGATGGCGGTGCAGATATTTCCATGTTCATACTGATAGCGGTGCTGATATTTCCATTTTTATACAGATAGCTGTGTAGATATTTCCATGTTTATACAGATAGCGGTGTAGATATTTCCATGTTTATACAGATAGCGGTGCAGATATCTCCTTAATACAGATGGCGGTGTAGATATTTATATGTTCATACAGATGGCAGTGAAGATATTTCCATGTTCATACAGATGGCGGTGTAGATATTTCCATGTTTTTAGAGATAGCGGTGTAGTTATTTCCATGTGTAAAGAGATAGCTATGTAGATATTTCCATGTATATGCAGATAGCTGTGTAGATATTTCCATTTTCATGCAGACAGCGGTGTAGATATTTCCATGTTCAAACAGATAGCGGTGTAGATATTTCCATGTTCATACAGATAGCGGTGTTGATATTTCCATGTTCATACAGATAGCGGTGTATATATTTCCATGTTCATACAGATAGCGGTGTAGATATTTCCATGTTCATCCAGATGGCTGTGTAGACATATCCATGTTCATACAGATAGCGGTTTAGATATCTCCATCTTAATACAGATGGCGGTGTAGATATTTATATGTTCATACAGATGGCGGTGCAGATATTTCCATGTTCATACAGTTAGCGGTGTAGTTATTGCCATTGGTAAAGAGATAGCTGTGTAGATATTTCCATGTATATGCAGATAGCTCTGTAGATATTTCCATTTTCATGCAGATAGCGGTTTAGATATTTCCAAGTTCAAACAGAGGTGTAGATATTTCCATGTTCATACAGATAGCGGTGTAGATATTTCCATGTTTATACAGATAGCGGTGAAGATGTATGCATGTTTACACAGATAGCGGTGTAGATATTTCCATGTTCATACAGATAGCGGTGTAGATATTTCCATGTTCATACAGATAGCGGTGTAGTTATTTCCATGTTCATACAGATAGTGGTGTAGATATTTCCATGTTCAGATAGCGGTGTAGCTATTTCCATGTTCATACAGACAGCGGTGTATATATTTCCATGTTCGTACAGATAGCGGTGTAGATATTTCCATGTTCATACAGATAGCTGTGCTATTTCCATGTTTATACAGGTAGCGGTGTAGATATTTCCATGTTTATACAGATAGCGGGGTAGATATTTCCATGTTTATGCAGATAGCGGTGTAGATATTTCCAGGTTTCTACAGATAGCGGTGCAGATATCTCCTTCTTAATACAGATGGCGGTGTAGATATTTATATGTTCATACAGATGGCGGTGCAGAAATTTCCATGTTCATACAGATGGCGGTGTAGATATTTCCATGTTTTTAGAGATAGCGGTGTAGTTATTTCCATGTGTAAAGAGATAGCTGTGTAGATATTTCCATGTATATACAGATTTCTGTGTAGATATTTACATTTTCATACATATAGCGGTGTAGATATTTCCATGTTCATACAGTTAGCGGTGTAGATATTTCAATGTTCATACAGATAGCGGTGTAGATATTTCCATGTTCATAAAGATAGCGGTGCTGATATTTCCATGTTTATACAGGTAGCGGTGTAGATATTTCCATGTTTATACAGATAGTGGTATAGATATTTCCATTTTTATACAGATAGCGGTGTAGATATTTCCATGTTTATACAGATAGCGGTGTAGATATCTCCATCTTAATACAGATGGTGGTGTAGATATTTATATGTTCATACAGATGGCGGTACAGATATTTCCATGTTCATACAGATAGCGGAGAAGCTATTTCCATGTTCATACAGATAGCGGTGTAGATATTTCCATGTTCCTCCAGATGGCTGTGTAGACATATCCATGTTCACACAGATGGCGGTGAAGATAATTCCATGTTCATACATCTAGCGGTGTAGATATTTCCATGTTCATACAGATAGAGGGGCTGATATTTCCATGTTCATACAGATAGCGGTGCTTATATTTCCATGTTTATACAGGTAGCGGTGTAGATATTATCATGTTTATACAGATAGCGGTGTAGATATTTCCATGTTTATACAGATAGCGGTGTAGATATTTCCATGTTTATACAGATAGCGGTGTAGATATCTGCATCTTAATACAGATGGCGGTGTAGATATTTATATGTTCATACAGATGGCTGTGCAGATATTTCCATGTTCATACAGATAGCGGTGTAGTTATTTCCAAGTGTAAAGAGATAGCTGTGCAGATATTTCCATGTGTATGCAGATAGCTGTGTAGATATTTCCATTTTCATGCAGATAGCGGTTTAGATATTTCCATGTTCAAACAGATAGCGGTGTAGCTATTTCCACGTTCATACAGATAGCGGTGTAGATATTTCCATGTTCATCCAGATGGTTTTGTAGATATATCCATGTTCATACAGATAGCGGTGTAGATATTTCCATGTTCATACAGATAGCAGTGTAGATATTTCCATGTTCATACAGATAGCGGTGTAGATATTTCCATGTTCATACAGATAGCTGTGTAGCTATTTCCATGTTCATACAGATAGCGGTGTAGATATCTCCGTGCTTATACAGATTGCGAAGATGTATGAATATTTACACAGATAGCGGTGTAGATATTTCCATGTTCATGCAGATAGCGGTGTAGATATTTCCATGTTCATCCAGATGGCTGTGTAGATATATCCATGTTCATACAGATGGCGGTGTAGATATTTTCATGTTCATACAGATAGTGGTGTAGATATTTCCATGTTCATACAGATAGCGTTGTAGCTATTTCCATGTTCATACAGATAGCGGTGTAGATATTTCCATGTTCATAGGGATATCGGTGTAGATATTTCTATGTTCATACAGATAGCGGTGTAGATATTTCCATGTTTATACAGACAGCGGTGTAGATATTTCTATCTTAATACAGATGGCCGTGTAGTTATTTATATGTTCATACAGATGGCGGTGCCGATATTTCCATGTTCATACAGATGGCGGTGTAGATATTTCCATGTTCATACAGATAGCGGTGTAGTTATTTCCATGTGTAAAGAGATAGATGTGTAGGTATTTCCATGTATATGCAGATAGCTCTGTAGATATTTCCATTTTCATGCAGATAGCGGTTTAGATATTTCCATGTTCAAACAGATAGCGGTGTAGATATTTCCAAGTTAATACAGATAGCGGTGTAGATATTTCCATGTTTATACAGATAGCGGTGATGATGTATGCATGTTTACACAGATAGCAGTGTAGATATTTCCATGTTCATACAGATCGCGGTGTAGATATTTCCATGTTCATCTAGATGGCTGAGTAGACATATCCATGTTCATACAGATGGCGGTGAAGGTATTTCCATGTTCATACAGATAGCGGTGTAGATATTTCCATGTTCAAACCGATAGCGGTGTAGATATTTCCATGTTCATACAGATAGAGGTGTAGATATTTCCATGTTGATACAGATAGCGGTGTAGATATTTCCATGTTCATACAGATAGCGGTGTAGATATTTTCATGTTCATACAGATAGCGGTGCTGATATTTCCATGTTTATACAGATCGCTGTGTAGATATTTCCATGTATATGCAGATAGCTGTGTAGATATTTCCACTTTCATGCACATAGCGGTGTAGATATTTACATGTTCAAACAGATAGCGGTGTAGATATTTCCATGTTCATCCAGATGGCTGTGTAGATATATCCATGTTCATAGAGATAGAGGTGTAGATATTTCCATGTTCATACAGGTAGTGGTGTAGATATTTCCATGTTCATTCAGATAGCGGTGTAGCTATTTCCATGTTCATACAGATAGTGGTGTAGATATTTCCATGTTCATAGAGATTGCGGTGTAGGTATTTCCATGTTCATAATGATAGCGGTGCTGATATTTAAATGTTTATACAGGTAGCGGTGTAGATATTTCCATGTTTATAGAGATAGCCGTGTAGATATTTCCATGTTTATACAGATAGCCGTGTAGATATTTCCAAGTTTATACAGATTGCGGTGTAGATATCTCCATCTTAATATAGATTGCGGTGTAGATATTTATATGTTCATACAGATGGCGGTGCAGATATTTCCATGTTCATACAGATGGTGGAGTATATATTTCCACGTTTATAGAGATAGCGCTGTAGTTATTTCCATGTGTAAAGATATAGCTTTGTAGATATTTCCATGTATATGCAGATCGCTATGTAGGTATTTCCATTTTCATGCAGATAGCGGTGTAGATATTTAAATGTTTATACACGTAGCGGTGTAGATATTTCCATGTTTATACAGATAGCCGTGTAGATATTTCCACGTTTATACAGATAGCGGTGTAGATATTTCCAAGTTTATTCAGATAGCGGTGTAGATATCTCCATCTTAATATAGATGGCCGTGTAGATATTTATATGTTCATACAGATGGCGGTGCAGATATTTCCATGTTCATACAGATGGTGTAGTATATATTTCCATGTTTATAGAGATAGCGCTGTAGTTATTTCCATGTGTAAAGATATAGCTTTGTAGATATTTCCATGTATATGCAGATCGCTGTGTAGGTATTTCCATTTTCATGCAGATAGCGGTGTAGATATTTCCATGTTCAAACAGATAGCGGTGTAGATATTTCCATGTTCATGCAGATAGCAGTGTAGATATTTCCATGTTTATACAGAGAGCGGTGAAGATGTATGCACGTTTACACAGATAGCGGTGTAGATATTCCCATGTTCATCGAGATGGCTGTGTAGATATATCCATGTTCATACAGATGGCGGTGAAGATATTTCCATGTTCATACAGATAGCGGTGTAGTTATTTCCATTTGTAAAGAGATAACTGTGTAGATATTTCCATGTATATGCAGATAGCTGTGTAGATATTTCCATTTTCATGCAGATAGCGGTTTAGATATTTCCATGTTCAAACAGATAGCGGTGTAGATATTTCCATGTTCATAGAGATACCGGTGTAGATATTTCCATGTTCATACAGATAGAGGAGCTATTTCCATGTTCTTACAGATAGCGGTGCTGATATTTCCATGTTTATACAGGTAGCGGTGTAGATATTTCCATGTTTATACACATAGCAGTGTAGATATTTCCATGTTTATACAGATAGCGGTGTAGATATTTCCATGTTTTTACAGATAGCGGTGTAGATATCTCCATCTTAATACAGATGGCAGAGTAGATATTTATATGTTCATACAGATGGCGGTGCAGATATTTCCATGTTCATACAGATGGCGGTGTAGATATTTCCATGTTCATACAGATAGCGGTGTAGTTATTTCCATGTGTAAAGAGATAGCTGTGTAGATATTTCCATGTATTTGCAGATAGCTGTGTAGAGATTTCCATTTTCATGCTGTTAGCGGTTTAGATATTTAAACGTTCAAACAGATAGCGGTGTAGATATTTCCATGTTCATACAGATAGCGGTGTAGATATCTCCATGCTTATACAGATTGCGAAGATGTATGCATATTTACACAGATAGCGGTGTAGATATTTCCATGTTCATGCAGATAGCGGTGTAGATATTTCCATGTTCATCCAGATGGCTGTGTAGATATATCCATGTTCATACAGATGGCGGTGTAGATATTTCCATGTTCATACAGATAGTGGTGTAGATATTTCCATGTTCATACAGATAGCGTTGTAGCTATTTCCATGTTCATACAGATAGCGGTGAAGATATTTCCATGTTCATAGAGATAGCGGTGTAGATATTTCCATGTTCATACAGATAGCGGTGCTGATATTTCCAGGTTTATACAGGTAGCGGTGTAGATATTTCCATGTTCATGCAGATAGCGGTGTAGATATTTCCATGTTCATCCAGATGGCTGTGTAGATATATCCATGTTCATACAGATGGCGTTGAAGATATTTCCATGTTCATACAGATAGAGTGGCTGATATTTCCATGTTCATACAGATAGCGGTGCTGAGATTTCCATGTTTATACAGGTAGCGGTGTAGATATTTCCATGTTTATACAGGTAGCGGTGTAGATATTTCCATGTTTATACAGATAGCGGTGTAGATATTTCCATGTTTATACATATAGCGGTGTAGATATTTCCAAGTTTATACAGATAGCGGTGTAGATATCTCCATCTTAATACAGATGGCGGTGTACATATTTATATGCTCATACAGATGGCGGTGCAGATATTTCCATGTTCATACAGAGGGTGGAGTAGATATTTCCATGTTTATAGAGATAGCGCTGTAGTTATTTCCATGTGTAAAGGTATAGCTGTGTAGATATTTCCATGTATATGCAGATCGCTGTGTAGATATTTCCATTTTCATGCAGATAGCGGTGTAGATATTTGCATGTTCAAACAGATAGCGGTGTAGATATTTCCATATTCATGCAGATAGCAGTGCAGATATTTCCATGTTTATACAGATAGCGTTGAAGATGTATGCATGTTTACACAGATAGCGGAGTAGATATTTCCAAGTTCATACAGATAGCGGTGTAGATATTCCCATGTTCATCCAGATGGCTGTGTAGATATATCCATGTTCATACAGATGGCGGTGAAGATATTTCCATGTTCATACAGATAGCTGTGTAGTTATTTCCATTTGTAAAGAGATAGCTGTGTAGATATTTCCATGTATATGCAGATAGCTGTGTAGATATTTCCATTTTCATGCAGATAGCGGTTTAGATATTTCCATGTTCTAACAGATAGCGGTGTAGATATTTCCATGTTCATAGAGATACCGGTGTAGATATTTCCATGTTCATACAGATAGAGGGGTTATTTCCATGTTCTTACAAATAGCGGTGCTGATATTTCCATGTTTATACAGGTAGCGGTGTAGATATTTCCCTGTTTATACAGATAGCAGTGTAGATATTTCCATGTTTATACAGATAGCGGTGTAGATTTTTCCATGTTTTTACAGATAGCGGTGTAGATATCTCCATGTTAATACCGATGGCGGAGTAGATATTTATATGTTCACACAGATGGCGGTGCAGATATTTCCATGTTCATACAGATGGCGGTGTAGATATTTCCATGTTCATACAGATAGCGGTGTAGTTATTTCCATGTGTAAAGAGATAGCTGTGTAGATATTTCCATCTATATGCAGATAGCTGTGTAGAGATTTCCATTTTCATGCTGATAGCGGTTTAGATATTTAAAGGTTCAAACAGATAGCGGTGTAGATATTTCCATGTTCATACAGATAGCGGTGTAGATATTTCCATGCTTATACAGATTGCGGTGAAGATGTATGCATATTTACACAGATAGCGGTGTAGATATTTCCATGTTCATACAGATAGCGGTGTAGATATTTCCATGTTTATACAGATTGCGGTGAAGATGTATGCATATTTACACAGATAGCGGTGTAGATATCTCCATATTAATATAGATGGGGGTGTAGATATTTATATCTTCATACAGATGGCGGTGCAGATATTTCCATGTTCATACAGATGGCGGTGTAGATATTTGCATGTTTATAGAGATAGCGCTGTAGTTATTTCCATGTGTAAAGAGATAGCTTTGTAGATATTTCCATGTATATGCAGATCGCTGTGTAGATATTTCCATTTTCATGCACATAGCGGTGTAGTTATTTCCATGTTCATATAGCGGTGTAGATATTTCCATGTTCATGCAGATAGCAGTGTAGATATTTCCATGTTTATACAGATAGCTGTGAAGATGTATGCATGTTTACACAGATAGCGGTGTTGATATTTCTATGTTCATAGAGATAGCGGTGTAGATATCTCCATCTTAATAGAGATGGCGGTGTAGATATTTATATGTTCATACAGATGGCGGTGCAGATATTTCCATGTTCATACAGATGGCAGTGTAGATATTTCCATGTTCATACAGATAGCGGTGTAGTTATTTCCATGTGTAAAGAGATAGCTGTGTAGATATTCCCATGTATATGCAGATAGCTGTGTAGATATTTCCATTTTCAAGCAGATAGTGGTGTATATACTTCCCTGTTCATACAGATAGCGGTGTAGATATATCCATGTTCATACAGATAGTGGTGTAGGTATTTCCATGTTCATACAGATAGCGGTGCAGATATTTCCATGTTCATACAGAGAGCGGTGTAGATATTTCCATGTTCATACAGATAGCGGTGTAGATATTTCCATGCTTATACAGATTGCGAAGATGTATGCATATTTACACAGATAGCGGAGTAGATATTTCCATGTTCATGCAGATAGCGGTGTAGATATTTCCATGTTCATCCAGATGGCTGTGTAGATATATCCATGTTCATACAGATGGCGGTGTAGATATTTCCATGTTCATACAGATAGTGGTGTAGATATTTCCATGTTCATACAGATAGCATTGTAGCTATTTCCATGTTCATACAGATAGCGGTGAAGATATTTCCATGTTCATAGAGATAGCGGTGTAGATATTTCCATGTTCATACAGATAGCGGTGCTGATATTTCCAGGTTTATACAGGTAGCGGTGTAGATATTTCCATGTTCATGCAGATAGCGGTGTAGATATTTCCATGTTCATCCAGATGGCGGTGTAGATATATCCATGTTCATACAGATGGCGTTGAAGATATTTCCATGTTCATACAGATAGAGTGGCTGATATTTCCATGTTCATACAGATAGCGGTGCTGAGATTTCCATGTTTATACAGGTAGCGGTGTAGATATTTCCATGTTTATACAGGTAGCGGTGTAGATATTTCCATGTTTATACAGATAGCGGTGTAGATATTTCCATGTTTTTACATATAGCGGTGTAGATATTTCCAAGTTTATACAGATAGCGGTGTAGATATCTCCATCTTAATACAGATGGCGGTGTACATATTTATATGCTCATACAGATGGCGGTGCAGATATTTCCATGTTCATACAGAGGGTGGAGTAGATATTTCCATGTTTATAGAGATAGCGCTGTAGTTATTTCCATGTGTAAAGGTATAGCTGTGTAGATATTTCCATGTATATGCAGATCGCTGTGTAGATATTTCCATTTTCATGCAGATAGCGGTGTAGATATTTCCATGTTCAAACAGATAGCGGTGTAGATATTTCCATATTCATGCAGATAGCAGTGTAGATATTTCCATGTTTATACAGATAGCGTTGAAGATGTATGCATGTTTACACAGATAGCGGAGTAGATATTTCCAAGTTCATACAGATAGCGGTGTAGATATTCCCATGTTCATCCAGATGGCTGTGTAGATATATCCATGTTCATACAGATGGCGGTGAAGATATTTCCATGTTCATACAGATAGCGGTGTAGTTATTTCCATTTGTAAAGAGATAGCTGTGTAGATATTTCCATGTATATGCAGATAGCTGTGTAGATATTTCCATTTTCATGCAGATAGCGGTTTAGATATTTCCATGTTCTAACAGATAGCGGTGTAGATATTTCCATGTTCATAGAGATACCGGTGTAGATATTTCCATGTTCATACAGATAGAGGGGTTATTTCCATGTTCTTACAAATAGCGGTGCTGATATTTCCATGTTTATACAGGTAGCGGTGTAGATATTTCCCTGTTTATACAGATAGCAGTGTAGATATTTCCATGTTTATACAGATAGCGGTGTAGATTTTTCCATGTTTTTACAGATAGCGGTGTAGATATCTCCATGTTAATACAGATGGCGGAGTAGATATTTATATGTTCACACAGATGGCGGTGCAGATATTTCCATGTTCATACAGATGGCGGTGTAGATATTTCCATGTTCATACAGATAGCGGTGTAGTTATTTCCATGTGTAAAGAGATAGCTGTGTAGATATTTCCATCTATATGCAGATAGCTGTGTAGAGATTTCCATTTTCATGCTGATAGCGGTTTAGATATTTAAAGGTTCAAACAGATAGCGGTGTAGATATTTCCATGTTCATACAGATAGCGGTGTAGATATTTCCATGCTTATACAGATTGCGGTGAAGATGTATGCATATTTACACAGATAGCGGTGTAGATATTTCCATGTTCATACAGATAGCGGTGTAGATATTTCCATGTTTATACAGATTGCGGTGAAGATGTATGCATATTTACACAGATAGCGGTGTAGATATCTCCATATTAATATAGATGGGGGTGTAGATATTTATATCTTCATACAGATGGCGGTGCAGATATTTCCATGTTCATACAGATGGCGGTGTAGATATTTTCATGTTTATAGAGATAGCGCTGTAGTTATTTCCATGTGTAAAGAGATAGCTTTGTAGATATTTCCATGTATATGCAGATCGCTGTGTAGATATTTCCATTTTCATGCACATAGCGGTGTAGTTATCTCCATGTTCATATAGCGGTGTAGATATTTCCATGTTCATGCAGATAGCAGTGTAGATATTTCCATGTTTATACAGATAGCTGTGAAGATGTATTCATGTTTACACAGATAGCGGTGTTGATATTTCTATGTTCATAGAGATAGCGGTGTAGATATCTCCATCTTAATACAGATGGCGGTGTAGATATCTATATGTTCATACAGATGGCGGTGCAGATATTTCCATGTTCATACAGATGGCGGTGTAGATATTTCCATGTTCATACAGATAGCGGTGTAGTTATTTCCATGTGTAAAGAGATAGCTGTGTAGATATTTCCATTTATATGCAGATAGCAGTGTAGATATTTCCATTTTCAAGCAGATAGCGGTGTAGATATTTCCATGTTCAAACAGATAGCGGTGTAGGTATTTCCATGTTCAAACAGATAGCGGTGTAGATATTTCCATGTTCATAGAAAATAGCGGTGTAGATATTTCCATGTTTATACAGATAGCGGTGAAGATGTATGCATGTTTACACAGATAGCGGTGTAGATATGTCCATGTTCATCCAGATGGCTGTGTAGACGTATCCATGTTCATACAGATGGCGGTGAAGATATTTCCATGTTCATACAGACAGCGGTGTAGATATTTCCATGTTCATACAGATAGCGGTGTAGATATTTCCATGTTCATACACATGGCTGTGTAGATATATCCATGTTCATACAGATGACGGTGAATATATTTCCATGTTCATACAGATAGCGGTGTAGATATTTCCATGTTTATACAGGTAGCGGTGTAGATATTTCCATGTTTATACAGATAGCGGTGTAGATATTTCCATGTTTATACAGATAGCGGTGTAGATATTTCCATGTTCATCCAGACAGCGGTGTAGATATTTCCATGTTCATACAGATAACGGTGTAGATATTTCCATGTTCATACAGATGGCTGTGTAGATATATCCATGTTCATACAGAAGACGGTGAATATATTTCCATGTTCATACAGATAGCGGTGCTGATATTTCCATGTTTATACAGGTAGCGGTGTAGATATTTCCATGTTTATACAGATAGCGGTGTAGATATTTCCTTGTTTATACAGATAGCGGTGTAGATATCTCCATGTTTATACAGATAGCGGTGTAGATATCTCCTTCTTAATACAGATGGTGGTGTAGATGTTTATATGTTCATACACATGGCGGTGCAGATATTTCCATGTTCATACAGATGGCAGTGTAGATATTTCCAAGTTTATAGAGATAGCGGTGTAGATATTTGCATGTGTAAAGAGGTAGCTGTGTAGATATTTCCATGTATATGCAGATAGCTGTGTAGATATTTCCATTTTCACGCAGACAGCGGTGCAGATATTTCCATGTTCAAACAGATAGCGGTGTAGATATTTCCATGTTCATCCAGATGGCTGTGTAGACATATCCATGTTCATACAGATGGCGGTGAAGATATTTCCATGTTCATACAGATAGCGGTGTAGATATTTCCATGTTCATCCAGATAGCTGTGTAGATATATCCATGTTCATACAGATGGCGGTGAAGATATTTCCATGTTCATACAGATAGCGGTGTAGTTATTTCCATGTGTAAAGAGATAGCTGTGTAGATATTTCCATATATATGCAGATAGCTGTGTCCATATTTCCATTTTCATGCAGATAGCGGTTTAGATATTTCCATGTTCAAACAGATAGCGGTGTAGATATTTCCATGTTCATAGAGATAGCGGTGTAGATATTTCCATGTTCATACAGATAGCCTTGCTGATATTTCCATGTTTATACAGGTAGCGGTGTCGATATTTCCATGTTTATACAGGTAGCGGTGTAGATATTTCCATGTTTATACAGATAGCGGTGTAGATATTTCCAAGTTTATACAGAGAGCGGTGAAGATATCTCCATCTTAAAGCAGATGGCGGTGTAGATATTTATATGTTCATACAGATGGCGGTGCAGATATTTCCAGGTTCATACAGATGGCGCTGTAGATATTTCCATGTTTATAGAGATAGCGGTGTAGTTATTTCCATGTGTATAGAGATAGCTTTGTAGATATTTCCATGTATATGCAGATAGCTGTGTAGATATTTCTATTTTCATGCAGATAGGGGTTTAGATATTTCCATGTTCAAACAGATAGCGGTGTAGATATTTCCATGTTCATACGGATAGCGGTGTAGATATTTCCATGTTTATACAGATAGCGGTGAAGATGTATGCATGTTTACACAGATAGCGGTGTAGATATTTCCATGTTCATACAGATCGCGGTGTAGATATTTCCATGTTCATCCAGATGGCTGTGTAGACATATCCATGTTCATACAGATGGCGGTGAAGATATTTCCATGTTCATACAGACAGCGGTGTAGATATTTCCATGTTCATACAGATAGCGGTGTAGATATTTCCATGTTCATACAGATGGCTGTGTAGATATATCCATGTTCATACAGATGACGGTGAATATATTTCCATGTTCATACAGATAGCGGTGTAGATATTTCGATGTTTATACAGGTAGCGGTGTAGATATTTCCATGTTTATACAGATAGCGGTGTAGATATTTCCATGTTTATACAGATAGCGGTGTAGATATTTCCATGTTCATCCAGACAGCGGTGTAGATATTTCCATGTTCATACAGATAGCGGTGTAGATATTTCCATGTTCATACAGATGGCTGTGTAGATATATCCATGTTCATACAGATGACGGTGAATATATTTCCATGTTCATACAGATAGCGGTGCTGATATTTCCATGTTTATACAGGTAGCGGTGTAGATATTTCCATGTTTATACAGATAGCGGTGTAGATATTTCCATGTTTATACAGATAGCGGTGCTGATATTTCCATGTTTATACAGGTAGCGGTGTAGATATTTCCATGTTTATACAGATAGCGGTGTAGATATTTCCATGTTCATACAGATAGCGGTGCTGATATTTCCATGTTTATACAGGTCGCGGTGTAGATATTTCCATGTTTATACAGATAGCGGTGTAGATATTTCCATGGTTATACAGATAGCGGTGTAGATATTTAAATGTTTATACAGATAGCGGTGTAGATATCTCCATGTTAATAAAGATGGCGGTGTAGATATTTATAAGTTCATAAAGTTGGCGGTGCAGATATTTCCATGTTCATACAGATGGCGGTGTAGATATTTCCATGTTCATACAGATAGCGGTGTAGTTATTTCCATGTGTAAAGAGATAGCTGAGTAGATATTTCCATGTATATGCAGATAGCAGTATAGATATTTCCATTTTCATGCAGATAGCGGTGTAGATATTTCCATGTTCAAACAGATAGCAGTGTAGATATTTCCATGTTCATACAGATAGCGGTGTAGATATTTCCATGTTCAGATAGCGGTGTAGATATTTCCATGTTTATACAGATAGCGGTGAAGATGTATGCATGTTTACACAGATAGCGGTGTAGATATTTCCATGTTCATCCAGATGGCTGTGTAGATATATCCATGTTCTTACAGATAACGGTGTAGATATTTCCATGTTCATACAGATAGCGGTGTAGATATTTCCATGTTCATCCAGATGGTTGTGTAGATATATCCATGTTCATACAGATAGCTGTGTAGATATTTCCATGTTCATACAGATAGCAGTGTAGATATTTCCATGTTCATACAGATAGCTGTGTAGATATTTCCATGTTCATACAGATAGTTGTGTAGCAATTTCCATGTTCATACAGATAGCGGTGTAGATATTGCCATGTTCATCCAGATGGCTGTGTAGATATATCCATGTTCATACAGATTGCGGTTAAGATAATTCCATGTTCATACAGATAGCGGTGTAGATATTTCCATGTTCATACAGATAGTGGTGTAGATATTTCCATGTTCATACAGATAGCGGTGCTGATATTTCCATGTTTATACAGGTAGCGGGGTAGGTATTTCCATGTTTATACAGATAGCGGTGTAGATATTTCCATGTTTATACAAATAGCCGTGTAGATATCTCCATCTTAATACAGATGGCCGTGTAGATATTTATATGTTCATACAGATGGCGGTGCAGATATTTCCATGTTCATACAGATGGCGGTGTAGATATTTCCATGTTCATACAGATAGTGGTGTAGTTATTTCCATGTGTAAAGAGATAGCTGTGTAGATATTTCTATGTATATGCAGATAGCTCTGTAGATATTTCCATTTTCATGCAGATACAGGTGTAGATATTTCCATGTTCAAACAGATAGCGGTGTAGATATTTCCATGTTCACACAGATAGCGGTGTAGATATTTCCATGTTTATACAGATTGCGGTGAACATGTATGCATATTTACACAGATAGCGGTGTAGAAATTTCCATGTTCATACAGATAGCGGTGTAGATATTTCCATTTTCATCCAGATGGCAGTGTAGATATATCCATGTTCATACAGATAGCGGTGTAGATATTTCCATGTTCATACAGATAGCATTGTAGATATTTCCATGTTCATACAGATAGCAGTGTAGATATTTCCATGTTTTTACAGATAGCGGTGAAGATGTATGCATGTTTACACAGATAGCGGTGTAGATATTTCCATGTTCAAACAGATAGCGGTGTAGATATTTCCATGTTCATACAGATAGAGGTGTAGATATTTCCATGTTTATACAGATTGCGGTGAAGATGTCTGCATATTTACACAGATAGTGGTGTAGTTATTTCCATGTTCATACAGATAGCGGTGTAGATATTTCCATGTTCATCCAGATGGCTGTGTAGATATATCCATGTTCATACAGATAGCGGTGTAGATATTTCCATTTTCATACAGGTAGTGGTGTATATATTTCCATGTTCATACAGATAGCGGTGTAGCTATTTCCATGTTCATACAGATAGCGGTGTAGATATTTCCATGTTCATAGAGATAGCGGTGTAGATATTCCCATGTTCAAACAGATAGCGGTGCTGATATTTCCATGTTTATACAGGTAGCGGTGTAGATATTTCCATGTTTATACAGATAGCGGTGTAGATATTTCCATGTTTATACATATAGCGGTGTAGATATTTCCAAGTTTATACAGATAGCGGTGTAGATATCTCCATCTTAATATAGATGGGGGTGTAGATATTTATATCTTCATACAGATGGCGGTGCAGATATTTACATGTTCATACAGGTGGTGGTGTAGATATTTGCATGTTTGTAGAGATAGCGCTGTAGTTATTTCCATGTGTAAAGAGATTGCTGTGTAGATATTTCCATGTATGTGCAGATCGCTGTGAAGATATTTCCATTTTCATGCAGATAGCGGTGTAGATATATCCATGTTCAAACCGATAGCGGTGTAGATATTTCCATGTTCATGCAGATAGCAGTGTAGATATTTCCATGTTCATCCAGATGGCTGTGTAGACATATCCATGTTCATACAGATGGCGGTGAAGATATTTCCATGTTCATACAGATAGCGGTGTAGATATTTCCATGTTCAAACAGATAGCTGTGTAGATATATCCATGTTCCTACAGATGGCGGTGAAAATATTTCCATGTTCATACAGATAGCGGTGTAGTTATTTCCATGTGTAAAGAGATAGCTGTGTAGATATTTCCATATATATGCAGATAGCTGTGTCCATATTTCCATTTTCATGCAGATAGCGGTTTAGATATTTCCATGTTCAAACAGATAGCGGTGTAGATATTTCCATGTTCATAGAGATAGCGGTGTAGATATTTCCATGTTCATACAGATAGCCTTGCTGATATTTCCATGTTTATACAGGTAGCGGTGTAGATATTTCCATGTTTATACAGGTAGCGGTGTAGATATTTCCATGTTTATACAGATAGCGGTGTAGATATTTCCAAGTTTATACAGAGAGCGGTGAAGATATCTCCATCTTAAAGCAGATGGCGGTGTAGATATTTATATGTTCATACAGATGGCGGTGCAGATATATCCAGGTTCATACAGATGGCGCTGTAGATATTTCCATGTTTATAGAGATAGCGGTGTAGTTATTTCCATGTGTATAGAGATAGCTTTGTAGATATTTCCATGTATATGCAGATAGCTGTGTAGATATTTCTATTTTCATGCAGATAGGGGTTTAGATATTTCCATGTTCAAACAGATAGCAGTGTAGATATTTCCATGTTCATACGGATAGCGGTGTAGATATTTCCATGTTTATACAGATAGCGGTGAAGATGTATGCATGTTTACACAGATAGCGGTGTAGATATTTCCATGTTCATACAGATCACGGTGTAGATATTTCCATGTTCATCCAGATGGCTGTGTAGACATATCCATGTTCATACAGATGGCGGTGAAGATATTTCCATGTTCATACAGACAGCGGTGTAGATATTTCCATGTTCATACAGATAGCGGTGTAGATATTTCCATGTTCATACAGATGGCTGTGTAGATATATCCATGTTCATACAGATGACGGTGAATATATTTCCATGTTCATACAGATAGCGGTGTAGATATTTCGATGTTTATACAGGTAGCGGTGTAGATATTTCCATGTTTATACAGATAGCGGTGTAGATATTTCCATGTTTATACAGATAGCGGTGTAGATATTTCCATGTTCATCCAGACAGCGGTGTAGATATTTCCATGTTCATACAGATAGCGGTGTAGATATTTCCATGTTCATACAGATGGCTGTGTAGATATATCCATGTTCATACAGATGACGGTGAATATATTTCCATGTTCATACAGATAGCGGTGCTGATATTTCCATGTTTATACAGGTAGCGGTGTAGATATTTCCATGTTTATACAGATAGCGGTGCTGATATTTCCATGTTTATACAGGTAGCGGTGTAGATATTTCCATGTTTATACAGATAGCGGTGTAGATATTTCCATGTTCATACAGATAGCGGTGCTGATATTTCCATGTTTATACAGGTCGCGGTGTAGATATTTCCATGTTTATACAGATAGCGGTGTAGATATTTCCATGGTTATACAGATAGCGGTGTAGATATTTAAATGTTTATACAGATAGCGGTGTAGATATCTCCATGTTAATAAAGATGGCGGTGTAGATATTTATAAGTTCATAAAGTTGGCGGTGCAGATATTTCCATGTTCATACAGATGGCGGTGTAGATATTTCCATGTTCATACAGATAGCGGTGTAGTTATTTCCATGTGTAAAGAGATAGCTGAGTAGATATTTCCATGTATATGCAGATAGCAGTATAGATATTTCCATTTTCATGCAGATAGCGGTGTAGATATTTCCATGTTCAAACAGATAGCAGTGTAGATATTTCCATGTTCATACAGATAGCGGTGTAGATATTTCCATGTTCAGATAGCGGTGTAGATATTTCCATGTTTATACAGATAGCGGTGAAGATGTATGCATGTTTACACAGATAGCGGTGTAGATATTTCCATGTTCATCCAGATGGCTGTGTAGATATATCCATGTTCTTACAGATAACGGTGTAGATATTTCCATGTTCATACAGATAGCGGTGTAGATATTTCCATGTTCATCCAGATGGTTGTGTAGATATATCCATGTTCATACAGATAGCTGTGTAGATATTTCCATGTTCATACAGATAGCAGTGTAGATATTTCCATGTTCATACAGATAGCTGTGTAGATATTTCCATGTTCATACAGATAGTTGTGTAGCAATTTCCATGTTCATACAGATAGCGGTGTAGATATTGCCATGTTCATCCAGATGGCTGTGTAGATATATCCATGTTCATACAGATTGCGGTTAAGATAATTCCATGTTCATACAGATAGCGGTGTAGATATTTCCATGTTCATACAGATAGTGGTGTAGATATTTCCATGTTCATACAGATAGCGGTGCTGATATTTCCATGTTTATACAGGTAGCGGGGTAGGTATTTCCATGTTTATACAGATAGCGGTGTAGATATTTCCATGTTTATACAAATAGCCGTGTAGATATCTCCATCTTAATACAGATGGCCGTGTAGATATTTATATGTTCATACAGATGGCGGTGCAGATATTTCCATGTTCATACAGATGGCGGTGTAGATATTTCCATGTTCATACAGATAGTGGTGTAGTTATTTCCATGTGTAAAGAGATAGCTGTGTAGATATTTCTATGTATATGCAGATAGCTCTGTAGATATTTCCATTTTCATGCAGATACAGGTGTAGATATTTCCATGTTCAAACAGATAGCGGTGTAGATATTTCCATGTTCACACAGATAGCGGTGTAGATATTTCCATGTTTATACAGATTGCGGTGAACATGTATGCATATTTACACAGATAGCGGTGTAGAAATTTCCATGTTCATACAGATAGCGGTGTAGATATTTCCATTTTCATCCAGATGGCAGTGTAGATATATCCATGTTCATACAGATAGCGGTGTAGATATTTCCATGTTCATACAGATAGCATTGTAGATATTTCCATGTTCATACAGATAGCAGTGTAGATATTTCCATGTTTTTACAGATAGCGGTGAAGATGTATGCATGTTTACACAGATAGCGGTGTAGATATTTCCATGTTCAAACAGATAGCGGTGTAGATATTTCCATGTTCATACAGATAGAGGTGTAGATATTTCCATGTTTATACAGATTGCGGTGAAGATGTCTGCATATTTACACAGATAGTGGTGTAGTTATTTCCATGTTCATACAGATAGCGGTGTAGATATTTCCATGTTCATCCAGATGGCTGTGTAGATATATCCATGTTCATACAGATAGCGGTGTAGATATTTCCATTTTCATACAGGTAGTGGTGTATATATTTCCATGTTCATACAGATAGCGGTGTAGCTATTTCCATGTTCATACAGATAGCGGTGTAGATATTTCCATGTTCATAGAGATAGCGGTGTAGATATTCCCATGTTCAAACAGATAGCGGTGCTGATATTTCCATGTTTATACAGGTAGCGGTGTAGATATTTCCATGTTTATACAGATAGCGGTGTAGATATTTCCATGTTTATACATATAGCGGTGTAGATATTTCCAAGTTTATACAGATAGCGGTGTAGATATCTCCATCTTAATATAGATGGGGGTGTAGATATTTATATCTTCATACAGATGGCGGTGCAGATATTTACATGTTCATACAGGTGGTGGTGTAGATATTTGCATGTTTGTAGAGATAGCGCTGTAGTTATTTCCATGTGTAAAGAGATTGCTGTGTAGATATTTCCATGTATGTGCAGATCGCTGTGAAGATATTTCCATTTTCATGCAGATAGCGGTGTAGATATATCCATGTTCAAACCGATAGCGGTGTAGATATTTCCATGTTCATGCAGATAGCAGTGTAGATATTTCCATGTTCATCCAGATGGCTGTGTAGACATATCCATGTTCATACAGATGGCGGTGAAGATATTTCCATGTTCATACAGATAGCGGTGTAGATATTTCCATGTTCAAACAGATAGCTGTGTAGATATATCCATGTTCCTACAGATGGCGGTGAAAATATTTCCATGTTCATACAGATAGCGGTGTAGTTATTTCCATGTGTAAAGAGATAGCTGTGTAGATATTTCCATATATATGCAGATAGCTGTGTCCATATTTCCATTTTCATGCAGATAGCGGTTTAGATATTTCCATGTTCAAACAGATAGCGGTGTAGATATTTCCATGTTCATAGAGATAGCGGTGTAGATATTTCCATGTTCATACAGATAGCCTTGCTGATATTTCCATGTTTATACAGGTAGCGGTGTAGATATTTCCATGTTTATACAGGTAGCGGTGTAGATATTTCCATGTTTATACAGATAGCGGTGTAGATATTTCCAAGTTTATACAGAGAGCGGTGAAGATATCTCCATCTTAAAGCAGATGGCGGTGTAGATATTTATATGTTCATACAGATGGCGGTGCAGATATATCCAGGTTCATACAGATGGCGCTGTAGATATTTCCATGTTTATAGAGATAGCGGTGTAGTTATTTCCATGTGTATAGAGATAGCTTTGTAGATATTTCCATGTATATGCAGATAGCTGTGTAGATATTTCTATTTTCATGCAGATAGGGGTTTAGATATTTCCATGTTCAAACAGATAGCAGTGTAGATATTTCCATGTTCATACGGATAGCGGTGTAGATATTTCCATGTTTATACAGATAGCGGTGAAGATGTATGCATGTTTACACAGATAGCGGTGTAGATATTTCCATGTTCATACAGATCACGGTGTAGATATTTCCATGTTCATCCAGATGGCTGTGTAGACATATCCATGTTCATACAGATGGCGGTGAAGATATTTCCATGTTCATACAGACAGCGGTGTAGATATTTCCATGTTCATACAGATAGCGGTGTAGATATTTCCATGTTCATACAGATGGCTGTGTAGATATATCCATGTTCATACAGATGACGGTGAATATATTTCCATGTTCATACAGATAGCGGTGTAGATATTTCGATGTTTATACAGGTAGCGGTGTAGATATTTCCATGTTTATACAGATAGCGGTGTAGATATTTCCATGTTTATACAGATAGCGGTGTAGATATTTCCATGTTCATCCAGACAGCGGTGTAGATATTTCCATGTTCATACAGATAGCGGTGTAGATATTTCCATGTTCATACAGATGGCTGTGTAGATATATCCATGTTCATACAGATGACGGTGAATATATTTCCATGTTCATACAGATAGCGGTGCTGATATTTCCATGTTTATACAGGTAGCGGTGTAGATATTTCCATGTTTATACAGATAGCGGTGTAGATATTTCCATGTTTATACAGATAGCGGTGCTGATATTTCCATGTTTATACAGGTAGCGGTGTAGATATTTCCATGTTTATACAGATAGCGGTGTAGATATTTCCATGTTCATACAGATAGCGGTGCTGATATTTCCATGTTTATACAGGTCGCGGTGTAGATATTTCCATGTTTATACAGATAGCGGTGTAGATATTTCCATGGTTATACAGATAGCGGTGTAGATATTTAAATGTTTATACAGATAGCGGTGTAGATATCTCCATGTTAATAAAGATGGCGGTGTAGATATTTATAAGTTCATAAAGTTGGCGGTGCAGATATTTCCATGTTCATACAGATGGCGGTGTAGATATTTCCATGTTCATACAGATAGCGGTGTAGTTATTTCCATGTGTAAAGAGATAGCTGAGTAGATATTTCCATGTATATGCAGATAGCAGTATAGATATTTCCATTTTCATGCAGATAGCGGTGTAGATATTTCCATGTTCAAACAGATAGCAGTGTAGATATTTCCATGTTCATACAGATAGCGGTGTAGATATTTCCATGTTCAGATAGCGGTGTAGATATTTCCATGTTTATACAGATAGCGGTGAAGATGTATGCATGTTTACACAGATAGCGGTGTAGATATTTCCATGTTCATCCAGATGGCTGTGTAGATATATCCATGTTCTTACAGATAACGGTGTAGATATTTCCATGTTCATACAGATAGCGGTGTAGATATTTCCATGTTCATCCAGATGGTTGTGTAGATATATCCATGTTCATACAGATAGCGGTGTAGATATTTCCATGTTCATACAGATAGCAGTGTAGATATTTCCATGTTCATACAGATAGCTGTGTAGATATTTCCATGTTCATACAGATAGTTGTGTAGCAATTTCCATGTTCATACAGATAGCGGTGTAGATATTGCCATGTTCATCCAGATGGCTGTGTAGATATATCCATGTTCATACAGATGGCGGTGAAGATAATTCCATGTTCATACAGATAGCGGTGTAGATATTTCCATGTTCATACAGATAGTGGTGTAGATATTTCCATGTTCATACAGATAGCGGTGCTGATATTTCCATGTTTATACAGGTAGCGGGGTAGGTATTTTCACGTTTATACAGATAGCGGTGTAGATATTTCCATGTTTATACAAATAGCGGTGTAGATATCTCCATCTTAATACAGATGGCCGTGTAGATATTTATATGTTCATACAGATGGCGGTGCAGATATTTCCATGTTCATACAGATGGCGGTGTAGCTATTTCCATGTTCATACAGATAGTGGTGTAGATATTTCCATGTTCATAGAGATAGCGGTGTAGATATTTCCATGTTTATACATATAGCGGTGTAGATATTTCCAAGTTTATACAGACAGCGGTGTAGATATCTCCATCTTAATATAGATGGGGGTGTAGATATTTATATCTTCATACAGATGGCGGTGCAGATATTTCTATGTTCATACAGATGGCACTGTAGATATTTCCATGTTTATAGAGATAGCGGTGTAGTAATTTCCATGTGTATAGAGATAGCTTTGTAGATATTTCCATGTATATGCAGATAGCTGTGTAGATATTTCTATTTTCTTGCAGATAGCGGTTTAGATATTTAGATGTTCAAACAGATAGCGGTGTAGATATTTCCATGTTCATACAGATAGCGGTGTAGATATTTCCATGTTTATACAGATAGCGGTGAAGATGTATGCATGTTTACACAGATAGCGGTGTAGATATTTCCATGTTCATACAGATCGCGGTGTAGATATTTCTATGTTCATCCAGATGGCTGTGCAGACATATCCATGTTCAAACAGATGGCGGTGAAGATATTTCCATGTTCATACAGATAGCGGTGTAGATATTTCCATGTTCATACAGATAGCGGTGTAGATACTTCCATGTTCATACCGATTGCGGTGCTGATATTTCCATGTTTATACAGGTAGCGGTGTAGATATTTCTATGTTTATACAGATAGCGGTGTAGATGTTTCCATGTTTATACAGATAGCGGTGTAGTTATTTCCATGTTTATACAGATAGCGTTGTAGATATCTCCTACTTAATACAGATGGCGGTGCGGATATTTCCATGTTCATACAGATGGCGTTGTAGATATTTCCATGTTTATGTAGCGGTGTAGTTATTTCCATGTGTAAAGAGATGGCTGTGTAGATATTTCCATGTATATGCAGATAGCTGTGTAGATATTTCCATTTTCATGCAGACAGCGGTGTAGATATTTCCATGTTCAAACTGATAGCGGTGTAGATATTTCCATGTTCATACAGATAGCGGTGTAGATATTTCCATGTTCATAGAGATAGCGGTGTAGATATTTCCATGTTAATACAGATAGCAGTGTAGATATTTCCATGTTCATACAGATAGCGGTGTAGATATTTCCATGTTCATACAGGTAGCGGTGTAGGTATTTCCATGTTTATACAGATTGCGGTGAAGATGTATGCATATTTACACAGATAGCGGTGTAGATATTTCCATGTTCATACAGATAGCGGTGTAGATATTTCCATGTTCATACAGATAGCGGTGTAGATATTTCTATGTTCATACAGATAGCGGTGCTGATATTTCCATGTTTATACAGGTAGCGGTGTAGATATTTCCATGTTTATACAGATAGCGGTGTAGATATTTCCATGTTTATACAGATAGCGGTGTAGATATTTCCATGTTTATACAGATAGCGGTGTAGATATCTCCATCTTAATAAAGATGGCGGTGTAGATATTTATATGTTCATACAGTTGGCGGTGCAGATATTTCCATGTTCATAAAGATGGCGGTGTAGATATTTCCATGTTCATACAGATAGCGGTGTAGTTATTTCCATGTGTAAAGAGATAGCTGAATAGTTATTTCCATGTATATGCAGGTAGCAGTGTAGATATTTCCATTTTCATGCAGATAGCGGTGTAGATATTTCCATGTTCAAACAGATAGCAGTGTAGATATTTCCATGTTCATACAGATAGCGGTGTAGATATTTCCATTTTCATACAGATAGCGGTGTAGATATTTCCATGTTTATACAGATAGCGGTGAAGATGTATGCATGTTTACACAGATAGCGGTGTAGATATTTCCATGTTCATCCAGATGGCTGTGTAGATATGTCCATGTTCATACAGATAACGGAGTAGATATTTCCATGTTCATACAGATAGCGGTGTAGATATTTCCATGTTCATCCACATGGCTGTGTAGATATATCCATGTTCACACAGATAGCGGTGTAGATATTTCCATATTCATACAGGTAGCCGTGTACATATTTCCATGTTCATACAGATAGCGGTGTAGATATTTCCATTTGCATACAGATAGCAGTGTAGATATTTCCATGTTTATACAGATAGCGGTGAAGTTGTATGCATGTTTACACAGATAGCGGTGTAGATATTTCCATGTTCAAACAGATAGCGGTGTAGATATTTCCATGTTCATACAGATAGCGGTGTAGATATTTCCATGTTTATACAGATTGCGGTGAAGATGTATGCATATTTACACAGATAGCGGTGTAGATATTTCCATGTTCATACAGATGGCCGTGTAGATATATCCATGTTCATACAGATAGCGGTGTAGATACTTCCATTTTCATACAGGTAGTGGTGTAGATATTTCCATGTTCATACAGATAGCGGTGTAGCTATTTCCATGTACATACAGATAGCGGTGTAGATATTTCCATGTTCATAGAGATAGGGGTGTAGATATTTCCATGTTCATACAGATAGCGGTGCTGATATTTCCATGTTTATACTGGTAGCGGTGTAGATATTTCCATGTTTATACAGATAGCGGTGTAGATATTTCCATGTTTATACATATAGCGGTGTAGATATTTCCAAGTTTATACAGATAGCGGTGTAGATATCTCCATCTTAATATAGATGGGGGTGTAGATATTTATATCTTCATAAAGATGGCGGTGCAGATATTTCCATGTACATGCAGATGGCGGTGTACATATTTCCATGTTCATACAGATAGCGGTGTAGTTATTTCCATGTGTAAAGTGATAGCTGTGTAGATATTTCCATGTATATACAGATAGCAGTGTTGATATTTCCATTTTCATGCAGATAGCGGTTTAGATATTTCCATGTTCAAACAGATAGCGGTGTAGATATTTCCATGTTCATACAGATAGCGTTGTAGATATTTCCATGTTCATACAGATAGCAGTGTAGATATTTCCATGTTTATACAGATAGCGGTGAAGATGTATGCATGTTTACACAGATAGCGGTGTAGATATTTCCATGTTCATACAGATAGATGTGTAGATATTTCCATGTTTATACAGATTGCGGTGAAGATGTATGCATATTTACACAGATAGTGCTGTAGATATTTCCATGTTCATACAGATAGCGGTGTAGATATTTCCATGTTCATCCAGATGACTGTGTAGATATATCCATGTTCATACAGATAGCGGTGTAGATATTTCCATTTTCATACAGGTAGTGGTGTAGATATTTCCATGTTCACACAGATAGCGGTGTAGCTATTTCCATGTTCATACAGATAGCGGTGTAGATAATTCCATGTTCATAGAGATAGCGGTGTAGATATTCCCATGTTCAAACAGATAGCGGTGCTGATATTTCCATGTTTATACAGGTAGCGGTGTAGATATTTCCATGTTTATACAGATAGCGGTGTAGATATTTCCATGTTTATACATATAGCGGTGTAGATATTTCCAAGTTTATAAAGATAGCGGTGTAGATATCTCCATCTTAATATAGATGGGGGTGTAGATATTTATATCTTCATACAGATGGCGGTGCAGATATTTACATGTTCATACAGGTGGTGGTGTAGATATTTGCATGTTTATAGAGATAGCGCTGTAGTTATTTCCATGTGTAAAGAGATTGCTGTGTAGATATTTCCATGTATGTGCACATCGCTGTGAAGATATTTCCATTTTCATGCAGATAGCGGTGTAGATATATCCATGTTCAAACCGATAGCGGTGTATATATTTCCATGTTCATGCAGATAGCAGTGTAGATATTTCCATGTTCATCCAGATGGCTGTGTAGACATATCCATGTTCATACAGATGGCGGTGAAGATATTTCCATGTTCATACAGATAGCGGTGTAGATATTTCCATGTTCATCCAGATAGCTGTGTAGATATATCCATGTTCATACAGATGGCGGTGAAGATATTTCCATGTTCATACAGATAGCGGTGTAGTTATTTCCATGTGTAAAGAGATAGCTGTGTAGATATTTCGATATATATGCAGATAGCTGTGTACATATTTCCATTTTCATGCAGATAGCAGTTTAGATATTTCCATGTTCAAACAGATAGCGGTGTAGATATTTCATTGTTCATAGAAAATAGCGGTGTAGATATTTCCATGTTTATACAGATAGCGGTGAAGATGTATGCATGTTTACACAGATAGCGGTGTAGATATGTCCATGTTCATCCAGATGGCTGTGTAGACGTATCCATGTTCATACAGATGGCGGTGAAGATATTTCCATGTTCATACAGACAGCGGTGTAGATATTTCCATGTTCATACAGATAGCGGTGTAGATATTTCCATGTTCATACACATGGCTGTGTAGATATATCCATGTTCATACAGATGACGGTGAATATATTTCCATGTTCATACAGATAGCGGTGTAGATATTTCCATGTTTATACAGGTAGCGGTGTAGATATTTCCATGTTTATACAGATAGCGGTGTAGATATTTCCATGTTTATACAGATAGCGGTGTAGATATTTCCATGTTCATCCAGACAGCGGTGTAGATATTTCCATGTTCATACAGATAACGGTGTAGATATTTCCATGTTCATACAGATGGCTGTGTAGATATATCCATGTTCATACAGAAGACGGTGAATATATTTCCATGTTCATACAGATAGCGGTGCTGATATTTCCATGTTTATACAGGTAGCGGTGTAGATATTTCCATGTTTATACAGATAGCAGTGTAGATATTTCCTTGTTTATACAGATAGCGTTGTAGATATTTCCATGTTTATACAGATAGCGGTGTAGATATCTCCTTCTTAATACAGATGGTGGTGTAGATGTTTATATGTTCATACAGATGGCGGTGCAGATATTTCCATGTGCATACAGATGGCAGTGTAGATATTTCCAAGTTTATAGAGATAGCGGTGTAGATATTTGCATGTGTAAAGAGGTAGCTGTGTAGATATTTCCATGTATATGCAGATAGCTGTGTAGATATTTCCATTTTCACGCAGACAGCGGTGCAGATATTTCCATGTTCAAACAGATAGCGGTGTAGATATTTCCACGTTCATACAGATAGCGGTGTAGATATTTCCATGTTCATACAGATAGCGGTGCTGCTATTTCCATGTTTATACAGGTAGCGGTGTAGATATTTCCATGTTTATACAGATAGCGGTGTAGATATTTCCATGTTTATACAGATAGCGGTGTTGATATTTAAATGTTTATACAGATAGCGGTGTAGATATCTCCATGTTAATAAAGATGGCGGTGTAGATATTTATATGTTCATAAAGTTGGCGGTGCAGATATTTCCATGTTCATACAGATGGCGGTGTAGATATTTCCATGCTCATATAGATAGCGGTGTAGTTATTTCCATGTGTAAAGAGATAGCTGAGTAGATATTTCCATGTATATGCAGATAGCAATATAGATATTTCCATTTTCATGCAGATAGCGGTGTAGATATTTCCATGTTCAAACAGATAGCAGTGTAGATATTTCCATGTTCATACAGATAGCGGTGTAGATATTTCCATGTTCAGATAGCGGTGTAGATATTTCCATGTTTATACAGATTGCGGTGAAGATGTATGCATATTTACACAGATAGCGGTGTAGATATTTCCATGTTCATACAGATGGCACTGTAGATATTTCCATGTTTATAGAGATAGCGGTGTAGTAATTTCCATGTGTATAGAGATAGCTTTGTAGATATTTCCATGTATATGCAGATAGCTGTGTAGATATTTCTATTTTCTTTCAGATAGCGGTTTAGATATTTAGATGTTCAAACAGATAGCGGTGTAGATATTTCCATGTTCATACAGATAGCGGTGTAGATATTTCCATGTTTATACAGATAGCGGTGAAGATGTATGCATGTTTACACAGATAGCGGTGTAGATATTTCCATGTTCATCCAGATGGCTGTGTAGATATAGCCGTGTTCTTACAGATAACGGTGTAGATATTTCCATGTTCATACAGATAGCAGTGTAGATATTTCCTTGTTCATCCAGATGGCTGTGTAGATATATCCATGTTCATACAGATAGCGGTGTAGGTATTTCCATGTTCATACAGATAGCCGTGTACATATTTCCATGTTCATACAGATAGCGGTGTAGATATTTCCATTTTCATACAGATAGCAGTGTAGATATTTCCATGTTTATACAGATAGCGGTGAAGATGTATGCATGTTTACACAGATAGCGGTGTAGATATTTCCATGTTCAAACAGATAGCGGTGAAGATATTTCCATCTTCATACAGGTAGCGGTGTAGGTATTTCCATGTTTATACAGATTGCGGTGAAGATGTATGCATATTTACACAGATAGCGTTGTAGATATTTCCATGTTCATACAGATAGCGGTGTAGATATTTCCATGTTCATACAGATAGCGGTGTAGATATTTCCATGTTCATACAGATAGCGGTGAAGATATTTCCATGTTCATCCAGATGGCTGTGTAGATATATCCATGTTCATACAGATAGCGGTGTAGATAATTCCGTGTTCATACAGATAGCCGTGTACATATTTCCATGTTCATACAGATAGCGGTGTAGATATTTCCATTTGCATACAGATAGCAGTGTAGATATTTCCATGTTTATACAGATTGCGGTGAAGATGTATGCATATTTACACAGATAGCGGTGTAGATATTTCCATGTTCATACGGATGGCTGTGTAGATATATCCATGTTCATACAGATAGCGGTGTAGATATTTCCATGTTCATACAGGTAGTGGTGTAGATATTTCCTTGTTCATACAGATAGCGGTGTAGCTATTTCCATGTTCATACAGATAGCGGTGTAGATATTTCCATGTTCATACAGATAGCGGTGTAGATATTTCTGTGTTTATACAGATAGCGCTGAAGATGTATGCATGTTTACACAGATAGCAGTGTACATATTTCCACGTTCATACAGATAGCTGTGTAGATATTTCCATGTTCATCCAGATGGCTGTGTAGATATATCCATGTTCATACAGATAGCGGTGTAGATATTTCGATGTTCATACAGGTAGTGGTGTAGATATTTCCTTGTTCATACAGATAGCGGTGTAGCTATTTCCATGTTCATACAGATAGCGGTGTAGATATTTCCATGTTCATACAGATAGCGGTGTAGATATTTCCATGTTCATACAGATAGCGGTTCTGATATTTCCATGTTTATACAGGTAGCAGTTTAGATATTTCCATGTTTATACAGATAGCGGTGTAGATATTTCCATGTTCATACAGATAGATGTGTAGATATTTCCATGTTTATACATATTGCGGTGAAGATGTATGCATATTTACACAGATAGTGCTGTAGATATTTCCATGTTCATACAGATAGCGGTGTAGATATTTCCATGTTCATCCAGATGACTGTGTAGATATATCCATGTTCATACAGATAGCGGTGTAGATATTTCCATTTTCATACAGGTAGTGGTGTAGATATTTCCATGTTCACACAGATAGCGGTGTAGCTATTTCCATGTTCATACAGATAGCGGTGTAGATAATTCCATGTTCATAGAGATAGCGGTGTAGATATTCCCATGTTCAAACAGATAGCGGTGCTGATATTTCCATGTTTATACAGGTAGCGGTGTAGATATTTCCATGTTTATACAGATAGCGGTGTAGATATTTCCATGTTTATACATATAGCGGTGTAGATATTTCCAAGTTTATAAAGATAGCGGTGTAGATATCTCCATCTTAATATAGATGGGGGTGTAGATATTTATATCTTCATACAGATGGCGGTGCAGATATTTACATGTTCATACAGGTGGTGGTGTAGATATTTGCATGTTTATAGAGATAGCGCTGTAGTTATTTCCATGTGTAAAGAGATTGCTGTGTAGATATTTCCATGTATGTGCAGATCGCTGTGAAGATATTTCCATTTTCATGCAGATAGCGGTGTAGATATATCCATGTTCAAACCGATAGCGGTGTATATATTTCCATGTTCATGCAGATAGCAGTGTAGATATTTCCATGTTCATCCAGATGGCTGTGTAGACATATCCATGTTCATACAGATGGCGGTGAAGATATTTCCATGTTCATACAGATAGCGGTGTAGATATTTCCATGTTCATCCAGATAGCTGTGTAGATATATCCATGTTCATACAGATGGCGGTGAAGATATTTCCATGTTCATACAGATAGCGGTGTAGTTATTTCCATGTGTAAAGAGATAGCTGTGTAGATATTTCGATATATATGCAGATAGCTGTGTACATATTTCCATTTTCATGCAGATAGCAGTTTAGATATTTCCATGTTCAAACAGATAGCGGTGTAGATATTTCAATGTTCATAGAAAATAGCGGTGTAGATATTTCCATGTTTATACAGATAGCGGTGAAGATGTATGCATGTTTACACAGATAGCGGTGTAGATATGTCCATGTTCATCCAGATGGCTGTGTAGACGTATCCATGTTCACACAGATGGCGGTGAAGATATTTCCATGTTCATACAGACAGCGGTGTAGATATTTCCATGTTCATACAGATAGCGGTGTAGATATTTCCATGTTCATACACATGGCTGTGTAGATATATCCATGTTCATACAGATGACGGTGAATATATTTCCATGTTCATACAGATAGCGGTGTAGATATTTCCATGTTTATACAGGTAGCGGTGTAGATATTTCCATGTTTATACAGATAGCGGTGTAGATATTTCCATGTTTATACAGATAGCGGTGTAGATATTTCCATGTTCATCCAGACAGCGGTGTAGATATTTCCATGTTCATACAGATAACGGTGTAGATATTTCCATGTTCATACAGATGGCTGTGTAGATATATCCATGTTCATACAGAAGACGGTGAATATATTTCCATGTTCATACAGATAGCGGTGCTGATATTTCCATGTTTATACAGGTAGCGGTGTAGATATTTCCATGTTTATACAGATAGCGGTGTAGATATTTCCTTGTTTATACAGATAGCGGTGTAGATATTTCCATGTTTATACAGATAGCGGTGTAGATATCTCCTTCTTAATACAGATGGTGGTGTAGATGTTTATATGTTCATACAGATGGCGGTGCAGATATTTCCATGTGCATACAGATGGCAGTGTAGATATTTCCAAGTTTATAGAGATAGCGGTGTAGATATTTGAATGTGTAAAGAGGTAGCTGTGTAGATATTTCCATGTATATGCAGATAGCTGTGTAGATATTTCCATTTTCACGCAGACAGCGGTGCAGATATTTCCATGTTCAAACAGATAGCGGTGTAGATATTTCCACGTTCATACAGATAGCGGTGTAGATGTTTCCATGTTCATACAGATAGCGGTGCTGATATTTCCATGTTTATACAGGTAGCGGTGTAGATATTTCCATGTTTATACAGATAGCGGTGTAGATATTTCCATGTTTATACAGATAGCGGTGTTGATATTTAAATGTTTATACAGATAGCGGTGTAGATATCTCCATGTTAATAAAGATGGCGGTGTAGATATTTATATGTTCATAAAGTTGGCGGTGCAGATATTTCCATGTTCATACAGATGGCGGTGTAGATATTTCCATGTTCATACAGATAGCGGTGTAGTTATTTCCATGTGTAAAGAGATAGCTGAGTAGATATTTCCATGTATATGCAGATAGCAATATAGATATTTCCATTTTCATGCAGATAGCGGTGTAGATATTTCCATGTTCAAACAGATAGCAGTGTAGATATTTCCAAGTTCATACAGATAGCGGTGTAGATATTTCCATGTTCAGATAGCGGTGTAGATATTTCCATGTTTATACAGATTGCGGTGAAGATGTATGCATATTTACACAGATAGCGGTGTAGATATTTCCATGTTCATACAGATGGCACTGTAGATATTTCCATGTTTATAGAGATAGCGGTGTAGTAATTTCCATGTGTATAGAGATAGCTTTGTAGATATTTCCATGTATATGCAGATAGCTGTGTAGATATTTCTATTTTCTTTCAGATAGCGGTTTAGATATTTAGATGTTCAAACAGATAGCGGTGTAGATATTTCCATGTTCATACAGATAGCGGTGTAGATATTTCCATGTTTATACAGATAGCGGTGAAGATGTATGCATGTTTACACAGATAGCGGTGTAGATATTTCCATGTTCATCCAGATGGCTGTGTAGATATAGCCGTGTTCTTACAGATAACGGTGTAGATATTTCCATGTTCATACAGATAGCAGTGTAGATATTTCCTTGTTCATCCAGATGGCTGTGTAGATATATCCATGTTCATACAGATAGCGGTGTAGGTATTTCCATGTTCATACAGATAGCCGTGTACATATTTCCATGTTCATACAGATAGCGGTGTAGATATTTCCATTTTCATACAGATAGCAGTGTAGATATTTCCATGTTTATACAGATAGCGGTGAAGATGTATGCATGTTTACACAGATAGCGGTGTAGATATTTCCATGTTCAAACAGATAGCGGTGAAGATATTTCCATCTTCATACAGGTAGCGGTGTAGGTATTTCCATGTTTATACAGATTGCGGTGAAGATGTATGCATATTTACACAGATAGCGTTGTAGATATTTCCATGTTCATACAGATAGCGGTGTAGATATTTCCATGTTCATACAGATAGCGGTGTAGATATTTCCATGTTCATACAGATAGCGGTGAAGATATTTCCATGTTCATCCAGATGGCTGTGTAGATATATCCATGTTCATACAGATAGCGGTGTAGATAATTCCGTGTTCATACAGATAGCCGTGTACATATTTCCATGTTCATACAGATAGCGGTGTAGATATTTCCATTTGCATACAGATAGCAGTGTAGATATTTCCATGTTTATACAGATTGCGGTGAAGATGTATGCATATTTACACAGATAGCGGTGTAGATATTTCCATGTTCATACGGATGGCTGTGTAGATATATCCATGTTCATACAGATAGCGGTGTAGATATTTCCATGTTCATACAGGTAGTGGTGTAGATATTTCCTTGTTCATACAGATAGCGGTGTAGCTATTTCCATGTTCATACAGATAGCGGTGTAGATATTTCCATGTTCATACAGATAGCGGTGTAGATATTTCTGTGTTTATACAGATAGCGCTGAAGATGTATGCATGTTTACACAGATAGCAGTGTACATATTTCCACGTTCATACAGATAGCTGTGTAGATATTTCCATGTTCATCCAGATGGCTGTGTAGATATATCCATGTTCATACAGATAGCGGTGTAGATATTTCGATGTTCATACAGGTAGTGGTGTAGATATTTCCTTGTTCATACAGATAGCGGTGTAGCTATTTCCATGTTCATACAGATAGCGGTGTAGATATTTCCATGTTCATACAGATAGCGGTGTAGATATTTCCATGTTCATACAGATAGCGGTTCTGATATTTCCATGTTTATACAGGTAGCAGTTTAGATATTTCCATGTTTATACAGATAGCGGTGTAGATATTTCCATGTTCATACAGATAGATGTGTAGATATTTCCATGTTTATACATATTGCGGTGAAGATGTATGCATATTTACACAGATAGTGCTGTAGATATTTCCATGTTCATACAGATAGCGGTGTAGATATTTCCATGTTCATCCAGATGACTGTGTAGATATATCCATGTTCATACAGATAGCGGTGTAGATATTTCCATTTTCATACAGGTAGTGGTGTAGATATTTCCATGTTCACACAGATAGCGGTGTAGCTATTTCCATGTTCATACAGATAGCGGTGTAGATAATTCCATGTTCATAGAGATAGCGGTGTAGATATTCCCATGTTCAAACAGATAGCGGTGCTGATATTTCCATGTTTATACAGGTAGCGGTGTAGATATTTCCATGTTTATACAGATAGCGGTGTAGATATTTCCATGTTTATACATATAGCGGTGTAGATATTTCCAAGTTTATAAAGATAGCGGTGTAGATATCTCCATCTTAATATAGATGGGGGTGTAGATATTTATATCTTCATACAGATGGCGGTGCAGATATTTACATGTTCATACAGGTGGTGGTGTAGATATTTGCATGTTTATAGAGATAGCGCTGTAGTTATTTCCATGTGTAAAGAGATTGCTGTGTAGATATTTCCATGTATGTGCAGATCGCTGTGAAGATATTTCCATTTTCATGCAGATAGCGGTGTAGATATATCCATGTTCAAACCGATAGCGGTGTATATATTTCCATGTTCATGCAGATAGCAGTGTAGATATTTCCATGTTCATCCAGATGGCTGTGTAGACATATCCATGTTCATACAGATGGCGGTGAAGATATTTCCATGTTCATACAGATAGCGGTGTAGATATTTCCATGTTCATCCAGATAGCTGTGTAGATATATCCATGTTCATACAGATGGCGGTGAAGATATTTCCATGTTCATACAGATAGCGGTGTAGTTATTTCCATGTGTAAAGAGATAGCTGTGTAGATATTTCGATATATATGCAGATAGCTGTGTACATATTTCCATTTTCATGCAGATAGCAGTTTAGATATTTCCATGTTCAAACAGATAGCGGTGTAGATATTTCAATGTTCATAGAAAATAGCGGTGTAGATATTTCCATGTTTATACAGATAGCGGTGAAGATGTATGCATGTTTACACAGATAGCGGTGTAGATATGTCCATGTTCATCCAGATGGCTGTGTAGACGTATCCATGTTCACACAGATGGCGGTGAAGATATTTCCATGTTCATACAGACAGCGGTGTAGATATTTCCATGTTCATACAGATAGCGGTGTAGATATTTCCATGTTCATACACATGGCTGTGTAGATATATCCATGTTCATACAGATGACGGTGAATATATTTCCATGTTCATACAGATAGCGGTGTAGATATTTCCATGTTTATACAGGTAGCGGTGTAGATATTTCCATGTTTATACAGATAGCGGTGTAGATATTTCCATGTTTATACAGATAGCGGTGTAGATATTTCCATGTTCATCCAGACAGCGGTGTAGATATTTCCATGTTCATACAGATAACGGTGTAGATATTTCCATGTTCATACAGATGGCTGTGTAGATATATCCATGTTCATACAGAAGACGGTGAATATATTTCCATGTTCATACAGATAGCGGTGCTGATATTTCCATGTTTATACAGGTAGCGGTGTAGATATTTCCATGTTTATACAGATAGCGGTGTAGATATTTCCTTGTTTATACAGATAGCGGTGTAGATATTTCCATGTTTATACAGATAGCGGTGTAGATATCTCCTTCTTAATACAGATGGTGGTGTAGATGTTTATATGTTCATACAGATGGCGGTGCAGATATTTCCATGTGCATACAGATGGCAGTGTAGATATTTCCAAGTTTATAGAGATAGCGGTGTAGATATTTGAATGTGTAAAGAGGTAGCTGTGTAGATATTTCCATGTATATGCAGATAGCTGTGTAGATATTTCCATTTTCACGCAGACAGCGGTGCAGATATTTCCATGTTCAAACAGATAGCGGTGTAGATATTTCCACGTTCATACAGATAGCGGTGTAGATGTTTCCATGTTCATACAGATAGCGGTGCTGATATTTCCATGTTTATACAGGTAGCGGTGTAGATATTTCCATGTTTATACAGATAGCGGTGTAGATATTTCCATGTTTATACAGATAGCGGTGTTGATATTTAAATGTTTATACAGATAGCGGTGTAGATATCTCCATGTTAATAAAGATGGCGGTGTAGATATTTATATGTTCATAAAGTTGGCGGTGCAGATATTTCCATGTTCATACAGATGGCGGTGTAGATATTTCCATGTTCATACAGATAGCGGTGTAGTTATTTCCATGTGTAAAGAGATAGCTGAGTAGATATTTCCATGTATATGCAGATAGCAATATAGATATTTCCATTTTCATGCAGATAGCGGTGTAGATATTTCCATGTTCAAACAGATAGCAGTGTAGATATTTCCAAGTTCATACAGATAGCGGTGTAGATATTTCCATGTTCAGATAGCGGTGTAGATATTTCCATGTTTATACAGATTGCGGTGAAGATGTATGCATATTTACACAGATAGCGGTGTAGATATTTCCATGTTCATACAGATGGCACTGTAGATATTTCCATGTTTATAGAGATAGCGGTGTAGTAATTTCCATGTGTATAGAGATAGCTTTGTAGATATTTCCATGTATATGCAGATAGCTGTGTAGATATTTCTATTTTCTTTCAGATAGCGGTTTAGATATTTAGATGTTCAAACAGATAGCGGTGTAGATATTTCCATGTTCATACAGATAGCGGTGTAGATATTTCCATGTTTATACAGATAGCGGTGAAGATGTATGCATGTTTACACAGATAGCGGTGTAGATATTTCCATGTTCATCCAGATGGCTGTGTAGATATAGCCGTGTTCTTACAGATAACGGTGTAGATATTTCCATGTTCATACAGATAGCAGTGTAGATATTTCCTTGTTCATCCAGATGGCTGTGTAGATATATCCATGTTCATACAGATAGCAGTGTAGGTATTTCCATGTTCATACAGATAGCCGTGTACATATTTCCATGTTCATACAGATAGCGGTGTAGATATTTCCATTTTCATACAGATAGCAGTGTAGATATTTCCATGTTTATACAGATAGCGGTGAAGATGTATGCATGTTTACACAGATAGCGGTGTAGATATTTCCATGTTCAAACAGATAGCGGTGAAGATATTTCCATCTTCATACAGGTAGCGGTGTAGGTATTTCCATGTTTATACAGATTGCGGTGAAGATGTATGCATATTTACACAGATAGCGTTGTAGATATTTCCATGTTCATACAGATAGCGGTGTAGATATTTCCATGTTCATACAGATAGCGGTGTAGATATTTCCATGTTCATACAGATAGCGGTGAAGATATTTCCATGTTCATCCAGATGGCTGTGTAGATATATCCATGTTCATACAGATAGCGGTGTAGATAATTCCGTGTTCATACAGATAGCCGTGTACATATTTCCATGTTCATACAGATAGCGGTGTAGATATTTCCATTTGCATACAGATAGCAGTGTAGATATTTCCATGTTTATACAGATTGCGGTGAAGATGTATGCATATTTACACAGATAGCGGTGTAGATATTTCCATGTTCATACGGATGGCTGTGTAGATATATCCATGTTCATACAGATAGCGGTGTAGATATTTCCATGTTCATACAGGTAGTGGTGTAGATATTTCCTTGTTCATACAGATAGCGGTGTAGCTATTTCCATGTTCATACAGATGGCTGTGTAGATATATCCATGTTCATACAGATAGCGGTGTAGATATCTCCTTCTTAATACAGATGGCGGTGCAGATATTTATATGTTGATACACATGCCGGTGCAGATATTTCCATGTTCATACAGATGGCGGAGTTGATATTTCCATGTTTATAGAGATAGCGGTGTAGTTATTTCCATGTGTAAAGAGATAGCTTTGTAGATATTTCCATGTATATGCAGATAGCTGTGTATTTATTTCCATTTTCATGCAGATAGCATTGTAGATATTTCCATGTTCATACAGATAGCGGTGGAGATATTTCCATGTTCATACAGATAGCGGTGAAGATGTATGCATGTTTACACAGATAGCGGTGTATATATTTCCATGTTCATACAGATAGCGGTGTATATATTTCCATGTTCATCCAGATGGCTCTGTAGATATATCCATGTTCATTCAGATGGCGGTGGAGATATTTCCATGTTCATACAGATAGCGGTGTAGATATTTCCATGTTCATACAGATAGCGGTGTAGATATTTCCATGTTCATACAGATAGCGGTGTAGCTATTTCCATGTTCATACAGAGAGCGGTGCAGATATTTCCATGTTCATCCAGATGGCTTTGTAGATGTATCCATGTTCATACAGATGGCGTTGAAGATATTTCCATGTTCATACAGATAGCGGTGTAGATATTTCCACGTTCATACAGATAACAGTGTAGATATCTCCATGTTCATACAGATAGAGGGGCTATTTACATGTTCATGCAGATAGCGGTGCTGATATTTCCATGTTTATACAGGTAGCGTTGTAGATATTTCCATGTATATACAGATAGCGGTGTAGATATTTCCATGTTTATACAGATAGCGGTGTAGATATTTCCATGTTTATAGAGATAGCGGTGTAGATATCTCCATGTTAATACAGATGGCCGTGTAGATATGTATATGTTCATACAGATGTCAGTGCAGATATTTCCATGTTCATACAGATGGCGGTGTAAATATTTCCATGTTCATACAGATAGCGGTGTAGATATTTCCATGTGTAAAGAGATTGCTGTGTAAATATTTCCATGTTTATGCAGATAGCTGTGTAGATATATCCATTTTCATGCAGATAGCGGTGTAGATATTTCCATGTTCAAACAGATAGCGTTGTAGAAATATCCATGTTCACACAGATAGCGGTGTAGATATTTCCATGTTCATTCAGATAGTGGTGTAGATATTTCCATGTTCATACAGATAGCGGTGTAGCTGTTTCCATGTTCATACAGATAGCGGTGTAGATATTTCCATGTTCATACAGATAGCGGTGTAGATATTTCCATGTTTATACAGATAGCGGTGAAACGTATGCATGTTTACACAGGTAGCGGTGTAGATATTTCCATGTTCATACAGATTGCGGTGTAGATATTTCCATGTTCATCCAGATGGCTGTGTAGACATATCTATGTTCATACAGATTGCGGTGAAGATATTTAAATGTTCATACAGATAGCGGTGTAGATATTTCCATGTTCATACAGTTTGCGGTGTAGATATTTCCATGTTCATACAGATGGCTGTGTAGATATATCCATGTTCATACAGATGGTGGTGAATATATTTCCATGTTCATACAGATAGCGGTGTAGATATTTCCATGTTCATACAGATAGCGGTGCAGATATTTCCATGTTCATACAGATAGCGGTGCTGATATTTCCATGTTTATACAGATAGCGGAGTAGATATTTCCATGTTTATACAGATAGCGGTGTAGATATTTCCATGTTTATACAGATAGTTGTGTAGATATTTCCTTCTTAATACAGATGGCGGTGTAGATATTTATATGTTCATACAGATGGCGGTGAAGATATTTCCATGTTCATACAGATGGCGGTGTAGATATTTCCATGTTAATAGAGATAGCGGTGTAGTTAATTCCATGTGTAAAGAGATAGCTGTGTAGATATTTCCATGTATATGCAGATAGCTGTGTAGATATTTCCATTTTCATGCAGATAGCGGTGTAGATATTTCCATGTTCAAACAGATAGCGGTGTAGATATTTCCATGTTCATACAGATAGCGGTGTATATATATCCATGTTCATACAGATAGCGGTGTAGATATTTCCATGTTAATACAGATAGCGGTGTAGATATTTCCATGTTCATACAGATAGCGGTGCTGATATTTCCAAGTTTATACAGGTAGCGGTGTAGATATTTCCATGTTTATACAAATAGCGGTGTAGATATTTCCATGTTCATACAGATAGCGGTGCTGATATTTCCATGTTTATACAGGTAGCGGTGCTGATATTTCCATGTTTATACAGGTAGCGGTGTAGATATTTCCATGTTTATACAGATAGCGGTGTAGATATTTCCATGTTTATACAGATAGCGGTGTAGATATTTCCATGTTTATACAGATAGCGGTGTAGATATTTCCATGTTTATACAGATAGCGGTGTAGATATCTCCATCTTAATACAGATGGCGGTGTAGATATTAATATGTTCATATAGATGGCCGTGCAGATATTTCCATGTTCATACAGATAGCGGTGTAGTTATTTCCATGTGTAAAGAAATAGCTGTGTAGATATTTCTTTGTATATGCAGATAGCTGAGTAGATATTTCCATTTTCATGCAGATAGCGGTTTAGATATTTCCATGTTCAAACAGATAGCGGTGTAGATATTTCCATGTTTATACAGATAGCGGTGAAGATGTATGCATGCTTACACACTTAGTGGTGTAGATATTTCCATGTTCATACAGATAGCGGTGTAGATATTTCCATGTTCATCCAGATGGCTGTGTAGATATATCCATGTTCATACAGATAGCGGTGTAGATATTTCCATGTTTATACAGATAGCGGTGTAGATATTTCCATGTTTATACAGATAGCGGTGTAGATATTTCCATGTTCATACAGATAGCGGTGCTGATATTTCCATGTTTATAGTGGTAGCGGTGTAGATATTTCCATGTTTATACAGATAGCGGTGTAGATATTTCCATGTTTTTACATATAGCAGTGTAGATATTTCCAAGTTTATACAGATAGCGGTGTAGATATCTCCATCTTAATATAGATGGGGGTGTAGATATTTATATCTTCATAAAGATGGCGGTGCAGATATTTCCATGTTCATACAGATGGCGGTGTAGATATTTGCATGTTTATAGAGATAGCGCTGTAGTTATTTCCATGTGTAAAGAGATAGCTTTGTAGATATTTCCATGTATATGCAGATCGCTGTGTAGATTTTTCCATTTTCATGCAGATATCGGTGTAGATATTTCCATGTTCAAACAGATTGCGGTGTAGTTATTTCCATGTTCATGCAGATAGCAGTGTAGATATTTCCATGTTTATACAGATGGCGGTGAAGATGTATGCATGTTTACAAAGATAGCGGTGTAGATATTTCCATGTTCATAAAGATAGCGGTGTAGATATTTCCATTTGCATACAGATAGCAGTGTAGATATTTCCATGTTTATTCAGATAGCTGTGAAGATGTATGCATGTTTACACATATAGCGGTGTAGATATTTCCATGTTCAAACAGATAGCGGTGTAGATATTTCCATGTTCATACAGATAGCGGTGTAGATATTTCCATGTTTATACAGATTGCGGTGAAGATGTATGCATATTTACACAGATAGCGGTGTAGATATTTCCATGTTCTTACAGATGGCTGTGTAGATATATCCATGTTCATACAGATAGCGGTGTAGATACTTCCATTTTCATACAGGTAGTGTTGCAGATATTTCCATCTTTATACAGATAGCGGTGTAGCTATTTCCATGTTCATACAGATAGTGGTGTAGATATTTCCATGTTCATAGAGATAGCGGTGTAGATATTTCCATGTTCATACAGATAGCGGTGCTGATATTTCCATGTTTATACTGGTAGCGGTGTAGATATTTCCACGTTTATACAGATAGCGGTGAAGATGTATGCATGTTTACACAGATAGCGGTGTAGATGTTTCCTTGTTCATAGAGATCGCGGTGTAGATATTTCCATGTTCATCCAGATGGCTGTGTAGACATATCCATGTTCATACAGATGGCGGTGAAGATATTTCCATGTTCATACAGACAGCGGTGTAGATATTTCCATGTTCATACAGATAGCGGTGTAGATATTTCCATGTTCATACAGATGTCTGTGTAGATATATCCATGTTCATACAGATGACGGTGAAGATATTTCCATGTTCATACAGATAGCGGTGTAGATATTTCCATGTTCATACAGATAGCGGTGTAGATGTTTCCATGTTCATACCGATAGCGGTGATGATATTTCCATGTTCATACAGGTAGCGGTGTAGATATCTCCTTAATACAGATGGCGGTGTAGATGTTTATATGTTCATACAGATGGCGGTGCAGATATTTCCATGTTCATACAGATGGCGGTGTAGATATTTCCAAGTTTATAGAGATAGCGGTGTAGTTATTTGCATGTGTAAAGAGGTAGCTGTGTAGATATTTCCATGTATATGCAGATAGCTATGTAGATATTTCCATTTTCATGCAGACAGCGGTGTAGATATTTCCATGTTCAAACAGATAGCGGTGTAGATATTTCCATGTTCATACAGATAGCGGTGTAGATATTTCCATGTTCATACAGATAGCGGTGTAGATATTTCCATGTTCATACAGATAGCGGTGTAGATATTTCCATGTTCATACAGATAGCGGTGCTGATATTTCCATGTTTATACAGGTAGCGGTGTAGATATTTCCATGTTTATACAGATAGCGGTGTAGATATTTCCATGTTTATACAGATAGCGGTGTAGATATCTCCATCTTAATAAAGATGGCAGTGTAGATATTTATATGTTCATACAGTTGGCGGTGCAGATATTTCCATGTTCATACAGATGGCGGTGTAGTTATTTCCATGTGTAAAGAGATAGCTGTGCAGATATTTCCGTGTATATGCAGATAGCTGTGCAGATATTTCCATTTTCATGCAGATAGCGGTTTAGATATTTCCATGTTCAAAGAGATAGCGGTGTAGATATTTCCATGTTCATACAGATAGCGGTGTAGATATTTCTGTGTTTATACAGATAGCGCTGAAGATGTATGCATGTTTACACAGATAGCACTGTACATATTTCCACGTTCATACAGATAGCGGTGTAGATATTTCCATGTTCATCCAGATGGCTGTGTAGATATATCCATGTTCATAAAGATAGCGGTGTAGATATTTACATGTTAATACAGGTAGTGGTGTAGATATTTCCTTGTTCATACAGATAGCGGTGTAGCTATTTCCATGTTCATACAGATAGCGGTGTAGATATTTCCATGTTCATACAGATAGCGGTGTAGATATTTCCATGTTCATACAGATAGCGGTTCTGATATTTCCATGTTTATACAGGTAGCAGTTTAGATATTTCCATGTTTATACAGATAGCGGTGTAGATATTTCCATGTTTATACAGATAGCGGTGTAGATATTTCCAGGTTTATACAGATAGCGGTGTAGGTATCTCCATCTTAATACAGATGGCGGTGTATTTATATGTTCATACAGATGGCGGTGCAGATATTTTCATGTTCATACAGATGGCGGTGTAGACATATCCATGTTCATACAGATGGCGGTGTAGCTATTTCCATGTTCATACAGATAGCGGTGTAGATATTTCCATGTTCATCCAGATGGCTGTGTAGATATATCCATGTTCATACAGATGGCGGTGAAGATAATTCCATGTTCATACAGATAGCGGTGTAGATATTTCCATGTTCATACAGATAATGGTGTAGATATTTCCATGTTCATACATATAGCGGTGCTGATATTTCCATGTTTATACAGATAGCGGTGTAGATATCTCCAACTTAATACAGATGGCGGTGTAGATATTTATATGTTCATACAGTTGGCGGTGCAGATATTTCCATGTTCATACAGATGGCGGTGTAGATATTTCCATGTTCATAGAGAGAGCGGTGTAGATATTTCCATGTGTAAAGAGATAGCTGTGTAGATATTTCCATGAATATGCAGGTAGCAGTGTAGATATTTCCATTTTCATGCAGATAGCGGTGTAGATATTTCCATGTTCAAACTAATAGCGGTGTAGATATTTCCATGTTCATACAGATAGCGGTGTAGATATTTCCATGTTCGTCCAGATGGGTGTGTAGATATATCCATGTTCAAAGAGATGGCGTAGTAGATATTTCCATGTTCATACAGATAGCGGTGTAGATATTTCCATGTTCATACAGATAGCTGAGTAGGTATTTCCACGTTCATACAGATAGAGGGGCTGATATTTCCATGTTCATACAGATAGCGGTGCTGATATTTCCATGTTTATACAGGTAGCGGTGTAGATATTTCCATGTTTATACAGATAGCGGTGTAGTTATTTCCATGTTTATACAGATAGCGGTGTAGATATTTCCATGTTTATACTGTTAGCGGTGTAGATATCTCCATTTTAATACAGATGGCCGTGAAGATATTTGTATGTTCATACAGATGGCGGTGAAGATATTTCCATGTTCATACAGATGGCGGTGTAGATATTTCCATGTTCATACAGATAGAGGTGTAGTTATTTCCATGTGTAAAGAGATAGCTGTGTAGATATTTCCATGTATATGCAGATAGATGTGTAGAGATTTCCATTTTCATGCAGACAGCGGTGTAGATATTTCCAAGTTCAAACAGATAGCGGTGTAGATATTTCCATGTTCATACAGATAGCGGTGTATATATATCCATGTTCATACAGATAGCGGTGAAGATATTTCCATGTTTATACAGATTGCAGTGAAGATGTATGCATATTTACACAGATAGCGGTGTAGATATTTCCATGTTCATGCAGATAGCAGTGTAGATATTTCCATGTTTATACAGATAGAGGTGAAGATGTATGCATGTTTATACAGATAGCGGTGTAGATATTTCCATGTTCATCCAGATGGCTGTGTTGATATATCCATGTTCATACAGATGGCGGTGAAGATATTTCCATCTTCATACATATAGCGGTGTAGTTTTTTCCGTGTGTAAAGAGATAGCTGTATAGATATTTCCATGCATATGAAGATAGCTGTGTAGATATTTCCATTTTCATGCAGATAGCGGTTTAGATATTACCATGTTCAAACAGATAGCGGTGTAGATATTTCCATGTTCATAGAGAGAGCGGTGTAGATATTTCCATGTTCATACAGATAGCGGTGTAGATATTTCCATGTTTATACAGATAGTGGTGAAGATGTTTGCATGTTTACACAGATAGCGGTGTAGATATTTCCATGTTCATACAGATAGCGGTGTAGATATTTCCATGGTCATCCAGATGGCTGTGTAGACATATCCATGTTCATACAGATGGCGGTGAAGATATTACCATGTTCATACAGATAGCGGTGTAGATATTTCCATGTTCATCCAGATGGCTGTGTAGATATATCCATGTTCATACAGATAGCGGTGTAGATATTTCCATGTTCATACAGATAGCGGTGTAGATATTTCCATGTTCATCCAGATAGCGGTGTAGATATTTCCATGTTCATACAGACGGCGGTGTAGTTATTTCCATGTTTATAGATATAGCGGTGTAGATATTTCCATGTGTAAAGAGATAGCAGTGTATATATTTCCATGTATATGCAGATAGCTTTGTAGATATTTCCATTTTCATGCAGTTAGCGGTGTAGATATTTACATGTTCAAACAGATTACGGTGTAGATATTTCCATGTTCATTCAGATAGCTTTGTAGATATTTCCATGTTCATACAGGTAGCGGTGTAGATATTTCCATGTTCATACAGATAGCGGTGTAGATATTTCCATGTTCATACACATAGCGGTGCTGATATTTCCATGTTTATACAGGTAGCGGTGTAGATATTTCCATGTTTATACAGATAGCGGTGTAGATATTTCCATGTTTATACAGATAGCGGTGTAGATATTTCCATGTTTATTCAGATAGCGGTGTAGATATCTCCATCTTAATACAGATGGCGGTGTAGATATTTATATGTTCATACAGATGGCGGTGCAGATATTTCCATGTTCATACAGATGGCGTTGTAGATATTTCCATGTTCAGATAGCGGTGTAGATATTTCCATGTTCATACAGATAGCGGTGTAGATATTTACATGTTCATACAGGTAGCGGTGTAGATTTTTCCGTGTTCATACAGATAGCGGTGCTGATATTTCCATGTTTATACAGGCAGCGGGGTAGATATATCCATGTTTATACAGATAGCGGTGTAGATATCTCCTTCTTAAAACAGATGGCGGTGTAGATATTTATAAGTTCATACAGATGGCGGTGTAGATATTTCCATGTTCATACAGATGGCGGTGTAGATATTTCCATGTTTATAGATATAGCCGTGTAGTTATTTCCGTGTGTAAAGGGATAGCTGTGTAGATATTTCCATGTATATGCAGATAGCTTTGTAGATATTTCCATTTTCATGCAGATAGCGGTGTAGATATTTACATGTTCAAACAGATAGCGGTGTAGATATTTCCATGTTCATTCAGATAGCTTTGTAGATATTTCCATGTTCATACATATAGCGGTGTAGACATTTCCATGTTCATACAGATAGCGGTGTAGTTATTTCCATGTTCATACAGATAGTGGTGCTGATATTTCCATGTTTCTACAGGTAGCGGTGTAGATATTTCCATGTTTATAGAGATAGCGGTGTAGATATTTCCATGTTTATACAGATAGCGGTGTAGATATTTCCATGTTTATTCAGATAGCGGTGTAGATATCTCCACCTTAATACAGATGGCGGTGTAGATATTTATATGTTCATACAGATGGCGGTGTAGATATTTCCATGTTCATACAGATAGCGGTGTAGATATTTCCATGTTCATACAGATAGCGGTGTAGATATTTCCATGTTCATCCAGATGGCTGTGTAGATATATCCATGTTCATACAAATAGCGGTGTAGATATTTCCATTTTCATACAGGTAGTGGTGTAGATATTTCCATGTTCATACAGATAGCGGTGTAGCTATTTCCATTTTCATACAGATAGCGGTGTAGATATTTCCATGTTCATAGAGATAGCGGTGTAGATATTTCCATGTTCATACAGATAGCGGTGCTGATATTTCCATGTTTATACAGGTAGCCGTGTAGATATTTCCATGTTTTTACAGATAGCGGTGTAGATATCTCCATCTTAATATAGATGGGGGTGTAGATATTTATATCTTCATACTGATGGCGGTGCAGATATTTCCATGTTCATACAGATGGTGGTGTAGATATTTGCATGTTTATAGAGATAGCGCTGTAGTTATTTCCATGTGTAAAGTGATAGCTTTGTAGATATTTCCATGTATATGCAGATAGCTGTGTAGATATTTCCATTTTCATGCAGATAGCGGTGAAGATATTTCCATGTTCAAACAGATAGCGGTGTAGATATTTCCATGTTCATGCTAATAGCAGTGTAGATATTTCCATGTTTATACAGATGGCGGTGAAGATGTATGCATGTTTACACAGATAGCGGAGTAGATATTTCCATGTTCATACAGATAGCGGTGTAGATATTTCCACGTTCATCCAGATGGCTGTGTAGATATATCCATGTTCATACAGATGGCGGTGAAGATATTTCCATGTTCATACAGATAGCGGTGTAGATATTTCCATGTGTAAAGAGATAGCTGTGTAGATATTTCCATGTATATGCAGATAGCTGTGTAGATATTTCCATTTTCATGCAGATAGCGGTTTAGATATTTATATGTTCAAACAGATAGCGGTGTAGATATTTCCATGTTCATAGAGATAGCGGTGTAGATATTTCCATGTTCTTACAGATAGCGGTGTAGATATCTCCATGTTCATACAGATAGAGGGGCTGTTACTGCCATGTTCATGCAGATAGTGGTGCTGATATTTCCATGTTTATACAGGTAGCGGTGTAGATATTTCCATGTTTATACAGATAGCAGTGTAGATATTTCCATGTTTATACAGATAGCGGTGTAGATATTTCCAGGTTTATACAGATAGCGGTGTAGATATTTCCAAGTTTATACAGATAGCGGTGAAGATATCCCCATCTTAATACAGATGGCGGTGTAGATATTTATATGTTCATACAGATGGCAGTGCAGATATTTCCATGTTCATACAGATGGCGGTGTAGATATTTCCATGTTTATAAAGATAGCGGTGTATTTATTTCCAAGTGTAAAGAGATATCTTTGTATATATTTCCATGTATATGCAGATAGCTCTGTAGATATTTCTATTTTCACGCAGATAGCGGTTTAGGTATTTCCATGTTCAAACAGATAGCTTTGTAGATATTTCCATGTTCATACAGATAGCGGTGTAGATATTTCCATGTTTATACACATAGCGGTGAAATGTATGCATGTTTACGAAGATAGTGCTGTAGATATTTCCATGTTTTTACAGATAGCGGTGTAGATATTTCCATGTTCATACAGATGGCTGTGTAGATATATCCATGTTCATACAGATAGCGGTGTAGATATCTCCTTCTTAATACAGATGGCGGTGCAGATATTTATATGTTCATACACATGCCGGTGCAGATATTTCCATGTTCATACAGATGGCGGAGTTGATATTTCCATGTTTATAGAGATAGCGGTGTAGTTATTTCCATGTGTTAAGAGATGGCTGTGTAGATATTTCCATGTATATGCAAATAGCTGTGTAGATATTTCCATTTTCATGCTTACAGCAGTGTAGATATTTCCATGTTCAAACAGATAGCGGTGTAGATATTTCCATGTTTATACAGATAGCGGTGTGGATATTTCCATGTTCATACAGATAGCGGTGTAGATATTTCCATGTTCATGCAGATAGCGGTGTAGATATTTCCATATTCATACAGATAGTGGTGCTGATATTTCCATGTTTATACAGGTAGCGGTGTAGATATTTCCATATTTATACAGATAGCGGTGTAGATATTTCCATTTTCATGCAGATAGTGGTGTAGATATTTCCATGTTCAAACAGATAGCGGTGTAGATATTTCCATGTTCATTCACATAGCGGTTTAGATATTTCCATGTTTATACAGATAGCGGTGAAGATGTATGCACGTTTACACAGATAGCTGTGTAGATATTTCCATGTTCATACAGATAGCGGTTTAGATATCTCCATCTTAATGCAGATGGCGGTGTAGATATTTATATCTTCATACAGATGGCGGTGCAGATATTTCCATTTTCATACAGATTGCGGTGTAGATATTTCCATGTTTATAGAGATAGCGGTGTAGTTATTTCCATGTGTAAAGAGATAGCTTTGTAGATATTTCCATGTATATGCAGATAGCTGTGTATTTATTTCCATTTTCATGCAGATAGCATTGTAGATATTTCCATGTTCATACAGATAGCGGTGTAGATATTTCCATGTTCATTCAGATAGTGGTGTAGATATTTCCATGTTCATACAGATAGCGGTGTAGCTGTTTCCATGTTCATACAGATAGCGGTGTAGATATTTCCATGTTCATACAGATAGCGGTGTAGATATTTCCATGTTTATACAGATAGTGGTGAAACGTATGCATGTTTACACAGGTAGCGGTGTAGATATTTCCATGTTCATACAGATCGCGGTGTAGATATTTCCATGTTCATCCAGATGGCTGTGTAGACATATCTATGTTCATACAGATTGCGGTGAAGATATTTAAATGTTCATACAGATAGCGGTGTAGATATTTCCATGTTCATACAGATAGCGGTGTAGATATTTCCATGTTCATACAGATGGCTGTGTAGATATATCCATGTTCATACAGATGGTGGTGAATATTTTTCCATGTTCATACAGATAGCGGTGTAGATATTTCCATGTTCATACAGATAGCGGTGCAGATATTTCCATGTTCATACAGATAGCGGTGCTGATATTTCCATGTTTATACAGATAGCGGAGTAGATATTTCCATGTTCATACAGATAGCGGTGTAGTTATTTCCATGTGTAAAGAAATAGCTGTGTAGATATTTCTTTGTATATGCAGATAGCTGAGTAGATATTTCCATTTTCATGCAGATAGCGGTTTAGATATTTCCATGTTCAAACAGATAGCGGTGTAGATATTTCCATGTTTATACAGATAGCGGTGAAGATGTATGCATGCTTACACACTTAGTGGTGTAGATATTTCCATGTTCATACAGATAGCGGTGTAGATATTTCCATGTTCATCCAGATGGCTGTGTAGATATATCCATGTTCATACAGATAGCGGTGTAGATATTTCCATGTTCATACAGATAGTGGTGTAGATATTTCCATGTTCATACAGATAGCGGTGTAGCTATTTCCATGTTCATACAGATAGCGGTGTAGATATTTCCATCTTCGTACACATAGCGGTGTAGATATTTCCATGTTCGTACAGATAGCTGTGCTGATATTTCCATGTTTATACAGGTAGCGGTGTAGATATTTCCATGTTCATACAGATAGCTCTGTAGCTATTTCCATGTTCATACAGATAGCGGTGTAGATATTTCCATGTTCATCCAGATGGCTGTACAGATATATCCATGTTCATACAGATGGCGGTGATGATAATTCCATGTTCATACAGATAGCGGTGTAGATATTTCCATGTTCATACAGATTGTGGTGTAGATATTTCCATGTTCATACAGATAGCGGTGTAGCTATTTCCATGTTCATACAGATATCGGTGTAGATATTTCCATGTTCATCCAGATGGCTGTGTAGATATATCCATGTTCAAACAGATGGCGTTTTAGATATTTCCATGTTCCTACAGATAGCGGTGTAGATATTTCCATGTTCATACAGATAGCAGGGTAGCTATTTCCACGTTCATACAGATAGAGGGGCTGATATTTCCATGTTCATACAGATAGCGGTGCTGATATTTCCATGTTTATACAGGTAGCGGTGTAGATATTTCCATGTTTATACAGATAGCGGTGTAGTTATTTCCATGTTTATATAGATAGCGGTGTATATATTTCCATGTTTATACTGATAGCGGTGTAGATATCTCCATTTTAATACAGACGGCCGTGAAGATATTTGTATGTTCATACAGATGGCGGTGCAGATATTTCCATGTTCATACAGATGGCGGTGTAGATATTTCCATGTTCATACAGATAGCGGTGTAGTTATTTCCATGTGTAAAGAGATAGCTGTGTAGATATTTCCATGTATATGCAGATAGCTCTGTAGATATTTCCATTTTCATGCAGATAGCGGTGTAGATATTTCCATGTTTAAACAGATAGCGGTGTAGACATTTCCAAGTTCATACAGATAGCGGTGAAGATATTTCCATGTTTATACAGATTGCGGTGAAGATGTATGCATATTTACACAGATAGCGTTGTAGATATTTCCATGTTCATACAGATAGCGGTGTAGATATTTCCATGTTCATCCAGATGGCTGTGTAGATATATCCATGTTCATACAGATAGCGGTGTTGATATTTCCATGTTCATACAGATAGCGGTGTAGTTATTTCCACGTTCATACAGATAGCGGTGTAGTTATTTCCATGTTCATAGAGATAGCGGTGTAGATATTTCCGTGTTCATACAGATAGCGGTGCTGATATTTCCATGTTTATACAGGTAGCGGTGTAGATATTTCCATGTTTATACAGGTAGCGGTGTAGATATTTCCATGTTTATACAGATAGCGGTGTAGATATTTCCATGTTTATACATATAGCGGTGTAGATATCTCCATCTTAATATAGATTGGGGTGTAGATATTTATATCTTCATACAGATGGCGGTGCAGATATTTCCATGTTCATACAGATGGCGGTGTAGATATTTGCATGTATATAGAGATAGCGCTGTAGTTATTTCCATGTGTAAAGAGATAGCTTTGTAGATATTTCCATGTATATGCAGATCGCTGTGTAGATATTTCCATTCTCATGCAGATAGCGGTGTAGATATTTCCATGTTCATATAGCGGTGTAGATATTTCCATGTTCATGCAGATAGCAGTGTAGATATTTCCATGTTTATACAGATAGCGGTGAAGATGTATGCATGTTTATACAGATAGCGGTGTAGATATTTCCATGTTCTTCCAGATGGCTGTGTTGATATATCCATGTTCATACAGATGGCGGTGAAGATATTTCCATCTTCATACAGATAGCGGTGTAGTTTTTTCCGTGTGTAAAGAGATAGCTGTGTAGATATTTCCATGCATATGCAGATAGCTGTGTAGATATTTCCATTTTCATGCAGATAGCGGTTTAGATATTTCCATGTTCAAACAGATAGCGGTATAGATATTTCCATGTTCATACAGATAGTGGTGTAGATATTTCCATGTTTATACAGATAGCGGTGTAGATATTTCCAGGTTTATAAAGATAGCGGTGTAGATATTTCCAAGTTTATACAGATAGCGGTGAAGATATCTCCATCTTAATACAGATGGTGGTGTAGATATTTATATGTTCATACAGATGGCAGTGCAGATATTTCCATGTTCATACAGATGGCGGTGTAGATATTTCCATGTTTATAGAGATAGCGGTGTAGTTATTTCCATGTGTAAAGAGATAGGTTTGTAGATATTTCCATGTATATGCAGATAGCTGTGTAGATATTTCTATTTTCATGCAGATAGCGGTTTAGATATTTCCATGTTCAAACAGATAGCGGTGTAGATATTTCCATGTTCATACAGATAGCGGTGTAGATATTTCCATGTTTATACAGATAGTGGTGAAACGTATGCATGTTTACACAGATAGCAGTGTAGATATTTCCATGTTCATACAGATCGCGGTGTAGATATTTCCATGTTCATCCAGATGGGTGTGTAGACATATCCATGTTCATACAGATGGCGTTGAAGATATTTCCATGTTCATACAGATAGCGGTGTAGATATTTCCATGTTCATACAGATAGCAGTGTAGATATTTCCATGTTCATCCAGATGGCTGTGTAGATATATCCATGTTCATACAGATGGCGGTGAAGAAATTTCCATGTCCATACAGATAGCGGTGTAGCTATTTCCATGTTCATACAGATAGTGGTGTATGTATTTCCATGTTCATACAGATAGCGGTGTAGATATTTCCATGTTCAAACAGATAGCGGTGTAGATATTTCCATGTTCATCCAGATGGCTGTGTATATATATCCATGTTCATACAGATGGCGGTGTAGATATTTCCATGTTCATAGAGATAGCGGTGTAGATATTTCCATATTCATACAGATAGAGGGGCTGATATTTCCATGTTCATACAGATAGCGGTGCTGATATTTCCATGTTTATACAGGTAGTGGTGTAGATATTTCGATGTTTATACAGGTAGCAGTGTAGATATTTCCATGTTTATACAGATAGCGATGTGGATATTTCCAGGTTTGTACAGATAGCGGTGTAGACATTTCCATCTTAATACAGATGGCGCTGTAGATATTTATATGTTCATTCAGATGGCGGTGCAGATATTTCCATGTTCATACAGATGGCAGTGTAGATATTTCCATGTTCATACAGATAGCGGTGTAGTTATTTCCATGCTTATACAGATTGCAGTGAAGATGTATGCATGTTTACACAGATAGCAGTGTAGATATTTCCATGTTCATGCAGATAGCGGTGTAGATATTTCCATGTTCATCCAGATGGCTGTGTAGATATTTCCATGTTCATACAGATAGCGGTTTAGATATTTCCATGTTCATACAGATAGAGGTGTAGATATTTCACTGTTCGTACAGATAGCGGTGTAGCTATTTCCATGTTCATGCAGATAGCGGTGTAGATATTTCCATGTTCATAGAGATAGCAGTGTAGATATTTCCATGTTCATACAGATAGTGGTGCTGATATTTCCATGTTTATACAGGTAGCGGTGTAGATATTTCCATCTTTATACAGATAGCGGTGTAGATATTTCCAGGTTTATAAAGATGGCGGTGTAGATATTTCCAAGTTTATACAGATAGCGGTGAAGATATCTCCATCTTAATACAGATGGCGGTGTAGATATTTATATGTTCATACAGATGGCAGTGCAGATATTTCCATGTTCGCACAGATGGCGGTGTAGATATATCCATGTTTATAGAGATAGCGGTGTAGTTATTTCCATGTGTAAAGAGATTGGTTTGTAGATATTTCCATGTATATGTAGATAGGTGTGTAGATATTTCTATTTTCATGCATTTAGCGGTTTGGATATTTCCATGTTCAAACAGATAGCGGTGTAGATATTTCCATGTTCATACAGATAGCGGTGTAGATATTTCCATGTTTATACAGATAGCGGTGAAACGTATGCATGTTTACACAGATAGCGGTGTAGATATTTCCATGTTCATACAGATCGCGGTGTAGATATTTCCATGTTCATCCAGATGGCTGTGTAGACATATCTATGTTCATACAGATTGCGGTGAGGATATTTAAATGTTCATACAGATAGAGGTGTAGATATTTCCATGTTCATACAGATAGCGGTGTAGATATTTCCATGTTCATACAGATGGCTGTGTAGATATATCCATGTTCATACAGATGGTGGTGAATATATTTCCATGTTCATACAGATAGCGGTGTAGATATTTCCATGTTCATACAGATAGCGGTGCAGATATTTCCATGTTAATAGAGATAGCGGTGTAGTTAATTCCATGTGTAAAGAGATAGCTGTGTAGATATTTCCATGTATATGCAGATAGCTGTGTAGATATTTCCATTTTCATGCAGATAGCGGTGTAGATATTTCCATGTTCAAACAGATAGCGGTGCTGATATTTCCAAGTTTATACAGGTAGCGGTGTAGATATTTCCATTTTTATACAAATAGCGGTGTAGATATTTCCATGTTCATACAGATAGCGGTGCTGATATTTCCATGTTTATACAGGTAGCGGTGCTGATATTTCCATGTTTATACAGGTAGCGGTGTAGATATTTCCATGTTTATACAGATAGCGGTGTAGATATTTCCATGTTTATACAGATAGCGGTGTAGATATTTCCATGTTTATACAGATAGCGGTGTAGATATTTCCATGTTTATACAGATAGCGGTGTAGATATCTCCATCTTAATACAGATGGCGGTGTAGATATTAATATGTTCATACAGATGGCCGTGCAGATATTTCCATGTTCATACAGATAGCGGTGTAGTTATTTCCATGTGTAAAGAAATAGCTGTGTAGATATTTCTTTGTATATGCAGATAGCTGAGTAGATATTTCCATTTTCATTCAGATAGCGGTTTAGATATTTCCATGTTCAAACAGATAGCGGTGTAGATATTTCCATGTTTATACAGATAGCGGTGAAGATGTATGCATGCTTACACACTTAGTGGTGTAGATATTTCCATGTTCATACAGATAGCGGTGTAGATATTTCCATGTTCATCCAGATGGCTGTGTAGATATATCCATGTTCATACAGATAGCGGTGTAGTTATTTCCATGTTCATACAGATAGTGGTGTAGATATTTCCATGTTCATACAGATAGCGGTGTAGCTATTTCCATGTTCATACAGATAGCGGTGTAGATATTTACATCTTCGTTCACATAGCGGTGTAGATATTTCCATGTTCATACAGATAGCTGTGCTGATATTTCCATGTTTATACAGGTAGCGGTGTAGATATTTCCATGTTCATCCAGATGGCTGTACAGATATATCCATGTTCATACAGATGGCTGTGATGATAATTCCATGTTCATACAGATAGCGGTGTAGATATTTCCATGTTCATACAGATTGTGGTGTAGATATTTCCATGTTCATACAGATAGCGGTGTAGCTATTTCCATGTTCATACAGATATCGGTGTAGATATTTCCATGTTCATCCAGATAGCTGTGTAGATATATCCATGTTCAAACAGATGGCGTTTTAGATATTTCCATGTTCGTACAGATAGCGGTGTAGATATTTCCATGTTCATACAGATAGCGGAGTAGGTATTTCCACGTTCATACAGATAGAGGGGCTGATATTTCCATGTTCATACAGATAGCGGTGCTGATATTTCCATGTTTATACAGGTAGCGGTGTAGATATTTCCATGTTTATACAGATAGCGGTGTAGTTATTTCCATGTTTATATAGATAGTGGTGTAGATATTTCCATGTTTATACTGATAGCGGTGTAGATATCTCCATTTTAATACAGACGGCCGTGAAGATATTTGTATGTTCATACAGATGGCGGTGCAGATATTTCCATGTTCATACAGATGGCGGTGTAGATATTTCCATGTTCATACAGATAGTGGTGTAGTTATTTCCATGTGTAAAGAGATAGCTGTGTAGATATTTCCATGTATATGCAGATAGCTCTGTAGATATTTCCATTTTCATGCAGATAGCGGTGTAGATATTTCCATGTTTAAACAGATAGCGGTGTAGACATTTCCATGTTCATACAGATAGCGGTGAAGATATTTCCATGTTTATACAGATTGCGGTGAAGATGTATGCATATTTACACAGATAGCGGTGTAGATATTTCCATGTTCATACAGATAGCGGTGTAGATATTTCCATGTTCATCCAGATGGCTGTGTAGATATATCCATGTTCATACAGATAGCGGTGTTGATATTTCCATGTTTATACAGATATTGGTGTAGTTATTTCCATGTTCATACAGATAGCGGTGTAGTTATTTCCATGTTCATAGAGATAGCGGTGTAGATATTTCCGTGTTCATACAGATAGCGGTGCTGATATTTCCATGTTTATACAGGTAGCGGTGTAGATATTTCCATGTTTATACAGATAGCGGTGTAGATATTTCCATGTTTATACAGATAGCGGTGTAGATGTTTCCATGTTTATACATATAGCGGTGTAGATATCTCCATCTTAATATAGATTCGGGTGTAGATATTTATATCTTCATACAGATGGCGGTGCAGATATTTCCATGTTCATACAGATGGCGGTGTAGATATTTGCATGTATATAGAGATAGCGCTGTAGTTATTTCCATGTGTAAAGAGATAGCTTTGTAGATATTTCCATGTATATGCAGATCGCTGTGTAGATATTTCCATTTTCATGCAGATAGCGGTGTAGATATTTCCATGTTCAGATAGCGGTGTAGATATTTCCATGTTCATGCAGATAGCAGTGTAGATATTTCCATGTTTATACAGATAGCGGTGAAGATGTATGCATGTTTATACAGATAGCGGTGTAGATATTTCCATGTTCTTCCAGATGGCTGTGTTGATATATCCATGTTCATACAGATGGCGGTGAAGATATTTCCATCTTCATACAGATAGCGGTGTAGTTTTTTCCGTGTGTAAAGAGATAGCTGTGTAGATATTTCCATGCATATGCAGATAGCTGTGTAGATATTTCCATTTTCATGCAGATAGCGGTTTAGATATTTCCATGTTCAAACAGATAGCGGTATAGATATTTCCATGTTCATACAGATAGTGGTGTAGATATTTCCATGTTTATACAGATAGCGGTGTAGATATTTCCAGGTTTATAAAGATAGCGGTGTAGATATTTCCAAGTTTATACAGATAGCGGTGAAGATATCTCCATCTTAATACAGATGGTGGTGTAGATATTTATATGTTCATACAGATGGCAGTGCAGATATTTCCATGTTCATACAGATGGCGGTGTAGATATTTCCATGTGTATAGAGATAGCGGTGTAGTTATTTCCATGTGTAAAGAGATAGGTTTGTAGATATTTCCATGTATATGCAGATAGCTGTGTAGATATTTCTATTTTCATGCAGATAGCGGTTTAGATATTTCCATGTTCAAACAGATAGCGGTGTAGATATTTCCATGTTCATACAGATAGTGGTGAAACGTATGCATGTTTACACAGATAGCAGTGTAGATATTTCCATGTTCATACAGATCGCGGTGTAGATATTTCCATGTTCATCCAGATGGGTGTGTAGACATATCCATGTTCATACAGATGGCGTTGAAGATATTTCCATGTTCATACAGATAGCGGTGTAGATATTTCCATGTTCATACAGATAGCGGTGTAGATATTTCCATGTTCATCCAGATGGCTGTGTAGATATATCTATGTTCATACAGATGGCGGTGAAGAAATTTCCATGTCCATACTGATAGCAGTGTAGCTATTTCCATGTTCATACAGATAGTGGTGTATGTATTTCCATGTTCATACAGATAGCGGTGTAGATATTTCCATGTTCATACAGATAGCGGTGTAGATATTTCCATGTTCATCCAGATGGCTGTGTATATATATCCATGTTCATACAGATGGCGGTGTAGATATTTCCATGTTCATAGAGATAGCGGTGTAGATATTTCCATATTCATACAGATAGAGGGGCTGATATTTCCATGTTCATACAGATAGCGGTGCTGATATTTCCATGTTTATACAGGTAGTGGTGTAGATATTTCGATGTTTATACAGGTAGCAGTGTAGATATTTCCATGTTTATACAGATAGCGATGTGGATATTTCCAGGTTTGTACAGATAGCGGTGTAGACATTTCCATCTTAATACAGATGGCGCTGTAGATATTTATATGTTCAGATGGCGGTGCAGATATTTCCATGTTCATACAGATGGCAGTGTAGATATATCCATGTTCATACAGATAGCGGTGTAGTTATTTCCAGGTGTAAAGAGATAGCTGTGTAGATATTTCCATGTATATGCAGATAGCTGTGTAGATATTTCTATTTTCATGCTGATAGCGGTTTAGATATTTCCATGTTCAGATAGCGGTGTAGATATTTCCATGTTCATACAGATAGCGTTGTAGATATTTCCATGCTTATACAGATTGCAGTGAAGATGTATGCATGTTTACACAGATAGCAGTGTAGATATTTCCATGTTCATGCAGATAGCGGTGTAGATATTTCCATGTTCATCCAGATGGCTGTGTAGATATTTCCATGTTCATACAGATAGCGGTTTAGATATTTCCATGTTCATACAGATAGAGGTGTAGATATTTCACTGTTCGTACAGATAGCGGTGTAGCTATTTCCATGTTCATGCAGATAGCGGTGTAGATATTTCCATGTTCATAGAGATAGCAGTGTAGATATTTCCATGTTCATACAGATAGTGGTGCTGATATTTCCATGTTTATACAGGTAGCGGTGTAGATATTTCCATCTTTATACAGATAGCGGTGTAGATATTTCCAGGTTTATAAAGATGGCGGTGTAGATATTTCCAAGTTTATACAGATAGCGGTGAAGATATCTCTATCTTAATACAGATGGCGGTGTAGATATTTATATGTTCATACAGATGGCAGTGCAGATATTTCCATGTTCGCACAGATGGCGGTGTAGATATATCCATGTGTATAGAGATAGCGGTGTAGTTATTTCCATGTGTAAAGAGATTAGTTTGTAGATATTTCCATGTATATGTAGATAGGTGTGTAGATATTTCTATTTTCATGCATTTAGCGGTTTGGATATTTCCATGTTCAAACAGATAGCGGTGTAGATATTTCCATGTTCATACAGATAGCGGTGTAGATATTTCCATGGTTATACAGATAGCGGTGAAACGTATGCATGTTTACACAGATAGCGGTGTAGATATTTCCATGTTCATACAGATCGCGGTGTAGATATTTCCATGTTCATCCAGATGGCTGTGTAGACATATCTATGTTCATACAGATTGCGGTGAAGATATTTAAATGTTCATACAGATAGCGGTGTAGATATTTCCATGTTCATACAGATAGCGGTGTAGATATTTCCATGTTCATACAGATGGCTGTGTAGATATATCCATGTTCATACAGATGGTGGTGAATATATTTCCATGTTCATACAGATAGCGGTGTAGATATTTCCATGTTCATACAGATAGCGGTGCAGATATTTCCATGTTCATACAGATAGCGGTGCTGATATTTCCATGTTTATACAGATAGCGGTGTAGATATTTCCATGTTTATACAGATAGCGGTGAAGATATTTCCATGTTTATACAGATAGCGGTGTAGATATTTCCTTCTTAATACAGATGGCGGTGTAGATATTTATATGTTCATACAGATGGCGGTGAAGATATTTCCATGTTCATACAGATGGCGGTGTAGATATTTCCATGTTAATAGAGATAGCGGTGTAGTTAATTCCATGTGTAAAGAGATAGCTGTGTAGATATTTCCATGTATATGCAGATAGCTGTGTAGATATTTCCATTTTCATGCAGATAGCGGTGTAGATATTTCCATGTTCAAACAGATAGCGGTGCTGATATTTCCAAGTTTATACAGGTAGCGGTGTAGATATTTCCATGTTTATACAAATAGCGGTGTAGATGTTTCCATGTTCATACAGATAGCGGTGCTGATATTTCCATGTTTATACAGGTAGCGGTGCTGATATTTCCATGTTTATACAGGTAGCGGTGTAGATATTTCCATGTTTATACAGATAGCGGTGTAGATATTTCCATGTTCTTCCAGATGGCTGTGTTGATATATCCATGTTCATACAGATGGCGGTGAAGATATTTCCATCTTCATACAGATAGCGGTGTAGTTTTTTCCGTGTGTAAAGAGATAGCTGTGTAGATATTTCCATGCATATGCAGATAGCTGTGTAGATATTTCCATTTTCATGCAGATAGCGGTTTAGATATTTCCATGTTCAAACAGATAGCGGTATAGATATTTCCATGTTCATACAGATAGTGGTGTAGATATTTCCATGTTTATACAGATAGCGGTGTAGATATTTCCAGGTTTATAAAGATAGCGGTGTAGATATTTCCAAGTTTATACAGATAGCGGTGAAGATATCTCCATCTTAATACAGATGGTGGTGTAGATATTTATATGTTCATACAGATGGCAGTGCAGATATTTCCATGTTCATACAGATGGCGGTGTAGATATTTCCATGTGTATAGAGATAGCGGTGTAGTTATTTCCATGTGTAAAGAGATAGGTTTGTAGATATTTCCATGTATATGCAGATAGCTGTGTAGATATTTCTATTTTCATGCAGATAGCGGTTTAGATATTTCCATGTTCAAACAGATAGCGGTGTAGATATTTCCATGTTCATACAGATAGTGGTGAAACGTATGCATGTTTACACAGATAGCAGTGTAGATATTTCCATGTTCATACAGATCGCGGTGTAGATATTTCCATGTTCATCCAGATGGGTGTGTAGACATATCCATGTTCATACAGATGGCGTTGAAGATATTTCCATGTTCATACAGATAGCGGTGTAGATATTTCCATGTTCATACAGATAGCGGTGTAGATATTTCCATGTTCATCCAGATGGCTGTGTAGATATATCTATGTTCATACAGATGGCGGTGAAGAAATTTCCATGTCCATACTGATAGCAGTGTAGCTATTTCCATGTTCATACAGATAGTGGTGTATGTATTTCCATGTTCATACAGATAGCGGTGTAGATATTTCCATGTTCATACAGATAGCGGTGTAGATATTTCCATGTTCATCCAGATGGCTGTGTATATATATCCATGTTCATACAGATGGCGGTGTAGATATTTCCATGTTCATAGAGATAGCGGTGTAGATATTTCCATATTCATACAGATAGAGGGGCTGATATTTCCATGTTCATACAGATAGCGGTGCTGATATTTCCATGTTTATACAGGTAGTGGTGTAGATATTTCGATGTTTATACAGGTAGCAGTGTAGATATTTCCATGTTTATACAGATAGCGATGTGGATATTTCCAGGTTTGTACAGATAGCGGTGTAGACATTTCCATCTTAATACAGATGGCGCTGTAGATATTTATATGTTCAGATGGCGGTGCAGATATTTCCATGTTCATACAGATGGCAGTGTAGATATATCCATGTTCATACAGATAGCGGTGTAGTTATTTCCAGGTGTAAAGAGATAGCTGTGTAGATATTTCCATGTATATGCAGATAGCTGTGTAGATATTTCTATTTTCATGCTGATAGCGGTTTAGATATTTCCATGTTCAGATAGCGGTGTAGATATTTCCATGTTCATACAGATAGCGTTGTAGATATTTCCATGCTTATACAGATTGCAGTGAAGATGTATGCATGTTTACACAGATAGCAGTGTAGATATTTCCATGTTCATGCAGATAGCGGTGTAGATATTTCCATGTTCATCCAGATGGCTGTGTAGATATTTCCATGTTCATACAGATAGCGGTTTAGATATTTCCATGTTCATACAGATAGAGGTGTAGATATTTCACTGTTCGTACAGATAGCGGTGTAGCTATTTCCATGTTCATGCAGATAGCGGTGTAGATATTTCCATGTTCATAGAGATAGCAGTGTAGATATTTCCATGTTCATACAGATAGTGGTGCTGATATTTCCATGTTTATACAGGTAGCGGTGTAGATATTTCCATCTTTATACAGATAGCGGTGTAGATATTTCCAGGTTTATAAAGATGGCGGTGTAGATATTTCCAAGTTTATACAGATAGCGGTGAAGATATCTCTATCTTAATACAGATGGCGGTGTAGATATTTATATGTTCATACAGATGGCAGTGCAGATATTTCCATGTTCGCACAGATGGCGGTGTAGATATATCCATGTGTATAGAGATAGCGGTGTAGTTATTTCCATGTGTAAAGAGATTAGTTTGTAGATATTTCCATGTATATGTAGATAGGTGTGTAGATATTTCTATTTTCATGCATTTAGCGGTTTGGATATTTCCATGTTCAAACAGATAGCGGTGTAGATATTTCCATGTTCATACAGATAGCGGTGTAGATATTTCCATGGTTATACAGATAGCGGTGAAACGTATGCATGTTTACACAGATAGCGGTGTAGATATTTCCATGTTCATACAGATCGCGGTGTAGATATTTCCATGTTCATCCAGATGGCTGTGTAGACATATCTATGTTCATACAGATTGCGGTGAAGATATTTAAATGTTCATACAGATAGCGGTGTAGATATTTCCATGTTCATACAGATAGCGGTGTAGATATTTCCATGTTCATACAGATGGCTGTGTAGATATATCCATGTTCATACAGATGGTGGTGAATATATTTCCATGTTCATACAGATAGCGGTGTAGATATTTCCATGTTCATACAGATAGCGGTGCAGATATTTCCATGTTCATACAGATAGCGGTGCTGATATTTCCATGTTTATACAGATAGCGGTGTAGATATTTCCATGTTTATACAGATAGCGGTGAAGATATTTCCATGTTTATACAGATAGCGGTGTAGATATTTCCTTCTTAATACAGATGGCGGTGTAGATATTTATATGTTCATACAGATGGCGGTGAAGATATTTCCATGTTCATACAGATGGCGGTGTAGATATTTCCATGTTAATAGAGATAGCGGTGTAGTTAATTCCATGTGTAAAGAGATAGCTGTGTAGATATTTCCATGTATATGCAGATAGCTGTGTAGATATTTCCATTTTCATGCAGATAGCGGTGTAGATATTTCCATGTTCAAACAGATAGCGGTGCTGATATTTCCAAGTTTATACAGGTAGCGGTGTAGATATTTCCATGTTTATACAAATAGCGGTGTAGATGTTTCCATGTTCATACAGATAGCGGTGCTGATATTTCCATGTTTATACAGGTAGCGGTGCTGATATTTCCATGTTTATACAGGTAGCGGTGTAGATATTTCCATGTTTATACAGATAGCGGTGTAGATATTTCCATGTTTATACAGATAGCGGTGTAGATATTTCCATGTTTATACAGATAGCGGTGTAGATATTTCCATGTTTATACAGATAGCGGTGTAGATATCTCCATCTTAATACAGATGGCGGTGTAGATATTAATATGTTCATACAGATGGCCGTGCAGATATTTCCATGTTCATACAGATAGCGGTGTAGTTATTTCCATGTGTTAAGAAATAGCTGTGTAGATATTTCTTTGTATATGCAGATAGCTGAGTAGATATTTCCATTTTCATTCAGATAGCGATTTAGATATTTCCATGTTCAAACAGATAGCGGTGTAGATATTTCCATGTTTATACAGATAGCGGTGAAGATGTATGCATGCTTACACACTTAGTGGTGTAGATATTTCCATGTTCATACAGATAGCGGTGTAGATATTTCCATGTTCATCCAGATGGCTGTGTAGATATATCCATGTTCATACAGATAGCGGTGTAGTTATTTCCATGTTCATACAGATAGTGGTGTAGATATTTCCATGTTCATACAGATAGCGGTGTAGCTATTTCCATGTTCATACAGATAGCGGTGTAGATATTTCCATCTTCGTACACATAGCGGTGTAGATATTTCCATGTTCATACAGATAGCTGTGCTGATATTTCCATGTTTATACAGGTAGCGGTGTAGATATTTCCATGTTCATACAGATAGCTCTGTAGCTATTTCCATGTTCATACAGATAGCGGTGTAGATATTTCCATGTTCATCCAGATGGCTGTACAGATATATCCATGTTCATACAGATGGCGGTGTTGATAATTCCATGTTCATACAGATAGCGGTGTAGATATTTCCATGTTCATACAGATTGTGGTGTAGATATTTCCATGTTCATACAGATAGCGGTGTAGCTATTTCCATGTTCATACAGATATCGGTGTAGATATTTCCATGTTCATCCAGATGGCTGTGTAGATATATCCATGTTCAAACAGATGGCGTTTTAGATATTTCCATGTTCGTACAGATAGCGGTGTAGATATTTCCATGTTCATACAGATAGCGGAGTAGGTATTTCCACGTTCATACAGATAGAGGGGCTGATATTTCCATGTTCATACAGATAGCGGTGCTGATATTTCCATGTTTATACAGGTAGCGGTGTAGATGTTTCCATGTTTATACAGATAGCGGTGTAGTTATTTCCATGTTTATATAGATAGCGGTGTAGATATTTCCATGTTTATACTGATAGCGGTGTAGATATCTCCATTTTAATACAGACGGCCGTGAAGATATTTGTATGTTCATACAGATGGAGGTGCAGATATTTCCATGTTCATACAGATGGCGGTGTAGATATTTCCATGTTCATACAGATAGCGGTGTAGTTATTTCCATGTGTAAAGAGATAGCTGTGTAGATATTTCCATGTATATGCAGATAGCTCTGTAGATATTTCCATTTTCATGCAGATAGCGGTGTAGATATTTCCATGTTTAAACAGATAGCGGTGTAGACATTTCCATGTTCATACAGATAGCGGTGAAGATATTTCCATGTTTATACGGATTGCGGTGAAGATGTATGCATATTTACACAGATAGCGGTGTAGATATTTCCATGTTCATACAGATAGCGGTGTAGATATTTCCATGTTCATCCAGATGGCTGTGTAGATATATCCATGTTCATACAGATAGCGGTGTTGATATTTCCATGTTCATACAGATATTGGTGTAGTTATTTCCATGTTCATACAGATAGCGGTGTAGTTATTTCCACGTTCATAGAGATAGCGGTGTAGATATTTCCGTGTTCATACAGATAGCGGTGCTGATATTTCCATGTTTATACAGGTAGCGGTGTAGATATTTCCATGTTTATACACATAGTGGTGTAGATATTTCCATGTTTATACAGATAGCGGTGTAGAAATTTCCATGTTTATAGCGGTGTAGATATCTCCATCTTAATATAGATTGGGGTGTAGATATTTATATCTTCATACAGATGGCGGTGCAGATATTTCCATGTTCATACAGATGGCGGTGTAGATATTTGCATGTATATAGAGATAGCGCTGTAGTTATTTCCATGTGTAAAGAGATAGCTTTGTAGATATTTCCATGTATATGCAGATCGCTGTGTAGATATTTCCATTTTCATGCAGATAGCGGTGTAGATATTTCCATGTTCAGATAGCGGTGTAGATATTTCCATGTTCATGCAGATAGCAGTGTAGATATTTCCATGTTTATACAGATAGCGGTGAAGATGTATGCATGTTTATACAGATAGCGGTGTAGATATTTCCATGTTCTTCCAGATGGCTGTGTTGATATATCCATGTTCATACAGATGGCGGTGAAGATATTTCCATCTTCATACAGATAGCGGTGTAGTTTTTTCCGTGTGTAAAGAGATAGCTGTGTAGATATTTCCATGCATATGCAGATAGCTGTGTAGATATTTCCATTTTCATTCAGATAGCGGTTTAGATATTTCCATGTTCAAACAGATAGCGGTATAGATATTTCCATGTTCATACAGATAGTGGTGTAGATATTTCCATGTTTATACAGATAGCGGTGTAGATATTTCCAGGTTTATAAAGATAGCGGTGTAGATATTTCCAAGTTTATACAGATAGAGGTGAAGATATCTCCATCTTAATACAGATGGTGGTGTAGATATTTATATGTTCATACAGATGGCAGTGCAGATATTTCCATGTTCATACAGATGGCGGTGTAGATATTTCCATGTTTATAGAGATAGCGGTGTAGTTATTTCCATGTGTAAAGAGATAGGTTTGTAGATATTTCCATGTATATGCAGATAGCTGTGTAGATATTTCTATTTTCATGCAGATAGCGGTTTAGATATTTCCATGTTCAAACAGATAGCGGTGTAGATATTTCCATGTTCATACAGATAGCGGTGTAGATATTTCCATGTTTATACAGATAGTGGTGAAACGTATGCATGTTTACACAGATAGCAGTGTAGATATTTCCATGTTCATACAGATCGCGGTGTAGATATTTCCATGTTCATCCAGATGGGTGCGTAGACATATCCATGTTCATACAGATGGCGTTGAAGATATTTCCATGTTCATACAGATAGCGGTGTAGATATTTCCATGTTCATACAGATAGCGGTGTAGATATTTCCATGTTCATCCAGATGGCTGTGTAGATATATCTATGTTCATACAGATGGCGGTGAAGAAATTTCCATGTCCATACTGAAAGCGGTGTAGCTATTTCCATGTTCATACAGATAGTGGAGTATGTATTTCCAGGTTCATACAGATAGCGGTGTAGATATTTCCATGTTCATACAGATAGCGGTGTAGATATTTCCATGTTCATCCAGATGGCTGTGTAGATATATCCATGTTCATACAGATGGCGGTGTAGATATTTCCATGTTCATAGAGATAGCGGTGTAGATATTTCCATATTCATACAGATAGAGGGGCTGATATTTCCATGTTCATACAGATAGCGGTGCTGATATTTCCATGTTTATACAGGTAGTGGTGTAGATATTTCGATGTTTATACAGGTAGCAGTGTAGATATTTCCATGTTTATACAGATAGCGATGTGGATATTTCCAGGTTTGTACAGATAGCGGTGTAGACATTTCCATCTTAATACAGATGGCGCTGTAGATATTTATATGTTCATTCAGATGGCGGTGCAGATATTTCCATGTTCATACAGATGGCAGTGTAGATATTTCCATGTTCATACAGATAGCGGTGTAGTTATTTCCATGTGTAAAGAGATAGCTGTGTAGATATTTCCATGTATATGCAGATAGCTGTGTAGATATTTCTATTTTCATGCTGATAGCGGTTTAGATATTTCCATGTTCAAACAGATAGCGGTGTAGATATTTCCATGTTCATACAGATAGCGTTGTAGATATTTCCATGCTTATACAGATTGCAGTGAAGATGTATGCATGTTTACACAGATAGCAGTGTAGATATTTCCATGTTCATGCAGATAGCGGTGTAGATATTTCCATGTTCATCCAGATGGCTGTGTAGATATTTCCATGTTCATACAGATAGCGGTTTAGATATTTCCATGTTCATACAGATAGAGGTGTAGATATTTCACTGTTGGTACAGATAGCGGTGTAGCTATTTCCATGTTCATGCAGATAGCGGTGTAGATATTTCCATGTTCATAGAGATAGCAGTGTAGATATTTCCATGTTCATACACCTAGTGGTGCTGATATTTCCATGTTTATACAGGTAGCGCTGTAGATATTTCCATCTTTATACAGATAGCGGTGTAGATATTTCCAGGTTTATAAAGATGGCGGTATAGGTGTTTCCAAGTTTATACAGATAGCGGTGAAGATATCTCCATCTTAATACAGACGGCGGTGTAGATATTTATATGTTCATACAGATGGCAGTGCAGATATTTCCATGTTCGTACAGATGGCGGTGTAGATATATCCATGTTTATAGAGATAGCGGTGTAGTTATTTCCATGTGTAAAGAGATAGGTTTGTAGATATTTCCATGTATATGTAGATAGCTGTGTAGATATTTCTATTTTCATGCATATAGCGGTTTAGATATTTCCATGTTCAAACAGATAGCGGTGTAGATATTTCCATGTTCATACAGATAGCGGTGTAGATATTTTCATGTTTATACAGATAGCGGTTAAACGTATGCATGTTTACAGAGATAGCGGTGTAGATATTTCCATGTTCATACAGATCGCGGTGTAGATATTTCCATGTTCATCCAGATGGCTGTGTAGACATATATATGTTCATACAGATGGCGGTGAAGATATTTCCATGTTCATACAGATAGCGGTGTAGATATTTCCATGTTCATACAGATAGCGGTGTAGATATTTCCATGTTTATACAGATGGCTGTGTAGATATATCCATGTTCATACAGATGGTGGTGAATATATTTCCATGTTCATACAGATAGCGGTGTAGATATTTCCATGTTCATACAGATAGCGGTGCAGATATTTCCATGTTCATACAGATAGCGGTGCTGATATTTCCATGTTTATACAGATAGCGGTGTAGATATTTCCATGTTTATACAGATAGCGGTGTAGATATTTCCATGTTTATACAGATAGCGTTGTAGATATCTCCTTCTTAATACAGATGGCGGTGTAGATATTTATATGTTCATACAGATGGCGGTGAAGATATTTCCATGTTCATACAGATGGCGGTGTAGATATTTCCATGTTTATAGAGATAGCTGTGTAGTTATTTCCATGTGTAAAGAGATAGCTGTGTAGGTATTTCCATGTATATGCAGATAGCTGTGTAGATATTTCCATTTTCATGCAGACAGCGGTGTAGATATTTCCAAGTTCAAACAGATAGCGGTGTAGATATTTCCATGTTCATACAGATAGCGGTGTATATATATCCATGTTCATACAGATAGCGGTGTAGATATTTCCATGTTAATACAGATAGCGGTGTAGATATTTCCATGTTCATACAGATAGCGGTGCTGATATTTCCAAGTTTATACAGGTAGCGGTGTAGATATTTCCATGTTTATACAAATAGCGGTGTAGATATTTCCATGTTTATACAGATAGCGGTGTAGATATTTCCATGTTTATACAGATAGCGGTGTAGTTATCTCCATCTTAATACAGATGGCGGAGTAGATATTTCTATGTACATACAGATGGCGGTGCAGATATTTCCATGTTCATACAGATAGCGGTGTAGTTATTTCCATGTGTAAAGAGATAGCTGTGTAGATATTTCCATGTATATGCAGATAGCTGTGTAGATATTTCCATTTTCATGCAGATAGCGGTTTAGATATTTCAATGTTCAAACAGATAGCGGTGTAGATATTTCCATGTTCATCCAGATGGCTGTGTAGATATATCCATGTTCATACAGATAGCGGTGTAGTTATTTCCATATTCATACAGATAGTGGTGTTGATATTTCCATGTTCATACAGATAGCGGTGTAGCTATTTCCATGTTCATACATATAGCGGTGTATATATTTCCATGCTCGTACAGATAACGGTGTAGATATTTCCAAGTTCATACAGATAGCTGTGCTGATATTTCCATGTTTATACAGGTAGCGGTGTAGATATTTCCATGTTTATACAGTTAGCGGTGTAGATATTTCCATGTTTATACAGATAGCGGTGTAGATATTTCCAGGTTTATACAGATAGAGGTGTAGATATCTGCTTATTAATACGGATGGCGGTGTAGATATTTATATGTTCATACAGATGGCGGTGCAGATATTTCCATGTTCATACAGATAGCGGTGTAGATATTTCCATGTTTATAGAGATAGCGGTGTAGTTATTTCCATGTGTAAACAGATAGCTGTGTAGATATTTCGATGTATATGCAGATAGCTGTGTAGATATTTCCATTTTCATACAGACAGCGATGTAGATATTTCCATGTTCATACAGATAGCGGTGCTGTTATTTACATGTTTATACAGGTAGCGGTGTAGATATTTCCATCTTCATACAGATAGCGGTGCAGATATTTCCATGTTCATACAGATAGCGGTGCTGATATTTCCATGTTTATACAGATAGCGGTGTAGATATTTCCATGTTTATACAGATAGCGGTGTAGATATTTCCATGTTTATACAGATAGCGTTGTAGATATCTCCTTCTTAATACAGATGGCGGTGTAGATATTTATATGTTCATACAGATGGCGGTGAAGATATTTCCATGTTCATACAGATGGCGGTGTAGATATTTCCATGTTTATAGAGATAGCTGTGTAGTTATTTCCATGTGTAAAGAGATAGATGTGTAGATATTTCCATGTATATGCAGATAGCTGTGTAGATATTTCCATTTTCATGCAGACAGCGGTGTAGATATTTCCAAGTTCAAACAGATAGCGGTGTAGATATTTCCATGTTCATACAGATAGCGGTGTATATATATCCATGTTCATACAGATAGCGGTGTAGATATTTCCATGTTAATACAGATAGCGGTGTAGATATTTCCATGTTCATACAGATAGCGGTGCTGATATTTCCAAGTTTATACAGGTAGCGGTGTAGATATTTCCATGTTTATACAAATAGCGGTGTAGATATTTCCATGTTTATACAGATAGCGGTGTAGATATTTCCATGTTTATACAGATAGCGGTGTAGTTATCTCCATCTTAATACAGATGGCGGAGTAGATATTTCTATGTACATACAGATGGCGGTGCAGATATTTCCATGTTCATACAGATAGCGGTGTAGTTATTTCCATGTGTAAAGAGATAGCTGTGTAGATATTTCCATGTATATGCAGATAGCTGTGTAGATATTTCCATTTTCATGCAGATAGCGGTTTAGATATTTCCATGTTCAAACAGATAGCGGAGTAGATATTTCCATGTTCATCCAGATGGCTGTGTAGATATATCCATGTTCATACAGATAGCGGTGTAGTTATTTCCATATTCATACAGATAGTGGTGTTGATATTTCCATGTTCATACAGATAGCGGTGTAGCTATTTCCATGTTCATACATATAGCGGTGTATATATTTGCATGCTCGTACAGATAGCGGTGTAGATATTTCCAAGTTCATACAGATAGCTGTGCTGATATTTCCATGTTTATACAGGTAGCGGTGTAGATATTTCCATGTTTATACAGTTAGCGGTGTAGATATTTCCATGTTTATACAGATAGCAGTGTAGATATTTCCAGGTTTATACAGATATAGGTGTAGATATCTGCTTATTAATACGGATGGCGGTGTAGATATTTATATGTTCATACAGATGGCGGTGCAGATATTTCCATGTTCATACAGATAGCGGTGTAGATATTTCCATGTTTATAGAGATAGCGGTGTAGTTATTTCCATGTGTAAACAGATAGCTGTGTAGATATTTCGATGTATATGCAGATAGCTGTTTAGATATTTCCATTTTCATACAGACAGCGATGTAGATATTTCCATGTTCATACAGATAGCGGTGCTGTTATTTACATGTTTATATAGGTAGCGGTGTAGATATTTCCATGTTTATACAGATAGCGGTGTAGATATTTCCATGTTTATACAGATAGCGGTGTAGATGTTTCCAGGTTTATACAGATAGCGGTGTAGATATCTCCATGTTAATACAGATGGCAGTGTAGATATTTATATGTTCATACAGATGGCGGTGCAGATATTTTCATGTTCATACAGATAGTGGTGTAGCTATTTCCATGTTCATACAGATAGCAGTGTAGATATTTCCATGTTCATCCAGATGGCTGTGTAGACATATCCATGTTCATACAGATGGCAGTGAAGATAATTCCATGTTTATACATCTAGCGGTGTAGATATTTCCATGTTCATAGAGATAGCGGTGTAGATATTTCCATGTTTATACAGATAGCGGTGAAGATGTATGCATGTTTATACAGATAGCTGTGTAGATATTTCCATGTTCTTCCAGATGGCTGTGTTGATATATCCATGTTCATACAGATGGCGGTGAAGATATTTCCATCTTCATACAGATAGCGGTGTAGTTTTTTCCGTGTGTAAAGAGATAGCTGTGTAGATATTTCCATGCATATGCAGATAGCTGTGTAGATATTTCCATTTTCATGCAGATAGCGGTTTAGATATTTCCATGTTCAAACAGATAGCGGTGTAGTTATTTCCATGTTCATAGAGAGAGCGGTGTAGATATTTCCATGTTCATACAGATAGCGGTGTAGATATTTCCATGTTTATACAGATAGTGGTGAAGATGTTTGCATGTTTACACAGATAGCGGTGTAGTTATTTCCATGTTCATACAGATAGCGGTGTAGATATTTCCATGTTCATCCAGATGGCTGTGTAGACATATCCATGTTCATACAGATGGCGGTGAAGATATTTCCATGTTCATACAGATAGCGGTGTAGATATTTCCAAGTTCATCCAGATGGCTGTGTAGATATATCCATGTTCATACAGATAGCGGTGTAGATATTTCCATGTTCATAAAGATAGTGGTGTAGATATTTCCATGTTCATACAGACGGCGGTGTAGATATTTCCATGTTTATAGATATAGCGGTGTAGATATTTCCATGTGTAAAGAGATAGCAGTGTATATATTTCCATGTATATGCAGATAGCTTTGTAGATATTTCCATTTTCATGCAGTTAGCGGTGTAGATATTTACATGTTCAAACAGATAGTGGTGTAGATATTTCCATGTTCATTCAGATAGCTTTGTAGATATTTCCATGTTCATACAGATAGCGGTGTAGATATTTCCATGTTCATACAGATAGCGGTGTAGATATTTCCATGTTCATACAGAGAGCGGTGCTGATATTTCCATGTTTATACAGGTAGCGGTGTAGATATTTCCATGTTTATACAGATAGCGGTGTAGATATTTCCATGTTTATACAGATAGCGGTGTTGATATCTCCATCTTAATACAGATGGCGGTGTAGATATTTATATGTTCATACAGATGGCGGTGCAGATATTTCCATGTTCATACAGATGGCGTTGTAGATATTTCCATGTTCAGATAGCGGTGTAGATATTTCCATGTTCATACAGATAGCGGTGTAGATATTTCCATGTTCATACAGGTAGCGGTGTAGATGTTTCCATGTTCATACAGATAGCGGTGCTGATATTTCCATGTTTACAGGCAGCGGTGTAGATATATCCATGTTTATACAGATAGCGGTGTAGATATCTCCTTCTTAATACAGATGGCGGTGTAGATATTTAAAAGTTCATACAGATGGCGGTGCAGATATTTCCATGTTCATACAGATGGCGATGTAGATATTTCCATGCTCATAGAGATAGCGGTGTAGTTATTTCCATGTGTAAAGAGATAGCTGTGTAGATATTTCCATGTATATGCAGATAGCTGTGTAGATATTTCCATTTTCATGCAGACAGCGGTGTAGATATTTCCTTGTTCAAAGAGATAGCGGTGTAGATATTTCCATGTTCATACAGATAGCGGTGTAGATATTTCCATGTTCATACTGATAGCGGTGTAGATATTTCCATGTTCATACAAATAGCGGTGTATATATTTCCATGTTCATACAGAGAGTGGTGCTGATTATTCCATGTTTATACTGGTAGCGGTGTAGATATTTCCTTGTTTATACAGATAGCGGTGTAGTTATTTCCATGTTTATACAGATAGCGGTGTAGATATTTCCATGTTTATGCAGATAGCGCTGTAGATATTTCCATGTTTATACAGATAGCGGTGTAGATATCTCCATCTTAATACAGATGGCGGTGTAGATATTTATATGTTCTTACAGATGGCCGTGCAGATATTTCCATGTTCATACAGATAGCGGTGTAGTTATTTCCATGTGTAAAGAGATAGCTGTGTAGATATTTCCATGTATATGCAGATAGCTGTGTAGATATTTCCATTTTCATGCAGATAGCGGTTTAGATATTTCCATGTTCAAACAGATAGCGGTGTAGATATTTCCATGTTTATACAGATAGCGGTGAAGATGTATGCATGTTTACACACATAGTGGTGTAGATATTTCCATGTTCATACAGATAGCGGTGTAGATATTTCCATGATCATCCAGATGGCTGTGTAGTTATATCCATGTTCAAACAGATAGCGGTGTAGAAATTTCCATGTTCATACAGATAGTGGTGTAGATATTTCCATGTTCATACAGATAGCGGTGTAGCTATTTCCATGTTCATACAGATAGCGGTGTAGATATTTCCATCTTCGTACACATAGCGGTGTAGATATTTCCAAGTTCATACAGATAGCTCTGTAGCTATTTCCATGTTCATACAGATAGCGGTGTAGATATTTCCATGTTCATCCAGATGGCTGTACAGATATATCCATGTTCATACAGATGGCGGTGATGATAATTCCATGTTCATACAGATAGCGGTGTAGATATTTCCATCTTCGTACAGATAGCGGTGTAGATATTTCCATGTTCATACAGATAGTGGTGTAGATATTTCCATGTTCATACAGATAGCGGTGTAGATATTTCCATGTTCATACAGATAGCGGAGTAGGAATTTCCACGTTCATACAGATAGAGGGGCTGATATTTCCATGTTCATACAGATAGTGGTGTAGATATTTCCATGTTCATACAGATAGCGGTGTAGATATTTCCATGTTCATACAGATAGCGGAGTAGGAATTTCCACGTTCATACAGATAGAGGGGCTGATATTTCCATGTTCATACAGATAGCGGTGCTGATATTTCCATGTTTATACAGGTAGCGGTGTAGATATTTCCATGTTTATACAGATAGCGGTGTAGTTATTTCCATGTTTATACAGATAGCGGTGTAGATATTTCCATGTTTATACTGTTAGCGGTGTAGATATCTCCATTTTAATACAGATGGCCGTGAAGATATTTTTATGTTCATACAGATGGCGGTGAAGATATTTCCATGTTCATACAGATGGCGGTGTAGATATTTCCATGTTCATACAGATAGCGGTGTAGTTATTTCCATGTGTAAAGAGATAGCTGTGTAGATATTTCCATGTATATGCAGATAGCTCTGTAGATATTTCCATTTTCATGCAGATAGCGGTGTAGATATTTCCATGTTTTAACAGATAGCGGTGTAGACATTTCCATGTTCATAGAGATAGCGGTGAAGATATTTCCATGTTTATACAGATTGCGGTGAAGATGTATGCATATTTACACAGATAGTGGTGTAGATATTTCCATGTTCATGCAGATAGCAGTGTAGATATTTCCATCTTTATACAGATAGCGGTGAAGATGTATGCATGTTTATACAGATAGCAGTGTAGATATTTCCATGTTCATCCAGATGGCTGTGTTGATATATCCATGTTCATACAGATGGCGGTGAAGATATTTCCATCTTCATACAGATAGCGGTGTAGTTTTTTCCGTGTGTAAAGAGATAGCTGTGTAGATATTTCCATGCATATGAAGATAGCTGTGTAGATATTTCCATTTTCATGCAGATAGCGGTTTAGATATTTCCATGTTCAAACAGATAGCGGTGTAGATATTTCCATGTTCATAGAGAGAGCGGTGTAGATATTTCCATGTTCATACAGATAGCGGTGTAGATATTTCCATGTTTATACAGACAGTGGTGAAGATATTTGCATGTTTACACAGATAGCGGTGTAGATATTTCCATGTTCATACAGATAGCGGTGTAGATATTTCCATGTTCATCCAGATGGCTGTGTAGTCATATCCATGTTCATAGAGATGGCGGTGAAGATATTACCATGTTCATACAGATAGCGGTGTAGATATTTCCATGTTCATCCAGATGGCTGTGTAGATATATCCATGTTCATACAGATAGCGGTGTAGATATTTCCATGTTCATACAGATAGCGGTGTAGGTATTTCCATGTTCATACAGATAGCGGTGTAGATATTTCCATGTTCATACAGACGGCGGTGTAGATATTTCCATGTTTATAGATATGGCGGTGTAGATATTTCCAAGTGTAAAGTGATAGCAGTGTATATATTTCCATGTATATGCAGATAGCTTTGTAGATATTTCCATTTTCATGCAGTTAGCGGTGTAGATATTTACATGTTCAAACAGATAGCGGTGTAGATATTTCCATGTTCATTCAGATAGCTTTGTAGATATTTCCATTTTCATGCAGTTAGCGGTGTAGATATTTACATGTTCAAACAGATAGCGGTGTAGATATTTCCATGTTCATTCAGATAGCTTTGTAGATATTTCCATGTTCATACAGATAGCGGTGTAGATATTTCCATGTTCATACAGATAGCGGTGTAGATATCTCCATCTTAATACAGATGGCGGTGTAGATATTTATATGTTGATACAGATGGCGTTGCAGATATTTCCATTTTCATACAGATGGCGGTGTAGATATTTCCATGTTCATACAGATAGCGGTGTAGATATTTCCATGTTCATACAGATAGCGGTGTAGATATTTCCATGTTCATACAGATAGCGGTGTAGATATTTCCATGTTCATACAGATAGCGGTGTAGATATTTCCATGTTCATACAGGTTGCGGTGTAGATATTTCCATGTTCATACAGATAGCAGTGCTGATATTTCCATATTTATACAGGCAGCAGTGTAGGTATTTCCATGTTTATACAGATAGCGGTTTAGATATCTCCTTCTTAATACAGATGGCGGTGTAGATATTTATATGTTCATACAGATGGCGGTGCAGATATTTCCATGTTCATACAGATGGCGGTGTGGATATTTCCATATTCATACAGATAGCGGTGTAGATATTTCCATGTTTATACAGATAGCGGTGTAGATATTTCAATGTTCATACAGATGGCGGTGCAGATATTTCCATGTTCATACAGATGGCGGTGTAGATATTTCCATGTTCATAGAGATAGCGGTGTAGTTATTTCCATGTGTAAAGAGATAGCTGTGTAGATATTTCCATGTATATGCAGATAGCTCTGTAGATACTTCCATTTTCATGCAGATAGCGGTGTAGATATTTCCATGTTCAAACAGATAGCGGTGTAGATATTTCCATGTTCATACAGATAGCGGTGTAGATATTTCCAAGTTTATACAGATTGCGGTGAAGATGTATGCATATTTACTCAGATAGCGGTGTAGATATTTCCATGTTCATACAGATAGCGCTGTAGATATTTCCATGTTCATCCAGATGGCTGTGTAGAAATATCCATGTTCATACAGAGAGCTGTGTAGATATTTCCATGTTCATACAGGTAGTGTTGTAGATATTTCCATGTTCATACAGATAGCAGTGTAGCTCTTTCCATGTTCATAGAGATAGCGGTGTAGGTATTTCCATGTTCATACAGATAGCGGTGTAGATATTTCCCTGTTCATACAGATAGCGGTGCTGATATTTCCATGTTTATACAGGTAGCGGTGTAGATATTTCCATGTTTATACCGATAGCGGTGTAGATATTTCCATGTTTATACAGATAGCAGTGTAGTTATTGCTAAGTTTATACAGATAGCGTTGTGGATATTTCCATCTTAATATAGATGGGGGTGTAGATATTTATATGTTCATACAGATGGCGGTGCAGATATTACCATGTTCATACAGATGGCGGTGTAGATATTTCCATGATCATACAGATTGCGGTGTAGATATTTCTATGTTCATACAGATAGCGGTGCAGTTATTTCCATGTGTAAAGAGATAGCTGTGTAGATATTTCCATGTATATGCAGATAGCAGAGTAGATATTTCCATTTTCAAGCAGATAGCAGTGTAGATATTTCCATGTTCAAACAGATAGCGGTGTAGATATTTCCATGTTCATACAGATGGCGGTGTAGATATTTCCATGTTCATACAGATAGCGGTGTAGATATTTCCATGTTCATACAGATAGCGGTGTAGATATTTCCATGTTCATACAGACAGCGGTGTAGATATTTCCATGTTAATACAGACTGCGGTGAAGATGTATGCATGTTTACACAGATAGCGGTGTAGATATTTCCATGTTCATCCAGATGGCTGTGTAGATATTTCCATGTTTTTACAGATAGCGGTGTAGATATTTCCATGTTCATACAGATAGCGGTGTAGATATTTCCATGTTCATACAGATAGCAGTGTAGATATTTCCATGTTCAAACAGATAGCGGTGTAGATATCTCCATCTTAATACAGATGGCGGTGCAGATATTTATATGTTCATACAGATGGCAGTGCAGATATTTCCATGTTCATACAGATGGCTTTGTAGATATTTCCATGTTTATAGAGATAGTGGTGTAGTTATTTCCATGTGTAAAGAGATAGGTTTGTAGTTATTTCCATGTATATGCAGATAGCTGTTTAGATATTTCTATTTTCATGCAGATAGCGGTTTAGATATTTCCATGTTCAAACAGATAGCGGTGTAGATATTTCCATGTTCATCCAGATGGCTGTGTAGATATATCCATGTTCATACAGATAGCGGTGTAGGTATTTCCATGTTCATACAGATAGCGGTGTAGATATTTCCATGTTTATACAGATAGCGGTGAAATGTATGCATGTTTACACAGATAGCGTTGTAGATATTTCCATGTTCATACAGATCGCGGTGTAGATATTTCCATGTTCATCCAGATCGCTGTGTAGACATATCCATATTCATACAGATGGCGATGTAGATATTTCCAAGTTCATACAGATTGCGGTGTAGATATTTCCATGTTCATAGAGATAGCGGTGTAGATATTTTCATGTTCATACAGATGGCGGTGCAGATATTTCCATGTTCATACTGATAGCGGTGCTGATATTTCCATTTTTATACAGATAGCGGTGTAGATATTTCCATGTTTATACAGATAGCGGTGTAGATATTTCCATGTTTATACAGATAGCGGTGTAGATATCTCCTTAATACAGATGGCGGTGTAGATATTTATATGTTCATACAGATGGCAGTGAAGATATTTCCATGTTCATACAGATGGCGGTGTAGATATTTCCATGTTTATAGAGATAGCGGTGTTGTTATTTCCACGTGTAAAGAGATAGCTGTATAGATATTTCCATGTATATGCAGACAGCTGTGTAGATATTTCCATTTTCATGCAGACAGTGGTGTAGATATTTCCATGTTCAAACAGATAGCGGTGTAGATATTTCCATGTTCATACAGACAGCGGTGTATATATTTCCATGTTCATACAGATAGCGGTGTAGATATTTCCATGTTCATACAGATAGCGGTGTAGATATTTCCATGTTCATACAGATAGCGGTGTAGATATTTCCATGTTCATACAGATAGCGGTGTAGATATTTCCATGTTCATACAGATTGCGGTGTAGATATTTCCATGTACATACAGATAGCGGTGCTGATATTTCCATGATTATACAGGTAGCGGTGCAGATATTTCCATGTTTATACACGTAGCGGTGTAGATATTTCCATGTTTATACAGATAGCGGTGTAGGTATTTCCATGTTTATACAGATAGCGGTGTAGATATCTCCATCTTAATACAGATGGCGGAGTAGATATTTATATGTACATACAGATGGCGGTGCAGATATTTCCATGTTCATACAGAAAGCGGTGTAGCTATTTCCATGTTCATACAGATAGCGGTGTAGATATTTCCATGTTCATCCAGATGGCTGTGTTGACATATCCATGTTCATACAGATGGCGGTGAAGATAATTCCATGTTCATACAGATAGCGGTGTAGATATTTCCATGTTCATACAGATAGTGGTGCAGATATTTCCATGTTCACACAGATAGAGGGGCTGATATTTCCATGTTCATACAGATAGCGGTGCTGATATTTGCATGTTTTTATAGGTTGCGGTGTAGATATTTCCATGTTTATACAGATAACGGTATAGATATTTCCATGTTTATACAGATAGCGGTGTAGATATTTCCATGTTTATACATATAGCGGTGTAGATATCTCCATCTTAATACAGATGGCGGTGTAGATATTTATATGTTCATACAGATGGCCGTGCAGATATTTCCATGTTCATACAGATAGCGGTGTAGTTATTTCCATGTGTAAAGAGATAGGTGTGTATATATTTCCACGTATATGCACATAGCTCTGTAGATATTTCCATTTTCATGCATATAGCGGTTTAGATATTTCCAAGTTCAAACAGCGGTGTAGATATTTCCATGTTCATACAGATAGCGGTGTAGATATTTCCATGTTCATACAGATAGCGGTGTAGATATTTCCATGTTCATACAGATAGCGGTGTAGATATTTCCATGTCCATCCAGATGGCTGTGTAGATATATCCATGTCCATCCAGATGGCTGTGTAGATATATCCATGTTCATACAGATAGCGGTGTAGTTATTTCCATGTTCATACAGATAGCGGTGTAGATATTACCATGTTCATCCAGATGGCTGTGTAGATATTTCCATGTTTTTACAGATAGCGGTGTAGATATTTCCATGTTCATACAGATAGCGGTGTAGATATTTCCATGTTCATACAGATAGCAGTGTAGATATTTCCATGTTCAAACAGATAGCGGTGTAGATATCTCCATCTTAATACAGATGGCGGTGTAGATATTTATATGTTCATACAGATGGCAGTGCAGATATTTCCATGTTCATACAGATGGCGGTGTAGATATTTCCATGTTTATAGAGATAGCGGTGTAGTTATTTCCATGTGTAAAGAGATAGGTTTGTAGTTATTTCCATGTATATGCAGATAGCTGTTTAGATATTTCTATTTTCATGCAGATAGCGGTTTAGATATTTCCATGTTCAAACAGATAGCGGTGTAGATATTTCCATGTTCATCCAGATGGCTGTGTAGATATATCCATGTTCATACAGATAGCGGTGTAGATATTTCCATGTTCATACAGATAGCGGTGTAGATATTTCCATGTTTATACAGATAGCGGTGAAATGTATGCATGTTTACACAGATAGCGGTGTAGATATTTCCATGTTCATACAGATCGCGGTGTAGATATTTCCATGTTCATCCAGATCGCTGTGTAGACATATCCATATTCATACAGATGGCGGTGAAGATATTTCCAAGTTCATACAGATTGCGGTGTAGATATTTCCATGTTCATACAGATAGCGGTGTAGATATTTTCATGTTCATACAGATGGCGGTGCAGATATTTCCATGTTCATACAGATAGCGGTGTAGATATTTCCATGTTCATCCAGATGGCTGTGTAGATATTTCCATGTTTATACAGATAGCGGTGTAGATATTTCCATGTTCATACAGATAGTGGTGTAGCTATTTCCATGTTCATACAGATAGCGGTGTAGCTATTTCCATGTTCATACAGATAGCGGTGTAGATATTTCCATCTTCGTACACATAGCGGTGTAGATATTTCCAAGTTCATACAGATAGCTCTGTAGCTATTTCCATGTTCATACAGATAGCAGTGTAGATATTTCCATGTTCATCCAGATGGCTGTACAGATATATCCATGTTCATACAGATGGCGGTGATGATAATTCCATGTTCATACAGATAGCGGTGTAGATATTTCCATCTTCGTACAGATAGCGGTGTAGATATTTCCATGTTCATACAGATAGTGGTGTAGATATTTCCATGTTCATACAGATAGCGGTGTAGATATTTCCATGTTCATACAGATAGCGGAGTAGGAATTTCCACGTTCATACAGATAGAGGGGCTGATATTTCCATGTTCATACAGATAGCGGTGCTGATATTTCCATGTTTATACAGGTAGCGGAGTAGATATTTCCATGTTTATACAGATAGTGGTGTAGTTATTTCCATGTTTATACAGATAGCGGTGTAGATATTTCCATATTTATACTGTTAGCGGTGTAGATATCTCCATTTTAATACAGATGGCCGTGAAGATATTTTTATGTTCATACAGATGGCGGTGAAGATATTTCCATGTTCATACAGATGGCGGTGTAGATATTTCCATGTTCATACAGATAGCGGTGTAGTTATTTCCATGTGTAAAGAGATAGCTGTGTAGATATTTCCATGTATATGCAGATAGCTCTGTAGATATTTCCATTTTCATGCAGATAGCGGTGTAGATATTTCCATGTTTTAACAGATAGCGGTGTAGACATTTCCATGTTCATAGAGATAGCGGTGAAGATATTTCCATGTTTATACAGATTGCGGTGAAGATGTATGCATATTTACACAGATAGTGGTGTAGATATTTCCATGTTCATGCAGATAGCAGTGTGGATATTTCCATCTTTATACAGATAGCGGTGAAGATGTATGCATGTTTATACAGATAGCGGTGTAGATATTTCCATGTTCATCCAGATGGCTGTGTTGATATATCCATGTTCATACAGATGGCGGTGAAGATATTTCCATCTTCATACAGATAGCGGTGTAGTTTTTTCCGTGTGTAAAGAGATAGTTGTGTAGATATTTCCATGCATATGAAGATAGCTGTGTAGATATTTCCATTTTCATGCAGATAGCGGTTTAGATATTTCCATGTTCAAACAGATAGCGGTGTAGATATTTCCATGTTCATAGAGAGAGCGGTGTAGATATTTCCATGTTCATACAGATAGCGGTGTAGATATTTCCATGTTTATACAGACAGTGGTGAAGATATTTGCATGTTTACACAGATAGCGGTGTAGATATTTCCATGTTCATACAGATAGCGGTGTAGATATTTCCATGTTCATCCAGATGGCTGTGTAGTCATATCCATGTTCATAGAGATGGCGGTGAAGATATTACCATGTTCATACAGATAGCGGTGTAGATATTTCCATGTTCATCCAGATGGCTGTGTAGATATATCCATGTTCATACAGATAGCGGTGTAGATATTTCCATGTTCATACAGATAGCGGTGTAGGTATTTCCATGTTCATACAGATAGCGGTGTAGATATTTCCATGTTCATACAGACGGCGGTGTAGATATTTCCATGTTTATAGATATGGCGGTGTAGATATTTCCAAGTGTAAAGTGATAGCAGTGTATATATTTCCATGTATATGCAGATAGCTTTGTAGATATTTCCATTTTCATGCAGTTAGCGGTGTAGATATTTACATGTTCAAACAGATAGCGGTGTAGATATTTCCATGTTCATTCAGATAGCTTTGTAGATATTTCCATGTTCATACAGATAGCGGTGTAGATATTTCCATGTTCATACAGATAGCGGTGTAGGTATCTCCATCTTAATACAGATGGCGGTGTAGATATTTATATGTTCATACAGATGGCGTTGCAGATATTTCCATTTTCATACAGATGGCGGTGTAGATATTTCCATGTTCATACAGATAGCGGTGTAGATATTTCCATGTTCATACAGATAGCGGTGTAGATATTTCCATGTTCATACAGATAGCGGTGTAGATATTTCCATGTTCATACAGATAGCGGTGTAGATATTTCCATGTTCATACAGGTTGCGGTGTAGATATTTCCATGTTCATACAGATAGCAGTGCTGATATTTCCATGTTTATACAGGCAGCAGTGTAGGTATTTCCATGTTTATACAGATAGCGGTTTAGATATCTCCTTCTTAATACAGATGGCGGTGTAGATATTTATATGTTCATACAGATGGCGGTGCAGATATTTCCATGTTCATACAGATGGCGGTGTGGATATTTCCATATTCATACAGATAGCGGTGTAGATATTTCCATGTTTATACAGATAGCGGTGTAGATATTTCAATGTTCATACAGATGGCGGTGCAGATATTTCCATGTTCATACAGATGGCGGTGTAGATATTTCCATGTTCATAGAGATAGCGGTGTAGTTATTTCCATGTGTAAAGAGATAGCTGTGTAGATATTTCCATGTATATGCAGATAGCTCTGTAGATACTTCCATTTTCATGCAGATAGCGGTGTAGATATTTCCATGTTCAAACAGATAGCGGTGTAGATATTTCCATGTTCATACAGATAGCGGTGTAGATATTTCCAAGTTTATACAGATTGCGGTGAAGATGTATGCATATTTACTCAGATAGCGGTGTAGATATTTCCATGTTCATACAGATAGCGGTGTAGATATTTCCATGTTCATCCAGATGGCTGTGTAGATATATCCATGTTCATACAGAGAGCTGTGTAGATATTTCCATGTTCATACAGGTAGTGTTGTAGATATTTCCATGTTCATACAGATAGCAGTGTAGCTCTTTCCATGTTCATAGAGATAGCGGTGTAGGTATTTCCATGTTCATACAGATAGCGGTGTAGATATTTCACTGTTCATACAGATAGCGGTGCTGATATTTCCATGTTTATACAGGTAGCGGTGTAGATATTTCCATGTTTATACAGATAGCGGTGTAGATATTTCCATGTTTATACAGATAGCAGTGTAGTTATTGCTAAGTTTATACAGATAGCGTTGTGGATATTTCCATCTTAATATAGATGGGGGTGTAGATATTTATATGTTCATACAGATGGCGGTGCAGATATTACCATGTTCATACAGATGGCGGTGTAGATATTTCCATGATCATACAGATTGCGGTGTAGATATTTCTATGTTCATACAGATAGCGGTGCAGTTATTTCCATGTGTAAAGAGATAGCTGTGTAGATATTTCCATGTATATGCAGATAGCAGAGTAGATATTTCCATTTTCAAGCAGATAGCAGTGTAGATATTTCCATGTTCAAACAGATAGCGGTGTAGATATTTCCATGTTCATACAGATAGCGGTGTAGATATTTCCATGTTCATACAGATCGCGGTGTAGATATTTCCATGTTCATCCAGATGGCTGTGTAGATATATCCATGTTCATACAGATAGCGGTGTAGATATATCCATGTTCATACAGATAGCGGTGTAGATATTTCCATGTTTATACAGGCAGCGGTGTAGATATTTCCATGTTTATACAGATAGCGGTGTAGATATCTCCTTGTTAATACAGATGGCGGTGTAGATATTTAGAGGCTCATACAGATGGCGTTGCAGATATTTCCATGTTCATACAGATGGCGGTGTAGCTATTTCCATGTGCATACAGATAGCGGTGTAGATATATCCATGTTCATAGAGATAGCGGTGTAGATATTTCCATGTTCATACAGATAGCGGTGCTGATATTTCCAAGTTTATACAGATAGCGGTGAAGATATTTCCTTCTTAATACAGATGGCGGTGTAGATATTTATAAGTTCATACAGATGGTGGTGCAGATATTTCCATGTTCATACAGACGGCAATGTAGATATTTCCATGTTCATACAGATAGCGGTGTAGTTATTTCCATGTGTAAAGAGATAGCTGTGTAGATATTTCCATGTATATGCAGATAGCTGTGTAGATATTTCCATTTTCATGCAGACAGCGGTGTAGATATTTCCTTGTTCAAACAGATAGCGGTGTAGATATTTCCATGTTCATACAGATAGCAGTGTAGATATTTCCATGTTCATACTAATAGCGTTGTAGTTATTTCCATGTTCATACAGATAGCGGTGTATATACTTCCATGTTCATACAGATAGTGGTGCTGATATTTCCATGTTTATACAGGTAGCGGTGTAGATATTTCCATGTTTATACAGATAGCGGTGTAGTTATTTCCATGTTTATACAGATAGCGGTGTAGATATTTCCATGTTTATGCAGATAGCGGTATAGATATCTCCATCTTAATACAGATGGCCGTGTAGATATTTATATGTTCATACAGATGGCGGTGCAGACATTTCCATGTTCATACAGATAGCGGTGTAGATATTTCCATGTTCATACAGACAGCGGTGTAGATATTTCCATGTTAATACAGACTGCGGTGAAGATGTATGCATGTTTACACAGATAGCGGTGTAGATATTTCCATGTTCATCCAGATGGCTGTGTAGATATTTCCATGTTTTTACAGATAGCGGTGTAGATATTTCCATGTTCATACAGATAGCGGTGTAGATATTTCCATGTTCATACAGATAGCAGTGTAAATATTTCCATGTTCAAACAGATAGCGGTGTAGATATCTCCATCTTAATACAGATGGCGGTGCAGATATTTATATGTTCATACAGATGGCAGTGCAGATATTTCCATGTTCATACAGATGGCTTTGTAGATATTTCCATGTTTATAGAGATAGTGGTGTAGTTATTTCCATGTGTAAAGAGATAGGTTTGTAGTTATTTCCATGTATATGCAGATAGCTGTTTAGATATTTCTATTTTCATGCAGATAGCGGTTTAGATATTTCCATGTTCAAACAGATAGCGGTGTAGATATTTCCATGTTCATCCAGATGGCTGTGTAGATATATCCATGTTCATACAGATAGCGGTGTAGATATTTCCATGTTCATACAGATAGCGGTGTAGATATTTCCATGTTTATACAGATAGCGGTGAAATGTATGCATGTTTACACAGATAGCGGTGTAGATATTTCCATGTTCATACAGATCGCGGTGTAGATATTTCCATGTTCATCCAGATCGCTGTGTAGACATATCCATATTCATACAGATGGCGATGAAGATATTTCCAAGTTCATACAGATTGCGGTGTAGATATTTCCATGTTCATAGAGATAGCGGTGTAGATATTTTCATGTTCATACAGATGGCGGTGCAGATATTTCCATGTTCATACTGATAGCGGTGCTGATATTTCCATTTTTATACAGATAGCGGTGTAGATATTTCCATGTTTATACAGATAGCGGTGTAGATATTTCCATGTTTATACAGATAGAGGTGTAGATATCTCCTTAATACAGATGGCGGTGTAGATATTTATATGTTCATACAGATGGCAGTGAAGATATTTCCATGTTCATACAGATGGCGGTGTAGATATTTCCATGTTTATAGAGATAGCGGTGTTGTTATTTCCACGTGTAAAGAGATAGCTGTATAGATATTTCCATGTATATGCAGACAGCTGTGTAGATATTTCCATTTTCATGCAGACAGTGGTGTAGATATTTCCATGTTCAAACAGATAGCGGTGTAGATATTTCCATGTTCATACAGACAGCGGTGTATATAATTCCATGTTCATACAGATAGCGGTGTAGATATTTCCATGTTCATACAGATAGCGGTGTAGATATTTCCATGTTCATACAGATAGCGATGTAGATATTTCCATGTTCATACAGATAGCGGTGTAGATATTTCCATGTTCATACAGATTGCGGTGTAGATATTTCCATGTACATACAGATAGCGGTGCTGATATTTCCATGATTATACAGGTAGCGGTGCAGATATTTCCATGTTTATACACGTAGCGGTGTAGATATTTCCATGTTTATACAGATAGCGGTGTAGGTATTTCCATGTTTATACAGATAGCGGTGTAGATATCTCCATCTTAATACAGATGGCGGAGTAGATATTTATATGTACATACAGATGGCGGTGCAGATATTTCCATGTTCATACAGAAAGCGGTGTAGCTATTTCCATGTTCATACAGATAGCGGTGTAGATATTTCCATGTTCATCCAGATGGCTGTGTAGACATATCCATGTTCATACAGATGGCGGTGAAGATAATTCCATGTTCATACAGATAGCGGTGTAGATATTTCCATGTTCATACAGATAGTGGTGCAGATATTTCCATGTTCACACAGATAGAGGGGCTGATATTTCCATGTTCATACAGATAGCGGTGCTGATATTTGCATGTTTTTATAGGTTGCGGTGTAGATATTTCCATGTTTATACAGATAACGGTATAGATATTTCCATGTTTATACAGATAGCGGTGTTGATATTTCCATGTTTATACATATAGCGGTGTAGATATCTCCATCTTAATACAGATGGCGGTGTAGATATTTATATGTTCATACAGATGGCCGTACAGATATTTCCATGTTCATACAGATAGCGGTGTAGTTATTTCCATGTGTAAAGAGATAGGTGTGTAGATATTTCCACGTATATGCACATAGCTCTGTAGATATTTCCATTTTCATGCATATAGCGGTTTAGATATTTCCAAGTTCAAACAGCGGTGTAGATATTTCCATGTTCATACAGATAGCGGTGTAGATATTTCCATGTTCATACAGATAGCGGTGTAGGTATTTCCATGTTCATACAGATAGCGGTGTAGATATTTCCATGTCCATCCAGATGGCTGTGTAGATATATCCATGTCCATCCAGATGGCTGTGTAGATATATCCATGTTCATACAGATAGCGGTGTAGTTATTTCCATGTTCATACAGATAGCGGTGTAGATATTACCATGTTCATCCGGATGGCTGTGTAGATATTTCCATGTTTTTACAGATAGCGGTGTAGATATTTCCATGTTCATACAGATAGCGGTGTAGATATTTCCATGTTCATACAGATAGCAGTGTAGATATTTCCATGTTCAAACAGATAGCGGTGTAGATATCTCCATCTTAATACAGATGGCGGTGTAGATATTTATATGTTCATACAGATGGCAGTGCAGATATTTCCATGTTCATACAGATGGCGGTGTAGATATTTCCATGTTTATAGAGATAGCGGTGTAGTTATTTCCATGTGTAAAGAGATAGGTTTGTAGTTATTTCCATGTATATGCAGATAGCTGTTTAGATATTTCTATTTTCATGCAGATAGCGGTTTAGATATTTCCATGTTCAAACAGATAGCGGTGTAGATATTTCCATGTTCATCCAGATGGCTGTGTAGATATATCCATGTTCATACAGATAGCGGTGTAGATATTTCCATGTTCATACAGATAGCGGTGTAGATATTTCCATGTTTATACAGATAGCGGTGAAATGTATGCATGTTTACACAGATAGCGGTGTAGATATTTCCATGTTCATACAGATCGCGGTGTAGATATTTCCATGTTCATCCAGATCGCTGTGTAGACATATCCATATTCATACAGATGGCGGTGAAGATATTTCCAAGTTCATACAGATTGCGGTGTAGATATTTCCATGTTCATACAGATAGCGGTGTAGATATTTTCATGTTCATACAGATGGCGGTGCAGATATTTCCATGTTCATACAGATAGCGGTGTAGAAATTTCCATGTTCATCCAGATGGCTGTGTAGATATTTCCATGTTTATACAGATAGCGGTGTAGATATTTCCATGTTCATACAGATAGTGGTGTAGCTATTTCCATGTTCATACAGATAGCGGTGTAGCTATTTCCATGTTCATACAAATAGCGGTGTAGATATTTCCATCTTCGTACACATAGCGGTGTAGATATTTCCAAGTTCATACAGATAGCTCTGTAGCTATTTCCATGTTCATACAGATAGCGGTGTAGATATTTCCATGTTCATCCAGATGGCTGTACAGATATATCCATGTTCATACAGATGGCGGTGATGATAATTCCATGTTCATACAGATAGCGGTGTAGATATTTCCATCTTCGTACAGATAGCGGTGTAGATATTTCCATGTTCATACAGATAGTGGTGTAGATATTTCCATGTTCATACAGATAGCGGTGTAGATATTTCCATGTTCATACAGATAGCGGAGTAGGAATTTCCACGTTCATACAGATAGAGGGGCTGATATTTCCATGTTCATACAGATAGCGGTGCTGATATTTCCATGTTTATACAGGTAGCGGAGTAGATATTTCCATGTTTATGCAGATAGCGGTGTAGTTATTTCCATGTTTATACAGATAGCGGTGTAGATATTTCCATATTTATACTGTTAGCGGTGTAGATATCTCCATTTTAATACAGATGGCCGTGAAGATATTTTTATGTTCATACAGATGGCGGTGAAGATATTTCCATGTTCATACAGACGGCGGTGTAGATATTTCCATGTTCATACAGATAGCGGTGTAGTTATTTCCATGTGTAAAGAGATAGCTGTGTAGATATTTCCATGTATATGCAGATAGTTCTGTAGATATTTCCATTTTCATGCAGATAGCGGTGTAGATATTTCCATGTTTTAACAGATAGCGGTGTAGACATTTCCATGTTCATACAGATAGCGGTGAAGATATTTCCATGTTTATACAGATTGCGGTGAAGATGTATGCATATTTACACAGATAGTGGTGTAGATATTTCCATGTTCATGCAGATAGCAGTGTAGATATTTCCATCTTTATACAGATAGCGGTGAAGATGTATGCATGTTTATACAGATAGCGGTGTAGATATTTCCATGTTCATCCAGATGGCTGTGTTGATATATCCATGTTCATACAGATGGCGGTGAAGATATTTCCATCTTCATACAGATAGCGGTGTAGTTTTTTCCGTGTGTAAAGAGATAGTTGTGTAGATATTTCCATGCATATGAAGATAGCTGTGTAGATATTTCCATTTTCATGCAGATAGCGGTTTAGATATTTCCATGTTCAAACAGATAGCGGTGTAGATATTTCCATGTTCATAGAGAGAGCGGTGTAGATATTTCCATGTTCATACAGATAGCGGTGTAGATATTTCCATGTTTATACAGACAGTGGTGAAGATATTTGCATGTTTACACAGATAGCGGTGTAGATATTTCCATGTTCATACAGATAGCGGTGTAGATATTTCCATGTTCATCCAGATGGCTGTGTAGTCATATCCATGTTCATAGAGATGGCGGTGAAGATATTACCATGTTCATACAGATAGCGGTGTAGATATTTCCATGTTCATCCAGATGGCTGTGTAGATATATCCATGTTCATACAGATAGCGGTGTAGATATTTCCATGTTCATACAGATAGCGGTGTATGTATTTCCATGTTCATACAGATAGCGGTGTAGATATTTCCATGTTCATACAGACGGCGGTGTAGATATTTCCATGTTTATAGATATGGCGGTGTAGATATTTCCAAGTGTAAAGTGATAGCAGTGTATATATTTCCATGTATATGCAGATAGCTTTGTAGATATTTCCATTTTCATGCAGTTAGCGGTGTAGATATTTACATGTTCAAACAGATAGCGGTGTAGATATTTCCATGTTCATTCAGATAGCTTTGTAGATATTTCCATGTTCATACAGATAGCGGTGTAGATATTTCCATGTTCATACAGATAGCGGTGTAGATATTTCCATGTTCATACAGATAGCGGTGCTGATATTTCCATGTTTATACAGGTAGCGGTGTAGATATTTCCATGTTTATACAGATAGCGGTGTAGATATTTCCATGTTTATACAGATAGCGGTGTAGATATTTCCATGTTTATTCAGATAGCGGTGTAGATATCTCCATCTTAATACAGATGGCGGTGTAGATATTTATATGTTCATACAGATGGTGTTGCAGATATTTCCATGTTCATACAGATGGCGGTGTAGATATTTCCATGTTCATACAGATAGCGGTGTAGATATTTCCATGTTCATACAGATAGCGGTGTAGATATTTCCATGTTCATACAGATAGCGGTGTAGATATTTCCATGTTCATACAGATAGCGGTGTAGATATTTCCATGTTAATACAGGTTGCGGTGTAGATATTTCCATGTTCATACAGATAGCAGTGCTGATATTTCCATGTTTATACAGGCAGCAGTGTAGGTATTTCCATGTTTATACAGATAGCGGTTTAGATATCTCCTTCTTAATACAGATGGCGGTGTAGATATTTATATGTTCATACAGATGGCGGTGCAGATATTTCCATGTTCATACAGATGGCGGTGTGGATATTTCCATATTCATACAGATAGCGGTGTAGATATTTCCATGTTTATACAGATAGCGGTGTAGATATTTCAATGTTCATACAGATGGCGGTGCAGATATTTCCATGTTCATACAGATGGCGGTGTAGATATTTCCATGTTCATAGAGACAGCGGTGTAGTTATTTCCATGTGTAAAGAGATAGCTGTGTAGATATTTCCATGTATATGCAGATAGCTCTGTAGATATTTCCATTTTCATGCAGATAGCGGTGTAGATATTTCCATGTTCAAACAGATAGTGGTGTAGATATTTCCATGTTCATACAGATAGCGGTGTAGATATTTCCAAGTTTATACAGATTGCGGTGAAGATGTATGCACATTTACTCAGATAGCGGTGCAGATATTTCCATGTTCATACAGATAGCAGTGTAGATATTTCCATGTTCATCCAGATGGCAGTGTAGATATATCCATGTTCATACAGAGAGCTGTGTAGATATTTCCATGTTCATACAGGCAGTGTTGTAGATATTTCCATGTTCATACAGATAGCAGTGTAGCTCTTTCCATGTTCATAGAGATAGCGGTGTAGGTATTTCCATGTTCATACAGATAGCGGTGTAGATATTTCCCTGTTCATACAGATAGCGGTGCTGATATTTCCATGTTTATACAGGTAGCGGTGTAGATATTTCCATGTTCATACAGATTGCGGTGTAGATATTTCTACGTTCATACAGATAGCGGTGTAGTTATTTCCATGTGTAAAGAGATAGCTGTGTAGATATTTCCATGTATATGCAGATAGCAGAGTAGATATTTCCATTTTCAAGCAGATAGCAGTGTAGATATTTCCATGTTCAAACAGATAGCGGTGTAGATATTTCCATGTTCATACAGATAGCGGTGTAGATATTTCCATGTTCATACAGATCGCGGTGTAGATATTTCCATGTTCATCCAGATGGCTGTGTAGATATATCCATGTTCATACAGATAGCGGTGTAGATATATCCATGTTCATACAGATAGCGGTGTAGATATTTCCATGTTTATACAGGCAGCGGTGTAGATATTTCCATGTTTATACAGATAGCGGTGTAGATATCTCCTTGTTAATACAGATGGCGGTGTAGATATTTAGAGGCTCATACAGATGGCGTTGCAGATATTTCCATGTTCATACAGATGGCGGTGTAGCTATTTCCATGTGCATACAGATAGCGGTGTAGATATATCCATGTTCATAGAGATAGCGGTGTAGATATTTCCATGTTCATACAGATAGCGGTGCTGATATTTCCAAGTTTATACAGATAGCGGGTGAAGATATTTCCTTCTTAATACAGATGGCGGTGTAGATATTTATAAGTTCATACAGATGGTGGTGCAGATATTTCCATGTTCATACAGATGGCAATGTAGATATTTCCATGTTCATACAGATAGTGGTGTAGTTATTTCCATGTGTAAAGAGATAGCTGTGTAGATATTTCCATGTATATGCAGATAGCTGTGTAGATATTTCCATTTTCATGCAGACAGCGGTGTAGATATTTCCTTGTTCAAACAGATAGCGGTGTAGATATTTCCATGTTCATACAGATAGCAGTGTAGATATTTCCATGTTCATACTAATAGCGTTGTAGATATTTCCATGTTCATACAGATAGCGGTGTATATACTTCCATGTTAATACAGATAATGGTGCTGATATTTCCATGTTTATACAGGTAGCGGTGTAGATATTTCCATGTTTATACAGATAGCGGTGTAGTTATTTCCATGTTTATACAGATAGCGGTGTAGATATTTCCATGTTTATGCAGATAGCGGTGTAGATATCTCCATCTTAATACAGATGGCCGTGTAGATATTTATATGTTCATACAGATGGCGGTGCAGACATTTCCATGTTCATACAGATGGCGGTGTAGATATTTCCTTGTTCATACAGATAGCGGTGTAGATATTTCCATGTTCATACAGATAGCGGTGTAGATATTTCCATGTTCATACAGACAGCGGTGTAGATATTTCCATGTTAATACAGACTGCGGTGAAGATGTATGCATGTTTACACAGATAGCGGTGTAGATATTTCCATGTTCATCCAGATGGCTGTGTAGATATTTCCATGTTTTTACAGATAGCGGTGTAGATATTTCCATGTTCATACAGATAGCGGTGTAGATATTTCCATGTTCATACAGATAGCAGTGTAGATATTTCCATGTTCAAACAGATAGCGGTGTAGATATCTCCATCTTAATACAGATGTCGGTGCAGATATTTATATGTTCATACAGATGGCAGTGCAGATATTTCCATGTTCATACAGATGGCTTTGTAGATATTTCCATGTTTATAGAGATAGTGGTGTAGTTATTTCCATGTGTAAAGAGATAGGTTTGTAGTTATTTCCATGTATATGCAGATAGCTGTTTAGATATTTCTATTTTCATGCAGATAGCGGTTTAGATATTTCCATGTTCAAACAGATAGCGGTGTAGATATTTCCATGTTCATCCAGATGGCTGTGTAGATATATCCATGTTCATACAGATAGCGGTGTAGATATTTCCATGTTCATACAGATAGCGGTGTAGATATTTCCATGTTTATACAGAGAGCGGTGAAATGTATGCATGTTTACACAGATAGCGGTGTAGATATTTCCATGTTCATACAGATCGCGGTGTAGATATTTCCATGTTCATCCAGATCGCTGTGTAGACATATCCATATTCATACAGATGGCGATGAAGATATTTCCAAGTTCATACAGATTGCGGTGTAGATATTTCCATGTTCATAGAGATAGCGGTGTAGATATTTTCATGTTCATACAGATGGCGGTGCAGATATTTCCATGTTCATACTGATAGCGGTGCTGATATTTCCATTTTTATACAGATAGCGGTGTAGATATTTCCATGTTTATACAGATAGCGGTGTAGATATTTCCATGTTTATACAGATAGCGGTGTAGATATCTCCTTAATACAGATGGCGGTGTAGATATTTATATGTTCATACAGATGGCAGTGAAGATATTTCCATGTTCATACAGATGGCGGTGTAGATATTTCCATGTTTATAGAGATAGCGGTGTAGTTATTTCCACGTGTAAAGAGATAGCTGTATAGATATTTCCATGTATATGCAGACAGCTGTGTAGATATGTCCATTTTCATGCAGACAGTGGTGTAGATATTTCCATGTTCAAACAGATAGCGGTGTAGATATTTCCATGTTCATACAGACAGCGGTGTATATATTTCCATGTTCATACAGATAGCGGTGTAGATATTTCCATGTTCATACAGATAGCGGTGTAGATATTTCCATGTTCATACAGATAGCGGTGTAGATATTTCCATGTTCATACAGATAGCGGTGTAGATATTTCCATGTTCATACAGATTGCGGTGTAGATATTTCCATGTACATACAGATAGCGGTGCTGATATTTCCAGGATTATACAGGTAGCGGTGCAGATATTTCCATGTTTATACACGTAGCGGTGTAGATATTTCCATGTTTATACAGATAGCGGTGTAGGTATTTCCATGTTTATACAGATAGCGGTGTAGATATCTCCATCTTAATACAGATGGCGGAGTAGATATTTATATGTACATACAGATGGCGGTGCAGATATTTCCATGTTCATACAGAAAGCGGTGTAGCTATTTCCATGTTCATGCAGATAGCGGTGTAGATATTTACATGTTCATCCAGATGGCTGTGTAGACATATCCATGTTCATACAGATGGCGGTGAAGATAATTCCATGTTCATACAGATAGCGGTGTAGATATTTAAATGTTCATACAGATAGTGGTGCACATATTTCCATGTTCACACAGATAGAGGGGCTGATATTTCCATGTTCATACAGATAGCGGTGCTGATATTTCCATGTTTTTATAGGTTGCGGTGTAGATATTTCCATGTTTATACAGATAACGGTGTAGATATTTCCATGTTTATACAGATAGCGGTGTAGATATTTCCATGTTTATACAGATAGCGGTGTAGATATCTCCATCTTAATACAGATGGCGGTGTAGATATTTATATGTTCATACAGATGGCCGTGCAGATATTTCCAAGTTCATACAGATAGCGGTGTAGTTATTTCCATGTGTAAAGAGATAGGTGTGTAGATATTTCCACGTATATGCACATAGCTCTGTAGATATTTCCATTTTCATGCATATAGCGGTTTAGATATTTCCAAGTTCAAACAGCGGTGTAGATATTTCCATGTTCATACAGATAGATGTGTAGATATTTCCATGTTCATACAGATAGCGGTGTAGATATTTCCATGTTCATACAGATAGCGGTGTAGATATTTCCATGTCCATCCAGATGGCTGTGTAGATATATCCATGTCCATCCAGATGGCTGTGTAGATATATCCATGTTCATACAGATAGCGGTGTAGTTATTTCCATGTTCATACAGATAGCGGTGTAGATATTACCATGTTCATCCAGATGGCTGTGCAGATATTTCCATGTTTTTACAGATAGCGGTGTAGATATTTCCATGTTCATACAGATAGCGGTGTAGATATTTCCATGTTCATACAGATAGCAGTGTAGATATTTCCATGTTCAAACAGATAGCGGTGTAGATATCTCCATCTTAATACAGATGGCGGTGTAGATATTTATATGTTCATACAGATGGCAGTGCAGATATTTCCATGTTCATACAGATGGCGGTGTAGATATTTCCATGTTTATAGAGATAGCGGTGTAGTTATTTCCATGTGTAAAGAGATAGGTTTGTAGTTATTTCCATGTATATGCAGATAGCTGTTTAGGTATTTCTATTTTCATGCAGATAGCGGTTTAGATATTTCCATGTTCAAACAGATAGCGGTGTAGATATTTCCATGTTCATCCAGATGGCTGTGTAGATATTTCCATGTTCATACAGATAGCGGTGTAGATATTTCCATGTTCATACAGATAGTGGTGTAGATATTTCCATGTTCATACAGATAGCGGTGTAGATATTTCCATGTTCATACAGATAGCGGTGTAGATATTTCCATGTTCATACAGATAGCGGTGTAGATATTTCCATGTTCATACAGATAGCGGTGTAGATATTTCCATGTACATACAGATAGCGGTGCTGATATTTCCATGATTATACAGGTAGCGGTGCAGATATTTCCATGTTTATACACGTAGCGGTGTAGATATTTCCATGTTTATACAGATAGCGGTGTAGGTATTTCCATGTTTATACAGATAGCGGTGTAGATATCTCCATCTTAATACAGATGGCGGAGTAGATATTTATATGTACATACAGATGGCGGTGCAGATATTTCCATGTTCATACAGAAAGCGGTGTAGCTATTTCCATGTTCATACAGATAGCGGTGTAGATATTTCCATGTTCATCCAGATGGCTGTGTAGACATATCCATGTTCATACAGATGGCGGTGAAGATAATTCCATGTTCATACAGATAGCGGTGTAGATATTTCCATGTTCATACAGATAGTGGTGCAGATATTTCCATGTTCACACAGATAGAGGGGCTGATATTTCCATGTTCATACAGATAGCGGTGCTGATATTTCCATGTTTTTATAGGTAGCGGTGTAGATATTTCCATGTTTATACAGATAACGGTGTAGATATTTCCATGTTTATACAGATAGCGGTGTAGATATTTCCATGTTTATACAGATAGCGGTGAAGATGTCTCCATCTTAATACAGATGGCGGTGTAGATATTTATATGTTCATACAGATGGCCGTGCAGATATTTCCATGTTCATACAGATAGCGGTGTAGTTATTTCCATGTGTAAAGAGATAGCTGTGTAGATATTTCCACGTATATGCACATAGCTCTGTAGATTTTTCCATTTTCATGCATATAGCGGTTTAGATATTTCCAAGTTCAAACAGCGGTGTAGATATTTCCATGTTCATACAGATAGCTGTGTAGATATTTCCATGTTCATACAGATAGCGGTGTAGATATTTCCATGTTCATACAGATAGCGGTGTAGATATTTCCATGTCCATCCAGATGGCTGTGTAGATATATCCATGTCCATCCAGATGGCTGTGTAGATATATCCATGTTCATACAGATAGCGGTGTAGTTATTTCCATGTTCATACAGATAGTGGTGTAGATATTTCCATGTTCATACAGATAGCGGTGTAGCTATTTCCATGTTCATACAGACAGCGGTGTATATATATCCATGTTCGTACAGATAGCGGTGTAGATATTTCCATGTTCATACAGATAGCTGTGCTATTTCCATGTTTATACAGGTAGCGGTGTAGATATTTCCAGGTTTATACAGATAGTGGGGTAGATATTTCCATGTTTACACAGATAGCGGAGTAGATATTTCCAGGTTTATACAGATAGCGGTGCAGATATCTCCTTCTTAATACAGATGGCGGTGTAGATATTTATATGTTCATACAGATGGCTGTGCAGATATTTCCATGTTCAAACAGATGGCAGTGTAGATATTTCCATGTTTTTAGAGATAGCGGTGTAGTTATTTCCATGTTCATAGAGATAGCGGTGTAGATATTTCCGTGTTCATACAGATAGCGGTGCTGATATTTCCATGTTTATACAGGTAGCGGTGTAGATATTTCCATGTTTATACAGATAGCGGTGTAGATATTTCCATGTTTATACAGATAGCGGTGTAGATATTTCCATGTTTATACATATAGCGGTGTAGATATCTCCATCTTAATATAGATTGGGGTGTAGATATTTATATCTTCATACAGATGGCGGTGCAGATATTTCCATGTTCATACAGATGGCGGTGTAGATATTTGCATGTATATAGAGATAGCGCTGTAGTTATTTCCATGTGTAAAAGATAGCTTTGTAGATATTTCCATGTATATGCAGATCGCTGTGTAGATATTTCCATTTTCATGCAGATAGCGGTGTAGATATTTCCATGTTCAGATAGCGGTGTAGATATTTCCATGTTCATGCAGATAGCAGTGTAGATATTTCCATGTTTATACAGATAGCGGTGAAGATGTATGCATGTTTATACAGATAGCGGTGTAGATATTTCGATGTTCTTCCAGATGGCTGTGTTGATATATCCATGTTCATACAGATGGCGGTGAAGATATTTCCATCTTCATACAGATAGCGGTGTAGTTTTTTCCGTGTGTAAAGAGATAACTGTGTAGATATTTCCATGCATATGCAGATAGCTGTGTAGATATTTCCATTTTCATGCAGATAGCGGTTTAGATATTTCCATGTTCAAACAGATAGCGGTATAGATATTTCCATGTTCATACAGATAGTGGTGTAGATATTTCCATGTTTATACAGATAGCGGTGTAGAAATTTCCAGGTTTATAAAGATAGCGGTGTAGATACTTCCAAGTTTATACAGATAGCGGTGAAGATATCTCCATCTTAATACAGATGGTGGTGTAGATATTTATATGTTCATACAGATGGCAGTGCAGATATTTCCATGTTCATACAGATGGCGGTGTAGATATTTCCATGTTTATAGAGATAGCGGTGTAGTTATTTCCATGTGTAAAGAGATAGCTGTGTAGATATTTCCAAGTATATGCAGATAGCTGTGTAGATATTTCTATTTTCATGCTGATAGCGGTTTAGATATTTCCATGTTCAAACAGATAGCGGTGTAGATATTTCCATGTTCATACAGATAGCGTTGTAGATATTTCCATGCTTATACAGATTGCAGTGAAGATGTATGCATGTTTACACAGATAGCAGTGTAGATATTTCCATGTTCATGCAGATAGCGGTGTAGATATTTCCATGTTCATCCAGATGGCTTTGTAGATATTTCCATGTTCATACAGATAGCGGTGAAGATATTTCCATGTTCATACAGATAGAGGTGTAGATTTTTCACTGTTCATACAGATAGCGGTGTAGCTATTTCCATGTTCATGCAGATAGCGGTGTAGATATTTCCATGTTCATGCAGATAGCGGTGTAGATATTTCCATGTTCATAGAGATAGCAGTGTAGATATTTCCATGTTCATACACATAGTGGTGCTGATATTTCCATGTTTATACAGGTAGCGCTGTAGATATTTCCATCTTTATACAGATAGCGGTGTAGATATTTCCAGGTTTATAAAGATGGCGGTATAGGTGTTTCCAAGTTTATACAGATAGCGGTGAGGATATCTCCATCTTAATACAGATGGCGGTGTAGATATTTATATGTTCATACAGATGGCAGTGCAGATATTTCCATGTTCGTACAGATGGCGGTGTAGATATATCCATGTTTATAGAGATAGCGGTGTAGTTATTTCCATGTGTAAAGAGATAGGTTTGTAGATATTTCCATGTATATGTAGATAGCTGTGTAGATATTTCTATTTTCATGCATATAGCGGTTTAGATATTTCCATGTTCAAACAGATAGCGGTGTAGATATTTCCATGTTCATACAGATAGCGGTGTAGATATTTCCATGTTTATACAGATAGCGGTGAAACGTATGCATGTTTACAGAGATAGCGGTGTAGATATTTCCATGTTCAAACAGATCGCGGTGTAGATATTTCCATGTTCATCCAGATGGCTGTGTAGACATATATATGTTCATACAGATGGCGGTGAAGATATTTCCATGTTCATACAGATGGCGGTGTAGATATTTCCATGTTTATACAGATAGCGGTGAAATGTATGCATGTTTACACAGATAGCGGTGTAGATATTTCCATGTTCATACAGATCGCGGTGTAGATATTTCCATGTTCATCCAGATCGCTGTGTAGACATATCCATATTCATACAGATGGCGGTGAAGATATTTCCATGTTCATACAGTTTGCGGTGTAGATATTTCCATGTTCATACAGATAGCGGTGTAGATATCTCATTGTTCATACAGATAGCGGTGTAGATATTTCCATGTTCACACGGATGGCCGTGCAGATATTTCCATGTTCATACTGATAGCGGTGTAGATATCTCCATGTTCATACAGATGGCGGTGTAGATATTTCCATGTTCATACAGATAGCGGTGTAGTTATCTCCATGTTCATACAGATGGCGGTGTAGATATTTCCATGCTCATACAGATAGCAGTGTAGTTATTTCCATGTGTAAAGAGATAGCTTTGTAGATATTTCCATGTACATGCAGATAGCTGTGTAGATATTTCCATTTTCTTGCAGATAGCGGTGTAGATATTTCCATGTTTATACAGATAGCGGTGTAGATATCTCCTTCTTAATACAGATGGCGGTGTACATATTTATATGTTCATACAGATGGCTGTGAAGATATTTCCATGTTCATACAGATGGCGGTGTAGATATTTCCATGTTTATAGAGATTGCGGTGTAGTTATTTCCATGTGTAAAGAGATAGCTGTGTAGATATTTCCATGTATATGCAGATAGCTGTGTAGATATTTCCATTTTCAAGCAGATAGCGGTTTAGATATTTCCATGTTCAAACAGATATCGGTGTAGATATTTCCATGTTCATACAGATAGCGGTGTAGATATTTCCATGTTTATACAGGTATCGCTGAAGATGTATGCATGTTTACACAGTTAGCGGTGTAGATATATCCATGTTCATACAGATAGCGGTGTAGATATTTCCATGTTCATCCAGATGGCTGTGTAGATATATCCATGTTCATACAGATAGCGGTGTAGTTATTTCCATATTCATACAGATAGTGGTGTAGATATTTCCATGTTCATACAGATAGCGGTGTAGCTATTTCCATGTTCATACAGATAGCGGTGTAGATATTTCCATGTTCGTACAGATAGCGGTGTAGATATTTCCATGTTCATACAGATAGCTTTGCTGATATTTCCATGTTTATACATTTAGCGGTGTAGATATTTCCATGTTTATACAGATAGCGGTGTATATATTTCCATGTTTATACAGATAGCGGTGTAGATATTTCTAGGTTTATACAGATAGAGGTGTAGATATCTGCTTCTTAATACAGATGGCGGTGTAGATATTTATATGTTCATACAGATGGCGGTGCAGATATTTCCATGTTCATACAGATAGCGGTGTAGATATTTCCATGTTTATAGAGATAGCGGTGTAGTTATATCCATGTGTAAAGAGATAGCTGTGTAGATATTTCCATGTATATGCAGATAGCTGTGTAGATATTTCCATTTTCATGCAGACAGCGGTGTAGATATTTCCATGTTCATACATATAGCGGTGTAGATATTTCCATGTTCATACAGATAGCGGTGTGGATATTTCCATGTTCATACAGATAGCGGTGTAGATATTTCCATGTTCATACAGATAGCGGTGCTGTTATTTCCATGTTTATACAGGTAGCGGTGTAGCTATTTCCATGTTTATACAGATAGCGGTGTAGCTATTTCCATGTTTATACAGATAGCGGTGTAGATATTTCCATGTTTATACAGATAGCGGTGTAGATATCTCCATGTTAATACAGATGGCGGTGTAGATATTTATATGTTCATACAGATGGCGGTGCAGATATTTCCATATTCATACAGATAGCGGTGTAGCTATTTCCATGTTCATACAGATAGCGGTGTAGATATTTCCATGTTCATCCAGATGGCTGTGTAGACATATCCGTGTTCATACAGATGGCAGTGAAGATAATTCAATGTTTATACATCTAGCGGTGTAGATATTTCCATGTTCATGCAGATAGCGGTGTAGATATTACCATGTTTATACAGATAGCGGTGAAGATGTATGCATGTTTATACAGATAGCGGTGTAGATAATTAAATGTTCATCCAGATGGCTGTGTTGATATATCCATGTTCATACAGATGGCGGTGAAGATATTTCCATGTTCATACAGATACCGGTGTAGTTATTTCCGTGTGTAAAGAGATAGCTGTGTAGATATTTCCATGTATATGCAGATAGCTGTGTAGATATTTCCATTTTCATGCAGATAGTGTTTTAGATATTTCCATGTTCAAACAGATAGCGGTGTAGATATTTCCATGTTCATAGAGAGAGCGGTGTAGATATTTCCATGTTCATACAGATAGCGGTGTAGATATTTCCATCTTTATACAGATAGTGGTGAAGATGTATGCATGTTTACACAGATAGCGGTGTAGATATTTCCATGTTCATTCAGATAGCGGTGTAGATATTTCCGTGTTCATCCAGATGGCTGTGTAATCATATCCATGTTCATACAGATGGCGGTGAAGATATTTCCATGTTCATACAGATAGTGGTGTAGATATTTCCATGTTCATCCAGATGGCTGTGTAGTTATATCCATGTTCATACAGATAGCGGTGTAGATAATTCCATGTTCATACAGATAGCGGTGTAGATATTTCCATGTTCATACAGATAGCAGTGTAGATACTTCCATGTTCATAGAGATAGCGGTGTAGATATTTCCATGTTCATCCAGATGGCTGTGTAGATATATCCATGTTCATACAGATAGCGGTGTAGATATTTCCATGTTCATACAGATAGAAGTGTAGATATTTCCATGTTCGTACAGATACTGGTGTAGCTATTTCCATGTTCATGCAGATAGCGGTGTAGATACTTCCATGTTCATAGAGATAGCGGTGTAGATATTTCCATGTTCATACAGATAGCGGTGCTGGTATTTCCATATTTATACAGGTAGCGGTGTAGATATTTCCATGTTTATACAGATAGCGGTGTAGATATTTCCAGGTTTATAAAGATAGCGGTGTAGATATTTCCAAGTTTATACAGATAGCGGTGAAGATATCTCCATCTTAATACAGATGGCGGTGTAGATATTTATATGTTCATACAGATGGCAGTGCAGATATTTCCATGTTCATACAGATGGCGGTGTAGATATTTCCATGTTTATAGAGATAGCGGTTTAGTTATTTCCATGTGTAAAGATTTAGGTTTGTAGATATTTCCATGTATATGCAGATAGCTGTGTAGATATTTCTATTTTCATGCAGATAGCGGTTTAGATATTACCATTTTCAAACAGATAGCGGTGTAGATATTTCCATGTTCATACAGATAGCGGTGTAGATATTTCCATGTTTATACAGATAGCGGTGAAACGTATGCAAGTTTACACAGATAGCGGTGTAGCTATTTCCATGTTCATACAGATCGCGGTGTAGATATTTCCATGTTCATCCAGATGGCTGTGTAGACATATCCATGTTCATTCAGATGGCGGTGAAGATATTTCCATGTTCATACAGATAGCGGTGTAGATATTTCCAAGTTTATACAGATAGCGGTGAAGATATCTCCATCTTAATACAGATGGTGGTGTAGATATTTATATGTTCATACAGATGGCAGTGCAGATATTTCCATGTTCATACAGATGGCGGTGTAGATATTTCCATGTTTATAGAGATAGCGGTGTAGTTATTTCCATGTGTAAAGAGATAGCTGTGTAGATATTTCCATGTATATGCAGATAGCTGTGAAGATATTTCTATTTTCATGCTGATAGCGGTTTAGATATTTCCATGTTCAAACAGATAGCGGTGTAGATATTTCCATGTTCATACAGATAGCGTTGTAGATATTTCCATGCTTACAGATTGCAGTGAAGATGTATGCATGTTTACACAGATAGCAGTGTAGATATTTCCATGTTCATGCAGATAGCGGTGTAGATATTTCCATGTTCATCCAGATGGCTTTGTAGATATTTCCATGTTCATACAGATAGAGGTGAAGATATTTCCATGTTCATACAGATAGAGGTGTAGATTTTTCACTGTTCATACAGATAGCGGTGTAGCTATTTCCATGTTCATGCAGATAGCGGTGTAGATATTTCCATGTTCATAGAGATAGCAGTGTAGAGATTTCCATGTTCATACACATAGTGGTGCTGATATTTCCATGTTTATACAGGTAGCGCTGTAGATATTTCCATCTTTATACAGATAGCGGTGTAGATATTTCCAGGTTTATAAAGATGGCGGTATAGGTGTTTCCAAGTTTATACAGATAGCGGTGAAGATATCTCCATCTTAATACAGATGGCGGTGTAGATATTTATATGTTCATACAGATGGCAGTGCAGATATTTCCATGTTCGTACAGATGGCGGTGTAGATATATCCATGTTTATAGAGATAGCGGTGTAGTTATTTCCATGTGTAAAGAGATAGGTTTGTAGATATTTCCATGTATATGTAGATAGCTGTGTAGATATTTCTATTTTCATGCATATAGCGGTTTAGATATTTCCATGTTCAAACAGATAGCGGTGTAGATATTTCCATGTTCATACAGATAGCGGTGTAGATATTTCCATGTTTATACAGATAGCGGTGAAACGTATGCATGTTTACAGAGATAGCGGTGTAGATATTTCCATGTTCATACAGATCGCGGTGTAGATATTTCCATGTTCATCCAGATGGCTGTGTAGACATATATATGTTCATACAGATGGCGGTGAAGATATTTCCATGTTCATACAGATGGCGGTGTAGATATTTCCATGTTCATACAGATAGCGGTGTAGATATTTCCATGTTCATACAGATGGCTGTGTAGATATATCCATGTTCATACAGATGGTGGTGAATATATTTCCATGTTCATACAGATAGCGGTGTAGATATTTCCATGTTCATACAGATAGCGGTGCAGATATTTCCATGTTTATACAGATAGCGGTGTAGATATTTCCATGTTTATACAGATAGCGGTGTAGATATCTCCTTCTTAATACAGATGGCGGTGTAGATATTTATATGTTCATACAGATGGCGGTGAAGATATTTCCATGTTCATACAGATGGCGGTGTAGATATTTCCATGTTTATAGAGATAGCGGTGTAGTTATTTCCATGTGTAAAGAGATAGCTGTGTAGATATTTCCATGTATATGCAGATAGCTGTGTAGAGATTTCCATTTTCATGCAGACAGCGGTGTAGATATTTCCAAGTTCAAACAGATAGCGGTGTAGATATTTCCATGTTCATACAGATAGCGGTGTATATATATCCATGTTCATACAGATCGCGGTGTAGATATTTCCATGTTAATACAGATAGCGGTGTAGATATTTCCATGTTCATACAGATAGCGGTGCTGATATTTCCAAGTTTATAAAGGTAGCGGTGTAGATATTTCCATGTTTATACAAATAGCGGTGTAGATATTTCCATGTTTATACAGATAGCGGTGTAGATATTTCCATGTTTATACAGATAGCGGTGTAGTTATCTCCATCTTAATACAGATGGCGGAGTAGATATTTCTATGTACATACAGATGGCGGTGCAGATATTTCCATGTTCATACAGATAGCGGTGTAGTTATTTCCATGTGTAAAGAGATAGCTGTGTAGATATTTCCATGTATATGCAGATAGCTGTGTAGATATTTCCATTTTCATGCAGATAGCGGTTTAGATATTTCCATGTTCAAACAGATATCGGTGTAGATATTTCCATGTTCATCCAGATGGCTGTGTAGATATATCCATGTTCATACAGATAGCGGTGTAGTTATTTCCATATTAATACAGATAGTGGTGTTGATATTTCCATGTTCATACAGATAGCGGTGTAGCTATTTCCATGTTCATACATATAGCGGTGTATATATTTCCATGCTCGTACAGATAGCGGTGTAGATATTTCCAAGTTCATACAGATAGCTGTGCTGATATTTCCATGTTTATACAGGTAACGGTGTAGATATTTCCATGTTTATACAGTTAGCGGTGTAGATATTTCCATGTTTATACAGATGGCGGTGTAGATATTTCCAGGTTTATACAGATAGAGGTGTAGATATCTGCTTATTAATACGGATGGCGGTGTAGATATTTCCATGTTTATAGAGATAGCAGTGTAGTTATTTCCATGTGTAAAGAGATAGCTGTGTAGATATTTCGATGTATATGCAGATAGCTGTGTAGATGTTTCCATTTTCATGCAGACAGCGGTGTAGATATTTCCATGTTCATACAGATAGCGGTGCTGTTATTTACATGTTTATACAGGTAGTGGTGTAGATATTTCCATGTTTATACAGATAGCGGTGTAGATATTTCCATGTTTATACAGATAGCGGTGTAGATGTTTCCAGGTTTATACAGATAGCGGTGTAGATATCTCCATGTTAATACAGATGGCGGTGTAGATATTTATATGTTCATACAGATGGCGGTGCAGATATTTTCATGTTCATACAGATAGTGGTGTAGCTATTTCCATGTTCATACAGATAGCGGTGTAGATATTTCCATGTTCATCCAGATGGCTGTGTAGACATATCCATGTTCATACAGATGGCAGTGAAGATAATTCCATGTTTATACATCTAGCGGTGTAGATATTTCCATGTTCATAGAGATAGCGGTGTAGATATTTCCATGTTTATACAGATAGCGGTGAAGATGTATGCATGTTTATACAGATAGCTGTGTAGATATTTCCATGTTCTTCCAGATGGCTGTGTTGATATATCCATGTTCATACAGATGGCGGTGAAGATATTTCCATCTTCATACAGATAGCGGTGTAGTTTTTTCCGTGTGTAAAGAGATAGCTGTGTAGATATTTCCATGCATATGCAGATAGCTGTGTAGATATTTCCATTTTCATGCAGATAGCGGTTAGGTATTTCCATGTTCAAACAGATAGCGGTGTAGTTATTTCCATGTTCATAGAGAGAGCGGTGTAGATATTTCCATGTTCATACAGATAGCGGTGTAGATATTTCCATGTTTATACAGATAGTGGTGAAGATGTTTGCATGTTTACACAGATAGCGGTGTAGTTATTTCCATGTTCATACAGATAGCGGTGTAGATATTTCCATGTTCATCCAGATGGCTGTGTAGACATATCCATGTTCATACAGATGGCGGTGAAGATATTTCCATGTTCATACAGATAGCGGTGTAGATATTTCCATGTTCATCCAGATGGCTGTGTAGATATATCCATGTTCATACAGATAGCGGTGTAGATATTTCCATGTTCATACAGATAGCGGTGTAGATATTTCCATGTTCATACAGATAGCGGTGTAGATATTTCCATGTTCCTACAGACGGCGGTGTAGATATTTCCTTGTTTATAGATATAGCGGTGTAGATATTTCCATGTGTAAAGAGATAGCAGTGTATATATTTCCATGTATATGCAGATAGCTTTGTAGATATTTCCATTTTCATGCAGTTAGCGGTGTAGATATTTACATGTTCAAACAGATAGCGGTGTAGATATTTCCATGTTCATTCAGATAGCTTTGTAGATATTTCCATGTTCATACAGATAGCGGTGTAGATATTTCCATGTTCATACAGATAGCGGTGTAGATATTTCCATGTTCATACAGATAGCGGTGCTGATATTTCCATGTTTATACAGGTAGCGGTGTAGATATTTCCATGTTTATACAGATAGCGGTGTAGATATTTCCATGTTTATACAGATAGCGGTGTAGATATTTCCATGTTTATTCAGATAGCGGTGTAGATATCTCCATCCTAATACAGATGGCGGTGTAGATATTTATATGTTCATACAGATGGCGGTGCAGATATTTCCATGTTCATACAGATGGCGTTGTAGATATTTCCATGTTCAGATAGCGGTGTAGATATTTCCATGTTCATACAGATAGCGGTGTAGATATTTCCATGTTCATACAGGTAGCGGTGTAGATTTTTCCATGTTCATACAGATAGCGGTGCTGATATTTCCATGTTTACAGGCAGCGGTGTAGATATTTCCATGTTCATACAGATAGCGGTGTAGATATTTCCATGTTCATACAGATAGTGGTGCTGATATTTCCATGTTTATACAGGTGGCGGTGTAGATATTTCCATGTTTATAGAGATAGCGGTGTAGATATTTCCATGTTTATACAGATAGCGGTGTAGATATTTCCATGTTCATACAGATAGCGGTGTAGATATTTCCATGTTCATACAGATAGCGGAGTATATATTTCCATGTTCATACAGGTTGCGGTGTAGATATTTCCATCTTTATACAGATAGCAGTGCTGATATTTCCATGTTTATACAAGCAGCAGTGTAGGTATTTCCATGCTTATACAGATAGCGGTTTACATATCTCCTTCTTAATACAGATGGCGGTGTAGATATTTATATGTTCATACAGATGGCGGTGCAGATATTTCCATGTTCATACAGATGGCGGTGTAGATATTTCCATGTTTATAGATATAGCGGTGTAGTTATTTCCATGTGTAAAGAGATAGCTGTGTAGATATTTCCATGTATATGCAGATAGCTTTGTAGATATTTCCATTTTCATACAGATAGCGGTGTAGATATTTACATGTTCAAACATATAGCGGTGTAGATATTTCCATGTTCATACAGATAGCGGTGTAGATATTTCCATGTTCATACAGATAGCGGTGTAGATAATTCCATGTTCATACAGATAGCGTTGTAGATATTTCCATGTTCATACAGATAGCGGTGCTGATATTTCCATGTTTATGCAGATAGCGGTGCTAATGTTTCCATGTTTATACAGGTAGCAGTGTAGATATTTCCATGTTTATTCAGATAGCAGAGTAGATATTTCCATCTTAATACAGATGGCGGAGTAGATATTTATATGTTCATACAGATGGCGGTGCAGATATTTCCATGTTCATACAGATGGCGGTGTAGATATTTCCATGTTCATACAGATAGCGGTGTAGTTATTTCCGTGTGTAAAGAGATAGCTGTGTAGATATTTCCATGTATATGCAGATAGCTGTGTAGATATTTCCATTTTCATGCAGAGAGTGGTGTATATATTTCCATCTTCAGATAGAGGTGTATATATTTCCATGTTCATACAGATAGCGGTGTAGATATTTCCAAGTTTATACAGACAGCGGTGAAGATGTATTCATGTTTACACAGATAGCGGTGTGGAGATTTCCATGTTCATACAGAGGGCTGTGCAGACATATCCATGTTCATACAGATAGCGGTGTAGATATTTCCATTTTCATACAGATAGCGGTGTAGATATTTCCAAGTTCATACAGATGGCTGCGTAGATATATCCATGTTCATACCGATTGCGGTGAAGATATTTCCTTGTCCATACAGATAGCGGTGTAGATATTTCCATGTTCATACAGATAGAGGTGTAGCTATTTCCATGTTCATACAGATAGCGGTGTATGTATTTCCATGTTGATACAGATAGCGGTGCAGATATTTCCATGTTCATACAGATAGCAGTGTAGATATTTCCATGTTCATCCAGGAGGCTGTGTAGATATATCCATGTTCATACAGATGGCGTTGAAGATATTTCCTTGTTTATACAGATAGCGGTGTAGTTATTTCCATGTGTAAAGAGATAGCTGTGTAGATATTTCCATGTATATGCAGATAGCTGTGTGGATATTTCCATTTTCATGCAGATAGCGGTTTAGATATTTCCATGTTCAAACAGTCAGCGGTGTAGATATTTCCATGTTCATAGAGATAGCGGTGTAGATATTTCCATGTTCATACAGATAGAGGGGCTGATATTTCCATGTTCATACAGATAGCGGTGCTGATATTTCCATGTTTATACAGGTAGCGGTGTAGATATTTCCATGTTTATACAGGTAGCAGTGTAGATATTTCCATGTTTATACAGATAGCAGTGTAGATATTTCCATGTTTATAGAGATAGCGGTGTAGATATCTCCTTCTTAATACAGATGGCGGTGTAGATAATTATATGTTCATACAGATGGCGGTGCAGATATTTCCATCTTCATACAGATGGCGGTGTAGATATTTCCATATTCATACAGATAGCGGTGTAGATATTTCCATGTTTATACAGATAGCGGTGTAGATATTTCCATGTTCATACAGATGGCGGTGCAGCTATTTCCATGTTCATACAGATGGCGGTGTAGATATTTCCATGTTCATAGAGATAGCGGTGTAGTTACTTCCATGTGTAAAGAGATAGCTGTGTAGATATTTCCATGTATATGCAGATAGCTCTGTAGATATTTCCATTTTCATGCAGATAGCGGTGTAGATATTTCCATGTTCAAACAGAGAGCGGTGTAGATATTTCCATGTTCATACAGATAGCGGTGTAGATACTTCCATGTTCATCCAGATGGCTGTGTAGATATATCCATGTTCATACAGATAACTGTGTAGATATTTCCAATTTCATACAGGTAGTGGTGTAGATATTTCCATTTTCATACAGATAGCAGTGTAGCTCTTTCCATGTTCATAGAGATAGCAGTGTAGATATTTCCATGTTCATACAGATAGCGGTGTAGATATTTCCAAGTTCATACAGATAGCGGTGCTGATATTTCCATGTTTATACAGGTAGCGGTGTAGATATTTCCATGTTTATACAGATAATGGTGTAGATATTTCCATGTTTATACAGATAGCAGTGTAGATATTGCTAAGTTTATACAGATAGCGTTGTGGATATTTCCATCTTAATATAGATGGGGGTGTAGATATTTATATGTTCATACAGATGGCGGTGCAGATATTACCATGTTCATACAGATGGCGGTGTAGATATTTCCATGTTCATACAGATTGCGGTGTAGATATTTCTATGTTCATACAGATAGCGGTGTAGTTATTTCCATGTGTAAAGAGATAGCTGTGTAGTTATTTCCATGCATATGCAGATAGCAGAGTAGATATTTCCATTTTCAAGCAGATAGCAGTGTAGATATTTCCATGTTCAAACAGATAGCGGTGTTGATGTTTCCATCTTCATACAGATAGCGGTGTAGATATTTCCATGTTCATACAGATCGCGGTGTAGATATTTCCATGTTCATCCAGATGGCTGTGTAGATATATCCATGTTCATACAGATAGCGGTGTAGATATATCCATGTTCATACAGATAGCGGTGTGGATATTTCCATGTTTATACAGGCAGCGGTGTAGGTATTTCCATGTTTATACAGATAGCGGTGTAGATATCTCCTTGTTAATACAGATGTTGGTGTAGATATTTAGAGGCTCATACAGATGGCGTTGCAGATATTTCCATGTTCATACAGATTGCGGTGTAGCTATTTCCATGTTCATACAGATAGCGGTGTAGATATATCCATGTTCATAGAGATAGCGGTGTAGATATTTCCATGTTCATACAGATAGCGGTGCTGATATTTCCAAGTTTATACAGATAGCGGTGAAGATATCTCCTTCTTAATACAGATGGCGGTGTAGATATTTATAAGTTCATAAAGATGGCGGTGCAGATATTTCCATGTTCATACAGATGGCAATGTAGATACTTCCATGTTCATACAGATAGCGGTGTAGTTATTTCCATGTGTAAAGAGATAGCTGTGTAGATATTTCCATGTATATGCAGATAGCTGTGAAGATATTTCCATTTTCATGCAGACAGCGGTGTATATATTTCCTTGTTCAAACAGATAGCGTTGTAGATATTTCCATGTTCATACAGATAGCAGTGTAGATATTTCCATGTTCATACTGATAGCGGTGTAGATATTTCCATGCTCATACAGATAGCGGTGTATATACTTCCATGTTCATACAGATAGTGGTGCTGATATTTCCATGTTTATACAGGTAGCAGTGTAGATATTTCCATGTTTATACAGATAGCGGTGTAGTTATTTCCATGGTTATACAGATAGCGGTGTAGATATTTCCATGTTTATGCAGATAGCGGTGTAGATATCTCCATCTTAATACAGATGGAGGTGTAGATATTTATATGTTCATACAGATGGCGGTGCAGACATTTCCATGTTCATACAGATGGCGGTGTAGATATTTCCATGTTCATACAGATAGCGGTGTAGATATTTCCATGTTCATACAGATAGCGGTGTAGATATTTCCATGTTTATAAAGACTGCGGTGAAGATGTATGCATGTTTACACAGATAGCGGTGTAGATATTTCCATGTTCATCCAGATGGCTGTGTAGATATTTCCATGTTTATACAGATAGCGGTGTAGATATTTCCATGTTCATACAGATAGCGGTGTAGATATTTCCATGTTCATCCAGATGGCTGTGTAGATATATCCATGTTCATCCAGATGTCTGTGTAGATATATCCATGTTCATACAGATAGCGGTGTAGATATTTCCATGTTCATACAGATAGCGGTGTAGATATTTCCATGTTCATACAGATAGCAGTGTAGATATTTCCATGTTCAAACAGATAGCGGTGTAGATATCTCCATCTTAATACAGATGGCGGTGTAGATATTTATATGTTCATACAGATGGCAGTGCAGATATTTCAATGTTCATACAGATGGCGGTGTAGATATTTCCATGTTCATAGAGATAGTGGTGTAGTTATTTCCATGTGTAAAGAGATAGGTTTGTAGATATTTCCATGTATATGCAGAGAGCTGTGTAGATATTTCTATTTTCATGCAGATAGCGGTTTAGATATTTCCATGTTCAAACAGATATCGGTGTAGATATTTCTATGTTCATCCACATGGCTGTGTAGATATATCCATGTTCATACAGATAGCGGTGTAGATATTTCCATGTTCATACACATAGCGGTGTAGATATTTCCATGTTTATACAGATAGCGGTGAAATGTATGCATGTTTACACAGGTAGCGGTGTAGATATTTCCATGTTCATACAGATCGCCGTGTAGATATTTCCATGTTCATCCAGATCGCTGTGTAGACATATCCATATTCATACAGATGGCGGTGAAGATATTTCCATGTTCATACAGATTGCGGTGTAGATATTTCCATGTTCATACAGATAGCGGTGTAGATATTTCCATGTTCATACAGATAGCGGTGTAGATATTTCCGTGTTCATACAGATAACTGTGTAGTTATTTCCATGAGTAAAGAGATAGCTGTGTAGATATTTCCATATATATGCAGATAGCTGTGTAGATATTTCCATTTTCATGCAGATATTGGTTTAGATATTTCCATGTTCAAACAGATAGCGGTGTAGATATTTCCATGTTCACAGAGATAGCGGTGTAGATATTTCCATGTTCATACAGATAGAGGGGCTGATATTTCCATGTCCATACAGATAGCGGTTCTGATATTTCCATCTTTATACAGGTAGAGGTGTAGATATTTCCATGTTTATACAGATAGCAGTGTAGATATTTCCATGTTCATACAGATAGCGGTGTAGCTATTTCCATGTTCATACAGATAGTGGTGTAGATATTTCCATGTTCATCCAGATGGCTGTGTAGATATTTCCATGTTCATACAGATAGCGGTGATGATATTTCCATGTTTATACATGTAGCGGTGTAGATATTTCCATGTTTATACAGATAGCGGTGTAGATATTTCCATGTTTATACAGATAGCGGTGTAGATATTTCCATGTTTATGCTGATAGCGGTGTAGATATCTCCATCTTAATGCAGATGCCTGTGTAGATATTTATATGTTCATACAGATGGAGGTGCAGATATTTCCATGTTCATACAGATTGCGGTGTAGATATTTCTATGTTCATACAGATAGCGGTGTAGTTATTTCCATGTGTAAAGAGATAGCTGTGTAGATATTTCCATGTATATGCAGATAGCAGAGTAGATATTTCCATTTTCAAGCAGATAGCGGTGTAGATATTTCCATGTTCAAACAGATAGCGTTGTAGATATTTCCATGTTCATACAGATAGCGGTGTAGATATTTCCATGTTCATACAGATCGCGGTGTAGATATTTCCATGTTCATCCAGATGGCTGTGTAGATATATCCATGTTCATACAGATAGCGGTGTAGATATATCCATCTTCATACAGATAGCGGTGTAGATATTTCCATGTTTATACAGGCAGCGTAGTAGATATTTCCATGTTTATACAGATAGCGGTGTAGATATCTCCTTGTTAATACAGATGGCGGTGTAGATATTTAGAGGCTCATACAGATGGCGTTGCAGTTATTTCCATGTTCATACAGATGGCGGTGTAGCTATTTCCATGTTCATACAGATAGCGGTGTAGATATATCGATGTTCATAGAGATAGCGGTGTAGATATTTCCATGTTCATACAGATAGCGGTGCTGATATTTCCAAGTTTATACAGATAGCGGTGAAGATATCTCCATCTTAATACAGATGGTGGTGTAGATATTTATATATTCATACAGACGGCGGTGCACTTATTTCCATGTTCATACAGATGGCGGTGTAGATATTTCCATGTTTATAGAGATAGGGGTGTAGTTATTTCCATGTGTATAGAGATAGATTTGTAGATATTTCCATGTATATGCAGATAGCTGTGTAGGTATTTCTATTTTCATGCAGATAGCAGTTTAGATATTTCCATGTTCAAACAGATAGCGGTGTAGGGATTTCCATGTTCATACAGATAGCGGTGTAGATATTTCCATGTTTATACAGATAGCGGTGAAGGTGTATGCATGTTTTCACAGATAGCGGTGTATATATTTCCATGTTCATACAGATCGCGGTGTAGATATTTCCATGTTCATTAAGATGGCTGTGTAGACATATCCATGTTCATACACATGGCGGTGAAGATATTTCCATGTTCATACAGATAGCGGTGTAGATATTTCCATGTTCATACAGATATCGGTGTAGATATTTCCATGTTCATACAGATGGCTGTGTAGATATATCCATGTTCATACAGATGACGGTGAAGATATTTCCATGTTCATACAGATAGCGGTGTAGATATTTCCATGTTAATACAGATAGCGGTGTAGATATTTCCATGTTCATACCGATAGTGGTGCTGATATTTCCATGTTTATAAAGGAAGCGGTGTAGATATTTCCATGTTTATACAGATAGCGGTGTAGATATTTCCATGTTTATACAGATAGCGGTGTAGATATTTCCATGTTTATACAGATAGCGGTGTAGATATCTCCTTCTTAATACAGATGGCAGTGTGGATATTTATAAGTTCATACAGATGGCGGTGCAGATATTTCCATGTTCATACAGATGGCGATGTAGATATTTCCATGCTCATAGAGATAGCGGTGTAGTTATTTCCATGTGTAAAGAGATAGCTGTGTAGATATTTCCATGTATATGCAGATAGCTGTGTAGATATTTCCATTTTCATGCAGACAGCGGTGTAGATATTTCCTTGTTCAAACAGATAGCGGTGTAGATATTTCCATGTTCATACAGATAGCGGTGTAGATATTTCCATGTTCATACTGATAGCGGTGTAGATATTTCCATGTTCATACAGATAGCGGTGTATATATTTCCATGTTCATACAGAGAGTGGTGCTGATTATTCCATGTTTATACAGGTAGCGGTGTAGATATTTCCTTGTTTATACAGATAGCGGTGTAGTTATTTCCATGTTTATACAGATAGCGGTGTAGATATTTCCATGTTTATGCAGATAGCGCTGTAGATATTTCCATGTTTATACAGATAGCGGTGTAGATATCTCCATCTTAATACAGATGGCGGTGTAGATATTTATATGTTCATACAGATGGCCGTGCAGATATTTCCATGTTCATACAGATAGCGGTGTAGTTATTTCCATGTGTAAAGAGATAGCTGTGTAGATATTTCCATGTATATGCAGATAGCTGTGTAGATATTTCCATTTTCATGCAGATAGCGGTTTAGATATTTCCATGTTCAAACAGATAGCGGTGTAGATATTTCCATGTTTATACAGATAGCGGTGAAGATGTATGCATGTTTACACACATAGTGGTGTAGATATTTCCATGTTCATACAGATAGCGGTGTAGATATTTCCATGTTCATCCAGATGGCTGTGTAGATATATCCATGTTCATACAGATGACGGTGAAGATATTTCCATGTTCATACAGATAGCGGTGTAGATATTTCCATGTTAATACAGATAGCGGTGTAGATATTTCCATGTTCATACCGATAGCGGTGCTGATATTTCCATGTTTATAAAGGAAGCGGTGTAGATATTTCCATGTTTATACAGATAGCGGTGTAGATATTTCCATGTTTATACAGATAGCGGTGTAGATATTTCCATGTTTATACAGATAGAGGTGTAGATATCTCCTTCTTAATACAGATGGCGGTGTAGATATTTATAAGTTCATACAGAAGCGGTGCAGATATTTCCATGTTCATACAGATGGCGGTGTAGATATTTGCATGTATATAGAGATAGCGCTGTAGTTATTTCCATGTGTAAAGAGATAGCTTTGTAGATATTTCCATGTGTATGCAGATCGCTGTGTAGATATTTCCATTTTCATGCAGATAGCGGTGTAGATATTTCCATGTTCAGATAGCGGTGTAGATATTTCCATGTTCATGCAGATAGCAGTGTAGATATTTCCATGTTTATACAGATAGCGGTGAAGATGTATGCATGTTTATACAGATAGCGGTGTAGATATTTCCATGTTCTTCCAGATGGCTGTGTTGATATATCCATGTTCATACAGATGGCGGTGAAGATATTTCCATCTTCATACAGATAGCGGTGTAGTTTTTTCCGTGTGTAAAGAGATAGCTGTGTAGATATTTCCATGCATATGCAGATAGCTGTGTAGATATTTCCATTTTCATGCAGATAGCGGTTTAGATATTTCCATGTTCAAACAGATAGCGGTATAGATATTTCCATGTTCATACAGATAGTGGTGTAGATATTTCCATGTTTATACAGATAGCGGTGTAGATATTTCCAGGTTTATAAAGATAGCGGTGTAGATATTTCCAAGTTTATACAGATAGCGGTGAAGATATCTCCATCTTAATACAGATGGTGGTGTAGATATTTATATGTTCATACAGATGGCAGTGCAGATATTTCCATGTTCATACAGATGGCGGTGTAGATATTTCCATGTTTATAGAGATAGTGGTGTAGTTATTTCCATGTGTAAAGAGATAGCTGTGTAGATATTTCCATGTATATGCAGATAGCTGTGTAGATATTTCTATTTTCATGCTGATAGCGGTTTAGATATTTCCATGTTCAAACAGATAGCGGTGTAGATATTTCCATGTTCATACAGATAGCGTTGTAGATATTTCCATGCTTATACAGATTGCAGTGAAGATGTATGCATGTTTACACAGATAGCAGTGTAGATATTTCCATGTTCATGCAGATAGCGGTGTAGATATTTCCATGTTCATCCAGATGGCTTTGTAGATATTTCCATGTTCATACAGATAGCGGTGAAGATATTTCCATGTTCATACAGATAGAGGTGTAGATTTTTCACTGTTCATACAGATAGCGGTGTAGCTATTTCCATGTTCATGCAGATAGCGGTGTAGATATTTCCATGTTCATAGAGATAGCAGTGTAGATATTTCCATGTTCATACACATAGTGGTGCTGATATTTCCATGTTTATACAGGTAGCGCTGTAGATATTTCCATCTTTATACAGATAGCGGTGTAGATATTTCCAGGTTTATAAAGATGGCGGTATAGGTGTTTCCAAGTTTATACAGATAGCGGTGAAGATATCTCCATCTTAATACAGATGGCGGTGTAGATATTTATATGTTCATACAGATGGCAGTGCAGATATTTCCATGTTCGTACAGATGGCGGTGTAGATATATCCCTGTTTATAGAGATAGCGGTGTAGTTATTTCCATGTGTAAAGAGATAGGTTTGTAGATATTTCCATGTATATGTAGATAGCTGTGTAGATATTTCTATTTTCATGCATATAGCGGTTTAGATATTTCCATGTTCAAACAGATAGCGGTGCAGATATTTCCATGTTCATACAGATAGCGGTGTAGATATTTCCATGTTTATACAGATAGCGGTGAAACGTATGCATGTTTACAGAGATAGCGGTGTAGATATTTCCATGTTCATACAGATCGCGGTGTAGATATTTCCATGTTCATCCAGATGGCTGTGTAGACATATATATGTTCATACAGATGGCGGTGAAGATATTTCCATGTTCATACAGATGGCGGTGTAGATATTTCCATGTTCATACAGATAGCGGTGTAGATATTTCCATGTTCATACAGATGGCTGTGTAGATATATCCATGTTCATACAGATGGTGGTGAATATATTTCCATGTTCATACAGATAGCGGTGTAGATATTTCCATGTTCATACAGATAGCGGTGCAGATATTTCCATGTTCATACAGATAGCGGTGCTGATATTTCCATGTTTATACAGATAGCGGTGTAGATATTTCCATGTTTATACAGATAGCGGTGTAGATATTTCCATGTTTATACAGATAGCGGTGTAGATATCTCCTTCTTAATACAGATGGCGGTGTAGATATTTATATGTTCATACAGATGGCGGTGAAGATATTTCCATGTTCATACAGATGGCGGTGTAGATATTTCCATGTTTATAGAGATAGCGGTGTAGTTATTTCCATGTGTAAAGAGATAGCTGTGTAGATATTTCCATGTATATGCAGATAGCTGTGTAGATATTTCCATTTTCATGCAGACAGCGGTGTAGATATTTCCAAGTTCAAACAGATAGCGGTGTAGATATTTCCATGTTCATACAGATAGCGGTGTATATATATCCATGTTCATACAGATAGCGGTGTAGATATTTCCATGTTAATACAGATAGCGGTGTAGATATTTCCATGTTCATACAGATAGCGGTGCTGATATTTCCAAGTTTATAAAGGTAGCGGTGTAGATATTTCCATGTTTATACAAATAGCGGTGTAGATATTTCCATGTTTATACAGATAGCGGTGTAGATATTTCCATGTTTATACAGATAGCGGTGTAGTTATCTCCATCTTAATACAGATGGCGGAGTAGATATTTCTATGTACATACAGATGGCGGTGCAGATATTTCCATGTTCATACAGATAGCGGTGTAGTTATTTCCATGTGTAAAGAGATAGCTGTGTAGATATTTCCATGTATATGCAGATAGCTGTGTAGATATTTCCATTTTCATGCAGATAGCGGTTTAGATATTTCCATGTTCAAACAGATAGCGGTGTAGATATTTCCATGTTCATACAGATAGCGGTGTAGATATTTCCATGTTCATACAGATGGCTGTGTAGATATATCCATGTTCATACAGATGGTGGTGAATATATTTCCATGTTCATACAGATAGCGGTGTAGATATTTCCATGTTCATACAGATAGCGGTGCAGATATTTCCATGTTCATACAGATAGCGGTGCTGATATTTCCATGTTTATACAGATAGCGGTGTAGATATTTCCATGTTTATACAGATAGCGGTGTAGATATTTCCATGTTTATACAGATAGCGGTGTAGATATCTCCTTCTTAATACAGATGGCGGTGTAGATATTTATATGTTCATACAGATGGCGGTGAAGATATTTCCATGTTCATACAGATGGCGGTGTAGATATTTCCATGTTTATAGAGATAGCGGTGTAGTTATTTCCATGTGTAAAGAGATAGCTGTGTAGATATTTCCATGTATATGCAGATAGCTGTGTAGAGATTTCCATTTTCATGCAGACAGCGGTGTAGATATTTCCAAGTTCAAACAGATAGCGGTGTAGATATTTCCATGTTCATACAGATAGCGGTGTATATATATCCATGTTCATACAGATAGCGGTGTAGATATTTCCATGTTAATACAGATAGCGGTGTAGATATTTCCATGTTCATACAGATAGCGGTGCTGATATTTCCAAGTTTATACAGGTAGCGGTGTAGATATTTCCATGTTTATACAAATAGCGGTGTAGATATTTCCATGTTTATACAGATAGCGGTGTAGATATTTCCATGTTTATACAGATAGCGGTGTAGTTATCTCCATCTTAATACAGATGGCGGAGTAGATATTTCTATGTACATACAGATGGCGGTGCAGATATTTCCATGTTCATACAGATAGCGGTGTAGTTATTTCCATGTGTAAAGAGATAGCTGTGTAGATATTTCCATGTATATGCAGATAGCTGTGTAGATATTTCCATTTTCATGCAGATAGCGGTTTAGATATTTCCATGTTCAAACAGATATCAGTGTAGATATTTCCATGTTCATCCTGATGGCTGTGTAGATATATCCATGTTCATACAGATAGCGGTGTAGTTATTTCCATATTAATACAGATAGTGGTGTTGATATTTCCATGTTCATACAGATAGCGGTGTAGCTATTTCCATGTTCATACATATAGCGGTGTATATATTTCCATGCTCGTACAGATAGCGGTATAGATATTTCCAAGTTCATACAGATAGCTGTGCTGATATTTCCATGTTTATACAGGTAGCGGTGTAGATATTTCCATGTTTATACAGTTAGCGGTGTAGATATTTCCATGTTTATACAGATAGCGGTGTAGATATTTCCAGGTTTATACAGATAGAGGTGTAGATATCTGCTTATTAATACGGATGGCGGTGTAGATATTTCCATGTTTATAGAGATAGCAGTGTAGTTATTTCCATGTGTAAAGAGATAGCTGTGTAGATATTTCGATGTATATGCAGATAGCTGTGTAGATGTTTCCATTTTCATGCAGACAGCGGTGTAGATATTTCCATGTTCATATAGATAGCGTTGCTGTTATTTACATGTTTATACAGGTAGTGGTGTAGATATTTCCATGTTTATACAGATAGCAGTGTAGATATTTCCATGTTTATACAGATAGCGGTGTAGATGTTTCCAGGTTTATACAGATAGCGGTGTAGATATCTCCATGTTAATACAGATGGCGGTGTAGATATTTATATGTTCATACAGATGGCGGTGCAGATATTTTCATGTTCATACAGATAGTGGTGTAGCTATTTCCATGTTCATACAGATAGCGGTGTAGATATTTCCATGTTCATCCAGATGGCTGTGTAGACATATCCATGTTCATACAGATGTCAGTGAAGATAATTCCATGTTTATACATCTAGCGGTGTAGATATTTCCATGTTCATAGAGATAGCGGTGTAGATATTTCCATGTTTATACAGATAGCGGTGAAGATGTATGCATGTTTATACAGATAGCTGTGTAGATATTTCCATGTTCTTCCAGATGGCTGTGTTGATATATCCATGTTCATACAGATGGCGGTGAAGATATTTCCATCTTCATACAGATAGCGGTGTAGTTTTTTCCGTGTGTAAAGAGATAGCTGTGTAGATATTTCCATGCATATGCAGATAGCTGTGTAGATATTTCCATTTTCATGCAGATAGCGGTTTAGATATTTCCATGTTCAAACAGATAGCGGTGTAGTTATTTCCATGTTCATAGAGAGAGCGGTGTAGATATTTCCATGTTCATACAGATAGCGGTGTAGATATTTCCATGTTTATACAGATAGTGGTGAAGATGTTTGCATGTTTACACAGATAGCGGTGTAGTTATTTCCATGTTCATACAGATAGCGGTGTAGATATTTCCATGTTCATCCAGATGGCTGTGTAGACATATCCATGTTCATACAGATGGCGGTGAAGATATTTCCATGTTCATACAGACAGCGGTGTAGATATTTCCATGTTCATCCAGATGGCTGTGTAGATATATCCATGTTCATACAGATAGCGGTGTAGATATTTCCATGTTCATACAGATAGCGGTGTAGATATTTCCATGTTCATACAGATAGCGGTGTAGATATTTCCATGTTCCTACAGACGGCGGTGTAGATATTTCCATGTTTATAGATATAGCGGTGTAGATATTTCCATGTGTAAAGAGATAGCAGTGTATATATTTCCATGTATATGCAGATAGCTTTGTAGATATTTCCATTTTCATGCAGTTAGCGGTGTAGATATTTACATGTTCAAACAGATAGCGGTGTAGATATTTCCATGTTCATTCAGATAGCTTTGTAGATATTTCCATGTTCATACAGATAGCGGTGTAGATATTTCCATGTTCATACAGATAGCGGTGTAGATATTTCCATGTTAATACAGATAGCGGTGTAGATATTTCCATGTTCATACAGATAGCGGTGCTGATATTTCCAAGTTTATACAGGTAGCGGTGTAGATATTTCCATGTTTATACAAATAGCGGTGTAGATATTTCCATGTTTATACAGATAGCGGTGTAGATATTTCCATGTTTATACAGATAGCGGTGTAGTTATCTCCATCTTAACAGATGGCGGAGTAGATATTTCTATGTACATACAGATGGCGGTGCAGATATTTCCATGTTCATACAGATAGCGGTGTAGTTATTTCCATGTGTAAAGAGATAGCTGTGTAGATATTTCCATGTATATGCAGATAGCTGTGTAGATATTTCCATTTTCATGCAGATAGCGGTTTAGATATTTCCATGTTCAAACAGATATCAGTGTAGATATTTCCATGTTCATCCAGATGGCTGTGTAGATATATCCATGTTCATACAGATAGCGGTGTAGTTATTTCCATATTAATACAGATAGTGGTGTTGATATTTCCATGTTCATACAGATAGCGGTGTAGCTATTTCCATGTTCATACATATAGCGGTGTATATATTTCCATGCTCGTACAGATAGCGGTATAGATATTTCCAAGTTCATACAGATAGCTGTGCTGATATTTCCATGTTTATACAGGTAGCGGTGTAGATATTTCCATGTTTATACAGTTAGCGGTGTAGATATTTCCATGTTTATACAGATAGCGGTGTAGATATTTCCAGGTTTATACAGATAGAGGTGTAGATATCTGCTTATTAATACGGATGGCGGTGTAGATATTTCCATGTTTATAGAGATAGCAGTGTAGTTATTTCCATGTGTAAAGAGATAGCTGTGTAGATATTTCGATGTATATGCAGATAGCTGTGTAGATGTTTCCATTTTCATGCAGACAGCGGTGTAGATATTTCCATGTTCATACAGATAGCGTTGCTGTTATTTACATGTTTATACAGGTAGTGGTGTAGATATTTCCATGTTTATACAGATAGCGGTGTAGATATTTCCATGTTTATACAGATAGCGGTGTAGATGTTTCCAGGTTTATACAGATAGCGGTGTAGATATCTCCATGTTAATACAGATGGCGGTGTAGATATTTATATGTTCATACAGATGGCGGTGCAGATATTTTCATGTTCATACAGATAGTGGTGTAGCTATTTCCATGTTCATACAGATAGCGGTGTAGATATTTCCATGTTCATCCAGATGGCTGTGTAGACATATCCATGTTCATACAGATGGCAGTGAAGATAATTCCATGTTTATACATCTAGCGGTGTAGATATTTCCATGTTCATAGAGATAGCGGTGTAGATATTTCCATGTTTATACAGATAGGGGTGAAGATGTATGCATGTTTATACAGATAGCTGTGTAGATATTTCCATGTTCTTCCAGATGGCTGTGTTGATATATCCATGTTCATACAGATGGCGGTGAAGATATTTCCATCTTCATACAGATAGCGGTGTAGTTTTTTCCGTGTGTAAAGAGATAGCTGTGTAGATATTTCCATGCATATGCAGATAGCTGTGTAGATATTTCCATTTTCATGCAGATAGCGGTTTAGATATTTCCATGTTCAAAAAGATAGCGGTGTAGTTATTTCCATGTTCATAGAGAGAGCGGTGTAGATATTTCCATGTTCATACAGATAGCGGTGTAGATATTTCCATGTTTATACAGATAGTGGTGAAGATGTTTGCATGTTTACACAGATAGCGGTGTAGTTATTTCCATGTTCATACAGATAGCGGTGTAGATATTTCCATGTTCATCCAGATGGCTGTGTAGACATATCCATGTTCATACAGATGGCGGTGAAGATATTTCCATGTTCATACAGACAGCGGTGTAGATATTTCCATGTTCATCCAGATGGCTGTGTAGATATATCCATGTTCATACAGATAGCGGTGTAGATATTTCCATGTTCATACAGATAGCGGTGTAGATATTTCCATGTTCATACAGATAGCGGTGTAGATATTTCCATGTTCATACAGACGGCGGTGTAGATATTTCCATGTTTATAGATATAGCGGTGTAGATATTTCCATGTGTAAAGAGATAGCAGTGTATATATTTCCATGTATATGCAGATAGCTTTGTAGATATTTCCATTTTCATGCAGTTAGCGGTGTAGATATTTACATGTTCAAACAGATAGCGGTGTAGATATTTCCATGTTCATTCAGATAGCTTTGTAGATATTTCCATGTTTATACAGGTAGCAGTGTAGATATTTCCATGTTTATACAGATAGCAGTGTAGATATTTCCATGTTTATAGAGATAGCGGTGTAGATATCTCCTTCTTAATACAGATGGCGGTGTAGATAATTATATGTTCATACAGATGGCGGTGCAGATATTTCCATGTTCATACAGATGGCGGTGTAGATATTTCCATATTCATACAGATAGCGGTGTAGATATTTCCATGTTTATACAGATAGCGGTGTAGATATTTCCATGTTCATACAGATGGCGGTGCAGCTATTTCCATGTTCATACAGATGGCGGTGTAGATATTTCCATGTTCATAGAGATAGCGGTGTAGTTACTTCCATGTGTAAAGAGATAGCTGTGTAGATATTTCCATGTATATGCAGATAGCTCTGTAGATATTTCCATTTTCATGCAGATAGCGGTGTAGATATTTCCATGTTCAAACAGAGAGCGGTGTAGATATTTCCATGTTCATACAGATAGCGGTGTAGATACTTCCATGTTCATCCAGATGGCTGTGTAGATATATCCATGTTCATACAGATAGCTGTGTAGATATTTCCAATTTCATACAGGTAGTGGTGTAGATATTTCCATTTTCATACAGATAGCAGTGTAGCTCTTTCCATGTTCATAGAGTTAGCAGTGTAGATATTTCCATGTTCATACAGATAGCGGTGTAGATATTTCCAAGTTCATGCAGATAGCGGTGCTGATATTTCCATGTTTATACAGGTAGCGGTGTAGATATTTCCATATTTGTACAGATAGCGGTGTAGATATTTCCATGTTTATACAGATAGCAGTGTAGATATTGCTAAGTTTATACAGATAGCGTTGTGGATATTTCCATCTTAATATAGATGGGGGTGTAGATATTTATATGTTCATACAGATGGCGGTGCAGATATTAACATGTTCATACAGATGGCGGTGTAGATATTTCCATGTTCATACAGATTGCGGTGTAGATATTTCTATGTTCATACAGATAGCGGTGTAGTTATTTCCATGTGTAAAGAGATAGCTGTGTAGTTATTTCCATGTATATGCAGATAGCAGAGTAGATATTTCCATTTTCAAGCAGATAGCAGTGTAGATATTTCCATGTTCAAACAGATAGCGGTGTTGATATTTCCATCTTCATACAGATAGCGGTGTAGATATTTCCATGTTCATACAGATCGCGGTGTAGATATTTCCATGTTCATCCAGATGGCTGTGTAGATATATCCATGTTCATACAGATAGCGGTGTAGATATATCCATGTTCATACAGATAGCGGTGTAGATATTTCCATGTTTATACAGGCAGCGGTGTAGGTATTTCCATGTTTATACAGATAGCGGTGTAGATATCTCCTTGTTAATACAGATGTTGGTGTAGATATTTAGAGGCTCATACAGATGGCGTTGCAGATATTTCCATGTTCATACAGATTGCGGTGTAGCTATTTCCATGTTCATACAGATAGCGGTGTAGATATATCCATGTTCATAGAGATAGCGGTGTAGATATTTCCATGTTCATACAGATAGCGGTGCTGATATTTCCAAGTTTATACAGATAGCGGTGAAGATATCTCCTTCTTAATACAGATGGCGGTGTAGATATTTATAAGTTCATAAAGATGGCGGTGCAGATATTTCCATGTTCATACAGATGGCAATGTAGATACTTCCATGTTCATACAGATAGTGGTGTAGTTATTTCCATGTGTAAAGTGATAGCTGTGTAGATATTTCCATGTATATGCCGATAGCTGTGAAGATATTTCCATTTTCATGCAGACAGCGGTGTATATATTTCCTTGTTCAAACAGATAGCGTTGTAGATATTTCCATGTTCATACAGATAGCAGTGTAGATATTTCCATGTTCATACTGATAGTGGTGTAGATATTTCCATGCTCATACAGATAGCGGTGTATATACTTCCATGTTCATACAGATAGTGGTGCTGATATTTCCATGTTTATACAGGTAGCGGTGTAGATATTTCCATGTTTATACAGATAGCGGTGTAGTTATTTCCATGGTTATACAGATAGCGGTGTAGATATTTCCATGTTTATGCAGATAGCGGTGTAGATATCTCCATCTTAATACAGATGGCGGTGTAGATATTTATATGTTCATACAGATGGCGGTGCAGACATTTCCATGTTCATACAGATGGCGGTGTAGATATTTCCATGTTCATACAGATAGCGGTGTAGATATTTCCATGTTCATACAGATAGCGGTGTAGATATTTCCATGTTTATAAAGACTGCGGTGAAGATGTATGCATGTTTACACAGATAGCGGTGTAGATATTTCCATGTTCATCCAGATGGCTGTGTAGATATTTCCATGTTTATACAGATAGCGGTGTAGATATTTCCATGTTCATACAGATAGCGGTGTAGATATTTCCATGTTCATCCAGATGGCTGTGTAGATATATCCATGTTCATCCAGATGTCTGTGTAGATATATCCATGTTCATACAGATAGCGGTGTAGATATTTCCATGTTCATACAGATAGCGGTGTAGATATTTCCATGTTCATACAGATAGCAGTGTAGATATTTCCATGTTCAAACAGATAGCGGTGTAGATATCTCCATCTTAATACAGATGGCGGTGTAGATATTTATATGTTCATACAGATGGCAGTGCAGATATTTCCATGTTCATACAGATGGCGGTGTAGATATTTCCATGTTCATAGAGATAACGGTGTAGTTATTTCCATGTGTAAAGAGATAGGTTTGTAGATATTTCCATGTATATGCAGAGAGCTGCGTAGATATTTCTATTTTCATGCAGATAGCGGTTTAGATATTTCCATGTTCAAACAGATATCGGTGTAGATATTTCTATGTTCATCCACATGGCTGTGTAGATATATCCATGTTCATACAGATAGCGGTGTAGATATTTCCATGTTCATACAGATAGCGGTGTAGATATTTCCATGTTTATACAGATAGCGGTGAAATGTATGCATGTTTACACAGGTAGCGGTGTAGATATTTCCATGTTCATACAGATCGCCGTGTAGATATTTCCATGTTCATCCAGATCGCTGTGTAGACATATCCATATTCATACAGATGGCGGTGAAGATATTTCCATGTTCATACAGATTGCGGTGTAGATATTTCCATGTTCATACAGATAGCGGTGTAGATATTTCCATGTTCATACAGATAGCGGTGTAGATATTTCCGTGTTCATACAGATAACTGTGTAGTTATTTCCATGAGTAAAGAGATAGCTGTGTAGATATTTCCATGTATATGCAGATAGCTGTGTAGATATTTCCATTTTCATGCAGATATTGGTTTAGATATTTCCATGTTCAAACAGATAGCGGTGTAGATATTTCCATGTTCATAGAGATAGCGGTGTAGATATTTCCATGTTCATACAGATAGAGGGGCTGATATTTCCATGTCCATACAGATAGCGGTTCTGATATTTCCATGTTTATACAGGTAGAGGTGTAGATATTTCCATGTTTATACAGATAGCAGTGTAGATATTTCCATGTTCATACAGATAGCGGTGTAGTTATTTCCATGTTCATACAGATAGTGGTGTAGATATTTCCATGTTCATCCAGATGGCTGTGTAGATATTTCCATGTTCATACAGATAGCGGTGATGATATTTCCATGTTTATACATGTAGCGGTGTAGATATTTCCATGTTTATACAGATAGCGGTGTAGATATTTCCATGTTTATACAGATAGCGGTGTAGATATTTCCATGTTTATGCTGATAGCGGTGTAGATATCTCCATCTTAATGCAGATGCCTGTGTAGATATTTATATGTTCATACAGATGGAGGTGCAGATATTTCCATGTTCATACAGATTGCGGTGTAGATATTTCTATGTTCATACAGATAGCGGTGTAGTTATTTCCATGTGTAAAGAGATAGCTGTGTAGATATTTCCATGTATATGCAGATAGCAGAGTAGATATTTCCATTTTCAAGCAGATAGCGGTGTAGATATTTCCATGTTCAAACAGATAGCGTTGTAGATATTTCCATGTTCATACAGATAGCGGTGTAGATATTTCCATGTTCATACAGATCGCGGTGTAGATATTTCCATGTTCATCCAGATGGCTGTGTAGATATATCCATGTTCATACAGATAGCGGTGTAGATATATCCATCTTCATACAGATAGCGGTGTAGATATTTCCATGTTTATACAGGCAGCGTAGTAGATATTTCCATGTTTATACAGATAGCGGTGTAGATATCTCCTTGTTAATACAGATGGCGGTGTAGATATTTAGTGGCTCATACAGATGGCGTTGCAGTTATTTCCATGTTCATACAGATGGCGGTGTAGCTATTTCCATGTTCATACAGATAGCGGTGTAGATATATCGATGTTCATAGAGATAGCGGTGTAGATATTTCCATGTTCATACAGATAGCGGTGCTGATATTTCCAAGTTTATACAGATAGCGGTGAAGATATCTCCATCTTAATACAGATGGTGGTGAAGATATTTATATATTCATACAGACGGCGGTGCACTTATTTCCATGTTCATACAGATGGCGGTGTAGATATTTCCATGTTTATAGAGATAGGGGTGTAGTTATTTCCATGTGTATAGAGATAGATTTGTAGATATTTCCATTTATATGCAGATAGCTGTGTAGGTATTTCTATTTTCATGCAGATAGCAGTTTAGATATTTCCATGTTCATACAGATGGCAGTGCAGATATTTCCATGTTCATACAGATGGCGGTGTAGATATTTCCATGTTCATAGAGATAACGGTGTAGTTATTTCCATGTGTAAAGAGATAGGTTTGTAGATATTTCCATGTATATGCAGAGAGCTGCGTAGATATTTCTATTTTCATGCAGATAGCGGTTTAGATATTTCCATGTTCAAACAGATATCGGTGTAGATATTTCTATGTTCATCCACATGGCTGTGTAGATATATCCATGTTCATACAGATAGCGGTGTAGATATTTCCATGTTCATACAGATAGCGGTGTAGATATTTCCATGTTTATACAGATAGCGGTGAAATGTATGCATGTTTACACAGGTAGCGGTGTAGATATTTCCATGTTCATACAGATCGCCGTGTAGATATTTCCATGTTCATCCAGATCGCTGTGTAGACATATCCATATTCATACAGATGGCGGTGAAGATATTTCCATGTTCATACAGATTGCGGTGTAGATATTTCCATGTTCATACAGATAGCGGTGTAGATATTTCCATGTTCATACAGATAGCGGTGTAGATATTTCCGTGTTCATACAGATAACTGTGTAGTTATTTCCATGAGTAAAGAGATAGCTGTGTAGATATTTCCATGTATATGCAGATAGCTGTGTAGATATTTCCATTTTCATGCAGATATTGGTTTAGATATTTCCATGTTCAAACAGATAGCGGTGTAGATATTTCCATGTTCATAGAGATAGCGGTGTAGATATTTCCATGTTCATACAGATAGAGGGGCTGATATTTCCATGTCCATACAGATAGCGGTTCTGATATTTCCATGTTTATACAGGTAGAGGTGTAGATATTTCCATGTTTATACAGATAGCAGTGTAGATATTTCCATGTTCATACAGATAGCGGTGTAGTTATTTCCATGTTCATACAGATAGTGGTGTAGATATTTCCATGTTCATCCAGATGGCTGTGTAGATATTTCCATGTTCATACAGATAGCGGTGATGATATTTCCATGTTTATACATGTAGCGGTGTAGATATTTCCATGTTTATACAGATAGCGGTGTAGATATTTCCATGTTTATACAGATAGCGGTGTAGATATTTCCATGTTTATGCTGATAGCGGTGTAGATATCTCCATCTTAATGCAGATGCCTGTGTAGATATTTATATGTTCATACAGATGGAGGTGCAGATATTTCCATGTTCATACAGATTGCGGTGTAGATATTTCTATGTTCATACAGATAGCGGTGTAGTTATTTCCATGTGTAAAGAGATAGCTGTGTAGATATTTCCATGTATATGCAGATAGCAGAGTAGATATTTCCATTTTCAAGCAGATAGCGGTGTAGATATTTCCATGTTCAAACAGATAGCGTTGTAGATATTTCCATGTTCATACAGATAGCGGTGTAGATATTTCCATGTTCATACAGATCGCGGTGTAGATATTTCCATGTTCATCCAGATGGCTGTGTAGATATATCCATGTTCATACAGATAGCGGTGTAGATATATCCATCTTCATACAGATAGCGGTGTAGATATTTCCATGTTTATACAGGCAGCGTAGTAGATATTTCCATGTTTATACAGATAGCGGTGTAGATATCTCCTTGTTAATACAGATGGCGGTGTAGATATTTAGAGGCTCATACAGATGGCGTTGCAGTTATTTCCATGTTCATACAGATGGCGGTGTAGCTATTTCCATGTTCATACAGATAGCGGTGTAGATATATCGATGTTCATAGAGATAGCGGTGTAGATATTTCCATGTTCATACAGATAGCGGTGCTGATATTTCCAAGTTTATACAGATAGCGGTGAAGATATCTCCATCTTAATACAGATGGTGGTGTAGATATTTATATATTCATACAGACGGCGGTGCACTTATTTCCATGTTCATACAGATGGCGGTGTAGATATTTCCATGTTTATAGAGATAGGGGTGTAGTTATTTCCATGTGTATAGAGATAGATTTGTAGATATTTCCATTTATATGCAGATAGCTGTGTAGGTATTTCTATTTTCATGCAGATAGCAGTTTAGATATTTCCATGTTCAAACAGATAGCGGTGTAGGGATTTCCATGTTCATACAGATAGCGGTGTAGATATTTCCATGTTTATACAGATAGCGGTGAAGGTGTATGCATGTTTTCACAGATAGCGGTGTAGATATTTCCATGTTCATACAGATCGCCGTGTAGATATTTCCATGTTCATTAAGATGGCTGTGTAGACATATCCATGTTCATACAGATGGCGGTGAAGATATTTCCATGTTCATACAGATAGCGGTGTAGATATTTCCATGTTCATACAGATATCGGTGTAGATATTTCCATGTTCATACAGATGGCTGTGTAGATATATCCATGTTCATACAGATGACGGTGAAGATATTTCCATGTTCATACAGATAGCGGTGTAGATATTTCCATGTTAATACAGATAGCGGTGTAGATATTTCCATGTTCATACCGATAGCGGTGCTGATATTTCCATGTTTATAAAGGAAGCGGTGTACATATTTCCATGTTTATACAGATAGCGGTGTAGATATTTCCATGTTTATACAGATAGCGGTGTAGATATTTCCATGTTTATACAGATAGCGGTGTAGATATCTCCTTCTTAATACAGATGGCGGTGTAGATATTTATAAGTTCATACAGATGGCGGTGCAGATATTTCCATGTTCATACAGATGGCGATGTAGATATTTCCATGCTCATAGAGATAGCGGTGTAGTTATTTCCATGTGTAAAGAGATAGCTGTGTAGATATTTCCATGTATATGCAGATAGCAGTGTAGATATTTCCATTTTCATGCAGACAGCGGTGTAGATATTTCCTTGTTCAAACAGATAGCGGTGTAGATATTTCCATGTTCATACAGATAGCGGTGTAGATATTTCCATGTTCATACTGATAGCGGTGTAGATATTTCCATGTTCATACAGATAGCGGTGTGTATATTTCCATGTTCATACAGAGAGTGGTGCTGATTATTCCAGGTTTATACAGGTAGCGGTGTAGATATTTCCTTGTTTATACAGATAGCGGTGTAGTTATTTCCATGTTTATACTGATAGCGGTGAAGATATTTCCATGTTTATGCAGATAGCTCTGTAGATATTTCCATTTTCATGCAGATAGCGGTGTAGATATTTCCATGTTTTAACAGATAGTGGTGTAGACATTTCCATGTTCATACAGATAGCGGTGAAGATATTTCCATGTTTATACAGATTGCGGTGAAGATGTATGCATATTTACACAGATAGTGGTGTAGATATTTCCATGTTCATGCAGATAGCAGTGTAGATATTTCCATGTTTATACAGATAGCGGTGAAGATGTATGCATGTTTATACAGATAGCGGTGTAGATATTTCCATGTTCATCCAGATGGCTGTGTTGATATATCCATGTTCATACAGATGGCGGTGAAGATATTTCCATCTTCATACAGATAGCGGTGTAGTTTTTTCCATGTGTAAAGAGATAGCTGTGTAGATATTTCCATGCATATGAAGATAGCTGTGTAGATATTTCCATTTTCATGCAGATAGCGGTTTAGATATTTCCATGTTCAAACAGATAGCGGTGTAGATATTTCCATGTTCATAGAGAGAGCGGTGTAGATATTTCCATGTTCATACAGATAGCGGTGTAGATATTTCCATGTTTATACAGACAGTGGTGAAGATGTTTGCATGTTTACACAGATAGCGGTGTAGATATTTCCATGTTCATACAGATAGCGGTGTAGATATTTCCATGTTCATCCAGATGGCTGTGTAGTCATATCCATGTTCATAGAGATGGCGGTGAAGATATTACCATGTTCATACAGATAGCAGTGTAGATATTTCCATGTTCATCCAGATGGCTGTGTAGATATATCCATGTTCATACAGATAGCATTGTAGATATTTCCATGTTCATACAGATAGCGGTGTAGGTATTTCCATGTTCATACAGATAGCGGTGTAGATATTTCTATGTTCATACACACGGCGGTGTAGATATTTCCATGTTTATAGATATGGCGGTGTAGATATTTCCAAGTGTAAAGTGATAGCAGTGTATATATTTCCATGTATATGCAGATAGCTTTGTAGATATTTCCATTTTCATGCAGTTAGCGGTGTAGATATTTACATGTTCAAACAGATAGCGGTGTAGATATTTCCATGTTCATTCAGATAGCTTTGTAGATATTTCCATGATCATACAGATAGCGGTGTAGATATTTCCATGTTCATACAGATAGCGGTGTAGATATTTCCATGTTCATACAGATAGCGGTGCTGATATTTCCATGTTTATACAGGTAGCGGTGTAGATATTTCCATGTTTATACAGATAGCGGTGTAGATATTTCCATGTTTATACAGATAGCGGTGTAGATATTTCCATGTTTATTCAGATAGCGGTGTAGATATCTCCATCTTAATACAGATGGCGGTGTAGATATTTATATGTTCATACAGATGGCGTTGCAGATATTTCCATGTTCATACAGATGGCGGTGTAGATATTTCCATGTTCATACAGATAGCGGTGTAGATATTTCCATGTTCATACAGATAGCGGTGTAGATATTTCCATGTTCATACAGATAGCGGTGTAGATATTTCCATGTTCATACAGATAGCGGTGTAGATATTTCCGTGTTCATACAGGTTGCGGTGTAGACATTTCCATGTTCATACAGATAGCAGTGCTGATATTTCCATGTTTATACAGGCAGCAGTGTAGGTATTTCCATGTTTATACAGATAGCGGTTTAGATATCTCCTTCTTAATACAGATGGCGGTGTAGATATTTATATGTTCATACAGATGGCGGTGCAGATATTTCCATGTTCATACAGATGGCGGTGAGGATATTTCCATGTTTATAGATATAGCGGTGTAGTTATTTCCATGTGTAAAGACGTAGCGGTGTAGATATTTCCATGTATATGCAGATAGCTTTGTAGATATTTCCATTTTCATACAGATAGCGGTGTATATATTTACATGTTCAAACATATAGCGGTGTAGATATTTCCATGTTCATACAGATAGCGGTGTAGATGTTTCCATGTTCATACAGATAGCGCTGTAGATAATTACATGTTCATACAGATAGCGTTGTAGATATTTCCATGTTCATACAGATAGCGGTGTAGATGTTTCCATGTTCATACAGATAGCGGTGTAGATATTTACATGTTCAAACATATAGCGGTGTAGATATTTCCATGTTCATACAGATAGCGGTGCAGATATTTCCATGTTCATACAGATAGCAGTTTAGATATTTCCATGTTCATCCAGGAGGCTGTGTAGATATATCCATGTTCATACAGATGGCGTTGAAGATATTTCCTTGTTTATACAGATAGCGGTGTAGTTATTTCCATGTGTAAAGAGATAGCTGTGTAGATATTTCCATGTATATGCAGATAGCTGTGTGGATATTTCCATTTTCATGCAGATTGCGGTTTAGATATTTCCATGTTCAAACAGACAGCGGTGTAGATATTTCCATGTTCATAGAGATAGCGGTGTACATATATCCATGTTCATACAGATAGAGGGGCTGATATTTCCATGTTCATACAGATAGCGGTGCTGATATTTCCATGTTTATACAGGTAGCGGTGTAGATATTTCCATGTTTATACAGGTAGCAGTGTAGATATTTCCATGTTTATACAGAGAGCGGTGTAGATATATCCATGTTTATACAGATAGTGGTGTAGATATCTCCTTCTTAATACAGATGGCGGTGTAGATAATTATATGTTCATACAGATGGCGGTGCAGATATTTCCATGTTCATACAGATGGCGGTGTGGATATTTCCATATTCATACAGATAGCGGTGTAGATATTTCCATGTTTATACAGATAGCGGTGTAGATATTTCCATGTTCATACAGATGGCGGTGCAGATATTTCCATGTTCATACAGATGGCGGTGTAGATATTTCCATGTTCATAGAGATAGCGGTGTAGTTATTTCCATGTGTAAAGAGATAGCTGTGTAGATATTTCCATGTATATGCCGATAGCTCTGTAGATATTTCCATTTTCATGCAGATAGCGGTGTAGATATTTCCATGTTCAAACAGATAGCGGTGTAGATATTTCCATGTTCATACAGATAGCGGTGTAGATATTTCCAAGTTTATACAGATTGCGGTGAAGATGTATGCATATTTACTCAGATAGCGGTGTAGATATTTCCATGTTCATACAGATAGCGGTGCAGATATTTCCATGTTCATACAGATGGCGATGTAGATATTTCCATGCTCATAGAGATAGCGGTGTAGTTATTTCCATGTGTAAAGAGATAGCTGTGTAGATATTTCCATGTATATGCAGATAGCAGTGTAGATATTTCCATTTTCATGCAGACAGCGGTGTAGATATTTCCTTGTTCAAACAGATAGCGGTGTAGATATTTCCATGTTCATACAGATAGCGGTGTAGATATTTCCATGTTCATACTGATAGCGGTGTAGATATTTCCATGTTCATACAGATAGCGGTGTATATATTTCCATGTTCATACAGAGAGTGGTGCTGATTATTCCAGGTTTATACAGGTAGCGGTGTAGATATTTCCTTGTTTATACAGATAGCGGTGTAGTTATTTCCATGTTTATACTGATAGCGGTGTAGATATTTCCATGTTTATGCAGATAGCTCTGTAGATATTTCCATTTTCATGCAGATAGCGGTGTAGATATTTCCATGTTTTAACAGATAGTGGTGTAGACATTTCCATGTTCATACAGATAGCGGTGAAGATATTTCCATGTTTATACAGATTGCGGTGAAGATGTATGCATATTTACACAGATAGTGGTGTAGATATTTCCATGTTCATGCAGATAGCAGTGTAGATATTTCCATGTTTATACAGATAGCGGTGAAGATGTATGCATGTTTATACAGATAGCGGTGTAGATATTTCCATGTTCATCCAGATGGCTGTGTTGATATACCCATGTTCATACAGATGGCGGTGAAGATATTTCCATCTTCATACAGATAGCGGTGTAGTTTTTTCCGTGTGTAAAGAGATAGCTGTGTAGATATTTCCATGCATATGAAGATAGCTGTGTAGATATTTCCATTTTCATGCAGATAGCGGTTTAGATATTTCCATGTTCAAACAGATAGCGGTGTAGATATTTCCATGTTCATAGAGAGAGCGGTGTAGATATTTCCATGTTCATACAGATAGCGGTGTAGATATTTCCATGTTTATACAGACAGTGGTGAAGATGTTTGCATGTTTACACAGATAGCGGTGTAGATATTTCCATGTTCATACAGATAGCGGTGTAGATATTTCCATGTTCATCCAGATGGCTGTGTAGTCATATCCATGTTCATAGAGATGGCGGTGAAGATATTACCATGTTCATACAGATAGCGGTGTAGATATTTCCATGTTCATCCAGATGGCTGTGTAGATATATCCATGTTCATACAGATAGCATTGTAGATATTTCCATGTTCATACAGATATCGGTGTAGGTATTTCCATGTTCATACAGATAGCGGTGTAGATATTTCTATGTTCATACACACGGCAGTGTAGATATTTCCATGTTTATAGATATGGCGGTGTAGATATTTCCAAGTGTAAAGTGATAGCAGTGTATATATTTCCATGTATATGCAGATAGCTTTGTAGATATTTCCATTTTCATGCAGTTAGCGGTGTAGATATTTACATGTTCAAACAGATAGCGGTGTAGATATTTCCATGTTCATTCAGATAGCTTTGTAGATATTTCCATGTTCATACAGATAGCGGTGTAGATATTTCCATGTTCATACAGATAGCGGTGTAGATATTTCCATGTTCATACAGATAGCGGTGCTGATATTTCCATGTATATACAGGTAGCGGTGTAGATATTTCCATGTTTATACAGATAGCGGTGTAGATATTTCCATGTTTATACAGATTGCGGTGTAGATATTTCCATGTTTATTCAGATAGCGGTGTAGATATCTCCATCTTAATACAGATGGCGGTGTAGATATTTATATGTTCATACAGATGGCGTTGCAGATATTTCCATGTTCATACAGATGGCGGTGTAGATATTTCCATGTTCATACAGATAGCGGTGTAGATATTTCCATGTTCATACAGATAGCGGTGTAGATATTTCCATGTTCATACAGATAGCGGTGTAGATATTTCCATGTTCATACAGATAGCGGTGTAGATATTTCCATGTTCATACAGGTTGCGGTGTAGACATTTCCATGTTCATACAGATAGCAGTGCTGATATTTCCATGTTTATACAGGCAGCAGTGTAGGTATTTCCATGTTTATACAGATAGCGGTTTAGATATCTCCTTCTTAATACAGATGGCGGTGAAGATATTTATATGTTCATACAGATGGCGGTGCAGATATTTCCATGTTCATACAGATGGCGGTGAGGATATTTCCATGTTTATAGATATAGCGGTGTAGTTATTTCCATGTGTAAAGACATAGCTGTGTAGATATTTCCATGTATATGCAGATAGCTTTGTAGATATTTCCATTTTCATACAGATAGCGGTGTAGATATTTACATGTTCAAACATATAGCGGTGTAGATATTTCCATGTTCATACAGATAGCGGTGTAGATGTTTCCATGTTCATACAGATAGCGCTGTAGATAATTCCATGTTCATACAGATAGCGGTGTAGATATTTCCATGTTCATACAGATAGCGGTGCTGATATTTCCATGTTTATGCAGATAGCGGTGCTGATGTTTCCATGTTTATACAGGTAACAGTGTAGATATTTCCATGTTTATTCAGATAGCAGTGTAGATATTTCCATCTTAATACTGATGGCGGAGTAGATATTTATATGTTCATTCAGATGGCGGTGCAGATATTTCCATGTTCATACAGATGGCGGTGTAGATATTTCCATGTTCATACAGATAGCGGTGTAGTTATTTCCATGTGTAAAGAGATAGCTTTGTAGATATTTCCATGTATATGCAGATAGCTGTGTAGATATTTCCATTTTCATGCAGAGAGTAGTGTATATATTTCCATCTTCAGATAGAGGTGTATTTATTTCCATGTTCATACAGATAGCGGTGTAGATATTTCCAAGTTTATACAGACAGCGGTGAAGATGTATGCATGTTTACACAGATAGCGGTGTGGAGATTTCCATGTTCATACAGATAGCGGTGTATGTATTTCCATGTTGATACAGATAGCGGTTCAGATATTTCCATGTTCATACAGATAGCAGTTTAGATATTTCCATGTTCATCCAGGAGGCTGTGTAGATATATCCATGTTCATACAGATGGCGTTGAAGATATTTCCTTGTTTATACAGATAGCGGTGTAGTTATTTCCATGTGTAAAGAGATAGCTGTGTAGATATTTCCATGTATATGCAGATAGCTGTGTGGATATTTCCATTTTCATGCAGATTGCGGTTTAGATATTTCCATGTTCAAACAGACAGCGGTGTATATATTTCCATGTTCATAGAGATAGCGGTGTAGATATATCCATGTTCATACAGATAGAGGGGCTGATATTTCCATGTTCATACAGATAGCGGTGCTGATATTTCCATGTTTATACATGTAGCGGTGTAGATATTTCCATGTTTATACAGGTAGCAGTGTAGGCATTTCCATGTTTATACAGAGAGCGGTTTAGATATATCCATGTTTATACAGATAGCGGTGTAGATATCTCCTTCTTAATACAGATGGCGGTGTAGATAATTATATGTTCATACAGATGGCGGTGCAGATATTTCCATGTTCATACAGATGGCGGTGTGGATATTTCCGTATTCATACAGATAGCGGTGTAGATATTTCCATGTTCATACAGATGGCGGTGCAGATATTTCCATGTTCATACAGATGGCGGTGTAGATATTTCCATGTTCATAGAGATAGCGGTGTAGTTATTTCCATGTGTAAAGAGATAGCTGTGTAGATATTTCCATGTATATGCAGATAGCTCTGTAGATATTTCCATTTTCATGCAGATAGCGGTGTAGATATTTCCATGTTCAGATAGCGGTGTAGATATTTCCATGTTCATACAGATAGCGGTGTAGATATTTCCAAGTTTATACAGATTGGGGTGAAGATGTATGCATATTTACTCAGATAGCGGTGTAGATATTTCCATGTTCATACAGATAGCGGTGTAGATATATCCATGTTCATAGAGAGAGCTGTGTAGATATTTCCATGTTCATACAGGTAGTGGTGTCGATATTTCCATGTTCATACAGATAGCAGTGTAGCTCTTTCCATGTTCATAGAGATAGCGGTGTAGGTATTTCCATGTTCATACAGATAGCGGTGTAGATATTTCCCTGTTCATACAGATAGCGGTGCTGATATTTCCATGTTTATACAGGTAGCGGTGTAGATATTTCCATGTTTATACAGATAGCGTTGTAGATATTTCCATGTTTATACAGATAGCAGTGTAGTTATTGCTAAGTTTATACAGATAGCGTTGTGGATATTTCCATCTTAATATAGATGGGGGTGTAGATATTTATATGTTCATACAGATGGCGGTGCAGATATTACCATGTTCATACAGATGGCGGTGTAGATATTTCCATGTTCATACAGATTGCGGTGTAGATATTTCTATGTTCATACAGATAGCGGTGTAGTTATTTCCATGTGTAAAGAGATAGCTGTGTAGATATTTCCATGTATATGCAGATAGCAGAGTAGATATTTCCATTTTCAAGCAGATAGCAGTGTAGATATTTCCATGTTCAAACAGATAGCGGTGTAGATATTTCCATGTTCATACAGATAGCGGTGTAGATATTTCCATGTTCATACAGATAGCGGTGTAGATATTTCCATGTTTATACAGGCAGCGGTGTAGATATTTCCATGTTTATACAGATAGCGGTGTAGATATCTCCTTGTTAATACAGATGGCGGTGTAGATATTTAGAGGCTCATACAGATGGCGTTGCAGATATTTCCATGTTCATACAGATGGCGGTGTAGCTATTTCCATGTGCATACAGATAGCGGTGTAGATATATCCATGTTCATAGAAATAGCGGTGTAGATATTTCCATGTTCATACAGATATCGGTGCTGATATTTCCAAGTTTATACAGATAGCGGTGAAGATATTTCCTTCTTAATACAGATGGCGGTGTAGATATTTATAAGTTCATACAGATGGCGGTGCCGATATTTCCATGTTCATACAGACGGCAATGTAGATATTTCCATGTTCATACAGATAGTGGTGTAGTTATTTCCATGTGTAAAGAGATACCTGTGTAGATATTTCCATGTATATGCAGATAGCTGTGTAGATATTTCCATTTTCATGCAGACAGCGGTGTAGATATTTCCTTGTTCAAACAGATAGCGGTGTAGATATTTCCATGTTCATAAAGATAGCAGTGTAGATATTTCCATGTTCATACTAATAGCGGTGTAGATATTTCCATGGTCATTCAGATAGCGGTGTATATACTTCCATGTTCATACAGATAGTGGTGCTGATATTTCCATGTTTATACAGGTAGCGGTGTAGATATTTCCATGTTTATACAGATAGCGGTGTAGATATTTCCATGTTTATGCAGATAGCGGTGTAGATATCTCCATCTTAATACAGATGGCCGTGTAGATATTTATATGTTCATACAGATGGCGGTGCAGACATTTCCATGTTCATACAGATGGTGGTGTAGATATTTCCATGTTCATACAGATAGCGGTGTAGATATTTCCATGTTCATACAGATAGCGGTGTAGATATTTCCATGTTCATACAGACAGCGGTGTAGATATTTCCATGTTTATACAGACTGCGGTGAAGATGTATGCATGTTTACACAGATAGCGGTGTAGATATTTCCATGTTCATCCAGATGGCTGTGTAGATATTTCCATGTTTATACAGATAGCGGTGTAGATATCTCCTTCTTAATACAGATGGCGGTGTAGATATTTATAAGTTCATACAGATGGCGGTGCAGATATTTCCATGTTCATACAGATGGCGATGTAGATATTTCCATGCTCATAGAGATAGCGGTGTAGTTATTTCCATGTGTAAAGAGATAGCTGTGTAGAAATTTCCATGTATATGCAGATAGCTGTGTAGATATTTCCATTTTCATGCAGACAGCGGTGTAGATACTTCCTTGTTCAAACAGATAGCGGTGTAGATATTTCCATGTTCATACAGATAGCGGTGTAGATATTTCCATGTTCATACTGATAGCGGTGTAGATATTTCCATGTTCATACAGATAGCGGTGTATATATTTCCATGTTCATACAGATAGTGGTGCTGATTATTCCATGTTTATACAGGTAGCGGTGTAGATATTTCCTTGTTTATACAGATAGCGGTGTAGTTATTTCCATGTTTATACAGATAGCGGTGTAGATATTTCCATGTTTATGCAGATAGCGCTGTAGATATTTCCATGTTTATACAGATAGCGGTGTAGATATCTCCATCTTAATACAGATGGCGGTGTAGATATTTATATGTTCATACAGATGGCCGTGCAGATATTTCCATGTTCATACAGATAGCGGTGTAGTTATTTCCATGTGTAAAGAGATAGCTGTGTAGATATTTCCATGTATATGCAGATAGCTGTGTAGATATTTCCATTTTCATGCAGATAGCGGTTTAGATATTTCCATGTTCAAACAGATAGCGGTGTAGATATTTCCATGTTTATACAGATAGCGGTGAAGATGTATGCATGTTTACACACATAGTGGTGTAGATATTTCCATGTTCATACAGATAGCGGTGTAGATATTTCCATGTTCATCCAGATGGCTGTGTAGATATATCCATGTTCATACAAATAGCGGTGTAGATATTTCCATGTTCATACAGATAGTGGTGTAGATATTTCCATGTTCATACAGATAGCGGTGTAGCTATTTCCATGTTCATACAGATAGCTGTGTAGATATTTCCATTTTCATGCAGACAGCGGTGTAGATATTTCCTTGTTCAAACAGATAGCGGTGTAGATATTTCCATGTTCATAAAGATAGCAGTGTAGATATTTCCATGTTCATACTAATAGCGGTGTAGATATTTCCATGGTCATACAGATAGCGGTGTATATACTTCCATGTTCATACAGATAGTGGTGCTGATATTTCCATGTTTATACAGGTAGCGGTGTAGATATTTCCATGTTTATACAGATAGCGGTGTAGATATTTCCATGTTTATGCAGATAGCGGTGTAGATATCTCCATCTTATTACAGATGGCCGTGTAGATATTTATATGTTCATACAGATGGCGGTGCAGACATTTCCATGTTCATACAGATGGTGGTGTAGATATTTCCATGTTCATACAGATAGCGGTGTAGATATTTCCATGTTCATACAGATAGCGGTGTAGATATTTCCATGTTCATACAGACAGCGGTGTAGATATTTCCATGTTTATACAGACTGCGGTGAAGATGTATGCATGTTTACACAGATAGCGGTGTAGATATTTCCATGTTCATCCAGATGGCTGTGTAGATATTTCCATGTTTATACAGATAGCGGTGTAGATATCTCCTTCTTAATACAGATGGCGGTGTAGATATTTATAAGTTCATACAGATGGCGGTGCAGATATTTCCATGTTCATACAGATGGCGATGTAGATATTTCCATGCTCATAGAGATAGCGGTGTAGTTATTTCCATGTGTAAAGAGATAGCTGTGTAGAAATTTCCATGTATATGCAGATAGCTGTGTAGATATTTCCATTTTCATGCAGACAGCGGTGTAGATACTTCCTTGTTCAAACAGATAGCGGTGTAGATATTTCCATGTTCATACAGATAGCGGTGTAGATATTTCCATGTTCATACTGATAGCGGTGTAGATATTTCCATGTTCATACAGATAGCGGTGTATATATTTCCATGTTCATACAGATAGTGGTGCTGATTATTCCATGTTTATACAGGTAGCGGTGTAGATATTTCCTTGTTTATACAGATAGCGGTGTAGTTATTTCCATGTTTATACAGATAGCGGTGTAGATATTTCCATGTTTATGCAGATAGCGCTGTAGATATTTCCATGTTTATACAGATAGCGGTGTAGATATCTCCATCTTAATACAGATGGCGGTGTAGATATTTATATGTTCATACAGATGGCCGTGCAGATATTTCCATGTTCATACAGATAGCGGTGTAGTTATTTCCATGTGTAAAGAGATAGCTGTGTAGATATTTCCATGTATATGCAGATAGCTGTGTAGATATTTCCATTTTCATGCAGATAGCGGTTTAGATATTTCCATGTTCAAACAGATAGCGGTGTAGATATTTCCATGTTTATACAGATAGCGGTGAAGATGTATGCATGTTTACACACATAGTGGTGTAGATATTTCCATGTTCATACAGATAGCGGTGTAGATATTTCCATGTTCATCCAGATGGCTGTGTAGATATATCCATGTTCATACAAATAGCGGTGTAGATATTTCCATGTTCATACAGATAGTGGTGTAGATATTTCCATGTTCATACAGATAGCGGTGTAGCTATTTCCATGTTCATACAGATAGCGGTGTAGATATTTCCATCTTCGTACACATAGCGGTGTAGATATTTCCAAGTTCATACAGATAGCTCTGTAGCTATTTCCACGTTCATACAGATAGCGGTGTAGATATTTCCATGTTCATCCAGATGGCTGTACAGATATATCCATGTTCATACAGATGGCGGTGATGATAATTCCATGTTCATACAGATAGCGGTGTAGATATTTCCATCTTCGTACAGATAGCGGTGTAGATATTTCCATGTTCATACAGATAGTGGTGTAGATATTTCCATGTTCATACAGATAGCGGTGTAGATATTTCCATGTTCATACAGATAGCGGAGTAGGAATTTCCACGTTCATACAGATAGAGGGACTGATATTTCCATGTTCATACAGATAGCGGTGTAGTTATTTCCATGTGTAAAGAGATAGCTGTGTAGATATTTCCATGTATATGCAGATAGCTCTGTAGATATTTCCATTTTCATGCAGATAGCGGTTTAGATATTTCCATGTTTTAACAGATAGCGGTGTAGACATTTCCATGTTCATACAGATAGCGGTGAAGATATTTCCATGTTTATACAGATTGCGGTGAAGATGTGTGCATATTTACACAGATAGTGGTGTAGATATTTCCATGTTCATGCAGATAGCAGTGTAGATATTTCCATGTTTATACAGATAGCGGTGAAGATGTATGCATGTTTATACAGATAGCGGTGTAGATATTTCCATGTTCATCCAGATGGCTGTGTTGATATATCCATGTTCATACAGATGGCGGTGAAGATATTTCCATCTTCATACAGATAGCTGTGTAGTTTTTTCCGTGTGTAAAGAGATAGCTGTGTAGATATTTCCATGCATATGAAGATAGCTGTGTAGCTATTTCCATTTTCATGCAGATAGCGGTTTAGATATTTCCATGTTCAAACAGATAGCGGTGTAGATATTTCCATGTTCATAGAGAGAGCGGTGTAGATATTTCCATGTTCATACAGATAGCGGTGTAGATATTTCCATGTTTATACAGACAGTGGTGAAGATGTTTGCATGTTCACACAGATAGCGGTGTAGATATTTCCATGTTCATACAGATAGCGGTGTAGATATTTCCATGTTCATCCAGATGGCTGTGTAGTCATATCCATGTTCATAGAGATGGCGGTGAAGATATTACCATGTTCATACAGATAGCGGTGTAGATATTTCCATGTTCATCCAGATGGCTGTGTAGATATATCCATGTTCATACAGATAGCGGTGTAGATATTTCCATGTTCATACAGATAGCGGTGTAGGTATTTCCATGTTCATACAGATAGCGGTGTAGATATTTCCATGTTCATACAGACGGCGGTGTAGATATTTCCATGTTTATAGATATGGCGGTGTAGATATTTCCAAGTGTAAAGTGATAGCAGTGTATATATTTCCATGTATATGCAGATAGCTTTGTAGATATTTCCATTTTCATGCAGTTAGCGGTGTAGATATTTACATGTTCAAACAGATAGCGGTGTAGATATTTCCATGTTCATTCAGATAGCTTTGTAGATATTTCCATGTTCATACAGATAGCGGTGTAGATATTTCCATGTTCATACAGATAGCGGTGTAGATATTTCCATGTTCATACAGATAGCAGTGCTGATATTTCCATGTTTATACAGGTAGCGGTGTAGATATTCCCATGTTTATAGAGATAGCGGTGTAGATATTTCCATGTTTATACAGATAGCGGTGTAGATATTTCCATGTTTATTCAGATAGCGGTGTAGATATCTCCATCTTCATACAGATGGCGGTGTAGATATTTGTATGTTCATACAGATGGCTGTGCAGATATTTCCATGTTCATACAGATGGCGTTGTAGATATTTCCATGTTCATACAGATAGCGGTGTAGATATTTCCATGTTCATACAGGTAGCGGTGTAGATTTTTCCATGTTCATACAGATAGCGGTGCTGATATTTCCATGTTTATACAGGCAGCGGTGTAGATATATCCATGTTTATACAGATAGCGGTGTAGATATCTCCTTCTTAATACAGATGGCCGTGTAGATATTTATAAGTTCATACAGATGGCCGTGTAGATATTTCCATGTTCATACAGATGGCGGTGTAGATATTTCCATGTTTATAGATATAGCGGTGTAGTTATTTCCATGTGTAAAGAGATAGCTGTGTAGATATTTGCATGTATATGCAGATAGCTTTGTAGATATTTCCATTTTCATGCAGATAGCGGTGTAGATATTTACATGTTCAAACAGATAGCGGTGAAGATATTTCCATGTTCATTCAGATAGCTTTGTAGATATTTCCATGTTCATACAGATAGCGGTGTAGATATTTCCATGTTCATACAGATAGTGGTGCTGATATTTCCATGTTTATACTGGTAGCGGTGTAGATATTTCCATGTTTATAGAGATAGCGGTGTAGATATTTCCATGTTTATACAGATAGCGGTGTAGATATTTCCATGTTTATTCAGATAGCGGTGTAGATATCTCCACCTTAATACAGATGGCGGTGTAGATATTTATATGTTCATACAGATGGCGTTGCAGATATTTCCATGTTCATACAGATGGCGGTGTAGATATTTCCATGTTCATACAGATAGCGGTGTAGATATTTCCATGTTCATACAGATAGCGGTGTAGATATTTCCATGTTCATACAGATAGCGGTGTAGATATTTCCATGTTCATACAGATAGCGGTGTAGATATTTCCATGTTCATACAGGTTGCGGTGTAGATATTTCCATGTTCATACAGATAGCAGTGCTGATATTTCCATGTTTATACAGGCAGCAGTGTAGGTATTTCCATGTTTATACAGATAGCGGTTTAGATATCTCCTTCTTAATACAGATGGCTGTGTAGATATTTATATGTTCATACAGATGGCGGTGCAGATATTTCCATGTTCATACAGATGGCGGTGAGGATATTTCCATGTTTATAGATATAGAGGTGTAGTTATTTCCATGTGTAAAGAGATAGCTGTGTAGATATTTCCATGTATATGCAGATAGCTTTGTAGATATTTCCATTTTCATACAGATAGTGGTGTAGATATTTACATGTTCAAACATATAGCGGTGTAGATATTTCCATGTTCATACAGATAGCGGTGTAGATGTTTCCATGTTCATACAGATAGCGCTGTAGATAATTCCATGTTCATACAGATAGCGGTGTAGATATTTCCATGTTCATACAGATAGCGGTGCTGATATTTCCATGTTTATGCAGATAGCGGTGCTGATGTTTCCATGTTTATACAGGTAGCAGTGTAGATATTTCCATGTTTATTCAGATAGCAGTGTAGATATTTCCATCTTAATACTGATTGCCGAGTAGATATTTATATGTTCATACAGATGGCGGTGCAGATATTTCCATGTTCATACAGATGGCGGTGTAGATATTTCCATGTTCATACAGATAGCGGTGTAGTTATTTCCATGTGTAAAGAGATAGCTTTGTAGATATTTCCATGTATATGCAGATAGCTGTGTAGATATTTCCATTTTCATGCAGAGAGTGGTGTGTATATTTCCATCTTCAGATAGAGGTGTATTTATTTCCATGTTCATACAGATAGCGGTGTAGATATTTCCAAGTTTATACAGACAGCGGTGAAGATGTATGCATGTTTACACAGATAGCGGTGTGGAGATTTCCATGTTCATACAGAGGGTTGTGCAGATATATCCATGTTCATACAGATAGCGGTGTAGATATTTCCATTTTCATACAGATAGCGGTGTAGGTATTTCCATGTTCATACAGATGGCTGCGTAGATATATCCATGTTCATACCGATTGCGGTGAAGATATTTCCTTGTCCATGCAGATAGCGGTGTAGATATTTCCATGTTCATACAGATAGCGGTGTATGTATTTCCATGTTGATACAGATAGCGGTTCAGATATTTCCATGTTCATACAGATAGCAGTTTAGTTATTTCCATGTTCATCCAGGAGGCTGTGTAGATATATCCATGTTCATACAGACGGCGTTGAAGATATTTCCTTGTTTATACAGATAGCGGTGTAGTTATTTCCATGTGTAAAGAGATAGCTGTGTAGATATTTCCATGTATATGCAGATAGCTGTGTGGATATTTCCATTTTCATGCAGATTGCGGTTTAGATATTTCCATGTTCAAACAGACAGCGGTGTAGATATTTCCATGTTCATAGAGATAGCGGTGTAGATATATCCATGTTCATACAGATAGAGGGGCTGATATTTCCATGTTCATACAGATAGCGGTGCTGATATTTCCATGTTTATACAGGTAGCGGTGTAGATATTTCCATGTTTATACAGGTAGCAGTGTAGACATTTCCATGTTTATACAGAGAGCGGTTTAGATATATCCATGTTTATACAGATAGCGGTGTAGATATCTCCTTCTTAATACAGATGGCGGTGTAGATAATTATATGTTCATACAGATGGCGGTGCAGATATTTCCATGTTCATACAGATGGCGGTGTGGATATTTCCATATTCATACAGATAGCGGTGTAGATATTTCCATGTTTATACAGATAGCGGTGTAGATATTTCCATGTTCATACAGCTGGCGGTGCAGATATTTCCATGTTCATACAGATGGCGGTGTAGATATTTCCATGTTCATAGAGATAGCGGTGTAGTTATTTCCATGTGTAAAGAGATAGCTGTGTAGATATTTCCAGGTATATGCAGATAGCTCTGTAGATATTTCCATTTTCATGCAGATAGCGGTGTAGATATTTCCATGTTCAAACAGATAGCGGTGTAGATATTTCCAAGTTTATACAGATTGCGGTGAAGATGTATGCATATTTACTCAGATAGCGGTGTAGATATTTCCATGTTCATACAGATAGCGGTGTAGATATATCCATGTTCATACAGAGAGCTGTGTAGATATTTCCATGTTCATACAGGTAGTGGTGTCGATATTTCCATGTTCATACAGATAGCAGTGTAGCTCTTTCCATGTTCATAGAGATAGCGGTGTAGGTATTTCCATGTTCATACAGATAGCGGTGTAGATATTTCCCTGTTCATACAGATAGCGGTGCTGATATTTCCATGTTTATACAGGTAGCGGTGTAGATATTTCCATGTTTATACAGATAGCGGTGTAGATATTTCCATGTTTATACAGATAGCAGTGTAGTTATTGCTAAGTTTATACAGATAGCGTTGTGGATATTTCCATCTTAATATAGATGGGGGTGTAGATATTTATATGTTCATACAGATGGCGGTGCAGATATTACCATGTTCATACAGATGGCGGTGTAGATATTTCCATGTTCATACAGATTGCGGTGTAGATATTTCTATGTTCATACAGATAGCGGTGTAGTTATTTCCATGTGTAAAGAGATAGCTGTGTAGATATTTCCATGTATATGCAGATAGCAGAGTAGATATTTCCATTTTCAAGCAGATAGCAGTGTAGATATTTCCATGTTCAAACAGATAGCGGTGTAGATATTTCCATGTTCATACAGATAGCGGTGTAGATATTTCCATGTTCATACAGATCGCGGTGTAGATATTTCCATGTTCATCCAGATGGCTGTGTAGATATATCCATGTTCATACAGATAGCGGTGTAGATATATCCATGTTCATACAGATAGCGGTGTAGATATTTCCATGTTTATACAGGCAGCGGTGTAGATATTTCCATGTTTATACAGATAGCGGTGTAGATATCTCCTTGTTAATACAGATGGCGGTGTAGATATTTAGAGGCTCATACAGATGGCGTTGCAGATATTTTCATGTTCATACAGATGGCGGTGTAGCTATTTCCATGTGCATACAGATAGCGGTGTAGATATATCCATGTTCATACAGATAGCGGTGCTGATATTTCCAAGTTTATACAGATAGCGGTGAAGATATTTCCTTCTTAATACAGATGGCGGTGTAGATATTTATAAGTTCATACAGATGGTGGTGCAGATATTTCCATGTTCATACAGACGGCAATGTAGATATTTCCATGTTCATACAGATAGCAGTGTAGATATTTCCATTTTCATGCAGACAGCGGTGAAGATATTTCCTTGTTCAAACAGATAGCGGTGTAGATATTTCCATGTTCATACAGATAGCAGTGTAGATATTTCCATGTTCATACTAATAGCGGTGTAGATATTTCCATGTTCATACAGATAGCGGTGTATATACTTCCATGTTCATACAGATAGTGGTGCTGATATTTCCATGTTTATACAGGTAGCGGTGTAGATATTTCCATGTTTATACAGATAGCGGTGTAGTTATTTCCATGGTTATACAGATAGCGGTGTAGATATTTCCATGTTTATGCAGATAGCGGTGTAGATATCGCCATCTTAATACAGATGGCCGTGTAGATATTTATATGTTCATACAGATGGCGGTGCAGACATTTCCATGTTCATACAGATGGCGGTGTAGATATTTCCATGTTCATACAGATAGCGGTGTAGATATTTCCATGTTCATACAGATAGCGGTGTAGATATTTCCATGTTCATACAGACAGCGGTGTAGATATTTCCATGTTTATACAGACTGCGGTGAAGATGTATGCATGTTTACCCAGATAGCGGTGTAGATATTTCCATGTTCATCCAGATGGCTGTGTAGATATTTCCATGTTTTTACAGATAGCGGTGTAGATATTTCCATGTTCATACAGATAGCGGTGTAGATATTTCCATGTTCATACAGATAGCAGTGTAGATATTTCCATGTTCAAACAGATAGCGGTGTAGATATCTCCATCTTAATACAGATGGCGGTGTAGATATTTATATGTTCATACAGATGGCAGTGCAGATATTTCCATGTTCATACAGATGGCTTTGTAGATATTTCCATGTTTATAGAGATAGCGGTGTAGATATTTCCATGTTCATACAGATGGCTGTGTAGATATATCCATGTTCATACAGATAGCGGTGTAGATATTTCCATGTTCATACAGATAGCGGTGTAGATATTTCCATGTTTATACAGATAGCGGTGAAATGTATGCATGTTTACACAGATCGCGGTGTAGATATTTCCATGTTCATCCAGATCGCTGTGTAGACATATCCATATTCATACAGATGGCGGTGAAGATATTTCCAAGTTCATACAGATTGCGGTGTAGATATTTCCATGTTCATACAGATGGCGGTGTAGATATTTTCATGTTCATACAGATGGCGGTGCAGATATTTCCATGTTCATACTGATAGCGGTGCTGATATTTCCATTTTTATACAGATAGCGGTGTAGATATTTCCATGTTTATACAGATAGCGGTGTAGATATTTCCATGTTTATAAAGATAGCGGTGTAGATATCTCCATCTTAATACAGATGGCGGTGTAGATATTTATATGTACATACAGATGGTTGTGCAGATATTTCCATGTTCATACAGATGGCTGTGTAGATATATCCATGTTCATACAGATAGCGGTGTAGATATTACCATGTTCATCCAGATGGCTGTGTAGATATTTCCATGTTTTTACAGATAGCGGTGTAGATATTTCCATGTTCATACAGATAGCGGTGTAGATATTTCCATGTTCATACAGATAGCAGTGTAGATATTTCCATGTTCAAACAGATAGCGGTGTAGATATCTCCATCTTAATACAGATGGCGGTGTAGATATTTATATGTTCATACAGATGGCAGTGCAGATATTTCCATGTTCATACAGATGGCGGTGTAGATATTTCCATGTTTATAGAGATAGCGGTGTAGTTATTTCCATGTGTAAAGAGATAGGTTTGTAGTTATTTCCATGTATATGCAGATAGCTGTTTAGATATTTCTATTTTCATGCAGATAGCGGTTTAGATATTTCCATGTTCAAACAGATAGCGGTGTAGATATTTCCATGTTCATCCAGATGGCTGTGTAGCTATATCCATGTTCATACAGATAGTGGTGTAGATATTTCCATGTTCATACAGATAGCGGTGTAGATATTTCCATGTTTATACAGATAGCGGTGAAATGTATGCATGTTTACACAGATAGCGGTGTAGATATTTCCATGTTCATACAGATCGCGGTGTAGATATTTCCATGTTCATCCAGATCGCTGTGTAGACATATCCATATTCATACAGATGGCGGTGAAGATATTTCCAAGTTCATACAGATTGCGGTGTAGATATTTCCATGTTCATTCAGATAGCGGTGTAGATATTTTCATGTTCATACAGATGGCGGTGCAGATATTTCCATGTTCATACTGATAGCGGTGCTGATATTTCCATTTTTATACAGATAGCGGTGTAGATATTTCCATGTTTATACAGATAGCGGTGTAGATATTTCCATGTTTATACAGATAGCGTTGTAGATATCTCCTTAATAAAGATGGCGGTGTTGATATTTGTATGTTCATACAGATGGCAGTGAAGATATTTCCATGTTCATACAGATGGCGGTGTAGATATTTCCATGTTTATAGAGATAGCGGTGTAGTTATTTCCACGTGTAAAGAGATAGCCGAATAGATATTTCCATGTATATGCAGACAGCTGTGTCGATATTTCCATTTTCATGCAGACAGTGGTGTAGATATTTCCATGTTCAAACAGATAGCGGTGTAGATGTTTCCATGTTCATACAGACAGCGGTGTATATATTTCCATGTTCATACAGATAGTGGTGTAGATATTTCCATGTTCATACAGATAGCGGTGTAGATATTTCCATGTTCATACAGATAGCGGTGTAGATATTTCCATGTTCATACAGATAGCGGTGTAGATATTTCCATGTTCATACAGATTGCGGTGTAGATATTTCCATGTACATACAGATAGCGGTGCTGATATTTCCATGATTATACAGGTAGCGGTGCAGATATTTCCATGTTTATACACATAGCGGTGTAGATATTTCCATCTTTATACAGATAGCGGTGTAGGTATTTCCATGTTTATTCAGATAGCGGTGTAGATATCTCCATCTTAATACAGATGGCGGAGTAGATATTTATATGTACATACAGATGGCGGTGCAGATATTTCCATGTTCATACAGAAAGCGGTGTAGCTATTTCCATGTTCATACAGATAGCGGTGTAGATATTTCCATGTTCATCCAGATGGCTGTGTAGACATATCCATGTTCATACAGATGGCGGTGAAGATAATTCCATGTTCATACAGATAGCGGTGTAGATATTTCCATGTTCATACAGATAGTGGTGCAGATATTTCCATGTTCACACAGATAGAGGGGCTGATATTTCCATGTTCATACAGATAGCGGTGCTGATATTTCCATGTTTTTATAGGTTGCGGTGTAGATATTTCCATGTTTATACAGATAACGGTGTAGATATTTCCATGTTTATACAGATAGCGGTGTAGATATTTCCATGTTTATACAGATAGCGGTGTAGATATCTCCATCTTAATACAGATGGCGGTGTAGATATTTATATGTTCATACAGATGGCCGTGCAGATATTTCCATGTTCATACAGATAGCGGTGTAGTTATTTCCATGTGTAAAGAGATAGCTGTGTAGATATTTCCACGTATATGCACTTAGCTCTGTAGATATTTGCATTTTCATGCATATAGCGGTTTAGATATTTCCAAGTTCAAACAGCGGTGTAGATATTTCCATGTTCATACAGATAGCGGTGTAGATATTTCCATGTTCATACAGATAGCGGTGTAGATATTTCCATGTTCATACAGATAGCGGTGTAGATATTTCCATGTCCATCCAGATGGCTGTGTAGATATATCCATGTCCATCCAGATGGCTGTGTAGATATATCCATGTTCATACAGATAGCGGTGTAGTTATTTCCATGTTCATACAGATAGCGGTGTAGATATTACCATGTTCATCCAGATGGCTGTGTAGATATTTCCATGTTTTTACAGATAGCGGTGTAGATATTTCCATGTTCATACAGATAGCGGTGTAGATATTTCCATGTTCATACAGATAGCAGTGTAGATATTTCCATGTTCAAACAGATAGCGGTGTAGATATCTCCATCTTAATACAGATGGCGGTGTAGTTATTTATATGTTCATACAGATGGCAGTGCAGATATTTCCATGTTCATACAGATGGCGGTGTAGATATTTCCATGTTTATAGAGATAGCGGTGTAGTTATTTCCATGTGTAAAGAGATAGGTTTGTAGTTATTTCCATGTATATGCAGATAGCTGTTTAGATATTTCTATTTTCATGCAGATAGCGGTTTAGATATTTCCATGTTCAAACAGATAGCGGTGTAGATATTTCCATGTTCATCCAGATGGCTGTGTAGATATATCCATGTTCATACAGATAGTGGTGTAGATATTTCCATGTTCATACAGATCGCGGTGTAGATATTTCCATGTTTATACAGAAAGCGGTGAAATGTATGCATGTTTACACAGATAGCGGTGTAGATATTTCCATGTTCATACAGATCGCGGTGTAGATATTTCCATGTTCATCCAGATCGCTGTGTAGACATATCCATATTCATACAGATGGCGGTGAAGATATTTCCAAGTTCATACAGACTGTGGTGTAGATATTTCCATGTTCATACAGATAGCGGTGTAGATATTTTCATGTTCATACAGATGGCGGTGCGGATATTTCCATGTTCATACTGATAGCGGTGCTGATATTTCCATTTTTATACAGATAGCGGTGTAGATATTTCCATGTTTATACAGATAGCGGTGTAGATATTTCCATGTTTATACAGATAGCGGTGTAGATATCTCCTTAATAAAGATGGCGGTGTTGATATTTGTATGTTCATACAGATGGCAGTGAAGATATTTCCATGTTCATACAGATGGCGGTGTAGATATTTCCATGTTTATAGAGATAGCGGTGTAGTTATTTCCACGTGTAAAGAGATAGCCGAATAGATATTTCCATGTATATGCAGACAGCTGTGTAGATATTTCCATTTTCATGCAGACAGTGGTGTAGATATTTCCATGTTCAAACAGATAGCGGTGTAGATATTTCCATGTTCATACAGACAGCGGTGTATATATTTCCATGTTCATACAGATAGCGGTGTAGATATTTCCATGTTCATACAGATAGCGGTGTAGATATTTCCATGTTCATACAGATAGCGGTGTAGATATTTCCATGTTCATACAGATAGCGGTGTAGATATTTCCATGTTCATACATATTGCGGCGTAGATATTTCCATGTACATACAGATAGCGGTGCTGATATTTCCATGATTATACAGGTAGCGGTGCAGATATTTCCATGTTTATACACATAGCGGTGTAGATATTTCCATGTTTATACAGATAGCGGTGTAGGTATTTCCATGTTTATTCAGATAGCGGTGTAGATATCTCCATCTTAATACAGATGGCGGAGTAGATATTTATATGTACATACAGATGGCGGTGCAGATATTTCCATGTTCATACAGAAAGCGGTGTAGCTATTTCCATGTTCATACAGATAGCGGTGTAGATATTTCCATGTTCATCCAGATGGCTGTGTAGACATATCCATGTTCATACAGATGGCGGTGAAGATAATTCCATGTTCATACAGATAGCGGTGTAGATATTTCCATGTTCATACAGATAGTGGTGCAGATATTTCCATGTTCACACAGATAGAGGGGCTGATATTTCCATGTTCATACAGATAGCGGTGCTGATATTTCCATGTTTTTATAGGTTGCGGTGTAGATATTTCCATGTTTATACAGATAACGGTGTAGATATTTCCATGTTTATACAGATAGCGGTGTAGATATTTCCATGTTTATACAGATAGCGGTGTAGATATCTCCATCTTAATACAGATGGCGGTGTAGATATTTATATGTTCATACAGATGGCCGTGCAGATATTTCCATGTTCATACAGATAGCGGTGTAGTTATTTCCATGTGTAAAGAGATAGCTGTGTAGATATTTCCACGTATATGCACATAGCTCTGTAGATATTTCCATTTTCATGCATATAGCGGTTTAGATATTTCCAAGTTCAAACAGCGGTGTAGATATTTCCATGTTCATACAGATAGCGGTGTAGATATTTCCATGTTCATACAGATAGCGGTGTAGATATTTCCATGTTCATACAGATAGCGGTGTAGATATTTCCATGTTCATACAGACTGCGGTGAAGACGTATGCATGTTTACACAGATAGCAGTGTAGATATTTCCATCTTCAGATAGCGGTGTAGATATTTCCATGTTCATAGAGATAGCGGTGTAGATATTTCCATGTTCATACAGACAGCGGTGTAGATATTTCCATATTTATACAGACTGCGGTGAAGACGTATGCATGTTTACACAGATAGCGGTGTAGATATTTCCATGTTCATCCAGATGGCTGTGTAGATATTTCCATGTTTATACAGATAGCGGTGTAGATATTTCCATGTTCATACAGATAGCGGTTTAGATATTTCCATGTTCATCCAGATGGCTGTGTAGATATATCCATGTTCATACAGATAGCGGTTTAGATATTTCCATGTTCATACAGATAGCGGTGTAGATATTTCCATGTTCATACAGATAGTAGTGTAGATATTTCCATGTTCAAACAGATAGCGGTGTAGATATCTCCATCTTAATACAGATGGCGGTGTAGATATTTATAAGCTCATACAGATGGCAGTGCAGATATTTCCATGTTCATACAGATGGCGGTGTAGATATTTCCATGTTTATAGAGATAGCGGTGTAGTTATTTCCATGTGTAAAGAGATAGGTTTGTAGTTATTTCCATGTATATGCAGAGAGCTGTGTAGATATTTCTATTTTCATGCAGATAGCGGTTTAGATATTTCCATGTTCAAACAGATAGCGGTGTAGATATTTCCATGTTCATCCAGATGGCTGTGTAGATATATCCATGTTCATACAGATAGCGGTGTAGATATTTCCATGTTCATACAGATAGCGATGTAGATATTTCCATGTTTATACAGATAGCGGTGAAATGTATGCATGTTTACACAGATAGCGGTGTAGATATTTCCATGTTCATACAGATCGCGGTGTAGATATTTCCATGTTCATCCAGATCGCTGTGTTGACATATCCATATTCATACAGATGGCGGTGAAGATATTTCCATGTTCATACAGTTTGCCGTGTAGATATTTCCATGTTCATACAGATAGCGGTGTAGATATCTCATTGTTCATACAGATAGCGGTGTAGATATTTCCATGTTCACACGGATGGCCGTGCAGATATTTCCATGTTCATACTGATAGCGGTTTAGATATCTCCATGTTCATACAGATGGCGGTGTAGATATTTCCATGTTCATACAGATAGCGGTGTAGTTATCTCCATGTTCATACAGATGGCGGTGTAGATATTTCCATGCTCATACAGATAGCGGTGTACTTATTTCCATGTGTAAAGAGATAGCTATGTAGATATTTCCATGTACATGCAGATAGCTGTGTAGATATTTCCATTTTCTTACAGATAGCGGTGTAGATATTTCCATGTTTATACAGATAGCGGTGTAGATATCTCCTTCTTAATACAGATGGCGGTGTACATATTTATATGTTCATACAGATGGCTGTGAAGTTATTTCCATGTTCATACAGATGGCGGTGTAGATATTTCCATGTTTATAGAGATAGCGGTGTAGTTATTTCCATGTGTAAAGAGATAGCTGTGTAGATATTTCCATGTATACGCAGATAGCTGTGTAGATATTTCCATTTTCATGCAGATAGCGGTTTAGATATTTCCATGTTCAAACAGATATCGGTGTAGATATTTCCATGTTCATTCAGATAGCGGTGTAGATATTTCCATGTTTATACAGGTAGCGCTGAAGATGTATGCAGGTTTACACAGTTAGAGGTGTAGATATATCCATGTTCATACAGATAGCGGTGTAGATATTTCCATGTTCATCCAGATGGCTGTGTAGATATATCCATGTTCATACAGATAGCGGTGTAGTTATTTCCATATTCATACAGATAGTGGTGTAGATATTTCCATGTTCATACAGATAGCGGTGTAGCTATTTCCATGTTCATACAGATAGCGGTGTAGATATTTCCATGTTCGTACAGATAGCGGTGTAGATATTTCCATGTTCATACAGATAGCTTTGCTTATATTTCCATGTTTATACAGGTAGCGGTGTAGATATTTCCATGTTTATACAGATAGCGGTGTATATATTTCCATGTTTATACAGATAGCGGTGTAGATATTTCTAGGTTTATACAGATAGAGGTGTAGATATCTGCTTCTTAATACAGATGGCGGTGTAGATATTTATATGTTCATACAGATGGCGGTGCAGATATTTCCATGTTCATACAGATAGCGGTGTAGATATTTCCATGTTTATAGAGATAGCGGTGTAGTTATATCCATGTGTAAAGAGATAGCTGTGTAGATATTTCCATGTATATTCAGATAGCTGTGTAGATATTTCCATTTTCATGCAGACAGCGGTGTAGATATTTCCATGTTCATACATATAGCGGTGTAGATATTTCCATGTTCATACAGATAGCGGTGTGGATATTTCCATGTTCATACAGATAGCGGTGTAGTTATTTCCATGTTCATACAGATAGCGGTGCTGTTATTTCCATGTTTATACAGGTAGCGGTGTAGATATTTCCATGTTTATACAGATAGCGGTGTAGATATTTCCATGTTTATACAGATAGCGGTGTAGATATTTCCATGTTTATACAGATAGTGGTGTAGATATCTCCATGTTAATACAGATGGCGGTATAGATATTTATATGTTCATGCAGATGGCGGTGCAGATATTTCCATATTCATACAGATAGCGGTGTAGCTATTTCCATGTTCATACAGATAGCGGTGTAGATATTTCCATGTTCATCCAGATGGCTGTGTAGACATATCCGTGTTCATACAGATGGCAGTGAAGATAATTCAATGTTTATACATCTAGCGGTGTAGATATTTCCATGTTCATACAGATAGCAGTGTAGGTATTTCCATGTTCATACAGATAGAGCTGCTGATATTTCCATGTTCATACAGATAGCGGTGCTGATATTTCCATGTTTATACAGGTAGCGGTGTAGATATTTCCATGTTTATACAGATAGCGGTGTAGTTATTTCCATGTTTATACAGATAGCGGTGTAGATATTTCCATGTTTATACTGATAGCGGTGTAGATATCTCCATCTTAATACAGATGGCCGTGTAGATATTTATATGTTCATACAGATGGCGGTGCAGATATTTCCATGTTCATACAGATGGCGGTGTAGATATTTCCATGTTCATACAGATAGCGGTGTAGTTATTTCCATGTGTAAAGAGATAGCTGTGTAGATATTTCCATGTATATGCAGATAGCTCTGTAGATATTTCCATTTTCATGCAGATAGCGGTGTAGATATTTCCATGTTCAAACAGATAGCGGTGTAGACATTTCCATGTTCATTCAGATAGCGGTGAAGATATTTCCATGTTTATACAGATTGCGGTGAAGATGTATACATATTTACACAGATAGCGGTGTAGATATTTCCATGTTCATACAGATAGCGGTGTAGATATTTCCATGTTCATCCAGATGGCTGTGTAGATATATCCATGTTCATACAGATAGCGGTGTAGTTATTTCCATGTTCATACAGGTAGTGGTGTAGATATTTCCATGTTCATACAGATAGCGGTGTAGCTATTTCCATGTTCATACAGATAGCGGTGTAGATATTTCCATGTTCATAGAGATAGCGGTGCAGATATTTCCGTGTTCATACAGATAGCGGTGCTGATATTTCTATGTTTATACAGGTAGCGGTGTAGATATTTCCATGTTTATACAGATAGCGGTGTAGATATTTCCATATTTATACAGATAGCGGTGTAGATATTTCCATGTTTATACATATAGCGGTGTAGATATCTCCATCTTAATATAGATTGGGGTGTAGATATTTATATCTTCATACAGATGTCGGTGCACATATTTCCATGTTCATACAGATGGCAGTGTAGATATTTGCATGTATATAGAGATAGCGCTGTAGTTATTTCCATGTGTAAAGAGATAGCTTTGTAGATATTTCCATGTATATGTAGATCGCTGTGTAGATATTTCCATTTTCATGCAGATAGCGGTGTAGATATTTCCATGTTCAGATAGCGGTGTAGATATTTCCATGTTCATGCAGATAGCAGTGTAGATATTTCCATGTTTATACAGATAGCGGTGAAGATGTATGCATGTTTATACAGATAGCTGTGTAGATAATTCCATGTTCATCCAGATGGCTGTGTTGATATATCCATGTTCATACAGATGGCGGTGAAGATATTTCCATGTTCATACAGATACCGGTGTAGTTATTTCCGTGTGTAAAGAGATAGCTGTGTAGATATTTCCATGCATATGCAGATAGCCGTGTAGATATTTCCATTTTCATGCAGATAGTGTTTTAGATATTTCCATGTTCAAACAGATAGCGGTGTAGATATTTCCATGTTCATAGAGAGAGCGGTGTAGATATTTCCATGTTCATACAGATAGCGGTGTAGATATTTCCATGTTTATACAGATAGTGGTGAAGATGTATGCATGTTTACACAGATAGCGGTGTAGATATTTCCATGTTCATTCAGATAGCGGTGTAGATATTTCCATGTTCATCCAGATGGCTGTGTAATCATATCCATGTTCATACAGATGGCGGTGAAGATATTTCCATGTTCATACAGATAGTGGTGTAGATATTTCCATGTTCATCCAGATGGCTGTGTAGTTATATCCATGTTCATACAGATAGCAGTGTAGATAATTCCATGTTCATACAGATAGCGGTGTAGATATTTCCATGTTCATACAGATAGCGGTGTAGATACTTCCATGTTCATAGAGATAGCGGTGTAGATATTTCCATGTTCATCCAGATGGCTGTGTAGATATATCCATGTTCATACAGATAGCGGTGTAGATATTTCCATGTTCATACACATAGAAGTGTAGATATTTCCATGTTCGTACAGATACTGGTGTAGCTATTTCCATGTTCATGCAGATAGCGTTGTAGATACTTCCATGTTCATAGAGATAGCGGTGTAGATATTTCCATGTTCATACAGATAGCGGTGCTGGTATTTCCATATTTATACAGGTAGCGGTGTAGATATTTCCATGTTTATACAGATAGCGGTGTAGATATTTCCAGGTTTATAAAGATAGCGGTGTAGATATTTCCAAGTTTATACAGATAGCGGTGAAGATATCTCCATCTTAATACAGATGGCGGTGTAGATATTTATATGTTCATAGAGATGGCAGTGCAGATATTTCCATGTTCATACAGATGGCGGTGTAGATATTTCCATGTTTATAGAGATAGCGGTTTAGATATTTCCATGTGTAAAGATTTAGGTTTGTAGATATTTTCATGTATATGCAGATAGCTGTGTAGATATTTCTATTTTCATGCAGATAGCGGTTTAGATATTACCATTTTCAAACAGATAGCGGTGTAGATATTTCCATGTTCATACAGATAGCGGTGTAGATATTTCCATGTTTATACAGATTGCGGTGAAACGTATGCAAGTTTATACAGATAGCGGTGTAGCTATTTCCATGTTCAACCAGATGGCTGTGTAGACATATCCATGTTCATTCAGATGGCGGTGAAGACATTTCCATGTTCATACAGATAGCGGTGTAGATATTTCCATGTTCATACAGATAGCGGTGTAGATATTTCCATGTTCATACAGATGGCTGTGTAGATATATCCATGTTCATACACATGGCGGTGAATATATTTCCATGTTCATACAGATAGCGGTGTAGATATTTCCATGTTCATACAGATAGCGGTGCAGATATTTCCATGTTCATACAGATAGCGGTGCTGATATTTCCATGTTTATACAGATAGCGTTGTAGATATTTCCATGTTTATACAGATAGCGGTGTAGATATCTCCTTCTTAATACAGATGGCGGTGTACATATTTATATGTTCATACAGATGGCTGTGAAGATATTTCCATGTTCATACAGATGGCGGTGTAGATATTTCCATGTTTATAGAGATAGCGGTGTAGTTATTTCCATGTGTAAAGAGATAGCTGTGTAGATATTTCCATGTATATGCAGATAGCTGTGTAGATATTTCCATTTTCATGCAGACAGCTGTGTAGATATTTCCATGTTCAAACAAATAGCGGTGTAGATATTTCCATGTTCATACAGATAGCGGTGTAGATATTTCCATGTTCATACAGATAGTGGTGTAGATATTTCCATGTTCATACAGATAGCGGTGTAGATATTTCCATGTTCATACAGATAGCGGTGTAGATATTTCCATGTTCATACATATAGCGGTGTAGATATTTCCATGTACATACAGATAGCGGTGCTGATATTTCCATGATTATACAGGTAGCGGTGCAGATATTTCCATGTTTATACACATAGCGGTGTAGATATTTCCATGTTTATACAGATAGCGGTGTAGGTATTTCCATGTTTATACAGATAGCGGTGTAGATATCTCCATCTTAATACAGATGGCGGAGTAGATATTTATATGTACATACAGATGGCGGTGCAGATATTTCCATGTTCATACAGAAAGCGGTGTAGCTATTTCCATGTTCATACAGATAGCGGTGTAGATATTTCCATGTTCATCCAGATGGCTGTGTAGACATATCCATGTTCATACAGATGGCGGTGAAGATAATTCCATGTTCATACAGATAGCGGTGTAGATATTTCCATGTTCATACAGATAGTGGTGCAGATATTTCCATGTTCACACAGATAGAGGGGCTGATATTTCCATGTTCATACAGATAGCGGTGCTGATATTTCCATGTTTTTATAGGTAGCGGTGTAGATATTTCCATGTTTATACAGATAACGGTGTAGATATTTCCATGTTTATACAGATAGCGGTGTAGATATTTCCATGTTTATACAGATAGCGGTGTAGATGTCTCCATCTTAATACTGATGGCGGTGTAGATATTTATATGTTCATACAGATGGCCGTGCAGATATTTCCATGTTCATACAGATAGCGGTGTAGTTATTTCCATGTGTAAAGAGATAGCTGTGTAGATATTTCCACGTATATGCACATAGCTCTGTAGATATTTCCATTTTCATGCATATAGCGGTTTAGATATTTCCAAGTTCAAACAGCGGTGTAGATATTTCCATGTTCATACAGATAGCGGTGTAGATATTTCCATGTTCATACAGATAGCGGTGTAGATATTTCCATGTTCATACAGATAGCGGTGTAGATATTTCCATGTCCATCCAGATGGCTGTGTAGATATATCCATGTCCATCCAGATGGCTGTGTAGATATATCCATGTTCATACAGATAGCGGTGTAGTTATTTCCATGTTCATACAGATAGTGGTGTAGATATTTCCATGTTCATACAGATAGCGGTGTAGATATTTCCATGTTCATACAGATGGCAGTGTAGATATTTGCATGTATATAGAGATAGCGCTGTAGTTATTTCCATGTGTAAAGAGATAGCTTTGTAGATATTTCCATGTATATGTAGATCGCTGTGTAGATATTTCCATTTTCATGCAGATAGCGGTGTAGATATTTCCATGTTCAGATAGCGGTGTAGATATTTCCATGTTCATGCAGATAGCAGTGTAGATATTTCCATGTTTATACAGATAGCGGTGAAGATGTATGCATGTTTATACAGATAGCTGTGTAGATAATTCCATGTTCATCCAGATGGCTGTGTTGATATATCCATGTTCATACAGATGGCGGTGAAGATATTTCCATGTTCATACAGATACCGGTGTAGTTATTTCCGTGTGTAAAGAGATAGCTGTGTAGATATTTCCATGCATATGCAGATAGCCGTGTAGATATTTCCATTTTCATGCAGATAGTGTTTTAGATATTTCCATGTTCAAACAGATAGCGGTGTAGATATTTCCATGTTCATAGAGAGAGCGGTGTAGATATTTCCATGTTCATACAGATAGCGGTGTAGATATTTCCATGTTTATACAGATAGTGGTGAAGATGTATGCATGTTTACACAGATAGCGGTGTAGATATTTCCATGTTCATTCAGATAGCGGTGTAGATATTTCCATGTTCATCCAGATGGCTGTGTAATCATATCCATGTTCATACAGATGGCGGTGAAGATATTTCCATGTTCATACAGATAGTGGTGTAGATATTTCCATGTTCATCCAGATGGCTGTGTAGTTATATCCATGTTCATACAGATAGCAGTGTAGATAATTCCATGTTCATACAGATAGCGGTGTAGATATTTCCATGTTCATACAGATAGCGGTGTAGATACTTCCATGTTCATAGAGATAGCGGTGTAGATATTTCCATGTTCATCCAGATGGCTGTGTAGATATATCCATGTTCATACAGATAGCGGTGTAGATATTTCCATGTTCATACACATAGAAGTGTAGATATTTCCATGTTCGTACAGATACTGGTGTAGCTATTTCCATGTTCATGCAGATAGCGTTGTAGATACTTCCATGTTCATAGAGATAGCGGTGTAGATATTTCCATGTTCATACAGATAGCGGTGCTGGTATTTCCATATTTATACAGGTAGCGGTGTAGATATTTCCATGTTTATACAGATAGCGGTGTAGATATTTCCAGGTTTATAAAGATAGCGGTGTAGATATTTCCAAGTTTATACAGATAGCGGTGAAGATATCTCCATCTTAATACAGATGGCGGTGTAGATATTTATATGTTCATAGAGATGGCAGTGCAGATATTTCCATGTTCATACAGATGGCGGTGTAGATATTTCCATGTTTATAGAGATAGCGGTTTAGATATTTCCATGTGTAAAGATTTAGGTTTGTAGATATTTTCATGTATATGCAGATAGCTGTGTAGATATTTCTATTTTCATGCAGATAGCGGTTTAGATATTACCATTTTCAAACAGATAGCGGTGTAGATATTTCCATGTTCATACAGATAGCGGTGTAGATATTTCCATGTTTATACAGATTGCGGTGAAACGTATGCAAGTTTATACAGATAGCGGTGTAGCTATTTCCATGTTCAACCAGATGGCTGTGTAGACATATCCATGTTCATTCAGATGGCGGTGAAGATATTTCCATGTTCATACAGATAGCGGTGTAGATATTTCCATGTTCATACAGATAGCGGTGTAGATATTTCCATGTTCATACAGATGGCTGTGTAGATATATCCATGTTCATACAGATGGCGGTGAATATATTTCCATGTTCATACAGATAGCGGTGTAGATATTTCCATGTTCATACAGATAGCGGTGCAGATATTTCCATGTTCATACAGATAGCGGTGCTGATATTTCCATGTTTATACAGATAGCGTTGTAGATATTTCCATGTTTATACAGATAGCGGTGTAGATATCTCCTTCTTAATACAGATGGCGGTGTACATATTTATATGTTCATACAGATGGCTGTGAAGATATTTCCATGTTCATACAGATGGCGGTGTAGATATTTCCATGTTTATAGAGATAGCGGTGTAGTTATTTCCATGTGTAAAGAGATAGCTGTGTAGATATTTCCATGTATATGCAGATAGCTGTGTAGATATTTCCATTTTCATGCAGACAGCTGTGTAGATATTTCCATGTTCAAACAAATAGCGGTGTAGATATTTCCATGTTCATACAGATAGCGGTGTAGATATTTCCATGTTCATATAGATAGTGGTGTAGATATTTCCATGTTCATACAGATAGCGGTGTAGATATTTCCATGTTCATACAGATAGCGGTGTAGATATTTCCATGTTCATACATATAGCGGTGTAGATATTTCCATGTACATACAGATAGCGGTGCTGATATTTCCATGATTATACAGGTAGCGGTGCAGATATTTCCATGTTTATACACATAGCGGTGTAGATATTTCCATGTTTATACAGATAGCGGTGTAGGTATTTCCATGTTTATTCAGATAGCGGTGTAGATATCTCCATCTTAATACAGATGGCGGAGTAGATATTTATATGTACATACAGATGGCGGTGCAGATATTTCCATGTTCATACAGAAAGCGGTGTAGCTATTTCCATGTTCATACAGATAGCGGTGTAGATATTTCCATGTTCATCCAGATGGCTGTGTAGACATATCCATGTTCATACAGATGGCGGTGAAGATAATTCCATGTTCATACAGATAGCGGTGTAGATATTTCCATGTTCATACAGATAGTGGTGCAGATATTTCCATGTTCACACAGATAGAGGGGCTGATATTTCCATGTTCATACAGATAGCGGTGCTGATATTTCCGTGTTTTTATAGGTAGCGGTGTAGATATTTCCATGTTTATACAGATAACGGTGTAGATATTTCCATGTTTATACAGATAGCGGTGTAGATATTTCCATGTTTATACAGATAGCGGTGTAGATGTCTCCATCTTAATACTGATGGCGGTGTAGATATTTATATGTTCATACAGATGGCCGTGCAGATATTTCCATGTTCATACAGATAGCGGTGTAGTTATTTCCATGTGTAAAGAGATAGCTGTGTAGATATTTCCACGTATATGCACATAGCTCTGTAGATATTTCCATTTTCATGCATATAGCGGTTTAGATATTTCCAAGTTCAAACAGCGGTGTAGATATTTCCATGTTCATACAGATAGCGGTGTAGATATTTCCATGTTCATACAGATAGCGGTGTAGATATTTCCATGTTCATACAGATAGCGGTGTAGATATTTCCATGTCCATCCAGATGGCTGTGTAGATATATCCATGTCCATCCAGATGGCTGTGTAGATATATCCATGTTCATACAGATAGCGGTGTAGTTATTTCCATGTTCATACAGATAGTGGTGTAGATATTTCCATGTTCATACAGATAGCGGTGTAGCTATTTCCATGTTCATACAGACAGCGGTGTATATATTTCCATGTTCGTACAGATAGCGGTGTAGATATTTCCATGTTCATACAGATAGCTGTGCTATTTCCATGTTTATACAGGTAGCGGTGTAGATATTTCCAGGTTTATACAGATAGTGGGGTAGATATTTCCATGTTTACACAGATAGCGGTGTAGATATTTCCAGGTTTATACAGATAGCGGTGCAGATATCTCCTTCTTAATACAGATGGCGGTGTAGATATTTATATGTTCATACAGATGGCTGTGCAGATATTTCCATGTTCAAACAGATGGCGGTGTAGATATTTCCATGTTTTTAGAGATAGCGGTGTAGTTATTTCCATGTGTATAGAGATAGCTGTGTAGATATTTCCATGTATATGCAGATATCTGTGTAGATATTTACATTTTCATGCAGACAGCGGTGTAGATATTTCCATGTTCAAACAGATAGCGGTGTAGATATTTCCATGTTCATACATATAGCGGTGTGGATATTTCCATGTTCATACAGATAGCGGTGTAGATATTTCCATGTTCATACAGATAGCGGTGTAGATATTTCCATGTTCATACAGATAGCGGTGATGATATTTCCATGTTTATACAGGTAGCGGTGTAGATATTTCCATGTTTATACAGATAGTGGTGTAGATATTTCCATGTTTATACAGATAGCGGTGTAGATATTTCCATGTTTATACAGATAGCGGTGTAGATATCTCCATCTTAATACAGATGGCGGTGTAGATATTTATATGTTCATACAGATGGCGGTGCAGATATTTCCATGTTCATACAGATAGCGGAGCAGCTATTTCCATGTTCATACAGATAGCGGTGTAGATATTTCCATGTTCCTCCAGATGGCTGTGTAGACATATCCATGTTCACACAGATGGCGTTGTAGATAATTCCATGTTCATACATCTAGCGGTGTAGATATTTCCATGTTCATACAGGTAGCGTTGTAGATATTTCCATGTTCATACAGAGAGAGGGGCTGATATTTCCATGTTCATACAGATAGCGGTGCTGATATTTCCATGTTTATACAGGTAGCGGTGTAGATATTATCATGTTTATACAGATAGCGGTGTAGATATTTCCATGTTTATACAGATAGCGGTGTAGGTATTTCCATGTTTATACAGAAAGCGGTGTAGGTATCTCCATCTTAATACAGATGGCGGTGTAGATATTTATATGTTCATACAGATGGCCGTGCAGATATTTCCATGTTCATACAGATAGCGGTGTAGTTATTTCCATGTGTAAAGAGATAGCTGTGCAGATATTTCCATGTATATGCAGATAGCTGTGTAGATATTTCCATTTTCATGCAGATAGCGGTTCAGATATTTCCATGTTCTAACAGATAGCGGAGTAGCTATTTCCGTGTTCGTACAGATAGCGGTGTAGATATTTCCATGTTCATCCAGATGGTTGTGTAGATATATCCATGTTAATACAGATAGCAGTGTAGATATTTCCATGTTCATACAGATAGCAGTGTAGATATTTCCATGTTTACACAGATAGCGGTGAAGATGTATGCATGTTTACACAGATAGCGGTGTATATATTTCCATGTTCATACAGATAGCTGTGTAGGTATTTCCATGTTCATCCAGATGGCTGAGTACATATATCCATGTTCATACAGATGGCGGTGAAGATATTTCCATGTTCATACAGATAACGGTGTAGATATTTAAATGTTCATACATATATCGGTGTAGATATTTCCATGTTCATACAGATGGCTGTGTAGATATATCCATGTTCATACAGATGACGGTGAAGATATTTCCAGGTTCATACAGATAGCGGTGTAGATATTTCCATGTTCATACAGATAGCAGTGTAGATATTTCCATGTTAATATCGATAGCGGTGCTGATATTTCCATGTTTATACAGGAAGCGGTGTAGATATTTCCATGTTTATACAGATAGCGTTGTAGATATTTCCATGTTTATACAGATAGCGGTGTAGATATTTCCATGTTTATACAGATAGCGGTGTAGGTATCTCCTTCTTAATACAGATGGCAGTGTAGATATTTATAAGTTCATACAGATGGCGGTGCAGATATTTCCATGTTCATACAGATGGCGAAGTAGATATTTCCATGCTTATGGAGATAGCGGTGTAGTTATTTCCATGTGTAAAGAGATAGCTGTGTAGATATTTCCATGTATATGCAGATAGCTGTGTAGATATTTCCATTTTCATGCAGACAGCGGTGTAGATATTTCCTTGTTCAAACAGATAGCGGTGTAGATATTTCCATGTTCATACAGATAGCAGTGTAGATATTTCCATGTTCATACTGATAGCGGTGTAGATATTTCCATGTTCATACAGATAGCGGTGTATATATTTCCATGTTCATACAGATAGTGGTGCTGATATATCCATGTTTATACAGGTAGCAGTGTAGATATTTCCATGTTTGTACAGATAGCGGTGTAGTTATTTCCATGTATATACAGATAGCGGTGTAGATATTTCCATGTTTATGCAAATAGCGGTGTAGATATCTCCATCTTAATACAGATGGCGGTGTAGATATTTATATGTTCATACAGATGGCGGTGCAGATATTTCCATGTTCATACAGATGGCAGTGCAGATATTTCCATGTTCATACAGATAGCGATGTAGTTATTTCCATGTGTAAAGAGATAGCTGTGTAGATATTTCCATGTATATGCAGATAGCAGTGTAGATATTTCCATCTTCAGATAGCGGTGTAGATATTTCCATGTTCATAGAGATAGCGGTGTAGATATTTCCATGTTCATACAGACAGCGGTGTAGATATTTCCATATTTATACAGACTGCGGTGAAGACGTATGCATGTTTACACAGATAGCGGTGTAGATATTTCCATGTTCATCCAGATGGCTGTGTAGATATTTCCATGTTTATACAGATAGCGGTGTAGATATTTCCATGTTCATACAGATAGCGGTTTAGATATTTCCATGTTCATCCAGATGGCTGTGTAGATATATCCATGTTCATACAGATAGCGGTTTAGATATTTCCATGTTCATACAGATAGCGGTGTAGATATTTCCATGTTCATACAGATAGTAGTGTAGATATTTCCATGTTCAAACAGATAGCGGTGTAGATATCTCCATCTTAATACAGATGGCGGTGTAGATATTTATAAGCTCATACAGATGGCAGTGCAGATATTTCCATGTTCATACAGATGGCGGTGTAGATATTTCCATGTTTATAGAGATAGCGGCGTAGTTATTTCCATGTGTAAAGAGATAGGTTTGTAGTTATTTCCATGTATATGCAGAGAGCTGTGTAGATATTTCTATTTTCATGCAGATAGCGGTTTAGATATTTCCATGTTCAAACAGATAGCGGTGTAGATATTTCCATGTTCATCCAGATGGCTGTGTAGATATATCCATGTTCATACAGATAGCAGTGTAGATATTTCCATGTTCATACAGATAGCGATGTAGATATTTCCATGTTTATACAGATAGCGGTGAAATGTATGCATGTTTACACAGATAGCGGTGTAGATATTTCCATGTTCATACAGATCGCGGTGTAGATATTTCCATGTTCATCCAGATCGCTGTGTTGACATATCCATATTCATACAGATGGCGGTGAAGATATTTCCATGTTCATACAGTTTGCCGTGTAGATATTTCCATGTTCATACAGATAGCGGTGTAGATATCTCATTGTTCATACAGATAGCGGTGTAGATATTTCCATGTTCACACGGATGGCCGTGCAGATATTTCCATGTTCATACTGATAGCGGTTTAGATATCTCCATGTTCATACAGATGGCGGTGTAGATATTTCCATGTTCATACAGATAGCGGTGTAGTTATCTCCATGTTTATACAGATGGCGGTGTAGATATTTCCATGCTCATACAGATAGCGGTGTACTTATTTCCATGTGTAAAGAGATAGCTATGTAGATATTTCCATGTACATGCAGATAGCTGTGTAGATATTTCCATTTTCTTACAGATAGCGGTGTAGATATTTCCATGTTTATACAGATAGCGGTGTAGATATCTCCTTCTTAATACAGATGGCGGTGTACATATTTATATGTTCATACAGATGGCTGTGAAGTTATTTCCATGTTCATACAGATGGCGGTGTAGATATTTCCATGTTTATAGAGATAGCGGTGTAGTTATTTCCATGTGTAAAGAGATAGCTGTGTAGATATTTCCATGTATACGCAGATAGCTGTGTAGATATTTCCATTTTCATGCAGATAGCGGTTTAGATATTTCCATGTTCAAACAGATATCGGTGTAGATATTTCCATGTTCATTCAGATAGCGGTGTAGATATTTCCATGTTTATACAGGTAGCGCTGAAGATGTATGCAGGTTTACACAGTTAGAGGTGTAGATATATCCATGTTCATACAGATAGCGGTGTAGATATTTCCATGTTCATCCAGATGGCTGTGTAGATATATCCATGTTCATACAGATAGCGGTGTAGTTATTTCCATATTCATACAGATAGTGGTGTAGATATTTCCATGTTCATACAGATAGCGGTGTAGCTATTTCCATGTTCATACAGATAGCGGTGTAGATATTTCCATGTTCGTACAGATAGCGGTGTAGATATTTCCATGTTCATACAGATAGCTTTGCTTATATTTCCATGTTTATACAGGTAGCGGTGTAGATATTTCCATGTTTATACAGATAGCGGTGTATATATTTCCATGTTTATACAGATAGCGGTGTAGATATTTCTAGGTTTATACAGATAGAGGTGTAGATATCTGCTTATTAATACAGATGGCGGTGTAGATATTTATATGTTCATACAGATGGCGGTGCAGATATTTCCATGTTCATACAGATAGCGGTGTAGATATTTCCATGTTTATAGAGATAGCGGTGTAGTTATATCCATGTGTAAAGAGATAGCTGTGTAGATATTTCCATGTATATTCAGATAGCTGTGTAGATATTTCCATTTTCATGCAGACAGCGGTGTAGATATTTCCATGTTCATACATATAGCGGTGTAGATATTTCCATGTTCATACAGATAGCGGTGTGGATATTTCCATGTTCATACAGATAGCGGTGTAGTTATTTCCATGTTCATACAGATAGCGGTGCTGTTATTTCCATGTTTATACAGGTAGCGGTGTAGATATTTCCATGTTTATACAGATAGCGGTGTAGATATTTCCATGTTTATACAGATAGCGGTGTAGATATTTCCATGTTTATACAGATAGTGGTGTAGATATCTCCATGTTAATACAGATGGCGGTATAGATATTTATATGTTCATGCAGATGGCGGTGCAGATATTTCCATATTCATACAGATAGCGGTGTAGCTATTTCCATGTTCATACAGATAGCGGTGTAGATATTTCCATGTTCATCCAGATGGCTGTGTAGACATATCCGTGTTCATACAGATGGCAGTGAAGATAATTCAATGTTTATACATCTAGCGGTGTAGATATTTCCATGTTCATACAGATAGCAGTGTAGGTATTTCCATGTTCATACAGATAGAGCTGCTGATATTTCCATGTTCATACAGATAGCGGTGCTGATATTTCCATGTTTATACAGGTAGCGGTGTAGATATTTCCATGTTTATACAGATAGCGGTGTAGTTATTTCCATGTTTATACAGATAGCGGTGTAGATATTTCCATGTTTATACTGATAGCGGTGTAGATATCTCCATCTTAATACAGATGGCCGTGTAGATATTTATATGTTCATACAGATGGCGGTGCAGATATTTCCATGTTCATACAGATGGCGGTGTAGATATTTCCATGTTCATACAGATAGCGGTGTAGTTATTTCCATGTGTAAAGAGATAGCTGTGTAGATATTTCCATGTATATGCAGATAGCTCTGTAGATATTTCCATTTTCATGCAGATAGCGGTGTAGATATTTCCATGTTCAAACAGATAGCGGTGTAGACATTTCCATGTTCATTCAGATAGCGGTGAAGATATTTCCATGTTTATACAGATTGCGGTGAAGATGTATACATATTTACACAGATAGCGGTGTAGATATTTCCATGTTCATACAGATAGCGGTGTAGATATTTCCATGTTCATCCAGATGGCTGTGTAGATATATCCATGTTCATACAGATAGCGTTGTAGTTATTTCCATGTTCATACAGGTAGTGGTGTAGATATTTCCATGTTCATACAGATAGCGGTGTAGCTATTTCCATGTTCATACAGATAGCGGTGTAGATATTTCCATGTTCATAGAGATAGCGGTGCAGATATTTCCGTGTTCATACAGATAGCGGTGCTGATATTTCTATGTTTATACAGGTAGCGGTGTAGATATTTCCATGTTTATACAGATAGCGGTGTAGATATTTCCATATTTATACAGATAGCGGTGTAGATATTTCCATGTTTATACATATAGCGGTGTAGATATCTCCATCTTAATATAGATTGGGGTGTAGATATTTATATCTTCATACAGATGTCGGTGCACATATTTCCATGTTCATACAGATGGCAGTGTAGATATTTGCATGTATATAGAGATAGCGCTGTAGTTATTTCCATGTGTAAAGAGATAGCTTTGTAGATATTTCCATGTATATGTAGATCGCTGTGTAGATATTTCCATTTTCATGCAGATAGCGGTGTAGATATTTCCATGTTCAGATAGCGGTGTAGATATTTCCATGTTCATGCAGATAGCAGTGTAGATATTTCCATGTTTATACAGATAGCGGTGAAGATGTATGCATGTTTATACAGATAGCTGTGTAGATAATTCCATGTTCATCCAGATGGCTGTGTTGATATATCCATGTTCATACAGATGGCGGTGAAGATATTTCCATGTTCATACAGATACCGGTGTAGTTATTTCCGTGTGTAAAGAGATAGCTGTGTAGATATTTCCATGCATATGCAGATAGCCGTGTAGATATTTCCATTTTCATGCAGATAGTGTTTTAGATATTTCCATGTTCAAACAGATAGCGGTGTAGATATTTCCATGTTCATAGAGAGAGCGGTGTAGATATTTCCATGTTCATACAGATAGCGGTGTAGATATTTCCATGTTTATACAGATAGTGGTGAAGATGTATGCATGTTTACACAGATAGCGGTGTAGATATTTCCATGTTCATTCAGATAGCGGTGTAGATATTTCCATGTTCATCCAGATGGCTGTGTAATCATATCCATGTTCATACAGATGGCGGTGAAGATATTTCCATGTTCATACAGATAGTGGTGTAGATATTTCCATGTTCATCCATATGGCTGTGTAGTTATATCCATGTTCATACAGATAGCAGTGTAGATAATTCCATGTTCATACAGATAGCGGTGTAGATATTTCCATGTTCATACAGATAGCGGTGTAGATACTTCCATGTTCATAGAGATAGCGGTGTAGATATTTCCATGTTCATCCAGATGGCTGTGTAGATATATCCATGTTCATACAGATAGCGGTGTTGATATTTCCATGTTCATACACATAGAAGTGTAGATATTTCCATGTTCGTACAGATACTGGTGTAGCTATTTCCATGTTCATGCAGATAGCGTTGTAGATACTTCCATGTTCATAGAGATAGCGGTGTAGATATTTCCATGTTCATACAGATAGCGGTGCTGGTATTTCCATATTTATACAGGTAGCGGTGTAGATATTTCCATGTTTATACAGATTGCGGTGAAGATGTATACATATTTACACAGATAGCGGTGTAGATATTTCCATGTTCATACAGATAGCGGTGTAGATATTTCCATGTTCATCCAGATGGCTGTGTAGATATATCCATGTTCATACAGATAGCGTTGTAGTTATTTCCATGTTCATACAGGTAGTGGTGTAGATATTTCCATGTTCATACAGATAGCGGTGTAGCTATTTCCATGTTCATACAGATAGCGGTGTAGATATTTCCATGTTCATAGAGATAGCGGTGCAGATATTTCCGTGTTCATACAGATAGCGGTGCTGATATTTCTATGTTTATACAGGTAGCGGTGTAGATATTTCCATGTTTATACAGATAGCGGTGTAGATATTTCCATATTTATACAGATAGCGGTGTAGATATTTCCATGTTTATACATATAGCGGTGTAGATATCTCCATCTTAATATAGATTGGGGTGTAGATATTTATATCTTCATACAGATGTCGGTGCACATATTTCCATGTTCATACAGATGGCAGTGTAGATATTTGCATGTATATAGAGATAGCGCTGTAGTTATTTCCATGTGTAAAGAGATAGCTTTGTAGATATTTCCATGTATATGTAGATCGCTGTGTAGATATTTCCATTTTCATGCAGATAGCGGTGTAGATATTTCCATGTTCAGATAGCGGTGTAGATATTTCCATGTTCATGCAGATAGCAGTGTAGATATTTCCATGTTTATACAGATAGCGGTGAAGATGTATGCATGTTTATACAGATAGCTGTGTAGATAATTCCATGTTCATCCAGATGGCTGTGTTGATATATCCATGTTCATACAGATGGCGGTGAAGATATTTCCATGTTCATACAGATACCGGTGTAGTTATTTCCGTGTGTAAAGAGATAGCTGTGTAGATATTTCCATGCATATGCAGATAGCCGTGTAGATATTTCCATTTTCATGCAGATAGTGTTTTAGATATTTCCATGTTCAAACAGATAGCGGTGTAGATATTTCCATGTTCATAGAGAGAGCGGTGTAGATATTTCCATGTTCATACAGATAGCGGTGTAGATATTTCCATGTTTATACAGATAGTGGTGAAGATGTATGCATGTTTACACAGATAGCGGTGTAGATATTTCCATGTTCATTCAGATAGCGGTGTAGATATTTCCATGTTCATCCAGATGGCTGTGTAATCATATCCATGTTCATACAGATGGCGGTGAAGATATTTCCATGTTCATACAGATAGTGGTGTAGATATTTCCATGTTCATCCATATGGCTGTGTAGTTATATCCATGTTCATACAGATAGCAGTGTAGATAATTCCATGTTCATACAGATAGCGGTGTAGATATTTCCATGTTCATACAGATAGCGGTGTAGATACTTCCATGTTCATAGAGATAGCGGTGTAGATATTTCCATGTTCATCCAGATGGCTGTGTAGATATATCCATGTTCATACAGATAGCGGTGTTGATATTTCCATGTTCATACACATAGAAGTGTAGATATTTCCATGTTCGTACAGATACTGGTGTAGCTATTTCCATGTTCATGCAGATAGCGTTGTAGATACTTCCATGTTCATAGAGATAGCGGTGTAGATATTTCCATGTTCTTACAGATAGCGGTGCTGGTATTTCCATATTTATACAGGTAGCGGTGTAGATATTTCCATGTTTATACAGATAGCGGTGTAGATATTTCCAGGTTTATAAAGATAGCGGTGTAGATATTTCCAAGTTTATACAGATAGCGGTGAAGATATCTCCATCTTAATACAGATGGCGGTGTAGATATTTATATGTTCATACAGATGGCAGTGCAGATATTTCCATGTTCATACAGATGGCGGTGTAGATATTTCCATGTTTATAGAGATAGCGGTTTAGATATTTCCATGTGTAAAGATTTAGGTTTGTAGATATTTCCATGTATATGCAGATAGCTGTGTAGATATTTCTATTTTCATGCAGATAGCGGTTTAGATATTACCATTTTCAAACAGATAGCGGTGTAGATATTTCCATGTTCATACAGATAGCGGTGTAGATATTTCCATGTTTATACATATTGCGGTGAAACGTATGCAAGTTTATACAGATAGCGGTGTAGCTATTTCCATGTTTATACAGATCGCGGTGTAGATATTTCCATGTTCAACCAGATGGCTGTGTAGACATATCCATGTTCATTCAGATGGCGGTGAAGATATTTCCATGTTCATACAGATAGCGGGGTAGATATTTCCATGTTCATACAGATAGCGGTGTAGATATTTCCATGTTCATACAGATGGCTGTGTAGATATATCCATGTTCATACAGATGGCGGTGAATATATTTCCATGTTCATACAGATAGCGGTGTAGATATTTCCATGTTCATACAGATAGCGGTGCAGATATTTCCATGTTCATACAGATAGCGGTGCTGATATTTCCATGTGTATACAGATAGCGTTGTAGATATTTCCATGTTTATACAGATAGCGGTGTAGATATCTCCTTCTTAATACAGATGGCGGTGTACATATTTATATGTTCATACAGATGGCTGTGAAGATATTTCCATGTTCATACAGATGGCGGTGTAGATATTTCCATGTTTATAGAGATAACGGTGTAGTTATTTCCATGTGTAAAGAGATAGCTGTGTAGATATTTCCATGTATATGCAGATAGCTGTGTAGATATTTCCATTTTCATGCAGACAGCGGTGTAGATATTTCCATGTTCAAACAGATAGCGGTGTAGATATTTCCATGTTCATACAGATAGCGGTGTAGATATTTCCATGTTCATACAGATAGTGGTGTAGATATTTCCATGTTCATACAGATAGCGGTGTAGCTATTTCCATGTTCATACAGATAGCGGTGTAGATATTTCCATGTTCATACAGATAGCGGTGTAGATATTTCCATGTACATACAGATAGCGGTGCTGATATTTCCATGATTATACAGGTAGCGGTGCAGATATTTCCATGTTTATACACATAGCGGTGTAGATATTTCCATGTTTATACAGATAGCGGTGTAGGTATTTCCATGTTTATACAGATAGCGGTGTAGATATCTCCATCTTAATACAGATGGCGGAGTAGATATTTATATGTACATACGGATGGCGGGGCAGATATTTCCATGTTCATACAGAAAGCGGTGTAGCTATTTCCATGTTCATACAGATAGCGGTGTAGATATTTCCATGTTCATCCAGATTGCTGTGTAGACATATCCATGTTCATACAGATGGCGGTGAAGATAATTCCATGTTCATACAGATAGCGGTGTAGATATTTCCATGTTCATACAGATAGTGGTGCAGATATTTCCATGTTCACACAGATAGAGGGGCTGATATTTCCATGTTCATACAGATAGCGGTGCTGATATTTCCATGTTTTTATAGGTAGTGGTGTAGATATTTCCATGTTTATACAGATAACGGTGTAGATATTTCCATGTTTATACAGATAGCGGTGTAGATATTTCCATGTTTATACAGATAGCGGTGTAGATGTCTCCATCTTAATACAGATGGCGGTGTAGATGTTTATATGTTCATACAGATGGCCGTGCAGATATTTCCATGTTCATACAGATAGCGGTGTAGTTATTTCCATGTGTAAAGAGATAGCTGTGTAGATATTTCCACGTATATGCACATAGCTCTGTAGATATTTCCATTTTCATGCATATAGCGGTTTAGATATTTCCAAGTTCAAACAGCGGTGTAGATATTTCCATGTTCATACAGATAGCGGTGTAGATATTTCCATGTTCATACAGATAGCGGTGTAGATATTTCCATGTTCATACAGATAGCGGTGTAGATTTTTCCATGTCCATCCAGATGGCTGTGTAGATATATCCATGTCCATCCAGATGGCTGTGTAGATATATCCATGTTCATACAGATAGCGGTGTAGTTATTTCCATGTTCATACAGATAGTGGTGTAGATATTTCCATGTTCATACAGATAGCGGTGTAGCTATTTCCATGTTCATACAGACAGCGGTGTATATATTTCCATGTTCGTACAGATAGCGGTGTAGATATTTCCATGTTCATACAGATAGCTGTGCTATTTCCATGTTTATACAGGTAGCGGTGTAGATATTTCCAGGTTTATACAGATAGTGGGGTAGATATTTCCATGTTTACACAGATAGCGGTGTAGATATTTCCAGGTTTATACAGATAGCGGTGCAGATATCTCCTTCTTAATACAGATGGCGGTGTAGATATTTATATGTTCATACAGATGGCTGTGCAGATATTTCCATGTTCAAACAGATGGCGGTGTAGATATTTCCATGTTTTTAGAGATAGCGGTGTAGTTACTTCCATGTGTATAGAGATAGCTGTGTAGATATTTCCATGTATATACAGATATCTGGGTAGATATTTACATTTTCATGCAGACAGCAGTGTAGATATTTCCATGTTCAAACAGATAGCGGTGTAGATATTTCCATGTTCATACATATAGCGGTGTGGATATTTCCATGTTCATACAGATAGCGGTGTAGATATTTCCATGTTCATACAGATAGCGGTGTAGATATTTCCATGTTCATACAGATAGCGGTGATGATATTTCCATGTTTATAAAGGTAGCGGTGTACATATTTCCATGTTTATACAGATAGTGGTGTAGATATTTCCATGTTTATACAGATAGCGGTGTAGATATTTCCATGTTTATACAGATAGCGGTGTAGATATCTCCATCTTAATACAGATGGCGGTGTAGATATTTATATGTTCATACAGATGGCGGTGCAGATATTTCCATGTTCATACAGATAGCGGAGCAGCTATTTCCATGTTCATACAGATAGCGGTGTAGATATTTCCATGTTCCTCCAGATGGCTGTGTAGACATATCCATGTTCACACAGATGGCGTTGTAGATAATTCCATGTTCATACATCTAGCGGTGTAGATATTTCCATGTTCATACAGGTAGCGTTGTAGATATTTCCATGTTCATACAGAGAGAGGGGCTGATATTTCCATGTTCATACAGATAGCGGTGCTGATATTTCCATGTTTATACAGGTAGCGGTGTAGATATTATCATGTTTATACAGATAGCGGTGTAGATATTTCCATGTTTATACAGATAGCGGTGTAGGTATTTCCATGTTTATACAGAAAGCGGTGTAGGTATCTCCATCTTAATACAGATGGCGGTGTAGATATTTATATGTTCATACAGATGGCCGTGCAGATATTTCCATGTTCATACAGATAGCGGTGTAGTTATTTCCATGTGTAAAGAGATAGCTGTGCAGATATTTCCATGTATATGCAGATAGCTGTGTAGATATTTCCATTTTCATGCAGATAGCGGTTCAGATATTTCCATGTTCTAACAGATAGCGGAGTAGCTATTTCCATGTTCATACAGATAGCGGTGTAGATATTTCCATGTTCATCCAGATGGTTGTGTAGATATGTCCATGTTAGTACAGATAGCAGTGTAGATATTTCCATGTTCATGCAGATAGCAGTGTAGATATTTCCATGTTTACACAGATAGCGGTGAAGATGTATGCATGTTTACACAGATAGCGGTGTATATATTTCCATGTTCATACAGATAGCTGTGTAGGTATTTCCATGTTCATCCAGATGGCTGTGTACATATATCCATGTTCATACAGATGGCGGTGAAGATATTTCCATGTTCATACAGATAACGGTGTAGATATTTCCATGTTCATACAGATATCGGTGTAGATATTTCCATGTTCATACAGATGGCTGTGTAAATATATCCATGTTCATACAGATGACGGTGAAGATATTTCCAGGTTCATACAGATAGCGGTGTAGATATTTCCATGTTCATACAGATAGCAGTGTAGATATTTCCATGTTAATATCGATAGCGGTGCTGATATTTCCATGTTTATACAGGAAGCGGTGTAGATATTTCCATGTTTATACAGATAGCGTTGTAGATATTTCCATGTTTATACAGATAGCGGTGTAGATATTTCCATGTTTATACAGATAGCGGTGTAGGTATCTCCTTCTTAATACAGATGGCAGTGTAGATATTTATAAGTTCATACAGATGGCGGTGCAGATATTTCCATGTTCATACAGATGGCGAAGTAGATATTTCCATGCTTATGGAGATAGCGGTGTAGTTATTTCCATGTGTAAAGAGATAGCTGTGTAGATATTTCCATGTATATGCAGATAGCTGTGTAGATATTTCCATTTTCATGCAGACAGCGGTGTAGATATTTCCTTGTTCAAACAGATAGCGGTGTAGATATTTCCATGTTCATACAGATAGCAGTGTAGATATTTCCATGTTCATACTGATAGCGGTGTAGATATTTCCATGTTCATACAGATAGCGGTGTATATATTTCCATGTTCATACAGATAGTGGTGCTGATATATCCATGTTTATACAGGTAGCAGTGTAGATATTTCCATGTTTGTACAGATAGCGGTGTAGTTATTTCCATGTTTATACAGATAGCGGTGTAGATATTTCCATGTTTATGCAAATAGCGGTGTAGATATCTCCATCTTAATACAGATGGCGGTGTAGATATTTATATGTTCATACAGATGGCGGTGCAGATATTTCCATGTTCATACAGATGGCAGTGCAGATATTTCCATGTTCATACAGATAGCGATGTAGTTATTTCCATGTGTAAAGAGATAGCTGTGTAGATATTTCCATGTATATGCAGATAGCAGTGTAGATATTTCCATCTTCAAACAGATAGCGGTGTAGATATTTCCATGTTCATAGAGATAGCGGTGTAGATATTTCCATGTTCATACAGACAGCGGTGTAGATATTTCCATGTTTATACAGACTGCGGTGAAGACGTATGCATGTTTACACAGATAGCGGTGTAGATATTTCCATGTTCATCCAGATGGCTGTGTAGATATTTCCATGTTTATACAGATAGCGGTGTAGATATTTCCATGTTCATACAGATAGCGGTTTAGATATTTCCATGTTCATCCAGATGGCTGTGTAGATATATTCATGTTCATACAGATAGCGGTTTAGATATTTCCATGTTCATACAGATAGCGGTGTGGATATTTCCATGTTCATACAGATAGTAGTGTAGATATTTCCATGTTCAAACAGATAGCGGTGTAGATATCTCCATCTTAATACAGATGGCGGTGTAGATATTTATAAGCTCATACAGATGGCAGTGCAGATATTTCCATGTTCATACAGATGGCGGTGTAGATATTTCCATGTTTATAGAGATAGCGGTGTAGTTATTTCCATGTGTAAAGAGATAGGTTTGTAGTTATTTCCATGTATATGCAGAGAGCTGTGTAGATATTTCTATTTTCATGCAGATAGCGGTGTAGATATTTCCATGTTCATCCAGATGGCTGTGTAGATATATCCATGTTCATACAGATAGCGGTGTAGATATTTCCATGTTCATACAGATAGCGATGTAGATATTTCCATGTTTATACAGATAGCGGTGAAATGTATGCATGTTTACACAGATAGCGGTGTAGATATTTCCATGTTCATACAGATCGCGGTGTAGATATTTCTATGTTCATCCAGATCGCTGTGTTGACATATCCATATTCATACAGATGGCGGTGAAGATATTTCCATGTTCATACAGTTTGCCGTGTAGATATTTCCATGTTCATACAGATAGCGGTGTAGATATCTCATTGTTCATACAGATAGAGGTGTAGATATTTCCATGTTCACACGGATGGCCGTGCAGATATTTCCATGTTCATACTGATAGCGGTTTAGATATCTCCATGTTCATACAGATGGCGGTGTAGATATTTCCATGTTCATACAGATAGCGGTGTAGTTATCTCCATGTTCATACAGATGGCGGTGTAGATATTTCCATGCTCATACAGATAGCGGTGTACTTATTTCCATGTGTAAAGAGATAGCTATGTAGATATTTCCATGTACATGCAGATAGCTGTGTAGATATTTCCATTTTCTTACAGATAGCGGTGTAGATATTTCCATGTTTATACAGATAGCGGTGTAGATATCTCCTTCTTAATACAGATGGCGGTGTACATATTTATATGTTCATACAGATGGCTGTGAAGTTATTTCCATGTTCATACAGATGGCGGTGTAGATATTTCCATGTTTATAGAGATAGCGGTGTAGTTATTTCCATGTGTAAAGAGATAGCTGTGTAGATATTTCCATGTATACGCAGATAGCTGTGTAGATATTTCCATTTTCATGCAGATAGCGGTTTACATATTTCCATGTTCAAACAGATATCGGTGTAGATATTTCCATGTTCATACAGATAGCGGTGTAGATATTTCCATGTTCATCCAGATGGCTGTGTAGACATATCCATGTTCATACAGATGGCGGTGAAGATAATTCCATGTTCATACAGATAGCGGTGTAGATATTTCCATGTTCATACAGATAGTGGTGCAGATATTTCCATGTTCACACAGATAGAGGGGCTGATATTTCCATGTTCATACAGATAGCGGTGCTGATATTTCCATGTATTTATAGGTAGCGGTGTAGATATTTCCATGTTTATACAGATAACGGTGTAGATATTTCCATGTTTATACAGATAGCGGTGTAGATATTTCCATGTTTATACAGATAGCGGTGTAGATGTCTCCATCTTAATACAGATGGCGGTGTAGATATTTATATGTTCATACAGATGGCCGTGCAGATATTTCCATGTTCATACAGATAGCGGTGTAGTTATTTCCATGTGTAAAGAGATAGCTGTGTAGATATTTCCACGTATATGCACATAGCTCTGTAGATATTTCCATTTTCATGCATATAGCGGTTTAGATATTTCCAAGTTCAAACAGCGGTGTAGATATTTCCATGTTCATACAGATAGCGGTGTAGATATTTCCATGTTCATACAGATAGCGGTGTAGATATTTCCATGTTCAAACAGATAGCGGTGTAGATATTTCCATGTCCATCCAGATGGCTGTGTAGATATATCCATGTCCATCCAGATGGCTGTGTAGATATATCCATGTTCATACAGATAGCGGTGTAGTTATTTCCATGTTCATACAGATAATGGTGTAGATATTTCCATGTTCATACAGATAGCGGTGTAGCTATTTCCATGTTCATACAGACAGCGGTGTATATATTTCCATGTTCGTACAGATAGCGGTGTAGATATTTCCATGTTCATACAGATAGCTGTGCTATTTCCATGTTTATACAGGTAGCGGTGTAGATATTTCCAGGTTTATACAGATAGTGGGGTAGATATTTCCATGTTTACACAGATAGCGGTGTAGATATTTCCAGGTTTATACAGATAGCGGTGCAGATATCTCCTTCTTAATACAGATGGCGGTGTAGATATTTATATGTTCATACAGATGGCTGTGCAGATATTTCCATGTTCAAACAGATGGCTGTGTAGATATTTCCATGTTTTTAGAGATAGCGGTGTAGTTATTTCCATGTGTATAGAGATAGCTGTGTAGATATTTCCATGTATATGCAGATATCTGTGTAGATATTTACATTTTCATGCAGACAGCGGTGTAGATATTTCCATGTTCAAACAGATAGCGGTGTAGATATTTCCATGTTCATACATATAGCGGTGTGGATATTTCCATGTTCATACAGATAGCGGTGTAGATATTTCCATGTTCATACAGATAGCGGTGTAGATATTTCCATGTTCATACAGATAGCGGTGATGATATTTCCATGTTTATACAGGTAGCGGTGTAGATATTTCCATGTTTATACAGATAGTGGTGTAGATATTTCCATGTTTATACAGATAGCGGTGTAGATATTTCCATGTTTATACAGATAGCGGTGTAGATATCTCCATCTTAATACAGATGGCGGTGTAGATATTTATATGTTCATACAGATGGCGGTGCAGATATTTCCATGTTCATACAGATAGCGGAGCAGCTATTTCCATGTTCATACAGATAGCGGTGTAGATATTTCCATGTTCCTCCAGATGGCTGTGTAGACATATCCATGTTCACACAGATGGCGTTGTAGATAATTCCATGTTCATACATCTAGCGGTGTAGATATTTCCATGTTCATACAGGTAGCGTTGTAGATATTTCCATGTTCATACAGAGAGAGGGGCTGATATTTCCATGTTCATACAGATAGCGGTGCTGATATTTCCATGTTTATACAGGTAGCGGTGTAGATATTATCATGTTTATACAGATAGCGGTGTAGATATTTCCATGTTTATACAGATAGCGGTGTAGGTATTTCCATGTTTATACAGAAAGCGGTGTAGGTATCTCCATCTTAATATAGATGGCGGTGTAGATATTTATATGTTCATACAGATGGCCGTGCAGATATTTCCATGTTCATACAGATAGCGGTGTAGTTATTTCCATGTGTAAAGAGATAGCTGTGCAGATATTTCCATGTATATGCAGATAGCTGTGTAGATATTTCCATTTTCATGCAGATAGCGGTTCAGATATTTCCATGTTCTAACAGATAGCGGAGTAGCTATTTCCATGTTCATACAGATAGCGGTGTAGATATTTCCATGTTCATGCAGATGGTTGTGTAGATATATCCATGTTAATACAGATAGCAGTGTAGATATTTCCATGTTCATACAGATAGCAGTGTAGATATTTCCATGTTTACACAGATAGCGGTGAAGATGTATGCATGTTTAAACAGATAGCGGTGTATATATTTCCATGTTCATACAGATAGCTGTGTAGGTATTTCCATGTTCATCCAGATGGCTGTGTACATATATCCATGTTCATACAGATGGCGGTGAAGATATTTCCATGTTCATACAGATAACGGTGTAGATATTTCCATGTTCATACAGATATCGGTGTAGATATTTCCATGTTCATACAGATGGCTGTGTAGATATATCCATGTTCATACAGATGACGGTGAAGATATTTCCAGGTTCATACAGATAGCGGTGTAGATATTTCCATGTTCATACAGATAGCAGTGTAGATATTTCCATGTTAATATCGATAGCGGTGCTGATATTTCCATGTTTATACAGGAAGCGGTGTAGATATTTCCATGTTTATACAGATAGCGTTGTAGATATTTCCATGTTTATACAGATAGCGGTGTAGATATTTCCATGTTTATACAGATAGCGGTGTAGGTATCTCCTTCTTAATACAGATGGCAGTGTAGATATTTATAAGTTCGTACAGATGGCGGTGCAGATATTTCCATGTTCATACAGATGGCGAAGTAGATATTTCCATGCTTATGGTGATAGCGGTGTAGTTATTTCCATGTGTAAAGAGATAGCTGTGTAGATATTTCCATGTATATGAAGATAGCTGTGTAGATATTTCCATTTTCATGCAGACAGCGGTGTAGATATTTCCTTGTTCAAACAGATAGCGGTGTAGATATTTCCATGTTCATACAGATAGCAGTGTAGATATTTCCATGTTCATACTGATAGCGGTGTAGATATTTCCATGTTCATACAGATAGCGGTGTATATATTTCCATGTTCATACAGATAGTGGTGCTGATATATCCATGTTTATACAGGTAGCAGTGTAGATATTTCCATGTTTGTACAGATAGCGGTGTAGTTATTTCCATGTTTATACAGATAGCGGTGTAGATATTTCCATGTTTTTATAGGTAGCGGTGTAGATATTTCCATGTTTATACAGATAACGGTGTAGATATTTCCATGTTTATACAGATAGCGGTGTAGATATTTCCATGTTTATACAGATAGCGGTGTAGATGTCTCCATCTTAATACAGATGGCGGTGTAGATATTTATATGTTCATACAGATGGCCGTGCAGATATTTCCATGTTCATACAGATAGCGGTGTAGTTATTTCCATGTGTAAAGAGATAGCTGTGTAGATATTTCCACGTATATGCACATAGCTCTGTAGATATTTCCATTTTCATGCATATAGCGGTTTAGATATTTCCAAGTTCAAACAGCGGTGTAGATATTTCCATGTTCATACAGATAGCGGTGTAGATATTTCCATGTTCATACAGATAGCGGTGTAGATATTTCCATGTTCATACAGATAGCGGTGTAGATATTTCCATGTCCATCCAGATGGCTGTGTAGATATATCCATGTCCATCCAGATGGCTGTGTAGATATATCCATGTTCATACAGATAGCGGTGTAGTTATTTCCATGTTCATACAGATAGTGGTGTAGATATTTCCATGTTCATACAGATAGCGGTGTAGCTATTTCCAAGTTCATACAGACAGCGGTGTATATATTTCCATGTTCGTACAGATAGCGGTGTAGATATTTCCATGTTCATACAGATAGCTGTGCTATTTCCATGTTTATACAGGTAGCGGTGTAGATATTTCCAGGTTTATACAGATAGTGGGGTAGATATTTCCATGTTTACACAGATAGCGGTGTAGATATTTCCAGGTTTATACAGATAGCGGTGCAGATATCTCCTTCTTAATACAGATGGCGGTGTAGATATTTATATGTTCATACAGATGGCTGTGCAGATATTTCCATGTTCAAACAGATGGCGGTGTAGATATTTCCATGTTTTTAGAGATAGCGGTGTAGTTACTTCCATGTGTATAGAGATAGCTGTGTAGATATTTCCATGTATATACAGATATCTGGGTAGATATTTACATTTTCATGCAGACAGCAGTGTAGATATTTCCATGTTCAAACAGATAGCGGTGTAGATATTTCCATGTTCATACATATAGCGGTGTGGATATTTCCATGTTCATACAGATATCGGTGTAGATATTTCCATGTTCATACAGATAGCGGTGTAGATATTTCCATGTTCATACAGATAGCGGTGATGATATTTCCATGTTTATACAGGTAGCGGTGTAGATATTTCCATGTTTATACAGATAGTGGTGTAGATATTTCCATGTTTATACAGATAGCGGTGTAGATATTTCCATGTTTATACAGATGGCGGTGTAGATATCTCCATCTTAATACAGATGGCGGTGTAGATATTTATATGTTCATACAGATGGTGGTGCAGATATTTCCATGTTCATACAGATAGCGGAGCAGCTATTTCCATGTTCATACAGATAGCGGTGTAGATATTTCCATGTTCCTCCAGATGGCTGTGTAGACATATCCATGTTCACACAGATGGCGTTGTAGATAATTCCATGTTCATACATCTAGCGGTGTAGATATTTCCATGTTCATACAGGTAGCGTTGTAGATATTTCCATGTTCTTACAGAGAGAGGGGCTGATATTTCCATGTTCATACAGATAGCGGTGCTGATATTTCCATGTTTATACAGGTAGCGGTGTAGATATTATCATGTTTATACAGATAGCGGTGTAGATATTTCCATGTTTATACAGATAGCGGTGTAGGTATTTCCATGTTTATACAGAAAGCGGTGTAGGTATCTCCATCTTAATACAGATGGCGGTGTAGATATTTATATGTTCATACAGATGGCCGTGCAGATATTTCCATGTTCATACAGATAGCGGTGTAGTTATTTCCATGTGTAAAGAGATAGCTGTGCAGATATTTCCATGTATATGCAGATAGCTGTGTAGATATTTCCATTTTCATGCAGATAGCGGTTCAGATATTTCCATGTTCTAACAGATAGCGGAGTAGCTATTTCCATGTTCATACAGATAGCGGTGTAGATATTTCCATGTTCATCCAGATGGTTGTGTAGATATATCCATGTTAATACAGATAGCAGTGTAGATATTTCCATGTTCATACAGATAGCAGTGTAGATATTTCCATGTTTACACAGATAGCGGTGAAGTTGTATGCATGTTTACACAGATAGCGGTGTATATATTTCCATGTTCATACAGATAGCTGTGTAGGTATTTCCATGTTCATCCAGATGGCTGTGTACATATATCCATGTTCATACAGATGGCGGTGAAGATATTTCCATGTTCATACAGATAACGGTGTAGATATTTCCATGTTCATACAGATATCGGTGTAGATATTTCCATGTTCATACAGATGGCTGTGTAGATATATCCATGTTCATACAGATGACGGTGAAGATATTTACAGGTTCATACAGATAGCGGTGTAGATATTTCCATGTTCATACAGATAGCAGTGTAGATATTTCCATGTTAATATCGATAGCGGTGCTGATATTTCCATGTTTATACAGGAAGCGGTGTAGATATTTCCATGTTTATACAGATAGCGTTGTAGATATTTCCATGTTTATACAGATAGCGGTGTAGATATTTCCATGTTTATACAGATAGCGGTGTAGGTATCTCCTTCTTAATACAGATGGCAGTGTAGATATTTATAAGTTCATACAGATGGCGGTGCAGATATTTCCATGTTCATACAGATGGCGAAGTAGATATTTCCATGCTTATGGAGATACCGGTGTAGTTATTTCCATGTATAAAGAGATAGCTGTGTAGATATTTCCATGTATATGCAGATAGCTGTGTAGATATTTCCATTTTCATGCAGACAGCGGTGTAGATATTTCCTTGTTCAAACAGATAGCGGTGTAGATATTTCCATGTTCATACAGATAGCAGTGTAGATATTTCCATGTTCATACTTATAGCGGTGTAGATATTTCCATGTTCATACAGATAGCGGTGTATATATTTCCATGTTCATACAGATAGTGGTGCTGATATATCCATGTTTATACAGGTAGCAGTGTAGATATTTCCATGTTTGTACAGATAGCGGTGTAGTTATTTCCATGTTTATACAGATAGCGGTGTAGATATTTCCATGTTTATGCAAATAGCGGTGTAGATATCTCCATCTTAATACAGATGGCGGTGTAGATATTTATATGTTCATACAGATGGCGGTGCAGATATTTCCATGTTCATACAGATGGCAGTGTAGATATTTCCATGTTCATACAGATAGCGATGTAGTTATTTCCATGTGTAAAGAGATAGCTGTGTAGATATTTCCATGTATATGCAGATAGCAGTGTAGATATTTCCATCTTCAAACAGATAGCGGTGTAGATATTTCCATGTTCATAGAGATAGCGGTGTAGATATTTCCATGTACATACAGACAGAGGTGTAGATATTTCCATGTTTATACAGACTGCGGTGAAGATGTATGCATGTTTACACAGGTAGCGGTGTAGATATTTCCATGTTCATCCAGATGGCTGTGTAGATATTTCCATGTTTATACAGATAGCGGTGTAGATATTTCCATGTTCATACAGATAGCGGTTTAGATATTTCCATGTTCATCCAGATGGCTGTGTAGATATATCCATGTTCATACAGATGGCGGTGTAGATATTTCCATGTTTGTAGAGATAGCGGTGTAGTTATTTCCATGTGTAAAGAGATAGCTGTGTAGATATTTCCATGTATATGCAGAGAGCTGTGTAGATATTTCTATTTTCATGCAGATAGCGGTTTAGATATTTCCATGTTCATACAGATAGCGGTGTAGATATTTCCATGTTCATCCAGATGGCTGTGTAGATATATCCATGTTCATACAGATAGCGGTGTAGATATTTCCATGTTCATACAGATAGCGATGTAGATATTTCCATGTTTATACAGATAGCGGTGAAATGTATGCATGTTTACACAGATAGCGGTGTAGATATTTCCATGTTCATACAGATCGCGGTGTAGATATTTCCATGTTCATCCAGATCGCTGTGTAGACATATCCATATTCATACAGATGGCGGTGAAGATATTTCCATGTTCATACAGTTTGCCGTGTAGATATTTCCATGTTCATACATATAGCGGTGTAGATATCTCATTGTTCATACAGATAGCGGTGTAGATATTTCCATGTTCACACGGATGGCCGTGCAGATATTTCCATGTTCATACTGATAGCGGTTTAGATATCTCCATGTTCATACAGATGGCAGTGTAGATATTTCCATGTTCATACAGATAGCGGTGTAGTTATCTCCATGTTCATACAGATGGCGGTGTAGATATTTCCATGCTCATACAGATAGCGGTGTAGTTATTTCCATGTGTAAAGAGATAGCTTTGTAGATATTTCCATGTACATGCAGATAGCTGTGTAGATATTTCCATTTTCTTGCAGATAGTGGTGTAGATATTTCCATGTTTATACAGATAGCGGTGTAGATATCTCCTTCTTAATACAGATGGCGGTGTACATATTTATATGTTCATACAGATGGCTGTGAAGTTATTTCCATGTTCATACAGATGGCGGTGTATATATTTCCATGTTTATAGAGATAGCGGTGTAGTTATTTCCATGTGTAAAGAGATGGCTGTGTAGATATTTCCATGTATATGCAGATAGCTGTGTAGATATTTCCATTTTCATGCAGATAGCGGTTTAGATATTTCCATGTTCAAACAGATATCGGTGTAGATATTTCCATGTTCATACAGATAGCGGTGTAGATATTTCCATGTTTATACAGGTAGCGCTGAAGATATATGCATGTTTACACAGTTAGCGGTGTAGATATATCCATGTTCATACAGATAGCGGTGTAGATATTTCCATGTTCATCCAGATGGCTGTGTAGATATATCCATGTTCATACAGATAGCGGTGTAGTTATTTCCATATTCATACAGATAGTGGTGTAGATATTTCCATGTTCATACAGATAGCGGTGTAGCTATTTCCATGTTCATACAGATAGCGGTGTAGATATTTCCATGTTCGTACAGATAGCGGTGTAGATATTTCCATGTTCATACAGATAGCTTTGCTTATATTTCCATGTTTATACAGGTAGCGGTGTAGATATTTCCATGTTTATACAGATAGCGGTGTATATATTTCCATGTTTATACAGATAGCGGTGTAGATATTTCTAGGTTTATACAGATAGAGGTGTAGATATCTGCTTCTTAATACAGATGGCGGTGTAGATATTTATATGTTCATACAGATGGCGGTGCAGATATTTCCATGTTCATACAGATAGCGGTGTAGATATTTCCATGTTTATAGAGATAGCGGTGTAGTTATATCCATGTGTAAAGAGATAGCTGTGTAGATATTTCCATGTATATGCAGATAGCTGTGTAGATATTTCCATTTTCATGCAGACAGCGGTGTAGATATTTCCATCTTCATACATATAGCGGTGTAGATATTTCCATGTTCATACAGATAGCGGTGTGGATATTTCCATGTTCATACAGATAGCGGTGTAGTTATTTCCATGTTCATACAGATAGCGGTGCTATTATTTCCATGTTTATACAGGTAGCGGTGTAGATATTTCCATGTTTATACAGATAGCGGTGTAGATATTTCCATGTTTATACAGATAGCAGTGTAGATATTTCCATGTTTATACAGATAGCGGTGTAGATATCTCCATGTTAATACAGATGGCGGTGTAGATATTTATATGTTCATGCAGATGGCGGTGCAGATATCTCCATATTCATACAGATAGCGGTTTAGCTATTTCCATGTTCATACAGATAGCGGTGTAGATATTTCCATGTTCATCCAGATGGCTGTGTAGACATATCCGTGTTCATACAGATGGCAGTGAAGATAATTCAATGTTTATACATCTAGCGGTGTAGATATTTCCATGTTCATACAGATAGCAGTGTAGGTATTTCCATGTTCATACAGATAGAGCTGCTGATATTTCCATGTTCATACAGATAGCGGTGCTGATATTTCCATGTTTATACAGGTAGCGGTGTAGATATTTCCATGTTTATACAGATAGCGGTGTAGTTATTTCCATGTTTATACAGATAGCGGTGTAGATATTTCCATGTTTATACTGATAGCGGTGTAGATATCTCCATCTTAATACAGATGGCCGTGTAGATATTTATATGTTCATACAGATGGCGGTGCAGATATTTCCATGTTCATACAGATGGCAGTGTAGATATTTCCATGTTCATACAGATAGCGGTGTAGTTATTTCCATGTGTAAAGAGATAGCTGTGTAGATATTTCCATGTATATGCAGATAGCTCTGTAGATATTTCCATTTTCATGCAGATAGCGGTGTAGATATTTCCATGTTCAAACAGATAGCGGTGTAGACATTTCCATGTTCATTCAGATAGCGGTGAAGATATTTCCATGTTTATACAGATTGCGGTGAAGATGTATGCATATTTACACAGATAGCGGTGTAGATATTTCCATGTTCATACAGATAGCGGTGTAGATATTTCCATGTTCATCCAGATGGCTGTGTAGATATATCCATGTTCATACAGATAGCGGTGTAGTTATTTCCATGTTCATACAGGTAGTGGTGTAGATATTTCCATGTTCATACAGATAGCGGTGTAGCTATTTCCATGTTCATACAGATAGCGGTGTAGATATTTCCATGTTCATAGAGATAGCGGTGCAGATATTTCCGTGTTCATACAGATAGCGGTGCTGATATTTACATGTTTATACAGGTAGCGGTGTAGATATTTCCATGTTTATACAGATAGCGGTGTAGATATTTCCATATTTATACAGATAGCGGTGTAGATATTTCCATGTTTATACATATAGCGGTGTAGATATCTCCATCTTAATCTAGATTGGGGTGTAGATATTTATATCTTCATACAGATGTCGGTGCACATATTTCCATGTTCATACAGATGGCAGTGTAGATATTTGCATGTATATAGAGATAGCGCTGTAGTTATTTCCATGTGTAAAGAGATAGCTTTGTAGATATTTCCATGTATATGTAGATCGCTGTGTAGATATTTCCATTTTCATGCAGATAGCGGTGTAGATATTTCCATGTTCAGATAGCGTTGTAGATATTTCCATGTTCATGCAGATAGCAGTGTAGATATTTCCATGATTATACAGATAGCGGTGAAGATGTATGCATGTTTATACAGATAGCGGTGTAGATAATTCCATGTTCATCCAGATGGCTGTGTTGATATATCCATGTTCATACAGATGGCGGTGAAGATATTTCCATGTTCATACAGATACCGGTGTAGTTATTTCCGTGTGTAAAGAGATAGCTGTGTAGATATTTCCATGCATATGCAGATAGCTGTGTAGATATTTCCATTTTCATGCAGATAGTGTTTTAGATATTTCCATGTTCAAACAGATAGCGGTGTAGATATTTCCATGTTCATAGAGAGAGCGGTGTAGATATTTCCATGTTCATACAGATAGCGGTGTAGATATTTCCATGTTTATACAGATAGTGGTGAAGATGTATGCATGTTTACACAGACAGCGGTGTAGATATTTCCATGTTCATTCAGATAGCGGTGTAGATATTTCCATGTTCATCCAGATGGCTGTGTAATCATATCCATGTTCATACAGATGGCGGTGAAGATATTTCCATGTTCATACAGATAGTGGTGTAGATATTTCCATGTTCATCCAGATGGCTGTGTAGTTATATCCATGTTCATACTGATAGCGGTGTAGATAATTCCATGTTCATACAGATAGCGGTGTAGATATTTCCATGTTCATACAGATAGCGGTGTAGATACTTCCATGTTCATAGAGATAGCGGTGTAGATATTTCCATGTTCATACAGATAGCTTTGCTTATATTTCCATGTTTATACAGGTAGCGGTGTAGATATTTCCATGTTTATACAGATAGCGGTGTATATATTTCCATGTTTATACAGATAGCGGTGTAGATATTTCTAGGTTTATACAGATAGAGGTGTAGATATCTGCTTCTTAATACAGATGGCGGTGTAGATATTTATATGTTCATACAGATGGCGGTGCAGATATTTCCATGTTCATACAGATAGCGGTGTAGATATTTCCATGTTTATAGAGATAGCGGTGTAGTTATATCCATGTGTAAAGAGATAGCTGTGTAGATATTTCCATGTATATGCAGATAGCTGTGTAGATATTTCCATTTTCATGCAGACAGCGGTGTAGATATTTCCATCTTCATACATATAGCGGTGTAGATATTTCCATGTTCATACAGATAGCGGTGTGGATATTTCCATGTTCATACAGATAGCGGTGTAGTTATTTCCATGTTCATACAGATAGCGGTGCTATTATTTCCATGTTTATACAGGTAGCGGTGTAGATATTTCCATGTTTATACAGATAGCGGTGTAGATATTTCCATGTTTATACAGATAGCGGTGTAGATATTTCCATGTTTATACAGATAGCGGTGTAGATATCTCCATGTTAATACAGATGGCGGTGTAGATATTTATATGTTCATGCAGATGGCGGTGCAGATATCTCCATATTCATACAGATAGCGGTTTAGCTATTTCCATGTTCATACAGATAGCGGTGTAGATATTTCCATGTTCATCCAGATGGCTGTGTAGACATATCCGTGTTCATACAGATGGCAGTGAAGATAATTCAATGTTTATACATCTAGCGGTGTAGATATTTCCATGTTCATACAGATAGCAGTGTAGGTATTTCCATGTTCATACAGATAGAGCTGCTGATATTTCCATGTTCATACAGATAGCGGTGCTGATATTTCCATGTTTATACAGGTAGCGGTGTAGATATTTCCATGTTTATACAGATAGCGGTGTAGTTATTTCCATGTTTATACAGATAGCGGTGTAGATATTTCCATGTTTATACTGATAGCGGTGTAGATATCTCCATCTTAATACAGATGGCCGTGTAGATATTTATATGTTCATACAGATGGCGGTGCAGATATTTCCATGTTCATACAGATGGCGGTGTAGATATTTCCATGTTCATACAGATAGCGGTGTAGTTATTTCCATGTGTAAAGAGATAGCTGTGTAGATATTTCCATGTATATGCAGATAGCTCTGTAGATATTTCCATTTTCATGCAGATAGCGGTGTAGATATTTCCATGTTCAAACAGATAGCGGTGTAGACATTTCCATGTTCATTCAGATAGCGGTGAAGATATTTCCATGTTTATACAGATTGCGGTGAAGATGTATGCATATTTACACAGATAGCAGTGTAGATATTTCCATGTTCATACAGATAGCGGTGTAGATATTTCCATGTTCATCCAGATGGCTGTGTAGATATATCCATGTTCATACAGATAGCGGTGTAGTTATTTCCATGTTCATACAGGTAGTGGTGTAGATATTTCCATGTTCATACAGATAGCGGTGTAGCTATTTCCATGTTCATACAGATAGCGGTGTAGATATTTCCATGTTCATAGAGATAGCGGTGCAGATATTTCCGTGTTCATACAGATAGCGGTGCTGATATTTCCATGTTTATACAGGTAGCGGTGTAGATATTTCCATGTTTATACAGATAGCGGTGTAGATATTTCCATATTTATACAGATAGCGGTGTAGATATTTCAATGTTTATACATATAGCGGTGTAGATATCTCCATCTTAATCTAGATTGGGGTGTAGATATTTATATCTTCATACAGATGTCGGTGCACATATTTCCATGTTCATACAGATGGCAGTGTAGATATTTGCATGTATATAGAGATAGCGCTGTAGTTATTTCCATGTGTAAAGAGATAGCTTTGTAGATATTTCCATGTATATGTAGATCGCTGTGTAGATATTTCCATTTTCATGCAGATAGCGGTGTAGATATTTCCATGTTCAGATAGCGGTGTAGATATTTCCATGTTCATGCAGATAGCAGTGTAGATATTTCCATGTTTATACAGATAGCGGTGAAGATGTATGCATGTTTATACAGATAGCGGTGTAGATAATTCCATGTTCATCCAGATGGCTGTGTTGATATATCCATGTTCATACAGATGGCGGTGAAGATATTTCCATGTTCATACAGATACCGGTGTAGTTATTTCCGTGTGTAAAGAGATAGCTGTGTAGATATTTCCATGCATATGCAGATAGCTGTGTAGATATTTCCATTTTCATGCAGATAGTGTTTTAGATATTTCCATGTTCAAACAGATAGCGGTGTAGATATTTCCATGTTCATAGAGAGAGCGGTGTAGATATTTCCATGTTCATACAGATAGCGGTGTAGATATTTCCATGTTTATACAGATAGTGGTGAAGATGTATGCATGTTTACACAGATAGCGGTGTAGATATTTCCATGTTCATTCAGATAGCGGTGTAGATATTTCCATGTTCATCCAGATGGCTGTGTAATCATATCCATGTTCATACAGATGGCGGTGAAGATATTTCCATGTTCATACAGATAGTGGTGTAGATATTTCCATGTTCATCCAGATGGCTGTGTAGTTATATCCATGTTCATACTGATAGCGGTGTAGATAATTCCATGTTCATACAGATAGCGGTGTAGATATTTCCATGTTCATACAGATAGCGGTGTAGATACTTCCATGTTCATAGAGATAGCGGTGTAGATATTTCCATGTTCATCCAGATGGCTGTGTAGATATATCCATGTTCATACAGATAGCGGTGTAGATATTTCCATGTTCATACAGATAGAAGTGTAGATATTTCCATGTTCGTACAGATACTGGTGTAGCTATTTCCATGTTCATGCAGATAGCGTTGTAGATACTTCCATGTTCATAGAGATAGCGGTGTAGATATTTCCATGTTCATACAGATAGCGGTGCTGGTATTTCCATATTTATACAGGTAGCGGTGTAGATATTTCCATGTTTATACAGATAACGGTGTAGATATTTCCAGGTTTATAAAGATAGCGGTGTAGATATTTCCAAGTTTATACAGATAGCGGTGAAGATATCTCCATCTTAATACAGATGGCGGTGTAGATATTTATATGTTCATACAGATGGCAGTGCAGATATTTCCATGTTCATACAGATGGCGGTGTAGATATTTCCATGTTTATAGAGAGAGCGGTTTAGTTATTTCCATGTGTAAAGATTTAGGTTTGTAGATATTTCCATGTATATGCAGATAGCTGTGTAGATATTTCTATTTTCATGCAGATAGCGGTTTAGATATTACCATTTTCAAACAGATAGCGGTGTAGATATTTCCATGTTCATACAGATAGCGGTGTAGATATTTCCATGTTTATACAGATAGCGGTGAAACGTATGCAAGTTTATACAGATAGCGGTGTAGCTATTTCCATGTTTATACAGATCGCGGTGTAGATATTTCCATGTTCAACCAGATGGCTGTGTAGACATATCCATGTTCATTCAGATGGCGGTGAAGATATTTCCATGTTCATACAGATAGCGGTGTAGATATTTCCATGTTCATACAGATAGCGGTGTAGATATTTCCATGTTCATACAGATGGCTGTGTAGATATATCCATGTTCATACAGATGGCGGTGAATATATTTCCATGTTCATACAGATAGCGGTGTAGATATTTCAATGTTCATACAGATAGCGGTGCAGATATTTCCATGTTCATACAGATAGCGGTGCTGATATTTCCATGTTTATACAGATAGCGTTGTAGATATTTCCATGTTTATACAGATAGCGGTGTAGATATCTCCATCTTAATACAGATGGCGGTGTACATATTTATATGTTCATACAGATGGCTGTGAAGATATTTCCATGTTCATACAGATGGCGGTGTAGATATTTCCATGTTTATAGAGATAGCGGTGTAGTTATTTCCATGTGTAAAGAGATAGCTGTGTAGATATTTCCATGTATATGCAGATAGCTGTGTAGATATTTCCATTTTCATGCAGACAGCGGTGTAGATATTTCCATGTTCAAACAGATAGCGGTGTAGATATTTCCATGTTCATACAGATAGCGGTGTAGATATTTCCATGTTCATACAGATAGCGGTGTAGATATTTCCATGTTCATACAGATAGCGGTGTAGATATTTCCATGTTCATACAGATAGCGGTGTAGATATTTCCATGTTCATACAGATAGCGGTGTAGATATTTCCATGTACATACAGATAGCGGTGCTGATATTTCCATGATTATACAGGTAGCGGTGCAGATATTTCCATGTTTATACACATAGCGGTGTAGATATTTCCATGTTTATACAGATAGCGGTGTAGGTATTTCCATGTTTATACAGATAGCGGTGTAGATATCTCCATCTTAATACAGATGGCGGAGTAGATATTTATATGTACATACAGATGGCGGTGCAGATATTTCCATGTTCATACAGAAAGCGGTGTAGCTATTTCCATGTTCATACAGATAGCGGTGTAGATATTTCCATGTTCATCCAGATGGCTGTGTAGACATATCCATGTTCATACAGATGGCGGTGAAGATAATTCCATGTTCATACAGATAGCGGTGTAGATATTTCCATGTTCATACGGATAGTGGTGCAGATATTTCCATGTTCACACAGATAGAGGGGCTGATATTTCCATGTTCATACAGATAGCGGTGCTGATATTTCCATGTTTTTATAGGTAGCGGTGTAGATATTTCCATGTTTATACAGATAACGGTGTAGATATTTCCATGTTTATACAGATAGCGGTGTAGATATTTCCATGTTTATACAGATAGCGGTGTAGATGTCTCCATCTTAATACAGATGGCGGTGTAGATATTTATATGTTCATACTGATGGCCGTGCAGATATTTCCATGTTCATACAGATAGCGGTGTAGTTATTTCCATGTGTAAAGAGATAGCTGTGTAGATATTTCCACGTATATGCACATAGCTCTGTAGATATTTCCATTTTCATGCATATAGCGGTTTAGATATTTCCAAGTTCAAACAGCGGTGTAGATATTTCCATGTTCATACAGATAGCGGTGTAGATATTTCCATGTTCATACAGATAGCGGTGTAGATATTTCCATGTTCATACAGATAGCGGTGTAGATATTTCCATGTCCATCCAGATGGCTGTGTAGATATATCCATGTCCATCCAGATGGCTGTGTAGATATATCCATGTTCATACAGATAGCGGTGTAGTTATTTCCATGTTCATACAGATAGTGGTGTAGATATTTCCATGTTCATACAGATAGCGGTGTAGCTATTTCCATGTTCATACAGACAGCGGTGTATATATTTCCATGTTCGTACAGATAGCGGTGTAGATATTTCCATGTTCATACAGATAGCTGTGCTATTTCCATGTTTATACAGGTAGCGGTGTAGATATTTCCATGTTCATACAGATGGTGGTGAAGATATTTCCATGTTCATACAGATAGCGGTGTAGATATTTCCATGTTCATACAGATAGCGGTGTAGATATTTCCATGTTCATACAGATAGCGGTGATGATATTTCCATGTTTATACAGGTAGCGGTGTAGATATTTCCATGTTTATACAGATAGTGGTGTAGATATTTCCATGTTTATACAGATAGCGGTGTAGATATTTCCATGTTTATACAGATAGCGGTGTAGATATCTCCATCTTAATACAGATGGCGGTGTAGATATTTATATGTTCATTCAGATGGCGGTGCAGATATTTCCATGTTGATACAGATAGCGGAGCAGCTATTTCCATGTTCATACAGATAGCGGTGTAGATATTTCCATGTTCCTCCAGATGGCTGTGTAGACATATCCATGTTCACACAGATGGCGTTGTACATAATTCCCTGTTCATACATCTAGCGGTGTAGATATTTCCATGTTCATACAGGTAGCGTTGTAGATATTTCCATGTTCATACAGAGAGAGGGGCTGATATTTCCATGTTCATACAGATAGCGGTGCTGATATTTCCATGTTTATACAGGTAGCGGTGTAGATATTATCATGTTTATACAGATAGCGGTGTAGATATTTCCATGTTTATACAGATAGCGGTGTAGGTATTTCCATGATTATACAGAAAGCGGTGTAGCTATCTCCATCTTAATACAGATGGCGGTGTAGATATATATATGTTCATACAGATGGCCGTGCAGATATTTCCATGTTCATACAGATAGCGGTGTAGTTATTTCCATGTGTAAAGAGATAGCTGTGCAGATATTTCCATGTATATGCAGATAGCTGTGTAGATATTTCCATTTTCATGCAGATAGCGGTTCAGATATTTCCATGTTCTAACAGATAGCGGAGTAGCTATTTCCATGTTCATACAGATAGCGGTGTAGATATTTCCATGTTCATCCAGATGGTTGTGTAGATATATCCATGTTAATACAGATAGCAGTGTAGATATTTCCATGTTCATACAGATAGCAGTGTAGATATTTCCATGTTTACACAGATAGCGGTGAAGATGTATGCATGTTTACACAGATAGCGGTGTATATATTTCCATGTTCATACAGATAGCTGTGTAGGTATTTCCATGTTCATCCAGATGGCTGTGTAGATATATCCATGTTCATACAGATGGCGGTGAAGATATTTCCATGTTCATACAGATAACGGTGTAGATATTTCCATGTTCATTCAGATATCGGTGTAGATATTTCCATGTTCATACAGATGGCTGTGTAGATATATCCATGTTCATACAGATGGCGGTGCAGATATTTCCATGTTCATACAGATAGCGGTGTAGATATTTCCATGTTTATAGAGATAGCGGTGTAGTTATATCCATGTGTAAAGAGATAGCTGTGTAGATATTTCCATGTATATGCAGATAGCTGTGTAGATATTTCCATTTTCATGCAGACAGCGGTGTAGATATTTCCATGTTCATACATATAGCGGTGTAGATATTTCCATGTTCATACAGATAGCGGTGTGGATATTTCCATGTTCATACAGATAACGGTGTAGTTATTTCCATGTTCATACAGATAGCGGTGCTATTATTTCCATGTTTATACAGGTAGCGGTGTAGATATTTCCATGTTTATACAGATAGCGGTGTAGATATTTCCATGTTTATACAGATAGCGGTGTAGATATTTCCATGTTTATACAGATAGCGGTGTAGATATTTCCATGTTTATACATATAGCGGTGTAGATATCTCCATCTTAATCTAGATTGGGGTGTAGATATTTATATCTTCATACAGATGTCGGTGCACATATTTCCATGTTCATACAGATGGCAGTGTAGATATTTGCATGTATATAGAGATAGCGCTGTAGTTATTTCCATGTGTAAAGAGATAGCTTTGTAGATATTTCCATGTATATGTAGATCGCTGTGTAGATATTTCCATTTTCATGCAGATAGCGGTGTAGATATTTAAATGTTCAGATAGCGGTGTAGATATTTCCATGTTCATGCAGATAGCAGTGTAGATATTTCCATGTTTATACAGATAGCGGTGAAGATGTATGCATGCTTATACAGATAGCGGTGTAGATAATTCCATGTTCATCCAGATGGCTGTGTTGATATATCCATGTTCATACAGATGGCGGTGAAGATATTTCCATGTTCATACAGATACCGGTGTAGTTATTTCCGTGTGTAAAGAGATAGCTGTGTAGATATTTCCATGCATATGCAGATAGCTGTGTAGATATTTCCATTTTCATGCAGATAGTGTTTTAGATATTTCCATGTTCAAACAGATAGCGGTGTAGATATTTCCATTTTCATAGAGAGAGCGGTGTAGATATTTCCATGTTCATACAGATAGCGGTGTAGATATTTCCATGTTTATACAGATAGTGGTGAAGATGTATGCATGTTTACACAGATAGCGGTGTAGATATTTCCATGTTCATTCAGATAGCGGTGTAGATATTTCCATGTTCATCCAGATGGCTGTGTAATCATATCCATGTTCATACAGATGGCGGTGAAGATATTTCCATGTTCATACAGATAGTGGTGTAGATATTTCCATGTTCATCCAGATGGCTGTGTAGTTATATCCATGTTCATACAGATAGCGGTGTAGATAATTCCATGTTCATACAGATAGCGGTGTAGATATTTCCATGTTCATACAGATAGCGGTGTAGATACTTCCATGTTCATAGAGATAGCGGTGTAGATATTTCCATGTTCATCCAGATGGCTGTGTAGATATATCCATGTTCATACAGATAGCGGTGTAGATATTTCCATGTTCATACAGATAGAAGTGTAGATATTTCCATGTTCGTACAGATACTGGTGTAGCTATTTCCATGTTCATGCAGATAGCGTTGTAGATACTTCCATGTTCATAGAGATAGCGGTGTAGATATTTCCATGTTCATACAGATAGCGGTGCTGGTATTTCCATATTTATACAGGTAGCGGTGTAGATATTTCCATGTTTATACAGATAGCGGTGTAGATGTTTCCAGGTTTATAAAGATAGCGGTGTAGATATTTCCAAGTTTATACAGATAGCGGTGAAGATATCTCCATCTTAATACAGATGGCGGTGTAGATATTTATATGTTCATACAGATGGCAGTGCAGATATTTCCATGTTCATACAGATGGCGGTGTAGATATTTCCATGTTTATAGAGATAGCGGTTTAGTTATTTCCATGTGTAAAGATTTAGGTTTGTAGATATTTCCATGTATATGCAGATAGCTCTGTAGATATTTCTATTTTCATGCAGATAGCGGTTTAGATATTACCATTTTCAAACAGATAGCGGTGTAGATATTTCCATGTTCATACAGATAGCGGTGTAGATATTTCCAGGTTTATACAGATAGCGGTGCAGATATCTCCTTCTTAATACAGATGGCGGTGTAGATATTTATATGTTCATACAGATGGCTGTGCAGATATTTCCATGTTCAAACAGATGGCGGTGTAGATATTTCCATGTTTTTAGAGATAGCGGTGTAGTTATTTCCATGTGTATAGAGATAGCTGTGTAGATATTTCCATGTATATGCAGATATCTGTGTAGATATTTACATTTTCATGCAGACAGCGGTGTAGATATTTCCATGTTCAAACAGATAGCGGTGTAGATATTTCCATGTTCATACAGATAACGGTGTAGTTATTTCCATGTTCATACAGATAGCGGTGTAGATATTTCCATGTTCATACAGATAGCGGTGTAGATATTTCCATGTTCATACAGATAGCGGTGATGATATTTCCATGTTTATACAGGTAGCGGTGTAGATATTTCCATGTTTATACAGATAGTGGTGTAGATATTTCCGTGTTTATACAGATAGCGGTGTAGATATTTCCATGTTTATACAGATAGCGGTGTAGATATCTCCATCTTAATACAGATGGCGGTGTAGATATTTATATGTTCATTCAGATGGCGGTGCAGATATTTCCATGTTCATACAGATAGCGGAGCAGCTATTTCCATGTTCATACAGATAGCGGTGTAGATATTTCCATGTTCCTCCAGATGGCTGTGTAGACATATCCATGTTCACACAGATGGCGTTGTAGATAATTCCATGTTCATACATCTAGCGGTGTAGATATTTCCATGTTCATACAGGTAGCGTTGTAGATATTTCCATGTTCATACAGAGAGAGGGGCTGATATTTCCATGTTCATACAGATAGCGGTGCTGATATTTCCATGTTTATACAGGTAGCGGTGTAGATATTATCATGTTTATACAGATAGCGGTGTAGATATTTCCATGTTTATACAGATAGCGGTGTAGGTATTTCCATGATTATACAGAAAGCGGTGTAGGTATCTCCATCTTAATACAGATGGCGGTGTAGATATTTATATGTTCATACAGATGGCCGTGCAGATATTTCCATGTTCATACAGATAGCGGTGTAGTTATTTCCATGTGTAAAGAGATAGCTGTGCAGATATTTCCATGTATATGCAGATAGCTGTGTAGATATTTCCATTTTCATGCAGATAGCGGTTCAGATATTTCCATGTTCTAACAGATAGCGGAGTAGCTATTTCCATGTTCATACAGATAGCGGTGTAGATATTTCCATGTTCATCCAGATGGTTGTGTAGATATATCCATGTTAATACAGATAGCAGTGTAGATATTTCCATGTTCATACAGATAGCAGTGTAGATATTTCCATGTTTACACAGATAGCGGTGAAGATGTATGCATGTTTAAACAGATAGCGGTGTATATATTTCCATGTTCATACAGATAGCTGTGTAGGTATTTCCATGTTCATCCAGATGGCTGTGTAGATATATCCATGTTCATACAGATGGCGGTGAAGATATTTCCATGTTCATACAGATAACGGTGTAGATATTTCCATGTTCATACAGATATCGGTGTAGATATTTCCATGTTCATACAGATGGCTGTGTAGATATATCCATGTTCATACATATGACGGTGAAGATATTTCCAGGTTCATACAGATAGCGGTGTAGATATTTCCATGTTCATACAGATAGCAGTGTAGATATTTCCATGTTAATATCGATAGCGGTGCTGATATTTCCATGTTTATACAGGAAGCGGTGTAGATATTTCCATGTTTATACAGATAGCGTTGTAGATATTTCCATGTTTATACAGATAGCGGTGTAGATATTTCCAGGTTTATAAAGATAGAGGTGTAGATATTTCCAAGTTTATACAGATAGCGGTGAAGATATCTCCATCTTAATACAGATGGCGGTGTAGATATTTATATGTTCATACAGATGGCAGTGCAGATATTTCCATGTTCATACAGATGGCGGTGTAGATATTTCCATGTTTATAGAGATAGCGGTTTAGTTATTTCCATGTGTAAAGATTTAGGTTTGTAGATATTTCCATGTATATGCAGATAGCTCTGTAGATATTTCTATTTTCATGCAGATAGCGGTTTAGATATTACCATTTTCAAACAGATAGCGGTGTAGATATTTCCATGTTCATACAGATAGCGGTGTAGATATTTCCAGGTTTATACAGATAGCGGTGCAGATATCTCCTTCTTAATACAGATGGCGGTGTAGATATTTATATGTTCATACAGATGGCTGTGCAGATATTTCCATGTTCAAACAGATGGCGGTGTAGATATTTCCATGTTTTTAGAGATAGCGGTGTAGTTATTTCCATGTGTATAGAGATAGCTGTGTAGATATTTCCATGTATATGCAGATATCTGTGTAGATATTTACATTTTCATGCAGACAGCGGTGTAGATATTTCCATGTTCAAACAGATAGCGGTGTAGATATTTCCATGTTCATACATATAGCGGTGTGGATATTTCCATGTTCATACAGATAGCGGTGTAGATATTTCCATGTTCATACAGATAGCGGTGTAGATATTTCCATGTTCATACAGATAGCGGTGATGATATTTCCATGTTTATACAGGTAGCGGTGTAGATATTTCCATGTTTATACAGATAGTGGTGTAGATATTTCCATGTTTATACAGATAGCGGTGTACATATTTCCATGTTTATACAGATAGCGGTGTAGATATCTCCATCTTAATACAGATGGCGGTGTAGATATTTATATGTTCATTCAGATGGCGGTGCAGATATTTCCATGTTCATACAGATAGCGGAGCAGCTATTTCCATGTTCATACAGATAGCGGTGTAGATATTTCCATGTTCCTCCAGATGGCTGTGTAGACATATCCATGTTCACACAGATGGCGTTGTAGATAATTCCATGTTCATACATCTAGCGGTGTAGATATTTCCATGTTCATACAGGTAGCGTTGTAGATATTTCCATGTTCATACAGAGAGAGGGGCTGATATTTCCATGTTCATACAGATAGCGGTGCTGATATTTCCATGTTTATACAGGTAGCGGTGTAGATATTATCATGTTTATACAGATAGCGGTGTAGATATTTCCATGTTTATACAGATAGCGGTGTAGGTATTTCCATGATTATACAGAAAGCGGTGTAGGTATCTCCATCTTAATACAGATGGCGGTGTAGATATTTATATGTTCATACAGATGGCCGTGCAGATATTTCCATGTTCATACAGATAGCGGTGTAGTTATTTCCATGTGTAAAGAGATAGCTGTGCAGATATTTCCATGTATATGCAGATAGCTGTGTAGATATTTCCATTTTCATGCAGATAGCGGTTCAGATATTTCCATGTTCTAACAGATAGCGGAGTAGCTATTTCCATGTTCATACAGATAGCGGTGTAGATATTTCCATGTTCATCCAGATGGTTGTGTAGATATATCCATGTTAATACAGATAGCAGTGTAGATATTTCCATGTTCATACAGATAGCAGTGTAGATATTTCCATGTTTACACAGATAGCGGTGAAGATGTATGCATGTTTACACAGATAGCGGTGTATATATTTCCATGTTCATACAGATAGCTGTGTAGGTATTTCCATGTTCATCCAGATGGCTGTGTAGATATATCCATGTTCATACAGATGGCGGTGAAGATATTTCCATGTTCATACAGATAACGGTGTAGATATTTCCATGTTCATACAGATATCGGTGTAGATATTTCCATGTTCATACAGATGGCTGTGTAGATATATCCATGTTCATACAGATGACGGTGAAGATATTTCCAGGTTCATACAGATAGCGGTGTAGATATTTCCATGTTCATACAGATAGCAGTGTAGATATTTCCATGTTAATATCGATAGCGGTGCTGATATTTCCATGTTTATACAGGAAGCGGTGTAGATATTTCCATGTTTATACAGATAGCGTTGTAGATATTTCCATGTTTATACAGATAGCGGTGTAGATATTTCCATGTTTATACAGATAGCGGCGTAGGTATCTCCTTCTTAATACAGATGGCAGTGTAGATATTTATAAGTTCATACAGATGGCGGTGCAGATATTTCCATGTTCATACAGATGGCGAAGTAGATATTCCCATGCTTATGGAGATAGCGGTGTAGTTATTTCCATGTGTAAAGAGATAGCTGTGTAGATATTTCCATGTATATGCAGATAGCTGTGTAGATATTTCCATTTTCATGCAGACAGCGGTGTAGATATTTCCTTGTTCAAACAGATAGCGGTGTAGATATTTCCATGTTCATACAGATAGCAGTGTATATATTTCCATGTTCATACTGATAGCGGTGTAGATATTTCCATGTTCATACAGATAGCGGTGTATATATTTCCATGTTCATACAGATAGTGGTGCTGATATATCCATGTTTATACAGGTAGCAGTGTAGATATTTCCATGTTTGTACAGATAGCGGTGTAGTTATTTCCATGTTTATACAGATAGCGGTGTAGATATTTCCATGTTTATGCAGATAGCGGTGTAGATATCTCCATCTTAATACAGATGGCAGTGTAGATATTTATATGTTCATACAGATGGCGGTGCAGATATTTCCATGTTCATACAGATGGCAGTGTAGATATTTCCATGTTCATACAGATAGAGATGTAGTTATTTCCATGTGTAAAGAGATAGCTGTGTAGATATTTCCATGTATATGCAGATAGCAGTGTAGATATTTCCATCTTCAAACAGATAGCGGTGTAGATATTTCCATGTTCATAGAGATAGCGGTGTAGATATTTCCATGTTCATACAGACAGCGGTGTAGATATTTCCATGTTTATACAGACTGCGGTGAAGATGTATGCATGTTTACACAGATAGCGGTGTAGATATTTCCATGTTCATCCAGATGGCTGTGTAGATATTTCCATGTTTATACAGATAGCGGTGTAGATATTTCCATGTTCATACAGATAGCGGTTTAGATATTTCCATGTTCATCCAGATGGCTGTGTAGATATATCCATGTTCATACAGATAGCGGTTTAGATATTTCCATGTTCATACGGATAGCGGTGTAGATATTTCCATGTTCATACAGATAGCAGTGTAGATATTTCCATGTTCAAACAGATAGCGGTGTAGATATCTCCATCTTAATACAGATGGCGGTGTAGATATTTATAAGCTCATACAGATGGCAGTGCAGATATTTCCATGTTCATACAGGTGGCGGTGTAGATATTTCCATGTTTATAGTGATAGCGGTGTAGTTATTTCCATGTGTAAAGAAATAGGTTTGTAGTTATTTCCATGTATATGCAGAGAGCTGTGTAGATATTTCTATTTTCATGCAGATAGCGGTTTAGATATTTCCATGTTCAAACAGATAGCGGTGTAGATATTTCCATGTTCATCCAGATGGCTGTGTAGATATATCCATGTTCATACAGATAGCGGTGTAGATATTTCCATGTTCATACAGATAGCAATGTAGATATTTCCATGTTTATACAGATAGCGGTGAAATGTATGCATGTTTACACAGATAGCGGTGTAGATATTTCCATGTTCATACAGATCGCGGTGTAGATATTTCCATGTTCATCCAGATCGCTGTGTAGACATATCCATATTCATACAGATGGCGGTGAAGATGTTTCCATGTTCATACAGTTTGCGGTGTAGATATTTCCATGTTCATACAGATAGCGGTGTAGATATCTCATTGTTCATACAGATAGCGGTGTAGATATTTCCATGTTCACACGGATGGCCGTGCAGATATTTCCATGTTCATACTGATAGCGGTGTAGATATCTCCATGTTCATACAGATGGCGGTGTAGATATTTCCATGTTCATACAGATAGCGGTGTAGTTATCTCCATGTTCATACAGATGGCGGTGTAGATATTTCCATGCTCATACAGATAGCGGTGTAGTTATTTCCATGTGTAAAGAGATAGCTTTGTAAATATTTCCATGTACATGCAGATAGCTGTGTAGATATTTCCATTTTCTTGCAGATAGCGGTGTAGATATTTCCATGTTTATACAGATAGCGGTGTAGATATCTCCTTCTTAATACAGATGGCGGTGTACATATTTATATGTTCATACAGATGGCTGTGAAGATATTTCCATGTTCATACAGATGGCGGTGTAGATATTTCCATGTTTATAGAGATTGCGGTGTAGTTATTTCCATGTGTAAAGAGATGGCTGTGTAGATATTTCCATGTATATGCAGATAGCTGTGTAGATATTTCCATTTTCAAGCAGATAGCGGTTTAGATATTTCCATGTTCAAACAGATATCGGTGTAGATATTTCCATGTTCATACAAATAGCGGTGTAGATATTTCCATGTTTATACAGGTAGCGCTGAAGATGTATGCATGTTTACACAGTTAGCGGTGTAGATATATCCATGTTCATACAGATAGCGGTGTAGATATTTCCATGTTCATCCAGATGGCTGTGTAGATATATCCATGTTCATACAGATAGCGGTGTAGTTATTTCCATATTCATACAGATAGTGGTGTAGATATTTCCATGTTCATACAGATAGCGGTGTAGCTATTTCCATGTTCATACAGATAGCGGTGTAGATATTTCCATGTTCGTACAGATAGCGGTGTAGATATTTCCATGTTCATACAGATAGCTTTGCTGATATTTCAATGTTTATACAGGTAGCGGTGTAGATATTTCCATGTTTATACAGATAGCGGTGTATATATTTCCATGTTTATACAGATAGCGGTGTAGATATTTCTAGGTTTATACAGATAGAGGTGTAGATATCTGCTTCTTAATACAGATGGCGGTGTAGATATTTATATGTTCATACAGATGGCGGTGCAGATTTTTCCATGTTCATACAGATAGCGGTGTAGGTATTTCCATGTTTATAGAGATAGCGGTGTAGTTATATCCATGTGTAAAGAGATAGCTGTGTAGATATTTCCATGTATATGCAGATAGCTGTGTAGATATTTCCATTTTCATGCAGACAGCGGTGTAGATATTTCCATGTTCATACATATAGCGGTGTAGATATTTCCATGTTCATACAGATAGCGGTGTGGATATTTCCATGTTCATACAGATAGCGGTGTAGATATTTCCATGTTCATACAGATAGCGGTGCTGTTATTTCCATGTTTATACAGGTAGCGGTGTAGCTATTTCCATGTTTATACAGATAGCGGTGTAGCTATTTCCATGTTTATACAGATAGCGGTGTAGATATTTCCATGTTTATACAGATAGCGGTGTAGATATCTCCATGTTAATACAGATGGCGGTGTAGATATTTATATGTTCATACAGATGGCGGTGCAGATATTTCCATATTCATACAGATAGCGGTGTAGCTATTTCCATGTTCATACAGATAGCGGTGTAGATATTTCCATGTTCATCCAGATGGCTGTGTAGACATATCCGTGTTCATACAGATGGCAGTGAAGATAATTCAATGTTTATACATCTAGCGGTGTAGATATTTCCATGTTCATACAGATAGCGGTGTAGGTATTTCCATGTTCATACAGATAGAGCTGCTGATATTTCCATGTTCATACAGATAACGGTGCTGATATTTCCATGTTTATACAGGTAGCGGTGTAGATATTTCCATGTTTATACAGATAGCGGTGTAGTTATTTCCATGTTTATACAGATAGCGGTGTAGATATTTCCATGTTTATACTGATAGCGGTGTAGATATCTCCATCTTAATACAGATGGCCGTGTAGATATTTATATGTTCATACAGATGGCGGTGCAGATATTTCCATGTTCATACAGATGGCGGTGTAGATATTTCCATGTTCATACAGATAGCGGTGTAGTTATTTCCATGTGTAAAGAGATAGCTGTGTAGATATTTAAATGTATATGCAGATAGCTCTGTAGATATTTCCATTTTCATGCAGATAGCGGTGTAGATATTTCCATGTTCAAACAGATAGCGGTGTAGACATTTCCATGTTCATTCAGATAGCGGTGAAGATATTTCCATGTTTATACAGATTGCGGTGAAGATGTATGCATATTTACACAGAGAGCGGTGTAAATATTTCCATGTTCTTACAGATAGCGGTGTAGATATTTCCATGTTCATCCAGATGGCTGTGTAGATATATCCATGTTCATACAGATAGCGGTGTAGTTATTTCCATGTTCATACAGGTAGTGGTGTAGATATTTCCATGTTCATACAGATACCGGTGTAGCTATTTCCATGTTCATACAGATAGCGGTGTAGATATTTCCATGTTCATAGAGATAGCGGTGCAGATATTTCCGTGTTCATACAGATAGCGGTGCTGATATTTCCATGTTTATACATGTAGCGGTGTAGATATTTCCATGTTTATACAGATAGCGGTGTAGATATTTCCATATTTATACAGATAGCGGTGTAGATATTTCCATGTTTATACATATAGCGGTGTAGATATCTCCATCTTAATATAGATTGGGGTGTAGATATTTATATCTTCATACAGATGTCGGTGCACATATTTCCATGTTCATACAGATGGCAGTGTAGATATTTGCATGTATATAGAGATAGCGCTGTAGTTATTTCCATGTGTAAAGAGATAGCTTTGTAGATATTTCCATGTATATGCAGATCGCTGTGTAGATATTTCCATTTTCATGCAGATAGTGGTGTAGATACTTCCATGTTCAGATAGCGGTGTAGATATTTCCATGTTCATGCAGATAGCAGTGTAGATATTTCCATGTTTATACAGATAGCGGTGAAGATGTATGCATGTTTATACAGATAGCGGTGTAGATAATTCCATGTTCATCCAGATGGCTGTGTTGATATATCCATGTTCATACAGATGGCGGTGAAGATATTTCCATGTTCATACAGATACCGGTGTAGTTATTTCCGTGTGTAAAGAGATAGCTGTGTAGATATTTCCATGTATATGCAGATAGCTGTGTAGATATTTCCATTTTCATGCAGATAGTGTTTTAGATATTTCCATGTTCAAACAGATAGCGGTGTAGATATTTCCATGTTCATAGAGAGAGCGGTGTAGATATTTCCATGTTCATACAGATAGCGGTGTAGATATTTCCATGTTTATACAGATAGTGGTGAAGATGTATGCATGTTTACACAGATAGCGGTGTAGATATTTCCATGTTCATTCAGATAACGGTGTAGATATTTCCGTGTTCATCCAGATGGCTGTGTAATCATATCCATGTTCATACAGATGGCGGTGAAGATATTTCCATGTTCATACAGATAGTGGTGTAGATATTTCCATGTTCATCCAGATGGCTGTGTAGTTATATCCATGTTCATACAGATAGCGGTGTAGATAATTCCATGTTCATACAGATAGCGGTGTAGATATTTCCATGTTCATACAGATAGCGGTGTAGATACTTCCATGTTCATAGAGATAGCGGTGTAGATATTTCCATGTTCATCCAGATGGCTGTGTAGATATATCCATGTTCATACAGATAGCGGTGTAGATATTTCCATGTTCATACAGATAGAAGTGTAGATATTTCCATGTTCGTACAGATACTGGTGTAGCTATTTCCATGTTCATGAAGATAGCGGTGTAGATACTTCCATGTTCATAGAGATAGCGGTGTAGATATTTCCATGTTCATACAGATAGCGGTGCTGGTATTTCCATATTTATACAGGTAGCGGTGTAGATATTTCCATGTTTATACAGATAGCAGTGTAGATATTTCCAGGTTTATAAAGATAGCGGTGTAGATATTTCCAAGTTTATACAGATAGCGGTGAAGATATCTCCATCTTAATACAGATGGCGGTGTAGATATTTATATGTTCATACAGATGGCAGTGCAGATATTTCCATGTTCATACAGATGGCGGTGTAGATATTTCCATGTTTATAGAGATAGCGGTTTAGTTATTTCCATGTGTAAAGATTTAGGTTTGTAGATATTTCCATGTATATGCAGATAGCTGTGTAGATATTTCTATTTTCATGCAGATAGCGGTTTAGATATTACCATTTTCAAACAGATAGCGGTGTAGATATTTCCATGTTCATACAGATAGCGGTGTAGATATTTCCATGTTTATACAGATAGCGGTGAAACGTATGCAAGTTTACACAGATAGCGGTGTAGCTATTTCCATGTTCATACAGATCGCGGTGTAGATATTTCCATGTTCATCCAGATGGCTGTGTAGACATATCCATGTTCATTCAGATGGCGGTGAAGATATTTCCATGTTCATACAGATGGCGGTGTAGATATTTCCATGTTCATACAGATAGCGGTGTAGATATTTCCATGTTCATACAGATGGCTGTGTAGATATATCCATGTTCATACAGATGGCGGTGAATATATTTCCATGTTCATACAGATAGCGGTGTAGATATTTCCATGTTCATACAGATAGCGGTGCAGATATTTCCATGTTCATACAGATAGCGGTGCTGATATTTCCATGTTTATACAGATAGCGTTGTAGATATTTCCATGTTTATACAGATAGCGGTGTAGATATCTCCTTCTTAATACAGATGGCGGTGTACATATTTATATGTTCATACAGATGGCTGTGAAGATATTTCCATGTTCATACAGATGGCGGTGTAGATATTTCCATGTTTATAGAGATAGCGGTGTAGTTATTTCCATGTGTAAAGAGATAGCTGTGTAGATATTTCCATGTATATGCAGATAGCTGTGTAGATATTTCCATTTTCATGCAGACAGCGGTGTAGATATTTCCATGTTCAAACAGATAGCGGTGTAGATATTTCCATGTTCATACAGATAGCGGTGTAGATATTTCCATGTTCATACAGATAGCGGTGTAGATATTTCCATGTTCATACAGATAGCGGTGTAGATATTTCCATGTTCATACAGATAGCGGTGTAGATATTTCCATGTTCATACAGATAGCGGTGTAGATATTTCCATGTACATACAGATAGCGGTGCTGATATTTCCATGATTATACAGGTAGCGGTGCAGATATTTCCATGTTTATACACATAGCGGTGTAGATATTTCCATGTTTATACAGATAGCGGTGTAGGTATTTCCATGTTTATACAGGTAGCGGTGTAGATATCTCCATCTTAATACAGATGGCGGAGTAGATATTTATATGTACATACAGATGGCCGTGCAGATATTTCCATGTTCATACAGAAAGCGGTGTAGCTATTTCCATGTTCATACAGATAGCGGTGTAGGTATTTCCATGTTCATCCAGATGGCTGTGTAGACATATCCATGTTCATACAGATGGCGGTGAAGATAATTCCATGTTCATACAGATAGTGGTGCAGATATTTCCATGTTCACACAGATAGAGGGGCTGATATTTCCATGTTCATACAGATATCGGTGCTGATATTTCCATGTTTTTATAGGTAGCGGTGTAGATATTTCCATGTTTATACAGATAGCGGTGTAGATATTTCCATGTTTATGCAGATAGCGGTGTAGATGTCTCCATCTTAATACAGATGGCGGTGTAGATATTTATATGTTCATACAGATGGCCGTGCAGATATTTCCATGTTCATACAGATAGCGGTGTAGTTATTTCCATGTGTAAAGAGATAGCTGTGTAGATATTTCCACGTATATGCACATAGCTCTGTAGATATTTCCATTTTCATGCATATAGCGGTTTAGATATTTCCAAGTTCAAACAGCGGTGTAGATATTTCCATGTTCATACAGATAGCGGTGTAGATATTTCCATGTTCATACAGATAGCGGTGTAGATATTTTCATGTTCATACAGATAGCGGTGTAGATATTTCCATGTCCATCCAGATGGCTGTGTAGATATATCCATGTCCATCCAGATGGCTGTGTAGATATATCCATGTTCATACAGATAGCGGTGTAGTTATTTCCATGTTCATACAGATAGTGGTGTAGATATTTCCATGTTCATACAGATGGCGGTGTAGATATTTGCATGTATATAGAGATAGCGCTGTAGTTATTTCCATGTGTAAAGAGATAGCTTTGTAGATATTTCCATGTATATGCAGATCGCTGTGTAGATATTTCCATGTTCATGCAGATAGCAGTGTAGATATTTCCATGTTTATACAGATAGCGTTGAAGATGTATGCATGTTTAAACAGATAGCGGTTTAGATATTTCCATGTTCAAACAGATAGCGGTATAGATATTTCCATGTTCATACAGATAGTGGTGTAGATATTTCCATGTTTATACAGATAGCGGTGTAGATATTTCCAGGTTTATAAAGATAGCGGTGTAGATATTTCCAAGTTTACACAGATAGCGGTGAAGATATCTCCATCTTAATACAGATGGTGGTGTAGATATTTATATGTTCATACAGATGGCAGTGCAGATATTTCCATGTTCATACAGATGGCGGTGTAGATATTTCCATGTTTATAGAGATAGCGGTGTAGTTATTTCCATGTGTAAAGAGATAGCTGTGTAGATATTTCCATGTATATGCAGATAGCTGTGTAGATATTTCTATTTTCATGCTGATAGCGGTTTAGATATTTCCATGTTCAAACAGATAGCGGTGTAGATATTTCCATGTTCATACAGATAGCGTTGTAGATATTTCCATGCTTATACAGATTGCAGTGAAGATGTATGCATGTTTACACAGATAGCAGTGTAGATATTTCCATGTTCATGCAGATAGCGGTGTAGATATTTCCATGTTCATCCAGATGGCTTTGTAGATATTTCCATGTTCATACAGATAGCGGTGAAGATATTTCCATGTTCATACAGATAGAGGTGTAGATTTTTCACTGTTCATACAGATAGCGGTGTAGCTATTTCCATGTTCATGCAGATAGCGGTGTAGATATTTCCATGTTCATAGAGATAGCAGTGTAGATATTTCCATGTTCATACACATAGTGGTGCTGATATTTCCATGTTTATACAGGTAGCGCTGTAGATATTTCCATCTTTATACAGATAGCGGTGTAGATATTTCCAGGTTTATAAAGATGGCGGTATAGGTGTTTACAAGTTTATACAGATAGCGGTGAAGATATCTCCATCTTAATACAGATGGCGGTGTAGATATTTATATGTTCATACAGATGGCAGTGCAGATATTTCTATGTTCGTACAGATGGCGGTGTAGATATATCCATGTTTATAGAGATAGCGGTGTAGTTATTTCCATGTGTAAAGAGATAGGTTTGTAGATATTTCCATGTATATGTAGATAGCTGTGTAGATATTTCTATTTTCATGCATATAGCGGTTTAGATATTTCCATGTTCAAACAGATAGCGGTGTAGATATTTCCATGTTCATACAGATAGCGGTGTAGATATTTCCATGTTTATACAGATAGCGGTGAAACGTATGCATGTTTACAGAGATAGCGGTGTAGATATTTCCATGTTCATACAGATCGCGGTGTAGATATTTCCATGTTCATCCAGATGGCTGTGTAGACATATATATGTTCATACAGATGGCGGTGAAGATATTTCCATGTTCATACAGATGGCGGTGTAGATATTTCCATGTTCATACAGATAGCGGTGTAGATATTTCCATGTTCATACAGATGGCTGTGTAGATATATCCATGTTCATACAGATGGTGGTGAATATATTTCCATGTTCATACAGATAGCGGTGTAGATATTTCCATGTTCATACAGATAGCGGTGCAGATATTTCCATGTTCATACAGATAGCGGTGCTGATATTTCCATGTTTATACAGATAGCGGTGTAGATATTTCCATGTTTATACAGATAGCGGTGTAGATATTTCCATGTTTATACAGATAGCGGTGTAGATATCTCCTTCTTAATACAGATGGCGGTGTAGATATTTATATGTTCATACAGATGGCGGTGAAGATATTTCCATGTTCATACAGATGGCGGTGTAGATATTTCCATGTTTATAGAGATAGCGGTGTAGTTATTTCCATGTGTAAAGAGATAGCTGTGTAGATATTTCCATGTATATGCAGATAGCTGTGTAGATATTTCCATTTTCATGCAGACAGCGGTGTAGATATTTCCAAGTTCAAACAGATAGCGGTGTAGATATTTCCATGTTCATACAGATAGCGGTGTATATATATCCATGTTCATTCAGATAGCGGTGTAGATATTTCCATGTTAATACAGATAGCGGTGTAGATATTTCCATGTTCATACAGATAGCGGTGCTGATATTTCCAAGTTTATAAAGGTAGCGGTGTAGATATTTCCATGTTTATACAAATAGCGGTGTAGATATTTCCATGTTTATACAGATAGCGGTGTAGATATTTCCATGTTTATACAGATAGCGGTGTAGTTATCTCCATCTTAATACAGATGGCGGAGTAGATATTTCTATGTACATACAGATGGCGGTGCAGATATTTCCATGTTCATACAGATAGCGGTGTAGTTATTTCCATGTGTAAAGAGATAGCTGTGTAGATATTTCCATGTATATGCAGATAGCTGTGTAGATATTTCCATTTTCATGCAGATAGCGGTTTAGATATTTCCATGTTCAAACAGATAGCGGTGTAGATATTTCCATGTTCATACAGATAGCGGTGTAGATATTTCCATGTTCATACAGATGGCTGTGTAGATATATCCATGTTCATACAGATGGTGGTGAATATATTTCCATGTTCATACAGATAGCGGTGTAGATATTTCCATGTTCATACAGATACCGGTGCAGATATTTCCATGTTCATACAGATAGCGGTGCTGATATTTCCATGTTTATACAGATAGCGGTGTAGATATTTCCATGTTTATACAGATAGCGGTGTAGATATTTCCATGTTTATACAGATAGCGGTGTAGATATCTCCTTCTTAATACAGATGGCGGTGTAGATATTTATATGTTCATACAGATGGCGGTGAAGATATTTCCATGTTCATACAGATGGCGGTGTAGATATTTCCATGTTTATAGAGATAGCGGTGTAGTTATTTCCATGTGTAAAGAGATAGCTGTGTAGATATTTCCATGTATATGCAGATAGCTGTGTAGAGATTTCCATTTTCATGCAGACAGCGGTGTAGATATTTCCAAGTTCAAACAGATAGCGGTGTAGATATTTCCATGTTCATACAGATAGCGGTGTATATATATCCATGTTCATACAGATAGCGGTGTAGATATTTCCATGTTAATACAGATAGCGGTGTAGATATTTCCATGTTCGTACAGATAGCGGTGCTGATATTTCCAAGTTTATACAGGTAGCGGTGTAGATATTTCCATGTTTATACAAATAGCGGTGTAGATATTTCCATGTTTATACAGATAGCGGTGTAGATATTTCCATGTTTATACAGATAGCGGTGTAGTTATCTCCATCTTAATACAGATGGCGGAGTAGATATTTCTATGTACATACAGATGGCGGTGCAGATATTTCCATGTTCATACAGATAGCGATGTAGTTATTTCCATGTGTAAAGAGATAGCTGTGTAGATATTTCCATGTATATGCAGATAGCTGTGTAGATATTTCCATTTTCATGCAGATAGCGGTTTAGATATTTCCATGTTCAAACAGATATCGGTGTAGATATTTCCATGTTCATCCAGATGGCTGTGTAGATATATCCATGTTCATACAGATAGCGGTGTAGTTATTTCCATATTAATACAGATAGTGGTGTTGATATTTCCATGTTCATACAGATAGCGGTGTAGCTATTTCCATGTTCATACATATAGCGGTGTATATATTTCCATGCTCGTACAGATAGCGGTGTAGATATTTCCAAGTTCATACAGATAGCTGTGCTGATATTTCCATGTTTATACAGGTAGCGGTGTAGATATTTCCATGTTTATACAGTTAGCGGTGTAGATATTTCCATGTTTATACAGATAGCGGTGTAGATATTTCCAGGTTTATACAGATAGAGGTGTAGATATCTGCTTATTAATACGGATGGCGGTGTAGATATTTCCATGTTTATAGAGATAGCAGTGTAGTTATTTCCATGTGTAAAGAGATAGCTGTGTAGATATTTCGATGTATATGCAGATAGCTGTGTAGATGTTTCCATTTTCATGCAGACAGCGGTGTAGATATTTCCATGTTCATACAGATAGCGGTGCTGTTATTTACATGTTTATACAGGTAGTGGTGTAGATATTTCCATGTTTATACAGATAGCGGTGTAGATATTTCCATGTTTATACAGATAGCGGTGTAGATGTTTCCAGGTTTATACAGATAGCGGTGTAGATATCTCCATGTTAATACAGATGGCGGTGTAGATATTTATATGTTCATACAGATGGCGGTGCAGATATTTTCATGTTCATACAGATAGTGGTGTAGCTATTTCCATGTTCATACAGATAGCGGTGTAGATACTTCCATGTTCATCCAGATGGCTGTGTAGACATATCCATGTTCATACAGATGGCAGTGAAGATAATCCCATGTTTCTACATCTAGCGGTGTAGATATTTCCATGTTCTTAGAGATAGCGGTGTAGATATTTCCATGTTTATACAGATAGCGGTGAAGATGTATGCATGTTTATACAGATAGCTGTGTACATATTTCCATGTTCTTCCAGATGGCTGTGTTGATATATCCATGTTCATACAGATGGCGGTGAAGATATTTCCATCTTCATACAGATAGCGGTGTAGTTTTTTCCGTGTGTAAAGAGATAGCTGTGTAGATATTTCCATGCATATGCAGATAGCTGTGTAGATATTTCCATTTTCATGCAGATAGCGGTTTAGATATTTCCATGTTCAAACAGATAGCGGTGTAGTTATTTCCATGTTCATAGAGAGAGCGGTGTAGATATTTCCATGTTCATACAGATAGCGGTGTAGATATTTCCATGTTTATACAGATAGTGGTGAAGATGTTTGCATGTTTACACAGATAGCGGTGTAGTTATTTCCATGTTCATACAGATAGCGGTGTAGATATTTCCATGTTCATCCAGATGGCTGTGTAGACATATCCCTGTTCATACAGATGGCGGTGAAGATATTTCCATGTTCATACAGATAGCGGTGTAGATATTTCCATGTTCATCCAGATGGCTGTGTAGATATATCCATGTTCATACAGATAGCGGTGTAGATATTTCCATGTTCATACAGATAGCGGTGTAGATATTTCCATGTTCATACAGATAGCGGTGTAGATATTTCCATGTTCATACAGACGGCGGTGTAGATATTTCCATGTTTACAGATATAGCGGTGTAGATATTTCCATGTGTAAAGAGATGGCAGTGTATATATTTCCATGTATATGCAGATAGCTTTGTAGATATTTCCATTTTCATGCAGTTAGCGGTGTAGATATTTACATGTTCAAACAGATAGCGGTGTAGATATTTCCATGTTCATTCAGATAGCTTTGTAGATATTTCCATGTTCATACAGATAGCGGTGTAGATATTTCCATGTTCATACAGATAGCGGTGTAGATATTTCCATGTTCATACAGATAGCGGTGCTGATATTTCCATGTTTATACAGGTAGCGGTGTAGATATTTCCATGTTTATACAGATAGCGGTGTAGATATTTCCATGTTTATACAGATAGCGGTGTAGATATTTCCATGTTTATTCAGATAGCGGTGTAGATATCTCCATCCTAATACAGATGGCGGTGTAGATATTTATATGTTCATACAGATGGCGGTGCAGATATTTCCATGTTCATACAGATGGCGTTGTAGATATTTCCATGTTCAGATAGCGGTGTAGATATTTCCATGTTCATACAGATAGCGGTGTAGATATTTCCATGTTCATACAGGTAGCGGTGTAGATTTTTCCATGTTCATACAGATAGCGGTGCTGATATTTCCATGTTTACAGGCAGCGGTGTAGACATATCCATGTTTATACAGATAGCGGTGTAGATATCTCCTTCTTAATACAGATGGCGGTGTAGATATTTAAAAGCTCATACAGATGGCGGTGCAGATATTTCCATGTTCATACAGATGGCGGTGTAGATATTTCCATGTTTATAGATATAGCGGTGTAGTTATTTCCGTGTTTAAAGAGATAGCTGTGTAGATATTTCCATGTATATGCAGATAGCTTTGTAGATATTTCCATTTTCATGCAGATAGCGGTGTAGATATTTACATGTTCAAACAGATAGCGGTGTAGATATTTCCATGTTCATTCAGATAGCTTTGTAGATATTTCCATGTTCATACAGATAGCGGTGTAGATATTTGCATGTTCATACAGATAGCGGTGTAGATATTTCCATGTTCATACAGATAGTGGTGCTGATATTTCCATGTTTATACAGGTGGCGGTGTAGATATTTCCATGTTTATAGAGATAGCGGTGTAGATATTTCCATGTTTATACAGATAGCGGTGTAGATATTTCCATGTTCATACAGATAGCGGTGTAGATATTTCCATGTTCATACAGATAGCGGAGTATATATTTCCATGTTCATACAGGTTGCGGTGTAGATATTTCCATCTTTATACAGATAGCAGTGCTGATATTTCCATGTTTATACAAGCAGCAGTGTAGGTATTTCCATGCTTATACAGATAGCGGTTTACATATCTCCTTCTTAATACAGATGGCGGTGTAGATATTTATATGTTCATACAGATGGCGGTGCAGATATTTCCATGTTCATACAGATGGCGGTGTAGATATTTCCATGTTTATAGATATAGCGGTGTAGTTATTTCCATGTGTAAAGAGATAGCTGTGTAGATATTTCCATGTATATGCAGATAGCTTTGTAGATATTTCCATTTTCATACAGATAGCGGTGTAGATATTTACATGTTCAAACATATAGCGGTGTAGATATTTCCATGTTCATACAGATAGCGGTGTAGATATTTCCATGTTCATACAGATAGCGGTGTAGATAATTCCATGTTCATACAGATAGCGTTGTAGATATTTCCATGTTCATACAGATAGCGGTGCTGATATTTCCATGTTTATGCAGATAGCGGTGCTAATGTTTCCATGTTTATACAGGTAGCGGTGTAGATATTTCCATGTTTATGCAGATAGCGCTGTAGATATTTCCATGTTTATACAGATAGCGGTGTAGATATCTCCATCTTAATACAGATGGCGGTGTAGATATTTATATGTTCATACAGATGGCCGTGCAGATATTTCCATGTTCATACAGATAGCGGTGTAGTTATTTCCATGTGTAAAGAGATAGCTGTGTAGATATTTCCATGTATATGCAGATAGCTGTGTAGATATTTCCATTTTCATGCAGATAGCGGTTTAGATATTTCCATGTTCAAACAGATAGCGGTGTAGATATTTCCATGTTTATACAGATAGCGGTGAAGATGTATGCATGTTTACACACATAGTGGTGTAGATATTTCCATGTTCATACAGATAGCGGTGTAGATATTTCCATGTTCATCCAGATGGCTGTGTAGATATATCCATGTTCATACAGATAGCGGTGTAGATATTTCCATGTTCATACAGATAGTGGTGTAGATATTTCCATGTTCATACAGATAGTGGTGTAGCTATTTCCATGTTCATACAGATAGCGGTGTAGATATTTCCATCTTCGTACACATAGCGGTGTAGATATTTCCAAGTTCATACATATAGCTCTGTAGCTATTTCCATGTTCATACAGATAGCGGTGTAGATATTTCCATGTTCATCCAGATGGCTGTACAGATATATCCATGTTCATACAGATGGCGGTGATGATAATTCCATGTTCATACAGATAGCGGTGTAGATATTTCCATCTTCGTACAGATAGCGGTGTAGATATTTCCATGTTCATACAGATAGTGGTGTAGATATTTCCATGTTCATACAGATAGCGGTGTAGATATTTCCATGTTCATACAGATAGCGGAGTAGGAATTTCCACGTTCATACAGATAGAGGGGCTGATATTTCCATGTTCATACAGATAGCGGTGCTGATATTTCCATGTTTATACAGGTAGCGGTGTAGATATTTCCATGTTTATACAGATAGCGGTGTAGTTATTTCCATGTTTATACAGATAGCGGTGTAGATATTTCCATGTTTATACTGTTAGCGGTGTAGATATCTCCATTTTAATACAGATGGCCGTGAAGATATTTGTATGTTCATACAGATGGCGGTGAAGATATTTCCATGTTCATACAGATGGCGGTGTTGATATTTCCATGTTCATACAGATAGCGGTGTAGTTATTTCCATGTGTAAAGAGATAGCTGTGTAGATATTTCCATGTATATGCAGATAGCTCTGTAGATATTTCCATTTTCATGCAGATAGCGGTGTAGATATTTCCATGTTTTAACAGATAGCGGTGTAGACATTTCCATGTTCATACAGATAGCGGTGAAGATATTTCCATGTTTATACAGATTGCGGTGAAGATGTATGCATATTTACACAGATAGTGGTGTAGATATTTCCATGTTCATGCAGATAGCAGTGTAGATATTTCCATGTTTATACAGATAGCGGTGAAGATGTATGCATGTTTATACAGATAGCGGTGTAGATATTTCCATGTTCATCCAGATGGCTGTGTTGATATATCCATGTTCATACAGATGGCGGTGAAGATATTTCCATCTTCATACAGATAGCGGTGTAGTTTTTTCCGTGTGTAAAGAGATAGCTGTGTAGATATTTCCATGCATATGAAGATAGCTGTGTAGATATTTCCATTTTCATGCAGATAGCGGTTTAGATATTTCCATGTTCAAACAGATAGCGGTGTAGATATTTCCATGTTCATAGAGAGAGCGGTGTAGATATTTCCATGTTCATACAGATAGCGGTGTAGATATTTCCATGTTTATACAGACAGTGGTGAAGATGTTTGCATGTTTACACAGATAGCGGTGTAGATATTTCCATGTTCATACAGATAGCGGTGTAGATATTTCCATGTTCATCCAGATGGCTGTGTAGTCATATCCATGTTCATAGAGATGGCGGTGAAGATATTACCATGTTCATACAGATAGCGGTGTAGATATTTCCATGTTCATACAGATAGCGGTGTAGATATTTCCATGTTCATACAGATAGCGGTGTAGGTATTTCCATGTTCATACAGATAGCGGTGTAGATATTTCCATGTTCATACACACGGCGGTGTAGATATTTCCATGTTTATAGATATGGCGGTGTAGATATTTCCAAGTGTAAAGTGATAGCAGTGTATATATTTCCATGTATATGCAGATAGCTTTGTAGATATTTCCATTTTCATGCAGTTAGCGGTGTAGATATTTACATGTTCAAACAGATAGCGGTGTAGATATTTCCATGTTCATTCAGATAGCTTTGTAGATATTTCCATGTTCATACAGATAGCGGTGTAGATATTTCCATGTTCATACAGATAGCGGTGTAGATATTTCCATGTTCATACAGATAGCGGTGCTGATATTTCCATGTTTATACAGGTAGCGGTGTAGATATTTCCATGTTTATACAGATAGCGGTGTAGATATTTCCATGTTTATACAGATAGCGGTGTAGACATTTCCATGTTTATTCAGATAGCGGTGTAGATATCTCCATCTTAATACAGATGGCGGTGTAGATATTTATATGTTCATACAGATGGCGTTGCAGATATTTCCATGTTCATACAGATGGCGGTGTAGATATTTCCATGTTCATACAGATAGCGGTGTAGATATTTCCATGTTCATACAGATAGCGGTGTAGATATTTCCATGTTCATACAGATAGCGGTTTAGATATTTCCATGTTCATACAGATAGCGGTGTAGATATTTCCATGTTCATCCAGGTTGCGGTGTAGACATTTCCATGTTAATACAGATAGCAGTGCTGATATTTCCATGTTTATACAGGCAGCAGTGTAGGTATTTCCATGTTTATACAGATAGCGGTTTAGATATCTCCTTCTTAATACAGATGGCGGTGTAGATATTTATATGTTCATACAGATGGCGGTGCAGATATTTCCATGTTCATACAGATGTCGGTGAGGATATTTCCATGTTTATAGATATAGCGATGTAGTTATTTCCATGTGTAAAGAGATAGCTGTGTAGATATTTCCATGTATATGCAGATAGCTTTGTAGATATTTCCATTTTCATACAGATAGCGGTGTAGATATTTACATGTTCAAACATATAGCGGTGTAGATATTTCCATGTTCATACAGATAGCGGTGTAGATGTTTCCATGTTCATACAGATAGCGCTGTAGATAATTCCATGTTCATACAGATAGCGGTGTAGATATTTCCATGTTCATACAGATAGCGGTGCTGATATTTCCATGTTTATGCAGATAGCGGTGCTGATGTTTCCATGTTTATACAGGTAGCAGTGTAGATATTTCCATGTTTATTCAGATAGCAGTGTAGATATTTCCATCTTAATACTGATGGCGGAGTAGATATTTATATGTTCATACAGATGGCGGTGCAGATATTTCCATGTTCATACAGATGGCGGTGTAGATATTTCCATGTTCATACAGATAGCGGTGTAGTTATTTCCATGTGTAAAGAGATAGCTTTGTAGATATTTCCATGTATATGCAGATAGCTGTGTAGATATTTCCATTTTCATGCAGAGAGTAGTGTATATATTTCCATCTTCAGATAGAGGTGTATTTATTTCCATGTTCATACAGATAGCGGTGTAGATATTTCCAAGTTTATACAGACAGCGGTGAAGTTGTATGCATGTTTACACAGATAGTCGTGTGGAGATTTCCATGTTCATACAGAGGGCTGTGCAGATATATCCATGTTCATACAGATAGCGGTGTAGATATTTCCATTTTCATACAGATAGCGGTGTAGGTATTTCCATGTTCATACAGATGGCTGCGTAGATATATCCATGTTCATACCGATTGCGGTGAAGATATTTCCTTGTCCATACAGATAGCGGTGTAGATATTTCCATGTTCATACAGATAGCGGTGTATGTATTTCCATGTTGATACAGATAGCGGTGCAGATATTTCCATGTTCATACAGATAGCAGTTTAGATATTTCCATGTTCATCCAGGAGGCTGTGTAGATATATCCGTGTTCATACAGATGGCGTTGAAGATATTTCCTTGTTTATACAGATAGCGGTGTAGTTATTTCCATGTGTAAAGAGATAGCTGTGTAGATATTTCCATGTATATGCAGATAGCTGTGTGGATATTTCCATTTTCATGCAGATTGCGGTTTAGATATTTCCATGTTCAAACAGACAGCGGTGTAGATATTTCCATGTTCATAGAGATAGCGGTGTACATATATCCATGTTCATACAGATAGAGGGGCTGATATTTCCATGTTCATACAGATAGCGGTGCTGATATTTCCATGTTTATACAGGTAGCGGTGTAGATATTTCCATGTTTATACAGGTAGCAGTGTAGATAGTTCCATGTTTATACAGAGAGCGGTTTAGATATATCCATGTTTATACAGATAGCGGTGTAGATATCTCCTTCTTAATACAGATGGCGGTGTAGATAATTATATGTTCATACAGATGGCGGTGCAGATATTTCCATGTTCATACAGATGGCGGTGTGGATATTTCCATATTCATACAGATAGCGGTGTAGATATTTCCATGTTTATACAGATAGCGGTGTAGATATTTCCATGTTCATACAGATGGCGGTGCAGTTATTTCCATGTTCATACAGATGGCGGTGTAGATATTTCCATGTTCATAGAGATAGCGGTGTAGTTATTTCCATGTGTAAAGAGATAGCTGTGTAGATATTTCCATGTATATGCCGATAGCTCTGTAGATATTTCCATTTTCATGCAGATAGCGGTGTAGATATTTCCATGTTCAAACAGATAGCGGTGTAGATATTTCCATGTTCATACAGATAGCGGTGTAGATATTTCCATGTTCATACAGATAGCAGTGCTGATATTTCCATGTTTATACAGGTAGCGGTGTAGATATTTCCATGTTTATAGAGATAGCGGTGTAGATATTTCCATGTTTATACAGATAGCGGTGTAGATATTTCCATGTTTATTCAGATAGCGGTGTAGATATCTCCATCTTCATACAGATGGCGGTGTAGATATTTGTATGTTCATAAAGATGGCTGTGCAGATATTTCCATGTTCATACAGATGGCGTTGTAGATATTTTCATGTTCAGATAGCGGTGTAGATATTTCCATGTTCATACAGATAGCGGTGTAGATATTTCCATGTTCATACAGGTAGCGGTGTAGATTTTTCCATGTTCATACAGATAGCGGTGCTGATATTTCCATGTTTATACAGGCAGCGGTGTAGATATATCCATGTTTATACAGATAGCGGTGTAGATATCTCCTTCTTAATACAGATGGCGGTGTAGATATTTATAAGTTCATACAGATGGCCGTGTAGATATTTCCATGTTCATACAGATGGCGGTGTAGATATTTCCATGTTTATAGATATAGCGGTGTAGTTATTTCCATGTGTAAAGAGATAGCTGGGTAGATATTTCCATGTATATGCAGATAGCTTTGTAGATATTTCCATTTTCATGCAGATAGCGGTGTAGATATTTACATGTTCAAACAGATAGCGGTGTAGATATTTCCATGTTCATTCAGATAGCTTTGTAGATATTTCCATGTTCATACAGATAGCGGTGTAGATATTTCCATGTTCATACAGATAGTGGTGCTGATATTTCCATGTTTATACTGGTAGCGGTGTAGATATTTCCATGTTTATAGAGATAGCGGTGTAGATATTTCCATGTTTATACAGATAGCGGTGTAGATATTTCCATGTTTATTCAGATAGCGGTGTAGATATCTCCACCTTAATACAGATGGCGGTGTAGATATTTATATGTTCATACAGATGGCGTTGCAGATATTTCCATGTTCATACAGATGGCGGTGTAGATATTTCCATGTTCATACAGATAGCGGTGTAGATATTTCCATGTTCATACAGATAGCGGTGTAGATATTTCCATGTTCATACAGATAGCGGTGTAGATATTTCCATGTTCATACAGATAGCGGTGTAGATATTTCCATGTTCATACAGGTTGCAGTGTAGATATTTCCATGTTCATACAGATAGCAGTGCTGATATTTCCATGTTTATACAGGCAGCAGTGTAGGTATTTCCATGTTTATACAGATAGCGGTTTAGATATCTCCTTCTTAATACAGATGGCTGTGTAGATATTTATATGTTCATACAGATGGCGGTGCAGATATTTCCATGTTCATACAGATGGCGGTGAGGATATTTCCATGTTTATAGATATAGCGGTGTAGTTATTTCCATGTGTAAAGAGATAGCTGTGTAGATATTTCCATGTATATGCAGATAGCTTTGTAGATATTTCCATTTTCATACAGATAGCGGTGTAGATATTTACATGTTCAAACATATAGCGGTGTAGATATTTCCATGTTCATACAGATAGCGGTGTAGATGTTTCCATGTTCATACAGATAGCGCTGTAGATAATTCCATGTTCATACAGATAGCGGTGTAGATATTTCCATGTTCATACAGATAGCGGTGCTGATATTTCCATGTTTATGCAGATAGCGGTGCTGACGTTTCCATGTTTATACAGGTAGCAGTGTAGATATTTCCATGTTTATTCAGATAGCAGTGTAGATATTTCCATCTTAATACTGATGGCGGAGTAGATATTTATATGTTCATACAGATGGCGGTGCATATATTTCCATGTTCATACAGATGGCGGTGTAGATATTTCCATGTTCATACAGATAGCGTTGTAGTTATTTCCATGTGTAAAGAGATAGCTTTGTAGATATTTCCATGTATATGCAGATAGCTGTGTAGATATTTCCATTTTCATGCAGAGAGTGGTGTATATATTTCCATCTTCAGATAGAGGTGTATTTATTTCCATGTTCATACAGATAGCGGTGTAGATATTTCCAAGTTTATACAGACAGCGGTGAAGATGTATGCATGTTTACACAGACAGCGGTGTGGAGATTTCCATGTTCATACAGAGGGCTGTGCAGATATATCCATGTTCATACAGATAGCGGTGTAGATATTTCCATTTTCATACAGATAGCGGTGTAGGTATTTCCATGTTCATACAGATGGCTGCGTAGATATATCCATGTTCATACCGATTGCGGTGAAGATATTTCCTTGTCCATACAGATAGCGGTGTAGATATTTCCATGTTCATACAGATAGCGGTGTATGTATTTCCATGTTGATACAGATAGCGGTTCAGATATTTCCATGTTCATACAGATAGCAGTTTAGATATTTCCATGTTCATCCAGGAGGCTGTGTAGATATATCCATGTTCATACAGATGGCGTTGAAGATATTTCCTTGTTTATACAGATAGCGGTGTAGTTATTTCCATGTGTAAAGAGATAGCTGTGTAGATATTTCCATGTATATGCAGATAGCTGTGTGGATATTTCCATTTTCATGCAGATTGCGGTTTAGATATTTCCATGTTCAAACAGACAGCGGTGTAGATATTTCCATGTTCATAGAGATAGCGGTGTAGATATATCCATGTTCATACAGATAGAGGGGCTGATATTTCCATGTTCATACAGATAGCGGTGCTGATATTTCCATGTTTATACATGTAGCGGTGTAGATATTTCCATGTTTATACAGGTAGCAGTGTAGACATTTCCATGTTTATACAGAGAGCGGTTTAGATATATCCATGTTTATACAGATAGCGGTGTAGATATCTCCTTCTTAATACAGATGGCGGTGTAGATAATTATATGTTCATACAGATGGCGGTGCAGATATTTCCATGTTCATACAGATGGCGGTGTGGATATTTCCATATTCATACAGATAGCGGTGTAGATATTTCCATGTTTATACAGATAGCGGTGTAGATATTTCCATGTTCATACAGATGGCGGTGCAGATATTTCCATGTTCATACAGATGGCGGTGTAGATATTTCCATGTTCATAGAGATAGCGGTGTAGTTATTTCCATGTGTAAAGAGATAGCTGTGTAGATATTTCCATGTATATGCAGATAGCTCTGTAGATATTTCCATTTTCATGCAGATAGCGGTGTAGATATTTCCATGTTCAAACAGATAGCGGTGTAGATATTTCCATGTTCATACAGATAGCGGTGTAGATATTTCCAAGTTTATACAGATTGCGGTGAAGATGTATGCATATTTACTCAGATAGCGGTGTAGATATTTCCATGTTCATACAGATAGCGGTGTAGATATATCCATGTTCATAGAGAGAGCTGTGTAGATATTTCCATGTTCATACAGGTAGTGGTGTCGATATTTCCATGTTCATACAGATGGCAGTGTAGCTCTTTCCATGTTCATAGAGATAGCGGTGTAGGTATTTCCATGTTCATACAGATAGCGGTGTAGATATTTCCCTGTTCATACAGATAGCGGTGCTGATATTTCCATGTTTATACAGGTAGCGGTGTAGATATTTCCATGTTTATACAGATAGCGGTGTAGATATTTCCATGTTTATACAGATAGCAGTGTAGTTATTGCTAAGTTTATACAGATAGCGTTGTGGATATTTCCATCTTAATATAGATGGGGGTGTAGATATTTATATGTTCATACAGATGGCGGTGCAGATATTACCATGTTCATACAGATGGCGGTGTAGATATTTCCATGTTCATACAGATTGCGGTGTAGATATTTCTATGTTCATACAGATAGCGGTGTAGTTATTTCCATGTGTAAAGAGATAGCTGTGTAGATATTTCCATGTATATGCAGATAGCAGAGTAGATATTTCCATTTTCAAGCAGATAGCAGTGTAGATATTTCCATGTTCAAACAGATAGCGGTGTAGATATTTCCATGTTCATACAGATAGCGGTGTAGATATTTCCATGTTCATACAGATCGCGGTGTAGATATTTCCATGTTCATCCAGATGGCTGTGTAGATATATCCATGTTCATACAGATAGCGGTGTAGATATATCCATGTTCATACAGATAGCGGTGTAGATATTTCCATGTTTATACAGGCAGCGGTGTAGATATTTCCATGTTTATACAGATAGCGGTGTAGATATCTCCTTGTTAATACAGATGGCGGTGTAGATATTTAGAGGCTCATACAGATGGCGTTGCAGATATTTCCATGTTCATACAGATGGCGGTGTAGCTATTTCCATGTGCATACAGATAGCGGTGTAGATATATCCATGTTCATAGAAATAGCGGTGTAGATATTTCCATGTTCATACAGATATCGGTGCTGATATTTCCAAGTTTATACAGATAGCGGTGAAGATATTTCCTTCTTAATACAGATGGCGGTGTAGATATTTATAAGTTCATACAGATGGCGGTGCAGATATTTCCATGTTCATACAGACGGCAATGTAGATATTTCCTTGTTCATACAGATAGTGGTGTAGTTATTTCCATGTGTAAAGAGATAGCTGTGTAGATATTTCCATGTATATGCAGATAGCTGTGTAGATATTTCCATTTTCATGCAGACAGCGGTGTAGATATTTCCTTGTTCAAACAGATAGCGGTGTAGATATTTCCATGTTCATAAAGATAGCAGTGTAGATATTTCCATGTTCATACTAATAGCGGTGTAGATATTTCCATGTTCATACAGATAGCGGTGTATATACTTCCATGTTCATACAGATAGTGGTGCTGATATTTCCATGTTTATACAGGTAGCGGTGTAGATATTTCCATGTTTATACAGATAGCGGTGTAGTTATTTCCATGTTTATGCAGATAGCGGTGTAGATATCTCCATCTTAATACAGATGGCCGTGTAGATATTTATATGTTCATACAGATGGCGGTGCAGACATTTCCATGTTCATACAGATGGCGGTGTAGATATTTCCATGTTCATACAGATAGCGGTGTAGATATTTCCATGTTCATACAGATAGCGGTGTAGATATTTCCATGTTCATACAGACAGCGGTGTAGATATTTCCATGTTTATACAGACTGCGGTGAAGATGTATGCATGTTTACACAGATAGCGGTGTAGATATTTCCATGTTCATCCAGATGGCTGTGTAGATATTTCCATGTTTATACAGATAGCGGTGTAGATATCTCCTTCTTAATACAGATGGCGGTGTAGATATTTATAAGTTCATACAGATGGCGGTGCAGATATTTCCATGTTCATACAGATGGCGATGTAGATATTTCCATGCTCATAGAGATAGCGGTGTAGTTATTTCCATGTGTAAAGAGATAGCTGTGTAGATATTTCCATGTATATGCAGATAGCTGTGTAGATATTTCCATCTTAATACTGATGGCGGAGTAGATATTTATATGTTCATACAGATGGCGGTGCAGATATTTCCATGTTCATACAGATGGCGGTGTAGATATTTCCATGTTCATACAGATAGCGTTGTAGTTATTTCCATGTGTAAAGAGATAGCTTTGTAGATATTTCCATGTATATGCAGATAGCTGTGTAGATATTTCCATTTTCATGCAGAGAGTGGTGTATATATTTCCATCTTCAGATAGAGGTGTATTTATTTCCATGTTCATACAGATAGCGGTGTAGATATTTCCAAGTTTATACAGACAGCGGTGAAGATGTATGCATGTTTACACAGATAGCGGTGTGGAGATTTCCATGTTCATACAGAGGGCTGTGCAGATATATCCATGTTCATACAGATAGCGGTGTAGATATTTCCATTTTCATACAGATAGCGGTGTAGGTATTTCCATGTTCATACAGATGGCTGCGTAGATATATCCATGTTCATACCGATTGCGGTGAAGATATTTCCTTGTCAATACAGATAGCGGTGTAGATATTTCCATGTTCATACAGATAGCGGTGTATGTATTTCCATGTTGATACAGATAGCGGTTCAGATATTTCCATGTTCATACAGATAGCAGTTTAGATATTTCCATGTTCATCCAAGAGGCTGTGTAGATATATCCATGTTCATACAGATGGCGTTGAAGATATTTCCTTGTTTATACAGATAGCGGTGTAGTTATTTCCATGTGTAAAGAGATAGCTGTGTAGATATTTCCATGTATATGCAGATAGCTGTGTGGATATTTCCATTTTCATGCAGATTGCGGTTTAGATATTTCCATGTTCAAACAGACAGCGGTGTAGATATTTCCATGTTCATAGAGATAGCGGTGTAGATATATCCATGTTCATACAGATAGAGGGGCTGATATTTCCATGTTCATACAGATAGCGGTGCTGATATTTCCATGTTTATACATGTAGCGGTGTAGATATTTCCATGTTTATACAGGTAGCAGTGTAGACATTTCCATGTTTATACAGAGAGCGGTTTAGATATATCCATGTTTATACAGATAGCGGTGTAGATATCTCCTTCTTAATACAGATGGCGGTGTAGATAATTATATGTTCCTACAGATGGCGGTGCAGATATTTCCATGTTCATACAGATGGCGGTGTGGATATTTCCATATTCATACAGATAGCGGTGTAGATATTTCCATGTTTATACAGATAGCGGTGTAGATATTTCCATGTTCATACAGATGGCGGTTCAGATATTTCCATGTTCATACAGATGGCGGTGTAGATATTTCCATGTTCATAGAGATAGCGGTGTAGTTATTTCCATGTGTAAAGAGATAGCTGTGTAGATATTTCCATGTATATGCAGATAGCTCTGTAGATATTTCCATTTTCATGCAGATAGCGGTGTAGATATTTCCATGTTCAAACAGATAGCGGTGTAGATATTTCCATGTTCATACAGATAGCGGTGTAGATATTTCCAAGTTTATACAGATTGCGGTGAAGATGTATGCATATTTACTCAGATAGCGGTGTAGATATTTCCATGTTCATACAGATAGCGGTGTAGATATATCCATGTTCATAGAGAGAGCTGTGTAGATATTTCCATGTTCATACAGGTAGTGGTGTCGATATTTCCATGTTCATACAGATAGCAGTGTAGCTCTTTCCATGTTCATAGAGATAGCGGTGTAGGTATTTCCATGTTCATACAGATAGCGGTGTAGAAATTTCCCTGTTCATACAGATAGCGGTGCTGATATTTCCATGTTTATACAGGTAGCGGTGTAGATATTTCCATGTTTATACAGATAGCGGTGTAGATATTTCCATGTTTATACAGATAGCAGTGTAGTTATTGCTAAGTTTATACAGATAGCGTTGTGGATATTTCCATCTTAATATAGATGGGGGTGTAGATATTTATATGTTCATACAGATGGCGGTGCAGATATTACCATGTTCATACAGATGGCGGTGTAGATATTTCCATGTTCATACAGATTGCGGTGTAGATATTTCTATGTTCATACAGATAGCGGTGTAGTTATTTCCATGTGTAAAGAGATAGCTGTGTAGATATTTCCATGTATATGCAGATAGCAGAGTAGATATTTCCATTTTCAAGCAGATAGCAGTGTAGATATTTCCATGTTCAAACAGATAGCGGTGTAGATATTTCCATGTTCATACAGATAGCGGTGTAGATATTTCCATGTTCATACAGATCGCGGTGTAGATATTTCCATGTTCATCCAGATGGCTGTGTAGATATATCCATGTTCATACAGATAGAGGTGTAGATATATCCATGTTCATACAGATAGCGGTGTAGATATTTCCATGTTTATACAGGCAGCGGTGTAAATATTTCCATGTTTATACAGATAGCGGTGTAGATATCTCCTTGTTAATACAGATGGCGGTGTAGATATTTAGAGGCTCATACAGATGGCGTTGCAGATATTTCCATGTTCATACAGATGGCGGTGTAGCTATTTCCATGTGCATACAGATAGCGGTGTAGATATATCCATGTTCATAGAAATAGCGGTGTAGATATTTCCATGTTCATACAGATATCGGTGCTGATATTTCCAAGTTTATACAGATAGCGGTGAAGATATTTCCTTCTTAATACAGATGGCGGTGTAGATATTTATAAGTTCATACAGATGGCGGTGCAGATATTTCCATGTTCATACAGACGGCAATGTAGATATTTCCTTGTTCATACAGATAGTGGTGTAGTTATTTCCATGTGTAAAGAGATAGCTGTGTAGATATTTCCATGTATATGCAGATAGCTGTGTAGATATTTCCATTTTCATGCAGACAGCGGTGTAGATATTTCCTTGTTCAAACAGATAGCGGTGTAGATATTTCCATGTTCATAAAGATAGCAGTGTAGATATTTCCATGTTCATACTAATAGCGGTGTAGATATTTCCATGTTCATACAGATAGCGGTGTATATACTTCCATGTTCATACAGATAGTGGTGCTGATATTTCCATGTTTATACAGGTAGCGGTGTAGATATTTCCATGTTTATACAGATAGCGGTGTAGTTATTTCCATGTTTATGCAGATAGCGGTGTAGATATCTCCATCTTAATACAGATGGCCGTGTAGATATTTATATGTTCATACAGATGGCGGTGCAGACATTTCCATGTTCATACAGATGGCGGTGTAGATATTTCCATGTTCATACAGATAGCGGTGTAGATATTTCCATGTTCATACAGATAGCGGTGTAGATATTTCCATGTTCATACAGACAGCGGTGTAGATATTTCCATGTTTATACAGACTGCGGTGAAGATGTATGCATGTTTACACAGATAGCGGTGTAGATATTTCCATGTTCATCCAGATGGCTGTGTAGATATTTCCATGTTTATACAGATAGCGGTGTAGATATCTCCTTCTTAATACAGATGGCGGTGTAGATATTTATAAGTTCATACAGATGGCGGTGCAGATATTTCCATGTTCATACAGATGGCGATGTAGATATTTCCATCCTCATAGAGATAGCGGTGTAGTTATTTCCATGTGTAAAGAGATAGCTGTGTAGATATTTCCATGTATATGCAGATAGCTGTGTAGATATTTCCATTTTCATGCAGACAGCGGTGTAGATACTTCCTTGTTCAAACAGATAGCGGTGTAGATATTTCCATGTTCATACAGATAGCGGTGTAGATATTTCCATGTTCATACTGATAGCGGTGTAGATATTTCCATGTTCATACAGATAGCGGTGTATATATTTCCATGTTCATACAGATAGTGGTGCTGATTATTCCATGTTTATACAGGTAGCGGTGTAGATATTTCCTTGTTTATACAGATAGCGGTGTAGTTATTTCCATGTTTATACAGATAGCGGTGTAGATATTTCCATGTTTATGCAGATAGCGCTGTAGATATTTCCATGTTTATACAGATAGCGGTGTAGATATCTCCATCTTAATACAGATGGCGGTGTAGATATTTATATGTTCATACAGATGGCCGTGCAGATATTTCCATGTTCATACAGATAGCGGTGTAGTTATTTCCATGTGTAAAGAGATAGCTGTGTAGATATTTCCATGTATATGCAGATAGCTGTGTAGATATTTCCATTTTCATGCAGATAGCGGTTTAGATATTTCCATGTTCAAACAGATAGCGGTGTAGATATTTCCATGTTTATACAGATAGCGGTGAAGATGTATGCATGTTTACACACATAGTGGTGTAGATATTTCCATGTTCATACAGATAGCGGTGTAGATATTTCCATGTTCATCCAGATGGCTGTGTAGATATATCCATGTTCATACAGATAGCGGTGTAGATATTTCCATGTTCATACAGATAGTGGTGTAGATATTTCCATGTTCATACAGATAGCGGTGTAGCTATTTCCATGTTCATACAGATAGCGGTGTAGATATTTCCATCTTCGTACACATAGCGGTGTAGATATTTCCAAGTTCATACAGATAGCTCTGTAGCTATTTCCACGTTCATACAGATAGCGGTGTAGATATTTCCATGTTCATCCAGATGGCTGTACAGATATATCCATGTTCATACAGATGGCGGTGATGATAATTCCATGTTCATACAGATAGCGGTGTAGATATTTCCATCTTCGTACAGATAGCGGTGTAGATATTTCCATGTTCATACAGATAGTGGTGTAGATATTTCCATGTTCATACAGATAGCGGTGTAGATATTTCCATGTTCATACAGATAGCGGAGTGGGAATTTCCACGTTCATACAGATAGAGGGGCTGATATTTCCATGTTCATACATATAGCGGTGCTGATATTTCCATGTTTATACAGGTAGCGGTGTAGATATTTCCATGTTTATACAGATAGCGGTGTAGTTATTTCCATGTTTATACAGATAGCGGTGTAGATATTTCCATGTTTATACTGTTAGCGGTGTAGATATCTCCATTTTAATACAGATGGCCGTGAAGATATTTGTATGTTCATACAGATGGCGGTGAAGATATTTCCATGTTCATACAGATGGCGGTGTAGATATTTCCATGTTCATACAGATAGCGGTGTAGTTATTTCCATGTGTAAAGAGATAGCTGTGTAGATATTTCCATGTATATGCAGATAGCTCTGTAGATATTTCCATTTTCATGCAGATAGCGGTGTAGATATTTCCATGTTTTAACAGATAGCGGTGTAGACATTTCCATGTTCATACAGATAGCGGTGAAGATATTTCCATGTTTATACAGATTGCGGTGAAGATGTGTGCATATTTACACAGATAGTGGTGTAGATATTTCCATGTTCATGCAGATAGCAGTGTAGATATTTCCATGTTTATACAGATAGCGGTGAAGATGTATGCATGTTTATACAGATAGCGGTGTAGATATTTCCATGTTCATCCAGATGGCTGTGTTGATATATCCTTGTTCATACAGATGGCGGTGAAGATATTTCCATCTTCATACAGATAGCGGTGTAGTTTTTTCCGTGTGTAAAGAGATAGCTGTGTAGATATTTCCATGCATATGAAGATAGCTGTGTAGATATTTCCATTTTCATGCAGATAGCGGTTTAGATATTTCCATGTTCAAACAGATAGCGGTGTAGATATTTCCATGTTCATAGAGAGAGCGGTGTAGATATTTCCATGTTCATACAGATAGCGGTGTAGATATTTCCATGTTTATACAGACAGTGGTGAAGATGTTTGCATGTTTACACAGATAGCGGTGTAGATATTTCCATGTTCATACAGATAGCGGTGTAGATATTTCCATGTTCATCCAGATGGCTGTGTAGTCATATCCATGTTCATAGAGATGGCGGTGAAGATATTACCATGTTCATACAGATAGCGGTGTAGATATTTCCATGTTCATCCAGATGGCTGTGTAGATATATCCATGTTCATACAGATAGCGGTGTAGATATTTCCATGTTCATACAGATAGCGGTGTAGGTATTTCCATGTTCATACAGATAGCGGTGTAGATATTTCCATGTTCATACAGACGGCGGTGTAGATATTTCCATGTTTATAGATATGGCGGTGTAGATATTTCCAAGTGTAAAGTGATAGCAGTGTATATATTTCCATGTATATGCAGATAGCTTTGTAGATATTTCCATTTTCATGCAGTTAGCGGTGTAGATATTTACATGTTCAAACAGATAGCGGTGTAGATATTTCCATGTTCATTCAGATAGCTTTGTAGATATTTCCATGTTCATACAGATAGCGGTGTAGATATTTCCATGTTCATACAGATAGCGGTGTAGATATTTCCATGTTCATACAGATAGCAGTGCTGATATTTCCATGTTTATACAGGTAGCGGTGTAGATATTCCCATGTTTATAGAGATAGCGGTGTAGATATTTCCATGTTTATACAGATAGCGGTGTAGATATTTCCATGTTTATTCAGATAGCGGTGTAGATATCTCCATCTTAATACAGATGGCGGTGTAGATATTTGTATGTTCATACAGATGGCTGTGCAGATATTTCCATGTTCATACAGATGGCGTTGTAGATATTTCCATGTTCAGATAGCGGTGTAGATATTTCCATGTTCATACAGATAGCGGTGTAGATATTTCCATGTTCATACAGGTAGCGGTGTATATTTTTCCATGTTCATACAGATAGCGGTGCTGATATTTCCATGTTTATACAGGCAGCGGTGTAGATATATCCATGTTTATACAGATAGCGGTGTAGATATCTCCTTCTTAATACAGATGGAGGTGTAGATATTTATAAGTTCATACAGATGGCCGTGTAGATATTTCCATGTTCATACAGATGGCGGTGTAGATATTTCCATGTTTATGGATATAGCGGTGTAGTTATTTCCATGTGTAAAGAGATAGCTGTGTAGATATTTCCATGTATATGCAGATAGCTTTGTAGATATTTCCATTTTCATGCAGATAGCGGTGTAGATATTTACATGTTCAAACAGATAGCGGTGAAGATATTTCCATGTTCATTCAGATAGCTTTGTAGATATTTCCATGTTCATACAGATAGCGGTGTAGATATTTCCATGTTCATACAGATAGTGGTGCTGATATTTCCATGTTTATACTGGTAGCGGTGTAGATATTTCCATGTTTATAGAGATAGCGGTGTAGATATTTCCATGTTTATACAGATAGCGGTGTAGATATTTCCATGTTTATTCAGATAGCGGTGTAGATATCTCCACCTTAATACAGATGGCGGTGTAGATATTTATATGTTCATACAGATGGCGTTGCAGATATTTCCATGTTCATACAGATGGCGGTGTAGATATTTCCATGTTCATACAGATAGCGGTGTAGATATTTCCATGTTCATACAGATAGCGGTGTAGATATTTCCATGTTCATACAGATAGCGGTGTAGATATTTCCATGTTCATACAGATAGCGGTGTAGATATTTCCATGTTCATACAGGTTGCGGTGTAGATATTTCCATGTTCATACAGATAGCAGTGCTGATATTTCCATGTTTATACAGGCAGCAGTGTAGGTATTTCCATGTTTATACAGATAGCGGTTTAGATATCTCCTTCTTAATACAGATGGCTGTGTAGATATTTATATGTTCATACAGATGGCGGTGCAGATATTTCCATGTTCATAGAGATGGCGGTGCAGATATTTCCATGTTCATACAGATAGCGGTGCTGATATTTCCATGTTTATGCAGATAGCGGTGCTGATGTTTCCATGTTTATACAGGTAGCAGTGTAGATATTTCCATGTTTATTCAGATAGCAGTGTAGATATTTCCATCTTAATACTGATTGCGGAGTAGATATTTATATGTTCATACACATGGCGGTGCAGATATTTCCATGTTCATACAGATGGCGGTGTAGATATTTCCATGTTCATACAGATAGCGGTGTAGTTATTTCCATGTGTAAAGAGATAGCTTTGTAGATATTTCCATGTATATTCAGATAGCTGTGTAGATATTTCCATTTTCATGCAGAGAGTGGTGTGTATATTTCCATCTTCAGATAGAGGTGTATTTATTTCCATGTTCATACAGATAGCGGTGTAGATATTTCCAAGTTTATACAGACAGCGGTGAAGATGTATGCATGTTTACACAGATAGCGGTGTGGAGATTTCCATGTTCATACAGAGGGCTGTGCAGATATATCCACGTTCATACAGATAGCGGTGTAGATATTTCCATTTTCATACAGATAGCGGTGTAGGTATTTCCATGTTCATACAGATGGCTGCGTAGATATATCCATGTTCATACCGATTGCGGTGAAGATATTTCCTTGTCCATACAGATAGCGGTGTAGATATTTCCATGTTCATACAGATAGCGGTGTATGTATTTCCATGTTGATACAGATAGCGGTTCAGATATTTCCATGTTCATACAGATAGCAGTTTAGATATTTCCATGTTCATCCAGGAGGCTGTGTAGATATATCCATGTTCATACACATGGCGTTGAAGATATTTCCTTGTTTATTCAGATAGCGGTGTCGTTATTTCCATGTGTAAAGAGATAGCTGTGTAGATATTTCCATGTATATGCAGATAGCTGTGTGGATATTTCCATTTTCATGCAGATTGCGGTTTAGATATTTCCATGTTCAAACAGACAGCGGTGTAGATATTTCCATGTTCATAGAGATAGCGGTGTAGATATATCCATGTTCATACAGATAGAGGGGCTGATATTTCCATGTTCATACAGATAGCGGTGCTGATATTTCCATGTTTATACAGGTAGCGGTGTAGATATTTCCATGTTTATACAGGTAGCAGTGTAGACATTTCCATGTTTATACAGAGAGCGGTTTAGATATATCCATGTTTATACAGATAGCGGTGTAGATATCTCCTTCTTAATACAGATGGCGGTGTAGATAATTATATGTTCATACAGATGGCGGTGCAGATATTTCCATGTTCATACAGATGGCGGTGTGGATATTTCCATATTCATACAGATAGCGGTGTAGATATTTCCATGTTTATACAGATAGCGGTGTAGATATTTCCATGTTCATACAGATGGCGGTGCAGATATTTCCATGTTCATACAGATGGCGGTGTAGATATTTCCATGTTCATAGAGATAGCGGTGTAGTTATTTCCATGTGTAAAGAGATAGCTGTGTAGATATTTCCATGTATATGCAGATAGCTCTGTAGATATTTCCATTTTCATGCAGATAGCGGTGTAGATATTTCCATGTTCAAACAGATAGCGGTGTAGATATTTCCATGTTCATACAGATAGCGGTGTAGATATTTCCAAGTTTATACAGATTGCGGTGAAGATGTATGCATATTTACTCAGATAGCGGTGTAGATATTTCCATGTTCATACAGATAGCGGTGTAGATATATCCATGTTCATAGAGAGAGCTGTGTAGATATTTCCATGTTCATACAGGTAGTGGTGTCGATATTTCCATGTTCATACAGATAGCAGTGTAGCTCTTTCCATGTTCATAGAGATAGCGGTGTAGGTATTTCCATGTTCATACAGATAGCGGTGTAGATATTTCCCTGTTCATACAGATAGCGGTGCTGATATTTCCATGTTTATACAGGTAGCGGTGTAGATATTTCCATGTTTATACAGATAGCGGTGTAGATATTTCCATGTTTATACAGATATCAGTGTAGTTATTGCTAAGTTTATACAGATAGCGTTGTGGATATTTCCATCTTAATATAGATGGGGGTGTAGATATTTATATGTTCATACAGATGGCGGTGCAGATATTACCATGTTCATACAGATGGCGGTGTAGATATTTCCATGTTCATACAGATTGCGGTGTAGATATTTCTATGTTCATACAGATAGCGGTGTAGTTATTTCCATGTGTAAAGAGATAGCTGTGTAGATATTTCCATGTATATGCAGATAGCAGAGTAGATATTTCCATTTTCAAGCAGATAGCAGTGTAGATATTTCCATGTTCAAACAGATAGCGGTGTAGATATTTCCGTGTTCATACAGATAGCGGTGTAGATATTTCCATGTTCATACAGATCGCGGTGTAGATATTTCCATGTTCATCCAGATGGCTGTGTAGATATATCCATGTTCATACAGATAGCGGTGTAGATATATCCATGTTCATACAGATAGCGGTGTAGATATTTCCATGTTTATACAGGCAGCGGTGTAGATATTTCCATGTTTATACAGATAGCGGTGTAGATATCTCCTTGTTAATACAGATGGCGGTGTAGATATTTAGAGGCTCATACAGATGGCGTTGCAAATATTTTCATGTTCATACAGATGGCGGTGTAGCTATTTCCATGTGCATACAGATAGCGGTGTAGATATATCCATGTTCATACAGATAGCGGTGCTGATATTTCCAAGTTTATACAGATAGCGGTGAAGATATTTCCTTCTTAATACAGATGGCGGTGTAGATATTTATAAGTTCATACAGATGGTTGTGCAGATATTTCCATGTTCATACAGACGGCAATGTAGATATTTCCATGTTCATACAGATAGCGGTGTAGTTATTTCCATGTGTAAAGAGATAGCTGTGTAGATATTTCCATGTATATGCAGATAGCTGTGTAGATATTTCCATTTTCATGCAGACAGCGGTGTAGATATTTCCTTGTTCAAACAGATAGCGGTGTAGATATTTCCATGTTCATACAGATAGCAGTGTAGATATTTCCATGTTCATACTAATAGCGGTGTAGATATTTCCATGTTCATACAGATAGCGGTGTATATACTTCCATGTTCATACAGATAGTGGTGCTGATATTTCCATGTTTATACAGGTAGCGGTGTAGATATTTCCATGTTTATACAGATAGCGGTGTAATTTCCATGTTTATACAGATAGCGGTGTAGATATTTCCATGTTTATGCAGATAGCGGTGTAGATATCTCCATCTTAATACAGATGGCCGTGTAGATATTTATATGTTCATACAGATGGCGGTGCAGACATTTTCATGTTCATACAGATGGCGGTGTAGATATTTCCATGTTCATACAGATAGCGGTGTAGATATTTCCATGTTCATACAGATAGCGGTGTAGATATTTCCATGTTCATACAGACAGCGGTGTAGATATTTCCATGTTTATACAGACTGCGGTGAAGATGTATGCATGTTTACACAGATAGCGGTGTAGATATTTCCATGTTCATCCAGATGGCTGTGTAGATATTTCCATGTTTTTACAGATTGCGGTGTAGATATTTCCATGTTCATACAGATAGCGGTGTAGATATTTCCATGTTCATACAGATAGCAGTGTAGATATTTCCATGTTCAAACAGATAGCTGTGTAGATATCTCCATCTTAATACAGATGGCGGTGTAGATATTTATATGTTCATACAGATGGCAGTGCAGATATTTCCATGTTCATACAGATGGCTTTGTAGATATTTCCATGTTTATAGAGATAGCGGTGTAGATATTTCCATGTTCATACAGATGGCTGTGTAGATATATCCATGTTCATACAGATAGCGGTGTAGATATTTCCATGTTCATACAGATAGCGGTGTAGATATTTCCATGTTTATACAGATAGCGGTGAAATGTATGCATGTTTACACAGATCGCGGTGTAGATATTTCCATGTTCATCCAGATCGCTGTGTAGACATATCCATATTCATACAGATGGCGGTGAAGATATTTCCAAGTTCATACAGATTGCGGTGTAGATATTTCCATGTTCATACAGATGGCGGTGTAGATATTTTCATGTTCATACAGATGGCGGTGCAGATATTTCCATGTTCATAGTGATAGCGGTGCTGATATTTCCATTTTTATACAGATAGCGGTGTAGATATTTCCATGTTTATACAGATAGCGGTGTAGATATTTCCATGTTTATACAGACAGCGGTGTAGATATCTCCTTAATGCAGATGGCGGTGTAGATATTTATATGTTCATACAGATGGCAGTGAAGATATTTCCATGTTCATACAGATGGCGGTGTAGATATTTCCATGTTTATAGAGATAGCGGTGTAGTTATTTCCACGTGTAAAGAGATAGCTGTATTGATATTTCCATGTATATGCAGACAGCTGTGTAGATATTTCCATTTTCATGCAGACAGTGGTGTAGATATTTCCATGTTCAAACAGATAGCGGTGTAGATATTTCCATTTTCATACAGACAGCGGTGTATATATTTCCATGTTCATACAGATAGCGGTGTAGATATTTCCATGTTCATACAGATAGCGGTGTAGATATTTCCATGTTCATACAGATAGCGGTGTAGATATTTCCATGTTCATACAGATAGCGGTGTAGATATTCCCATGTCCATACAGATTGCGGTGTAGATATTTCCATGTACATACAGATAGCGGTGCTGATATTTCCATGATTATACAGGTAGCGGTGCAGATATTTCCATGTTTATACACATAGCGGTGTAGATATTTCCATGTTTATATAGATAGCGGTGTAGGTATTTCCATGTTTATTCAGATAGCGGTGTAGATATCTCCATCTTAATACAGATGGCGGAGTAGATATTTATATGTACATACAGATGGCGGTGCAGATATTTCCATGTTCATACAGAAAGCGGTGTAGCTATTTCCATGTTCATACAGATAGCGGTGTAGATATTTCCATGTTCATCCAGATGGCTGTGTAGACATATCCATGTTCATACAGATGGCGGTGAAGATAATTCCATGTTCATACAGATAGCGGTGTAGATATTTCCATGTTCATACAGATAGTGGTGCAGATATTTCCATGTTCACACAGATAGAGGGGCTGATATTTCCATTTTCATACCGATAGCGGTGCTGATATTTCCATGTTTTTATAGGTTGCGGTGTAGATATTTCCATGTTTATACAGATAACGGTGTAGATATTTCCATGTTTATACAGATAGCGGTGTAGATATTTCCATGTTTATACAGATAGCGGTGTAGATATCTCCATCTTAATACAGATGGCGGTGTAGATATTTATATGTTCATACAGATGGCCGTGCAGATATTTCCATGTTCATACAGATAGCGGTGTAGTTATTTCCATGTGTAAAGAGATAGCTGTGTAGATATTTCCACGTATATGCACATAGCTCTGTAGATATTTCCATTTTCATGCATATAGCGGTTTAGATATTTCCAAGTTCAAACAGCGGTGTAGATATTTCCATGTTCATACAGATAGCGGTGTAGATATTTCCATGTTCATACAGATAGCGGTGTAGATATTTCCATGTTCATACAGATAGCGGTGTAGATATTTCCATGTCCATCCAGATGGCTGTGTAGATATATCCATGTCCATCCAGATGGCTGTGTAGATATATCCATGTTCATACAGATAGCGGTGTAGTTATTTCCATGTTCATACAGATAGCGGTGTAGATATTACCATGTTCATCCAGATGGCTGTGTAGATATTTCCATGTTTTTACAGATAGCGGTGTAGATATTTCCATGTTCATACAGATAGCGGTGTAGATATTTCCATGTTCATACAGATAGCAGTGTAGATATTTCCATGTTCAAACAGATAGCGGTGTAGATATCTCCATCTTAATACAGATGGCGGTGTAGATATTTATATGTTCATACAGATGGCAGTGCAGATATTTCCATGTTCATACAGATGGCGGTGTAGATATTTCCATGTTTATAGAGATAGCGGTGTAGTTATTTCCATGTGTAAAGAGATAGGTTTGTAGTTATTTCCATGTATATGCAGATAGCTGTTTAGATATTTCTATTTTCATGCAGATAGCGGTTTAGATATTTCCATGTTCATCCAGATGGCTGTGTAGATATATCCATGTTCATACAGATAGTGGTGTAGATATTTCCATGTTCATACAGATCGCGGTGTAGATATTTCCATGTTCATCCAGATCGCTGTGTAGACATATCCATATTCATACAGATGGCGGTGAAGATATTTCCAAGTTCATACAGATTACGGTGTAGATATTTCCATGTTCATACAGATAGCGGTGTAGATATTTTCATGTTCATACAGATGGCGGTGCAGATATTTCCATGTTCATACTGATAGCGGTGCTGATATTTCCATTTTTATACAGATAGCGGTGTAGATATTTCCATGTTTATACAGATAGCGGTGTAGATATTTCCATGTTTATACAGATAGCGGTGTAGATATCTCCTTAATAAAGATGGCGGTGTTGATATTTGTATGTTCATACAGATGGCAGTGAAGATATTTCCATGTTCATACAGATGGCGGTGTAGATATTTCCATGTTTATAGAGATAGCGGTGTAGTTATTTCCACGTGTAAAGAGATAGCCGAATAGATATTTCCATGTATATGCAGACAGCTGTGTAGATATTTCCATTTTCATGCAGACAGTGGTGTAGACATTTCCATGTTCAAACAGATAGCGGTGTAGATATTTCCATGTTCATACAGATAGCGGTGTATATATTTCCATGTTCATACAGATAGCGGTGTAGATATTTCCATGTTCATACAGATAGCGGTGTAGATATTTCCATGTTCATACAGATAGCGGTGTAGATATTTCCATGTTCATACAGATAGCGGTGTAGATATTTCCATGTTCATACAGATTGCGGTGTAGATATTTCCATGTACATACAGATAGCGGTGCTATTTCCATGATTATACAGGTAGCGGTGCAGATATTTCCATGTTTATACACATAGCGGTGTAGATATTTCCATGTTTATACAGATAGCGGTGTAGGTATTTCCATGTTTATTCAGATAGCGGTGTAGATATCTCCATCTTAATACAGATGGCGGAGTAGATATTTATATGTACATACAGATGGCGGTGCAGATATTTCCATGTTCATACAGAAAGCGGTGTAGCTATTTCCATGTTCATACAGATAGCGGTGTAGATATTTCCATGTTCATCCAGATGGCTGTGTAGACATATCCATGTTCATACAGATGGCGGTGAAGATAATTCCATGTTCATACAGATAGTGGTGTAGATATTTCCATGTTCATACAGATAGTGGTGCAGATATTTCCATGTTCACACAGATAGAGGGGCTGATATTTCCATGTTCATACAGATAGCGGTGCTGATATTTCCATGTTTTTATAGGTTGTGGTGTAGATATTTCCATGTTTATACAGATAATGGTGTAGATATTTCCATGTTTATACAGATAGCGGTGTAGATATTTCCATGTTTATACAGATAGCGGTGTAGATATCTCCATCTTAATACAGATGGCGGTGTAGATATTTATATGTTCATACAGATGGCCGTGCAGATATTTCCATGTTCATACAGATAGCGGTGTAGTTATTTCCATGTGTAAAGAGATAGCTGTGTAGATATTTCCACGTATATGCACATAGCTCTGTAGATATTTCCATTTTCATGCATATAGCGGTTTAGATATTTCCAAGTTCAAACAGCGGTGTAGATATTTCCATGTTCATACAGATAGCGGTGTAGATATTTCCATGTTCATACAGATAGCGGTGTAGATATTTCCATGTTCATACAGATAGCGGTGTAGATATTTCCATGTCCATCCAGATGGCTGTGTAGATATATCCATGTCCATCCAGATGGCTGTGTAGATATATCCATGTTCATACAGATAGCGGTGTAGTTATTTCCATGTTCATACAGATAGCGGTGTAGATATTACCGTGTTCATCCAGATGGCTGTGTAGATATTTCCATGTTTTTACAGATAGCGGTGTAGATATTTCCATGTTCATACAGATAGCAGTGTAGATATTTCCATGTTCATACAGATAGCAGTGTAGGTATTTCCATGTTCAAACAGATAGCGGTGTAGATATCTCCATCTTAATACAGATGGCGGTGTAGATATTTATATGTTCATACAGATGGCAGTGCAGATATTTCCATGTTCATACAGATGGCGGTGTAGATATTTCCATGTTTATAGAGATAGCGGTGTAGTTATTTCCATGTGTAAAGAGATAGGTTTGTAGTTATTTCCATCTATATGCAGATAGCTGTTTAGATATTTCTATTTTCATGCAGATAGCGGTTTAGATATTTCCATGTTCAAACAGATAGCGGTGTAGATATTTCAATGTTCATCCAGATGGCTGTGTAGATATATCCATGTTCATACAGATAGTGGTGTAGATATTTCCATGTTCATACAGATAGCGGTGTAGATATTTCCATGTTTATACAGATAGCGGTGAAATGTATGCATGTTTACACAGATAGCGGTGTAGATATTTCCATGTTCATACAAATTGCGGTGTAGATATTTCCATGTTCATCCAGATCGCTGTGTAGACATATCCATATTCATACAGATGGCGGTGAAGATATTTCCAAGTTCATACAGATTGCGGTGTAGATATTTCCATGTTCATACAGATAGCGGTGTAGATATTTTCATGTTCATACAGATGGCGGTGCAGATATTTCCATGTTCATACTGATAGCGGTGCTGATATTTCCATTTTTATACAGATAGCGGTGTAGATATTTCCATGTTTATACAGATAGCGGTGTAGATATTTCCATGTTTATACAGATAGCGGTGTAGATATCTCCTTAATAAAGATGGCGGTGTTGATATTTGTATGTTCATACAGATGGCAGTGAAGATATTTCCATGTTCATACAGATGGCGGTGTAGATATTTCCATGTTTATAGAGATAGCGGTGTAGTTATTTCCACGTGTAAAGAGATAGCCGAATAGATATTTCCATGTATATGCAGACAGCTGTGTAGATATTTCCATTTTCATGCAGACAGTGCTGTAGATATTTCCATGTTCAAACAGATAGCGGTGTAGATATTTCCATGTTCATACAGACAGCGGTGTATATATTTCCATGTTCATACAGATAGCGGTGTAGATATTTCCATGTTCATACAGATAGCGGTGTAGATATTTCCATGTTCATACAGATAGCGGTGTAGATATTTCCATGTTCATACAGATAGCGGTGTAGATATTTCCATGTTCATACAGATTGCGGTGTAGATATTTCCATGTACATACAGATAGCGGTGCTGATATTTCCATGATTATACAGGTAGCGGTGCAGATATTTCCATGTTTATACACATAGCGGTGTAGATATTTCCATGTTTATACAGATAGCGGTGTAGGTATTTCCATGTTTATTCAGATAGCGGTGTAGATATCTCCATCTTAATACAGATGGCGGAGTAGATATTTATATGTACATACAGATGGCGGTGCAGATATTTCCATGTTCATACAGAAAGCGGTGTAGCTATTTCCATGTTCATACAGATAGCGGTGTAGATATTTCCATGTTCATCCAGATGGCTGTGTAGACATATCCATGTTCATACAGATGGCGGTGAAGATAATTCCATGTTCATACAGATAGCGGTGTAGATATTTCCATGTTCATACAGATAGTGGTGCAGATATTTCCATGTTCACACAGATAGAGGGGATGATATTTCCATGTTCATACAGATAGCGGTGCTGATATTTCCATGTTTTTATAGGTTGCGGTGTAGATATTTCCATGTTTATACAGATAACGGTGTAGATATTTCCATGTTTATACAGATAGCGGTGTAGATATTTCCATGTTTATACAGATAGCGGTGTAGATATCTCCATCTTAATACAGATGGCGGTGTAGATATTTATATGTTCATACAGATGGCCGTGCAGATATTTCCATGTTCATACAGATAGCGGTGTAGTTATTTCCATGTGTAAAGAGATAGCTGTGTAGATATTTCCACGTATATGCACATAGCTCTGTAGATATTTCCATTTTCATGCATATAGCGGTTTAGATATTTCCAAGTTCAAACAGTGGTGTAGATATTTCCATGTTCATACAGATAGCGGTGTAGATATTTCCATGTTCATACAGATAGCGGTGTAGATATTTCCATGTTCATACAGATAGCGGTGTAGATATTTCCATGTCCATCCAGATGGCTGTGTAGATATATCCATGTCCATCCAGATGGCTGTGTAGATATATCCATGTTCATACAGATAGCGGTGTAGTTATTTCCATGTTCATACAGATAGCGGTGTAGATATTACCATGTTCATCCAGATGGCTGTGTAGATATTTCCATGTTTTTACAGATAGCGGTGTAGATATTTCCATGTTCATACAGATAGCGGTGTAGATATTTCCATGTTCATACAGATAGCAGTGTAGATATTTCCATGTTCAAACAGATAGCGGTGTAGATATCTCCATCTTAATACAGATGGCGGTGTAGATATTTATATGTTCATACAGATGGCAGTGCAGATATTTCCATGTTCATACTGATGGCGGTGTAGATATTTCCATGTTTATAGAGATAGCGGTGTAGTTATTTCCATGTGTAAAGAGATAGGTTTGTAGTTATTTCCATGTATATGCAGATAGCTGTTTAGATATTTCTATTTTCATGCAGATAGCGGTTTAGATATTTCCATGTTCAAACAGATAGCGGTGTAGATATTTCCATGTTCATCCAGATGGCTGTGTAGATATATCCATGTTCATACAGATAGTGGTGTAGATATTTCCATGTTCATACAGATAGCGGTGTAGATATTTCCATGTTTATACAGATAGCGGTGAAATGTATGCATGTTTACACAGATAGCGGTGTAGATATTTCCATGTTCATACAGATCGCGGTGTAGATATTTCCATGTTCATCCAGATCGCTGTGTAGACATATCCATATTCATACAGATGGCGGTGAAGATATTTCCAAGTTCATACAGATTGCGGTGTAGATATTTCCATGTTCATACAGATAGCGGTATAGATATTTTCATGTTCATACAGATGGCGGTGCAGATATTTCCATGTTCATACGGATAGCGGTGCTGATATTTCCATTTTTATACAGATAGCGGTGTAGATATTTCCATGTTTATACAGATAGCGGTGTAGATATTTCCATGTTTATACAGATAGCGGTGTAGATATCTCCTTAATAAAGTTGGCGGTGTAGATATTTGTATGTTCATACAGATGGCAGTGAAGATATTTCCATGTTCATACAGATGGCGGTGTAGATATTTCCATGTTTATAGAGATAGCGGTGTAGTTATTTCCACGTGTAAAGAGATAGCTGTATAGATATTTCCATGTATATGCAGACAGCTGTGTAGATATTTCCATTTTCATGCAGACAGTGGTGTAGATATTTCCATGTTCAAAGAGATAGCGGTGTAGATATTTCCATGTTCATACATACAGCGGTGTATATATTTCCATGTTCATACAGATAGCGGTGTAGATATTTCCATGTTCATACAGATAGCGGTGTAGATATTTCCATGTTCATACAGATAGCGGTGTAGATATTTCCATGTTCATACAGATAGCGGTGTAGATATTTCCATGTTCATACAGACTGCGGTGTAGATATTTCCATGTACATACAGATAGCGGTGCTGATATTTCCATGATTATACAGGTAGCGGTGCAGATATTTCCATGTTTATACACATAGCGGTGTAGATATTTCCATGTTTATACAGATAGCGGTGTAGGTATTTCCATGTTTATTCAGATAGCGGTGTAGATATCTCCATCTTAATACAGATGGCGGAGTAGATATTTATATGTACATACAGATGGCGGTGCAGATATTTCCATGTTCATACAGAAAGCGGTGTAGCTATTTCCATGTTCATACAGATAGCGGTGTAGATATTTCCATGTTCATCCAGATGGCTGTGTAGACATATCCATGTTCATACAGATGGCGGTGAAGATAATTCCATGTTCATACAGATAGCGGTGTAGATATTTCCATGTTCATACAGATAGTGGTGCAGATATTTCCATGTTCACACAGATAGAGGGGCTGATATTTCCATGTTCATACAGATAGCGGTGCTGATATTTCCATGTTTTTATAGGTTGCGGTGTAGATATTTCCATGTTTATACAGATAACGGTGTAGATATTTCCATGTTTATACAGATAGCGGTGTAGATATTTCCATGTTTATACAGATAGCGGTGTAGATATCTCCATCTTAATACAGATGGCGGTGTAGATATTTATATGTTCATACAGATGGCCGTGCAGATATTTCCATGTTCATACAGATAGCGGTGTAGTTATTTCCATGTGTAAAGAGATAGCTGTGTAGATATTTCCACGTATATGCACATAGCTCTGTAGATATTTCCATTTTCATGCATATAGCGGTTTAGATATTTCCAAGTTCAAACAGTGGTGTAGATATTTCCATGTTCATACAGATAGCGGTGTAGATATTTCCATGTTCATACAGATAGCGGTGTAGATATTTCCATGTTCATACAGATAGCGGTGTAGATATTTCCATGTCCATCCAGATGGCTGTGTAGATATATCCATGTCCATCCAGATGGCTGTGTAGATATATCCATGTTCATACAGATAGCGGTGTAGTTATTTCCATGTTCATACAGATAGCGGTGTAGATATTACCATGTTCATCCAGATGGCTGTGTAGATATTTCCATGTTTTTACAGATAGCGGTGTAGATATTTCCATGTTCATACAGATAGCGGTGTAGATATTTCCATGTTCATACAGATAGCAGTGTAGATATTTCCATGTTCAAACAGATAGCGGTGTAGATATCTCCATCTTAATACAGATGGCGGTGTAGATATTTATATGTTCATACAGATGGCAGTGCAGATATTTCCATGTTCATACAGATGGCGGTGTAGATATTTCCATGTTTATAGAGATAGCGGTGTAGTTATTTCCATGTGTAAAGAGATAGGTTTGTAGTTATTTCCATGTATATGCAGATAGCTGTTTAGATATTTCTATTTTCATGCAGATAGCGGTTTAGATATTTCCATGTTCAAACAGATAGCGGTGTAGATATTTCCATGTTCATCCAGATGGCTGTGTAGATATATCCATGTTCATACAGATAGTGGTGTAGATATTTCCATGTTCATACAGATAGCGGTGTAGATATTTCCATGTTTATACAGATAGCGGTGAAATGTATGCATGTTTACACAGATAGCGGTGTAGATATTTCCATGTTCATACAGATCGCGGTGTAGATATTTCCATGTTCATCCAGATCGCTGTGTAGACATATCCATATTCATACAGATGGCGGTGAAGATATTTCCAAGTTCATACAGATTGCGGTGTAGATATTTCCATGTTCATACAGATAGCGGTATAGATATTTTCATGTTCATACAGATGGCGGTGCAGATATTTCCATGTTCATACGGATAGCGGTGCTGATATTTCCATTTTTATACAGATAGCGGTGTAGATATTTCCATGTTTATACAGATAGCGGTGTAGATATTTCCATGTTTATACAGATAGCGGTGTAGATATCTCCTTAATAAAGTTGGCGGTGTAGATATTTGTATGTTCATACAGATGGCAGTGAAGATATTTCCATGTTCATACAGATGGCGGTGTAGATATTTCCATGTTTATAGAGATAGCGGTGTAGTTATTTCCACGTGTAAAGAGATAGCTGTATAGATATTTCCATGTATATGCAGACAGCTGTGTAGATATTTCCATTTTCATGCAGACAGTGGTGTAGATATTTCCATGTTCAAAGAGATAGCGGTGTAGATATTTCCATGTTCATACATACAGCGGTGTATATATTTCCATGTTCATACAGATAGCGGTGTAGATATTTCCATGTTCATACAGATAGCGGTGTAGATATTTCCATGTTCATACAGATAGCGGTGTAGATATTTCCATGTTCATACAGATAGCGGTGTAGATATTTCCATGTTCATACAGACTGCGGTGTAGATATTTCCATGTACATACAGATAGCGGTGCTGATATTTCCATGATTATACAGGTAGCGGTGCAGATATTTCCATGTTTATACACATAGCGGTGTAGATATTTCCATGTTTATACAGATAGCGGTGTAGGTATTTCCATGTTTATTCAGATAGCGGTGTAGATATCTCCATCTTAATACAGATGGCGGAGTAGATATTTATATGTACATACAGATGGCGGTGCAGATATTTCCATGTTCATACAGAAAGCGGTGTAGCTATTTCCATGTTCATACAGATAGCGGTGTAGATATTTCCATGTTCATCCAGATGGCTGTGTAGACATATCCATGTTCATACAGATGGCGGTGAAGATAATTCCATGTTCATACAGATAGCGGTGTAGATATTTCCATGTTCATACAGATAGTGGTGCAGATATTTCCATGTTCACACAGATAGAGGGGCTGATATTTCCATGTTCATACAGATAGCGGTGCTGATATTTCCATGTTTTTATAGGTTGCGGTGTAGATATTTCCATGTTTATACAGATAACGGTGTAGATATTTCCATGTTTATACAGATAGCGGTGTAGATATTTCCATGTTTATACAGATAGCGGTGTAGATATCTCCATCTTAATACAGATGGCGGTGTAGATATTTATATGTTCATACAGATGGCCGTGCAGATATTTCCATGTTCATACAGATAGCGGTGTAGTTATTTCCATGTGTAAAGAGATAGCTGTGTAGATATTTCCACGTATATGCACATAGCTCTGTAGATATTTCCATTTTCATGCATATAGCGGTTTAGATATTTCCAAGTTCAAACAGTGGTGTAGATATTTCCATGTTCATACAGATAGCGGTGTAGATATTTCCATGTTCATACAGATAGCGGTGTAGATATTTCCATGTTCATACAGATAGCGGTGTAGATATTTCCATGTCCATCCAGATGGCTGTGTAGATATATCCATGTCCATCCAGATGGCTGTGTAGATATATCCATGTTCATACAGATAGCGGTGTAGTTATTTCCATGTTCATACAGATAGCGGTGTAGATATTACCATGTTCATCCAGATGGCTGTGTAGATATTTCCATGTTTTTACAGATAGCGGTGTAGATATTTCCATGTTCATACAGATAGCGGTGTAGATATTTCCATGTTCATACAGATAGCAGTGTAGATATTTCCATGTTCAAACAGATAGCGGTGTAGATATCTCCATCTTAATACAGATGGCGGTGTAGATATTTATATGTTCATACAGATGGCAGTGCAGATATTTCCATGTTCATACAGATGGCGGTGTAGATATTTCCATGTTTATAGAGATAGCGGTGTAGTTATTTCCATGTGTAAAGAGATAGGTTTGTAGTTATTTCCATGTATATGCAGATAGCTGTTTAGATATTTCTATTTTCATGCAGATAGCGGTTTAGATATTTCCATGTTCAAACAGATAGCGGTGTAGATATTTCCATGTTCATCCAGATGGCTGTGTAGATATATCCATGTTCATACAGATAGTGGTGTAGATATTTCCATGTTCATACAGATAGCGGTGTAGATATTTCCATGTTTATACAGATAGCGGTGAAATGTATGCATGTTTACACAGATAGCGGTGTAGATATTTCCATGTTCATACAGATCGCGGTGTAGATATTTCCATGTTCATCCAGATCGCTGTGTAGACATATCCATATTCATACAGATGGCGGTGAAGATATTTCCAAGTTCATACAGATTGCGGTGTAGATATTTCCATGTTCATACAGATAGCGGTATAGATATTTTCATGTTCATACAGATGGCGGTGCAGATATTTCCATGTTCATACTGATAGCGGTGCTGATATTTCCATTTTTATACAGATAGCGGTGTAGATATTTCCATGTTTATACAGATAGCGGTGTAGATATTTCCATGTTTATACAGATAGCGGTGTAGATATCTCCTTAATAAAGATGGCGGTGTAGATATTTGTATGTTCATACAGATGGCAGTGAAGATATTTCCATGTTCATACAGATGGCGGTATAGATATTTCCATGTTTATAGAGATAGCGGTGTAGTTATTTCCACGTGTAAAGAGATAGCTGTATAGATATTTCCATGTATATGCAGACAGCTGTGTAGATATTTCCATTTTCATGCAGACAGTGGTGTAGATATTTCCATGTTCAAACAGATAGCGGTGTAGATATTTCCATGTTCATACATACAGCGGTGTATATATTTCCATGTTCATACAGATAGCGGTGTAGATATTTCCATGTTCATACAGATAGCGGTGTAGATATTTCCATGTTCATACAGATAGCGGTGTAGATATTTCCATGTTCATACAGATAGCGGTGTAGATATTTCCATGTTCATACAGACTGTGGTGTAGATATTTCCATGTACATACAGATAGCGGTGCTGATATTTCCATGATTATACAGGTAGCGGTGCAGATATTTCCATGTTTATACACATAGCGGTGTAGATATTTCCATGTTTATACAGATAGCGGTGTAGGTATTTCCATGTTTATTCAGATAGCGGTGTAGATATCTCCATCTTAATACAGATGGCGGAGTAGATATTTATATGTACATACAGATGGCGGTGCAGATATTTCCATGTTCATACAGAAAGCGGTGTAGCTATTTCCATGTTCATACAGATAGCGGTGTAGATATTTCCATGTTCATCCAGATGGCTGTGTAGACATATCCATGTTCATACAGATGGCGGTGAAGATAATTCCATGTTCATACAGATAGCGGTGTAGATATTTCCATGTTCATACAGATAGTGGTGCAGATATTTCCATGTTCACACAGATAGAGGGGCTGATATTTCCATGTTCATACAGATAGCGGTGCTGATATTTCCATGTTTTTATAGGTTGCGGTGTAGATATTTCCATGTTTATACAGATAACGGTGTAGATATTTCCATGTTTATACAGATAGCGGTGTAGATATTTCCATGTTTATACAGATAGCGGTGTAGATATCTCCATCTTAATACAGATGGCGGTGTAGATATTTATATGTTCATACAGATGGCCGTGCAGATATTTCCATGTTCATACAGATAGCGGTGTAGTTATTTCCATGTGTAAAGAGATAGCTGTGTAGATATTTCCACGTATATGCACATAGCTCTGTAGATATTTCCATTTTCATGCATATAGCGGTTTAGATATTTCCAAGTTCAAACAGCGGTGTAGATATTTCCATGTTCATACAGATAGCGGTGTAGATATTTCCATGTTCATACAGATAGCGGTGTAGATATTTCCATGTCCATCCAGATGGCTGTGTAGACATATCCATGTTCATACAGATGGCGGTGAAGATAATTCCATGTTCATACAGATAGCGGTGTAGATATTTCCATGTTCATACAGATAGCGGTGTAGATATTTCCATGTTCATACAGATAGCGGTGTAGATATTTCCATGTTCATACAGATAGCGGTGTAGATATTTCCATGTTCATACAGATAGCGGTGTAGATATTTCCATGTTCATACAGATTGCGGTGTAGATATTTCCATGTACATACAGATAGCGGTGCTGATATTTCCATGATTATACAGGTAGCGGTGCAGATATTTCCATGTTTATACAGATAGCGGTGTAGGTATTTCCATGTTTATTCAGATAGCGGTGTAGATATCTCCATCTTAATACAGATGGCGGAGTAGATATTTATATGTACATACAGATGGCGGTGCAGATATTTCCATGTTCATACAGAAAGCGGTGTAGCTATTTCCATGTTCATACAGATAGCGGTGTAGATATTTCCATGTTCATCCAGATGGCTGTGTAGACATATCCATGTTCATACAGATGGCGGTGAAGATAATTCCATGTTCATACAGATAGCGGTGTAGATATTTCCATGTTCATACAGATAGTGGTGCATATATTTCCATGTTCACACAGATAGAGGGGCTGATATTTCCATGTTCATACAGATAGCGGTGCTGATATTTCCATGTTTTTATAGGTTGCGGTGTAGATATTTCCATGTTTATACAGATAACGGTGTAGATATTTCCATGTTTATACAGATAGCGGTGTAGATATTTCCATGTTTATACAGATAGCGGTGTAGATATCTCCATCTTAATACAGATGGCGGTGTAGATATTTATATGTTCATACAGATGGCCGTGCAGATATTTCCATGTTCATACAGATAGCGGTGTAGTTATTTCCATGTGTAAAGAGATAGCTGTGTAGATATTTCCACGTATATGCACATAGCTCTGTAGATATTTCCATTTTCATGCATATAGCGGTTTAGATATTTCCAAGTTCAAACAGCGGTGTAGATATTTCCATGTTCATACAGATAGCGGTGTAGATATTTCCATGTTCATACAGATAGCGGTGTAGATATTTCCATGTTCATACAGATAGCGGTGTAGATATTTCCATGTCCATCCAGATGGCTGTGTAGATATATCCATGTCCATCCAGATGGCTGTGTAGATATATCCATGTTCATACAGATAGCGGTGTAGTTATTTCCATGTTCATACAGATAGCGGTGTAGATATTACCATGTTCATCCAGATGGCTGTGTAGATATTTCCATGTTTTTACAGATAGCGGTGTAGATATTTCCATGTTCATACAGATAGCGGTGTAGATATTTCCATGTTCATACAGATAGCAGTGTAGATATTTCCATGTTCAAACAGATAGCGGTGTAGATATCTCCATCTTAATACAGATGGCGGTGTAGATATTTATATGTTCATACAGATGGCAGTGCAGATATTTCCATGTTCATACAGATGGCGGTGTAGATATTTCCATGTTTATAGAGATAGCGGTGTAGTTATTTCCATGTGTAAAGAGATAGGTTTGTAGTTATTTCCATGTATATGCAGATAGCTGTTTAGATATTTCTATTTTCATGCAGATAGCGGTTTAGATATTTCCATGTTCAAACAGATAGCGGTGTAGATATTTCCATGTTCATCCAGATGGCTGTGTAGATATATCCATGTTCATACAGATAGTGGTGTAGATATTTCCATGTTCATACAGATAGCGGTGTAGATATTTCCATGTTTATACAGATAGCGGTGAAATGTATGCATGTTTACACAGATAGCGGTGTAGATATTTCCATGTTCATACAGATCGCGGTGTAGATATTTCCATGTTCATCCAGATCGCTGTGTAGACATATCCATATTCATACAGATGGCGGTGAAGATATTTCCAAGTTCATACAGATTGCGGTGTAGATATTTCCATGTTCATACAGATAGCGGTGTAGATATTTTCATGTTCATACAGATGGCGGTGCAGATATTTCCATGTTCATACTGATAGCGGTGCTGATATTTCCATTTTTATACAGATAGCGGTGTAGATATTTCCATGTTTATACAGATAGCGTTGTAGATATTTCCATGTTTATACAGATAGCGGTGTAGATATCTCCTTAATAAAGATGGCGGTGTAGATATTTGTATGTTCATACCGATGGCAGTGAAGATATTTGCATGTTCATACAGATGGCGGTGTAGATATTTCCATGTTTATAGAGATAGCGGTGTAGTTATTTCCACGTGTAAAGAGATAGCTGTATAGATATTTCCATGTATATGCAGACAGCTGTGTAGATATTTCCATTTTCATGCAGACAGTGGTGTAGATATTTCCATGTTCAAACAGATAGCGGTGTAGATATTTCCATGTTCATACAGACAGCGGTGTATATATTTCCATGTTCATACAGATAGCGGTGTAGATATTTCCATGTTCATACAGATAGCGGTGTAGATATTTCCATGTTCATACAGATAGCAGTGTAGATATTTCCATGTTCATACAGATTGCGGTGTAGATATTTCCATGTACATACAGATAGCGGTGCTGATATTTCCATGATTATACAGGTAGCGGTGCAGATATTTCCATGTTTATACACATAGCGGTGTAGATATTTCCATGTTTATACAGATAGCGGTGTAGGTATTTCCATGTTTATTCAGATAGCGGTGTAGATATCTCCATCTTAATACAGATGGCGGAGTAGATATTTATATGTACATACAGATGGCGGTGCAGATATTTCCATGTTCATACAGAAAGTGGTGTAGCTATTTCCATGTTCATACAGATAGCGGTGTAGATATTTCCATGTTCATCCAGATGGCTGTGTAGACATATCCATGTTCATACAGATGGCGGTGAAGATAATTCCATGTTCATACAGATAGCGGTGTAGATATTTCCATGTTCATACAGATAGTGGTGCATATATTTCCATGTTCACACAGATAGAGGGGCTGATATTTCCATGTTCATACAGATAGCGGTGCTGATATTTCCATGTTTTTATAGGTTGCGGTGTAGATATTTCCATGTTTATACAGATAACGGTGTAGATATTTCCATGTTTATACAGATAGCGGTGTAGATATTTCCATGTTTATACAGATTGCGGTGTAGATATCTCCATCTTAATACAGATGGCGGTGTAGATATTTATATGTTCATACAGATGGCCGTGCAGATATTTCCATGTTCATACAGATAGCGGTGTAGTTATTTCCATGTGTAAAGAGATAGCTGTGTAGATATTTCCACGTATATGCACATAGCTCTGTAGATATTTCCATTTTCATGCATATAGCGGTTTAGATATTTCCAAGTTCAAACAGCGGTGTAGATATTTCCATGTTCATACAGATAGCGGTGTAGATATTTCCATGTTCATACAGATAGCGGTGTAGATATTTCCATGTTCATACAGATAGCGGTGTAGATATTTCCATGTCCATCCAGATGGCTGTGTAGATATATCCATGTCCATCCAGATGGCTGTGTAGATATATCCATGTTCATACAGATAGCGGTGTAGTTATTTCCATGTTCATACAGATAGCGGTGTAGATATTACCATGTTCATCCAGATGGCTGTGTAGATATTTCCATGTTTTTACAGATAGCGGTGTAGATATTTCCATGTTCATACAGATAGCGGTGTAGATATTTCCATGTTCATACAGATAGCAGTGTAGATATTTCCATGTTCAAACAGATAGCGGTGTAGATATCTCCATCTTAATACAGATGGCGGTGTAGATATTTATATGTTCATACAGATGGCAGTGCAGATATTTCCATGTTCATACAGATGGCGGTGTAGATATTTCCATGTTTATAGAGATAGCGGTGTAGTTATTTCCATGTGTAAAGAGATAGGTTTGTAGTTATTTCCATGTATATGCAGATAGCTGTTTAGATATTTCTATTTTCATGCAGATAGCGGTTTAGATATTTCCATGTTCAAACAGATAGCGGTGTAGATATTTCCATGTTCATCCAGATGGCTGTGTAGATATATCCATGTTCATACAGATATTGGTGTAGATATTTCCATGTTCATACAGATAGCGGTGTAGATATTTCCATGTTTATACAGATAGCGGTGAAATGTATGCATGTTTACACAGATAGCGGTGTAGATATTTCCATGTTCATACAGATCGCGGTGTAGATATTTCCATGTTCATCCAGATCGCTGTGTAGACATATCCATATTCATACAGATGGCGGTGAAGATATTTCCAAGTTCATACAGATTGCGGTGTAGATATTTCCATGTTCATACAGATAGCGGTGTAGATATTTTCATGTTCATACAGATGGCGGTGCAGATATTTCCATGTTCATACTGATAGCGGTGCTGATATTTCCATTTTTATACAGATAGCGGTGTAGATATTTCCATGTTTATACAGATAGCGTTGTAGATATTTCCATGTTTATACAGATAGCGGTGTAGATATCTCCTTAATAAAGATGGCGGTGTAGATATTTGTATGTTCATACAGATGGCAGTGAAGATATTTGCATGTTCATACAGATGGCGGTGTAGATATTTCCATGTTTATAGAGATAGCGGTGTAGTTATTTCCACGTGTAAAGAGATAGCTGTATAGATATTTCCATGTATATGCAGACAGCTGTGTAGATATTTCCATTTTCATGCAGACAGTGGTGTAGATATTTCCATGTTCAAACAGATAGCGGTGTAGATATTTCCATGTTCATACAGACAGCGGTGTATATATTTCCATGTTCATACAGATAGCGGTGTAGATATTTCCATGTTCATACAGATAGCGGTGTAGATATTTCCATGTTCATACAGATAGCGGTGTAGATATTTCCATGTTCATACAGATAGCAGTGTAGATATTTCCATGTTCATACAGATTGCGGTGTAGATATTTCCATGTACATACAGATAGCGGTGCTGATATTTCCATGATTATACAGGTAGCGGTGCAGATATTTCCATGTTTATACACATAGCGGTGTAGATATTTCCATGTTTATTCAGATAGCGGTGTAGATATCTCCATCTTAATACAGATGGCGGAGTAGATATTTATATGTACATACAGATGGCGGTGCAGATATTTCCATGTTCATACAGAAAGCGGTGTAGCTATTTCCATGTTCATACAGATAGCGGTGTAGATATTTCCATGTTCATCCAGATGGCTGTGTAGACATATCCATGTTCATACAGATGGCGGTGAAGATAATTCCATGTTCATACAGATAGCGGTGTAGATATTTCCATGTTCATACAGATAGTGGTGCAGATATTTCCATGTTCACACAGATAGAGGGGCTGATATTTCCATGTTCATACAGATAGCGGTGCTGATATTTCCATGTTTTTATAGGTTGCGGTGTAGATATTTCCATGTTTATACAGATAACGGTGTAGATATTTCCATGTTTATACAGATAGCGGTGTAGATATTTCCATGTTTATACAGATAGCGGTGTAGATATCTCCATCTTAATACAGATGGCGGTGTAGATATTTATATGTTCATACAGATGGCCGTGCAGATATTTCCATGTTCATACAGATAGCGGTGTAGTTATTTCCATGTGTAAAGAGATAGCTGTGTAGATATTTCCACGTATATGCACATAGCTCTGTAGATATTTCCATTTTCATGCATATAGCGGTTTAGATATTTCCAAGTTCAAACAGCGGTGTAGATATTTCCATGTTCATACAGATAGCGGTGTAGATATTTCCATGTTCATACAGATAGCGGTGTAGATATTTCCATGTTCATACAGATAGCGGTGTAGATATTTCCATGTCCATCCAGATGGCTGTGTAGATATATCCATGTCCATCCAGATGGCTGTGTAGATATATCCATGTTCATACAGATAGCGGTGTAGTTATTTCCATGTTCATACAGATAGCGGTGTAGATATTACCATGTTCATCCAGATGGCTGTGTAGATATTTCCATGTTTTTACAGATAGCGGTGTAGATATTTCCATGTTCATACAGATAGCGGTGTAGATATTTCCATGTTCATACAGATAGCAGTGTAGATATTTCCATGTTCAAACAGATAGCGGTGTAGATATCTCCATCTTAATACAGATGGCGGTGTAGATATTTATATGTTCATACAGATGGCAGTGCAGATATTTCCATGTTCATACAGATGGCGGTGTAGATATTTCCATGTTTATAGAGATAGCGGTGTAGTTATTTCCATGTGTAAAGAGATAGGTTTGTAGTTATTTCCATGTATATGCAGATAGCTGTTTAGATATTTCTATTTTCATGCAGATAGCGGTTTAGATATTTCCATGTTCAAACAGATAGCGGTGTAGATATTTCCATGTTCATCCAGATGGCTGTGTAGATATATCCATGTTCATACAGATAGTGGTGTAGATATTTCCATGTTCATACAGATAGCGGTGTAGATATTTCCATGTTTATACAGATAGCGGTGAAATGTATGCATGTTTACACAGATAGCGGTGTAGATATTTCCATGTTCATACAGATCGCGGTGTAGATATTTCCATGTTCATCCAGATCGCTGTGTAGACATATCCATATTCATACAGATGGCGGTGAAGATATTTCCAAGTTCATACAGATTGCGGTGTAGATATTTCCATGTTCATACAGATAGCGGTGTAGATATTTTCATGTTCATACAGATGGCGGTGCAGATATTTCCATGTTCATACTGATAGCGGTGCTGATATTTCCATTTTTATACAGATAGCGGTGTAGATATTTCCATGATTATACAGATAGCGGTGTAGATATTTCCATGTTTATACAGATAGCGGTGTAGATATCTCCTTAATAAAGATGGCGGTGTAGATATTTGTATGTTCATACAGATGGCAGTGAAGATATTTCCATGTTCATACAGATGGCGGTGTAGATATTTCCATGTTTATAGAGATAGCGGTGAAGTTATTTCCACGTGTAAAGAGATAGCTGTATAGATATTTCCATGTATATGCAGACAGCTGTGTAGATATTTCCATTTTCATGCAGACAGTGGTGTAGATATTTCCATGTTCAAACAGATAGCGGTGTAGATATTTCCATGTTCATACAGACAGCGGTGTATATATTTCCATGTTCATACAGATAGCGGTGTAGATATTTCCATGTTCATACAGATAGCGGTGTAGATATTTCCATGTTCATACAGATAGCGGTGTAGATATTTCCATGTTCATACAGATAGCGGTGTAGATATTTCCATGTTCATACAGATTGCGGTGCAGATATTTCCATGTACATACAGATAGCGGTGCTGATATTTCCATGATTATACAGGTAGCGGTGCAGATATTTCCATGTTTATACACATAGCGGTGTAGATATTTCCATGTTTATACAGATAGCGGTGTAGGTATTTCCATGTTTATTCAGATAGCGGTGTAGATATCTCCATCTTAATACAGATGGCTGAGTAGATATTTATATGTACATACAGATGGCGGTGCAGATATTTCCATGTTCATACAGAAAGCGGTGTAGCTATTTCCATGTTCATACAGATAGCGGTGTAGATATTTCCATGTTCATCCAGATGGCTGTGTAGACATATCCATGTTCATACAGATGGCGGTGAAGATAATTCCATGTTCATACAGATAGCGGTGTAGATATTTCCATGTTCATACAGATAGTGGTGCAGATATTTCCATGTTCACACAGATAGAGGGGCTGATATTTCCATGTTCATACAGATAGCGGTGCTGATATTTCCATGTTTTTATAGGTTGCGGTGTAGATATTTCCATGTTTATACAGATAACGGTGTAGATATTTCCATGTTTATACAGATAGCGGTGTAGATATTTCCATGTTTATACAGATAGCGGTGTAGATATCTCCATCTTAATACAGATGGCGGTGTAGATATTTATATGTTCATACAGATGGCCGTGCAGATATTTCCATGTTCATACAGATAGCGGTGTAGTTATTTCCATGTGTAAAGAGATAGCTGTGTAGATATTTCCACGTATATGCACATAGCTCTGTAGATATTTCCATTTTCATGCATATAGCGGTTTAGATATTTCCAAGTTCAAACAGCGGTGTAGATATTTCCATGTTCATACAGATAGCGGTGTAGATATTTCCATGTTCATACAGATAGCGGTGTAGATATTTCCATGTTCATACAGATAGCGGTGTAGATATTTCCATGTCCATCCAGATGGCTGTGTAGATATATCCAGGTCCATCCAGATGGCTGTGTAGATATATCCATGTTCATACAGATAGCGGTGTAGTTATTTCCATGTTCATACAGATAGCGGTGTAGATATTACCATGTTCATCCAGATGGCTGTGTAGATATTTCCATGTTTTTACAGATAGCGGTGTAGATATTTCCATGTTCATACAGATAGCGGTGTAGATATTTCCATGTTCATACAGATAGCAGTGTAGATATTTCCATGTTCAAACAGATAGCGGTGTAGATATCTCCATCTTAATACAGATGGCGGTGTAGATATTTATATGTTCATACAGATGGCAGTGCAGATATTTCCATGTTCATACAGATGGCGGTGTAGATATTTCCATGTTTATAGAGATAGCGGTGTAGTTATTTCCATGTGTAAAGAGATAGGTTTGTAGTTATTTCCATGTATATGCAGATAGCTGTTTAGATATTTCTATTTTCATGCAGATAGCGGTTTAGATATTTCCATGTTCAAACAGATAGCGGTGTAGATATTTCCATGTTCATCCAGATGGCTGTGTAGATATATCCATGTTCATACAGATAGTGGTGTAGATATTTCCATGTTCATACAGATAGCGGTGTAGATATTTCCATGTTTATACAGATAGCGGTGAAATGTATGCATGTTTACACAGATAGCGGTGTAGATATTTCCATGTTCATACAGATCGCGGTGTAGATATTTCCATGTTCATCCAGATCGCTGTGTAGACATATCCATATTCATACAGATGGCGGTGAAGATATTTCCAAGTTCATACAGATTGCGGTGTAGATATTTCCATGTTCATACAGATAGCGGTGTAGATATTTTCATGTTCATACAGATGGCGGTGCAGATATTTCCATGTTCATACTGATAGCGGTGCTGATATTTCCATTTTTATACAGATAGCGGTGTAGATATTTCCATGATTATACAGATAGCGGTGTAGATATTTCCATGTTTATACAGATAGCGGTGTAGATATCTCCTTAATAAAGATGGCGGTGTAGATATTTGTATGTTCATACAGATGGCAGTGAAGATATTTCCATGTTCATACAGATGGCGGTGTAGATATTTCCATGTTTATAGAGATAGCGGTGAAGTTATTTCCACGTGTAAAGAGATAGCTGTATAGATATTTCCATGTATATGCAGACAGCTGTGTAGATATTTCCATTTACATGCAGACAGTGGTGTAGATATTTCCATGTTCAAACAGATAGCGGTGTAGATATTTCCATGTTCATACAGACAGCGGTGTATATATTTCCATGTTCATACAGATAGCGGTGTAGATATTTCCATGTTCATACAGATAGCGGTGTAGATATTTCCATGTTCATACAGATAGCGGTGTAGATATTTCCATGTTCATACAGATAGCGGTGTAGATATTTCCATGTTCATACAGATTGCGGTGCAGATATTTCCATGTACATACAGATAGCGGTGCTGATATTTCCATGATTATACAGGTAGCGGTGCAGATATTTCCATGTTTATACACATAGCGGTGTAGATATTTCCATGTTTATACAGATAGCGGTGTAGGTATTTCCATGTTTATTCAGATAGCGGTGTAGATATCTCCATCTTAATACAGATGGCTGAGTAGATATTTATATGTACATACAGATGGCGGTGCAGATATTTCCATGTTCATACAGAAAGCGGTGTAGCTATTTCCATGTTCATACAGATAGCGGTGTAGATATTTCCATGTTCATCCAGATGGCTGTGTAGACATATCCATGTTCATACAGATGGCGGTGAAGATAATTCCATGTTCATACAGATAGCGGTGTAGATATTTCCATGTTCATACAGATAGTGGTGCAGATATTTCCATGTTCACACAGATAGAGGGGCTGATATTTCCATGTTCATACAGATAGCGGTGCTGATATTTCCATGTTTTTATAGGTTGCGGTGTAGATATTTCCATGTTTATACAGATAACGGTGTAGATATTTCCATGTTTATACAGATAGCGGTGTAGATATTTCCATGTTTATACAGATAGCGGTGTAGATATCTCCATCTTAATACAGATGGCGGTGTAGATATTTATATGTTCATACAGATGGCCGTGCAGATATTTCCATGTTCATACAGATAGCGGTGTAGTTATTTCCATGTGTAAAGAGATAGCTGTGTTGATATTTCCACGTATATGCACATAGCTCTGTAGATATTTCCATTTTCATGCATATAGCGGTTTAGATATTTCCAAGTTCAAACAGCGGTGTAGATATTTCCATGTTCATACAGATAGCGGTGTAGATATTTCCATGTTCATACAGATAGCGGTGTAGATATTTCCATGTCCATCCAGATGGCTGTGTAGATATATCCATGTCCATCCAGATGGCTGTGTAGATATATCCATGTTCATACAGATAGCGGTGTAGTTATTTCCATGTTCATACAGATAGTGGTGTAGATATTTCCATGTTCATACAGATAGCGGTGTAGCTATTTCCATGTTCATACAGACAGCGGTGTATATATTTCCATGTTCGTACAGATAGCGGTGTAGATATTTCCATGTTCATACAGATAGCTGTGCTATTTCCATGTTTATACAGGTAGCGGTGTAGATATTTCCAGGTTTATACAGATAGTGGGGTAGATATTTCCATGTTTACACAGATAGCGGTGTAGATATTTCCAGGTTTATACAGATAGCGGTGCAGATATCTCCTTCTTAATACAGATGGCGGTGTAGATATTTAAATGTTCATACAGATGGCTGGGCAGATATTTCCATGTTCAAACAGATGGCGGTGTAGATATTTCCATGTTTTTAGAGATAGCGGTGTAGTTATTTCCATGTGTATAGAGATAGCTGTGTAGATATTTCCATGTATATGCAGATATCTGTGTAGATATTTACATTTTCATGCAGACAGCGGTGTAGATATTTCCATGTTCAAACAGATAGCGGTGTAGATATTTCCATGTTCATACATATAGCGGTGTGGATATTTCCATGTTCATACAGATAGCGGTGTAGATATTTCCATGTTCATACAGATAGCGGTGTAGATATTTCCATGTTCATACAGATAGCGGTGATGATATTTCCATGTTTATACAGGTAGCGGTGTAGATATTTCCATGTTTATACAGATAGTGGTGTAGATATTTCCATGTTTTTACAGATAGCGGTGTAGATATTTCCATGTTTATACAGATAGCGGTGTAGATATCTCCATCTTAATACAGATGGCGGTGTAGATATTTATATGTTCATACAGATGGCGGTGCAGATATTTCCATGTTCATACAGATAGCGGAGCAGCTATTTCCATGTTCATACAGATAGCGGTGTAGATATTTCCATGTTCCTCCAGATGGCTGTGTAGACATATCCATGTTCACACAGATGGCGTTGTAGATAATTCCATGTTCATACATCTAGCGGTGTAGATATTTCCATGTTCATACAGGTAGCGTTGTAGATATTTCCATGTTCATACAGAGAGAGGGGCTGATATTTCCATGTTCATACAGATAGCGGTGCTGATATTTCCATGTTTATACAGGTAGCGGTGTAGATATTATCATGTTTATACAGATAGCGGTGTAGATATTTCCATGTTTATACAGATAGCGGTGTAGGTATTTCCATGTTTATACAGAAAGCGGTGTAGGTATCTCCATCTTAATACAGATGGCGGTGTAGATATTTATATGTTCATACAGATGGCCGTGCAGATATTTCCATGTTCATACAGATAGCGGTGTAGTTATTTCCATGTGTAAAGAGATAGCTGTGCAGATATTTCCATGTATATGCAGATAGCTGTGTAGATATTTCCATTTTCATGCAGATAGCGGTTCAGATACTTCCATGTTCTAACAGATAGCGGAGTAGCTATTTCCATGTTCATACAGATAGCGGTGTAGATATTTCCATGTTCATCCAGATGGTTGTGTAGATATATCCATGTTAATACAGATAGCAGTGTAGATATTTCCATGTTCATACAGATAGCAGTGTAGATATTTCCATGTTTACACAGATAGCGGTGAAGATGTATGCATGTTTACACAGATAGCGGTGTATATATTTCCATGTTCATACAGATAGCTGTGTAGGTATTTCCATGTTCATCCAAATGGCTGTGTACATATATCCATGTTCATACAGATGGCGGTGAAGATATTTCCATGTTCGTACAGATAACGGTGTAGATATTTCCATGTTCATACAGATATCGGTGTAGATATTTCCATGTTCATACAGATGGCTGTGTAGATATATCCATGTTCATACAGATGACGGTGAAGATATTTCCAGGTTCATACAGATAGCGGTGTAGATATTTCCATGTTCATACAGATAGCAGTGTAGATATTTCCATGTTAATATCGATAGCGGTGCTGATATTTCCATGTTTATACAGGAAGCGGTGTAGATATTTCCATGTTTATACAGATAGCGTTGTAGATATTTCCATGTTTATACAGATAGCGGTGTAGATATTTCCATGTTTATACAGATAGCGGTATAGGTATCTCCTTCTAAATACAGATGGCAGTGTAGATATTTATAAGTTCATACAGATGGCGGTGCAGATATTTCCATGTTCATACAGATGGCGAAGTAGATATTTCCATGCTTATGGAGATAGCGGTGTAGTTATTTCCATGTGTAAAGATAGCGGTGTAGATATTTCCATGTTTATGCAAATAGCGGTGTAGATATCTCCATCTTAATACAGATGGCGGTGTAGATATTTATATGTTCATACAGATGGCGGTGCAGATATTTCCATGTTCATACAGATGGCAGTGTAGATATTTCCATGTTCATACAGATAGCGATGTAGTTATTTCCATGTGTAAAGAGATAGCTGTGTAGATATTTCCATGTATATGCAGATAGCAGTGTAGATATTTCCATCTTCAAACAGATAGCGGTGTAGATATTTCCATGTTCATAGAGATAGCGGTGTAGATATTTCCATGTTCATACAGACAGCGGTGTAGATATTTCCATGTTTATACAGACTGCGGTGAAGATGTATGCATGTTTACACAGGTAGCGGTGTAGATATTTCCATGTTCATCCAGATGGCTGTGTAGATATTTCCGTGTTTATACAGATAGCGGTGTAGATATTTCCATGTTCATACAGATAGCGGTTTAGATATTTCCATGTTCATCCAGATGGCTGTGTAGATATATCCATGTTCATACACATGGCGGTGTAGATATTTCCATGTTTATAGAGATAGCGGTGTAGTTATTTCCATGTGTAAAGAGATAGCTGTGTAGATATTTCCATGTATATGCAGAGAGCTGTGTAGATATTTCTATTTTCATGCAGATAGCGGTTTAGATATTTCCATGTTCAAACAGATAGCGGTGTAGATATTTCCATGTTCATCCAGATGGCTGTGTAGATATATCCATGTTCATACAGATAGCGGTGTAGATATTTCCATGTTCATACAGATAGCGATGTAGATATTTCCATGTTTATACAGATAGCGGTGAAATGTATGCATGTTTACACAGATAGCGGTGTAGATATTTCCATGTTCATACAGATCGCGGTGTGGATATTTCCATGTTCATCCAGATCGCTGTGTAGACATATCCATATTCATACAGATGGCGGTGAAGATATTTCCATGTTCATACAGTTTGCCGTGTAGATATTTCCATGTTCATACATATAGCGGTGTAGATATCTCATTGTTCATACAGATAGCGGTGTAGATATTTCCATGTTCACACGGATGGCCGTGCAGATATTTCCATGTTCATACTCATAGCGGTTTAGATATCTCCATGTTCATAGAGATGGCGGTGTAGATATTTCCATGTTCATACAGATAGCGGTGTAGTTATCTCCATGTTCATACAGATGGCGGTGTAGATATTTCCATGCTCATACAGATAGCGGTCTAGTTATTTCCATGTGTAAAGAGATAGCTTTGTAGATATTTCCATGTACATGCAGATAGCTGTGTAGATATTTCCATTTTCTTGCAGATAGCGGTGTAGATATTTCCATGTTTATACAGATAGCGGTGTAGATATCTCCTTCTTAATACAGATGGCGGTGTACATATTTATATGTTCATACAGATGGCTGTGAAGTTATTTCCATGTCCATACAGATGGCGGTGTAGATATTTCCATGTTTATAGAGATAGCGGTGTAGTTATTTCCATGTGTAAAGAGATAGCTGTGTAGATATTTCCATGTATATGCAGATAGCTGTGTAGATATTTCCATTTTCATGCAGATAGCGGTTTAGATATTTCCATGTTCAAACAGATATCGGTGTAGATATTTCCATGTTCATACAGATAGCGGTGTAGATATTTCCATGTTTATACAGGTAGCGCTGAAGATGTATGCATGTTTACACAGTTAGCGGTGTAGATATATCCATGTTCATACAGATAGCGGTGTAGATATTTCCATGTTCATCCAGATGGCTGTGTAGATATATCCATGTTCATACAGATAGCGGTGTAGTTATTTCCATATTCATACAGATAGTGGTGTAGATATTTCCATGTTCATACAGAAAGCGGTGTAGCTATTTCCATGTTCATACAGATAGCGGTGTAGATATTTCCATGTTCGTACAGATAGCGGTGTAGATATTTCCATGTTCATACAGATAGCTTTGCTTATATTTCCATGTTTATACAGGTAGCGGTGTAGATATTTCCATGTTTATACAGATAGCGTTGTATATATTTCCATGTTTATACAGATAGCGGTGTAGATATTTCTAGGTTTATACAGATAGAGGTGTAGATATCTGCTTCTTAATACAGATGGCGGTGTAGATATTTATATGTTCATACAGATGGTGGTGCAGATATTTCCATGTTCATACAGATAGCGGTGTAGATATTTCCATGTTTATAGAGATAGCGGTGTAGTTATATCCATGTGTAAAGAGATAGCTGTGTAGATATTTCCATGTATATGCAGATAGCTGCGTAGATATTTCCATGTTCATGCAGACAGCGGTTTAGATATTTCCATGTTCATACATATAGCGGTGTAGATATTTCCATGTTCATACAGATAGCGGTGTGGATATTTCCATGTTCATACAGATAGCGGTGCTATTATTTCCATGTTTATACAGGTAGCGGTGTAGATATTTCCATGTTTATACAGATAGCGGTGTAGATATTTCCATGTTTATACAGATAGCGGTGTAGATATTTCCATGTTTATACAGATAGCGGTGTAGATATCTCCATGTTAATACAGATGGCGGTGTAGATATTTATATGTTCATGCAGATGGCGGTGCAGATATTTCCATATTCATACAGATAGCGGTGTAGCTATTTCCATGTTCATACAGATAGCGGTGTAGATATTTCCATGTTCATCCAGATGGCTGTGTAGACATATCCGTGTTCATACAGATGGCAGTGAAGATAATTCAATGTTTATACATCTAGCGGTGTAGATATTTCCATGTTCATACAGATAGCAGTGTAGGTATTTCCATGTTCATACAGATAGAGCTGCTGATATTTCCATGTTCATACAGATAGCGGTGCTGATATTTCCATGTTTATACAGGTAGCGGTGTAGATATTTCCATGTTTATACAGATAGCGGTGTAGTTATTTCCATGTTTATACAGATAGCGGTGTAGATATTTCCATGTTTATACTGATAGCGGTGTAGATATCTCCATCTTAATACAGATGGCCGTGTAGATATTTATATGTTCATACAGATGGCGGTGCAGATATTTCCATGTTCATACAGATGGCGGTGTAGATATTTCCATGTTCATACAGATAGCGGTGTAGTTATTTCCATGTGTAAAGAGATAGCTGTGTAGATATTTCCATGTATATGCAGATAGCTCTGTAGATATTTCCATTTTCATGCAGATAGCGGTGTAGATATTTCCATGTTCAAACAGATAGCGGTGTAGACATTTCCATGTTCATTCAGATAGCGGTGAAGATATTTCCATGTTTATACAGATTGCGGTGAAGATGTATGCATATTTACACAGATAGCGGTGTAGATATTTCCATGTTCATACAGATAGCGGTGTAGATATTTCCATGTTCATCCAGATGGCTGTGTAGATATATCCATGTTCATACAGATAGCGGTGTAGTTATTTCCATGTTTATACAGGTAGTGGTGTAGATATTTCCATGTTCATACAGATAGCGGTGTAGCTATTTCCATGTTCATACAGATAGCGGTGTAGATATTTCCATGTTCATAGAGATAGCGGTGCAGATATTTCCGTGTTCATACAGATAGCGGTGCTGATATTTCCATGTTTATACAGGTAGCGGTGTAGATATTTCCATGTTTATACAGATAGCGGTGTAGATATTTCCATATTTATACAGATAGCGGTGTAGATATTTCCATGTTTATACATATAGCGGTGTAGATATCTCCATCTTAATATAGATTGGGGTGTAGATATTTATATCTTCATACAGATGTCGGTGCACATATTTCCATGTTCATACAGATGGCAGTGTAGATATTTGCATGTATATAGAGATAGCGCTGTAGTTATTTCCATGTGTAAAGAGATAGCTTTGTAGATATTTCCATGTATATGTAGATCGCTGTGTAGATATTTCCATTTTCATGCAGATAGCGGTGTAGATATTTCCATGTTCAGATAGCGGTGTAGATATTTCCATGTTCATGCAGATAGCAGTGTAGATATTTCCATGTTTATACAGATAGCGGTGAAGATGTATGCATGTTTATACAGATAGCGGTGTAGGTAATTCCATGTTCATCCAGATGGCTGTGTTGATATATCCATGTTCATACAGATGGCGCTGAAGATATTTCCATGTTCATACAGATACCGGTGTAGTTATTTCCGTGTGTAAAGAGATAGCTGTGTAGATATTTCCATGCATATGCAGATAGCTGTGTAGATATTTCCATTTTCATGCAGATAGTGTTTTAGATATTTCCATGTTCAAACAGATAGCGGTGTAGATATTTCCATGTTCATAGAGAGAGCGGTGTAGATATTTCCATGTTCATACAGATAGCGGTGTAGATATTTCCATGTTTATACAGATAGTGGTGAAGATGTATGCATGTTTACACAGATAGCGGTGTAGATATTTCCATGTTCATTCAGATAGCGGTGTAGATATTTCCATGCTCATCCAGATGGCTGTGTAATCATATCCATGTTCATACAGATGGCGGTGAAGATATTTCCATGTTCATACAGATAGTGGTGTAGATATTTCCATGTTCATCCAGATGGCTGTGTAGTTATATCCATGTTCATACAGATAGCGGTGTAGATAATTCCATGTTCATACAGATAGCGGTGTAGATATTTCCATGTTCATACAGATAGCGTTGTAGATACTTCCATGTTCATAGAGATAGCGGTGTAGATATTTCCATGTTCATACAGATAGCGGTGTAGATATTTCCATGTTTATAGAGATAGCGGTGTAGTTATATCCATGTGTAAAGAGATAGCTGTGTAGATATTTCCATGTATATGCAGATAGCTGTGTAGATATTTCCATTTTCATGCAGACAGCGGTGTAGATATTTCCATGTTCATACATATAGCGGTGTAGATATTTCCATGTTCATACAGATAGCGGTGTGGATATTTCCATGTTCATACAGATAGCGGTGTAGTTATTTCCATGTCCATACAGATAGCGGTGCTATTATTTCCATGTTTATACAGGTAGCGGTGTAGATATTTCCATGTTTATACAGATAGCGGTGTAGATATTTCCATGTTTATACAGATAGCGGTGTAGATATTTCCATGTTTATACAGATAGCGGTGTAGATATCTCCATGTTAATACAGATGGCGGTGTAGATATTTATATGTTCATGCAGATTGCGGTGCAGATATTTCCATATTCATACAGATAGCGGTGTAGCTATTTCCATGTTCATACAGATAGCGGTGTAGATATTTCCATGTTCATCCAGATGGCTGTGTAGACATATCCGTGTTCATACAGATGTCAGTGAAGATAATTCAATGTTTATACGGATAGCGGTGTAGATATTTCATGTTCATACAGATAGCAGTGTAGATATTTCCATGTTCAAACAGATAGCGGTGTAGATATCTCCATCTTAATACAGATGGCGGTGTAGATATTTATAAGCTCATACAGATGGCAGTGCAGATATTTCCATGTTCATACAGATGGCGGTGTAGATATTTCCATGTTTATAGTGATAGCGGTGTAGTTATTTCCATGTGTAAAGAGATAGGTTTGTAGTTATTTCCATGTATATTCAGAGAGCTGTGTAGATATTTCTATTTTCATGCAGATAGCGGTTTAGATATTTCCATGTTCAAACAGATAGCGGTGTAGATATTTCCATGTTCATCCAGATGGCTGTGTAGATATATCCATGTTCATACAGATAGCGGTGTAGATATTTCCATGTTCATACAGATAGCGATGTAGATATTTCCATGTTTATACAGATAGCGGTGAAATGTATGCATGTTTACACAGATAGCGGTGTAGATATTTCCATGTTCATACAGATCGCGGTGTAGATATTTCCATGTTCATCCAGATCGCTGTGTAGACATATCCATATTCATACAGATGGCGGTGAAGATGTTTCCATGTTCATACAGTTTGCGGTGTAGATATTTCCATGTTCATACAGATAGCGGTGTAGATATCTCATTGTTCATACAGATAGCGGTGTAGATATTTCCATGTTCACACGGATGGCCGTGCAGATATTTCCATGTTCATACTGATAGCGGTGTAGATATCTCCATGTTCATACAGATGGCGCTGTAGATATTTCCATGTTCATACAGATAGCGGTGTAGTTATCTCCATGTTCATACAGATGGCGGTGTAGATATTTCCATGCTCATACAGATAGCGGTGTAGTTATTTCCATGTGTAAAGAGATAGCTTTGTAGATATTTCCATGTACATGCAGATAGCTGTGTAGATATTTCCATTTTCTTGCAGATAGCGGTGTAGATATTTCCATGTTTATACAGATAGCGGTGTAGATATCTCCTTCTTAATACAGATGGCGGTGTACATATTTATATGTTCATACAGATGGCTGTGAAGATATTTCCATGTTCATACAGATGGCGGTGTAGATATTTACATGTTTATAGAGATTGCGGTGTAGTTATTTCCATGTGTAAAGAGATAGCTGTGTAGATATTTCCATGTATATGCATATAGCTGTGTAGATATTTCCATTTTCAAGCAGATAGCGGTTTAGATATTTCCATGTTCAAACAGATATCGGTGTAGATATTTCCATGTTCATACAGATAGCGGTGTAGATATTTCCATGTTTATACAGGTAGCGCTGAAGATGTATGCATGTTTACACAGTTAGCGGTGTAGATATATCCATGTTCATACAGATAGCGGTGTAGATATTTCCATGTTCATCCAGATGGCTGTGTAGATATATCCATGTTCATACAGATAGCGGTGTAGTTATTTCCATATTCATACAGATAGTGGTGTAGATATTTCCATGTTCATACAGATAGCGGTGTAGCTATTTCCATGTTCATACAGATAGCGGTGTAGATATTTCCATGTTCGTACAGATAGCGGTGTAGATATTTCCATGTTCATACAGATAGCTTTGCTGATATTTCCATGTTTATACAGGTAGCGGTGTAGATATTTCCATGTTTATACAGATAGCGGTGTATATATTTCCATGTTTATACAGATAGCGGTGTAGATATTTCTAGGTTTATACAGATAGAGGTGTAGATATCTGCTTCTTAATACAGATGGCGGTGTAGATATTTATATGTTCATACAGATGGCGGTGCAGATATTTCCATGTTCATACAGATAGCGGTGTAGATATTTCCATGTTTATAGAGATAGCGGTGTAGTTATATCCATGTGTAAAGAGATAGCTGTGTAGATATTTCCATGTATATGCAGATAGCTGTGTAGATATTTCCATTTTCATGCAGACAGCGGTGTAGATATTTCCATGTTCATACATATAGCGGTGTAGATATTTCCATGTTCATACAGATAGCGGTGTGGATATTTCCATGTTCATACAGATAGCGGTGTAGATATTTCCATGTTCATACAGATAGCGGTGCTGTTATTTCCATGTTTATACAGGTAGCGGTGTAGCTATTTCCATGTTTATACAGATAGCGGTGTAGCTATTTCCATGTTTATACAGATAGCGGTGTAGATATTTCCATGTTTATACAGATAGCGGTGTAGATATCTCCATGTTAATACAGATGGCGGTGTAGATATTTATATGTTCATACAGATGGCGGTGCAGATATTTCCATATTCATACAGATAGCGGTGTAGCTATTTCCATGTTCATACAGATAGCGGTGTAGATATTTCCATGTTCATCCAGATGGCTGTGTAGACATATCCGTGTTCATACAGATGGCAGTGAAGATAATTCAATGTTTATACATCTAGCGGTGTAGATATTTCCATGTTCATACAGATAGCGGTGTAGGTATTTCCATGTTCATACAGATAGAGCTGCTGATATTTCCATGTTCATACAGATAGCGGTGCTGATATTTCCATGTTTATACAGGTAGCGGTGTAGATATTTCCATGTTTATACAGATAGCGGTGTAGTTATTTCCATGTTTATACAGATAGCGGTGTAGATATTTCCATGTTTATACTGATAGCGGTGTAGATATCTCCATCTTAATACAGATGGCCGTGTAGATATTTATACGTTCATACAGATGGCGGTGCAGATATTTCCATGTTCATACAGATGGCTGTGTAGATATTTCCATGTTCATACAGATAGCGGTGTAGTTATTTCCATGTGTAAAGAGATAGCTGTGTAGATATTTCCATGTATATGCAGATAGCTCTGTAGATATTTCCACTTTCATGCAGATAGCGGTGTAGATATTTCCATGTTCAAACAGATAGCGGTGTAGACATTTCCATGTTCATTCAGATAGCGGTGAAGATATTTCCATGTTTATACAGATTGCGGTGAAGATGTATGCATATTTACACAGATAGCGGTGTAAATATTTCCATGTTCATACAGATAGCGGTGTAGATATTTCCATGTTCATCCAGATGGCTGTGTAGATATATCCATGTTCATACAGATAGCGGTGTAGTTATTTCCATGTTCATACAGGTAGTGGTGTAGATATTTCCATGTTCATACAGATAGCGGTGTAGCTATTTCCATGTTCATACAGATAGCGGTGTAGATATTTCCATGTTCATAGAGATAGCGGTGCAGATATTTCCGTGTTCATACAGATAGCGGTGCTGATATTTCCATGTTTATACATGTAGCGGTGTAGATATTTCCATGTTTATACAGATAGCGGTGTAGATATTTCCATATTTATACAGATAGCGGTGTAGATATTTCCATGTTTATACATATAGCGGTGTAGTTATCTCCATCTTAATATAGATTGGGGTGTAGATATTTATATCTTCATACAGATGTCGGTGCACATATTTCCATGTTCATACAGATGGCAGTGTAGATATTTGCATGTATATAGAGATAGCGCTGTAGTTATTTCCATGTGTAAAGAGATTGCTTTGTAGATATTTCCATGTATATGCAGATCGCTGTGTAGATATTTCCATTTTCATGCAGATAGCGGTGTAGATATTTCCATGTTCAGATAGCGGTGTAGATATTTCCATGTTCATGCAGATAGCAGTGTAGATATTTCCATGTTTATACAGATAGCGGTGAAGATGTATGCATGTTTATACAGATAGCGGTGTAGATAATTCCATGTTCATCCAGATGGCTGTGTTGATATATCCATGTTCATACAGATGGCGGTGAAGATATTTCCATGTTCATACAGATACCGGTGTAGTTATTTCCGTGTGTAAAGAGATAGCTGTGTAGATATTTCCATGTATATGCAGATAGCTGTGTAGATATTTCCATTTTCATGCAGATAGTGTTTTAGATATTTCCATGTTCAAACAGATAGCGGTGTAGATATTTCCATGTTCATAGAGAGAGCGGTGTAGATATTTCCATGTTCATACAGATAGCGGTGTAGATATTTCCATGTTTATACAGATAGTGGTGAAGATGTATGCATGTTTACACAGATAGCGGTGTAGATATTTCCATGTTCATTCACATATCGGTGTAGATATTTCCGTGTTCATCCAGATGGCTGTGTAATCATATCCATGTTCATACAGATGGCGGTGAAGATATTTCCATGTTCATACAGATAGTGGTGTAGATATTTCCATGTTCATCCAGATGGCTGTGTAGTTATATCCATGTTCATACAGATAGCGGTGTAGATAATTCCATGTTCATACAGATAGCGGTGTAGATATTTCCATGTTCATACAGATAGCGGTGTAGATACTTCCATGTTCATAGAGATAGCGGTGTAGATATTTCCATGTTCATCCAGATGGCTGTGTAGATATATCCATGTTCATACAGATAGCGGTGTAGATATTTCCATGTTCATACAGATAGAAGTGTAGATATTTCCATGTTCGTACAGATACTCGTGTAGCTATTTCCATGTTCATGCAGATAGCGGTGTAGATACTTCCATGTTCATAGAGATAGCGGTGTAGATATTTCCATGTTCATACAGATAGCGGTGCTGGTATTTCCATATTTATACAGGTAGCGGTGTAGATATTTCCATGTTTATACAGATAGCGGTGAAGATATCTCCATCTTAATACAGATGGCGGTGTAGATATTTATATGTTCATACAGATGGCAGTGCAGATATTTCCATGTTCATACAGATGGCGGTGTAGATATTTCCATGTTTATAGAGATAGCGGTTTAGTTATTTCCATGTGTAAAGATTTAGGTTTGTAGATATTTCCATGTATATGCAGATAGCTGTGTAGATATTTCTATTTTCATGCAGATAGCGGTTTAGATATTACCATTTTCAAACAGATAGCGGTGTAGATATTTCCATGTTCATACAGATCGTGGTGTAGATATTTCCATGTTCATCCAGATGGCTGTGTAGACATATATATGTTCATACAGATGGCGGTGAAGATATTTCCATGTTCATACAGATGGCGGTGTAGATATTTCCATGTTCATACAGATAGCGGTGTAGATATTTCCATGTTCATACAGATGGCTGTGTAGATATATCCATGTTCATACAGATGGTGGTGAATATATTTCCATGTTCATACAGATAGCGGTGTAGATATTTCCATGTTCATACAGATAGCGGTGCAGATATTTCCATGTTTATACAGATAGCGGTGCTGATATTTCCATGTTTATACAGATAGCGGTGTAGATATTTCCATGTTTATACAGATAGCGGTGTAGATATTTCCATGTTTATACAGATAGCGGTGTAGATATCTCCTTCTTAATACAGATGGCGGTGTAGATATTTATATGTTCATACAGATGGCGGTGAAGATATTTCCATGTTCATACAGATGGCGGTGTAGATATTTCCATGTTTATAGAGATAGCGGTGTAGTTATTTCCATGTGTAAAGAGATAGCTGTGTAGATATTTCCATGTATATGCAGTTAGCTGTGTAGATATTTCCATTTTCATGCAGACAGCGGTGTAGATATTTCCAAGTTCAAACAGATAGCGGTGTAGATATTTCCATGTTCATACAGATAGCGGTGTATATATATCCATGTTCATACAGATAGCGGTGTAGATATTTCCATGTTAATACAGATAGCGGTGTAGATATTTCCATGTTCATACAGATAGCGGTGCTGATATTTCCAAGTTTATAAAGGTAGCGGTGTAGATATTTCCATGTTTATACAAATAGCGGTGTAGATATTTCCATGTTTATACAGATAGCGGTGTAGATATTTCCATGTTTATACAGATAGCGGTGTAGTTATCTCCATCTTAATACAGATGGCGGAGTAGATATTTCTATGTACATACAGATGGCGGTGCAGATATTTCCATGTTCATACAGATAGCGGCGTAGTTATTTCCATGTGTAAAGAGATAGCTGTGTAGATATTTCCATGTATATGCAGATAGCTGTGTAGATATTTCCATTTTCATGCAGATAGCGGTTTAGATATTTCCATGTTCAAACAGATAGCGGTGTAGATATTTCCATGTTCATACAGATAGCGGTGTAGATATTTCCATGTTCATACAGATGGCTGTGTAGATATATCCATGTTCATACAGATGGTGGTGAATATATTTCCATGTTCATACATATAGCGGTGTAGATATTTCCATGTTCATACAGATAGCGGTGCAGATATTTCCATGTTCATACAGATAGCGGTGCTGATATTTCCATGTTTATACAGATAGCGGTGTAGATATTTCCATGTTTATACAGATAGCGGTGTAGATATTTCCATGTTTATACAGATAGCGGTGTAGATATCTCCTTGTTAATACAGATGGCGGTGTAGATATTTATATGTTCATACAGATGGCGGTGAATATATTTCCATGTTCATACAGATGGCGGTGTAGATATTTCCATGTTTATAGAGATAGCGGTGTAGTTATTTCCATGTGTAAAGAGATAGCTGTGTAGATATTTCCATGTATATGCAGATAGCTGTGTAGAGATTTCCATTTTCATGTAGACAGCGGTGTAGATATTTCCAAGTTCAAACAGATAGCGGTGTAGATATTTCCATGTTCATACAGATAGCGGTGTATATATATCCATGTTCATACAGATAGCGGTGTAGATATTTCCATGTTAATACAGATAGCGGTGTAGATATTTCCATGTTCATACAGATAGCGGTGCTGATATTTCCAAGTTTATACAGGTAGCGGTGTAGATATTTCCATGTTTATACAAATAGCGGTGTAGATATTTCCATGTTTATACAGATAGCGGTGTAGATATTTCCATGTTTATACAGATAGCGGTGTAGTTATCTCCATCTTAATACAGAGGGCGGAGTAGATATTTCTATGTACATACAGATGGCGGTGCAGATATTTCCATGTTCATACAGATAGCGGTGTAGTTATTTCCATGTGTAAAGAGATAGCTGTGTAGATATTTCCATGTATATGCAGATAGCTGTGTAGATATTTCCATTTTCATGCAGATAGCGGTTTAGATATTTCCATGTTCAAACAGATATCGGTGTAGATATTTCCATGTTCATCCAGATGGCTGTGTAGATATATCCATGTTCATACAGATAGCGGTGTAGTTATTTCCATATTAATACAGATAGTGGTGTTGATATTTCCATGTTCATACAGATAGCGGTGTAGCTATTTCCATGTTCATACATATAGCGGTGTATATATTTCCATGCTCGTACAGATAGCGGTGTAGATATTTCCAAGTTCATACAGATAGCTGTGCTGATATTTCCATGTTTATACAGGTAGCGGTGTAGATATTTCCATGTTTATACAGTTAGCGGTGTAGATATTTCCATGTTTATACAGATAGCGGTGTAGATATTTCCAGGTTTATACAGATAGAGGTGTAGATATCTGCTTATTAATACGGATGGCGGTGTAGATATTTCCATGTTTATAGAGATAGCAGTGTAGTTATTTCCATGTGTAAAGAGATAGCTGTGTAGATATTTCGATGTATATGCAGATAGCTGTGTAGATGTTTCCATTTTCATGCAGACAGCGGTGTAGATATTTCCATGTTCATACAGATAGCGGTGCTGTTATTTACATGTTTATACAGGTAGTGGTGTAGATATTTCCATGTTTATACAGATAGCGGTGTAGATATTTCCATGTTTATACAGATAGCGGTGTAGATATCTCCATGTTAATACAGATGTCGGTGTAGATATTTATATGTTCATACAGATGGCGGTGCAGATATTTTCATGTTCATACAGATAGTGGTGTAGCTATTTCCATGTTCATACAGATAGCGGTGTAGATATTTCCATGTTCATCCAGATGGCTGTGTAGACATATCCATGTTCATACAGATGGCAGTGAAGATAATTCCATGTTTATACATCTAGCGGTGTAGATATTTCCATGTTCATAGAGATAGCGGTGTAGATATTTCCATGTTTATACAGATAGCGGTGAAGATGTATGCATGTTTATACAGATAGCTGTGTACATATTTCCATGTTCTTCCAGATGGCTGTGTTGATATGTCCATGTTCATACAGATGGCGGTGAAGATATTTCCATCTTCATACAGATAGCGGTGTAGTTTTTTCCGTGTGTAAAGAGATAGCTGTGTAGATATTTCCATGCATATGCAGATAACTGTGTAGATATTTCCATTTTCATGCAGATAGCGGTTTAGATATTTCCATGTTCAAACAGATAGCGGTGTAGTTATTTCCATGTTCATAGAGAGAGCGGTGTAGATATTTCCATGTTCATACAGATAGCGGTGTAGATATTTCCATGTTTATACAGATAGTGGTGAAGATGTTTGCATGTTTACACAGATAGCGGTGTAGTTATTTCCATGTTCATACAGATAGCGGTGTAGATATTTCCATGTTCATCCAGATGGCTGTGTAGACATATCCATGTTCATACAGATGGCGGTGAAGATATTTCCATGTTCATACAGATAGCGGTGTAGATATTTCCATGTTCATCCAGATGGCTGTGTAGATATATCCATGTTCATACAGATAGCGGTGTAGATATTTCCATGTTCATACAGATAGCGGTGTAGATATTTCTATGTTCATACAGATAGCGGTGTAGATATTTCCATGTTCATACAGACGGCGGTGTAGATATTTCCATGTTTATAGATATAGCGGTGTAGATATTTCCATGTGTGAAGAGATAGCAGTGTATATATTTCCATGTATATGCAGATAGCTTTGTAGATATTTCCATTTTCATGCAGTTAGCGGTGTAGATATTTACATGTTCAAACAGATAGCGGTGTAGATATTTCCATGTTCATTCAGATAGCTTTGTAGATATTTCCATGTTCATACAGATAGCGGTGTAGATATTTCCATGTTCATACAGATAGCGGTGTAGATATTTCCATGTTCATACAGATAGCGGTGCTGATATTTCCATGTTTATACAGGTAGCGGTGTAGATATTTCCATGTTTATACAGATAGCGGTGTAGATATTTCCATGTTTATACAGATAGCGGTGTAGATATTTCCATGTTTATTCAGATAGCGGTGTAGATATCTCCATCCTAATACAGATGGCGGTGTAGATATTTATATGTTCATACAGATGGCGGTGTAGATATTTCCATGTTCATACAGATGGCGTTGTAGATATTTCCATGTTCAGATAGCGGTGTAGATATTTCCATGTTCATACAGATAGCGGTGTAGATATTTCCATGTTCATACAGGTAGCGGTGTAGATTTTTCCATGTTCATACAGATAGCGGTGCTGATATTTCCATGTTTACAGTCAGCGGTGTAGATATATCCATGTTTATACAGATAGCGGTGTAGATATCTCCTTCTTAATACAGATGGCGGTGTAGATATTTAAAAGCTCATACAGATGGCGGTGCAGATATTTCCATGTTCATACAGATGGCGGTGTAGATATTTCCATGTTTATAGATATAGCGGTGTAGTTATTTCCATGTTTAAAGAGATAACTGTGTAGATATTTCCATGTATATGCAGATAGCTTTGTAGATATTTCCATTTTCATGCAGATAGCGGTGTAGATATTTACATGTTCAAACAGATAGCGGTGTAGATATTTCCATGTTCATTCAGATAGCTTTGTAGATATTTCCATGTTCATACTGATAGCGGTGTAGATATTTGCATGTTCATACAGATAGCGGTGTAGATATTTCCATGTTCATACAGATAGTGGTGCTGATATTTCCATGTTTATACAGGTGGCGGTGTAGATATTTCCATGTTTATAGAGATAGCGGTGTAGATATTTCCATGTTTATACAGATAGCGGTGTAGATATTTCCATGTTCATACAGATAGCGGTGTAGATATTTCCATGTTCATACAGATAGCGGAGTATATATTTCCATGTTCATACAGGTTGCGGTGTAGATATTTCCATCTTTATACAGATAGCAGTGCTGATATTTCCATGTTTATACAAGCAGCAGTGTAGGTATTTCCATGCTTATACAGATAGCGGTTTACATATCTCCTTCTTAATACATATGGCGGTGTAGATATTTATATGTTCATACAGATGGCGGTGCAGATATTTCCATGTTCATACAGATGGCGGTGTAGATATTTCCATGTTTATAGATATAGCGGTGTAGTTATTTCCATGTGTAAAGAGATAGCTGTGTAGATATTTCCATGTATATGCAGATAGCTTTGTAGATATTTCCATTTTCATACAGATAGCGGTGTAGATATTTACATGTTCAAACATATAGCGGTGTAGATATTTCCATGTTCATACAGATAGCGGTGTAGATATTTCCATGTTCATACAGATAGCGGTGTAGATAATTCCATGTTCATACAGATAGCGTTGTAGATATTTCCATGTTCATACAGATAGCGGTGCTGATATTTCCATGTTTATGCAGATAGCGGTGCTAATGTTTCCATGTTTATACAGGTAGCAGTGTAGATATTTCCATGTTTATTCAGATAGCAGTGTAGATATTTCCATCTTAATACAGATGGCGGAGTAGATATTTATATGTTCATACAGATGGCGGTGCAGATATTTCCATGTTCATACAGATGGCGGTGTAGATATTTCCATGTTCATACAGATAGCGGTGTAGTTATTTCCGTGTGTAAAGAGATAGCTGTGTAGATATTTCCATGTATATGCAGATAGCTGTGTAGATATTTCCATTTTCATGCAGAGAGTGGTGTATATAATTCCATCTTCAGATAGAGGTGTATATATTTCCTTGTTCATACAGATAGCGGTGTAGATATTTCCAAGTTTATACAGACAGCGGTGAAGATGTATTCATGTTTACACAGATAGCGGTGTGGAGATTTCCATGTTCATACAGAGGGCTGTGCAGACATATCCATGTTCATACAGATAGCGGTGTAGATATTTCCATTTTCATACAGATAGCGGTGTAGATATTTCCATGTTCATACAGATGGCTGCGTAGATATATCCATGTTCATACCGATTGTGGTGAAGATATTTCCTTGTCCATACAGATAGCGGTGTAGATATTTCCATGTTCATACAGATAGAGGTGTAGCTATTTCCATGTTCATACAGATAGCGGTGTATGTATTTCCATGTTGATACAGATAGCGGTGCAGATATTTCCATGTTCATACAGATAGCAGTGTAGATATTTCCATGTTCATCCAGGAGGCTGTGTAGATATATCCATGTTCATACAGATGGCGTTGAAGATATTTCCTTGTTTATACAGATAGCGGTGTAGTTATTTCCATGTGTAAAGAGATAGCTGTGTAGATATTTCCATGTATATGCAGATAGCTGTGTGGATATTTCCATTTTCATGCAGATAGCGGTTTAGATATTTCCATGTTCAAACAGTCAGCGGTGTAGATATTTCCATGTTCATAGAGATAGCGGTGTAGATATTTCCATGTTCATACAGATAGAGGGGCTGATATTTCCATGTTCATACAGATAGCGGTGCTGATATTTCCAAGTTTATACAGATAGCGGTGAAGATATCTCCATCTTAATACAGATGGTGGTGTAGATATTTATATATTCATACACACGGCGGTGCACTTATTTCCATGTTCATACAGATGGCGGTGTAGATATTTCCATGTTTATAGAGATAGGGGTGTAGTTATTTCCATGTGTATAGAGATAGATTTGTAGATATTTCCATGTATATGCAGATAGCTGTTTAGGTATTTCTATTTTCATGCAGATAGCAGTTTAGATATTTCCATGTTCAAACAGATAGCGGTGTAGGGATTTCCATGTTCATACAGATAGCGGTGTAGATATTTCCATGTTTATACAGATAGCGGTGAAGGTGTATGCATGTTTTCACAGATAGCGGTGTAGATATTTCCATGTTCATACAGATCGCGGTGTAGATATTTCCATGTTCATTAAGATGGCTGTGTAGGCATATCCATGTTCATACAGATGGCGGTGAAGATATTTCCATGTTCATACAGATAGCGGTGTAGATATTTCCATGTTCATACAGATATCGGTGTAGATATTTCCATGTTCATACAGATGGCTGTGTAGATATATCCATGTTCATACAGATGACGGTGAAGATATTTCCATGTTCATACAAATAGCGGTGAAGATATTTCCATGTTAATACAGATAGCGGTGTAGATATTTCCATGTTCATACCGATAGCGGTGCTGATATTTCCATGTTTATAAAGGAAGCGGTGTAGATATTTCCATGTTTATACAGATAGCGGTGTAGATATTTCCATGTTTATACAGATAGCGGTGTAGATATTTCCATGTTTATACAGATAGCGGTGTAGATATCTCCTTCTTAATACAGATGGCGGTGTAGATATTTATAAGTTCATACAGATGGCGGTGCAGATATTTCCATGTTCATACAGATGGCGATGTAGATATTTCCATGCTCATAGAGATAGCGGTGTAGTTATTTCCATGTGTAAAGAGATAGCTGTGTAGATATTTCCATGTATATGCAGATAGCTGTGTAGATATTTCCATTTTCATGCAGACAGCGGTGTAGATATTTCCTTGTTCAAACAGATAGCGGTGTAGATATTTCCATGTTCATACAGATAGCGGTGTAGATATTTCCATGTTCATACTGATAGCGGTGTAGATATTTCCATGTTCATACAGATAGCGGTGTATATATTTCCATGTTCATACAGAGAGTGGTGCTGATTATTCCATGTTTATACAGGTAGCGGTGTAGATATTTCCTTGTTTATACAGATAGCGGTGTAGTTATTTCCATGTTTATACAGATAGCGGTGTAGATATTTCCATGTTTATGCAGATAGCGCTGTAGATATTTCCATGTTTATACAGATAGCGGTGTAGATATCTCCATCTTAATACAGATGGCGGTGTAGATATTTATATGTTCATACAGATGGCCGTGCAGATATTTCCATGTTCATACAGATAGCGGTGTAGTTATTTCCATGTGTAAAGAGATAGCTGTGTAGATATTTCCATGTATATGCAGATAGCTGTGTAGATATTTCCATTTTCATGCAGATAGCGGTTTAGATATTTCCATGTTCAAACAGATAGCGGTGTAGATATTTCCATGTTTATACAGATAGCGGTGAAGATGTATGCAAGTTTACACACATAGTGGTGTAGATATTTCCATGTTCATACAGATAGCGGTGTAGATATTTCCATGTTCATCCAGATGGCTGTGTAGATATATCCATGTTCATACAGATAGCGGTGTAGATATTTCCATGTTCATACAGATAGTGGTGTAGATATTTCCATGTTCATACAGATAGCGGTGTAGCTATTTCCATGTTCATACAGATAGCGGTGTAGATATTTCCATCTTCGTACACATAGCGGTGTAGATATTTCCAAGTTCATACATATAGCTCTGTAGCTATTTCCATGTTCATACAGGTAGCGGTGTAGATATTTCCATGTTCATCCAGATGGCTGTACAGATATATCCATGTTCATACAGATGGCGGTGATGATAATTCCATGTTCATACAGATAGCGGTGTAGATATTTCCATCTTCGTACAGATAGCGGTGTAGATATTTCCATGTTCATACAGATAGTGGTGTAGATATTTCCATGTTCATACAGATAGCGGTGTAGATATTTCCATGTTCATACAGATAGCGGAGTAGGAATTTCCACGTTCATACAGATAGAGGGGCTGATATTTCCATGTTCATACAGATAGCGGTGCTGATATTTCCATGTTTATACAGGTAGCGGTGTAGATATTTCCATGTTTATACAGATAGCGGTGTAGTTATTTCCATGTTTATACAGATAGCGGTGTAGATATCTCCATTTTAATACAGATGGCCGTGAAGATATTTGTATGTTCATACAGATGGCGGTGAAGATATTTCCATGTTCATACAGATGGCGGTGTTGATATTTCCATGTTCATACAGATAGCGGTGTAGTTATTTCCATGTGTAAAGAGATAGCTGTGTAGATATTTCCATGTATATGCAGATAGCTCTGTAGATATTTCCATTTTCATGCAGATAGCGGTGTAGATATTTCCATGTTTTAACAGATAGTGGTGTAGACATTTCCATGTTCATACAGATAGCGGTGAAGATATTTCCATGTTTATACAGATTGCGGTGAAGATGTATGCATATTTACACAGATAGTGGTGTAGATATTTCCATGTTCATGCAGATAGCAGTGTAGATATTTCCATGTTTATACAGATAGCAGTGAAGATGTATGCATGTTTATACAGATAGCGGTGTAGATATTTCCATGTTCATCCAGATGGCTGTGTTGATATATCCATGTTCATACAGATGGCGGTGAAGATATTTCCATCTTCATACAGATAGCGGTGTAGTTTTTTCCGTGTGTAAAGAGATAGCTGTGTAGATATTTCCATGCATATGAAGATAGCTGTGTAGATATTTCCATTTTCATGCAGATAGCGGTTTAGATATTTCCATGTTCAAACAGATAGCGGTGTAGATATTTCCATGTTCATAGAGAGAGCGGTGTAGATATTTCCATGTTCATACAGATAGCGGTGTAGATATTTCCATGTTTATACAGACAGTGGTGAAGATGTTTGCATGTTTACACAGATAGCGGTGTAGATATTTCCATGTTCATACAGATAGCGGTGTAGATATTTCCATGTTCATCCAGATGGCTGTGTAGTCATATCCATGTTCATAGAGATGGCGGTGAAGATATTACCATGTTCATACAGATAGCGGTGTAGATATTTCCATGTTCATCCAGATGGCTGTGTAGATATATCCATGTTCATACAGATAGCATTGTAGATATTTCCATGTTCATACAGATAGCGGTGTAGGTATTTCCATGTTCATACAGATAGCGGTGTAGATATTTCCATGTTCATACACACGGCGGTGTAGATATTTCCATGTTTATAGATATGGCGGTGTAGATATTTCCAAGTGTAAAGTGATAGCAGTGTATATATTTCCATGTATATGCAGATAGCTTTGTAGATATTTCCATTTTCATGCAGTTAGCGGTGTAGATATTTACATGTTCAAACAGATAGCGGTGTAGATATTTCCATGTTCATTCAGATAGCTTTGTAGTTATTTCCATGTTCATACAGATAGCGGTGTAGACATTTCCATGTTCATACAGATAGCGGTGTAGATATTTCCATGTTCATACAGATAGCGGTGCTGATATTTCCATGTTTATACAGGTAGCGGTGTAGATATTTCCATGTTTATACCGATAGCGGTGTAGATATTTCCATGTTTATACAGATAGCGGTGTAGATATTTCCATGTTTATTCAGATAGCGGTGTAGATATCTCCATCTTAATACAGATGGCGGTGTAGATATTTATATGTTCATACAGATGGCGTTGGAGATATTTCCATGTTCATACAGATGGCGGTGTAGATATTTCCATGTTCATACAGATAGCGGTGTAGATATTTCCATGTTCATACAGATAGCGGTGTAGATATTTCCATGTTCATACAGATAGCGGTGTAGATATTTCCATGTTCATACAGAAAGCGGTGTAGATATTTCCATCTTCATACAGGTTGCGGTGTAGACATTTCCATGTTCATACAGATAGCAGTGCTGATATTTCCATGTTTATACAGGCAGCAGTGTAGGTATTTCCATGTTTATACAGATAGCGGTGTAGATATCTCCTTCTTAATACAGATGGCGGTGTAGATATTTATATGTTCATACAGATGGCGGTGCAGATATTTCCATGTTCAAACAGATGGCGGTGAAGATATTTCCATGTTTATAGATATAGCGGTGTAGTTATTTCCATGTGTAAAGAGATAGCTGTGTAGATATTTCCATGTATATGCAGATAGCTTTGTAGATATTTCCATTTTCATACAGATAGCGGTGTAGATATTTACATGTTCAAACATATAACGGTGTAGATATTTCCATGTTCATACAGATAGCGGTGTAGATGTTTCCATGTTCATACAGATAGCGCTGTAGATAATTCCATGTTCATACAGATAGCGGTGTAGATATTTCCATGTTCATACAGATAGCGGTGCTGATATTTCCATGTTTATGCAGATAGCGGTGCTGATGTTTCCATGTTTATACAGGTAGCAGTGTAGATATTTCCATGTTTATTCAGATAGCAGTGTAGATATTTCCATCTTAATACTGATGGCGGAGTAGATATTTATATGTTCATACAGATGGCGGTGCAGATATTTCCATGTTCATACAGATGGCGGTGTAGATATTTCCATGTTCATACAGATAGCGGTGTAGTTATTTCCATGTGTAAAGAGATAGCTTTGTAGATATTTCCATGTATATGCAGATAGATGTGTAAATATTTCCATTTTCATGCAGAGAGTAGTGTATATATTTCCATCTTCAGATAGAGGTGTATTTATTTCCATGTTCATACAGATAGCGGTGTAGATATTTCCAAGTTTATACAGACAGCGGTGAAGATGTATGCATGTTTACACAGATAGCGGTGTGGAGATTTCCATGTTCATACAGAGGGCTGTGCAGATATATCCATGTTCATACAGATAGCGGTGTAGATATTTCCATTTTCATACAGATAGCGGTGTAGGTATTTCCATGTTCATACAGATGGCTGCGTAGATATATCCATGTTCATACCGATTGCGGTGAAGATATTTCCTTGTCCATACAGATAGCGGTGTAGATATTTCCATGTTCATACAGATAGCGGTGTATGTATTTCCATGTTGATACAGATAGCGGTGCAGATATTTCCATGTTCATACAGATAGCAGTTTAGATATTTCCATGTTCATCCAGGAGGCTGTGTAGATATATCCATGTTCATACAGATGGCGTTGAAGATATTTCCTTGTTTATACAGATAGCGGTGTAGTTATTTCCATGTGTAAAGAGATAGCTGTGTAGATATTTCCATGTATATGCAGATAGCTGTGTGGATATTTCCATTTTCATGCAGATTGCGGTTTAGATATTTCCATGTTCAAACAGACAGCGGTGTAGATATTTCCATGTTTATACAGATAGCGGTGTAGGTATTTCCATGTTTATACAGAAAGCGGTGTAGGTATCTCCATCTTAATACAGATGGCGGTGTAGATATTTATATGTTCATACAGATGGCCGTGCAGATATTTCCATGTTCATACAGATAGCGGTGTAGTTATTTCCATGTGTAAAGAGATAGCTGTGCAGATATTTCCATGTATATGCAGATAGCTGTGTAGATATTTCCATTTTCATGCAGATAGCGGTTCAGATATTTCCGTGTTCTAACAGATAGCGGAGTAGCTATTTCCATGTTCATACAGATAGCGGTGTAGATATTTCCATGTTCATCCAGATGGTTGTGTAGATATATCCATGTTAATACAGATAGCAGTATAGATATTTCCATGTTCATACAGATAGCAGTGTAGATATTTCCATGTTTACACAGATAGCGGTGAAGATGTATGCATGTTTACACAGATAGCGGTGTATATATTTCCATGTTCATACAGATAGCTGTGTAGGTATTTCCATGTTCATCCAAATGGCTGTGTACATATATCCATGTTCATACAGATGGCGGTGAAGATATTTCCATGTTCATACAGATAACGGTGTAGATATTTCCATGTTCATACAGATATCGGTGTAGATATTTCCATGTTCATACAGATGGCTGTGTAGATATATCCATGTTCATACAGATGACGGTGAAGATATTTCCAGGTTCATACAGATAGCGGTGTAGATATTTCCATGTTCATACAGATAGCAGTGTAGATATTTCCATGTTAATATCGATAGCGGTGCTGATATTTCCATGTTTATACAGGAAGCGGTGTAGATATTTCCATGTTTATACAGATAGCGTTGTAGATATTTCCATGTTTATACAGATAGCGGTGTAGATATCTCCATTTTAATACAGATGGCCGTGAAGATATTTGTATGTTCATACAGATGGCGGTGAAGATATTTCCATGTTCATACAGATGGCGGTGTTGATATTTCCATGTTCATACAGATAGCGGTGTAGTTATTTCCATGTGTAAAGAGATAGCTGTGTAGATATTTCCATGTATATGCAGATAGCTCTGTAGATATTTCCATTTTCATGCAGATAGCGGTGTAGATATTTCCATGTTTTAACAGATAGTGGTGTAGACATTTCCATGTTCATACAGATAGCGGTGAAGATATTTCCATGTTTATACAGATTGCGGTGAAGATGTATGCATATTTACACAGATAGTGGTGTAGATATTTCCATGTTCATGCAGATAGCAGTGTAGATATTTCCATGTTTATACAGATAGCAGTGAAGATGTATGCATGTTTATACAGATAGCGGTGTAGATATTTCCATGTTCATCCAGATGGCTGTGTTGATATATCCATGTTCATACAGATGGCGGTGAAGATATTTCCATCTTCATACAGATAGCGGTGTAGTTTTTTCCGTGTGTAAAGAGATAGCTGTGTAGATATTTCCATGCATATGAAGATAGCTGTGTAGATATTTCCATTTTCATGCAGATAGCGGTTTAGATATTTCCATGTTCAAACAGATAGCGGTGTAGATATTTCCATGTTCATAGAGAGAGCGGTGTAGATATTTCCATGTTCATACAGATAGCGGTGTAGATATTTCCATGTTTATACAGACAGTGGTGAAGATGTTTGCATGTTTACACAGATAGCGGTGTAGATATTTCCATGTTCATACAGATAGCGGTGTAGATATTTCCATGTTCATCCAGATGGCTGTGTAGTCATATCCATGTTCATAGAGATGGCGGTGAAGATATTACCATGTTCATACAGATAGCGGTGTAGATATTTCCATGTTCATCCAGATGGCTGTGTAGATATATCCATGTTCATACAGATAGCATTGTAGATATTTCCATGTTCATACAGATAGCGGTGTAGGTATTTCCATGTTCATACAGATAGCGGTGTAGATATTTCCATGTTCATACACACGGCGGTGTAGATATTTCCATGTTTATAGATATGGCGGTGTAGATATTTCCAAGTGTAAAGTGATAGCAGTGTATATATTTCCATGTATATGCAGATAGCTTTGTAGATATTTCCATTTTCATGCAGTTAGCGGTGTAGATATTTACATGTTCAAACAGATAGCGGTGTAGATATTTCCATGTTCATTCAGATAGCTTTGTAGTTATTTCCATGTTCATACAGATAGCGGTGTAGATATTTCCATGTTCATACAGATAGCGGTGTAGATATTTCCATGTTCATACAGATAGCGGTGCTGATATTTCCATGTTTATACAGGTAGCGGTGTAGATATTTCCATGTTTATACCGATAGCGGTGTAGATATTTCCATGTTTATACAGATAGCGGTGTAGATATTTCCATGTTTATTCAGATAGCGGTGTAGATATCTCCATCTTAATACAGATGGCGGTGTAGATATTTATATGTTCATACAGATGGCGTTGGAGATATTTCCATGTTCATACAGATGGCGGTGTAGATATTTCCATGTTCATACAGATAGCGGTGTAGATATTTCCATGTTCATACAGATAGCGGTGTAGATATTTCCATGTTCATACAGATAGCGGTGTAGATATTTCCATGTTCATACAGAAAGCGGTGTAGATATTTCCATGTTCATACAGGTTGCGGTGTAGACATTTCCATGTTCATACAGATAGCAGTGCTGATATTTCCATGTTTATACAGGCAGCAGTGTAGGTATTTCCATGTTTATACAGATAGCGGTGTAGATATCTCCTTCTTAATACAGATGGCGGTGTAGATATTTATATGTTCATACAGATGGCGGTGCAGATATTTCCATGTTCAAACAGATGGCGGTGAAGATATTTCCATGTTTATAGATATAGCGGTGTAGTTATTTCCATGTGTAAAGAGATAGCTGTGTAGATATTTCCATGTATATGCAGATAGCTTTGTAGATATTTCCATTTTCATACAGATAGCGGTGTAGATATTTACATGTTCAAACATATAACGGTGTAGATATTTCCATGTTCATACAGATAGCGGTGTAGATGTTTCCATGTTCATACAGATAGCGCTGTAGATAATTCCATGTTCATACAGATAGCGGTGTAGATATTTCCATGTTCATACAGATAGCGGTGCTGATATTTCCATGTTTATGCAGATAGCGGTGCTGATGTTTCCATGTTTATACAGGTAGCAGTGTAGATATTTCCATGTTTATTCAGATAGCAGTGTAGATATTTCCATCTTAATACTGATGGCGGAGTAGATATTTATATGTTCATACAGATGGCGGTGCAGATATTTCCATGTTCATACAGATGGCGGTGTAGATATTTCCATGTTCATACAGATAGCGGTGTAGTTATTTCCATGTGTAAAGAGATAGCTTTGTAGATATTTCCATGTATATGCAGATAGCTGTGTAGATATTTCCATTTTCATGCAGAGAGTAGTGTATATATTTCCATCTTCAGATAGAGGTGTATTTATTTCCATGTTCATACAGATAGCGGTGTAGATATTTCCAAGTTTATACAGACAGCGGTGAAGATGTATGCATGTTTACACAGATAGCGGTGTGGAGATTTCCATGTTCATACAGAGGGCTGTGCAGATATATCCATGTTCATACAGATAGCGGTGTAGATATTTCCATTTTCATACAGATAGCGGTGTAGGTATTTCCATGTTCATACAGATGGCTGCGTAGATATATCCATGTTCATACCGATTGCGGTGAAGATATTTCCTTGTCCATACAGATAGCGGTGTAGATATTTCCATGTTCATACAGATAGCGGTGTATGTATTTCCATGTTGATACAGATAGCGGTGCAGATATTTCCATGTTCATACAGATAGCAGTTTAGATATTTCCATGTTCATCCAGGAGGCTGTGTAGATATATCCATGTTCATACAGATGGCGTTGAAGATATTTCCTTGTTTATACAGATAGCGGTGTAGTTATTTCCATGTGTAAAGAGATAGCTGTGTAGATATTTCCATGTATATGCAGATAGCTGTGTGGATATTTCCATTTTCATGCAGATTGCGGTTTAGATATTTCCATGTTCAAACAGACAGCGGTGTAGATATTTCCATGTTTATACAGATAGCGGTGTAGGTATTTCCATGTTTATACAGAAAGCGGTGTAGGTATTTACATCTTAATACAGATGGCGGTGTAGATATTTATATGTTCATACAGATGGCCGTGAAGATATTTCCATGTTCATACAGATAGCGGTGTAGTTATTTCCATGTGTAAAGAGATAGCTGTGCAGATATTTCCATGTATATGCAGATAGCTGTGTAGATATTTCCATTTTCATGCAGATAGCGGTTCAGATATTTCCATGTTCTAACAGATAGCGGAGTAGCTATTTCCATGTTCATACAGATAGCGGTGTAGATATTTCCATGTTCATCCAGATGGTTGTGTAGATATATCCATGTTAATACAGATAGCAGTATAGATATTTCCATGTTCATACAGATAGCAGTGTAGATATTTCCATGTTTACACAGATAGCGGTGAAGATGTATGCATGTTTACACAGATAGCGGTGTATATATTTCCATGTTCATACAGATAGCTGTGTAGGTATTTCCATGTTCATCCAAATGGCTGTGTACATATATCCATGTTCATACAGATGGCGGTGAAGATATTTCCATGTTCATACAGATAACGGTGTAGATATTTCCATGTTCATACAGATATCGGTGTAGATATTTCCATGTTCATACAGATGGCTGTGTAGATATATCCATGTTCATACAGATGACGGTGAAGATATTTCCAGGTTCATACAGATAGCGGTGTAGATATTTCCATGTTCATACAGATAGCAGTGTAGATATTTCCATGTTAATATCGATAGCGGTGCTGATATTTCCATGTTTATACAGGAAGCGGTGTAGATATTTCCATGTTTATACAGATAGCGTTGTAGATATTTCCATGTTTATACAGATAGCGGTGTAGATATTTCCATGTTTATACAGATAGCGGTGTAGGTATCTCCTTCTTAATACAGATGGCAGTGTAGATATTTATAAGTTCATACAGATGGCGGTGCAGATATTTCCATGTTCATACAGATGGCGAAGTGGATATTTCCATGCTTATGGAGATAGCGGTGTAGTTATTTCCATGTGTAAAGAGATAGCTGTGTAGATATTTCCATGTATATGCAGATAGCTGTGTAGATATTTCCATTTTCATGCAGACAGCGGTGTAGATATTTCCTTGTTCAAACAGATAGCGGTGTAGATATTTCCATGTTCATACAGATAGCAGTGTAGATATTTCCATGTTCATACTGATAGCGGTGTAGATATTTCCATGTTCATACAGATAGCGGTGTATATATTTCCATGTTCATACAGATAGTGGTGCTGGTATATCCATGTTTATACAGGTAGCAGTGTAGATATTTCCATGTTTGTACAGAGAGCGGTGTAGTTATTTCCATGTTTATACAGATAGCGGTGTAGATATTTCCATATTTATGCAAATAGCGGTGTAGATATCTCCATCTTAATACAGATGGCGGTGTAGGTATTTATATGTTCATACAGATGGCGGTGCAGATATTTCCATGTTCATACAGATGGCAGTGTAGATATTTCCATGTTCATACAGATAGCGATGTAGTTATTTCCATGTGTAAAGAGATAGCTGTGTAGATATTTCCATGTATATGCAGATAGCAGTGTAGATATTTCCATCTTCAAACAGATAGCGGTGTAGATATTTCCATGTTCATACAGACAGCGGTGTAGATATTTCCATGTTTATACAGATAGCGGTGAAGATGTATGCATGTTTACACAGGTAGCGGTGTAGATATTTCCATGTTCATCCAGATGGCTGTGTAGATATTTCCATGTTTATACAGATAGCGGTGTAGATATTTCCATGTTCATACAGATAGCGGTTTAGATATTTCCATGTTCATCCAGATGGCTGTGTAGATATATCCATGTTCATACACATGGCGGTGTAGATATTTCCATGTTTATAGAGATAGCGGTGTAGTTATTTCCATGTGTAAAGAGATAGCTGTGTAGATATTTCCATGTATATGCAGAGAGCTGTGTAGATATTTCTATTTTCATGCAGATAGCGGTTTAGATATTTCCATGTTCAAACAGATAGCGGTGTAGATATTTCCATGTTCATCCAGATGGCTGTGTAGATATATCCATGTTCATACAGATAGCGGTGTAGATATTTCCATGTTCATACAGATAGCGATGTAGATATTTCCATGTTTATACAGATAGCGGTGAAATGTATGCATGTTTACACAGATAGCGGTGTAGATATTTCCATGTTCATACAGATCGCGGTGTAGATATTTCCATGTTCATCCAGATCGCTGTGTAGACATATCCATATTCATACAGATGGCGGTGAAGATATTTCCATGTTCATACAGTTTGCCGTGTAGATATTTCCATGTTCATACATATAGCGGTTTAGATATCTCATTGTTCATACAGATAGCGGTGTAGATATTTCCATGTTCACACGGATGGCCGTGCAGATATTTCCATGTTCATACTCATAGCGGTTTAGATATCTCCATGTTCATACAGATGGCGGTGTAGATATTTCCATGTTCATACAGATAGCGGTGTAGTTATCTCCATGTTCATACAGATGGCGGTGTAGATATTTCCTTGCTCATACAGATAGCGGTGTAGTTATTTCCATGTGTAAAGAGATAGCTTTGTAGATATTTCCATGTACATGCAGATAGCTGTGTAGATATTTCCATTTTCTTGCAGATAGCGGTGTAGATATTTCCATGTTTATACAGATAGCGGTGTAGATATCTCCTTCTTAATACAGATGGCGGTGTACATATTTATATGTTCATACAGATGGCTGTGAAGTTATTTCCATGTTCATACAGATGGCGGTGTAGATATTTCCATGTTTATAGAGATAGCGGTGTAGTTATTTCCATGTGTAAAGAGATAGCTGTGTAGATATTTCCATGTATATGCAGATAGCTGTGTAGATATTTCCATTTTCATGCAGATAGCGGTTTAGATATTTCCATGTTCAAACAGATATCGGTGTAGATATTTCCATGTTCATACAGATAGAGGTGTAGATATTTCCATGTTTATACAGGTAGCGCTGAAGATGTATGCATGTTTACACATTTAGCGGTGTAGATATATCCATGTTCATACAGATAGCGGTGTAGATATTTCCATGTTCATCCTGATGGCTGTGTAGATATATCCATGTTCATACAGATAGCGGTGTAGTTATTTCCATATTCATACAGATAGTGGTGTAGATATTTCCATGTTCATACAGATAGCGGTGTAGCTATTTCCATGTTCATACAGATAGCGGTGTAGATATTTCCATGTTCGTACAGATAGCGGTGTAGATATTTCCATGTTCATACAGATAGCTTTGCTTATATTTCCATGTTTATACAGGTAGCGGTGTAGATATTTCCATGTTTATACAGATAGCGGTGTATATATTTCCATGTTTATACAGATAGCGGTGTAGATATTTCTAGGTTTATACAGATAGAGGTGTAGATATCTGCTTCTTAATACAGATGGAGGTGTAGATATTTATATGTTCATACAGATGGCGGTGCAGATATTTCCATGTTCATACAGATAGCGGTGTAGATATTTCCATGTTTATAGAGATAGCGGTGTAGTTATATCCATGTGTAAAGAGATAGCTGTGTAGATATTTCCATGTATATGCAGATAGCTGTGTAGATATTTCCATTTTCATGCAGACAGCGGTGTAGATATTTCCATGTTCATACATATAGCGGTGTAGATATTTCCATGTTCATACAGATAGCGGTGTGGATATTTCCATGTTCATACAGATAGCGGTGTAGTTATTTCCATGTTCATACAGATAGCAGTGCTATTATTTCCATGTTTATACAGGTAGCGGTGTAGATATTTCCATGTTTATACAGATAGCGGTGTAGATATTTCCATGTTTATACAGATAGCGGTGTAGATATTTCCATGTTTATACAGATAGCGGTGTAGATATCTCCATGTTAATACAGATGGCGGTGTAGATATTTATATGTTCATGCAGATGGCGGTGCAGATATTTCCATATTCATACAGATAGCGGTGTAGCTATTCCCATGTTCATACAGATAGCGGTGTAGATATTTCCATGTTCATCCAGATGGCTGTGTAGACATATCCGTGTTCATACAGATGGCAGTGAAGATAATTCAATGTTTATACATCTAGCGGTGTAGATATTTCCATGTTCATACAGATAGCAGTGTAGGTATTTCCATGTTCATACAGATAGAGCTGCTGATATTTCCATGTTCATACAGATAGCGGTGCTGATATTTCCATGTTTATACAGGTAGCGGTGTAGATATTTCCATGTTTATACAGATAGCGGTGTAGATATTTCCATGTTTATACAGATAGCGGTGAAGATGAATGCATGTTTATACAGATAGCGGTGTAAATAATTCCATGTTCATCCAGATGGCTGTGTTGATATATCCATGTTCATACAGATGGCGGTGAAGATATTTCCATGTTCATACAGATACCGGTGTAGTTATTTCCGTGTGTAAAGAGATAGCTGTGTAGATATTTCCATGCATATGCTGATAGCTGTGTAGATATTTCCATTTTCATGCAGATAGTGTTTTAGATATTTCCATGTTCAAACAGATAGCGGTGTAGATATTTCCATGTTCATAGAGAGAGCGGTGTAGATATTTCCATGTTCATACAGATAGCGGTGTAGATATTTCCATGTTTATACAGATAGTGGTGAAGATGTATGCATGTTTACACAGATAGCGGTGTAGATATTTCCATGTTCATTCAGATAGCGGTGTAGATATTTCCATGTTCATCCAGATGGCTGTGTAATCATATCCATGTTCATACAGATGGCGGTGAAGATATTTCCATGTTCATACAGATAGTGGTGTAGATATTTCCATGTTCATCCAGATGGCTGTGTAGTTATATCCATGTTCATACAGATAGCGGTGTAGATAATTCCATGTTCATACAGATAGCGGTGTAGATATTTCCATGTTCATACAGATAGCGGTGTAGATACTTCCATGTTCATAGAGATAGCGGTGTAGATATTTCCATGTTCATACAGATAGCGGTGTAGATATTTCCATGTTCATACAGATAGCGGTGTAGTTATATCCATGTGTAAAGAGATAGCTGTGTAGATATTTCCATGTATATGCAGATAGCTGTGTAGATATTTCCATTTTCATGCAGACAGCGGTGTAGATATTTCCATGTTCATACATATAGCGGTGTAGATATTTCCATGTTCATACAGATAGCGGTGTGGATATTTCCATGTTCATACAGATAGCGGTGTAGTTATTTCCATGTCCATACAGATAGCGGTGCTATTATTTCCATGTTTATACAGGTAGCGGTGTAGATATTTCCATGTTTATACAGATAGCGGTGTAGATATTTCCATGTTCATACAGATAGCGGTGTAGATATTTCCATGTTTATACAGATAGCGGTGTAGATATCTCCATGTTAATACAGATGGCGGTGTAGATATTTATATGTTCATGCAGATTGCGGTGCAGATATTTCCATATTCATACAGATAGCGGTGTAGCTATTTCCATGTTCATACAGATAGCGGTGTAGATATTTCCATGTTCATCCAGATGGCTGTGTAGACATATCCGTGTTCATACAGATGGCAGTGAAGATTATTCAATGTTTATACGGATAGCGGTGTAGATATTTCATGTTCATACAGATAGCAGTGTAGATATTTCCATGTTCAAACAGATAGCGGTGTAGATATCTCCATCTTAATACAGATGGCGGTGTAGATATTTATAAGCTCATACAGATGGCAGTGCAGATATTTCCATGTTCATACAGATGGCGGTGTAGATATTTCCATGTTTATAGTGATAGCGGTGTAGTTATTTCCATGTGTAAAGAGATAGGTTTGTAGTTATTTCCATGTATATGCAGAGAGCTGTGTAGATATTTCTATTTTCATGCAGATAGCGGTTTAGATATTTCCATGTTCAAACAGATAGCGGTGTAGATATTTCCATGTTCATCCAGATGGCTGTGTAGATATATCCATGTTCATACAGATAGCGGTGTAGATATTTCCATGTTCATACAGATAGCGATGTAGATATTTCCATGTTTATACAGATAGCGGTGAAATGTATGCATGTTTACACAGATAGCGGTGTAGATATTTCCATGTTCATACAGATCGCGGTGTAGATATTTCCATGTTCATCCAGATCGCTGTGTAGACATATCCATATTCATACAGATGGCGGTGAAGATGTTTCCATGTTCATACAGTTTGCGGTGTAGATATTTCCATGTTCATACAGATAGCGGTGTAGATATCTCATTGTTCATACAGATAGCGGTGTAGATATTTCCATGTTCACACGGATGGCCGTGCAGATATTTCAATGTTCATACTGATAGCGGTGTAGATATCTCCATGTTCATACAGATGGCGGTGTAGATATTTCCATGTTCATACAGATAGCGGTGTAGTTATCTCCATGTTCATACAGATGGCGGTGTAGATATTTCCATGCTCATACAGATAGCGGTGTAGTTATTTCCATGTGTAAAGAGATAGCTTTGTAGATATTTCCATGTACATGCAGATAGCTGTGTAGATATTTCCATTTTCTTGCAGATAGCGGTGTAGATATTTCCATGTTTATACAGATAGCGGTGTAGATATCTCCTTCTTAATACAGATGGCGGTGTACATATTTATATGTTCATACAGATGGCTGTGAAGATATTTCCATGTTCATACAGATGGCGGTGTAGATATTTACATGTTTATAGAGATTGCGGTGTAGTTATTTCCATGTGTAAAGAGATAGCTGTGTAGATATTTCCATGTATATGCAGATAGCTGTGTAGATATTTCCATTTTCAAGCAGATAGCGGTTTAGATATTTCCATGTTCAAACAGATATCGGTGTAGATATTTCCATGTTCATACAGATAGCGGTGTAGATATTTCCATGTTTATACAGGTAGCGCTGAAGATGTATGCATGTTTACACAGTTAGCGGTGTAGATATATCCATGTTCATACAGATAGCGGTGTAGATATTTCCATGTTCATCCAGATGGCTGTGTAGATATATCCATGTTCATACAGATAGCGGTGTAGTTATTTCCATATTCATACAGATAGTGGTGTAGATATTTCCATGTTCATACAGATAGCGGTGTAGCTATTTCCATGTTCATACAGATAGCGGTGTAGATATTTCCATGTTCGTACAGATAGCGGTGTAGATATTTCCATGTTCATACAGATAGCTTTGCTGATATTTCCATGTTTATACAGGTAGCGGTGTAGATATTTCCATGTTTATACAGATAGCGGTGTATATATTTCCATGTTTATACAGATAGCGGTGTAGATATTTCTAGGTTTATACAGATAGAGGTGTAGATATCTGCTTCTTAATACAGATGGCGGTGTAGATATTTATATGTTCATACAGATGGCGGTGCAGATATTTCCATGTTCATACAGATAGCGGTGTAGATATTTCAATGTTTATAGAGATAGCGGTGTAGTTATATCCATGTGTAAAGAGATAGCTGTGTAGATATTTCCATGTATATGCAGATAGCTGTGTAGATATTTCCATTTTCATGCAGACAGCGGTGTAGATATTTCCATGTTCATACATATAGCGGTGTAGATATTTCCATGTTCATACAGATAGCGGTGTGGATATTTCCATGTTCATACAGATAGCGGTGTAGATATTTCCATGTTCATACAGATAGCAGTGCTGTTATTTCCATGTTTATACAGGTAGCGGTGTAGCTATTTCCATGTTTATACAGATAGCGGTGTAGCTATTTCCATGTTTATACAGATAGCGGTGTAGATATCTCCATGTTAATACAGATGGCGGTGTAGATATTTATATGTTCATACAGATGGCGGTGCAGATATTTCCATATTCATACAGATAGCGGTGTAGCTATTTCCATGTTCATACAGATAGCGGTGTAGATATTTCCATGTTCATCCAGATGGCTGTGTAGATATATCCATGTTCATACAGATAGCGGTGTAGTTATTTCCATATTCATACAGATAGTGGTGTAGATATTTCCATGTTCATACAGATAGCGGTGTAGCTATTTCCATGTTCATACAGATAGCGGTGTAGATATTTCCATGTTCGTACAGATAGCGGTGTAGATATTTCCATGTTCATACAGATAGCTTTGCTGATATTTCCATGTTTATACAGGTAGCGGTGTAGATATTTCCATGTTTATACAGATAGCGGTGTATATATTTCCATGTTTATACAGATAGCGGTGTAGATATTTCTAGGTTTATACAGATAGAGGTGTAGATATCTGCTTCTTAATACAGATGGCGGTGTAGATATTTATATGTTCATACAGATGGCGGTGCAGATATTTCCATGTTCATACAGATAGCGGTGTAGATATTTCAATGTTTATAGAGATAGCGGTGTAGTTATATCCATGTGTAAAGAGATACCTGTGTAGATATTTCCATGTATATGCAGATAGCTGTGTAGATATTTCCATTTTCATGCAGACAGCGGTGTAGATATTTCCATGTTCATACATATAGCGGTGTAGATATTTCCATGTTCATACAGATAGCGGTGTGGATATTTCCATGTTCATACAGATAGCGGTGTAGATATTTCCATGTTCATACAGATAGCAGTGCTGTTATTTCCATGTTTATACAGGTAGCGGTGTAGCTATTTCCATGTTTATACAGATAGCGGTGTAGCTATTTCCATGTTTATACAGATAGCGGTGTAGATATTTCCATGTTTATACAGATAGCGGTGTAGATATCTCCATGTTAATACAGATGGCGGTGTAGATATTTATATGTTCATACAGATGGCGGTGCAGATATTTCCATATTCATACAGATAGCGGTGTAGCTATTTCCATGTTCATACAGATAGCGGTGTAGATATTTCCATGTTCATCCAGATGGCTGTGTAGACATATCCGTGTTCATACAGATGGCAGTGAAGATAATTCAATGTTTATACATCTAGCGGTGTAGATATTTCCATGTTCATACAGATAGCGGTGTAGGTATTTCCATGTTCATACAGATAGAGCTGCTGATATTTCCATGTTCATACAGATAGCGGTGTAGATATTTCCATGTTTATACAGATAGCGGTGTAGTTATTTCCATGTTTATACAGATAGCGGTGTAGATATTTCCTTGTTTATACTGATAGCGGTGTAGATATCTCCATCTTAATACAGATGGCCGTGTAGATATTTATACGTTCATACAGATGGCGGTGCAGATATTTCCATGTTCATACAGATGGCGGTGTAGATATTTACATGTTTATAGAGATTGCGGTGTAGTTATTTCCATGTGTAAAGAGATAGCTGTGTAGATATTTCCATGTATATGCAGATAGCTGTGTAGATATTTCCATTTTCAAGCAGATAGCGGTTTAGATATTTCCATGTTCAAACAGATATCGGTGTAGATATTTCCATGTTCATACAGATAGCGGTGTAGATATTTCCATGTTTATACAGGTAGCGCTGAAGATGTATGCATGTTTACACAGTTAGCGGTGTAGATATATCCATGTTCATACAGATAGCGGTGTAGATATTTCCATGTTCATCCAGATGGCTGTGTAGATATATCCATGTTCATACAGATAGCGGTGTAGTTATTTCCATATTCATACAGATAGTGGTGTAGATATTTCCATGTTCATACAGATAGCGGTGTAGCTATTTCCATGTTCATACAGATAGCGGTGTAGATATTTCCATGTTCGTACAGATAGCGGTGTAGATATTTCCATGTTCATACAGATAGCTTTGCTGATATTTCCATGTTTATACAGGTAGCGGTGTAGATATTTCCATGTTTATACAGATAGCGGTGTATATATTTCCATGTTTATACAGATAGCGGTGTAGATATTTCTAGGTTTATACAGATAGAGGTGTAGATATCTGCTTCTTAATACAGATGGCGGTGTAGATATTTATATGTTCATACAGATGGCGGTGCAGATATTTCCATGTTCATACAGATAGCGGTGTAGATATTTCCATGTTTATAGAGATAGCGGTGTAGTTATATCCATGTGTAAAGAGATAGCTGTGTAGATATTTCCATGTATATGCAGATAGCTGTGTAGATATTTCCATTTTCATGCAGACAGCGGTGTAGATATTTCCATGTTCATACATATAGCGGTGTAGATATTTCCATGTTCATACAGATAGCGGTGTGGATATTTCCATGTTCATACAGATAGCGGTGTAGATATTTCCATGTTCATACAGATAGCAGTGCTGTTATTTCCATGTTTATACAGGTAGCGGTGTAGCTATTTCCATGTTTATACAGATAGCGGTGTAGCTATTTCCATGTTTATACAGATAGCGGTGTAGATATTTCCATGTTTATACAGATAGCGGTGTAGATATCTCCATGTTAATACAGATGGCGGTGTAGATATTTATATGTTCATACAGATGGCGGTGCAGATATTTCCATATTCATACAGATAGCGGTGTAGCTATTTCCATGTTCATACAGATAGCGGTGTAGATATTTCCATGTTCATCCAGATGGCTGTGTAGATATATCCATGTTCATACAGATAGCGGTGTAGTTATTTCCATATTCATACAGATAGTGGTGTAGATATTTCCATGTTCATACAGATAGCGGTGTAGCTATTTCCATGTTCATACAGATAGCGGTGTAGATATTTCCATGTTCGTACAGATAGCGGTGTAGATATTTCCATGTTCATACAGATAGCTTTGCTGATATTTCCATGTTTATACAGGTAGCGGTGTAGATATTTCCATGTTTATACAGATAGCGGTGTATATATTTCCATGTTTATACAGATAGCGGTGTAGATATTTCTAGGTTTATACAGATAGAGGTGTAGATATCTGCTTCTTAATACAGATGGCGGTGTAGATATTTATATGTTCATACAGATGGCGGTGCAGATATTTCCATGTTCATACAGATAGCGGTGTAGATATTTCAATGTTTATAGAGATAGCGGTGTAGTTATATCCATGTGTAAAGAGATAGCTGTGTAGATATTTCCATGTATATGCAGATAGCTGTGTAGATATTTCCATTTTCATGCAGACAGCGGTGTAGATATTTCCATGTTCATACATATAGCGGTGTAGATATTTCCATGTTCATACAGATAGCGGTGTGGATATTTCCATGTTCATACAGATAGCGGTGTAGATATTTCCATGTTCATACAGATAGCAGTGCTGTTATTTCCATGTTTATACAGGTAGCGGTGTAGCTATTTCCATGTTTATACAGATAGCGGTGTAGCTATTTCCATGTTTATACAGATAGCGGTGTAGATATTTCCATGTTTATACAGATAGCGGTGTAGATATCTCCATGTTAATACAGATGGCGGTGTAGATATTTATATGTTCATACAGATGGCGGTGCAGATATTTCCATATTCATACAGATAGCGGTGTAGCTATTTCCATGTTCATACAGATAGCGGTGTAGATATTTCCATGTTCATCCAGATGGCTGTGTAGACATATCCGTGTTCATACAGATGGCAGTGAAGATAATTCAATGTTTATACATCTAGCGGTGTAGATATTTCCATGTTCATACAGATAGCGGTGTAGGTATTTCCATGTTCATACAGATAGAGCTGCTGATATTTCCATGTTCATACAGATAGCGGTGTAGATATTTCCATGTTTATACAGATAGCGGTGTAGTTATTTCCATGTTTATACAGATAGCGGTGTAGATATTTCCATGTTTATACTGATAGCGGTGTAGATATCTCCATCTTAATACAGATGGCCGTGTAGATATTTATACGTTCATACAGATGGCGATGCAGATATTTCCATGTTCATACAGATGGCGGTGTAGATATTTACATGTTTATAGAGATTGCGGTGTAGTTATTTCCATGTGTAAAGAGATAGCTGTGTAGATATTTCCATGTATATGCAGATAGCTGTGTAGATATTTCCATTTTCAAGCAGATAGCGGTTTAGATATTTCCATGTTCAAACAGATATCGGTGTAGATATTTCCATGTTCATACAGATAGCGGTGTAGATATTTCCATGTTTATACAGGTAGCGCTGAAGATGTATGCATGTTTACACAGTTAGCGGTGTAGATATATCCATGTTCATACAGATAGCGGTGTAGATATTTCCATGTTCATCCAGATGGCTGTGTAGATATATCCATGTTCATACAGATAGCGGTGTAGTTATTTCCATATTCATACAGATAGTGGTGTAGATATTTCCATGTTCATACAGATAGCGGTGTAGCTATTTCCATGTTCATACAGATAGCGGTGTAGATATTTCCATGTTCGTACAGATAGCGGTGTAGATATTTCCATGTTCATACAGATAGCTTTGCTGATATTTCCATGTTTATACAGGTAGCGGTGTAGATATTTCCATGTTTATACAGATAGCGGTGTATATATTTCCATGTTTATACAGATAGCGGTGTAGATATTTCTAGGTTTATACAGATAGAGGTGTAGATATCTGCTTCTTAATACAGATGGCGGTGTAGATATTTATATGTTCATACAGATGGCGGTGCAGATATTTCCATGTTCATACAGATAGCGGTGTAGATATTTCCATGTTTGTAGAGATAGCGGTGTAGTTATATCCATGTGTAAAGAGATAGCTGTGTAGATATTTCCATGTATATGCAGATAGCTGTGTAGATATTTCCATTTTCATGCAGACAGCGGTGTAGATATTTCCATGTTCATACATATAGCGGTGTAGATATTTCCATGTTCATACAGATAGCGGTGTGGATATTTCCATGTTCATACAGATAGCGGTGTAGATATTTCCATGTTTATACAGATAGCAGTGCTGTTATTTCCATGTTTATACAGGTAGCGGTGTAGCTATTTCCATGTTTATACAGATAGCGGTGTAGCTATTTCCATGTTTATACAGATAGCGGTGTAGATATTTCCATGTTTATACAGATAGCGGTGTAGATATCTCCATGTTAATACAGATGGCGGTGTAGATATTTATATGTTCATACAGATGGCGGTGCAGATATTTCCATATTCATACAGATAGCGGTGTAGCTATTTCCATGTTCATACAGATAGCGGTGTAGATATTTCCATGTTCATCCAGATGGCTGTGTAGACATATCCGTGTTCATACAGATGGCAGTGAAGATAATTCAATGTTTATACATCTAGCGGTGTAGATATTTCCATGTTCATACAGATAGCGGTGTAGGTATTTCCATGTTCATACAGATAGAGCTGCTGATATTTCCATGTTCATACAGATAGCGGTGCTGATATTTCCATGTTTATACAGGTAGCGGTGTAGATATTTCCATGTTTATACAGATAGCGGTGTAGTTATTTCCATGTTTATACAGATAGCGGTGTAGATATTTCCATGTTTATACTGATAGCGGTGTAGATATCTCCATCTTAATACAGATGGCCGTGTAGATATTTATACGTTCATACAGATGGCGGTGCAGATATTTCCATGTTCATACAGATGGCTGTGTAGATATTTCCATGTTCATACAGATAGCGGTGTAGTTATTTCCATGTGTAAAGAGATAGCTGTGTAGATATTTCCATGTATATGCAGATAGCTCTGTAGATATTTCCATTTTCATGCAGATAGCGGTGTAGATATTTCCATGTTCAAACAGATAGCGGTGTAGACATTTCCATGTTCATTCAGATAGCGGTGAAGATATTTCCATGTTTATACAGATTGCGGTGAAGATGTATGCATATTTACACAGATAGCGGTGTAAATATTTCCATGTTCATACAGATAGCGGTGTAGATATTTCCATGTTCATAGAGATAGCGGTGCAGATATTTCCGTGTTCATACAGATAGCGGTGCTGATATTTCCATGTTTATACATGTAGCGGTGTAGATATTTCCATGTTTATACAGATAGCGGTGTAGATATTTCCATATTTATACAGATAGCGGTGTTGATATTTCCATGTTTATACATATAGCGGTGTAGATATCTCCATCTTAATATAGATTGGGGTGTAGATATTTATATCTTCATACAGATGTCGGTGCACATATTTCCATGTTCATACAGATGGCAGTGTAGATATTTGCATGTATATAGAGATAGCGCTGTAGTTATTTCCATGTGTAAAGAGATAGCTTTGTAGATATTTCCATGTATATGCAGATCGCTGTGTAGATATTTCCATTTTCATGCAGATAGCGGTGTAGATATTTCCATGTTCAGATAGCGGTGTAGATATTTCCATGTTCATGCAGATAGCAGTGTAGATATTTCCATGTTTATACAGATAGCGGTGAAGATGTATGCATGTTTATACAGATAGCGGTGTAGATAATTCCATGTTCATCCAGATGGCTGTGTTGATATATCCATGTTCATACAGATGGCGGTGAAGATATTTCCATGTTCATACAGATACCGGTGTAGTTATTTCCGTGTGTAAAGAGATAGCTGTGTAGATATTTCCATGTATATGCAGATAGCTGTGTAGATATTTCCATTTTCATGCAGATAGTGTTTTAGATATTTCCATGTTCAAACAGATAGCGGTGTAGATATTTCCATGTTCATAGAGATAGCGGTGTAGATATTTCCATGTTCATAGAGATAGCGGTGTAGATATTTCCATGTTTATACAGATAGTGGTGAAGATGTATGCATGTTTACACAGATAGCGGTGTAGATATTTCCATGTTCATTCACATATCGGTGTAGATATTTCCGTGTTCATCCAGATGGCTGTGTAATCATATCCATGTTCATACAGATGGCGGTGAAGATATTTCCATGTTCATACAGACAGTGGTGTAGATATTTCCATGTTCATCCAGATGGCTGTGTAGTTATATCCATGTTCATACAGATAGCGGTGTAGATAATTCCATGTTCATACAGATAGCGGTGTAGATATTTCCATGTTCATACAGATAGCGGTGTAGATACTTCCATGTTCATAGAGATAGCGGTGTAGATATTTCCATGTTCATCCAGATGGCTGTGCAGATATATCCATGTTCATACAGATAGCGGTGTAGATATTTCCATGTTCATACAGATAGAAGTGTAGATATTTCCATGTTCGTACAGATACTGGTGTAGCTATTTCCATGTTCATGCAGATAGCGGTGTAGATACTTCCATGTTCATAGAGATAGCGGTGTAGATATTTCCATGTTCATACAGATAGCGGTGCTGGTATTTCCATATTTATACAGGTAGCGGTGTAGATATTTCCATGTTTATACAGATAGCGGTGTAGATATTTCCAGGTTTATAAAGATAGCGGTGTAGATATTTCCAAGTTTATACAGATAGCGGTGAAGATATCTCCATCTTAATACAGATGGCGGTGTAGATATTTATATGTTCATACAGATGGCAGTGCAGATATTTCCATGTTCATACAGATGGCGGTGTAGATATTTCCATGTTTATAGAGATAGCGGTTTAGTTATTTCCATGTGTAAAGATTTAGGTTTGTAGATATTTCCATGTATATGCAGATAGCTGTGTAGATATTTCTATTTTCATGCAGATAGCGGTTTAGATATTACCATTTTCAAACAGATAGCGGTGTAGATATTTCCATGTTCATACAGATCGCGGTGTAGATATTTCCATGTTCATCCAGATGGCTGTGTAGACATATATATGTTCATACAGATGGCGGTGAAGATATTTCCATGTTCATACAGATGGCGGTGTAGATATTTCCATGTTCATACAGATAGAGGTGTAGATATTTGCATGTTCATACAGACGGCTGTGTAGATATATCCATGTTCATACAGATGGTGGTGAATATATTTCCATGTTCATACAGATAGCGGTGTAGATATTTCCATGTTCATACAGATAGCGGTGCAGATATTTCCATGTTTATACAGATAGCGGTGCTGATATTTCCATGTTTATACAGATAGCGGTGTAGATATTTCCATGTTTATACAGATAGCGGTGTAGATATTTCCATGTTTATACAGATAGCGGTGTAGATATCTCCTTCTTAATACAGATGGCGGTGTAGATATTTATATGTTCATACAGATGGCGGTGAAGATATTTCCATGTTCATACAGATGACGGTGTAGATATTTCCATGTTTATAGAGATAGCGGTGTAGTTATTTCCATGTGTAAAGAGATAGCTGTGTAGATATTTCCATGTATATGCAGATAGCTGTGTAGATATTTCCATTTTCATGCAGACAGCGGTGTAGATATTTCCAAGTTCAAACAGATAGCGGTGTAGATATTTCCATGTTCATACAGATAGCGGTGTATATATATCCATGTTCATACAGATAGCGGTGTAGATATTTCCATGTTAATACAGATAGCGGTGTAGATATTTCCATGTTCATACAGATAGCGGTGCTGATATTTCCAAGTTTATAAAGGTAGCGGTGTAGATATTTCCATGTTTATACAGATAGCGGTGTAGATATTTCCATGTTTATACAGATAGCGGTGTAGTTATCTCCATCTTAATACAGATGGCGGAGTAGATATTTCTATGTACATACAGATGGCGGTGCAGATATTTCCATGTTCATACAGATAGCGGTGTAGTTATTTCCATGTGTAAAGAGATAGCTGTGTAGATATTTCCATGTATATGCAGATAGCTGTGTAGATATTTCCATTTTCATGCAGATAGCGGTTTAGATATTTCCATGTTCAAACAGATAGCGGTGTAGATATTTCCATGTTCATACAGATAGCAGTGTAGATATTTCCATGTTCATACAGATGGCTGTGTAGATATATCCATGTTCATACAGATGGTGGTGAATATATTTCCATGTTCATACAGATAGCGGTGTAGATATTTCCATGTTCATACAGATAGCGGTGCAGATATTTCCATGTTCATACAGATAGCGGTGCTGATATTTCCATGTTTATACAGATAGCGGTGTAGATATTTCCATGTTTATACAGATAGCGGTGTAGATATTTCCATGTTTATACAGATAGCGGTGTAGATATCTCCTTCTTAATACAGATGGCGGTGTAGATATTTATATGTTCATACAGATGGCGGTGAATATATTTCCATGTTCATACAGATGGCGGTGTAGATATTTCCATGTTTATAGAGATAGCGGTGTAGTTATTTCCATGTGTAAAGAGATAGCTGTGTAGATATTTCCATGTATATGCAGATAGCTGTGTAGAGATTTCCATTTTCATGCAGACAGCGGTGTAGATATTTCCAAGTTCAAACAGATAGCGGTGTAGATATTTCCATGTTCATACAGATAGCGGTGTATATATATCCATGTTCATACAGATAGCGGTGTAGATATTTCCATGTTAATACAGATAGCGGTGTAGATATTTCCATGTTCATACAGATAGCGGTGCTGATATTTCCAAGTTTATACAGGTAGCGGTGTAGATATTTCCATGTTTATACAAATAGCGGTGTAGTTATTTCCATGTTTATACAGATAGCGGTGTAGATATTTCCATGTTTATACAGATAGCGGTGTAGTTATCTCCATCTTAATACAGATGGCGGAGTAGATATTTCTATGTACATACAGATGGCCGTGCAGATATTTCCATGTTCATACAGATAGAGGTGTAGTTATTTCCATGTGTAAAGAGATAGCTGTGTAGATATTTCCATGTATATGCAGATAGCTGTGTAGATATTTCCATTTTCATGCAGATAGCGGCTTAGATATTTCCATGTTCAAACAGATATCGGTGTAGATATTTCCATGTTCATCCAGATGGCTGTGTAGATGTATCCATGTTCATACAGATAGCGGTGTAGTTATTTCCATATTAATACAGATAGTGGCGTTGATATTTCCATGTTCATACAGATAGCGGTGTAGCTATTTCCATGTTCATACATATAGCGGTGTATATATTTCCATGCTCGTACAGATAGCGGTGTAGATATTTCCAAGTTCATACAGATAGCTGTGCTGATATTTCCATGTTTATACAGGTAGCGGTGTAGATATTTCCATGTTTATACAGTTAGCGGTGTAGATATTTCCATGTTTATACAGATAGCGGTGTAGATATTTCCAGGTTTATACAGATAGAGGTGTAGATATCTGCTTATTAATACGGATGGCGGTGTAGATATTTCCATGTTTATAGAGATAGCAGTGTAGTTATTTCCATGTGTAAAGAGATAGCTGTGTAGATATTTCGATGTATATGCAGATAGCTGTGTAGATGTTTCCATTTTCATGCAGACAGCGGTGTAGATATTTCCATGTTCATACAGATAGCGGTGCTGTTATTTACATGTTTATACAGGTAGTGGTGTAGATATTTCCATGTTTATACAGATAGCGGTGTAGATATTTCCATGTTTATACAGATAGCGGTGTAGATGTTTCCAGGTTTATACAGATAGCGGTGTAGATATCTCCATGTTAATACAGATGGCGGTGTAGATATTTATATGTTCATACAGATGGCGGTGCAGATATTTTCATGTTCATACAGATAGTGGTGTAGCTATTTCCATGTTCATACAGATAGCGGTGTAGATATTTCCATGTTCATCCAGATGGCTGTGTAGACATATCCATGTTCATACAGATGGCAGTGAAGATAATTCCATGTTTATACATCTAGCGGTGTAGATATTTCCATGTTCATAGAGATAGCGGTGTAGATATTTCCATGTTTATACAGATAGCGGTGAAGATGTATGCATGTTTATACAGATAGCTGTGTAGATATTTCCATGTTCTTCCAGATGGCTGTGTTGATATATCCATGTTCATACAGATGGCGGTGAAGATATTTCCATCTTCATACAGATAGCGGTGTAGTTTTTTCCGTGTGTAAAGAGATAGCTGTGTAGATATTTCCATGCATATGCAGATAGCTGTGTAGATATTTCCATTTTCATGCAGATAGCGGTTTAGATATTTCCATGTTCAAACAGATAGCGGTGTAGTTATTTCCATGTTCATAGAGAGAGCGGTGTAGATATTTCCATGTTCATACAGATAGCGGTGTAGATATTTCCATGTTTATACAGATAGTGGTGAAGATGTTTGCATGTTTACACAGATAGCGGTGTAGTTATTTCCATGTTCATACAGATAGCGGTGTAGATATTTCCATGTTCATCCAGATGGCTGTGTAGACATATCCATGTTCATACAGATGGCGGTGAAGATATTTCCATGTTCATACAGATAGCGGTGTAGATATTTCCATGTTCATCCAGATGGCTGTGTAGATATATCCATGTTCATACAGATAGCGGTGTAGATATTTCCATGTTCATACAGATAGCGGTGAAGATATTTCTATGTTCATACAGATAGCGGTGTAGATATTTCCATGTTCATACAGACGGCGGTGTAGATATTTCCATGTTTATAGATATAGCGGTGTAGATATTTCCATGTGTAAAGAGATAGCAGTGTATATATTTCCATGTATATGCAGATAGCTTTGTAGATATTTCCATTTTCATGCAGTTAGCGGTGTAGATATTTACATGTTCAAACAGATAGCGGTGTAGATATTTCCATGTTCATTCAGATAGCTTTGTAGATATTTCCATGTTCATACAGATAGCGATGTAGATATTTCCATGTTCATACAGATAGCGGTGTAGATATTTCCATGTTCATACAGATAGCGGTGCTGATATTTCCATGCTTATACAGGTAGCGGTGTAGATATTTCCATGTTTATACAGATAGCGGTGTAGATATTTCCATGTTTATACAGATAGCGGTGTAGATATTTCCATGTTTATTCAGATAGCGGTGTAGATATCTCCATCCTAATACAGATGGCGGTGTAGATATTTATATGTTCATACAGATGGCGGTGCAGATATTTCCATGTTCATACAGATGGCGTTGTAGATATTTCCATGTTCAGATAGCGGTGTAGATATTTCCATGTTCATACAGATAGCGGTGTAGATATTTCCATGTTCATACAGGTAGCGGTGTAGATTTTTCCATGTTCATACAGATAGCGGTGCTGATATTTCCATGTTTACAGGCAGCGGTGTAGATATATCCATGTTTATACAGATAGCGGTGTTGATATCTCCTTCTTAATACAGATGGCGGTGTAGATATTTAAAAGCTCATACAGATGGCGGTGCAGATATTTCCATGTTCATACAGATGGCGGTGTAGATATTTCCATGTTTATAGATATAGCGGTGTAGTTATTTCCATGTTTAAAGAGATAGCTGTGTAGATATTTCCATGTATATGCAGATAGCTTTGTAGATATTTCCATTTTCATGCAGATAGCGGTGTAGATATTTACATGTTCAAACAGATAGCGGTGTAGATATTTCCATGTTCATTCAGATAGCTTTGTAGATATTTCCATGTTCATACTGGTAGCGGTGTAGATACTTGCATGTTCATACAGATAGCGGTGTAGATATTTCCATGTTCATACAGATAGTGGTGCTGATATTTCCATGTTTATACAGGTGGCGGTGTAGATATTTCCATGTTTATAGAGATAGCGGTGTAGATATTTCCATGTTTATACAGATAGCGGTGTAGATATTTCCATGTTCATACAGATAGCGGTGTAGATATTTCCATGTTCATACAGATAGCGGAGTATATATTTCCATGTTCATACAGGTTGCGGTGTAGATATTTCCATCTTTATACAGATAGCAGTGCTGATATTTCCATGTTTATACAAGCAGCAGTGTAGGTATTTCCATGCTTATACAGATAGCGGTTTACATATCTCCTTCTTAATACATATGGCGGTGTAGATATTTATATGTTCATACAGATGGCGGTGCAGATATTTCCATGTTCATACAGATGGCGGTGTAGATATTTCCATGTTTATAGATATAGCGGTGTAGTTATTTCCATGAGTAAAGAGATAGCTGTGTAGATATTTCCATGTATATGCAGATAGCTTTGTAGATATTTCCATTTTCATACAGATAGCGGTGTAGATATTTACATGTTCAAACATATAGCGGTGTAGATATTTCCATGTTCATACAGATAGCGGTGTAGATATTTCCATGTTCATACAGATAGCGGTGTAGATAATTCCATGTTCATACAGATAGCGTTGTAGATATTTCCATGTTCATACAGATAGCGGTGCTGATATTTCCATGTTTATGCAGTTAGCGGTGCTAATGTTTCCATGTTTATACAGGTAGCAGTGTAGATATTTCCATGTTTATTCAGATAGCAGTGTAGATATTTCCATCTTAATACAGATGGCGGAGTAGATATTTATATGTTCATACAGATGGCGGTGCAGATATTTCCATGTTCATACAGATGGCGGTGTAGATATTTCCATGTTCATACAGATAGCGGTGTAGTTATTTCTGTGTGTAAAGAGATAGCTGTGTAGATATTTCCATGTATATGCAGATAGCTGTGTAGATATTTCCATTTTCATGCAGAGAGTGGTGTATATAATTCCATCTTCAGATAGAGGTGTATATATTTCCATGTTCATACAGATAGCGGTGTAGATATTTCCAAGTTTATACAGACAGCGGTGAAGATGTATTCATGTTTACACAGGTAGCGGTGTGGAGATTTCCATGTTCATACAGAGGGCTGTGCAGACATATCCATGTTCATACAGATAGCGGTGTAGATATTTCCATTTTCATACAGATAGCGGTGTAGATATTTCCATGTTCATACAGATGGCTGCGTAGATATATCCATGTTCATACCGATTGCGGTGAAGATATTTCCTTGTCCATACAGATAGCGGTGTAGATATTTCCATGTTCATACAGATAGAGGTGTAGCTATTTCCATGTTCATACAGATAGCGGTGTATGTATTTCCATGTTGATACAGATAGCGGTGCAGATATTTCCATGTTCATACAGATAGCAGTGTAGATATTTCCATGTTCATCCAGGAGGCTGTGTAGATATATCCATGTTCATACAGATGGCGTTGAAGATATTTCCTTGTTTATACAGATAGCGGTGTAGTTATTTCCATGTGTAAAGAGATAGCTGTGTAGATATTTCCATGTATATGCAGATAGCTGTGTGGATATTTCCATTTTCATGCAGATAGCGGTTTAGATATTTCCATGTTCAAACAGTCAGCGGTGTAGATATTTCCATGTTCATAGAGATAGCGGTGTAGATATTTCCATGTTCATACAGATAGAGGGGCTGATATTTCCATGTTCATACAGATAGCGGTGCTGATATTTCCAAGTTTATACAGATAGCGGTGAAGATATCTCCATCTTAATACAGATGGTGGTGTAGATATTTATATATTCATACAGACGGCGGTGCACTTATTTCCATGTTCATACAGATGGCGGTGTAGATATTTCCATGTTTATAGAGATAGGGGTGTAGTTATTTCCATGTGTATAGAGATAGATTTGTAGATATTTCTATGTATATGCAGATAGCTGTGTAGGTATTTCTATTTTCATGCAGATAGCAGTTTAGATATTTCCATGTTCAAACAGATAGCGGTGTAGGGATTTCCATGTTCATACAGATAGCGGTGTAGATATTTCCATGTTTATACAGATAGTGGTGAAGGTGTATGCATGTTTTCACAGATAGCGGTGTAGATATTTCCATGTTCATACAGATCGCGGTGTAGATATTTCCATGTTCATTAAGATGGCTGTGTAGGCATATCCATGTTCATACAGATGGCGGTGAAGATATTTCCATGTTCATACAGATAGCGGTGTAGATATTTCCATGTTCATACAGATATCAGTGTAGATATTTCCATGTTCATACAGATGGCTGTGTAGATATATCCATGTTCATACAGATGACGGTGAAGATATTTCCATGTTCATACAAATAGCGGTGAAGATATTTCCATGTTCATACAGATAGCGGTGTAGATATTTCCATGTTCATACCGATAGCGGTGCTGATATTTCCATGTTTATAAAGGAAGCGGTGTAGATATTTCCATGTTTATACAGATAGCGGTGTAGATATTTCCATGTTTGTACAGATAGCGGTGTAGATATTTCCATGTTTATACAGATAGCGGTGTAGATATCTCCCTCTTAATACAGATGGCGGTGTAGATATTTATAAGTTCATACAGATGGTGGTGCAGATATTTCCATGTTCATACAGATGGCGATGTAGATATTTCCATGCTCATAGAGATAGCGGTGTAGTTATTTCCATGTGTAAAGAGATAGCTGTGTAGATATTTCCATGTATATGCAGATAGCTGTGTAGATATTTCCATTTTCATGCAGACAGCGGTGTAGATATTTCCTTGTTCAAACAGATAGCGGTGTAGATATTTCCATGTTCATACAGATAGCGGTGTAGATATTTCCATGTTCATACTGATAGCGGTGTAGATATTTCCATGTTCATACAGATAGCGGTGTATATATTTCCATGTTCATACAGAGAGTGGTGCTGATTATTCCATGTTTATACAGGTAGCGGTGTAGATATTTCCTTGTTTATACAGATAGCGGTGTAGTTATTTCCATGTTTATACAGATAGCGGTGTAGATATTTCCATGTTTATGCAGATAGCGCTGTAGATATTTCCATGTTTATACAGATAGCGGTGTAGATATCTCCATCTTAATACAGATGGCGGTGTAGATATTTATATGTTCATACAGATGGCCGTGCAGATATTTCCATGTTCATACAGATAGCGGTGTAGTTATTTCCATGTTTAAAGAGATAGCTGTGTAGATATTTCCATGTATATGCAGATAGCTGTGTAGATATTTCCATTTTCATGCAGATAGCGGTTTAGATATTTCCATGTTCAAACAGATAGCGGTGTAGATATTTCCATGTTTATACAGATAGCGGTGAAGATGTATGCATGTTTACACACATAGTGGTGTAGATATTTCCATGTTCATACAGATAGCGGTGTAGATATTTCCATGTTCATCCAGATGGCTGTGTAGATATATCCATGTTCATACAGATAGCGGTGTAGATATTTCCATGTTCATACAGATAGTGGTGTAGATATTTCCATGTTCATACAGATAGCGGTGTAGCTATTTCCATGTTCATACAGATAGCGGTGTAGATATTTCCATCTTCGTACACATAGCGGTGTAGATATTTCCAAGTTCATACATATAGCTCTGTAGCTATTTCCATGTTCATAGAGATAGCGGTGTAGATATTTCCATGTTCATACAGATAGAGGGGCTGATATTTCCATGTTCATACAGATAGCGGTGCTGATATTTCCAAGTTTATACAGATAGCGGTGAAGATATCTCCATCTTAATACAGATGGTGGTGTAGATATTTATATATTCATACAGACGGCGGTGCACTTATTTCCATGTTCATACAGATGGCAGTGTAGATATTTCCATGTTTATAGAGATAGGGGTGTAGTTATTTCCATGTGTATAGAGATAGATTTGTAGATATTTCCATGTATATGCAGATAGCTGTGTAGGTATTTCTATTTTCATGCAGATAGCAGTTTAGATATTTCCATGTTCAAACAGATAGCGGTGTAGGGATTTCCATGTTCATACAGATAGCGGTGTAGATATTTCCATGTTTATACAGATAGCGGTGAAGGTGTATGCATGTTTTCACAGATAGCGGTGTAGATATTTCCATGTTCATACAGATCGCGGTGTAGATATTTCCATGTTCATTAAGATGGCTGTGTAGGCATATCCATGTTCATACAGATGGCGGTGAAGATATTTCCATGTTCATACAGATAGCGGTGTAGATATTTCCATGTTCATACAGATATCGGTGTAGATATTTCCATGTTCATACAGATGGCTGTGTAGATATATCCATGTTCATACAGATGACGGTGAAGATATTTCCATGTTCATACAAACAGCGGTGAAGATATTTCCATGTTAATACAGATAGCGGTGTAGATATTTCCATGTTCATACCGATAGCGGTGCTGATATTTCCATGTTTATAAAGGAAGCGGTGTAGATATTTCCATGTTTATACAGATAGCGGTGTAGATATTTCCATGTTTATACAGATAGCGGTGTAGATATTTCCATGTTTATACAGATAGCGGTGTAGATATCTCCTTCTTAATACAGATGGCGGTGTAGATATTTATAAGTTCATACAGATGGCGGTGCAGATATTTCCATGTTCATACAGATGGCGATGTAGATATTTCCATGCTCATAGAGATAGCGGTGTAGTTATTTCCATGTGTAAAGAGATAGCTGTGTAGATATTTCCATGTATATGCAGATAGCTGTGTAGATATTTCCATTTTCATGCAGAGAGTGGTGTATATATTTCCATCTTCAGATAGAGGTGTATTTATTTCCATGTTCATACAGATAGCGGTGTAGATATTTCCAAGTTTATACAGACAGCGGTGAAGATGTATGCATGTTTACACAGATAGCGGTGTGGAGATTTCCATGTTCATACAGAGGGCTGTGCAGATATATCCATGTTCATACAGATAGCGGTGTAGATATTTCCATTTTCATACCGATAGCGGTGTAGGTATTTCCATGTTCATACAGATGGCTGCGTAGATATATCCATGTTCATACCGATTGCGGTGAAGATATTTCCTTGTCCATACAGATAGCGGTGTAGATATTTCCATGTTCATACAGATAGCGGTGTATGTATTTCCATGTTGATACAGATAGCGGTTCAGATATTTCCATGTTCATACAGATAGCAGTTTAGATATTTCCATGTTCATCCAGGAGGCTGTGTAGATATATCCGTGTTCATACAGATGGCGTTGAAGATATTTCCTTGTTTATACAGATAGCGGTGTAGTTATTTCCATGTGTAAAGAGATAGCTGTGTAGATATTTCCATGTATATGCAGATAGCTGTGTGGATATTTCCATTTTCATGCAGATTGCGGTTTAGATATTTCCATGTTCAAACAGACAGCGGTGTAGATATTTCCATGTTCATAGAGATAGCGGTGTACATATATCCATGTTCATACAGATAGAGGGGCTGATATTTCCATGTTCATACAGATAGCGGTGCTGATATTTCCATGTTTATACAGGTAGCGGTGTAGATATTTCCATGTTTATACAGGTAGCAGTGTAGATATTTCCATGTTTATACAGATAGCGGTGTAGATATCTCCTTCTTAATACAGATGGAGGTGTAGATAATTATATGTTCATACAGATGGCGGTGCAGATATTTCCATGTTCATACAGATGGCGGTGTGGATATTTCCATATTCATACAGATAGCGGTGTAGATATTTCCATGTTTATACAGATAGCGGTGTAGATATTTCCATGTTCATACAGATGGCGGTGCAGATATTTCCATGTTCATACAGATGGCGGTGTAGATATTTCCATGTTCATAGAGATAGCTGTGTAGTTATTTCCATGTGTAAAGAGATAGCTGTGTAGATATTTCCATGTATATGCCGATAGCTCTGTAGATATTTCCATTTTCATGCAGATAGCGGTGTAGATATTTCCATGTTCAAACAGATAGCGGTGTAGATATTTCCATGTTCATACAGATACCGGTGTAGATATTTCCAAGTTTATACAGATTGCGGTGAAGATGTATGCATATTTACTCAGATAGCGGTGTAGATATTTCCATGTTCATACAGATAGCGGTGTAGATATTTCCATGTTCATCCAGATGGCTGTGTAGATATATCCATGTTCATACAGAGAGCTGTGTAGATATTTCCATGTTCATACAGGTAGTGGTGTAGATATTTCCATGTTCATACAGATAGCAGTGTAGCTCTTTCCATGTTCATAGAGATAGCGGTGTAGGTATTTCCATGTTCACACAGATAGCGGTGTAGATATTTCCCTGTTCATACAGATAGCGGTGCTGATATTTCCATGTTTATACAGGTAGCGGTGTAGATATTTCCATGTTTATACAGATAGCGGTGTAGATATTTCCATGTTTATACAGATAGCAGTGTAGTTATTGCTAAGTTTATACAGATAGCGTTGTGGATATTTCCATCTTAATATAGATGGGGGTGTAGATATTTATATGTTCATACAGATGGCGGTGCAGATATTACCATGTTCATACAGATGGCGGTGTAGATATTTCCATGTTCATACAGATTGCGGTGTAGATATTTCTATGTTCATACAGATAGCGGTGTAGTTATTTCCATGTGTAAAGAGATAGCTGTGTAGATATTTCCATGTATATGCAGATAGCAGAGTAGATATTTCCATTTTCAAGCAGATAGCAGTGTAGATATTTCCATGTTCAAACAGATAGCGGTGTAGATATTTCCATGTTCATACAGATAGCGGTGTAGATATTTCCATGTTCACACAGATCGCGGTGTAGATATTTCCATGTTCATCCAGATGGCTGTGTAGATATATCCATGTTCATACAGATAGCGGTGTAGATATATCCATGTTCATACAGATAGCGGTGTAGATATTTCCATGTTTATACAGGCAGCGGTGTAGATATTTCCATGTTTATACAGATAGCGGTGTAGATATCTCCTTGTTAATACAGATGGCGGTGTAGATATTTAGAGGCTCATACAGATGGCGTTGCAGATATTTCCATGTTCATACAGATGGCGGTGTAGCTATTTCCATGTGCATACAGATAGCGGTGTAGATATATCCATGTTCATAGAAATAGCGGTGTAGATATTTCCATGTTCATACAGATAGCGGTGCTGATATTTCCAAGTTTATACAGATAGCGGTGAAGATATTTCCTTCTTAATACAGATGGCGGTGTAGATATTTATAAGTTCATACAGATGGCGGTGCAGATATTTCCATGTTCATACAGACGGCAATGTAGATATTTCCATGTTCATACAGATAGTGGTGTAGTTATTTCCATGTGTAAAGAGAAAGCTGTGTAGATATTTCCATGTATATGCAGATAGCTGTGTAGATATTTCCATTTTCATGCAGACAGCGGTGTAGATATTTCCTTGTTCAAACAGATAGCGGTGTAGATATTTCCATGTTCATAAAGATAGCAGTGTAGATATTTCCATGTTCATACTAATAGCGGTGTAGATATTTCCATGTTCATACAGATAGCGGTGTATATACTTCCATGTTCATACAGATAGTGGTGCTGATATTTCCATGTTTATACAGGTAGCGGTGTAGATATTTCCATGTTTATACAGATAGCGGTGTAGATATTTCCATGTTTATGCAGATAGCGGTGTAGATATCTCCATCTTAATACAGATGGCCGTGTAGATATTTATATGTTCATACAGATGGCGGTGCAGACATTTCCATGTTCATACAGATGGCGGTGTAGATATTTCCATGTTCATACAGATGGCGGTGTAGTTATTTCCATGTTCATACAGATAGCGGTGTAGATATTTCCATGTTCATACAGACAGTGGTGTAGATATTTCCATGTTTATACAGACTGCGGTGAAGATGTATGCATGTTTACACAGATAGCGGTGTAGATATTTCCATGTTCATCCAGATGGCTGTGTAGATATTTCCATGTTTATACAGATAGCGGTGTAGATATCTCCTTCTTAATACAGATGGCGGTGTAGATATTTATAAGTTCATACAGATGGCGGTGCAGATATTTCCATGTTCATACAGATGGCGATGTAGATATTTCCATGCTCATAGAGATAGCGGTGTAGTTATTTCCATGTGTAAAGAGATAGCTGTGTAGATATTTCCATGTATATGCAGATAGCTGTGTAGATATTTCCATTTTCATGCAGACAGCGGTGTAGATACTTCCTTGTTCAAACAGATAGCGGTGTAGATATTTCCATGTTCATACAGATAGCGGTGTAGATATTTCCATGTTCATACTGATAGCGGTGTAGATATTTCCATGTTCATACAGATAGCGGTGTATATATTTCCATGTTCATACACATAGTGGTGCTGATTATTCCATGTTTATACAGGTAGCGGTGTAGATATTTCCTTGTTTATACAGATAGCGGTGTAGTTATTTCCATGTTTATACAGATAGCGGTGTAGATATTTCCATGTTTATGCAGATAGCGCTGTAGATATTTCCATGTTTATACAGATAGCGGTGTAGATATCTCCATCTTAATACAGACGGCGGTGTAGATATTTATATGTTCATACAGATGGCCGTGCAGATATTTCCATGTTCATACGGATAGCGGTGTAGTTATTTCCATGTGTAAAGAGATAGCTGTGTAGATATTTCCATGTATATGCAGATAGCTGTGTAGATATTTCCATTTTCATGCAGATAGCGGTTTAGATATTTCCATGTTCAAACAGATAGCGGTGTAGATATTTCCATGTTTATACAGATAGCGGTGAAGATGTATGCATGTTTACACACATAGTGGTGTAGATATTTCCATGTTCATACAGATAGCGGTGTAGATATTTCCATGTTCATCCAGATGGCTGTGTAGATATATCCATGTTCATACAGATAGCGGTGTAGATATTTCCATGTTCATACAGATAGTGGTGTAGATATTTCCATGTTCATACAGATAGCGGTGTAGCTATTTCCATGTTCATACAGATAGCGGTGTAGATATTTCCATCTTCGTACACATAGCGGTGTAGATATTTCCAAGTTCATACAGATAGCTCTGTAGCTATTTCCACGTTCATACAGATAGCGGTGTAGATATTTCCATGTTCTTCCAGATGGCTGTACAGATATATCCATGTTCATACAGATGGCGGTGATGATAATTCCATGTTCATGCAGATAGCGGTGTAGATATTTCCATCTTCGTACAGATAGCGGTGTAGATATTTCCATGTTCATACAGATAGTGGTGTAGATATTTCCATGTTCATACAGATAGCGGTGTAGATATTTCCATGTTCATACAGATAGCGGAGTAGGAATTTCCACGTTCATACAGATAGAGGGGCTGATATTTCCATGTTCATACAGATAGCGGTGCTGATATTTCCATGTTTATACAGGTAGCGGTGTAGATATTTCCATGTTTATACAGATAGCGGTGTAGTTATTTCCATGTTTATACAGATAGCGGTGTAGATATTTCCATGTTTATACTGTTAGCGGTGTAGATATCTCCATTTTAATACAGATGGCCGTGAAGATATTTGTATGTTCATACAGATGGCGGTGAAGATAGTTCCATGTTCATACAGATGGCGGTGTAGATATTTCCATGTTCATACAGATAGCGGTGTAGTTATTTCCATGTGTAAAGAGATAGCTGTGTAGATATTTCCATGTATATGCAGATAGCTCTGTAGATATTTCCATTTTCATGCAGATAGCGGTGTAGATATTTCCATGTTTTAACAGATAGCGGTGTAGACATTTCCATGTTCATACAGATAGCGGTGAAGATATTTCCATGTTTATACAGATTGCGGTGAAGATGTGTGCATATTTACACAGATAGTGGTGTAGATATTTCCATGTTCATGCAGATAGCAGTGTAGATATTTCCATGTTTATACAGATAGCGGTGAAGATGTATGCATGTTTATACAGATAGCGGTGTAGATATTTCCATGTTCATCCAGATGGCTGTGTTGATATATCCATGTTCATACCGATGGCGGTGAAGATATTTCCTTGTCCATACAGATAGCGGTGTAGATATTTCCATGTTCATACAGATAGCGGTGTATGTATTTCCATGTTGATACAGATAGCGGTTCAGATATTTCCATGTTCATACAGATAGCAGTTTAGATATTTCCATGTTCATCCAGGAGGCTGTGTAGATATATCCATGTTCATACAGATGGCGTTGAAGATATTTCCTTGTTTATACAGATAGCGGTGTAGTTATTTCCATGTGTAAAGAGATAGCTGTGTAGATATTTCCATGTATATGCAGATAGCTGTGTGGATATTTCCATTTTCATGCAGATTGCGGTTTAGATATTTCCATGTTCAAACAGACAGCGGTGTAGATATATCCATGTTCATACAGATAGAGGGGCTGATATTTCCATGTTCATACAGATAGCGGTGCTGATATTTCCATGTTTATACATGTAGCGGTGTAGATATTTCCATGTTTATACAGGTAGCAGTGTAGACATTTCCATGTTTATACAGAGAGCGGTTTAGATATATCCATGTTTATACAGATAGCGGTGTAGATATCTCCTTCTTAATACAGATGGCGGTGTAGATAATTATATGTTCATACAGATGGCGGTGCAGATATTTCCATGTTCATACAGATGGCGGTGTGGATATTTCCATATTCATACAGATAGCGGTGTAGATATTTCCATGTTTATACAGATAGCGGTGTAGATATTTCCATGTTCATACAGATGGCGGTGCAGATATTTCCATGTTCATACAGATGGCGGTGTAGATATTTCCATGTTCATAGAGATAGCGGTGTACTTATTTCCATGAGTAAAGAGATAGCTGTGTAGATATTTCCATGTATATGCAGATAGCTCTGTAGATATTTCCATTTTCATGCAGATAGCGGTGTAGATATTTCCATGTTCAAACAGATAGCGGTGTAGATATTTCCATGTTCATACAGATAACGGTGTAGATATTTCCAAGTTTATACAGATTGCGGTGAAGATGTATGCATATTTACTCAGATAGCGGTGTAGATATTTCCATGTTCATACAGATAGCGGTGTAGATATATCCATGTTCATACAGAGAGCTGTGTAGATATTTCCATGTTCATACAGGTAGTGGTGTCGATATTTCCATGTTCATACAGATAGCAGTGTAGCTCTTTCCATGTTCATAGAGATAGCGGTGTAGGTATTTCAATGTTCATACAGATAGCGGTGTAGATATTTCCCTGTTCATACAGATAGCGGTGCTGATATTTCCATGTTTATACAGGTAGCGGTGTAGATATTTCCATGTTTATACAGATAGCGGTGTAGATATTTCCATGTTTATACAGATAGCAGTGTAGTTATTGCTAAGTTTATACAGATAGCGTTGTGGATATTTCCATCTTAATATAGATGGGGGTGTAGATATTTATATGTTCATACAGATGGCGGTGCAGATATTACCATGTTCATACAGATGGCGGTGTAGATATTTCCATGTTCATACAGATTGCGGTGTAGATATTTCTATGTTCATACAGATAGCGGTGTAGTTATTTCCATGTGTAAAGAGATAGCTGTGTAGATATTTCCATGTATATGCAGATAGCAGAGTAGATATTTCCATTTTCAAGCAGATAGCAGTGTAGATATTTCCATGTTCAAACAGATAGCGGTGTAGATATTTCCATGTTCATACAGATAGCGGTGTAGATATTTCCATGTTCATACAGATCGCGGTGTAGATATTTCCATGTTCATCCAGATGGCTGTGTAGATATATCCATGTTCATACAGATAGCGGTGTAGATATATCCATGTTCATACAGATAGCGGTGTAGATATTTCCATGTTTATACAGGCAGCGGTGTAGATATTTCCATGTTTATACAGATAGCGGTGTAGATATCTCCTTGTTAATACAGATGGCGGTGTAGATATTTAGAGGCTCATACAGATGGCGTTGCAGTTATTTTCATGTTCATACAGATGGCGGTGTAGCTATTTCCATGTGCATACAGATAGCGGTGTAGATATATCCATGTTCATACAGATAGCGGTGCTAATATTTCCAAGTTTATACAGATAGCGGTGAAGATATTTCCTTCTTAATACAGATGGCAGTGTAGATATTTATAAGTTCATACAGATGGTGGTGCAGATATTTCCATGTTCATACAGACGGCAATGTAGATATTTCCATGTTCATACAGATAGCGGTGTAGTTATTTCCATGTGTAAAGAGATAGCTGTGTAGATATTTCCATGTATATGCAGATAGCTGTGTAGATATTTCCATTTTCATGCAGACAGCGGTGTAGATATTTCCTTGTTCAAACAGATAGCGGTGTAGATATTTCCATGTTCATACAGATAGCAGTGTAGATATTTCCATGTTCATACTAATAGCGGTGTAGATATTTCCATGTTCATACAGATAGCGGTGTATATACTTCCATGTTCATACAGATAGTGGTGCTGATATTTCCATGTTTATACAGGTAGCGGTGTAGATATTTCCATGTTTATACAGATAGCGGTGTAGTTATTTCCATGTTTATACAGATAGCGGTGTAGATATTTCCATGTTTATGCAGATAGCGGTGTAGATATCTCCATCTTTATACAGATGGCCGTGTAGATATTTATATGTTCATACAGATGGCGGTGCAGACATTTCCATGTTCATACAGATGGCGGTGTAGATATTTCCATGTTCATACAGATAGCGGTGTAGATATTTCCATGTTCATACAGATAGCGGTGTAGATATTTCCATGTTCATACAGACAGCGGTGTAGATATTTCCATGTTTATACAGACTGCTGTGAAGATGTATGCATGTTTACACAGATAGCGGTGTAGATATTTCCATGTTCATCCAGATGGCTGTGTAGATATTTCCATGTTTTTACAGATAGCGGTGTAGATATTTCCATGTTCATACAGATAGCGGTGTAGATATTTCCATGTTCATACAGATAGCAGTGTAGATATTTCCATGTTCAAACAGATAGCAGTGTAGATATCTCCATCTTAATACAGATGGCGGTGTAGATATTTATATGTTCATACAGATGGCAGTGCAGATATTTCCATGTTCATACAGATGGCTTTGTAGATATTTCCATGTTTATAGAGATAGCGGTGTAGATATTTCCATGTTCATACAGATGGCTGTGTAGATATATCCATGTTCATACAGATAGCGGTGTAGATATTTCCATGTTCATACAGATAGCGGTGTAGATATTTCCATGTTTATACAGATAGCGGTGAAATGTATGCATGTTTACACAGATCGCGGTGTAGATATTTCCATGTTCATCCAGATCGCTGTGTAGACATATCCATATTCATACAGATGGCGGTGAAGATATTTCCAAGTTCATACAGATTGCGGTGTAGATATTTCCATGTTCATACAGATGGCGGTGTAGATATTTTCATGTTCATACAGATGGCGGTGCAGATATTTCCATGTTCATACTGATAGCGGTGCTGATATTGCCATTTTTATACAGATAGCGGTGCAGATATTTCCATGTTTATACAGATAGCGGTGTAGATATTTCCATGTTTATACAGATAGCGGTGTAGATATCTCCTTAATACAGATGGCGGTGTAGATATTTATATGTTCCTACAGATGGCAGTGAAGATATTTCCATGTTCATACAGATGGCGGTGTAGATATTTCCATGTTTATAGAGATAGCGGTGTAGTTATTTCCACGTGTAAAGAGATAGCTGTATAGATATTTCCATGTATATGCAGACAGCTGTGTAGATATTTCCATTTTCATTCAGACAGTGGTGTAGATATTTCCATGTTCAAACAGATAGCGGTGTAGATATTTCCATGTTCATACAGACAGCGGTGTATATATTTCCATGTTCATACAGATAGCGGTGTAGATATTTCCATGTTCATACAGATAGCGGTGTAGATATTTCCATGTTCATACAGATAGCGGTGTAGATATTTCCATGTTCATACAGATAGCGGTGTAGATATTTCCATGTTCATACAGATTGCGGTGTAGATATTTCCATGTACATACAGATAGCGGTGCTGATATTTCCATGATTATACAGGTAGCGGTGCAGATATTTCCATGTTTATACACATAGCGGTGTAGATATTTCCATGTTTATACAGATAGCGGTGTAGGTATTTCCATGTTTATTCAGATAGCGGTGTAGATATCTCCATCTTAATACAGATGGCGGAGTAGATATTTATATGTACATACAGATGGCGGTGCAGATATTTCCATGTTCATACAGAAAGCGGTGTAGCTATTTCCATGTTCATACAGATAGCGGTGTAGATATTTCCATGTTCATCCAGATGGCTGTGTAGACATATCCATGTTCATACAGATGGCGGTGAAGATAATTCCATGTTCATACAGATAGCGGTGTAGATATTTCCATGTTCATACAGATAGTGGTGCAGATATTTCCATGTTCACACAGATAGAGGGGCTGATATTTCCATGTTCATACAGATAGCGGTGCTGATATTTCCATGTTTTTATAGGTTGCGGTGTAGATATTTCCATGTTTATACAGATAACGGTGTAGATATTTCCATGTTTATACAGATAGCGGTGTAGATATTTCCATGTTTATACAGATAGCGGTGTAGATATCTCCATCTTAATACAGATGGCGGTGTAGATATTTATATGTTCATACAGAGGGCCGTGCAGATATTTCCATGTTCATACAGATAGCGGTGTAGTTATTTCCATGTGTAAAGAGATAGCTGTGTAGATATTTCCACGTATATGCATATAGCTCTGTAGATATTTCCATTTTCATGCATATAGCGGTTTAGATATTTCCAAGTTCAAACAGCGGTGTAGATATTTCCATGTTCATACAGATAGCGGTGTAGATATTTCCATGTTCATACAGATAGCGGTGTAGATATTTCCATGTTCATACAGATAGCGGTGTAGATATTTCCATGTCCATCCAGATGGCTGTGTAGATATATCCATGTCCATCCAGATGGCTGTGTAGATATATCCATGTTCATACAGATAGCGGTGTAGTTATTTCCATGTTCATACAGATAGCGGTGTAGATATTACCATGTTCATCCAGATGGCTGTGTAGCTATTTCCATGTTTTTACAGATAGCGGTGTAGATATTTCCATGTTCATACAGATAGCGGTGTAGATATTTCCATGTTCATACAGATAGCAGTGTAGATATTTCCATGTTCAAACAGATAGCGGTGTAGATATCTCCATCTTAATACAGATGGCGGTGTAGATATTTATATGTTCATACAGATGGCAGTGCAGATATTTCCATGTTCATACAGATGGCGGTGTAGATATTTCCATGTTTATAGAGATAGCGGTGTAGTTATTTCCATGTGTAAAGAGATAGGTTTGTAGTTATTTCCATGTATATGCAGATAGCTGTTTAGATATTTCTATTTTCATGCAGATAGCGGTTTAGATATTTCCATGTTCAAACAGATAGCGGTGTAGATATTTCCATGTTCATCCAGATGGCTGTGTAGATATATCCATGTTCATACAGATAGTGGTGTAGATATTTCCATGTTTATACAGATAGCGGTGTAGATATTTCCATGTTTATACAGATAGCGGTGAAATGTATGCATGTTTACACAGATAGCGGTGTAGATATTTCCATGTTCATACAGATCGCGGTGTAGGTATTTCCATGTTCATCCAGATCGCTGTGTAGACATATCCATATCCATACAGATGGCGGTGAAGATATTTCCAAGTTCATACAGATTGCGGTGTAGATATTTCCATGTTCATACAGATAGCGGTGTAGATATTTTCATGTTCATACAGATGGCGGTGCAGATATTTCCATGTTCATACTGATAGCGGTGCTGATATTTCCATTTTTATACAGATAGCGGTGTAGATATTTCCATGTTTATACAGATAGCGGTGTAGATATTTCCATGTTTATACAGATAGCGGTGTAGATATCTCCTTAATAAAGATGGCGGTGTAGATATTTGTATGTTCATACAGATGGCAGTGAAGATATTTCCATGTTCATACAGATGGCGGTGTAGATATTTCCATGTTTATAGAGATAGCGGTGTAGTTATTTCCACGTGTAAAGAGATAGCTGTATAGATATTTCCATGTATATGCAGACAGCTGTGTAGATATTTCCATTTTCATGCAGACAGTGGTGTAGATATTTCCATGTTCAAACAGATGGCGGTGTAGATATTTCCATGTTCATACAGATAGCGGTGTAGTTATTTCCATGTGTAAAGAGATAGCTTTGTAGATATTTCCATGTATATGCAGATAGCTGTGTAGATATTTCCATTTTCATGCAGAGAGTGGTGTATATATTTCCATCTTCAGATAGAGGTGTATTTATTTCCATGTTCATACAGATAGCGGTGTAGATATTTCCAAGTTTATACAGACAGCGGTGAAGATGTATGCATGTTTACACAGATAGCGGTGTGGAGATTTCCATGTTCATACAGAGGGCTGTGCAGATATATCCATGTTCATACAGATAGCGGTGTAGATATTTCCATTTTCATACAGATAGCGGTGTAGGTATTTCCATGTTCATATAGATGGCTGCGTAGATATATCCATGTTCATACCGATTGCGGTGAAGATATTTCCTTGTCCATACAGATAGCGGTGTAGATATTTCCATGTTCATACAGATAGCGGTGTATGTATTTCCATGTTGATACAGATAGCGGTTCAGATATTTCCATGTTCATACAGATAGCAGTTTAGATATTTCCATGTTCATCCAGGAGGCTGTGTAGATATATCCATGTTCATACAGATGGCGTTGAAGATATTTCCTTGTTTATACAGATAGCGGTGTAGTTATTTCCATGTGTAAAGAGATAGCTGTGTAGATATTTCCATGTATATGCAGATAGCTGTGTGGATATTTCCATTTTCATGCAGATTGCGGTTTAGATATTTCCATGTTCAAACAGACAGCGGTGTAGATATTTCCATGTTCATAGAGATAGCGGTGTAGATATATCCATGTTCATACAGATAGAGGGGCTGATATTTCCATGTTCATACAGATAGCGGTGCTGATATTTCCATGTTTATACATGTAGCGGTGTAGATATTTCCATGTTTATACAGGTAGCAGTGTAGACATTTCCATGTTTATACAGAGAGCGGTTTAGATATATCCATGTTTATACAGATAGCTGTGTAGATATCTCCTTCTTAATACAGATGGCGGTGTAGATAATTATATGTTCATACAGATGGCGGTGCAGATATTTCCATGTTCATACAGATGGCGGTGTGGATATTTCCATATTCATACAGATAGCGGTGTAGATATTTCCATGTTTATACAGATAGCGGTGTAGATATTTCCATGTTCATACAGATGGCGGTGCAGATATTTCCATGTTCGTACAGATGGCGGTGTAGATATTTCCATGTTCATAGAGATAGCGGTGTAGTTATTTCCATGTGTAAAGAGATAGCTGTGTAGATATTTCCATGTATATGCAGATAGCTCTGTAGATATTTCCATTCTCATGCAGATAGCGGTGTAGATATTTCCATGTTCAAACAGATAGCGGTGTAGATATTTCCATGTTCATACAGATAGCGGTGTAGATATTTCCAAGTTTATACAGATTGCGGTGAAGATGTATGCATATTTACTCAGATAGCGGTGTAGATATTTCCATGTTCATACAGATAGCGGTGTAGATATATCCATGTTCATAGAGAGAGCTGTGTAGATATTTCCATGTTCATACAGATAGCAGTGTAGCTCTTTCCATGTTCATAGAGATAGCGGTGTAGGTATTTCCATGTTCACACAGATAGCGGTGTAGATATTTCCCTGTTCATACAGATAGCGGTGCTGATATTTCCATGTTTATACAGGTAGCGGTGTAGATATTTCCATGTTTATACAGATAGCGGTGTAGATATTTCCATGTTTATACAGATAGCAGTGTAGTTATTGCTAAGTTTATACAGATAGCGTTGTGGATATTTCCATCTTAATATAGAGGGGGTGTAGATATTTATATGTTCATACAGATGGCGGTGCAGATATTACCATGTTCATACAGATGGCGGTGTAGATATTTCCATGTTCATACAGATTGCGGTGTAGATATTTCTATGTTCATACAGATAGCGGTGTAGTTATTTCCATGTGTAAAGAGATAGCTCTGTAGATATTTCCATGTATATGCAGATAGCAGAGTAGATATTTCCATTTTCAAGCAGATAGCAGTGTAGATATTTCCATGTTCAAACAGATAGCGGTGTAGATATTTCCATGTTCATACAGATAGCGGTGTAGATATTTCCATGTTCACACAGATCGCGGTGTAGATATTTCCATGTTCATCCAGATGGCTGTGTAGATATATCCATGTTCATACAGATAGCGGTGTAGATATATCCATGTTCATACAGATAGCGGTGTAGATATTTCCATGTTTATACAGGCAGCAGTGTAGATATTTCCATGTTTATACAGATAGCGGTGTAGATATCTCCTTGTTAATACAGATGGCGGTGTAGATATTTAGAGGCTCATACAGATGGCGTTGCAGATATTTCCATGTTCATACAGATGGCGGTGTAGCTATTTCCATGTGCATACAGATAGCGGTGTAGATATATCCATGTTCATAGAAATAGCGGTGTAGATATTTCCATGTTCATACAGATAGCGGTGCTGATATTTCCAAGTTTATACAGATAGCGGTGAAGATATTTCCTTCTTAATACAGATGGCGGTGTAGATATTTATAAGTTCATACAGATGGCGGTGCAGATATTTCCATGTTCATACAGACGGCAATGTAGATATTTCCATGTTCATACAGATAGTGGTGTAGTTATTTCCATGTGTAAAGAGAAAGCTGTGTAGATATTTCCATGTATATGCAGATAGCTGTGTAGATATTTCCATTTTCATGCAGACAGCGGTGTAGATATTTCCTTGTTCAAACAGATAGCGGTGTAGATATTTCCATGTTCATAAAGATAGCAGTGTAGATATTTCCATGTTCATACTAATAGCGGTGTAGATATTTCCATGTTCATACAGATAGCGGTGTATATACTTCCATGTTCATACAGATAGTGGTGCTGATATTTCCATGTTTATACAGGTAGCGGTGTAGATATTTCCATGTTTATGCAGATAGCGGTGTAGATATCTCCATCTTAATACAGATGGCCGTGTAGATATTTATATGTTCATACAGATGGCGGTGCAGACATTTCCATGTTCATACAGATGGCGGTGTAGATATTTCCATGTTCATACAGATGGCGGTGTAGTTATTTCCATGTTCATACAGATGGCGGTGTAGATATTTCCATGTTCATACAGACAGTGGTGTAGATATTTCCATGTTTATACAGACTGCGGTGAAGATGTATGCATGTTTACACAGATAGCGGTGTAGATATTTCCATGTTCATCCAGATGGCTGTGTAGATATTTCCATGTTTATACAGATAGCGGTGTAGATATCTCCTTCTTAATACAGATGGCGGTGTAGATATTTATAAGTTCATACAGATGGCGGTGCAGATATTTCCATGTTCATACAGATGGCGATGTAGATATTTCCATGCTCATAGAGATAGCGGTGTAGTTATTTCCATGTGTAAAGAGATAGCTGTGTAGATATTTCCATGTATATGCAGATAGCTGTGTAGATATTTCCATTTTCATGCAGACAGCGGTGTAGATACTTCCTTGTTCAAACAGATAGCGGTGTAGATATTTCCATGTTCATACAGATAGCGGTGTAGATATTTCCATGTTCATACTGATAGCGGTGTAGATATTTCCATGTTCATACAGATAGCGGTGTATATATTTCCATGTTCATACACATAGTGGTGCTGATTATTCCATGTTTATACAGGTAGCGGTGTAGATATTTCCTTGTTTATACAGATAGCGGTGTAGTTATTTCCATGTTTATACAGAGAGCGGTGTAGATATTTCCATGTTTATGCAGATAGCGCTGTAGATATTTCCATGTTTATACAGATAGCGGTGTAGATATCTCCATCTTAATACAGATGGCGGTGTAGATATTTATATGTTCATACAGATGGCCGTGCAGATATTTCCATGTTCATACGGATAGCGGTGTAGTTATTTCCATGTGTAAAGAGATAGCTGTGTAGATATTTCCATGTATATGCAGATAGCTGTGTAGATATTTCCATTTTCATGCAGATAGCGGTTTAGATATTTCCATGTTCAAACAGATAGCGGTGTAGATATTTCCATGTTTATACAGATAGCGGTGAAGATGTATGCATGTTTACACACATAGTGGTGTAGATATTTCCATGTTCATACAGATAGCGGTGTAGATATTTCCATGTTCATCCAGATGGCTGTGTAGATATATCCATGTTCATACAGATAGCGGTGTAGATATTTCCATGTTCATACAGATAGTGGTGTAGATATTTCCATGTTCATACAGATAGCGGTGTAGCTATTTCCATGTTCATACAGATAGCGGTGTAGATATTTCCATCTTCGTACACATAGCGGTGTAGATATTTCCAAGTTCATACAGATAGCTCTGTAGCTATTTCCACGTTCATACAGATAGCGGTGTAGATATTTCCATGTTCTTCCAGATGGCTGTACAGATATATCCATGTTCATACAGATGGCGGTGATGATAATTCCATGTTCATGCAGATAGCGGTGTAGATATTTCCATCTTCGTACAGATAGCGGTGTAGATATTTCCATGTTCATACAGATAGTGGTGTAGATATTTCCATGTTCATACAGATAGCGGTGTAGATATTTCCATGTTCATACAGATAGCGGAGTAGGAATTTCCACGTTCATACAGATAGAGGGGCTGATATTTCCATGTTCATACAGATAGCGGTGCTGATATTTCCATGTTTATACAGGTACCGGTGTAGATATTTCCATGTTTATACAGATAGCGGTGTAGTTATTTCCATGTTTATACAGATAGCGGTGTAGATATTTCCATGTTTATACTGTTAGCGGTGTAGATATCTCCATTTTAATACAGATGGCCGTGAAGATATTTGTATGTTCATACAGATGGCGGTGAAGATAGTTCCATGTTCATACAGATGGCGGTGTAGATATTTCCATGTTCATACAGATAGCGGTGTAGTTATTTCCATGTGTAAAGAGATAGCTGTGTAGATATTTCCATGTATATGTAGATAGCTCTGTAGATATTTCCATTTTCATGCAGATAGCGGTGTAGATATTTCCATGTTTTAACAGATAGCGGTGTAGACATTTCCATGTTCATACAGATAGCGGTGAAGATATTTCCATGTTTATACAGATTGCGGTGAAGATGTGTGCATATTTACACAGATAGTGGTGTAGATATTTCCATGTTCATGCAGATAGCAGTGTAGATATTTCCATGTTTATACAGATAGCGGTGAAGATGTATGCATGTTTATACAGATAGCGGTGTAGATATTTCCATGTTCATCCAGATGGCTGTGTTGATATATCCATGTTCATACCGATTGCGGTGAAGATATTTCCTTGTCCATACAGATAGCGGTGTAGATATTTCCATGTTCATACAGATAGCGGTGTATGTATTTCCATGTTGATACAGATAGCGGTTCAGATATTTCCATGTTCATACAGATAGCAGTTTAGATATTTCCATGTTCATCCAGGAGGCTGTGTAGATATATCCATGTTCATACAGATGGCGTTGAAGATATTTCCTTGTTTATACAGATAGCGGTGTAGTTATTTCCATGTGTAAAGAGATAGCTGTGTAGATATTTCCATGTATATGCAGATAGCTGTGTGGATATTTCCATTTTCATGCAGATTGCGGTTTAGATATTTCCATGTTCAAACAGACAGCGGTGTAGATATATCCATGTTCATACAGATAGAGGGGCTGATATTTCCATGTTCATACAGATAGCGGTGCTGATATTTCCATGTTTATATATGTAGCGGTGTAGATATTTCCATGTTTATACAGGTAGCAGTGTAGACATTTCCATGTTTATACAGAGAGCGGTTTAGATATATCCATGTTTATACAGATAGCGGTGTAGATATCTCCTTCTTAATACAGATGGCGGTGTAGATAATTATATGTTCATACAGATGGCGGTGCAGATATTTCCATGTTCATACAGATGGCGGTGTGGATATTTCCATATTCATACAGATAGCGGTGTAGATATTTCCATGTTTATACAGATAGCGGTGTAGTTATTTCCATGTTCATACAGATGGCGGTGCAGATATTTCCATGTTCATACAGATGGCGGTGTAGATATTTCCATGTTCATAGAGATAGCGGTGTACTTATTTCCATGTGTAAAGAGATAGCTGTGTAGATATTTCCATGTATATGCAGATAGCTCTGTAGATATTTCCATTTTCATGCAGATAGCGGTGTAGATATTTCCATGTTCAAACAGATAGCGGTGTAGATATTTCCATGTTCATACAGATAACGGTGTAGATATTTCCAAGTTTATACAGATTGCGGTGAAGATGTATGCATATTTACTCAGATAGCGGTGTAGATATTTCCATGTTCATACAGATAGCGGTGTAGATATATCCATGTTCATACAGAGAGCTGTGTAGATATTTCCATGTTCATACAGGTAGTGGTGTCGATATTTCCATGTTCATACAGATAGCAGTGTAGCTCTTTCCATGTTCATAGAGATAGCGGTGTAGGTATTTCAATGTTCATACAGATAGCGGTGTAGATATTTCCCTGTTCATACAGATAGCGGTGCTGATATTTCCATGTTTATACAGGTAGCGGTGTAGATATTTCCATGTTTATACAGATAGCGGTGTAGATATTTCCATGTTTATACAGATAGCAGTGTAGTTATTGCTAAGTTTATACAGATAGCGTTGTGGATATTTCCATCTTAATATAGATGGGGGTGTAGATATTTATATGTTCATACAGATGGCGGTGCAGATATTACCATGTTCATACAGATGGTGGTGTAGATATTTCCATGTTCATACAGATTGCGGTGTAGATATTTCTATGTTCATACAGATAGCGGTGTAGTTATTTCCATGTGTAAAGAGATAGCTGTGTAGATATTTCCATGTATATGCAGATAGCAGAGTAGATATTTCCATTTTCAAGCAGATAGCAGTGTAGATATTTCCATGTTCAAACAGATAGCGGTGTAGATATTTCCATGTTCATACAGATAGCGGTGTAGATATTTCCATGTTCATACAGATCGCGGTGTAGATATTTCCATGTTCATCCAGATGGCTGTGTAGATATATCCATGTTCATACAGATAGCGGTGTAGATATATCCATGTTCATACAGATAGCGGTGTAGATATTTCCATGTTTATACAGGCAGCGGTGTAGATATTTCCATGTTTATACAGATAGCGGTGTAGATATCTCCTTGTTAATACAGATGGCGGTGTAGATATTTAGAGGCTCATACAGATGGCGTTGCAGTTATTTTCATGTTCATACAGATGGCGGTGTAGCTATTTCCATGTGCATACAGATAGCGGTGTAGATATATCCATGTTCATACAGATAGCGGTGCTGATATTTCCAAGTTTATACAGATAGCGGTGAAGATATTTCCTTCTTAATACAGATGGCAGTGTAGATATTTATAAGTTCATACAGATGGTGGTGCAGATATTTCCATGTTCATACAGACGGCAATGTAGATATTTCCATGTTCATACAGATAGCGGTGTAGTTATTTCCATGTGTAAAGAGATAGCTGTGTAGATATTTCCATGTATATGCAGATAGCTGTGTAGATATTTCCATTTTCATGCAGACAGCGGTGTAGATATTTCCTTGTTCAAACAGATAGCGGTGTAGATATTTCCATGTTCATACAGATAGCAGTGTAGATATTTCCATGTTCATACTAATAGCGGTGTAGATATTTCCATGTTCATACAGATAGCGGTGTATATACTTCCATGTTCATACAGATAGTGGTGCTGATATTTCCATGTTTATACAGGTAGCGGTGTAGATATTTCCATGTTTATACAGATAGCGGTGTAGTTATTTCCATGTTTATACAGATAGCGGTGTAGATATTTCCATGTTTATGCAGATAGCGGTGTAGATATCTCCATCTTTATACAGATGGCCGTGTAGATATTTATATGTTCATACAGATGGCGGTGCAGACATTTCCATGTTCATACAGATGGCGGTGTAGATATTTCCATGTTCATACAGATAGCGGTGTAGATATTTCCATGTTCATACAGATAGCGGTGTAGATATTTCCATGTTCATACAGACAGCGGTGTAGATATTTCCATGTTTATACAGACTGCTGTGAAGATGTATGCATGTTTACACAGATAGCGGTGTAGATATTTCCATGTTCATCCAGATGGCTGTGTAGATATTTCCATGTTTTTACAGATAGCGGTGTAGATATTTCCATGTTCATACAGATAGCGGTGTAGATATTTCCATGTTCATACAGATAGCAGTGTAGATATTTCCATGTTCAAACAGATAGCAGTGTAGATATCTCCATCTTAATACAGATGGCGGTGTAGATATTTATATGTTCATACAGATGGCAGTGCAGATATTTCCATGTTCATACAGATGGCTTTGTAGATATTTCCATGTTTATAGAGATAGCGGTGTAGATATTTCCATGTTCATACAGATGGCTGTGTAGATATATCCATGTTCATACAGATAGCGGTGTAGATATTTCCATGTTCATACAGATAGCGGTGTAGATATTTCCATGTTTATACAGATAGCGATGAAATGTATGCATGTTTACACAGATCGCGGTGTAGATATTTCCATGTTCATCCAGATCGCTGTGTAGACATATCCATATTCATACAGATGGCGGTGAAGATATTTCCAAGTTCATACAGATTGCGGTGTAGATATTTCCATGTTCATACAGATGGCGGTGTAGATATTTTCATGTTCATACAGATGGCGGTGCAGATATTTCCATGTTCATACTGATAGCGGTGCTGATATTTCCATTTTTATACAGATAGCGGTGTAGATATTTCCATGTTTATACAGATAGCGGTGTAGATATTTCCATGTTTATACAGATAGCGGTGTAGATATCTCCTTAATACAGATGGCGGTGTAGATATTTATATGTTCCTACAGATGGCAGTGAAGATATTTCCATGTTCATACAGATGGCGGTGTAGATATTTCCATGTTTATAGAGATAGCGGTGTAGTTATTTCCACGTGTAAAGAGATAGCTGTATAGATATTTCCATGTATATGCAGAGAGCTGTGTAGATATTTCCATTTTCATTCAGACAGTGGTGTAGATATTTCCATGTTCAAACAGATAGCGGTGTAGATATTTCCATGTTCATACAGACAGCGGTGTATATATTTCCATGTTCATACAGATAGCGGTGTAGATATTTCCATGTTCATACAGATAGCGGTGTAGATATTTCCATGTTCATACAGATAGCGGTGTAGATATTTCCATGTTCATACAGATAGCGGTGTAGATATTTCCATGTTCATACAGATTGCGGTGTAGATATTTCCATGTACATACAGATAGCGGTGCTGATATTTCCATGATTATACAGGTAGCGGTGCAGATATTTCCATGTTTATACACATAGCGGTGTAGATATTTCCATGTTTATACAGATAGCGGTGTAGGTATTTCCATGTTTATTCAGATAGCAGTGTAGATATCTCCATCTTAATACAGATGGCGGAGTAGATATTTATATGTACATACAGATGGCGGTGCAGATATTTCCATGTTCATACAGAAAGCGGTGTAGCTATTTCCATGTTCATACAGATAGCGGTGTAGATATTTCCATGTTCATCCAGATGGCTGTGTAGACATATCCATGTTCATACAGATGGCGGTGAAGATAATTCCATGTTCATACAGATAGCGGTGTAGATATTTCCATGTTCATACAGATAGTGGTGCAGATATTTCCATGTTCACACAGATAGAGGGGCTGATATTTCCATGTTCATACAGATAGCGGTGCTGATATTTCCATGTTTTTATAGGTTGCGGTGTAGATATTTCCATGTTTATACAGATAACGGTGTAGATATTTCCATGTTTATACAGATAGCGGTGTAGATATTTCCATGTTTATACAGATAGCGGTGTAGATATCTCCATCTTAATACAGATGGCGGTGTAGATATTTATATGTTCATACAGATGGCCGTGCAGATATTTCCATGTTCATACAGATAGCGGTGTAGTTATTTCCATGTGTAAAGAGATAGCTGTGTAGATATTTCCACGTATATGCATATAGCTCTGTAGATATTTCCATTTTCATGCATATAGCGGTTTAGATATTTCCAAGTTCAAACAGCGGTGTAGATATTTCCATGTTCATACAGATAGCGGTGTAGATATTTCCATGTTCATACAGATAGCGGTGTAGATATTTCCATGTTCATACAGATAGCGGTGTAGATATTTCCATGTCCATCCAGATGGCTGTGTAGATATATCCATGTCCATCCAGATGGCTGTGTAGATATATCCATGTTCATACAGATAGCGGTGTAGTTATTTCCATGTTCATACAGATAGCGGTGTAGATATTACCATGTTCATCCAGATGGCTGTGTAGCTATTTCCATGTTTTTACAGATAGCGGTGTAGATATTTCCATGTTCATACAGATAGCGGTGTAGATATTTCCATGTTCATACAGATAGCAGTGTAGATATTTCCATGTTCAAACAGATAGCGGTGTAGATATCTCCATCTTAATACAGATGGCGGTGTAGATATTTATATGTTCATACAGATGGCAGTGCAGATATTTCCATGTTCATACAGATGGCGGTGTAGATATTTCCATGTTTATAGAGATAGCGGTGTAGTTATTTCCATGTGTAAAGAGATAGGTTTGTAGATATTTCCATGTATATGCAGATAGCTGTTTAGATATTTCTATTTTCATGCATATAGCGGTTTAGATATTTCCATGTTCAAACAGATAGCGGTGTAGATATTTCCATGTTCATCCAGATGGCTGTGTAGATATATCCATGTTCATACAGATAGTGGTGTAGATATTTCCATGTTCATACATATAGCGGTGTAGATATTTCCATGTTTATACAGATAGCGGTGAAATGTATGCATGTTTACACAGATAGCGGTGTAGATATTTCCATGTTCATACAGATCGCGGTGTAGATATTTCCATGTTCATCCAGATCGCTGTGTAGACATATCCATATTCATACAGATGGCGGTGAAGATATTTCCAAGTTCATACAGATTGCGGTGTAGATATTTCCATGTTCATACAGATAGCGGTGTAGATATTTTCATGTTCATACAGATGGCGGTGCAGATATTTCCATGTTCATACTGATAGCGGTGCTGATATTTCCATTTTTATACAGATAGCGGTGTAGATATTTCCATGTTTATACAGATAGCGGTGTAGATATTTCCATGTTTATACAGATAGCGGTGTAGATATCTCCTTAATAAAGATGGCGGTGTTGATATTTGTATGTTCATACAGATGGCAGTGAAGATATTTCCATGTTCATACAGATGGCGGTGTAGATATTTCCATGTTTATAGAGATAGCGGTGTAGTTATTTCCACGTGTAAAGAGATAGCCGAATAGATATTTCCATGTATATGCAGACAGCTGTGTAGATATTTCCATTTTCATGCAGACAGTGGTGTAGATATTTCCATGTTCAAAGAGATAGCGGTGTAGATATTTCCATGTTCATACAGACAGCGGTGTATATATTTCCATGTTCATACAGATAGCGGTGTAGATATTTCCATGTTCATACAGATAGCGGTGTAGATATTTCCATGTTCATACAGATAGCGGTGTAGATATTTCCATGTTCATACAGATTGCGGTGTAGATATTTCCATGTACATACAGATAGCGGTGCTGATATTTCCATGATTATACAGGTAGCGGTGCAGATATTTCCATGTTTATACACATAGCGGTGTAGATATTTCCATGTTTATACAGATAGCGGTGTAGGTATTTCCATGTTTATTCAGATAGCGGTGTAGATATCTCCATCTTAATACAGATGGCGGATTAGATATTTATATGTACATACAGATGGCGGTGCAGATATTTCCATGTTCATACAGAAAGCGGTGTAGCTATTTCCATGTTCATACAGATAGTGGTGTAGATATTTCCATGTTCATCCAGATGGCTGTGTAGACATATCCATGTTCATACAGATGGCGGTGAAGATAATTCCATGTTCATACAGATAGCGGTGTAGATATTTCCATGTTCATACAGATAGTGGTGCAGATATTTCCATGTTCACACAGATAGAGGGGCTATTTCCATGTTCATACAGATAGCGGTGCTGATATTTCCATGTTTTTATAGGTTGCGGTGTAGATATTTCCATGTTTATACAGATAACGGTGTAGATATTTCCATGTTTATACAGATAGCGGTGTAGATATTTCCATGTTTATACAGATAGCGGTGTAGATATCTCCATCTTAATACAGATGGCGGTGTAGATATTTATATGTTCATACAGATGGCCGTGCAGATATTTCCATGTTCATACAGATATCGGTGTAGTTATTTCCATGTGTAAAGAGATAGCTGTGTAGATATTTCCACGTATATGCACATAGCTCTGTAGATATTTCCATTTTCATGCATATAGCGGTTTAGATATTTCCAAGTTCAAACAGCGGTGTAGATATTTCCATGCTCATACAGATAGCGGTGTAGATATTTCCATGTTCATACAGATAGCGGTGTAGATATTTCCATGTTCATACAGATAGCGGTGAAGATATTTCCATGTCCATCCAGATGGCTGTGTAGATATATCCATGTCCATCCAGATGGCTGTGTAGAAATATCCATGTTCATACAGATAGCGGTGTAGTTATTTCCATGTTCATACAGATAGCGGTGTAGATATTACCATGTTCATCCAGATGGCTGTGTAGATATTTCAATGTTTTTACAGATAGCGGTGTAGATATTTCCATGTTCATACAGATAGCGGTGTAGATATTTCCATGTTCATACAGATAGCAGTGTAGATATTTCCATGTTCAAACAGATAGCGGTGTAGATATCTCCATCTTAATACAGATGGCGGTGTAGATATTTATATGTTCATACAGATGGCAGTGCAGATATTTCCATGTTCATACAGATGGCGGTGTAGATATTTCCATGTTTATAGAGATAGCGGTGTAGTTATTTCCATGTGTAAAGAGATAGGTTTGTAGTTATTTCCATGTATATGCAGATAGCTGTTCAGATATTTCTATTTTCATGCAGATAGCGGTTTAGATATTTCCATGTTCAAACAGATAGCGGTGTAGATATTTCCATGTTCATCCAGAAGGCTGTGTAGATATATCCATGTTCATACAGATAGTGGTGTAGATATTTCCATGTTCATACAGATAGCGGTGTAGATATTTCCATGTTTATACAGATAGCGGTGAAATGTATGCATGTTTACACAGATAGCGGTGTAGATATTTCCATGTTCATACAGATCGCGGTGTAGATATTTCCATGTTCATCCAGATCGCTGTGTAGACATATCCATATTCATACAGATGGCGGTGAAGATATTTCCAAGTTAATACAGATTGCGGTGTAGATATTTCCATGTTCATACAGATAGCGGTGTAGATATTTTCATGTTCATACAGATGGCGGTGCAGATATTTCCATGTTCATACTGATAGCGGTGCTGATATTTCCATTTTTATACAGATAGCGGTGTAGATATTTCCATGTTTATACAGATAGCGGTGTAGATATTTCCATGTTTATACAGATAGCGGTGTAGATATCTCCTTAATAAAGATGGCGGTGTAGATATTTGTATGTTCATACAGATGGCAGTGAAGATATTTCCATGTTCATACAGATGGCGGTGTAGATATTTCCATGTTTATAGAGATAGCGGTGTAGTTATTTCCACGTGTAAAGAGATAGCTGTATAGATATTTCCATGTATATGCAGACAGCTGTGTAGATATTTCCATTTTCATGCAGACAGTGGTGTAGATATTTCCATGTTCAAACAGATAGCGGTGTAGATATTTCCATGTTCATACAGACAGCGGTGTATATATTTCCATGTTCATACAGATAGCGGTGTAGATATTTCCATGTTCATACAGATAGCGGTGTAGATATTTCCATGTTCATACAGATAGTGGTGTAGATATTTCCATGTTCATACAGATAGCGGTGTAGATATTTCCATGTTCATACAGATTGCGGTGTAGATATTTCCATGTACATACAGATAGCGGTGCTGATATTTCCATGATTATACAGGTAGCGGTGCAGATATTTCCATGTTTATACACATAGCGGTGTAGATATTTCCATGTTTATACAGATAGCGGTGTAGGTATTTCCATGTTTATTCAGATAGCGGTGTAGATATCTCCATGTTTATACAGATAGCGGTGTAGATATCTCCACCTTAATACAGATGGCGGTGTAGATATTTATATGTTCATACAGATGGCGGTGAAGATATCTCCATGTTCATACAGATGGCGGTGTAGATATTTCCATGTTAATAGAGATAGCGGTGTAGATATTTCCATGTGTAAAGAAATAGCTTTGTAGATATTTCCATGTATATGCAGATAGCTGTGTAGATATTCCCATTTTCATGCAGATTGCGGAGTAGATATTTCCATGTTCAAACAGATAGCGGTGTTCATATTTCCATGTTCATACAGATAGCGGTGTAGATATTTCCATGTTTATACAGATAGCGGTGAAGATGTATGCATGTTTACAGAGATAGTGGTGTAGATATTTCCATGTTCATACAGATAGCGGTGTAGTTATTCCCATGTTCGTTCAGATGGCTATGTAGATATATCCATGTTCATACAGATGGCGGTGAAGATATTTCCATGTTCATACAGATAGCGGTGTAGATCTTTCCATGTTCATACAGATAGCGGTGTAGGTATTTCCATGTTCATACAGATAGAGGTGTAGCTATTTCCGTGTTCATACAGATTGCGGTGTAGATATTTCCATGTTCATCTATATGGCTGTGTAGATATATCCATGTTCATACAGATGGCGGTGAAGATATTTCCATGTTCATACAGATAGCGGTGTAGATATTTCCATGTTCATACAGATAGTGGTGTAGATATTTCCATGTTCATACAGATAGCGGTGTATGTATTTCCATGTTCATACAGATAGTGGTGCAGGTATTTCCATGTTCATCCAGATGGCTGTGTAGATATTTCCATGTTCATACAGATAGCGGTGCGGATATTTCCATGTTTATACAGGTAACGGTGTAGATATTTCCATGTTTATACAGATAGCGGTGTAGATATCTCCATGTTTATACAGATAGCGGTGTAGATATCTCCATCTTAATACAGATGGCGGTGTAGATATTTATATGTTCATACAGATGGCGGTGAAGATATCTCCATGTTCATACAGATGGCGGTGTAGATATTTCCATGTTAATAGAGATAGCGGTGTAGATATTTCCATGTGTAAAGAAATAGCTTTGTAGATATTTCCATGTATATGCAGATAGCTGTGTAGATACTTCCATTTTCATGCAGATAGCGGAGTAGATATTTCCATGTTCAAACAGATAGCGGTGTAAATATTTCCATGTTCATACAGATAGCGGTGTAGATATTTCCATGTTTATACAGATAGCGGTGAAGATGTATGCATGTTTACACAGATAGTGGTGTAGATATTTCCATGTTCATACAGATAGCGGTGTAGATATTTCCATGTTCGTTCAGATGGCTATGTAGATATTTCCATGTTCATCCAGATGGCTGTGTAGTTATATCCATGTTCATACAGATGGCGGTGAAGATATTTCCATGTTCATACAGATAGCGGTGTAGACATTTCCATGTTCATACAGATAGCGGTGTAGCTATTTCAATGTTCATACAGATAGCGGTGTAGATATTTCCATGTTCATCCAGATGGCTGTGTAGATATTTCCATGTTCATACAGATAGCGGTGCTGGTATTTCCATGTTTATACAGGTAGCGGTGTAGATATTCCCATGTGTATACAGATAGCGGTGTAGATATTTCCATGTTTATACACATAGAGGTGAAGATGTATGCATGTTTACACAGTTAGCGGTGCAGATATTTCCATGTTCATACAGATAGCGGTGTAGATATTTCCATGTTCATCCAGATGGCTGTGTAGATATATCCATGTTCATTCAGATGGCGGTGAAGATATTTCCATGTTCATACAGATAGCGGTGTAGCTATTTCCATGTTCATACGGATAGCGGTGTAGATATTTCCATGTTCATAGAGATAGCGGTGTAGATATTTCCATGTTCATACAGATAGCGGTGCTGATATTTCCATGTTTATACAGGTAGCGGTGTAGACATTTCCATGTTTATACAGATAGCGGTGTAGATATTTCCATGTTTATACAGATAGCGGTGTAGATATTTTCATGTTTCTACAGATGGCGGTGTAGATATCTCCATCTTAATACAGATGGCGGTGTAGATATTTATATGTTCATACAGATGGCGGTGCAGATATTTCCATGTTCTTACAGATGGCGGTGTAGATATTTCCATGTTTACAGAGACTGCGGTGTAGATATTTCCATGTTTAAAGAAATAGCTTTGTAAACATTTCCATGTATATGCAGATAGCTGTGTAAATATTTCCATTTTCATGCAGATAGCCGTGTAGATATTTCTTTGTTCAGATAGCGGTGTAGATATTTCCATGTTCATACAGATAGCGGTGTAGATATTTCCATGTTTATACAGATAGCGGTGAAGATGTATGCATGTTTCCACAGATAGCGGTGTAGATATTTCCATGTTCATACAGATAGCTGTGTATATATTTCCATGTTCATACAGATAGCGGTGTAGATATTTCCATGTTCATCCAGAAGGCTGTGTAGATATTTCCATGTTCATACAGATAGCGGTGCTGATAGTTCCATGTTTATACAGGTAGCCGTGTAGATATCTCCATGTTTATACAGATAGCGGTGTAGATATTTCCATGTTTATACAGATAGCGGTATAGATATTTCCATGTTTATACAGATAGCGGTGTAGATATCTCCATATTAATACAGATGGTGGTGTATATATTTATTTGTTCATACAGATGGCGGTGAAGATATTTCCATGTTCATACAGATGGCGGTGTAGATATTTCCATGTTTATAGAGATAGCGGTGTAGTTATTTCCATGTGTAAAGAAATAGCTTTGTAGATATTTCCGTGTATATGCAGATAGCTGTGTAGATATTTCCATTTTCATGCAGATAGAGGTGTAGATATTTCCATGTTCAAACAGATAGCAGTGTAGATATTTCCATGTTCATACAGATAGCGCTGTAGATATTTGCATGTTTATACAGATAGCGGTGAAGGTGTATGCATGTTTGCACAGATAGCGGTGAAGATATTTCCATGTTCATACAGATAGCGGTGTAGATATTTCCATGTTCATACAGATAGCGGTGTAGATATTTCCATGTTCATCCAGAAGGCTGTGAAGATATTTCCATGTTCATACAGATAGCGGTGCTGATATTTCCATGTTTATATAGGTAGCGGTGTAGATATTTCCATGTTCATACAGATAGCGGTGTAGATATTTCCATGTTTATACAGATAGCGGTGTAGGTATTTCCATGTTTATACAGATAGCGGTGTGGATATCTCCATCTTAATACAGATGGTGGTGTAGATATTTATATGTTCATGCAGATGGCGGTGCAGATACTTCCATGTTCATACAGATGGCGGTGTAGATATTTCTATGTTTATAGAGATAGCGGTGTAGTTATTTCCATGTGTAAAGAAATAGCTTTGTAGATATTTCCATGTATATGCAGATAGCTCTGCAGGTATTTCCATTTTCATGCAGATAGCGGTGTAGATATTTCCATGTTCATACAGATAGCGGTGTAGATATTTCCATGTTCATTCAAGTAGCGGTGTAGATATTTCCATGTTCATCCAGATGGCTGTGTAGATATATCCATGTTCATACAGATGGCGGTGAAGATATTTCAATGTTCATACAGATAGCGGTGTAGATCTTTCCATGTTCATACAGATAGCGGTGTAGTTATTTCCATGTTCATACAGATAGAGGTGTAGTTATTTCCATGTTCATACAGATTGCGGTGTAGATATTTCCATGTTCATCTAGATGGCTGTGTAGATATATCCATGTTCATACAGATGGCGGTGAAGATATTTCCATGTTCATACAGATAGCGGTGTAGATATTTCCATGTTCATACAGATAGTGGTGTAGATATTTCCATGTTCATACAGATAGCGGTGTATGTATTTCCATGTTCATACAGATAGTGGTGCAGGTATTTCCATGTTCATCCAGATGGCTGTGTAGATATTTCCATGTTCATACAGATAGCGGTGCGGATATTTCCATGTTTATACAGGTAACGGTGTAGATATTTCCATGTTTATACAGAGAGCGGTGTAGATATTTCCATGTTTATACAGATAGCGGTGTACATATCTCCATGTTTATACAGATAGCGGTGTAGATATCTCCATCTTAATACAGATGGCGGTGTAGATATTTATATGTTCATACAGATGGTGGTGAAGATATCTCCATGTTCATACAGATGGCGGTGTAGATATTTCCATGTTAATTGAGATAGCGGTGTAGATATTTCCATGTGTAAAGAAATAGCTTTGTAGATATTTCCATGTATATGCAGATAGCTGTGTAGATATTTCCATTTTCATGCAGATAGCGGAGTAGATATTTCCATGTTCAAACAGATAGCGGTGTAAATATTTCCATGTTCATACAGATAGCGGTGTAGATATTTCCATGTTTATACAGATAGTGGTGAAGATGTATGCATGTTTACACAGATAGTGGTGTAGATATTTCCATGTTCATACAGATAGCGGTGTAGATATTTCCATGTTCGTTCAGATGGCTATGTAGATATATCCATGTTCATACAGATGGCGGTGAAGATATTTCCATGTTCATACAGATAGCGGTGTAGATATTTCCATGTTCATACAGATAGCGGTGTAGATATTTTCATGTTTCTACAGATGGCGGTGTAGTTATCTCCATCTTAATGCAGATGGCGGTGTAGATATTTATATGTTCATACAGATGGCGGTGCAGATATTTCCATGTTCATACAGATGGCGGTGTAGATATTTCCATGTTTATAGAGACTGCGGTGTAGATATTTCCATGTTTAAAGAAATAGCTTTGTAAACATTTCCATGTATATGCAGATAGCTGTGTAGATATTTCCATTTTCATGCAGATAGCGGTGTAGATATTTCCATGTTCAAACAGATAGCTGTGTAGATATTTCCATGTTCATACAGATAGCGGTGTAGATATTTCCATGTTTATACAGATAGCGGTGAAGATGTATGCATGTTAACACAGATAGCAGTGTAGATATTTCCAAGTTCATACAGATATCGGTGTAGATATTTCCATGTTCATCCAAATGGCTGTGTAGATATATCCATGTTCATACAGATGGCGGTGAAGATATTTCCATGTTCATGCAGATAGCGGTGTAGATATTTCCATGTTTATACAGATAGCGGTGTAGATATCTCCATCTTAATACAGATGGCGGTGTAGAAATTTATATGTTCATACAGATGGCGGTGCAGATATTTCCATGTTCATTCAGATGGCGGTGTAGATATTTCCATGTTCATTCAGATGGCGGTGTAGATATTTCCATGTGTAAAGAAATAGCTTTGTAGATATTGACATGTACATGCAGAGAGCTGTGTAGATATTTCCATTTTCATGCAGATAGCGGTGTAGATATTTCCATGTTCAAACAGATAGCAGTGTAGATATTTCCATGTTCATACAGATAGCGGTGTAGATATTTCCATGTTTATACAGGTAGCGGTGTAGATATTTCCATGTTCATACAGATAGCGGTGTAGTTATTTCCATGTTTATACAGATAGCGGTGAAGATGTATGCATGTTTGCACAGATAGCGGTGTAGATATTTTCATGTTCATACAGATAGCGGTGTAGATATTTCCATGTTCATACAGATGGCGGTGAAGATATTTCCATGTTCATACAGATAGCGGTGTAGATCTTTCCATGTTCATACAGATAGCAGTGTAGATATTTCCATGTTTATACATATAGCGGTGTAGATATTTCCATGTTCATACATATAGCGGTGTAGATATTTCCATGTTCATCCAGATGGCTGTGTAGTTATATCCATGTTCATACAGATGGCGGTGAAGATATTTCCATGATCATACAGATAGCGGTGTAGATATTTCCATGTTCATACAGATAGCGGTGTAGACATTTCCATGTTCATACAGATTGCGGTGTAGCTATTTCCATGTTCATACAGATAGCGGTGTAGATATTTCCATGTTCATCCAGATGGCTGTGTAGATATTTCCATGTTCATACAGATAGTGGTGCTGATATTTCCATGTTTATACAGGTAGCGGTGTAGATATTCCCATGTTTATACAGATAGCGGTGAAGATATTTCCATGTTTATACAGGTAGAGGTGAAGATGTATGCATGTTTACACAGTTAGCGGTGCAGATATTTCCATGTTCATACAGATGGCGGTGTAGATATTTGCATGTTCATCCAGATGGCTGTGTAGATATATCCATGTTCATTCAGATGGCGGTGAAGATATTTCCATGTTCATACAGATAGCGGTGTAGATATTTCCATGTTCATACAGATAGCGGTGTAGATATTTCCATGTTCATAGAGACAGCGGTGTAGATATTTCTATGTTCATACAGAGAGCGGTGTAGATATTTCCATGTTCATACAGATAGCGGTGTAGCTATTTCCATGTTCATACAGATAGCGGTGTAGATATTTCCATGTTCATAGAGATAGCGGTGTAGATATTTCCATGTTCATACAGATAGCGGTGCTGATATTTCCATGTTTATACAGGTAGCGGTGTAGATATTTCCATGTTTATACAGATAGCGGTGTAGATATTTCCATGTTTATACAGACAGCGGTGTAGATATTTTCATGTTTATACAGATAGCGGTGTAGATAACTCCATCTTAATACAGATGGCGGTGTAGATATATATATGTTCATACAGATGGCGGTGCAGATATTTCCATGTTCATACAGATGGCGGTGTAGATATTTCCATGTTTATAGAGACTGCGGTGTAGATATTTCCATGTGTAAAGAAATAGCTTTGTAAATATTTCCATGTATATGCAGATAGCTGTGTAGATATTTCCATTTTCATGCAGATAGCGGTGTAGATATTTCCATGTTCAAACAGATAGCTGTGTAGATATTTCCATGTTCATAGAGATAGCGGTGTAGATGTTTCCATGTTTATACAGATAGCGGTGAAGATTTATGCATGTTAACACAGATAGCGGTGTAGATATTTCCAAGTTCATACATATAGCGGTATAGATATTTCCATGTTCATCCAGATGGCTGTGTAGATATGTCCATGTTCATACAGATGGCGGTGAAGTTATTTCCATGTTCATACAGATAGCGGTGTAGATATTTCCATCTTCATACTGATAGCGGTGTAGCTATTTCCATGTTCATACAGATAGCGGTGTAGATATATCCATGTTCATCCAGATGGGTGTGTAGATAAATTCATGTTCATACAGATGGCGGTGAAGATATTTCCATGCTCATACAGATAGCGGTTTAGATATTTCCATGTTTATACAGATATCGGTGTAGATATTTCCATGTTTATACAGATAGCGGAGTAGTTATCTCCATCTTAATACAGATGGCGGTGTAGATATTTATATGATCATACAGATGGCGGTGCAGATATTTCCATGTTCATACAGATGGCGGTGTAGATATTTCCATGTTTATAGAGATAGCGTTGTAGTTATTTCCATGTGTAAAGAGATAGCTGTATAGATATTTCCATGTATATGCAGATAGCTTTGTAGATATTTCCATTTTCATGCAGATAGCGGTGTAGATATTTCCATGTTCAAACAGATAGCGGTGTAGATATTTCCATGTTCATACAGATAGCAGTGTAGATATTTCCATGTTTAAACAGATAGTGGTGAAGATGTATACATGTTTACACAGATAGCGGTGTAGATATTTCCATGCTCATACAGATAGCGGTGTAGATATTTCCGTGTTCATCCAGATGGCTGTGTAGATATATCCGTGTTCATACAGATGGCGGTGAAGATATTTCCATGTTCATACAGATAGCGGTGTAGATATTTCCATGTTCATCCAGAAGGCTGTGAAGATATTTCCATGTTCATACAGATAGCGGTGCTGATATTTCCATGTTTATATAGGTAGCGGTGTAGATATTTCCATGTTGATACAGATAGCGGTGTAGATATTTCCATGTTTATACAGATAGCGGTGTAGGTATTTCCATGTTTATACAGATAGCGGTGTGGATATCTCCATCTTAATACAGATGGTGGTGTAGATATTTATATGTTCATGCAGATGGCGGTGCCGATACTTCCATGTTCATACAGATGGCGGTGTAGATATTTCTATGTTTATAGAGATAGCGGTGTAGTTATTTCCATGTGTAAAGAAATAGCTTTGTAGATATTTCCATGTATATGCAGATAGCTCTGTAGATATTTCCATTTTCATGCAGATAGCGGTGTAGATATTTCCATGTTCATACAGATAGCGGTGTAGATATTTCCATGTTCATTCAGGTAGCGGTGTAGATATTTCCATGTTCATCCAGATGGCTGTGTAGATATATCCATGTTCATACAGATGGCGGTGAAGATATTTCAATGTTCATACAGATAGCGGTGTAGATCTTTCCATGTTCATACAGATAGCGGTGTAGGTATTTCCATGTTCATACAGATAGAGGTGAAGCTATTTCCATGTTCATACAGATTGTGGTGTAGATATTTCCATGTTCATCTAGATGGCTGTGTAGATATATCCATGTTCATACAGATGGCCGTGAAGATATTTCCATGTTCATACAGATAGCGGTGTAGATATTTCCATGTTCATACAGATTGTTGTGTAGATATTTCCTTGTTCATACAGATAGCGGTCTATGTATTTCCATGTTCATACAGATAGCGGTGTAGATATTTCCATGTTCATCCAGATGGCTGTGTAGATATTTCCATGTTCATACAGATAGCGGTGCGGATATTTCCATGTTTATACAGGTAACGGTGTAGATATTTCCATGTTTATACAGATAGCGGTGTAGATATTTCCATGTTTATACAGATAGCGGTGTAGATATCTCCATGTTTATACAGATAGCGGTGTAGATATCTCCATTTTAATACAGATGGCGGTGTAGATATTTATATGTTCATACAGATGGCGGTGAAGATATCTCCATGTTCATACAGATGGCGGTGTAGATATTTCCATGTTAATAGAGATAGCGGTGTAGATATTTCCATGTGTAAAGAAATAGCTTTGTAGATATTTCCATGTATATGCAGATAGCTGTGTAGATATTTCCATTTTCATGCAGATAGCGGAGTAGATATTTCCATGTTCAAACAGATAGCGGTGTAAATATTTCCATGTTCATACAGATAGCGGTGTAGATATTTCCATGTTTATACAGATAGCGGTGAAGATGTATGCATGTTTACACAGATAGTGGTGTAGATATTTCCATGTTCATACAGATAGCGGTGTAGATATTTCCATGTTCGTTCAGATGGCTATGTAGATACATCCATGTTCATAAAGATGGAGGTGAAGATATTTCCATGTTCATACAGATAGCGGTGTAGATATTTCCATGTTCATACAGATAGCGGTGTAGATATTTCCATGTTTATACATATAGCGGTGTAGATATTTCCATGTTCATAAAGATAGCGGTGTAGATATTTCCATGTTCATCCAGATGGCTGTGTAGTTATATCCATGTTCATACAGATGGCGGTGAAGATATTTCCATGATCATACAGATAGCGGTGTAGATATTTCCATGTTCATACAGATAGCGGTGTAGACATTTCCATGTTCATACAGATAGCGGTGTAGCTATTTCAATGTTCATACAGATAGCGGTGTAGATATTTCCATGTTCATCCAGATGGCTGTGTAGATATTTCCATGTTCATACAGATAGCGGTGCTGGTATTTCCATGTTTATACAGGTAGCGGTGTAGATATTCCCATGTGTATACAGATAGCGGTGTAGATATTTCCATGTTTATACACATAGAGGTGAAGATGTATGCATGTTTACACAGTTAGCGGTGCAGATATTTCCATGTTCATACAGATAGCGGTGTAGATATTTCCATGTTCATCCAGATGGCTGTGTAGATATATCCATGTTCATTCAGATGGCGGTGAAGATATTTCCATGTTCATACAGATAGCGGTGTAGCTATTTCCATGTTCATACGGATAGCGGTGTAGATATTTCCATGTTCATAGAGATAGCGGTGTAGATATTTCCATGTTCATACAGATAGCGGTGCTGATATTTCCGTGTTTATACAGGTAGCGGTGTAGATATTTCCATGTTCATACAGATAGCGGTGTAGATATTTCCATGTTTATACAGATAGCAGTGTAGATATTTTCATGTTTCTACAGATGGCGGTGTAGATATCTCCATCTTAATACAGATGGCGGTGTAGATATTTATATGTTCATACAGATGGCGGTGCAGATATTTCCATGTTCATACAGATGGCGGTGTAGATATTTCCATGTTTATAGAGACTGCGGTGTAGATATTTCCATGTTTAAAGAAATAGCTTTGTAAACATTTCCATGTATATGCAGATAGCTGTGTAGATATTTCCATTTTCATGCAGATAGCGGTGTAGATATTTCCATGTTCAAACAGATAGCTGTGTAGATATTTCCATGTTCATACAGATAGCGGTGAAGATATTTCCATGTTTATACAGATAGCGGTGAAGATGTATGCATGTTAACACAGATAGCAGTGTAGATATTTCCAAGTTAATACAGATAGCGGTGTAGATATTTCCATGTTCATCCAGATGGCTGTGTAGATATATCCATGTTCATACAGATGGCGGTGAAGATATTTCCATGTTCATGCAGATAGCGGTGTAGATATTTCCATGTTTATACAGATAGCGGTGTAGATATCTCCATCTTAATACAGATGGCGGTGTAGAAATTTATATGTTCATACAGATGGCGGTGCAGATATTTCCATGTTCATTCAGATGGCGGTGTAGATATTTCCATGTTCATTCAGATGGCGGTGTAGATATTTCCATGTGTAAAGAAATAGCTTTGTAGATATTGACATGTACATGCAGAGAGCTGTGTAGATATTTCCATTTTCATGCAGATAGCGGTGTAGATATTTCCATGTTCAAACAGATAGCAGTGTAGATATTTCCATGTTCATACAGATAGCGGTGTAGATATTTCCATGTTTATACAGGTAGCGGTGTAGATATTTCCATGTTTATACAGATAGCGGTGTAGATATTTCCATGTTTATACAGATAGCGGTGTAGATATTTCCATGTTTATACAGATAGCGGTGTAGATATCTCCATCTTAATAGAGATGGCGCTGTAGTTATTTATATGTTCATACAGATGGCGGTGCAGATATTTCCATGTTCATACAGATGGTGGTGTAGATATTTCCCTGTTTATAGAGATAGCGGTGTAGTTATTTCCATGTGTAAAGAAATAGCTTTGTAGATATTTCCGTGTATATGCAGATAGCTGTGTAGATATTTCCATTTTCATGCAGATAGCGGTGTAGATATTTCCATGTTCAAACAGATAGCGGTGTAGATATTTCCATGTTCATACAGATAGCGGTGTAGATATTTCCATGTTTATACAGATAGCGGTGAAGATGTATGCATGTTTGCACAGATAGCGGTGTAGATATTTCCATGTTCATACAGATAGCGGTGTAGATATTTCCATGTTCATACAGATAGCGGTGTAGATATTTCCATGCTCATCCAGAAGGCTGTGTAGATATTTCCATGTTCATACAGATAGTGGTGCTGATATTTCCATGTTTATACAGGTAGCGGTGTAGATATTTCCATGTTTATACAGATAGCGGTGTAGATATTTCCATGTTTATACAGATAGCAGTGTAGATATTTCCATGTATATACAGATAGCGGTGTAGATATCTCCATCTTAATACAGATGGCGGTGTAGATATTTATATGTTCATACAGATGGCGGTGCAGATATTTCCATGTTCATACAGATGGCGGTGTAGATATTTCCATGTTTATAGAGATAGCGGTGTAGTTATTTCCACGTGTAAAGAAATAGCTTTGTAGATATTTCCGTGTATATGCAGATAGCTGTGTAGATATTTCCATTTTCATGCAGATAGCGGTGTAGATATTTCCATGTTCAAACAGATAGCGGTGTAGATATTTCCATGTTCATACAGATAGCGGTGTAGATATTTGCATGTTTATACAGATAGCGGTGAAGATGTATGCATGTTTGCACAAATAGCGGTGTAGATATTTCCATGATCATACAGATAGCGGTGTAGATATTTCCATGTTCATACAGATAGCGGTGTAGATATTTCCATGTTCATACAGATAGCGGTGTAGATATCTCCATGTTCATACAGATAGCGGTGTAGATATTTCCATGTTCATCCAGAAGGCTGTGTAGATATTTCCATGTTCATACAGATAGCGGTGCTGATGTTTCCATGTTTATACAGGTAGCCGTGTAGATATCTCCATGTTTATACAGATAGCGGTGTAGATATTTCCATGTTTATACAGATAGCGGTGTAGATATTTCCATGTTTATACCGATAGCGGTGTAGATATCTCCATATTAATACAGATGGCGGTGTAGATATATATATGTTCATACAGGTGGCGGTGAAGATATTTCCATGTTCATACAGATGGCGGTGTAGATATTTCCATGTTTATAGAGATAGCGGTGTAGTTATTTCCATGTGTAAAGAAATAGCTTTGTAGATATTTCCGTGTATATGCAGATAGCTGTGTAGATATTTCCATTTTCATGCAGATAGCGGTGTAGACATTTCCATGTTCAAACAGATAGCAGTGTAGATATTTCCATGTTCATACAGATAGCGCTGTAGATATTTGCATGTTTATACAGATAGCAGTGAAGATGTATGCATGTTTGCACAGATAGCGGTGTAGATATTTCCATGTTCATACAGATAGCGGTGTAGATATTTCCATGTTCATACAGATAGCGTTGTAGATATTTCCATGTTCATCCAGAAGGCTGTGAAGATATTTCCATGTTCATACAGATAGCGGTGCTGATATTTCCATGTTTATATAGGTAGCGGTGTAGTTATTTCCATGTTCATTCAGATAGCGGTGTAGATATTTCCATGTTTATACAGATAGCGGTGTAGGTATTTCCATGTTTATACAGATAGCGGTGTGGATATCTCCATCTTAATACAGATGGTGGTGTAGATATTTTATGTTCATGAAGATGGCGGTGCAGATACTTCCATGTTCATACCGATGGCGGTGTAGAGATTTCTATGTTTATAGAGATAGCGGTGTAGTTATTTCCATGTGTAAAAAAATAGCTTTGTAGATATTTCCATGTATATGCAGATAGCTCTGTAGATATTTCCATTTTCATGCAGATAGCGGTGTAGATATTTCCATGTTCATACAGATAGCGGTGTAGATATTTCCATGTTCATTCAGGTAGCGGTGTAGATATTTCCATGTTCATCCAGATGGCTGTGTAGATATATCCATGCTCATACAGATGGCGGTGAAGATATTTCAATGTTCATACAGATAGCGGTGTAGATCTTTCCATGTTCATACAGATAGCGGTGTAGTTATTTCCATGTTCATACAGATAGAGGTGTAGCTATTTCCATGTTCATACAGATTGCGGTGTAGATATTTCCATGTTCATCTAGATGGCTGTGTAGATATATCCATGTTCATACAGATGGCGGTGAAGATATTTCCATGTTCATACAGATAGCGGTGTAGATATTTCCATGTTCATACAGATAGTGGTGTAGATATTTCCATGTTCATACAGATAGCGGTGTATGTATTTCCATGTTCATACAGATAGCGGTGTAGATATTTCCATGTTCATCCAGATGGCTGTGTAGATATTTCCATGTTCATACAGATAGCGGTGCGGATATTTCCATGTTTATACAGGTAACGGTGTAGATATTTCCATGTTTATACAGATAGCGGTGTAGATATTTCCATGTTTATACAGATAGCGGTGTAGATATCTCCATGTTTATACAGATAGCGGTGAAGATATCTCCATCTTAATACAGACGGCGGTGTAGATATTTATATGTTCATACAGATGGCGGTGAAGATATCTCCATGTTCATACAGATGGCGGTGTAGATATTTCCATGTTAATAGAGATAGCGGTGTAGATATTTCCATGTGTAAAGAAATAGCTTTGTAGATATTTCCATGTATATGCAGATAGCTGTGTAGATATTTCCATTTTCATGCAGATAGCGGAGTAGATATTTCCATGTTGAAACAGATAGCGGTGTAAATATTTCCATGTTCATACAGATAGCGGTGTAGATATTTCCATGTTTATACAGATAGCGGTGAAGATGTATGCATGTTTACACAGATAGTGGTGTAGATATTTCCATGTTCATACAGATAGCGGTGTAGATATTTCCATGTTCGTTCAGATGGCTATGTAGATATATCCATGTTCATACAGATGGCGGTGAAGATATTTCCATGTTCATACAGATAGCGGTGTAGATATTTCCATGTTCATACAGATAGCGGTGTAGATATTTCCATGTTTATACATATAGCGGTGTAGATATTTCCATGTTCATAAAGATAGCGGTGTAGATATTTCCATGTTCATCCAGATGGCTGTGTAGATATTTCCATGTTCATACAGATAGCGGTGCTGGTATTTCCATGTTTATACAGGTAGCGGTGTAGATATTCCCATGTTTATACAGATAGCGGTGTAGATATTTCCATGTTTATACACATAGAGGTGAAGATGTATGCATGTTTACACAGTTAGCGGTGCAGATATTTCCATGTTCATACAGATAGCGGTGTAGATATTTCCATGTTCATCCAGATGGCTGTGTAGATATATCCATGTTCATTCAGATGGCGGTGAAGATATTTCCATGTTCATACAGATAGCGGTGTAGCTATTTCCATGTTCATACGGATAGCGGTGTAGATATTTCCATGTTCATAGAGATAGCGGTGTAGACATTTCCAGGTTCATACAGATAGCGGTGCTGATATTTCCATGTTTATACAGGTAGCGGTGTAGATATTTCCATGTTTATACAGATAGCGGTGTAGATATTTCCATGTTTATACAGATAGCGGTGTAGATATTTTCATGTTTCTACAGATGGCGGTGTAGATATCTCCATCTTAATACAGATGGCGGTGTAGATATTTATATGTTCATACAGATGACGGTGCAGATATTTCCATGTTCATACAGATGGCGGTGTAGATATTTCCATGTTTATAGAGACTGCGGTGTAGATATTTCCATGTTTAAAGAAATAGCTTTGTAAACATTTCCATGTATATGCAGATAGCTGTGTAGATATTTCCATTTTCATGCAGATAGCGGTGTAGATATTTCCATGTTCAAACAGATAGCTGTGTAGATATTTCCATGTTCATACAGATAGCGGTGAAGATATTTCCATGTTTATACAGATAGCGGTGAAGATGTATGCATGTTAACACAGATAGCAGTGTAGATATTTCCAAGTTAATACAGATAGCGGTGTAGATATTTCCATGTTCATCCAGATGGCTGTGTAGATATATCCATGTTCATACAGATGGCGGTGAAGATATTTCCATGTTCATGCAGATAGCGGTGTAGATATTTCCATGTTTATACAGATAGCGGTGTAGATATCTCCATCTTAATACAGATGGCGGTGTAGAAATTTATATTTTCATACAGATGGCGGTGCAGATATTTCCATGTTCATTCAGATGGCGGTGTAGATATTTCCATGTTCATTCAGATGGCGGTGTAGATATTTCCATGTGTAAAGAAATAGCTTTGTAGATATTGACATGTACATGCAGAGAGCTGTGTAGATATTTCCATTTTCATGCAGATAGCGGTGTAGATATTTCCATGTTCAAACAGATAGCAGTGTAGATATTTCCATGTTCATACAGATAGCGGTGTAGATATTTCCATGTTTATACAGGTAGCGGTGTAGATATTTCCATGTTTATACAGATAGCGGTGTAGATATTTCCATGTTTATACAGATAGCGGTGTAGATATTTCCATGTTTATACAGATAGCGGTGTAGATATCTCCATCTTAATAGAGATGGCGGTGTAGTTATTTATATGTTCATACAGATGGCGATGCAGATATTTCCATGTTCATACAGATGGTGGTGTAGATATTTCCCTGTTTATAGAGATAGCGGTGTAGTTATTTCCATGTGTAAAGAAATAGCTTTGTAGATATTTCCGTGTATATGCAGATAGCTGTGTAGATATTTCCATTTTCATGCAGATAGCGGTGTAGATATTTCCATGTTCAAACAGATAGCGGTGTATATATTTCCATGTTCATACAGATAGCGGTGTAGATATTTCCATGTTTATACAGATAGCGGTGAAGATGTATGCATGTTTGCACAGATAGCGGTGTAGATATTTCCATGTTCATACAGATAGCGGTGTAGATATTTCCATGTTCATACAGATAGCGGTGTAGATATTTCCATGCTCATCCAGAAGGCTGTGTAGATATTTCCATGTTCATACAGATAGTGGTGCTGATATTTCCATGTTTATACAGGTAGCGGTGTAGATATTTCCATGTTTATACAGATAGCTGTGTAGATATTTCCATTTTCATGCAGATAGCGGTGTAGATATTTCCATGTTCAAACAGATAGCGGTGAAGATATTTCCATGTTTATACAGGTAGAGGTGAAGATGTATGCATGTTTACACAGTTAGCGGTGCAGATATTTCCATGTTCATACAGATGGCGGTGTAGATATTTGCATGTTCATCCAGATGGCTGTGTAGATATATCCATGTTCATTCAGATGGCGGTGAAGATATTTCCATGTTCATACAGATAGCGATGTAGATATTTCCATGTTCATACAGATAGCGGTGTAGATATTTCCATGTTCATAGAGACAGCGGTGTAGATATTTCTATGTTCATACAGATGGTGGTGTAGATATTTCCATGTTTATAGAGATAGCGGTGTAGTTATTTCCATGTGTAAAGAAATAGCTTTGTAGATATTTCCGTGTATATGCAGATAGCTGTGTAGATATTTCCATTTTCATGCAGATAGCGGTGTAGATATTTCCATGATCAAACAGATAGCGGTGTAGATATTTCCATGTTCATACAGATATCAGTGTAGATATTTCCATGTTTATACAGATAGCGGTGAAGATGTATGCATGTTTGCACAGATAGCGGTGTAGATATTTCCATGTTCATACAGATAGCGGTGTAGATATTTCCATGTTCATACAGATAGCGGTGTAGATATTTCCATGCTCATCTAGAAGGCTGTGTAGATATTTCCATGTTCATACAGATAGTGGTGCTGATATTTCCATGTTTATACAGGTAGCGGTGTAGATATTTCCATGTTTATACAGATAGCGGTGTAGATATTTCCATGTTTATACAGATAGCGGTGTAGATATTTCCATGTATATACAGATAGCGGTGTAGATATCTCCATCTTAATACAGATGGCGGTGTAGATATTTATATGTTCATACAGATGGCGGTGCAGATATTTCCATGTTCATACAGATGGCGGTGTAGATATTTCCATGTTTATAGAGATAGCGGTGTAGTTATTTCCACGTGTAAAGAAATAGCTTTGTAGATATTTCCGTGTATATGCAGATAGCTGTGTAGATATTTCCATTTTCATGCAGATAGCGGTGTAGATATTTCCATGTTCAAACAGATAGCGGTGTAGATATTTCCATGTTCATACAGATAGCGGTGTAGATATTTGCATGTTTATACAGATAGCGGTGAAGATGTATGCATGTTTGCACAAATAGCGGTGTAGATATTTCCATGATCATACAGATAGCGGTGTAGATATTTCCATGTTCATACAGATAGCGGTGTAGATATTTCCATGTTCATACAGATAGCGGTGTAGATATCTCCATGTTCATACAGATAGCGGTGTAGATATTTCCATGTTCATCCAGAAGGCTGTGTAGATATTTCCATGTTCATACAGATAGCGGTGCTGATGTTTCCATGTTTATATAGGTAGCGGTGTCGATATTTCCATGTTCATACAGATAGCGGTGTAGATATTTCCATGTTTATACAGATAGCTGTGTAGATATTTCCATGTTTATACAGAAAGCGGTGTGGATATCTCCATCTTAATACAGATGGTGGTGTAGATATTTATATGTTCATGCAGATGGCGGTGCAGATATTTCCATGTTCATACAGATCTCGGTGTAGATATTTCTATGTTTATAGAGATAGCGGTGTAGTTATTTCCATGTGTAAAGAAATAGCTTTGTAGATATTTCCATGTATATGCAGATAGCTCTGTTGATATTTCCATTTTCATGCAGATAGCGGTGTAGATATTTCCATGTTCATACAGATAGCGGTGGAGATATTTCCATGTTTATACAGATAGGGGTGAAGATGTATGCATGTTTACACAGATAGCGGTGTAGATTTTTCCATGTTCATTCAGGTAGCGGTGTAGATATTTCCATGTTCATCCAGATGGCTGTGTAGATATATCCATGTTCATACAGATGGCGGTGAAGATATTTCCATGTTCATACAGATAGGGGTGTAGATCTTTCCATGTTCATACAGATAGCGGTGTAGATATTTCCATGTTCATACAGATAGAGGAGTAGCTATTTCCATGTTCATACAGATTGCGGTGTAGATATTTCCATGTTCATCCAGATGGCTGTGTAGATATATCCATGTTCATACAGATGGCGGTGAAGGTATTTCCATGTTCATACAGATAGCGGTGTAGATATTTCCATGTTCATACAGATAGTGGTGTAGATATTTCCATGTTCATACAGATAGCGGTGTATCTATTTCCATGTTCACACATATAGCGGTGTAGATATTTCCATGTTCATCCAGATGGCTGTGTAGATATTTCCATGTTCATGCAGATAGCGGTGCTGATATTTCCATGTTTATGCAGGTAGCAGTGTAGATATTTCCATGTTTATACAGATAGCGGTGTAGATATTTCCATGTTTATACAGATAGCTGTGTAGATATTTCCATGTTTATACAGATAGCGGTGTAGATATCTCCATCTTAATACAGATGGCGGTGTAGATATTTATATGTTCATACAGATGGCGGTGAAGATATCTCCATGTTCATACAGATGGCGGTGTAGATATTTCCATGTTAATAGAGATAGCGGTGAAGTTATTTCCATGTGTAAAGAAATAGATTTGTAGATATTTCCATGTATATGCAGATAGCTGTGTAGATATTTCCATTTTCATGCAGATAGCGGAGTAGATATTTCCATGTTCAAAAAGATAGCGGTGTAGATATTTCCATGTTCATAGAGATAGCGGTGTAGATATTTCCATGTTTATACAGATAGCGGTGAAGATGTATGCATGTTTACACAGATAGTGGTGAAGATATTTCCATGTTCATACAGATTGCGGTGTAGATATTTCCATGTTCATTCAGATGGCTATGTAGATATATCCATGTTCATACAGATGGCGGTGAAGATATTTCCATGTTCATACAGATAGCGGTGTAGATCTTTCCATGTTCATACAGATAGCAGTGTAGATATTTCCATGTTTATACATATAGCGGTGTAGATATTTCCATGTTCATACATATAGCGGTGTAGATATTTCCATGTTCATCCAGATGGCTGTGTAGTTATATCCATGTTCATACAGATGGCGGTGAAGATATTTCCATGATCATACAGATAGCGGTGTAGATATTTCCATGTTCATACAGATAGCGGTGTAGACATTTCCATGTTCATACAGATTGCGGTGTAGCTATTTCCATGTTCATACAGATAGCGGTGTAGATATTTCCATGTTCATCCAGATGGCTGTGTAGATATTTCCATGTTCATACAGATAGTGGTGCTGATATTTCCATGTTTATACAGGTAGCGGTGTAGATATTCCCATGTTTATACAGATAGCGGTGAAGATATTTCCATGTTTATACAGGTAGAGGTGAAGATGTATGCATGTTTACACAGTTAGCGGTGCAGATATTTCCATGTTCATACAGATGGCGGTGTAGATATTTGCATGTTCATCCAGATGGCTGTGTAGATATATCCATGTTCATTCAGATGGCGGTGAAGATATTTCCATGTTCATACAGATAGCGATGTAGATATTTCCATGTTCATACAGATAGCGGTGTAGATATTTCCATGTTCATAGAGACAGCGGTGTAGATATTTCTATGTTCATACAGATAGCGGTGTAGATATTTCCATGTTCATACAGATAGCGGTGTAGCTATTTCCATGTTCATACAGATAGCGGTGTAGATATTTCCATGTTCATAGAGATAGCGGTGTAGATATTTCCATGTTCATACAGATAGCGGTGCTGATATTTCCATGTTTATACAGGTAGCGGTGTAGATATTTCCATGTTTATACAGATATCGGTGTAGATATTTCCATGTTTATACAGACAGCGGTGTAGATATTTTCATGTTTATACAGATAGCGGTGTAGATAACTCCATCTTAATACAGATGGCGGTGTAGATATATATATGTTCATACAGATGGCGGTGCAGATATTTCCATGTTCATACAGATGGCGGTGTAGATATTTCCATGTTTATAGAGACTGCGGTGTAGATATTTCCATGTGTAAAGAAATAGCTTTGTAAATATTTCCATGTATATGCAGATAGCTGTGTAGATATTTCCATTTTCATGCAGATAGCGGTGTAGATATTTCCATGTTCAAACAGATAGCTGTGTAGATATTTCCATGTTCATACAGATAGCGGTGTAGATGTTTCCATGTTTATACAGATAGCGGTGAAGATTTATGCATGTTAACACAGATAGCGGTGTAGATATTTCCAAGTTCATACATATAGCGGTATAGATATTTCCATGTTCATCCAGATGGCTGTGTAGATATGTCCATGTTCATACAGATGGCGGTGAAGTTATTTCCATGTTCATACAGATAGCGGTGTAGATATTTCCATGTTCATACTGATAGCGGTGTAGCTATTTCCATGTTCATACAGATAGCGGTGTAGATATATCCATGTTCATCCAGATGGGTGTGTAGATAAATTCATGTTCATACAGATGGCGGTGAAGATATTTGCATGCTCATACAGATAGTGGTTTAGATATTTCCATGTTTATACAGATATCGGTGTAGATATTTCCATGTTTATACAGATAGCGGAGTAGTTATCTCCATCTTAATACAGATGGCGGTGTAGATATTTATATGATCATACAGATGGCGGTGCAGATATTTCCATGTTCATACAGATGGCGGTGTAGATATTTCCATGTTTATAGAGATAGCGGTGTAGTTATTTCCATGTGTAAAGAGATAGCTGTATAGATATTTCCATGTATATGCAGATAGCTTTGTAGATATTTCCATTTTCATGCAGATAGCGGTGTAGATATTTCCATGTTCAAACAGATAGTGGTGTAGATATTTCCATGTTCATACAGATAGCAGTGTAGATATTTCCATGTTTAAACAGATAGTGGTGAAGATGTATACATGTTTACACAGATAGCGGTGTAGATATTTCCATGCTCATACAGATAGCGGTGTAGATATTTCCGTGTTCATCCAGACGGCTGTGTAGATATATCCGTGTTCATACAGATGGCGGTGAAGATATTTCCATGTTCATACAGATAGCGGTGTAGATATTTCCATGTTCATCCAGAAGGCTGTGAAGATATTTCCATGTTCATACAGATAGCGGTGCTGATATTTCCATGTTTATATAGGTAGCGGTGTAGATATTTCCATGTTGATACAGATAGCGGTGTAGATATTTCCATGTTTATACAGATAGCGGTGTAGGTATTTCCATGTTTATACAGATAGCGGTGTGGATATCTCCATCTTAATACAGATGGTGGTGTAGATATTTATATGTTCATGCAGATGGCGGTGCCGATACTTCCATGTTCATACAGATGGCGGTGTAGATATTTCTATGTTTATAGAGATAGCGGTGTAGTTATTTCCATGTGTAAAGAAATAGCTTTGTAGATATTTCCATGTATATGCAGATAGCTCTGTAGATATTTCCATTTTCATGCAGATAGCGGTGTAGATATTTCCATGTTCATACAGATAGCGGTGTAGATTTTTCCATGTTCATTCAGGTAGCGGTGTAGATATTTCCATGTTCATCCAGATGGCTGTGTAGATATATCCATGTTCATACAGATGGCGGTGAAGATATTTCAATGTTCATACAGATAGCGGTGTAGATCTTTCCATGTTCATACAGATAGCGGTGTAGGTATTTCCATGTTCATACAGATAGAGGTGTAGCTATTTCCATGTTCATACAGATTGTGGTGTAGATATTTCCATGTTCATCTAGATGGCTGTGTAGATATATCCATGTTCATACAGATGGCGGTGAAGATATTTCCATGTTCATACAGATAGCGGTGTAGATATTTCCATGTTCATACAGATTGTTGTGTAGATATTTCCATGTTCATACAGATAGCGGTCTATGTATTTCCATGTTCATACAGATAGCGGTGTAGATATTTCCATGTTCATCCAGATGGCTGTGTAGATATTTCCATGTTCATACAGATAGCGGTGCGGATATTTCCATGTTTATACAGGTAACGGTGTAGATATTTCCATGTTTATACAGATAGCGGTGTAGATATTTCCATGTTTATACAGATAGCGGTGTAGGTATCTCCATGTTTATACAGATAGCGGTGTAGATATCTCCATTTTAATACAGATGGCGGTGTAGATATTTATATGTTCATACAGATGGCGGTGAAGATATCTCCATGTTCATACAGATGGCGGTGTAGATATTTCCATGTTAATAGAGATAGCGGTGTAGATATTTCCATGTGTAAAGAAATAGCTTTGTAGATATTTCCATGTATTTGCAGATAGCTGTGTAGATATTTCCATTTTCATGCAGATAGCGGAGTAGATATTTCCATGTTCAAACAGATAGCGGTGTAAATATTTCCATGTTCATACAGATAGCGGTGTAGATATTTCCATGTTTATACAGATAGCGGTGAAGATGTATGCATGTTTACACAGATAGTGGTGTAGATATTTCCATGTTCATACAGATAGCGGTGTAGATATTTCCATGTTCGTTCAGATGGCTATGTAGATACATCCATGTTCATAAAGATGGCGGTGAAGATATTTCCATCTTCATACAGATAGCGGTGTAGATATTTCCATGTTTATACAGATAGCGGTGAAGTTGTATGCATGTTTGCACAGATAGCGGTGTAGATATTTCCATGTTCATACAGATAGCGGTGTAGATATTTCCATGTTCATACAGATAGCGGTGTAGATATTTCCATGTTCATCCAGAAGGCTGTGTAGATATTTCCATGTTCATACAGATAGCGGTGCTGACAGTTCCATGTTTATACAGGTAGCCGTGTAGATATCTCCATGTTTATACAGATAGCGGTGTAGATATTTCCATGTTTATACAGATAGCGGTGTAGATATTTCCATGTTTATACCGATAGCGGTGTAGATATCTCCATATTAATACAGATGGCGGTGTAGATATTTATATGTTCATACAGGTGGCGGTGTAGATATTTCCATGTTCATACAGATGGCGGTGTAGATATTTCCATGTTTATAGAGATAGCGGTGTAGTTATTTCCATGTGTAAAGAAATAGCTTTGTAGATATTTCCGTGTATATGCAGATAGCTGTGTAGATATTTCCATTTTCATGCAGATAGCGGTGTAGACATTTCCATGTTCAAACAGATAGCAGTGTAGATATTTCCATGTTCATACAGATAGCGCTGTAGATATTTGCATGTTTATACAGATAGCAGTGAAGATGTATGCATGTTTGCACAGATAGCGGTGTAGATATTTCCATGTTCATACAGATAGCGGTGTAGATATTTCCATGTTCATACAGATAGCGTTGTAGATATTTCCATGTTCATCCAGAAGGCTGTGAAGATATTTCCATGTTCATACAGATAGCGGTGCTGATATTTCCATGTTTATATACGTAGCGGTGTAGTTATTTCCATGTTCATACAGATAGCGGTGTAGATATTTCCATGTTTATACAGATAGCGGTGTAGGTATTTCCATGTTTATACAGATAGCGGTGTGGATATCTCCATCTTAATACAGATGGTGGTGTAGATATTTATATGTTCATGCAGATGGCGGTGCAGATACTTCCATGTTCATACCGATGGCGGTGTAGATATTTCTATGTTTATAGAGATAGCGGTGTAGTTATTTCCATGTGTAAAGAAATAGCTCTGTAGATATTTCCATGTATATGCAGATAGCTCTGTAGATATTTCCATTTTCATGCAGATAGCGGTGTAGATATTTCCATGTTCATACAGATAGCGGTGTAGATATTTCCATGTTCATTCAGGTAGCGGTGTAGATATTTCCATGTTCATCCAGATGGCTGTGTAGATATATCCATGCTCATACAGATGGCGGTGAAGATATTTCAATGTTCATACAGATAGCGGTGTAGATCTTTCCATGTTCATACAGATAGCGGTGTAGTTATTTCCATGTTCATACAGATAGAGGTGTAGCTATTTCCATGTTCATACAGATTGCGGTGTAGATATTTCCATGTTCATCTAGATGGCTGTGTAGATATATCCATGTTCATACAGATGGCGGTGAAGATATTTCCATGTTCATACAGATAGCGGTGTAGATATTTCCATGTTCATACAGATAGTGGTGTAGATATTTCGATGTTCATACTGATAGCGGTGTATGTATTTCCATGTTCATACAGATAGCGGTGTAGATATTTCCATGTTCATCCAGATGGCTGTGTAGATATTTCCATGTTCATACAGATAGCGGTGCGGATATTTCCATGTTTATACAGGTAACGGTGTAGATATTTCCATGTTTATACAGATAGCGGTGTAGATATTTCCATGTTTATACAGATAGCGGTGTAGATATCTCCATGTTTATACAGATAGCGGTGAAGATATCTCCATCTTAATACAGATGGCGGTGTAGATATTTATATGTTCATACAGATGGCGGTGAAGATATCTCCATGTTCATACAGATGGCGGTGTAGATATTTCCATGTTAATAGAGATAGCGGTGTAGATATTTCCATGTGTAAAGAAATAGCTTTGTAGATATTTCCATGTATATGCAGATAGCTGTGTAGATATTTCCATTTTCATGCAGATAGCGGAGTAGATATTTCCATGTTCAAACAGATAGCGGTGTAAATATTTCCATGTTCATACAGATAGCGGTGTAGATATTTCCATGTTTATACAGATAGCGGTGAAGATGTATGCATGTTTACACAGATAGTGGTGTAGATATTTCCATGTTCATACAGATAGCGGTGTAGATATTTCCATGTTCGTTCAGATGGCTATGTAGATATATCCATGTTCATACAGATGGCGGTGAAGATATTTCCATGTTCATACAGATAGCGGTGTAGATATTTCCATGTTCATACAGATAGCGGTGTAGATATTTCCATGTTTATACATATAGCGGTGTAGATATTTCCATGTTCATAAAGATAGCGGTGTAGATATTTCCATGTTCATCCAGATGGCTGTGTAGTTATATCCATGTTCATACAGATGGCGGTGAAGATATTTCCATGATCATACAGATAGCGGTGTAGATGTTTCCATGTTCATACAGATAGCGGTGTAGACATTTCCATGTTCATACAGATAGCGGTGTAGCTATTTCAATGTTCATACAGATAGCGGTGTAGATATTTCCATGTTCATCCAGATGGCTGTGTAGATATTTCCATGTTCATACAGATAGCGGTGCTGGTATTTCCATGTTTATACAGGTAGCGGTGTAGATATTCCCATGTGTATACAGATAGCGGTGTAGATATTTCCATGTTTATACACATAGAGGTGAAGATGTATGCATGTTTACACAGTTAGCGGTGCAGATATTTCCTTTTTCATACAGATAGCGGTGTATATATTTCCATGTTCATCCAGATGGCTGTGTAGATATATCCATGTTCATTCAGATGGCGGTGAAGATATTTCCATGTTCATACAGATAGCGGTGTAGCTATTTCCATGTTCATACGGATAGCGGTGTAGATATTTCCATGTTCATGGAGATAGCGGTGTAGATATTTCCAGGTTCATACAGATAGCGGTGCTGATATTTCCATGTTTATACAGGTAGCGGTGTAGATATTTCCATGTTTATACAGATAGCGGTGTAGATATTTCCATGTTTATACAGATAGCGGTGTAGATATTTTCATGTTTCTACAGATGGCGGTGTAGATATCTCCATCTTAATACAGATGGCGGTGTAGATATTTATATGTTCATACAGATGACGGTGCAGATATTTCCATGTTCATACATATGGCGGTGTAGATATTTCCATGTTTATAGAGACTGCGGTGTAGATATTTCCATGTTTAAAGAAATAGCTTTGTAAACATTTCCATGTATATGCAGATAGCTGTGTAGATATTTCCATTTTCATGCAGATAGCGGTGTAGATATTTCCATGTTCAAACAGATAGCTGTGTAGATATTTCCATGTTCATACAGATAGCGGTGAAGATATTTCCATGTTTATACAGATAGCGGTGAAGATGTATGCATGTTAACACAGATAGCAGTGTAGATATTTCCAAGTTAATACAGATAGCGGTGTAGATATTTCCATGTTCATCCAGATGGCTGTGTAGATATATCCATGTTCATACAGATGGCGGTGAAGATATTTCCATGTTCATGCAGATAGCGGTGTAGATATTTCCATGTTTATACAGATAGCGGTGTAGATATCTCCATCTTAATACAGATGGCGGTGTAGAAATTTATATGTTCATACAGAAGGCGGTGCAGATATTTCCATGTTCATTCAGATGGCGGTGTAGATATTTCCATGTTCATTCAGATGGCGGTGTAGATATTTCCATGTGTAAAGAAATAGCTTTGTAGATATTGACATGTACATGCAGAGAGCTGTGTAGATATTTCCATTTTCATGCAGATAGCGGTGTAGATATTTCCATGTTCAAACAGATAGCAGTGTAGATATTTCCATGTTCATACAGATAGCGGTGTAGATATTTCCATGTTTATACAGGTAGCGGTGTAGATATTTCCATGTTTATACAGATAGCGGTGTAGATATTTCCATGTTTATACAGATAGTGGTGTAGATATTTCCATGTTTATACAGATAGCGGTGTAGATATCTCCATCTTAATAGAGATGGCGGTGTAGTTATTTATATGTTCATACAGATGGCGGTGCAGATATTTCCATGTTCATACAGATGGTGGTGTAGATATTTCCCTGTTTATAGAGATAGCGGTGTAGTTATTTCCATGTGTAAAGAAATAGCTTTGTAGATATTTCCGTGTATATGCAGATAGCTGTGTAGATATTTCCGTTTTCATGCAGATAGCGGTGTAGATATTTCCATGTTCAAACAGATAGCGGTGTATATATTTCCATGTTCATACAGATAGCGGTGTAGATATTTCCATGTTTATACAGATAGCGGTGAAGATGTATGCATGTTTGCACAGATAGCGGTGTAGATATTTCCATGTTCATACAGATAGCGGTGTAGATATTTCCATGTTCATACAGATAGCGGTGTAGATATTTCCATGCTCATCCAGAAGGCTGTGTAGATATTTCCATGTTCATACAGATAGTGGTGCTGATATTTCCATGTTTATACAGGTAGCGGTGTAGATATTTCCATGTTTATACAGATAGCGGTGTAGATATTTCCATGTTTATACAGATAGCGGTGTAGATATTTCCATGTATATACAGATAGCGGTGTAGATATCTCCATCTTAATACAGATGGCTGTGTAGATATTTATATGTTCATACAGATGGCGATGCAGATATTTCCATGTTCATACAGATGGCGGTGTAGATATTTCCATGTTTATAGAGATAGCGGTGTAGTTATTTCCACGTGTAAAGAAATAGCTTTGTAGATATTTCCGTGTATATGCAGATAGCTGTGTAGATATTTCCATTTTCATGCAGATAGCGGTGTAGATATTTCCATGTTCAAACAGATAGCGGTGTAGATATTTCCATGTTCATACAGATAGCGGTGTAGATATTTGCATGTTTATACAGATAGCGGTGAAGATGTATGCATGTTTGCACAAATAGCGGTGTAGATATTTCCATGATCATACAGATAGCGGTGTAGATATTTCCATGTTCATACAGATAGCGGTGTAGATATTTCCATGTTCATACAGATAGCGGTGTAGATATCTCCATGTTCATACAGATAGCGGTGTAGATATTTCCATGTTCATCCAGAAGGCTGTGTAGATATTTCCATGTTCATACAGATAGCGGTGCTGATGTTTCCATGTTTATATAGGTAGCGGTGTCGATATTTCCATGTTCATACAGATAGCGGTGTAGATATTTCCATGTTTATACAGATAGCGGTGTAGATATTTCCATGTTTATACAGAAAGCGGTGTGGATATCTCCATCTTAATACAGATGGTGGTGTAGATATTTATATGTTCATGCAGATGGCGGTGCAGATATTTCCATGTTCATACAGATCTCGGTGTAGATATTTCTATGTTTATAGAGATAGCGGTGTAGTTATTTCCATGTGTAAAGAAATAGCTTTGTAGATATTTCCATGTATATGCAGATAGCTCTGTTGATATTTCCATTTTCATGCAGATAGCGGTGTAGATATTTCCATGTTCATACAGATAGCGGTGGAGATATTTCCATGTTTATACAGATAGCGGTGAAGATGTATGCATGTTTACACAGATAGCGGAGTAGATTTTTCCATGTTCATTCAGGTAGCGGTGTAGATATTTCCATGTTCAACCAGATGGCTGTGTAGATATATCCATGTTCATACAGATGGCGGTGAAGATATTTCCATGTTCATACAGATAGCGGTGTAGATCTTTCCATGTTCATACAGATAGCGGTGTAGATATTTCCATGTTCATACAGATAGAGGAGTAGCTATTTCCATGTTCATACAGATTGCGGTGTAGATATTTCCATGTTCATCCAGATGGCTGTGTAGATATATCCATGTTCATACAGATGGCGGTGAAGATATTTCCATGTTCATACAGATAGCGGTGTAGATATTTCCATGTTCATACAGATAGTGGTGTAGATATTTCCATGTTCTTACAGATAGCGGTGTATCTATTTCCATGTTCACACATATAGCGGTGTAGATATTTCCATGTTCATCCAGATGGCTGTGTAGATATTTCCATGTTCATGCAGATAGCGGTGCTGATATTTCCATGTTTATGCAGGTAGCGGTGTAGATATTTCCATGTTTATACAGATAGCGGTGTAGATATTTCCATGTTTATACAGATAGCTGTGTAGATATTTCCATGTTTATACAGATAGCGGTGTAGATATCTCCATCTTAATACAGATGGCGGTGTAGATATTTATATGTTCATACAGATGGCGGTGAAGATATCTCCATGTTCATTCAGATGGCGGTGTAGATATTTCCATGTTAATAGAGATAGCGGTGTAGTTATTTCCATGTGTAAAGAAATAGATTTGTAGATATTTCCATGTATATGCAGATAGCTGTGTAGATATTTCCATTTTCATGAGGATAGCGGAGTAGATATTTCCATGTTCAAAAAGATAGCGGTGTAGATATTTCCATGTTCATAGAGATAGCGGTGTAGATATTTCCATGTTTATACAGATAGCGGTGAAGATGTATGCATGTTTACACAGATAGTGGTGAAGATATTTCCATGTTCATACAGATTGCGGTGTAGATATTTCCATGTTCATTCAGATGGCTATGTAGTTATATCCATGTTCATACAGAAGGCGGTGAAGATATTTCCATGTTCATAGAGATAGCGGTGTAGATATTTCCATGTTCATACAGATAGCAGTGTAGATATTTCCATGTTTATACATATAGCGGTGTAGATATTTCCATGTTCATACATATAGCGGTGTAGATATTTCCATGTTCATCCAGATGGCTGTGTACTTATATCCATGTTAATACAGATGGCGGTGAAGATATTTCCATGATCATACAGATAGCGGTGTAGATATTTCCATGTTCATACAGATAGCGGTGTAGACATTTCCATGTTCATACAGATAGCGGTGTAGCTATTTCCATGTTCATACAGATAGCGGTGTAGATATTTCCATGTTCATCCAGATTCCTGTGTAGATATTTCCATGTTCATACAGATAGTGGTGCTGATATTTCCATGTTTATACAGGTAGCGGTGTAGATATTCCCATGTTTATACAGATAGCGGTGAAGATATTTCCATGTTTATACAGGTAGAGGTGAATATGTATGCATGTTTACACAGTTAGCGGTGCAGATATTTCCATGTTCATACAGATGGCGGTGTAGATATTTCTATGTTCATCCAGATGGCTGTGTAGATATATCCATGTTCATTCAGATGGCGGTGAAGATATTTCCATGTTCAGACAGATAGCGGTGTAGATATTTCCATGTTCATTGACATAGCGGTGTAGATATTTCCAGGTTCATACAGATAGCGGTGCTGATATTTCCATGTTTATACAGGTAGCGGTGTAGATATTTCCATGTTTATACAGATAGCGGTGTAGATATTTCCATGTTTATACAGATAGCGGTGTAGATATTTTCATGTTTCTACAGATGGCGGTGTAGATATCTCCATCTTAATACAGATGGAGGTGTAGATATTTTTATGTTCATACAGATGACGGTGCAGATATTTCCATGTTCATACAGATGGCGGTGTAGATATTTCCATGTTTATAGAGACTGCGGTGTAGATATTTCCATGTTTAAAGAAATAGCTTTGTAAACATTTCCATGTATATGCAGATAGCTGTGTAGATATTTCCATTTTCATGCAGATAGCGGTGTAGATATTTCCATGTTCAAACAGATAGCTGTGTAGATATTTCCATGTTCATACAGATAGCGGTGAAGATATTTCCATGTTTATACAGATAGCGGTGAAGATGTATGCATGTTAACACAGATAGAAGTGTAGATATTTCCAAGTTCATACAGATAGCGGTGTAGATATTTCCATGTTCATCCAGATGGCTGTGTAGATATATCCATGTTCATACAGATGGCGGTGAAGATATTTCCATGTTCATGCAGATAGCGGTGTAGATATTTCCATGTTTATACAGATAGCGGTGTAGATATCTCCATCTTAATACAGATGGCGGTGTAGAAATTTATATGTTCATAAAGATGGCGGTGCAGATATTTCCATGTTCATTCAGATGGCGGTGTAGATATTTCCATGTTCATTCAGATGGCGGTGTAGATATTTCCATGTGTAAAGAAATAGCTTTGAAGATATTTGCATGTACATGCAGAGAGCTGTGTAGATATTTCCATTTTCATGCAGATAGCGGTGTAGATATTTCCATGTTCAAACAGATAGCAGTGTAGATATTTCCATGTTCATACAGATAGCGGTGTAGATATTTCCATGTTTATACAGGTAGCGGTGTAGATATTTCCATGTTTATACAGATAGCGGTGTAGATATTTCCATGTTTATACAGATAGCGGTGTAGATATTTCCATGTTTATACAGATAGCGGTGTAGATATCTCCATCTTAATAGAGATGGCGGTGTAGTTATTTATATGTTCATACAGATGGCGGTGCAGATATTTCCATGTTCATACAGATGGTGGTGTAGATATTTCCATGTTTATAGAGATAGCGGTGTAGTTATTTCCATGTGTAAAGAAATAGCTTTGTAGATATTTCCGTGTATATGCAGATAGCTGTGTAGATATTTCCATTTTCATGCAGATAGCGGTGTAGATATTTCCATGTTCAAACAGATAGCGGTGTATATATTTCCATGTTCATACAGATAGCGGTGTAGATATTTCCATGTTTATACAGATAGCGGTGAAGATGTATGCATTTTTGCACAGATAGCGGTGTAGATATTTCCATGTTCATACAGATAGCGGTGTAGATATTTCCATGTTCATACAGATAGCGGTGTAGATATTTCCATGCTCATCCAGAAGGCTGTGTAGATATTTCCATGTTCATACAGATAGTGGTGCTGATATTTCCATGTTTATACAGGTAGCGGTGTAGATATTTCCATGTTTATACAGATAGCGGTGTAGATATTTCCATGTTTATACAGATAGCGGTGTAGATATTTCCATGTATATACAGATAGCGGTGTAGATATCTCCATCTTAATACAGATGGCGGTGTAGATATTTATATGTTCATACAGATGGCGGTGCAGATATTTCCATGTTCATACAGATGGCGGTGTAGATATTTCCATGTTTATAGAGATAGCGGTGTAGTTATTTCCACGTGTAAAGAAATAGCTTTGTAGATATTTCCGTGTATATGCAGATAGCTGTGTAGATATTTCCATTTTCATGCAGATAGCGGTGTAGATATTTCCATGTTCAAACAGATAGCGGTGTAGATATTTCCATGTTCATACAGATAGCGGTGTAGATATTTGCATGTTTATACAGATAGCGGTGAAGTTGTATGCATGTTTGCACAAATAGCGGTGTAGATATTTCCATGATCATACAGATAGCGGTGTAGATATTTCCATGTTCATACAGATAGCGGTGTAGATATTTCCATGTTCATACAGATAGCGGTGTAGATATCTCCATGTTCATACAGATAGCGGTGTAGATATTTCCATGTTCATCCAGAAGGCTGTGTAGATATTTCCATGTTCATACAGATAGCGGTGCTGATGTTTCCATGTTTATATAGGTAGCGGTGTCGATATTTCCATGTTCATACAGATAGCGGTGTAGATATTTCCATGTTTATACAGATAGCGGTGTAGATATTTCCATGTTTATACAGAAAGCGGTGTGGATATCTCCATCTTAATACAGATGGTGGTGTAGATATTTATATGTTCATGCAGATGGCGGTGCAGATATTTCCGTGTTCATACAGATCTCGGTGTAGATATTTCTATGTTTATAGAGATAGCGGTGTAGTTATTTCCATGTGTAAAGAAATAGCTTTGTAGATATTTCCATGTATATGCAGATAGCTCTGTTGATATTTCCATTTTCATGCAGATAGCGGTGTAGATATTTCCATGTTCATACAGATAGCGGTGGAGATATTTCCATGTTTATACAGATAGCGGTGAAGATGTATGCATGTTTACACAGATAGCGGTGTAGATTTTTCCATGTTCATTCAGGTAGCGGTGTAGATATTTCCATGTTCATCCAGATGGCTGTGTAGATATATCCATGTTCATACAGATGGCGGTGAAGATATTTCCATGTTCATACAGATAGCGGTGTAGATCTTTCCATGTTCATACAGATAGCGGTGTAGATATTTCCATGTTCATACAGATAGAGGAGTAGCTATTTCCATGTTCATACAGATTGCGGTGTAGATATTTCCATGTTCATCCAGATGGCTGTGTAGATATATCCATGTTCATACAGATGGCGGTGAAGGTATTTCCATGTTTATACAGATAGCGGTGTAGATATCTCCATCTTAATACAGATGGCGGTGTAGATATTTATATGTTCATACAGATGGCGGTGAAGATATCTCCATGTTCATACAGATGGCGGTGTAGATATTTCCATGTTAATAGAGATAGCGCTGTAGTTATTTCCATGTGTAAAGAAATAGATTTGTAGATATTTCCATGTATATGCAGATAGCTGTGTAGATATTTCCATTTTCATGCAGATAGCGGAGTAGATATTTCCATGTTCAAAAAGATAGCGGTGTAGATATTTCCATGTTCATAGAGATAGCGGTGTAGATATTTCCATGTTTATACAGATAGCGGTGAAGATGTATGCATGTTTACACAGATAGTGGTGAAGATATTTCCATGTTCATACAGATTGCGGTGTAGATATTTCCATGTTCATTCAGATGGCTATGTAGATATATCCATGTTCATACAGAAGGCGGTGAAGATATTTCCATGTTCATAGAGATAGCGGTGTAGATATTTCCATGTTCATACAGATAGAAGTGTAGATATTTCCATGTTTATACATATAGCGGTGTAGATATTTCCATGTTCATACATATAGCGGTGTAGATATTTCCATGTTCATCCAGATGGCTGTGTAGTTATATCCATGTTAATACAGATGGCGGTGAAGATATTTCCATGATCATACAGATAGCGGTGTAGATATTTCCATGTTCATACAGATAGCGGTGTAGACATTTCCATGTTCATACAGATTGCGGTGTAGATATTTCCATGTTCATACAGATAGCGGTGTAGATATTTCCATGTTCATCCAGATTCCTGTGTAGATATTTCCATGTTCATACAGATAGTGGTGCTGATATTTCCATGTTTATACAGGTAGCGGTGTAGATATTCCCATGTTTATACAGATAGCGGTGAAGATATTTCCATGTTTATACAGGTAGAGGTGAAGATGTATGCATGTTTACACAGTTAGCGGTGCAGATATTTCCATGTTCATACAGATGCCGGTGTAGATATTTCCATGTTCATCCAGATGGCTGTGTAGATATATCCATGTTCATTCAGATGGCGGTGAAGATATTTCCATGTTCTTACAGATAGCGGTGTAGATATTTCCATGTTCATAGAGATAGCACTGTAGATATTTCCATGTTCATACAGATAGCGGTGCTGATATTTCCATGTTTATACAGGTAGCGGTGTAGATATTTCCATGTTTATACAGATAGCGGTGTAGATATTTCCATGTTTATACAGACAGCGGTGTAGATATTTTCATGTTTATACAGATAGCGGTGTAGATAACTCCACCTTAATACAGATGGCGGTGTAGATATTTATATGTTCATACAGATGGCGGTGCAGATATTTCCATGTTCATACAGATGGCGGTGTAGATATTTCCATGTTTATAGAGACTGCGGTGTAGATATTTCCATGTGTAAAGAAATAGCTTTGTAAATATTTCCATGTATATGCAGATAGCTGTGTAGATATTTCCATTTTCATGCAGATAGCGGTGTAGATATTTCCATGTCCAAACAGATAGCTGTGTAGATATTTCCATGTTCATACAGATAGCGGTGTAGATGTTTCCATGTTTATACAGATAGCGGTGAAGATGTATGCATGTTAACACAGATAGCGGTGTAGATATTTCCAAGTTCATACATATAGCGGTATAGATATTTCCATGTTCATCCAGATGGCTGTGTAGATATGTCCATGTTCATACAGATGGCGGTGAAGTTATTTCCATGTTCATACAGATAGCGGTGTAGATATTTCCATGTTCATACAGATAGCGGTGTAGCTATTTCCATGTTCATACAGATAGCGGTGTAGATATATCCATGTTCATCCAGATGGGTGTGTAGATAAATTCATGTTCATACAGATGGCGGTGAAGATATTTCCATGTTCATACAGATAGCGGTTTAGATATTTCCATGTTTATACAGATATCGGTGTAGATATTTCCATGTTTATACAGATAGCGGAGTAGATATCTCCATCTTAATACAGATGGAGGTGTAGATATTTATATGATCATACAGATGGCGGTGCAGATATTTCCATGTTCATACAGATGGTGGTGTAGATATTTCCATGTTTATAGAGATAGCGGTCTAGTTATTTCCATGTGTAAAGAGATAGCTGTATAGATATTTCCATGTATATGCAGATAGCTTTGTAGATATTTCCATTTTCATGCAGATAGCGGTGTAGATATTTCCATGTTCAAACAGATAGCGGTGTAGATATTTCCATGTTCATACAGATAGCAGTGTAGATATTTCCATGTTTAAACAGATAGTGGTGAAGATGTATACATGTTTACACAGATAGCGGTGTAGATATTTCCATGCTCATACAGATAGCGGTGTAGATATTTCCGTGTTCATCCAGATGGCTGTGTAGATATATCCATGTTCATACAGATGGCGGTGAAGATATTTCCATGTTCATACAGATAGCGGTGTAGATATTTCCATGTTCATCCAGAAGGCTGTGAAGATATTTCCATGTTCATACAGATAGCGATGCTGATATTTCCATGTTTATATAGGTAGCGGTGTAGATATTTCTATGTTGATACAGATAGCGGTGTAGATATTTCCATGTTCAAACAGATAGCTGTGTAGATATTTCCATGTTCATACAGATAGCGGTGAAGATATTTCCATGTTTATACAGATAGCGGTGAAGATGTATGCATGTTAACACAGATAGCAGTGTAGATATTTCCAAGTTCATACAGATAGCGGTGTAGATATTTCCATGTTCATCCAGATGGCTGTGTAGATATATCCATGTTCATACAGATGGCGGTGAAGATATTTCCATGTTCATGCAGATAGCGGTGTAGATATTTCCATGTTTATACAGATAGCGGTGTAGATATCTCCATCTTAATACAGATGGCGGTGTAGAAATTTATATGTTCATAAAGATGGCGGTGCAGATATTTCCATGTTCATTCAGATGGCGGTGTAGATATTTCCATGTTCATTCAGATGGCGGTGTAGATATTTCCATGTGTAAAGAAATAGCTTTGAAGATATTGACATGTACATGCAGAGAGCTGTGTAGATATTTCCATTTTCATGCAGATAGCGGTGTAGATATTTCCATGTTCAAACAGATAGCAGTGTAGATATTTCCATGTTCATACAGATAGCGGTGTAGATATTTCCATGTTTATACAGGTAGCGGTGTAGATATTTCCATGTTTATACAGATAGCGGTGTAGATATTTCCATGTTTATACAGATAGCGGTGTAGATATTTCCATGTTTATACAGATAGCGGTGTAGATATCTCCATCTTAATAGAGATGGCGGTGCAGTTATTTATATGTTCATACAGATGGCGGTGCAGATATTTCCATGTTCATACAGATGGTGGTGTAGATATTTCCATGTTTATAGAGATAGCGGTGTAGTTATTTCCATGTGTAAAGAAATATCTTTGTAGATATTTCCGTGTATATGCAGATAGGTGTGTAGATATTTCCATTTTCATGCAGATAGCGGTGTAGATATTTCCATGTTCAAACAGATAGCGGTGTATATATTTCCATGTTCATACAGATAGCGGTGTAGATATTTCCATGTTTATACAGATAGCGGTGAAGATGTATGCATTTTTGCACAGATAGCGGTGTAGATATTTCCATGTTCATACAGATAGCGGTGTAGATATTTCCATGTTCATACAGATAGCGGTGTAGATATTTCCATGCTCATCCAGAAGGCTGTGTAGATATTTCCATGTTCATACAGATAGTGGTGCTGATATTTCCATGTTTATACAGGTTGCGGTGTAGATATTTCCATGTTTATACAGATAGCGGTGTAGATATTTCCATGTTTATACAGATAGCGGTGTAGATATTTCCATGTATATACAGATAGCGGTGTAGATATCTCCATCTTAATACAGATGGCGGTGTAGATATTTATATGTTCATACAGATGGCGGTGCAGATATTTCCATGTTCATACAGATGGCGGTGTAGATATTTCCATGTTTATAGAGATAGCGGTGTAGTTATTTCCACGTGTAAAGAAATAGCTTTGTAGATATTTCCGTGTATATGCAGATAGCTGTGTAGATATTTCCATTTTCATGCAGATAGCGGTGTAGATATTTCCATGTTCAAACAGATAGCGGTGTAGATATTTCCATGTTCATACAGATAGCGGTGTAGATATTTGCATGTTTATACAGATAGCGGTGAAGTTGTATGCATGTTTGCACAAATAGCGGTGTAGATATTTCCATGATCATACAGATAGCGGTGTAGATATTTCCATGTTCATACAGATAGCGGTGTAGATATTTCCATGTTCATACAGATAGCGGTGTAGATATCTCCATGTTCATACAGATAGCGGTGTAGATATTTCCATGTTCATCCAGAAGGCTGTGTAGATATTTCCATGTTCATACAGATAGCGGTGCTGATGTTTCCATGTTTATATAGGTAGCGGTGTCGATATTTCCATGTTCATACAGATAGCGGTGTAGATATTTCCATGTTTATACAGATAGCGGTGTAGATATTTCCATGTTTATACAGAAAGCGGTGTGGATATCTCCATCTTAATACAGATGGTGGTGTAGATATTTATATGTTCATGCAGATGGCGGTGCAGATATTTCCGTGTTCATACAGATCTCGGTGTAGATATTTCTATGTTTATAGAGATAGCGGTGTAGTTATTTCCATGTGTAAAGAAATAGCTTTGTAGATATTTCCATGTATATGCAGATAGCTCTGTTGATATTTCCATTTTCATGCAGATAGCGGTGTAGATATTTCCATGTTCATACAGATAGCGGTGGAGATATTTCCATGTTTATACAGATAGCGGTGAAGATGTATGCATGTTTACACAGATAGCGGTGTAGATTTTTCCATGTTCATTCAGGTAGCGGTGTAGATATTTCCATGTTCATCCAGATGGCTGTGTAGATATATCCATGTTCATACAGATGGCGGTGAAGATATTTCCATGTTCATACAGATAGCGGTGTAGATCTTTCCATGTTCATACAGATAGCGGTGTAGATATTTCCATGTTCATACAGATAGAGGAGTAGCTATTTCCATGTTCATACAGATTGCGGTGTAGATATTTCCATGTTCATCCAGATGGCTGTGTAGATATATCCATGTTCATACAGATGGCGGTGAAGGTATTTCCATGTTTATACAGATAGCGGTGTAGATATCTCCATCTTAATACAGATGGCGGTGTAGATATTTATATGTTCATACAGATGGCGGTGAAGATATCTCCATGTTCATACAGATGGCGGTGTAGATATTTCCATGTTAATAGAGATAGCGCTGTAGTTATTTCCATGTGTAAAGAAATAGATTTGTAGATATTTCCATGTATATGCAGATAGCTGTGTAGATATTTCCATTTTCATGCAGATAGCGGAGTAGATATTTCCATGTTCAAAAAGATAGCGGTGTAGATATTTCCATGTTCATAGAGATAGCGGTGTAGATATTTCCATGTTTATACAGATAGCGGTGAAGATGTATGCATGTTTACACAGATAGTGGTGAAGATATTTCCATGTTCATACAGATTGCGGTGTAGATATTTCCATGTTCATTCAGATGGCTATGTAGATATATCCATGTTCATACAGAAGGCGGTGAAGATATTTCCATGTTCATAGAGATAGCGGTGTAGATATTTCCATGTTCATACAGATAGAAGTGTAGATATTTCCATGTTTATACATATAGCGGTGTAGATATTTCCATGTTCATACATATAGCGGTGTAGATATTTCCATGTTCATCCAGATGGCTGTGTAGTTATATCCATGTTAATACAGATGGCGGTGAAGATATTTCCATGATCATACAGATAGCGGTGTAGGTATTTCCATGTTCATACAGATAGCGGTGTAGACATTTCCATGTTCATACAGATTGCGGTGTAGCTATTTCCATGTTCATACAGATAGCGGTGTAGATATTTCCATGTTCATCCAGATTCCTGTGTAGATATTTCCATGTTCATACAGATAGTGGTGCTGATATTTCCATGTTTATACAGGTAGCGGTGTAGATATTCCCATGTTTATACAGATAGCGGTGAAGATATTTCCATGTTTATACAGGTAGAGGTGAAGATGTATGCATGTTTACACAGTTAGCGGTGCAGATATTTCCATGTTCATACAGATGCCGGTGTAGATATTTCCATGTTCATCCAGATGGCTGTGTAGATATATCCATGTTCATTCAGATGGCGGTGAAGATATTTCCATGTTCTTACAGATAGCGGTGTAGATATTTCCATGTTCATAGAGATAGCACTGTAGATATTTCCATGTTCATACAGATAGCGGTGCTGATATTTCCATGTTTATACAGGTAGCGGTGTAGATATTTCCATGTTTATACAGATAGCGGTGTAGATATTTCCATGTTTATACAGACAGCGGTGTAGATATTTTCATGTTTATACAGATAGCGGTGTAGATAACTCCACCTTAATACAGATGGCGGTGTAGATATTTATATGTTCATACAGATGGCGGTGCAGATATTTCCATGTTCATACAGATGGCGGTGTAGATATTTCCATGTTTATAGAGACTGCGGTGTAGATATTTCCATGTGTAAAGAAATAGCTTTGTAAATATTTCCATGTATATGCAGATAGCTGTGTAGATATTTCCATTTTCATGCAGATAGCGGTGTAGATATTTCCATGTCCAAACAGATAGCTGTGTAGATATTTCCATGTTCATACAGATAGCGGTGTAGATGTTTCCATGTTTATACAGATAGCGGTGAAGATGTATGCATGTTAACACAGATAGCGGTGTAGATATTTCCAAGTTCATACATATAGCGGTATAGATATTTCCATGTTCATCCAGATGGCTGTGTAGATATGTCCATGTTCATACAGATGGCGGTGAAGTTATTTCCATGTTCATACAGATAGCGGTGTAGATATTTCCATGTTCATACAGATAGCGGTGTAGCTATTTCCATGTTCATACAGATAGCGGTGTAGATATATCCATGTTCATCCAGATGGGTGTGTAGATAAATTCATGTTCATACAGATGGCGGTGAAGATATTTCCATGTTCATACAGATAGCGGTTTAGATATTTCCATGTTTATACAGATATCGGTGTAGATATTTCCATGTTTATACAGATAGCGGAGTAGATATCTCCATCTTAATACAGATGGAGGTGTAGATATTTATATGATCATACAGATGGCGGTGCAGATATTTCCATGTTCATACAGATGGTGGTGTAGATATTTCCATGTTTATAGAGATAGCGGTCTAGTTATTTCCATGTGTAAAGAGATAGCTGTATAGATATTTCCATGTATATGCAGATAGCTTTGTAGATATTTCCATTTTCATGCAGATAGCGGTGTAGATATTTCCATGTTCAAACAGATAGCGGTGTAGATATTTCCATGTTCATACAGATAGCAGTGTAGATATTTCCATGTTTAAACAGATAGTGGTGAAGATGTATACATGTTTACACAGATAGCGGTGTAGATATTTCCATGCTCATACAGATAGCGGTGTAGATATTTCCGTGTTCATCCAGATGGCTGTGTAGATATATCCATGTTCATACAGATGGCGGTGAAGATATTTCCATGTTCATACAGATAGCGGTGTAGATATTTCCATGTTCATCCAGAAGGCTGTGAAGATATTTCCATGTTCATACAGATAGCGGTGCTGATATTTCCATGTTTATATAGGTAGCGGTGTAGATATTTCTATGTTGATACAGATAGCGGTGTAGATATTTCCATGTTTATACAGATGGCGGTGTAGGTATTTCCATGTTTATACAGATAGCTGTGTGGATATCCCAATCTTAATACAGATGGTGGTGTAGATATTTATATGTTCATGCAGATGGCGGTGCAGATACTTCCATGTTCATATAGATGGCGGTGTAGATATTTCTATGTTTATAGAGATAGCGGTGTAGTTATTTCCATGTGTAAAGAAATAACTTTGTAGATATTTCCATGTATATGCAGATAGCTCTGTAGATATTTCCATTTTCATGCAGATAGCGGTGTAGATATTTCCATGTTCATACAGATAGCGGTGTAGATATTTCCATGTTTATACAGATAGCGGTGAAGATGTATGCATGTTTACACAGATAGTGGTGTAGATATTTCCATGTTCATACAGATAGCGGTGTAGATATTTCCATGTTCGTTCAGATGGCTATGTAGATATATCCATGTTCATACAGATGGCGGTGAAGATATTTCCATGTTCATACAGATAGCGGTGTAGATATTTCCATGTTCATACAGATAGCGGTGTAGATATTTCTATGTTTATACATATAGCGGTGTAGATATTTCCATGTTCATAAAGATAGCGGTGTAGATATTTCCATGTTCATCCAGAGGGCTGTGTAGTTATATCCATGTTCATACAGATGGCGGTGAAGATATTTCCATGATCATACAGATAGCGGTCTATGTATTTCCATGTTCATACAGATAGCGGTGTAGATATTTCCATGTTCATCCAGATGGCTGTGTAGATATTTCCATGTTCATACAGATAGCGGTGCGGATATTTCCATGTTTATACAGGTAACGGTGTAGATATTTCCATGTTTATACAGATAGCGGTGTAGATATTTCCATGTTTATACAGATAGCGGTGTAGGTATCTCCATGTTTATACAGATAGCGGTGTAGATATCTCCATTTTAATACAGATGGCGGTGTAGATATTTATATGTTCATACAGATGGCGGTGAAGATATCTCCATGTTCATACAGATGGCGGTGTAGATATTTCCATGTTAATAGAGATAGCGGTGTAGATATTTCCATGTGTAAAGAAATAGCTTTGTAGATATTTCCATGTATTTGCAGATAGCTGTGTAGATATTTCCATTTTCATGCAGATAGCGGAGTAGATATTTCCATGTTCAAACAGATAGCGGTGTAAATATTTCCATGTTCATACAGATAGCGGTGTAGATATTTCCATGTTTATACAGATAGCGGTGAAGATGTATGCATGTTTACACAGATAGTGGTGTAGATATTTCCATGTTCATACAGATAGCGGTGTAGATATTTCCATGTTCGTTCAGATGGCTATGTAGATACATCCATGTTCATAAAGATGGCGGTGAAGATATTTCCATCTTCATACAGATAGCGGTGTAGATATTTCCATGTTTATACAGATAGCGGTGAAGTTGTATGCATGTTTGCACAGATAGCGGTGTAGATATTTCCATGTTCATACAGATAGCGGTGTAGATATTTCCATGTTCATACAGATAGCGGTGTAGATATTTCCATGTTCATCCAGAAGGCTGTGTAGATATTTCCATGTTCATACAGATAGCGGTGCTGACAGTTCCATGTTTATACAGGTAGCCGTGTAGATATCTCCATGTTTATACAGATAGCGGTGTAGATATTTCCATGTTTATACAGATAGCGGTGTAGATATTTCCATGTTTATACCGATAGCGGTGTAGATATCTCCATATTAATACAGATGGCGGTGTAGATATTTATATGTTCATACAGGTGGCGGTGTAGATATTTCCATGTTCATACAGATGGCGGTGTAGATATTTCCATGTTTATAGAGATAGCGGTGTAGTTATTTCCATGTGTAAAGAAATAGCTTTGTAGATATTTCCGTGTATATGCAGATAGCTGTGTAGATATTTCCATTTTCATGCAGATAGCGGTGTAGACATTTCCATGTTCAAACAGATAGCAGTGTAGATATTTCCATGTTCATACAGATAGCGCTGTAGATATTTGCATGTTTATACAGATAGCAGTGAAGATGTATGCATGTTTGCACAGATAGCGGTGTAGATATTTCCATGTTCATACAGATAGCGGTGTAGATATTTCCATGTTCATACAGATAGCGTTGTAGATATTTCCATGTTCATCCAGAAGGCTGTGAAGATATTTCCATGTTCATACAGATAGCGGTGCTGATATTTCCATGTTTATATACGTAGCGGTGTAGTTATTTCCATGTTCATACAGATAGCGGTGTAGATATTTCCATGTTTATACAGATAGCGGTGTAGGTATTTCCATGTTTATACAGATAGCGGTGTGGATATCTCCATCTTAATACAGATGGTGGTGTAGATATTTATATGTTCATGCAGATGGCGGTGCAGATACTTCCATGTTCATACCGATGGCGGTGTAGATATTTCTATGTTTATAGAGATAGCGGTGTAGTTATTTCCATGTGTAAAGAAATAGCTCTGTAGATATTTCCATGTATATGCAGATAGCTCTGTAGATATTTCCATTTTCATGCAGATAGCGGTGTAGATATTTCCATGTTCATACAGATAGCGGTGTAGATATTTCCATGTTCATTCAGGTAGCGGTGTAGATATTTCCATGTTCATCCAGATGGCTGTGTAGATATATCCATGCTCATACAGATGGCGGTGAAGATATTTCAATGTTCATACAGATAGCGGTGTAGATCTTTCCATGTTCATACAGATAGCGGTGTAGTTATTTCCATGTTCATACAGATAGAGGTGTAGCTATTTCCATGTTCATACAGATTGCGGTGTAGATATTTCCATGTTCATCTAGATGGCTGTGTAGATATATCCATGTTCATACAGATGGCGGTGAAGATATTTCCATGTTCATACAGATAGCGGTGTAGATATTTCCATGTTCATACAGATAGTGGTGTAGATATTTCGATGTTCATACTGATAGCGGTGTATGTATTTCCATGTTCATACAGATAGCGGTGTAGATATTTCCATGTTCATCCAGATGGCTGTGTAGATATTTCCATGTTCATACAGATAGCGGTGCGGATATTTCCATGTTTATACAGGTAACGGTGTAGATATTTCCATGTTTATACAGATAGCGGTGTAGATATTTCCATGTTTATACAGATAGCGGTGTAGATATCTCCATGTTTATACAGATAGCGGTGAAGATATCTCCATCTTAATACAGATGGCGGTGTAGATATTTATATGTTCATACAGATGGCGGTGAAGATATCTCCATGTTCATACAGATGGCGGTGTAGATATTTCCATGTTAATAGAGATAGCGGTGTAGATATTTCCATGTGTAAAGAAATAGCTTTGTAGATATTTCCATGTATATGCAGATAGCTGTGTAGATATTTCCATTTTCATGCAGATAGCGGAGTAGATATTTCCATGTTCAAACAGATAGCGGTGTAAATATTTCCATGTTCATACAGATAGCGGTGTAGATATTTCCATGTTTATACAGATAGCGGTGAAGATGTATGCATGTTTACACAGATAGTGGTGTAGATATTTCCATGTTCATACAGATAGCGGTGTAGATATTTCCATGTTCGTTCAGATGGCTATGTAGATATATCCATGTTCATACAGATGGCGGTGAAGATATTTCCATGTTCATACAGATAGCGGTGTAGATATTTCCATGTTCATACAGATAGCGGTGTAGATATTTCCATGTTTATACATATAGCGGTGTAGATATTTCCATGTTCATAAAGATAGCGGTGTAGATATTTCCATGTTCATCCAGATGGCTGTGTAGTTATATCCATGTTCATACAGATGGCGGTGAAGATATTTCCATGATCATACAGATAGCGGTGTAGATGTTTCCATGTTCATACAGATAGCGGTGTAGACATTTCCATGTTCATACAGATAGCGGTGTAGCTATTTCAATGTTCATACAGATAGCGGTGTAGATATTTCCATGTTCATCCAGATGGCTGTGTAGATATTTCCATGTTCATACAGATAGCGGTGCTGGTATTTCCATGTTTATACAGGTAGCGGTGTAGATATTCCCATGTGTATACAGATAGCGGTGTAGATATTTCCATGTTTATACACATAGAGGTGAAGATGTATGCATGTTTACACAGTTAGCGGTGCAGATATTTCCTTTTTCATACAGATAGCGGTGTATATATTTCCATGTTCATCCAGATGGCTGTGTAGATATATCCATGTTCATTCAGATGGCGGTGAAGATATTTCCATGTTCATACAGATAGCGGTGTAGCTATTTCCATGTTCATACGGATAGCGGTGTAGATATTTCCATGTTCATGGAGATAGCGGTGTAGATATTTCCAGGTTCATACAGATAGCGGTGCTGATATTTCCATGTTTATACAGGTAGCGGTGTAGATATTTCCATGTTTATACAGATAGCGGTGTAGATATTTCCATGTTTATACAGATAGCGGTGTAGATATTTTCATGTTTCTACAGATGGCGGTGTAGATATCTCCATCTTAATACAGATGGCGGTGTAGATATTTATATGTTCATACAGATGACGGTGCAGATATTTCCATGTTCATACATATGGCGGTGTAGATATTTCCATGTTTATAGAGACTGCGGTGTAGATATTTCCATGTTTAAAGAAATAGCTTTGTAAACATTTCCATGTATATGCAGATAGCTGTGTAGATATTTCCATTTTCATGCAGATAGCGGTGTAGATATTTCCATGTTCAAACAGATAGCTGTGTAGATATTTCCATGTTCATACAGATAGCGGTGAAGATATTTCCATGTTTATACAGATAGCGGTGAAGATGTATGCATGTTAACACAGATAGCAGTGTAGATATTTCCAAGTTAATACAGATAGCGGTGTAGATATTTCCATGTTCATCCAGATGGCTGTGTAGATATATCCATGTTCATACAGATGGCGGTGAAGATATTTCCATGTTCATGCAGATAGCGGTGTAGATATTTCCATGTTTATACAGATAGCGGTGTAGATATCTCCATCTTAATACAGATGGCGGTGTAGAAATTTATATGTTCATACAGAAGGCGGTGCAGATATTTCCATGTTCATTCAGATGGCGGTGTAGATATTTCCATGTTCATTCAGATGGCGGTGTAGATATTTCCATGTGTAAAGAAATAGCTTTGTAGATATTGACATGTACATGCAGAGAGCTGTGTAGATATTTCCATTTTCATGCAGATAGCGGTGTAGATATTTCCATGTTCAAACAGATAGCAGTGTAGATATTTCCATGTTCATACAGATAGCGGTGTAGATATTTCCATGTTTATACAGGTAGCGGTGTAGATATTTCCATGTTTATACAGATAGCGGTGTAGATATTTCCATGTTTATACAGATAGTGGTGTAGATATTTCCATGTTTATACAGATAGCGGTGTAGATATCTCCATCTTAATAGAGATGGCGGTGTAGTTATTTATATGTTCATACAGATGGCGGTGCAGATATTTCCATGTTCATACAGATGGTGGTGTAGATATTTCCCTGTTTATAGAGATAGCGGTGTAGTTATTTCCATGTGTAAAGAAATAGCTTTGTAGATATTTCCGTGTATATGCAGATAGCTGTGTAGATATTTCCGTTTTCATGCAGATAGCGGTGTAGATATTTCCATGTTCAAACAGATAGCGGTGTATATATTTCCATGTTCATACAGATAGCGGTGTAGATATTTCCATGTTTATACAGATAGCGGTGAAGATGTATGCATGTTTGCACAGATAGCGGTGTAGATATTTCCATGTTCATACAGATAGCGGTGTAGATATTTCCATGTTCATACAGATAGCGGTGTAGATATTTCCATGCTCATCCAGAAGGCTGTGTAGATATTTCCATGTTCATACAGATAGTGGTGCTGATATTTCCATGTTTATACAGGTAGCGGTGTAGATATTTCCATGTTTATACAGATAGCGGTGTAGATATTTCCATGTTTATACAGATAGCGGTGTAGATATTTCCATGTATATACAGATAGCGGTGTAGATATCTCCATCTTAATACAGATGGCTGTGTAGATATTTATATGTTCATACAGATGGCGATGCAGATATTTCCATGTTCATACAGATGGCGGTGTAGATATTTCCATGTTTATAGAGATAGCGGTGTAGTTATTTCCACGTGTAAAGAAATAGCTTTGTAGATATTTCCGTGTATATGCAGATAGCTGTGTAGATATTTCCATTTTCATGCAGATAGCGGTGTAGATATTTCCATGTTCAAACAGATAGCGGTGTAGATATTTCCATGTTCATACAGATAGCGGTGTAGATATTTGCATGTTTATACAGATAGCGGTGAAGATGTATGCATGTTTGCACAAATAGCGGTGTAGATATTTCCATGATCATACAGATAGCGGTGTAGATATTTCCATGTTCATACAGATAGCGGTGTAGATATTTCCATGTTCATACAGATAGCGGTGTAGATATCTCCATGTTCATACAGATAGCGGTGTAGATATTTCCATGTTCATCCAGAAGGCTGTGTAGATATTTCCATGTTCATACAGATAGCGGTGCTGATGTTTCCATGTTTATATAGGTAGCGGTGTCGATATTTCCATGTTCATACAGATAGCGGTGTAGATATTTCCATGTTTATACAGATAGCGGTGTAGATATTTCCATGTTTATACAGAAAGCGGTGTGGATATCTCCATCTTAATACAGATGGTGGTGTAGATATTTATATGTTCATGCAGATGGCGGTGCAGATATTTCCATGTTCATACAGATCTCGGTGTAGATATTTCTATGTTTATAGAGATAGCGGTGTAGTTATTTCCATGTGTAAAGAAATAGCTTTGTAGATATTTCCATGTATATGCAGATAGCTCTGTTGATATTTCCATTTTCATGCAGATAGCGGTGTAGATATTTCCATGTTCATACAGATAGCGGTGGAGATATTTCCATGTTTATACAGATAGCGGTGAAGATGTATGCATGTTTACACAGATAGCGGAGTAGATTTTTCCATGTTCATTCAGGTAGCGGTGTAGATATTTCCATGTTCAACCAGATGGCTGTGTAGATATATCCATGTTCATACAGATGGCGGTGAAGATATTTCCATGTTCATACAGATAGCGGTGTAGATCTTTCCATGTTCATACAGATAGCGGTGTAGATATTTCCATGTTCATACAGATAGAGGAGTAGCTATTTCCATGTTCATACAGATTGCGGTGTAGATATTTCCATGTTCATCCAGATGGCTGTGTAGATATATCCATGTTCATACAGATGGCGGTGAAGATATTTCCATGTTCATACAGATAGCGGTGTAGATATTTCCATGTTCATACAGATAGTGGTGTAGATATTTCCATGTTCTTACAGATAGCGGTGTATCTATTTCCATGTTCACACATATAGCGGTGTAGATATTTCCATGTTCATCCAGATGGCTGTGTAGATATTTCCATGTTCATGCAGATAGCGGTGCTGATATTTCCATGTTTATGCAGGTAGCGGTGTAGATATTTCCATGTTTATACAGATAGCGGTGTAGATATTTCCATGTTTATACAGATAGCTGTGTAGATATTTCCATGTTTATACAGATAGCGGTGTAGATATCTCCATCTTAATACAGATGGCCGTGTAGATATTTATATGTTCATACAGATGGCGGTGAAGATATCTCCATGTTCATTCAGATGGCGGTGTAGATATTTCCATGTTAATAGAGATAGCGGTGTAGTTATTTCCATGTGTAAAGAAATAGATTTGTAGATATTTCCATGTATATGCAGATAGCTGTGTAGATATTTCCATTTTCATGAGGATAGCGGAGTAGATATTTCCATGTTCAAAAAGATAGCGGTGTAGATATTTCCATGTTCATAGAGATAGCGGTGTAGATATTTCCATGTTTATACAGATAGCGGTGAAGATGTATGCATGTTTACACAGATAGTGGTGAAGATATTTCCATGTTCATACAGATTGCGGTGTAGATATTTCCATGTTCATTCAGATGGCTATGTAGTTATATCCATGTTCATACAGAAGGCGGTGAAGATATTTCCATGTTCATAGAGATAGCGGTGTAGATATTTCCATGTTCATACAGATAGCAGTGTAGATATTTCCATGTTTATACATATAGCGGTGTAGATATTTCCATGTTCATACATATAGCGGTGTAGATATTTCCATGTTCATCCAGATGGCTGTGTACTTATATCCATGTTAATACAGATGGCGGTGAAGATATTTCCATGATCATACAGATAGCGGTGTAGATATTTCCATGTTCATACAGATAGCGGTGTAGACATTTCCATGTTCATACAGATAGCGGTGTAGCTATTTCCATGTTCATACAGATAGCGGTGTAGATATTTCCATGTTCATCCAGATTCCTGTGTAGATATTTCCATGTTCATACAGATAGTGGTGCTGATATTTCCATGTTTATACAGGTAGCGGTGTAGATATTCCCATGTTTATACAGATAGCGGTGAAGATATTTCCATGTTTATACAGGTAGAGGTGAATATGTATGCATGTTTACACAGTTAGCGGTGCAGATATTTCCATGTTCATACAGATGGCGGTGTAGATATTTCTATGTTCATCCAGATGGCTGTGTAGATATATCCATGTTCATTCAGATGGCGGTGAAGATATTTCCATGTTCAGACAGATAGCGGTGTAGATATTTCCATGTTCATTGACATAGCGGTGTAGATATTTCCAGGTTCATACAGATAGCGGTGCTGATATTTCCATGTTTATACAGGTAGCGGTGTAGATATTTCCATGTTTATACAGATAGCGGTGTAGATATTTCCATGTTTATACAGATAGCGGTGTAGATATTTTCATGTTTCTACAGATGGCGGTGTAGATATCTCCATCTTAATACAGATGGAGGTGTAGATATTTTTATGTTCATACAGATGACGGTGCAGATATTTCCATGTTCATACAGATGGCGGTGTAGATATTTCCATGTTTATAGAGACTGCGGTGTAGATATTTCCATGTTTAAAGAAATAGCTTTGTAAACATTTCCATGTATATGCAGATAGCTGTGTAGATATTTCCATTTTCATGCAGATAGCGGTGTAGATATTTCCATGTTCAAACAGATAGCTGTGTAGATATTTCCATGTTCATACAGATAGCGGTGAAGATATTTCCATGTTTATACAGATAGCGGTGAAGATGTATGCATGTTAACACAGATAGAAGTGTAGATATTTCCAAGTTCATACAGATAGCGGTGTAGATATTTCCATGTTCATCCAGATGGCTGTGTAGATATATCCATGTTCATACAGATGGCGGTGAAGATATTTCCATGTTCATGCAGATAGCGGTGTAGATATTTCCATGTTTATACAGATAGCGGTGTAGATATCTCCATCTTAATACAGATGGCGGTGTAGAAATTTATATGTTCATAAAGATGGCGGTGCAGATATTTCCATGTTCATTCAGATGGCGGTGTAGATATTTCCATGTTCATTCAGATGGCGGTGTAGATATTTCCATGTGTAAAGAAATAGCTTTGAAGATATTTGCATGTACATGCAGAGAGCTGTGTAGATATTTCCATTTTCATGCAGATAGCGGTGTAGATATTTCCATGTTCAAACAGATAGCAGTGTAGATATTTCCATGTTCATACAGATAGCGGTGTAGATATTTCCATGTTTATACAGGTAGCGGTGTAGATATTTCCATGTTTATACAGATAGCGGTGTAGATATTTCCATGTTTATACAGATAGCGGTGTAGATATTTCCATGTTTATACAGATAGCGGTGTAGATATCTCCATCTTAATAGAGATGGCGGTGTAGTTATTTATATGTTCATACAGATGGCGGTGCAGATATTTCCATGTTCATACAGATGGTGGTGTAGATATTTCCATGTTTATAGAGATAGCGGTGTAGTTATTTCCATGTGTAAAGAAATAGCTTTGTAGATATTTCCGTGTATATGCAGATAGCTGTGTAGATATTTCCATTTTCATGCAGATAGCGGTGTAGATATTTCCATGTTCAAACAGATAGCGGTGTATATATTTCCATGTTCATACAGATAGCGGTGTAGATATTTCCATGTTTATACAGATAGCGGTGAAGATGTATGCATTTTTGCACAGATAGCGGTGTAGATATTTCCATGTTCATACAGATAGCGGTGTAGATATTTCCATGTTCATACAGATAGCGGTGTAGATATTTCCATGCTCATCCAGAAGGCTGTGTAGATATTTCCATGTTCATACAGATAGTGGTGCTGATATTTCCATGTTTATACAGGTAGCGGTGTAGATATTTCCATGTTTATACAGATAGCGGTGTAGATATTTCCATGTTTATACAGATAGCGGTGTAGATATTTCCATGTATATACAGATAGCGGTGTAGATATCTCCATCTTAATACAGATGGCGGTGTAGATATTTATATGTTCATACAGATGGCGGTGCAGATATTTCCATGTTCATACAGATGGCGGTGTAGATATTTCCATGTTTATAGAGATAGCGGTGTAGTTATTTCCACGTGTAAAGAAATAGCTTTGTAGATATTTCCGTGTATATGCAGATAGCTGTGTAGATATTTCCATTTTCATGCAGATAGCGGTGTAGATATTTCCATGTTCAAACAGATAGCGGTGTAGATATTTCCATGTTCATACAGATAGCGGTGTAGATATTTGCATGTTTATACAGATAGCGGTGAAGTTGTATGCATGTTTGCACAAATAGCGGTGTAGATATTTCCATGATCATACAGATAGCGGTGTAGATATTTCCATGTTCATACAGATAGCGGTGTAGATATTTCCATGTTCATACAGATAGCGGTGTAGATATCTCCATGTTCATACAGATAGCGGTGTAGATATTTCCATGTTCATCCAGAAGGCTGTGTAGATATTTCCATGTTCATACAGATAGCGGTGCTGATGTTTCCATGTTTATATAGGTAGCGGTGTCGATATTTCCATGTTCATACAGATAGCGGTGTAGATATTTCCATGTTTATACAGATAGCGGTGTAGATATTTCCATGTTTATACAGAAAGCGGTGTGGATATCTCCATCTTAATACAGATGGTGGTGTAGATATTTATATGTTCATGCAGATGGCGGTGCAGATATTTCCGTGTTCATACAGATCTCGGTGTAGATATTTCTATGTTTATAGAGATAGCGGTGTAGTTATTTCCATGTGTAAAGAAATAGCTTTGTAGATATTTCCATGTATATGCAGATAGCTCTGTTGATATTTCCATTTTCATGCAGATAGCGGTGTAGATATTTCCATGTTCATACAGATAGCGGTGGAGATATTTCCATGTTTATACAGATAGCGGTGAAGATGTATGCATGTTTACACAGATAGCGGTGTAGATTTTTCCATGTTCATTCAGGTAGCGGTGTAGATATTTCCATGTTCATCCAGATGGCTGTGTAGATATATCCATGTTCATACAGATGGCGGTGAAGATATTTCCATGTTCATACAGATAGCGGTGTAGATCTTTCCATGTTCATACAGATAGCGGTGTAGATATTTCCATGTTCATACAGATAGAGGAGTAGCTATTTCCATGTTCATACAGATTGCGGTGTAGATATTTCCATGTTCATCCAGATGGCTGTGTAGATATATCCATGTTCATACAGATGGCGGTGAAGGTATTTCCATGTTTATACAGATAGCGGTGTAGATATCTCCATCTTAATACAGATGGCGGTGTAGATATTTATATGTTCATACAGATGGCGGTGAAGATATCTCCATGTTCATACAGATGGCGGTGTAGATATTTCCATGTTAATAGAGATAGCGCTGTAGTTATTTCCATGTGTAAAGAAATAGATTTGTAGATATTTCCATGTATATGCAGATAGCTGTGTAGATATTTCCATTTTCATGCAGATAGCGGAGTAGATATTTCCATGTTCAAAAAGATAGCGGTGTAGATATTTCCATGTTCATAGAGATAGCGGTGTAGATATTTCCATGTTTATACAGATAGCGGTGAAGATGTATGCATGTTTACACAGATAGTGGTGAAGATATTTCCATGTTCATACAGATTGCGGTGTAGATATTTCCATGTTCATTCAGATGGCTATGTAGATATATCCATGTTCATACAGAAGGCGGTGAAGATATTTCCATGTTCATAGAGATAGCGGTGTAGATATTTCCATGTTCATACAGATAGAAGTGTAGATATTTCCATGTTTATACATATAGCGGTGTAGATATTTCCATGTTCATACATATAGCGGTGTAGATATTTCCATGTTCATCCAGATGGCTGTGTAGTTATATCCATGTTAATACAGATGGCGGTGAAGATATTTCCATGATCATACAGATAGCGGTGTAGATATTTCCATGTTCATACAGATAGCGGTGTAGACATTTCCATGTTCATACAGATTGCGGTGTAGATATTTCCATGTTCATACAGATAGCGGTGTAGATATTTCCATGTTCATCCAGATTCCTGTGTAGATATTTCCATGTTCATACAGATAGTGGTGCTGATATTTCCATGTTTATACAGGTAGCGGTGTAGATATTCCCATGTTTATACAGATAGCGGTGAAGATATTTCCATGTTTATACAGGTAGAGGTGAAGATGTATGCATGTTTACACAGTTAGCGGTGCAGATATTTCCATGTTCATACAGATGCCGGTGTAGATATTTCCATGTTCATCCAGATGGCTGTGTAGATATATCCATGTTCATTCAGATGGCGGTGAAGATATTTCCATGTTCTTACAGATAGCGGTGTAGATATTTCCATGTTCATAGAGATAGCACTGTAGATATTTCCATGTTCATACAGATAGCGGTGCTGATATTTCCATGTTTATACAGGTAGCGGTGTAGATATTTCCATGTTTATACAGATAGCGGTGTAGATATTTCCATGTTTATACAGACAGCGGTGTAGATATTTTCATGTTTATACAGATAGCGGTGTAGATAACTCCACCTTAATACAGATGGCGGTGTAGATATTTATATGTTCATACAGATGGCGGTGCAGATATTTCCATGTTCATACAGATGGCGGTGTAGATATTTCCATGTTTATAGAGACTGCGGTGTAGATATTTCCATGTGTAAAGAAATAGCTTTGTAAATATTTCCATGTATATGCAGATAGCTGTGTAGATATTTCCATTTTCATGCAGATAGCGGTGTAGATATTTCCATGTCCAAACAGATAGCTGTGTAGATATTTCCATGTTCATACAGATAGCGGTGTAGATGTTTCCATGTTTATACAGATAGCGGTGAAGATGTATGCATGTTAACACAGATAGCGGTGTAGATATTTCCAAGTTCATACATATAGCGGTATAGATATTTCCATGTTCATCCAGATGGCTGTGTAGATATGTCCATGTTCATACAGATGGCGGTGAAGTTATTTCCATGTTCATACAGATAGCGGTGTAGATATTTCCATGTTCATACAGATAGCGGTGTAGCTATTTCCATGTTCATACAGATAGCGGTGTAGATATATCCATGTTCATCCAGATGGGTGTGTAGATAAATTCATGTTCATACAGATGGCGGTGAAGATATTTCCATGTTCATACAGATAGCGGTTTAGATATTTCCATGTTTATACAGATATCGGTGTAGATATTTCCATGTTTATACAGATAGCGGAGTAGATATCTCCATCTTAATACAGATGGAGGTGTAGATATTTATATGATCATACAGATGGCGGTGCAGATATTTCCATGTTCATACAGATGGTGGTGTAGATATTTCCATGTTTATAGAGATAGCGGTCTAGTTATTTCCATGTGTAAAGAGATAGCTGTATAGATATTTCCATGTATATGCAGATAGCTTTGTAGATATTTCCATTTTCATGCAGATAGCGGTGTAGATATTTCCATGTTCAAACAGATAGCGGTGTAGATATTTCCATGTTCATACAGATAGCAGTGTAGATATTTCCATGTTTAAACAGATAGTGGTGAAGATGTATACATGTTTACACAGATAGCGGTGTAGATATTTCCATGCTCATACAGATAGCGGTGTAGATATTTCCGTGTTCATCCAGATGGCTGTGTAGATATATCCATGTTCATACAGATGGCGGTGAAGATATTTCCATGTTCATACAGATAGCGGTGTAGATATTTCCATGTTCATCCAGAAGGCTGTGAAGATATTTCCATGTTCATACAGATAGCGGTGCTGATATTTCCATGTTTATATAGGTAGCGGTGTAGATATTTCTATGTTGATACAGATAGCGGTGTAGATATTTCCATGTTTATACAGATGGCGGTGTAGGTATTTCCATGTTTATACAGATAGCTGTGTGGATATCCCAATCTTAATACAGATGGTGGTGTAGATATTTATATGTTCATGCAGATGGCGGTGCAGATACTTCCATGTTCATATAGATGGCGGTGTAGATATTTCTATGTTTATAGAGATAGCGGTGTAGTTATTTCCATGTGTAAAGAAATAACTTTGTAGATATTTCCATGTATATGCAGATAGCTCTGTAGATATTTCCATTTTCATGCAGATAGCGGTGTAGATATTTCCATGTTCATACAGATAGCGGTGTAGATATTTCCATGTTTATACAGATAGCGGTGAAGATGTATGCATGTTTACACAGATAGTGGTGTAGATATTTCCATGTTCATACAGATAGCGGTGTAGATATTTCCATGTTCGTTCAGATGGCTATGTAGATATATCCATGTTCATACAGATGGCGGTGAAGATATTTCCATGTTCATACAGATAGCGGTGTAGATATTTCCATGTTCATACAGATAGCGGTGTAGATATTTCTATGTTTATACATATAGCGGTGTAGATATTTCCATGTTCATAAAGATAGCGGTGTAGATATTTCCATGTTCATCCAGAGGGCTGTGTAGTTATATCCATGTTCATACAGATGGCGGTGAAGATATTTCCATGATCATACAGATAGCGGTGTAGATATTTCCATGTTCATACAGATAGCGGTGTAGACATTTCCATGTTCATACAGATAGCGGTGTAGCTATTTCAATGTTCATACAGATAGCGGTGTAGATATTTCCATGTTCATCCAGATGGCTGTGTAGATATTTCCATGTTCATACAGATAGCGGTGCTGGTATTTCCATGTTTATACAGGTAGCGGTGTAGATATTCCCATGTTTATACAGATAGCGGTGTAGATATTTCCATGTTTATACACATAGAGGTGAAGATGTATGCATGTTTACACAGTTAGCGGTGAAGATATTTCCATGTTCATACAGATAGCGGTGTAGATATTTCCATGTTCATCCAGATGGCTGTGTAGATATATCCATGTTCATTCAGATGGCGGTGAAGATATTTCCATGTTCATACAGATAGCGGTGTAGCTATTTCCATGTTCATACGGATAGCGGTGTAGATATTTCCATGTTCATAGAGATAGCGGTGTAGATATTTCCATGTTCATACAGATAGCGGTGTAGATATTTCCATGTTTATACAGATAGCGGTGAAGTTATTTTCATGTTTCTACAGATGGCGGTGTAGATATCTCCATCTTAATACAGATGGCGGTGTAGATATTTATATGATCATACAGGTGGCGGTGCAGATATTTCCATGTTCACACAGATGGTGGTGTAGATATTTCCATGTTTATAGAGACTGCGGTGTAGATATTTCCATGTTTAAAGAAATAGCTTTGTAAACATTTCCATGTATATGCAGATAGCTGTGTAGATATTTCCATTTTCATGCAGATAGCCGTGTAGATATTTCCATGTTCAGATAGCGGTGTAGATATTTCCATGTTCATACAGATAGCGGTGTAGATATTTCCATGTTTATACAGATAGCGGTGAAGATGTATGCATGTTTGCACAGATAGCGGTGTAGATATTTCCATGTTCATTCAGATAGCGGTGTAGATATTTCCATGTTCATACAGATAGCGGTGTAGGTATTTCCATGTTCATCCAGAAGGCTGTGTAGATATTTCCATGTTCATACAGATAGCGGTGCTGATAGTTCCATGTTTATACAGGTAGCCGTGTAGATATCTCCATGTTTATACAGATAGCGGTGTAGATATTTCCATGTTTATACAGATAGCGGTGTAGATATTTCCATGTTCATACGGATAGCGGTGTAGATATTTCCATGTTCATAGAGATAGCGGTGTAGATATTTCCATGTTCATACAGATAGCGGTGCTGATATTTCCATGTTTATACAGGTAGCGGTGTAGATATTTCCATGTTTATACAGATAGCGGTGTAGATATTTCCATGTTTATACAGATAGCGGTGTAGATATCTCAATCTTAATACAGATGGCTGTGTAGAAATTTATATGTTCATACAGATGGCGGTGCAGATATTTCCATGTTCATACAGATGGCGGTGTAGATATTTCCATGTTTATAGAGACTGCGGTGTAGATATTTCCATGTTTAAAGAAATAGCTTTGTAAACATTTCCATGTATATGCAGATAGCTGTGTAGATATTTCCATTTTCATGCAGATAGCGGTGTAGATATTTCCATGTTCAAACAGATAGCTGTGTAGATATTTCCATGTTCATACAGATAGCGGTGTAGATATTTCCATGTTTATACAGATAGCGGTGAAGATGTATGCATGTTAACACAGATAGCAGTGTAGATATTTCCAAGTTAATACAGATAGCGGTGTAGATATTTCCATGTTCATCCAGATGGCTGTGTAGATATATCCATGTTCATACAGATGGCGGTGAAGATATTTCCATGTTCATGCAGATAGCGGTGTAGATATTTCCATGTTTATACAGATAGCGGTGTAGATATCTCCATCTTAATACAGATGGCGGTGTAGAAATTTATATGTTCATAGAGATGGCGGTGCGGATATTTCCATGTTCATTCAGATGGCGGTGTAGATATTTCCATATTCATTCAGATGGCGGGGTAGATATTTCCATGTGTAAAGAAATAGCTTTGTAGATATTGACATGTACATGCAGAGAGCTGTGTAGATATTGACATTTTCATGCAGATAGCGGTGTAGATATTTCCATGTTCAAACAGATAACAGTGTAGATATTTCCATGTTCATACAGATAGCGGTGTAGATATTTCCATGTTTATACAGGTAGCGGTGTAGATATTTCCATGTTTATACAGATAGCGGTGTAGATATTTCCATGTTTATACAGATAGCGGTGTAGATATTTCCATGTTTATACAGATAGCGGTGTAGATATCTCCATCTTAATAGAGATGGCGGTGTAGTTATTTATATGTTCATACAGATGGCGGTGCAGATATTTCCATGTTCATACAGATGGTGGTGTAGATATTTCCATGTTTATAGAGATAGCGGTGTAGTTATTTCCATGTGTAAAGAAATAGCTTTGTAGATATTTCCGTGTAAATGCAGATAGCTGTGTAGATATTTCCATTTTCATGCAGATAGCGGTGTAGATATTTCCATGTTCAAACAGATAGCGGTGTAGATATTTCCATGTTCATACAGATAGCGGTGTAGATATTTCCATGTTTATACAGATAGCGGTGAAGAAGTATGCATGTTTGCACAGATAGCGGTGTAGATATTTCCATGTTCATACAGATAGCGGTGTAGATATTTCCATGTTCATACAGATAGCGGTGTAGATATTTCCATGTTCATACAGATAGCGGTGTAGATATTTCCATGATCATACAGATAGCGGTGTAGATATTTCCATGTTCATACAGATAGCGGTGTAGATATTTCCATGTTCATACAGATAGCGGTGTAGATATTTCCATGTTCATACAGATAGCGGTGTAGATATTTCCATGTTCATCCAGAAGGCTGTGTGGATATTTCCATGTTCATACAGATAGCGGTGCTGATATTTCCATGTTTATATAGGTAGCGCTGTAGATATTTGCATGTTTATACAGATAGCAGTGAAGATGTATGCATGTTTGCACAGATAGCGGTGTAGATATTTCCATGTTCATACAGATAGCGGTGTAGATATTTCCATGTTCATACAGTTAGCGGTGTAGATATTTCCATGTTCATCCAGAAGGCTGTGAAGATATTTCCATGTTCATACAGATAGCGGTGCTGATATTTCCATGTTTATATAGGTAGCGGTGTAGATATTTCCATGTTCATACAGATAGCGGTGTAGATATTTCCATGTTTATACAGATAGCGGTGTAGGTATTTCCATGTTTATTCAGATAGCGGTGTGGATATCTCCATCTTAATACAGATGGTGGTGTAGATATTTATATGTTCATGCAGATGGCGGTGGAGATACTTCCATGTTCATACAGGTGGCGGTGTAGATATTTCTATGTTTATAGAGATAGCGGTGTAGTTATTTCCATGTGTAAAGAAATCGCTTTGTAGATATTTCCATGTATATGCAGATAGCTCTGTAGATATTTCCATTTTCATGCAGATAGCGGTGTAGATATTTCCATGTTCATACAGATAGCGGTGTAGATATTTCCATGTTCATTCAGGTAGCGGTGTAGATATTTCCATGTTCATCCAGATGGCTGTGTAGATATATCCATGTTCATACAGATGGCGGTGAAGATATTTCAATGTTCATACAGATAGCGGTGTAGATCTTTCCATGTTCATACAGATAGCGGTGTAGGTATTTCCATGTTCATACAGATAGAGGTGTAGCTATTTCCATGTTCATACAGATTGCGGTGTAGATATTTCCATGTTCATCTAGATGGCTGTGTAGATATATCCATGTTCATACAGATGGCGGTGAAGATATTTCCATGTTCATACAGATAGCGGTGTAGATATTTCCATGTTCATACAGATAGTGGTGTAGATATTTCCATGTTCATACAGATAGCGGTGTATGTATTTCCATGTTCATACAGATAGCGGTGTAGATATTTCCATGTTCATCCAGATGGCTGTGTAGATATTTCCATGTTCATACAGATAGCGGTGCGGATATTTACATGTTTATACAGGTAACGGTGTAGATATTTCCATGTTTATACAGATAGCGGTGTAGATATTTCCATGTTTATACAGATAGCGGTGTAGATATCTCCATCTTAATACAGATGGCGGTGTAGGTATTTATATGTTCATACAGATGGCGGTGCAGATATTTCCATGTTCATACAGATGGCAGTGTAGATATTTCCATGTTCATACAGATAGCGATGTAGTTATTTCCATGTGTAAAGAGATAGCTGTGTAGATATTTCCATGTATATGCAGATAGCAGTGTAGATATTTCCATCTTCAAACAGATAGCGGTGTAGATATTTCCATGTTCATACAGACAGCGGTGTAGATATTTCCATGTTTATACAGATAGCGGTGAAGATGTATGCATGTTTACACAGGTAGCGGTGTAGATATTTCCATGTTCATCCAGATGGCTGTGTAGATATTTCCATGTTTATACAGATAGCGGTGTAGATATTTCCATGTTCATACAGATAGCGGTTTAGATATTTCCATGTTCATCCAGATGGCTGTGTAGATATATCCATGTTCATACACATGGCGGTGTAGATATTTCCATGTTTATAGAGATAGCGGTGTAGTTATTTCCATGTGTAAAGAGATAGCTGTGTAGATATTTCCATGTATATGCAGAGAGCTGTGTAGATATTTCTATTTTCATGCAGATAGCGGTTTAGATATTTCCATGTTCAAACAGATAGCGGTGTAGATATTTCCATGTTCATCCAGATGGCTGTGTAGATATATCCATGTTCATACAGATAGCGGTGTAGATATTTCCATGTTCATACAGATAGCGATGTAGATATTTCCATGTTTATACAGATAGCGGTGAAATGTATGCATGTTTACACAGATAGCGGTGTAGATATTTCCATGTTCATACAGATCGCGGTGTAGATATTTCCATGTTCATCCAGATCGCTGTGTAGACATATCCATATTCATACAGATGGCGGTGAAGATATTTCCATGTTCATACAGTTTGCCGTGTAGATATTTCCATGTTCATACATATAGCGGTTTAGATATCTCATTGTTCATACAGATAGCGGTGTAGATATTTCCATGTTCACACGGATGGCCGTGCAGATATTTCCATGTTCATACTCATAGCGGTTTAGATATCTCCATGTTCATACAGATGGCGGTGTAGATATTTCCATGTTCATACAGATAGCGGTGTAGTTATCTCCATGTTCATACAGATGGCGGTGTAGATATTTCCTTGCTCATACAGATAGCGGTGTAGTTATTTCCATGTGTAAAGAGATAGCTTTGTAGATATTTCCATGTACATGCAGATAGCTGTGTAGATATTTCCATTTTCTTGCAGATAGCGGTGTAGATATTTCCATGTTTATACAGATAGCGGTGTAGATATCTCCTTCTTAATACAGATGGCGGTGTACATATTTATATGTTCATACAGATGGCTGTGAAGTTATTTCCATGTTCATACAGATGGCGGTGTAGATATTTCCATGTTTATAGAGATAGCGGTGTAGTTATTTCCATGTGTAAAGAGATAGCTGTGTAGATATTTCCATGTATATGCAGATAGCTGTGTAGATATTTCCATTTTCATGCAGATAGCGGTTTAGATATTTCCATGTTCAAACAGATATCGGTGTAGATATTTCCATGTTCATACAGATAGAGGTGTAGATATTTCCATGTTTATACAGGTAGCGCTGAAGATGTATGCATGTTTACACATTTAGCGGTGTAGATATATCCATGTTCATACAGATAGCGGTGTAGATATTTCCATGTTCATCCTGATGGCTGTGTAGATATATCCATGTTCATACAGATAGCGGTGTAGTTATTTCCATATTCATACAGATAGTGGTGTAGATATTTCCATGTTCATACAGATAGCGGTGTAGCTATTTCCATGTTCATACAGATAGCGGTGTAGATATTTCCATGTTCGTACAGATAGCGGTGTAGATATTTCCATGTTCATACAGATAGCTTTGCTTATATTTCCATGTTTATACAGGTAGCGGTGTAGATATTTCCATGTTTATACAGATAGCGGTGTATATATTTCCATGTTTATACAGATAGCGGTGTAGATATTTCTAGGTTTATACAGATAGAGGTGTAGATATCTGCTTCTTAATACAGATGGAGGTGTAGATATTTATATGTTCATACAGATGGCGGTGCAGATATTTCCATGTTCATACAGATAGCGGTGTAGATATTTCCATGTTTATAGAGATAGCGGTGTAGTTATATCCATGTGTAAAGAGATAGCTGTGTAGATATTTCCATGTATATGCAGATAGCTGTGTAGATATTTCCATTTTCATGCAGACAGCGGTGTAGATATTTCCATGTTCATACATATAGCGGTGTAGATATTTCCATGTTCATACAGATAGCGGTGTGGATATTTCCATGTTCATACAGATAGCGGTGTAGTTATTTCCATGTTCATACAGATAGCAGTGCTATTATTTCCATGTTTATACAGGTAGCGGTGTAGATATTTCCATGTTTATACAGATAGCGGTGTAGATATTTCCATGTTTATACAGATAGCGGTGTAGATATTTCCATGTTTATACAGATAGCGGTGTAGATATCTCCATGTTAATACAGATGGCGGTGTAGATATTTATATGTTCATGCAGATGGCGGTGCAGATATTTCCATATTCATACAGATAGCGGTGTAGCTATTCCCATGTTCATACAGATAGCGGTGTAGATATTTCCATGTTCATCCAGATGGCTGTGTAGACATATCCGTGTTCATACAGATGGCAGTGAAGATAATTCAATGTTTATACATCTAGCGGTGTAGATATTTCCATGTTCATACAGATAGCAGTGTAGGTATTTCCATGTTCATACAGATAGAGCTGCTGATATTTCCATGTTCATACAGATAGCGGTGCTGATATTTCCATGTTTATACAGGTAGCGGTGTAGATATTTCCATGTTTATACAGATAGCGGTGTAGATATTTCCATGTTTATACAGATAGCGGTGAAGATGAATGCATGTTTATACAGATAGCGGTGTAAATAATTCCATGTTCATCCAGATGGCTGTGTTGATATATCCATGTTCATACAGATGGCGGTGAAGATATTTCCATGTTCATACAGATACCGGTGTAGTTATTTCCGTGTGTAAAGAGATAGCTGTGTAGATATTTCCATGCATATGCTGATAGCTGTGTAGATATTTCCATTTTCATGCAGATAGTGTTTTAGATATTTCCATGTTCAAACAGATAGCGGTGTAGATATTTCCATGTTCATAGAGAGAGCGGTGTAGATATTTCCATGTTCATACAGATAGCGGTGTAGATATTTCCATGTTTATACAGATAGTGGTGAAGATGTATGCATGTTTACACAGATAGCGGTGTAGATATTTCCATGTTCATTCAGATAGCGGTGTAGATATTTCCATGTTCATCCAGATGGCTGTGTAATCATATCCATGTTCATACAGATGGCGGTGAAGATATTTCCATGTTCATACAGATAGTGGTGTAGATATTTCCATGTTCATCCAGATGGCTGTGTAGTTATATCCATGTTCATACAGATAGCGGTGTAGATAATTCCATGTTCATACAGATAGCGGTGTAGATATTTCCATGTTCATACAGATAGCGGTGTAGATACTTCCATGTTCATAGAGATAGCGGTGTAGATATTTCCATGTTCATACAGATAGCGGTGTAGATATTTCCATGTTCATACAGATAGCGGTGTAGTTATATCCATGTGTAAAGAGATAGCTGTGTAGATATTTCCATGTATATGCAGATAGCTGTGTAGATATTTCCATTTTCATGCAGACAGCGGTGTAGATATTTCCATGTTCATACATATAGCGGTGTAGATATTTCCATGTTCATACAGATAGCGGTGTGGATATTTCCATGTTCATACAGATAGCGGTGTAGTTATTTCCATGTCCATACAGATAGCGGTGCTATTATTTCCATGTTTATACAGGTAGCGGTGTAGATATTTCCATGTTTATACAGATAGCGGTGTAGATATTTCCATGTTCATACAGATAGCGGTGTAGATATTTCCATGTTTATACAGATAGCGGTGTAGATATCTCCATGTTAATACAGATGGCGGTGTAGATATTTATATGTTCATGCAGATTGCGGTGCAGATATTTCCATATTCATACAGATAGCGGTGTAGCTATTTCCATGTTCATACAGATAGCGGTGTAGATATTTCCATGTTCATCCAGATGGCTGTGTAGACATATCCGTGTTCATACAGATGGCAGTGAAGATTATTCAATGTTTATACGGATAGCGGTGTAGATATTTCATGTTCATACAGATAGCAGTGTAGATATTTCCATGTTCAAACAGATAGCGGTGTAGATATCTCCATCTTAATACAGATGGCGGTGTAGATATTTATAAGCTCATACAGATGGCAGTGCAGATATTTCCATGTTCATACAGATGGCGGTGTAGATATTTCCATGTTTATAGTGATAGCGGTGTAGTTATTTCCATGTGTAAAGAGATAGGTTTGTAGTTATTTCCATGTATATGCAGAGAGCTGTGTAGATATTTCTATTTTCATGCAGATAGCGGTTTAGATATTTCCATGTTCAAACAGATAGCGGTGTAGATATTTCCATGTTCATCCAGATGGCTGTGTAGATATATCCATGTTCATACAGATAGCGGTGTAGATATTTCCATGTTCATACAGATAGCGATGTAGATATTTCCATGTTTATACAGATAGCGGTGAAATGTATGCATGTTTACACAGATAGCGGTGTAGATATTTCCATGTTCATACAGATCGCGGTGTAGATATTTCCATGTTCATCCAGATCGCTGTGTAGACATATCCATATTCATACAGATGGCGGTGAAGATGTTTCCATGTTCATACAGTTTGCGGTGTAGATATTTCCATGTTCATACAGATAGCGGTGTAGATATCTCATTGTTCATACAGATAGCGGTGTAGATATTTCCATGTTCACACGGATGGCCGTGCAGATATTTCAATGTTCATACTGATAGCGGTGTAGATATCTCCATGTTCATACAGATGGCGGTGTAGATATTTCCATGTTCATACAGATAGCGGTGTAGTTATCTCCATGTTCATACAGATGGCGGTGTAGATATTTCCATGCTCATACAGATAGCGGTGTAGTTATTTCCATGTGTAAAGAGATAGCTTTGTAGATATTTCCATGTACATGCAGATAGCTGTGTAGATATTTCCATTTTCTTGCAGATAGCGGTGTAGATATTTCCATGTTTATACAGATAGCGGTGTAGATATCTCCTTCTTAATACAGATGGCGGTGTACATATTTATATGTTCATACAGATGGCTGTGAAGATATTTCCATGTTCATACAGATGGCGGTGTAGATATTTACATGTTTATAGAGATTGCGGTGTAGTTATTTCCATGTGTAAAGAGATAGCTGTGTAGATATTTCCATGTATATGCAGATAGCTGTGTAGATATTTCCATTTTCAAGCAGATAGCGGTTTAGATATTTCCATGTTCAAACAGATATCGGTGTAGATATTTCCATGTTCATACAGATAGCGGTGTAGATATTTCCATGTTTATACAGGTAGCGCTGAAGATGTATGCATGTTTACACAGTTAGCGGTGTAGATATATCCATGTTCATACAGATAGCGGTGTAGATATTTCCATGTTCATCCAGATGGCTGTGTAGATATATCCATGTTCATACAGATAGCGGTGTAGTTATTTCCATATTCATACAGATAGTGGTGTAGATATTTCCATGTTCATACAGATAGCGGTGTAGCTATTTCCATGTTCATACAGATAGCGGTGTAGATATTTCCATGTTCGTACAGATAGCGGTGTAGATATTTCCATGTTCATACAGATAGCTTTGCTGATATTTCCATGTTTATACAGGTAGCGGTGTAGATATTTCCATGTTTATACAGATAGCGGTGTATATATTTCCATGTTTATACAGATAGCGGTGTAGATATTTCTAGGTTTATACAGATAGAGGTGTAGATATCTGCTTCTTAATACAGATGGCGGTGTAGATATTTATATGTTCATACAGATGGCGGTGCAGATATTTCCATGTTCATACAGATAGCGGTGTAGATATTTCAATGTTTATAGAGATAGCGGTGTAGTTATATCCATGTGTAAAGAGATAGCTGTGTAGATATTTCCATGTATATGCAGATAGCTGTGTAGATATTTCCATTTTCATGCAGACAGCGGTGTAGATATTTCCATGTTCATACATATAGCGGTGTAGATATTTCCATGTTCATACAGATAGCGGTGTGGATATTTCCATGTTCATACAGATAGCGGTGTAGATATTTCCATGTTCATACAGATAGCAGTGCTGTTATTTCCATGTTTATACAGGTAGCGGTGTAGCTATTTCCATGTTTATACAGATAGCGGTGTAGCTATTTCCATGTTTATACAGATAGCGGTGTAGATATCTCCATGTTAATACAGATGGCGGTGTAGATATTTATATGTTCATACAGATGGCGGTGCAGATATTTCCATATTCATACAGATAGCGGTGTAGCTATTTCCATGTTCATACAGATAGCGGTGTAGATATTTCCATGTTCATCCAGATGGCTGTGTAGATATATCCATGTTCATACAGATAGCGGTGTAGTTATTTCCATATTCATACAGATAGTGGTGTAGATATTTCCATGTTCATACAGATAGCGGTGTAGCTATTTCCATGTTCATACAGATAGCGGTGTAGATATTTCCATGTTCGTACAGATAGCGGTGTAGATATTTCCATGTTCATACAGATAGCTTTGCTGATATTTCCATGTTTATACAGGTAGCGGTGTAGATATTTCCATGTTTATACAGATAGCGGTGTATATATTTCCATGTTTATACAGATAGCGGTGTAGATATTTCTAGGTTTATACAGATAGAGGTGTAGATATCTGCTTCTTAATACAGATGGCGGTGTAGATATTTATATGTTCATACAGATGGCGGTGCAGATATTTCCATGTTCATACAGATAGCGGTGTAGATATTTCAATGTTTATAGAGATAGCGGTGTAGTTATATCCATGTGTAAAGAGATACCTGTGTAGATATTTCCATGTATATGCAGATAGCTGTGTAGATATTTCCATTTTCATGCAGACAGCGGTGTAGATATTTCCATGTTCATACATATAGCGGTGTAGATATTTCCATGTTCATACAGATAGCGGTGTGGATATTTCCATGTTCATACAGATAGCGGTGTAGATATTTCCATGTTCATACAGATAGCAGTGCTGTTATTTCCATGTTTATACAGGTAGCGGTGTAGCTATTTCCATGTTTATACAGATAGCGGTGTAGCTATTTCCATGTTTATACAGATAGCGGTGTAGATATTTCCATGTTTATACAGATAGCGGTGTAGATATCTCCATGTTAATACAGATGGCGGTGTAGATATTTATATGTTCATACAGATGGCGGTGCAGATATTTCCATATTCATACAGATAGCGGTGTAGCTATTTCCATGTTCATACAGATAGCGGTGTAGATATTTCCATGTTCATCCAGATGGCTGTGTAGACATATCCGTGTTCATACAGATGGCAGTGAAGATAATTCAATGTTTATACATCTAGCGGTGTAGATATTTCCATGTTCATACAGATAGCGGTGTAGGTATTTCCATGTTCATACAGATAGAGCTGCTGATATTTCCATGTTCATACAGATAGCGGTGTAGATATTTCCATGTTTATACAGATAGCGGTGTAGTTATTTCCATGTTTATACAGATAGCGGTGTAGATATTTCCTTGTTTATACTGATAGCGGTGTAGATATCTCCATCTTAATACAGATGGCCGTGTAGATATTTATACGTTCATACAGATGGCGGTGCAGATATTTCCATGTTCATACAGATGGCGGTGTAGATATTTACATGTTTATAGAGATTGCGGTGTAGTTATTTCCATGTGTAAAGAGATAGCTGTGTAGATATTTCCATGTATATGCAGATAGCTGTGTAGATATTTCCATTTTCAAGCAGATAGCGGTTTAGATATTTCCATGTTCAAACAGATATCGGTGTAGATATTTCCATGTTCATACAGATAGCGGTGTAGATATTTCCATGTTTATACAGGTAGCGCTGAAGATGTATGCATGTTTACACAGTTAGCGGTGTAGATATATCCATGTTCATACAGATAGCGGTGTAGATATTTCCATGTTCATCCAGATGGCTGTGTAGATATATCCATGTTCATACAGATAGCGGTGTAGTTATTTCCATATTCATACAGATAGTGGTGTAGATATTTCCATGTTCATACAGATAGCGGTGTAGCTATTTCCATGTTCATACAGATAGCGGTGTAGATATTTCCATGTTCGTACAGATAGCGGTGTAGATATTTCCATGTTCATACAGATAGCTTTGCTGATATTTCCATGTTTATACAGGTAGCGGTGTAGATATTTCCATGTTTATACAGATAGCGGTGTATATATTTCCATGTTTATACAGATAGCGGTGTAGATATTTCTAGGTTTATACAGATAGAGGTGTAGATATCTGCTTCTTAATACAGATGGCGGTGTAGATATTTATATGTTCATACAGATGGCGGTGCAGATATTTCCATGTTCATACAGATAGCGGTGTAGATATTTCCATGTTTATAGAGATAGCGGTGTAGTTATATCCATGTGTAAAGAGATAGCTGTGTAGATATTTCCATGTATATGCAGATAGCTGTGTAGATATTTCCATTTTCATGCAGACAGCGGTGTAGATATTTCCATGTTCATACATATAGCGGTGTAGATATTTCCATGTTCATACAGATAGCGGTGTGGATATTTCCATGTTCATACAGATAGCGGTGTAGATATTTCCATGTTCATACAGATAGCAGTGCTGTTATTTCCATGTTTATACAGGTAGCGGTGTAGCTATTTCCATGTTTATACAGATAGCGGTGTAGCTATTTCCATGTTTATACAGATAGCGGTGTAGATATTTCCATGTTTATACAGATAGCGGTGTAGATATCTCCATGTTAATACAGATGGCGGTGTAGATATTTATATGTTCATACAGATGGCGGTGCAGATATTTCCATATTCATACAGATAGCGGTGTAGCTATTTCCATGTTCATACAGATAGCGGTGTAGATATTTCCATGTTCATCCAGATGGCTGTGTAGATATATCCATGTTCATACAGATAGCGGTGTAGTTATTTCCATATTCATACAGATAGTGGTGTAGATATTTCCATGTTCATACAGATAGCGGTGTAGCTATTTCCATGTTCATACAGATAGCGGTGTAGATATTTCCATGTTCGTACAGATAGCGGTGTAGATATTTCCATGTTCATACAGATAGCTTTGCTGATATTTCCATGTTTATACAGGTAGCGGTGTAGATATTTCCATGTTTATACAGATAGCGGTGTATATATTTCCATGTTTATACAGATAGCGGTGTAGATATTTCTAGGTTTATACAGATAGAGGTGTAGATATCTGCTTCTTAATACAGATGGCGGTGTAGATATTTATATGTTCATACAGATGGCGGTGCAGATATTTCCATGTTCATACAGATAGCGGTGTAGATATTTCAATGTTTATAGAGATAGCGGTGTAGTTATATCCATGTGTAAAGAGATAGCTGTGTAGATATTTCCATGTATATGCAGATAGCTGTGTAGATATTTCCATTTTCATGCAGACAGCGGTGTAGATATTTCCATGTTCATACATATAGCGGTGTAGATATTTCCATGTTCATACAGATAGCGGTGTGGATATTTCCATGTTCATACAGATAGCGGTGTAGATATTTCCATGTTCATACAGATAGCAGTGCTGTTATTTCCATGTTTATACAGGTAGCGGTGTAGCTATTTCCATGTTTATACAGATAGCGGTGTAGCTATTTCCATGTTTATACAGATAGCGGTGTAGATATTTCCATGTTTATACAGATAGCGGTGTAGATATCTCCATGTTAATACAGATGGCGGTGTAGATATTTATATGTTCATACAGATGGCGGTGCAGATATTTCCATATTCATACAGATAGCGGTGTAGCTATTTCCATGTTCATACAGATAGCGGTGTAGATATTTCCATGTTCATCCAGATGGCTGTGTAGACATATCCGTGTTCATACAGATGGCAGTGAAGATAATTCAATGTTTATACATCTAGCGGTGTAGATATTTCCATGTTCATACAGATAGCGGTGTAGGTATTTCCATGTTCATACAGATAGAGCTGCTGATATTTCCATGTTCATACAGATAGCGGTGTAGATATTTCCATGTTTATACAGATAGCGGTGTAGTTATTTCCATGTTTATACAGATAGCGGTGTAGATATTTCCATGTTTATACTGATAGCGGTGTAGATATCTCCATCTTAATACAGATGGCCGTGTAGATATTTATACGTTCATACAGATGGCGATGCAGATATTTCCATGTTCATACAGATGGCGGTGTAGATATTTACATGTTTATAGAGATTGCGGTGTAGTTATTTCCATGTGTAAAGAGATAGCTGTGTAGATATTTCCATGTATATGCAGATAGCTGTGTAGATATTTCCATTTTCAAGCAGATAGCGGTTTAGATATTTCCATGTTCAAACAGATATCGGTGTAGATATTTCCATGTTCATACAGATAGCGGTGTAGATATTTCCATGTTTATACAGGTAGCGCTGAAGATGTATGCATGTTTACACAGTTAGCGGTGTAGATATATCCATGTTCATACAGATAGCGGTGTAGATATTTCCATGTTCATCCAGATGGCTGTGTAGATATATCCATGTTCATACAGATAGCGGTGTAGTTATTTCCATATTCATACAGATAGTGGTGTAGATATTTCCATGTTCATACAGATAGCGGTGTAGCTATTTCCATGTTCATACAGATAGCGGTGTAGATATTTCCATGTTCGTACAGATAGCGGTGTAGATATTTCCATGTTCATACAGATAGCTTTGCTGATATTTCCATGTTTATACAGGTAGCGGTGTAGATATTTCCATGTTTATACAGATAGCGGTGTATATATTTCCATGTTTATACAGATAGCGGTGTAGATATTTCTAGGTTTATACAGATAGAGGTGTAGATATCTGCTTCTTAATACAGATGGCGGTGTAGATATTTATATGTTCATACAGATGGCGGTGCAGATATTTCCATGTTCATACAGATAGCGGTGTAGATATTTCCATGTTTGTAGAGATAGCGGTGTAGTTATATCCATGTGTAAAGAGATAGCTGTGTAGATATTTCCATGTATATGCAGATAGCTGTGTAGATATTTCCATTTTCATGCAGACAGCGGTGTAGATATTTCCATGTTCATACATATAGCGGTGTAGATATTTCCATGTTCATACAGATAGCGGTGTGGATATTTCCATGTTCATACAGATAGCGGTGTAGATATTTCCATGTTTATACAGATAGCAGTGCTGTTATTTCCATGTTTATACAGGTAGCGGTGTAGCTATTTCCATGTTTATACAGATAGCGGTGTAGCTATTTCCATGTTTATACAGATAGCGGTGTAGATATTTCCATGTTTATACAGATAGCGGTGTAGATATCTCCATGTTAATACAGATGGCGGTGTAGATATTTATATGTTCATACAGATGGCGGTGCAGATATTTCCATATTCATACAGATAGCGGTGTAGCTATTTCCATGTTCATACAGATAGCGGTGTAGATATTTCCATGTTCATCCAGATGGCTGTGTAGACATATCCGTGTTCATACAGATGGCAGTGAAGATAATTCAATGTTTATACATCTAGCGGTGTAGATATTTCCATGTTCATACAGATAGCGGTGTAGGTATTTCCATGTTCATACAGATAGAGCTGCTGATATTTCCATGTTCATACAGATAGCGGTGCTGATATTTCCATGTTTATACAGGTAGCGGTGTAGATATTTCCATGTTTATACAGATAGCGGTGTAGTTATTTCCATGTTTATACAGATAGCGGTGTAGATATTTCCATGTTTATACTGATAGCGGTGTAGATATCTCCATCTTAATACAGATGGCCGTGTAGATATTTATACGTTCATACAGATGGCGGTGCAGATATTTCCATGTTCATACAGATGGCTGTGTAGATATTTCCATGTTCATACAGATAGCGGTGTAGTTATTTCCATGTGTAAAGAGATAGCTGTGTAGATATTTCCATGTATATGCAGATAGCTCTGTAGATATTTCCATTTTCATGCAGATAGCGGTGTAGATATTTCCATGTTCAAACAGATAGCGGTGTAGACATTTCCATGTTCATTCAGATAGCGGTGAAGATATTTCCATGTTTATACAGATTGCGGTGAAGATGTATGCATATTTACACAGATAGCGGTGTAAATATTTCCATGTTCATACAGATAGCGGTGTAGATATTTCCATGTTCATAGAGATAGCGGTGCAGATATTTCCGTGTTCATACAGATAGCGGTGCTGATATTTCCATGTTTATACATGTAGCGGTGTAGATATTTCCATGTTTATACAGATAGCGGTGTAGATATTTCCATATTTATACAGATAGCGGTGTTGATATTTCCATGTTTATACATATAGCGGTGTAGATATCTCCATCTTAATATAGATTGGGGTGTAGATATTTATATCTTCATACAGATGTCGGTGCACATATTTCCATGTTCATACAGATGGCAGTGTAGATATTTGCATGTATATAGAGATAGCGCTGTAGTTATTTCCATGTGTAAAGAGATAGCTTTGTAGATATTTCCATGTATATGCAGATCGCTGTGTAGATATTTCCATTTTCATGCAGATAGCGGTGTAGATATTTCCATGTTCAGATAGCGGTGTAGATATTTCCATGTTCATGCAGATAGCAGTGTAGATATTTCCATGTTTATACAGATAGCGGTGAAGATGTATGCATGTTTATACAGATAGCGGTGTAGATAATTCCATGTTCATCCAGATGGCTGTGTTGATATATCCATGTTCATACAGATGGCGGTGAAGATATTTCCATGTTCATACAGATACCGGTGTAGTTATTTCCGTGTGTAAAGAGATAGCTGTGTAGATATTTCCATGTATATGCAGATAGCTGTGTAGATATTTCCATTTTCATGCAGATAGTGTTTTAGATATTTCCATGTTCAAACAGATAGCGGTGTAGATATTTCCATGTTCATAGAGATAGCGGTGTAGATATTTCCATGTTCATAGAGATAGCGGTGTAGATATTTCCATGTTTATACAGATAGTGGTGAAGATGTATGCATGTTTACACAGATAGCGGTGTAGATATTTCCATGTTCATTCACATATCGGTGTAGATATTTCCGTGTTCATCCAGATGGCTGTGTAATCATATCCATGTTCATACAGATGGCGGTGAAGATATTTCCATGTTCATACAGACAGTGGTGTAGATATTTCCATGTTCATCCAGATGGCTGTGTAGTTATATCCATGTTCATACAGATAGCGGTGTAGATAATTCCATGTTCATACAGATAGCGGTGTAGATATTTCCATGTTCATACAGATAGCGGTGTAGATACTTCCATGTTCATAGAGATAGCGGTGTAGATATTTCCATGTTCATCCAGATGGCTGTGCAGATATATCCATGTTCATACAGATAGCGGTGTAGATATTTCCATGTTCATACAGATAGAAGTGTAGATATTTCCATGTTCGTACAGATACTGGTGTAGCTATTTCCATGTTCATGCAGATAGCGGTGTAGATACTTCCATGTTCATAGAGATAGCGGTGTAGATATTTCCATGTTCATACAGATAGCGGTGCTGGTATTTCCATATTTATACAGGTAGCGGTGTAGATATTTCCATGTTTATACAGATAGCGGTGTAGATATTTCCAGGTTTATAAAGATAGCGGTGTAGATATTTCCAAGTTTATACAGATAGCGGTGAAGATATCTCCATCTTAATACAGATGGCGGTGTAGATATTTATATGTTCATACAGATGGCAGTGCAGATATTTCCATGTTCATACAGATGGCGGTGTAGATATTTCCATGTTTATAGAGATAGCGGTTTAGTTATTTCCATGTGTAAAGATTTAGGTTTGTAGATATTTCCATGTATATGCAGATAGCTGTGTAGATATTTCTATTTTCATGCAGATAGCGGTTTAGATATTACCATTTTCAAACAGATAGCGGTGTAGATATTTCCATGTTCATACAGATCGCGGTGTAGATATTTCCATGTTCATCCAGATGGCTGTGTAGACATATATATGTTCATACAGATGGCGGTGAAGATATTTCCATGTTCATACAGATGGCGGTGTAGATATTTCCATGTTCATACAGATAGAGGTGTAGATATTTGCATGTTCATACAGACGGCTGTGTAGATATATCCATGTTCATACAGATGGTGGTGAATATATTTCCATGTTCATACAGATAGCGGTGTAGATATTTCCATGTTCATACAGATAGCGGTGCAGATATTTCCATGTTTATACAGATAGCGGTGCTGATATTTCCATGTTTATACAGATAGCGGTGTAGATATTTCCATGTTTATACAGATAGCGGTGTAGATATTTCCATGTTTATACAGATAGCGGTGTAGATATCTCCTTCTTAATACAGATGGCGGTGTAGATATTTATATGTTCATACAGATGGCGGTGAAGATATTTCCATGTTCATACAGATGACGGTGTAGATATTTCCATGTTTATAGAGATAGCGGTGTAGTTATTTCCATGTGTAAAGAGATAGCTGTGTAGATATTTCCATGTATATGCAGATAGCTGTGTAGATATTTCCATTTTCATGCAGACAGCGGTGTAGATATTTCCAAGTTCAAACAGATAGCGGTGTAGATATTTCCATGTTCATACAGATAGCGGTGTATATATATCCATGTTCATACAGATAGCGGTGTAGATATTTCCATGTTAATACAGATAGCGGTGTAGATATTTCCATGTTCATACAGATAGCGGTGCTGATATTTCCAAGTTTATAAAGGTAGCGGTGTAGATATTTCCATGTTTATACAGATAGCGGTGTAGATATTTCCATGTTTATACAGATAGCGGTGTAGTTATCTCCATCTTAATACAGATGGCGGAGTAGATATTTCTATGTACATACAGATGGCGGTGCAGATATTTCCATGTTCATACAGATAGCGGTGTAGTTATTTCCATGTGTAAAGAGATAGCTGTGTAGATATTTCCATGTATATGCAGATAGCTGTGTAGATATTTCCATTTTCATGCAGATAGCGGTTTAGATATTTCCATGTTCAAACAGATAGCGGTGTAGATATTTCCATGTTCATACAGATAGCAGTGTAGATATTTCCATGTTCATACAGATGGCTGTGTAGATATATCCATGTTCATACAGATGGTGGTGAATATATTTCCATGTTCATACAGATAGCGGTGTAGATATTTCCATGTTCATACAGATAGCGGTGCAGATATTTCCATGTTCATACAGATAGCGGTGCTGATATTTCCATGTTTATACAGATAGCGGTGTAGATATTTCCATGTTTATACAGATAGCGGTGTAGATATTTCCATGTTTATACAGATAGCGGTGTAGATATCTCCTTCTTAATACAGATGGCGGTGTAGATATTTATATGTTCATACAGATGGCGGTGAATATATTTCCATGTTCATACAGATGGCGGTGTAGATATTTCCATGTTTATAGAGATAGCGGTGTAGTTATTTCCATGTGTAAAGAGATAGCTGTGTAGATATTTCCATGTATATGCAGATAGCTGTGTAGAGATTTCCATTTTCATGCAGACAGCGGTGTAGATATTTCCAAGTTCAAACAGATAGCGGTGTAGATATTTCCATGTTCATACAGATAGCGGTGTATATATATCCATGTTCATACAGATAGCGGTGTAGATATTTCCATGTTAATACAGATAGCGGTGTAGATATTTCCATGTTCATACAGATAGCGGTGCTGATATTTCCAAGTTTATACAGGTAGCGGTGTAGATATTTCCATGTTTATACAAATAGCGGTGTAGTTATTTCCATGTTTATACAGATAGCGGTGTAGATATTTCCATGTTTATACAGATAGCGGTGTAGTTATCTCCATCTTAATACAGATGGCGGAGTAGATATTTCTATGTACATACAGATGGCCGTGCAGATATTTCCATGTTCATACAGATAGAGGTGTAGTTATTTCCATGTGTAAAGAGATAGCTGTGTAGATATTTCCATGTATATGCAGATAGCTGTGTAGATATTTCCATTTTCATGCAGATAGCGGCTTAGATATTTCCATGTTCAAACAGATATCGGTGTAGATATTTCCATGTTCATCCAGATGGCTGTGTAGATGTATCCATGTTCATACAGATAGCGGTGTAGTTATTTCCATATTAATACAGATAGTGGCGTTGATATTTCCATGTTCATACAGATAGCGGTGTAGCTATTTCCATGTTCATACATATAGCGGTGTATATATTTCCATGCTCGTACAGATAGCGGTGTAGATATTTCCAAGTTCATACAGATAGCTGTGCTGATATTTCCATGTTTATACAGGTAGCGGTGTAGATATTTCCATGTTTATACAGTTAGCGGTGTAGATATTTCCATGTTTATACAGATAGCGGTGTAGATATTTCCAGGTTTATACAGATAGAGGTGTAGATATCTGCTTATTAATACGGATGGCGGTGTAGATATTTCCATGTTTATAGAGATAGCAGTGTAGTTATTTCCATGTGTAAAGAGATAGCTGTGTAGATATTTCGATGTATATGCAGATAGCTGTGTAGATGTTTCCATTTTCATGCAGACAGCGGTGTAGATATTTCCATGTTCATACAGATAGCGGTGCTGTTATTTACATGTTTATACAGGTAGTGGTGTAGATATTTCCATGTTTATACAGATAGCGGTGTAGATATTTCCATGTTTATACAGATAGCGGTGTAGATGTTTCCAGGTTTATACAGATAGCGGTGTAGATATCTCCATGTTAATACAGATGGCGGTGTAGATATTTATATGTTCATACAGATGGCGGTGCAGATATTTTCATGTTCATACAGATAGTGGTGTAGCTATTTCCATGTTCATACAGATAGCGGTGTAGATATTTCCATGTTCATCCAGATGGCTGTGTAGACATATCCATGTTCATACAGATGGCAGTGAAGATAATTCCATGTTTATACATCTAGCGGTGTAGATATTTCCATGTTCATAGAGATAGCGGTGTAGATATTTCCATGTTTATACAGATAGCGGTGAAGATGTATGCATGTTTATACAGATAGCTGTGTAGATATTTCCATGTTCTTCCAGATGGCTGTGTTGATATATCCATGTTCATACAGATGGCGGTGAAGATATTTCCATCTTCATACAGATAGCGGTGTAGTTTTTTCCGTGTGTAAAGAGATAGCTGTGTAGATATTTCCATGCATATGCAGATAGCTGTGTAGATATTTCCATTTTCATGCAGATAGCGGTTTAGATATTTCCATGTTCAAACAGATAGCGGTGTAGTTATTTCCATGTTCATAGAGAGAGCGGTGTAGATATTTCCATGTTCATACAGATAGCGGTGTAGATATTTCCATGTTTATACAGATAGTGGTGAAGATGTTTGCATGTTTACACAGATAGCGGTGTAGTTATTTCCATGTTCATACAGATAGCGGTGTAGATATTTCCATGTTCATCCAGATGGCTGTGTAGACATATCCATGTTCATACAGATGGCGGTGAAGATATTTCCATGTTCATACAGATAGCGGTGTAGATATTTCCATGTTCATCCAGATGGCTGTGTAGATATATCCATGTTCATACAGATAGCGGTGTAGATATTTCCATGTTCATACAGATAGCGGTGAAGATATTTCTATGTTCATACAGATAGCGGTGTAGATATTTCCATGTTCATACAGACGGCGGTGTAGATATTTCCATGTTTATAGATATAGCGGTGTAGATATTTCCATGTGTAAAGAGATAGCAGTGTATATATTTCCATGTATATGCAGATAGCTTTGTAGATATTTCCATTTTCATGCAGTTAGCGGTGTAGATATTTACATGTTCAAACAGATAGCGGTGTAGATATTTCCATGTTCATTCAGATAGCTTTGTAGATATTTCCATGTTCATACAGATAGCGATGTAGATATTTCCATGTTCATACAGATAGCGGTGTAGATATTTCCATGTTCATACAGATAGCGGTGCTGATATTTCCATGCTTATACAGGTAGCGGTGTAGATATTTCCATGTTTATACAGATAGCGGTGTAGATATTTCCATGTTTATACAGATAGCGGTGTAGATATTTCCATGTTTATTCAGATAGCGGTGTAGATATCTCCATCCTAATACAGATGGCGGTGTAGATATTTATATGTTCATACAGATGGCGGTGCAGATATTTCCATGTTCATACAGATGGCGTTGTAGATATTTCCATGTTCAGATAGCGGTGTAGATATTTCCATGTTCATACAGATAGCGGTGTAGATATTTCCATGTTCATACAGGTAGCGGTGTAGATTTTTCCATGTTCATACAGATAGCGGTGCTGATATTTCCATGTTTACAGGCAGCGGTGTAGATATATCCATGTTTATACAGATAGCGGTGTTGATATCTCCTTCTTAATACAGATGGCGGTGTAGATATTTAAAAGCTCATACAGATGGCGGTGCAGATATTTCCATGTTCATACAGATGGCGGTGTAGATATTTCCATGTTTATAGATATAGCGGTGTAGTTATTTCCATGTTTAAAGAGATAGCTGTGTAGATATTTCCATGTATATGCAGATAGCTTTGTAGATATTTCCATTTTCATGCAGATAGCGGTGTAGATATTTACATGTTCAAACAGATAGCGGTGTAGATATTTCCATGTTCATTCAGATAGCTTTGTAGATATTTCCATGTTCATACTGGTAGCGGTGTAGATACTTGCATGTTCATACAGATAGCGGTGTAGATATTTCCATGTTCATACAGATAGTGGTGCTGATATTTCCATGTTTATACAGGTGGCGGTGTAGATATTTCCATGTTTATAGAGATAGCGGTGTAGATATTTCCATGTTTATACAGATAGCGGTGTAGATATTTCCATGTTCATACAGATAGCGGTGTAGATATTTCCATGTTCATACAGATAGCGGAGTATATATTTCCATGTTCATACAGGTTGCGGTGTAGATATTTCCATCTTTATACAGATAGCAGTGCTGATATTTCCATGTTTATACAAGCAGCAGTGTAGGTATTTCCATGCTTATACAGATAGCGGTTTACATATCTCCTTCTTAATACATATGGCGGTGTAGATATTTATATGTTCATACAGATGGCGGTGCAGATATTTCCATGTTCATACAGATGGCGGTGTAGATATTTCCATGTTTATAGATATAGCGGTGTAGTTATTTCCATGAGTAAAGAGATAGCTGTGTAGATATTTCCATGTATATGCAGATAGCTTTGTAGATATTTCCATTTTCATACAGATAGCGGTGTAGATATTTACATGTTCAAACATATAGCGGTGTAGATATTTCCATGTTCATACAGATAGCGGTGTAGATATTTCCATGTTCATACAGATAGCGGTGTAGATAATTCCATGTTCATACAGATAGCGTTGTAGATATTTCCATGTTCATACAGATAGCGGTGCTGATATTTCCATGTTTATGCAGTTAGCGGTGCTAATGTTTCCATGTTTATACAGGTAGCAGTGTAGATATTTCCATGTTTATTCAGATAGCAGTGTAGATATTTCCATCTTAATACAGATGGCGGAGTAGATATTTATATGTTCATACAGATGGCGGTGCAGATATTTCCATGTTCATACAGATGGCGGTGTAGATATTTCCATGTTCATACAGATAGCGGTGTAGTTATTTCTGTGTGTAAAGAGATAGCTGTGTAGATATTTCCATGTATATGCAGATAGCTGTGTAGATATTTCCATTTTCATGCAGAGAGTGGTGTATATAATTCCATCTTCAGATAGAGGTGTATATATTTCCATGTTCATACAGATAGCGGTGTAGATATTTCCAAGTTTATACAGACAGCGGTGAAGATGTATTCATGTTTACACAGGTAGCGGTGTGGAGATTTCCATGTTCATACAGAGGGCTGTGCAGACATATCCATGTTCATACAGATAGCGGTGTAGATATTTCCATTTTCATACAGATAGCGGTGTAGATATTTCCATGTTCATACAGATGGCTGCGTAGATATATCCATGTTCATACCGATTGCGGTGAAGATATTTCCTTGTCCATACAGATAGCGGTGTAGATATTTCCATGTTCATACAGATAGAGGTGTAGCTATTTCCATGTTCATACAGATAGCGGTGTATGTATTTCCATGTTGATACAGATAGCGGTGCAGATATTTCCATGTTCATACAGATAGCAGTGTAGATATTTCCATGTTCATCCAGGAGGCTGTGTAGATATATCCATGTTCATACAGATGGCGTTGAAGATATTTCCTTGTTTATACAGATAGCGGTGTAGTTATTTCCATGTGTAAAGAGATAGCTGTGTAGATATTTCCATGTATATGCAGATAGCTGTGTGGATATTTCCATTTTCATGCAGATAGCGGTTTAGATATTTCCATGTTCAAACAGTCAGCGGTGTAGATATTTCCATGTTCATAGAGATAGCGGTGTAGATATTTCCATGTTCATACAGATAGAGGGGCTGATATTTCCATGTTCATACAGATAGCGGTGCTGATATTTCCAAGTTTATACAGATAGCGGTGAAGATATCTCCATCTTAATACAGATGGTGGTGTAGATATTTATATATTCATACAGACGGCGGTGCACTTATTTCCATGTTCATACAGATGGCGGTGTAGATATTTCCATGTTTATAGAGATAGGGGTGTAGTTATTTCCATGTGTATAGAGATAGATTTGTAGATATTTCTATGTATATGCAGATAGCTGTGTAGGTATTTCTATTTTCATGCAGATAGCAGTTTAGATATTTCCATGTTCAAACAGATAGCGGTGTAGGGATTTCCATGTTCATACAGATAGCGGTGTAGATATTTCCATGTTTATACAGATAGTGGTGAAGGTGTATGCATGTTTTCACAGATAGCGGTGTAGATATTTCCATGTTCATACAGATCGCGGTGTAGATATTTCCATGTTCATTAAGATGGCTGTGTAGGCATATCCATGTTCATACAGATGGCGGTGAAGATATTTCCATGTTCATACAGATAGCGGTGTAGATATTTCCATGTTCATACAGATATCAGTGTAGATATTTCCATGTTCATACAGATGGCTGTGTAGATATATCCATGTTCATACAGATGACGGTGAAGATATTTCCATGTTCATACAAATAGCGGTGAAGATATTTCCATGTTCATACAGATAGCGGTGTAGATATTTCCATGTTCATACCGATAGCGGTGCTGATATTTCCATGTTTATAAAGGAAGCGGTGTAGATATTTCCATGTTTATACAGATAGCGGTGTAGATATTTCCATGTTTGTACAGATAGCGGTGTAGATATTTCCATGTTTATACAGATAGCGGTGTAGATATCTCCCTCTTAATACAGATGGCGGTGTAGATATTTATAAGTTCATACAGATGGTGGTGCAGATATTTCCATGTTCATACAGATGGCGATGTAGATATTTCCATGCTCATAGAGATAGCGGTGTAGTTATTTCCATGTGTAAAGAGATAGCTGTGTAGATATTTCCATGTATATGCAGATAGCTGTGTAGATATTTCCATTTTCATGCAGACAGCGGTGTAGATATTTCCTTGTTCAAACAGATAGCGGTGTAGATATTTCCATGTTCATACAGATAGCGGTGTAGATATTTCCATGTTCATACTGATAGCGGTGTAGATATTTCCATGTTCATACAGATAGCGGTGTATATATTTCCATGTTCATACAGAGAGTGGTGCTGATTATTCCATGTTTATACAGGTAGCGGTGTAGATATTTCCTTGTTTATACAGATAGCGGTGTAGTTATTTCCATGTTTATACAGATAGCGGTGTAGATATTTCCATGTTTATGCAGATAGCGCTGTAGATATTTCCATGTTTATACAGATAGCGGTGTAGATATCTCCATCTTAATACAGATGGCGGTGTAGATATTTATATGTTCATACAGATGGCCGTGCAGATATTTCCATGTTCATACAGATAGCGGTGTAGTTATTTCCATGTTTAAAGAGATAGCTGTGTAGATATTTCCATGTATATGCAGATAGCTGTGTAGATATTTCCATTTTCATGCAGATAGCGGTTTAGATATTTCCATGTTCAAACAGATAGCGGTGTAGATATTTCCATGTTTATACAGATAGCGGTGAAGATGTATGCATGTTTACACACATAGTGGTGTAGATATTTCCATGTTCATACAGATAGCGGTGTAGATATTTCCATGTTCATCCAGATGGCTGTGTAGATATATCCATGTTCATACAGATAGCGGTGTAGATATTTCCATGTTCATACAGATAGTGGTGTAGATATTTCCATGTTCATACAGATAGCGGTGTAGCTATTTCCATGTTCATACAGATAGCGGTGTAGATATTTCCATCTTCGTACACATAGCGGTGTAGATATTTCCAAGTTCATACATATAGCTCTGTAGCTATTTCCATGTTCATAGAGATAGCGGTGTAGATATTTCCATGTTCATACAGATAGAGGGGCTGATATTTCCATGTTCATACAGATAGCGGTGCTGATATTTCCAAGTTTATACAGATAGCGGTGAAGATATCTCCATCTTAATACAGATGGTGGTGTAGATATTTATATATTCATACAGACGGCGGTGCACTTATTTCCATGTTCATACAGATGGCAGTGTAGATATTTCCATGTTTATAGAGATAGGGGTGTAGTTATTTCCATGTGTATAGAGATAGATTTGTAGATATTTCCATGTATATGCAGATAGCTGTGTAGGTATTTCTATTTTCATGCAGATAGCAGTTTAGATATTTCCATGTTCAAACAGATAGCGGTGTAGGGATTTCCATGTTCATACAGATAGCGGTGTAGATATTTCCATGTTTATACAGATAGCGGTGAAGGTGTATGCATGTTTTCACAGATAGCGGTGTAGATATTTCCATGTTCATACAGATCGCGGTGTAGATATTTCCATGTTCATTAAGATGGCTGTGTAGGCATATCCATGTTCATACAGATGGCGGTGAAGATATTTCCATGTTCATACAGATAGCGGTGTAGATATTTCCATGTTCATACAGATATCGGTGTAGATATTTCCATGTTCATACAGATGGCTGTGTAGATATATCCATGTTCATACAGATGACGGTGAAGATATTTCCATGTTCATACAAACAGCGGTGAAGATATTTCCATGTTAATACAGATAGCGGTGTAGATATTTCCATGTTCATACCGATAGCGGTGCTGATATTTCCATGTTTATAAAGGAAGCGGTGTAGATATTTCCATGTTTATACAGATAGCGGTGTAGATATTTCCATGTTTATACAGATAGCGGTGTAGATATTTCCATGTTTATACAGATAGCGGTGTAGATATCTCCTTCTTAATACAGATGGCGGTGTAGATATTTATAAGTTCATACAGATGGCGGTGCAGATATTTCCATGTTCATACAGATGGCGATGTAGATATTTCCATGCTCATAGAGATAGCGGTGTAGTTATTTCCATGTGTAAAGAGATAGCTGTGTAGATATTTCCATGTATATGCAGATAGCTGTGTAGATATTTCCATTTTCATGCAGAGAGTGGTGTATATATTTCCATCTTCAGATAGAGGTGTATTTATTTCCATGTTCATACAGATAGCGGTGTAGATATTTCCAAGTTTATACAGACAGCGGTGAAGATGTATGCATGTTTACACAGATAGCGGTGTGGAGATTTCCATGTTCATACAGAGGGCTGTGCAGATATATCCATGTTCATACAGATAGCGGTGTAGATATTTCCATTTTCATACCGATAGCGGTGTAGGTATTTCCATGTTCATACAGATGGCTGCGTAGATATATCCATGTTCATACCGATTGCGGTGAAGATATTTCCTTGTCCATACAGATAGCGGTGTAGATATTTCCATGTTCATACAGATAGCGGTGTATGTATTTCCATGTTGATACAGATAGCGGTTCAGATATTTCCATGTTCATACAGATAGCAGTTTAGATATTTCCATGTTCATCCAGGAGGCTGTGTAGATATATCCGTGTTCATACAGATGGCGTTGAAGATATTTCCTTGTTTATACAGATAGCGGTGTAGTTATTTCCATGTGTAAAGAGATAGCTGTGTAGATATTTCCATGTATATGCAGATAGCTGTGTGGATATTTCCATTTTCATGCAGATTGCGGTTTAGATATTTCCATGTTCAAACAGACAGCGGTGTAGATATTTCCATGTTCATAGAGATAGCGGTGTACATATATCCATGTTCATACAGATAGAGGGGCTGATATTTCCATGTTCATACAGATAGCGGTGCTGATATTTCCATGTTTATACAGGTAGCGGTGTAGATATTTCCATGTTTATACAGGTAGCAGTGTAGATATTTCCATGTTTATACAGATAGCGGTGTAGATATCTCCTTCTTAATACAGATGGAGGTGTAGATAATTATATGTTCATACAGATGGCGGTGCAGATATTTCCATGTTCATACAGATGGCGGTGTGGATATTTCCATATTCATACAGATAGCGGTGTAGATATTTCCATGTTTATACAGATAGCGGTGTAGATATTTCCATGTTCATACAGATGGCGGTGCAGATATTTCCATGTTCATACAGATGGCGGTGTAGATATTTCCATGTTCATAGAGATAGCTGTGTAGTTATTTCCATGTGTAAAGAGATAGCTGTGTAGATATTTCCATGTATATGCCGATAGCTCTGTAGATATTTCCATTTTCATGCAGATAGCGGTGTAGATATTTCCATGTTCAAACAGATAGCGGTGTAGATATTTCCATGTTCATACAGATACCGGTGTAGATATTTCCAAGTTTATACAGATTGCGGTGAAGATGTATGCATATTTACTCAGATAGCGGTGTAGATATTTCCATGTTCATACAGATAGCGGTGTAGATATTTCCATGTTCATCCAGATGGCTGTGTAGATATATCCATGTTCATACAGAGAGCTGTGTAGATATTTCCATGTTCATACAGGTAGTGGTGTAGATATTTCCATGTTCATACAGATAGCAGTGTAGCTCTTTCCATGTTCATAGAGATAGCGGTGTAGGTATTTCCATGTTCACACAGATAGCGGTGTAGATATTTCCCTGTTCATACAGATAGCGGTGCTGATATTTCCATGTTTATACAGGTAGCGGTGTAGATATTTCCATGTTTATACAGATAGCGGTGTAGATATTTCCATGTTTATACAGATAGCAGTGTAGTTATTGCTAAGTTTATACAGATAGCGTTGTGGATATTTCCATCTTAATATAGATGGGGGTGTAGATATTTATATGTTCATACAGATGGCGGTGCAGATATTACCATGTTCATACAGATGGCGGTGTAGATATTTCCATGTTCATACAGATTGCGGTGTAGATATTTCTATGTTCATACAGATAGCGGTGTAGTTATTTCCATGTGTAAAGAGATAGCTGTGTAGATATTTCCATGTATATGCAGATAGCAGAGTAGATATTTCCATTTTCAAGCAGATAGCAGTGTAGATATTTCCATGTTCAAACAGATAGCGGTGTAGATATTTCCATGTTCATACAGATAGCGGTGTAGATATTTCCATGTTCACACAGATCGCGGTGTAGATATTTCCATGTTCATCCAGATGGCTGTGTAGATATATCCATGTTCATACAGATAGCGGTGTAGATATATCCATGTTCATACAGATAGCGGTGTAGATATTTCCATGTTTATACAGGCAGCGGTGTAGATATTTCCATGTTTATACAGATAGCGGTGTAGATATCTCCTTGTTAATACAGATGGCGGTGTAGATATTTAGAGGCTCATACAGATGGCGTTGCAGATATTTCCATGTTCATACAGATGGCGGTGTAGCTATTTCCATGTGCATACAGATAGCGGTGTAGATATATCCATGTTCATAGAAATAGCGGTGTAGATATTTCCATGTTCATACAGATAGCGGTGCTGATATTTCCAAGTTTATACAGATAGCGGTGAAGATATTTCCTTCTTAATACAGATGGCGGTGTAGATATTTATAAGTTCATACAGATGGCGGTGCAGATATTTCCATGTTCATACAGACGGCAATGTAGATATTTCCATGTTCATACAGATAGTGGTGTAGTTATTTCCATGTGTAAAGAGAAAGCTGTGTAGATATTTCCATGTATATGCAGATAGCTGTGTAGATATTTCCATTTTCATGCAGACAGCGGTGTAGATATTTCCTTGTTCAAACAGATAGCGGTGTAGATATTTCCATGTTCATAAAGATAGCAGTGTAGATATTTCCATGTTCATACTAATAGCGGTGTAGATATTTCCATGTTCATACAGATAGCGGTGTATATACTTCCATGTTCATACAGATAGTGGTGCTGATATTTCCATGTTTATACAGGTAGCGGTGTAGATATTTCCATGTTTATACAGATAGCGGTGTAGATATTTCCATGTTTATGCAGATAGCGGTGTAGATATCTCCATCTTAATACAGATGGCCGTGTAGATATTTATATGTTCATACAGATGGCGGTGCAGACATTTCCATGTTCATACAGATGGCGGTGTAGATATTTCCATGTTCATACAGATGGCGGTGTAGTTATTTCCATGTTCATACAGATAGCGGTGTAGATATTTCCATGTTCATACAGACAGTGGTGTAGATATTTCCATGTTTATACAGACTGCGGTGAAGATGTATGCATGTTTACACAGATAGCGGTGTAGATATTTCCATGTTCATCCAGATGGCTGTGTAGATATTTCCATGTTTATACAGATAGCGGTGTAGATATCTCCTTCTTAATACAGATGGCGGTGTAGATATTTATAAGTTCATACAGATGGCGGTGCAGATATTTCCATGTTCATACAGATGGCGATGTAGATATTTCCATGCTCATAGAGATAGCGGTGTAGTTATTTCCATGTGTAAAGAGATAGCTGTGTAGATATTTCCATGTATATGCAGATAGCTGTGTAGATATTTCCATTTTCATGCAGACAGCGGTGTAGATACTTCCTTGTTCAAACAGATAGCGGTGTAGATATTTCCATGTTCATACAGATAGCGGTGTAGATATTTCCATGTTCATACTGATAGCGGTGTAGATATTTCCATGTTCATACAGATAGCGGTGTATATATTTCCATGTTCATACACATAGTGGTGCTGATTATTCCATGTTTATACAGGTAGCGGTGTAGATATTTCCTTGTTTATACAGATAGCGGTGTAGTTATTTCCATGTTTATACAGATAGCGGTGTAGATATTTCCATGTTTATGCAGATAGCGCTGTAGATATTTCCATGTTTATACAGATAGCGGTGTAGATATCTCCATCTTAATACAGACGGCGGTGTAGATATTTATATGTTCATACAGATGGCCGTGCAGATATTTCCATGTTCATACGGATAGCGGTGTAGTTATTTCCATGTGTAAAGAGATAGCTGTGTAGATATTTCCATGTATATGCAGATAGCTGTGTAGATATTTCCATTTTCATGCAGATAGCGGTTTAGATATTTCCATGTTCAAACAGATAGCGGTGTAGATATTTCCATGTTTATACAGATAGCGGTGAAGATGTATGCATGTTTACACACATAGTGGTGTAGATATTTCCATGTTCATACAGATAGCGGTGTAGATATTTCCATGTTCATCCAGATGGCTGTGTAGATATATCCATGTTCATACAGATAGCGGTGTAGATATTTCCATGTTCATACAGATAGTGGTGTAGATATTTCCATGTTCATACAGATAGCGGTGTAGCTATTTCCATGTTCATACAGATAGCGGTGTAGATATTTCCATCTTCGTACACATAGCGGTGTAGATATTTCCAAGTTCATACAGATAGCTCTGTAGCTATTTCCACGTTCATACAGATAGCGGTGTAGATATTTCCATGTTCTTCCAGATGGCTGTACAGATATATCCATGTTCATACAGATGGCGGTGATGATAATTCCATGTTCATGCAGATAGCGGTGTAGATATTTCCATCTTCGTACAGATAGCGGTGTAGATATTTCCATGTTCATACAGATAGTGGTGTAGATATTTCCATGTTCATACAGATAGCGGTGTAGATATTTCCATGTTCATACAGATAGCGGAGTAGGAATTTCCACGTTCATACAGATAGAGGGGCTGATATTTCCATGTTCATACAGATAGCGGTGCTGATATTTCCATGTTTATACAGGTAGCGGTGTAGATATTTCCATGTTTATACAGATAGCGGTGTAGTTATTTCCATGTTTATACAGATAGCGGTGTAGATATTTCCATGTTTATACTGTTAGCGGTGTAGATATCTCCATTTTAATACAGATGGCCGTGAAGATATTTGTATGTTCATACAGATGGCGGTGAAGATAGTTCCATGTTCATACAGATGGCGGTGTAGATATTTCCATGTTCATACAGATAGCGGTGTAGTTATTTCCATGTGTAAAGAGATAGCTGTGTAGATATTTCCATGTATATGCAGATAGCTCTGTAGATATTTCCATTTTCATGCAGATAGCGGTGTAGATATTTCCATGTTTTAACAGATAGCGGTGTAGACATTTCCATGTTCATACAGATAGCGGTGAAGATATTTCCATGTTTATACAGATTGCGGTGAAGATGTGTGCATATTTACACAGATAGTGGTGTAGATATTTCCATGTTCATGCAGATAGCAGTGTAGATATTTCCATGTTTATACAGATAGCGGTGAAGATGTATGCATGTTTATACAGATAGCGGTGTAGATATTTCCATGTTCATCCAGATGGCTGTGTTGATATATCCATGTTCATACCGATGGCGGTGAAGATATTTCCTTGTCCATACAGATAGCGGTGTAGATATTTCCATGTTCATACAGATAGCGGTGTATGTATTTCCATGTTGATACAGATAGCGGTTCAGATATTTCCATGTTCATACAGATAGCAGTTTAGATATTTCCATGTTCATCCAGGAGGCTGTGTAGATATATCCATGTTCATACAGATGGCGTTGAAGATATTTCCTTGTTTATACAGATAGCGGTGTAGTTATTTCCATGTGTAAAGAGATAGCTGTGTAGATATTTCCATGTATATGCAGATAGCTGTGTGGATATTTCCATTTTCATGCAGATTGCGGTTTAGATATTTCCATGTTCAAACAGACAGCGGTGTAGATATATCCATGTTCATACAGATAGAGGGGCTGATATTTCCATGTTCATACAGATAGCGGTGCTGATATTTCCATGTTTATACATGTAGCGGTGTAGATATTTCCATGTTTATACAGGTAGCAGTGTAGACATTTCCATGTTTATACAGAGAGCGGTTTAGATATATCCATGTTTATACAGATAGCGGTGTAGATATCTCCTTCTTAATACAGATGGCGGTGTAGATAATTATATGTTCATACAGATGGCGGTGCAGATATTTCCATGTTCATACAGATGGCGGTGTGGATATTTCCATATTCATACAGATAGCGGTGTAGATATTTCCATGTTTATACAGATAGCGGTGTAGATATTTCCATGTTCATACAGATGGCGGTGCAGATATTTCCATGTTCATACAGATGGCGGTGTAGATATTTCCATGTTCATAGAGATAGCGGTGTACTTATTTCCATGAGTAAAGAGATAGCTGTGTAGATATTTCCATGTATATGCAGATAGCTCTGTAGATATTTCCATTTTCATGCAGATAGCGGTGTAGATATTTCCATGTTCAAACAGATAGCGGTGTAGATATTTCCATGTTCATACAGATAACGGTGTAGATATTTCCAAGTTTATACAGATTGCGGTGAAGATGTATGCATATTTACTCAGATAGCGGTGTAGATATTTCCATGTTCATACAGATAGCGGTGTAGATATATCCATGTTCATACAGAGAGCTGTGTAGATATTTCCATGTTCATACAGGTAGTGGTGTCGATATTTCCATGTTCATACAGATAGCAGTGTAGCTCTTTCCATGTTCATAGAGATAGCGGTGTAGGTATTTCAATGTTCATACAGATAGCGGTGTAGATATTTCCCTGTTCATACAGATAGCGGTGCTGATATTTCCATGTTTATACAGGTAGCGGTGTAGATATTTCCATGTTTATACAGATAGCGGTGTAGATATTTCCATGTTTATACAGATAGCAGTGTAGTTATTGCTAAGTTTATACAGATAGCGTTGTGGATATTTCCATCTTAATATAGATGGGGGTGTAGATATTTATATGTTCATACAGATGGCGGTGCAGATATTACCATGTTCATACAGATGGCGGTGTAGATATTTCCATGTTCATACAGATTGCGGTGTAGATATTTCTATGTTCATACAGATAGCGGTGTAGTTATTTCCATGTGTAAAGAGATAGCTGTGTAGATATTTCCATGTATATGCAGATAGCAGAGTAGATATTTCCATTTTCAAGCAGATAGCAGTGTAGATATTTCCATGTTCAAACAGATAGCGGTGTAGATATTTCCATGTTCATACAGATAGCGGTGTAGATATTTCCATGTTCATACAGATCGCGGTGTAGATATTTCCATGTTCATCCAGATGGCTGTGTAGATATATCCATGTTCATACAGATAGCGGTGTAGATATATCCATGTTCATACAGATAGCGGTGTAGATATTTCCATGTTTATACAGGCAGCGGTGTAGATATTTCCATGTTTATACAGATAGCGGTGTAGATATCTCCTTGTTAATACAGATGGCGGTGTAGATATTTAGAGGCTCATACAGATGGCGTTGCAGTTATTTTCATGTTCATACAGATGGCGGTGTAGCTATTTCCATGTGCATACAGATAGCGGTGTAGATATATCCATGTTCATACAGATAGCGGTGCTAATATTTCCAAGTTTATACAGATAGCGGTGAAGATATTTCCTTCTTAATACAGATGGCAGTGTAGATATTTATAAGTTCATACAGATGGTGGTGCAGATATTTCCATGTTCATACAGACGGCAATGTAGATATTTCCATGTTCATACAGATAGCGGTGTAGTTATTTCCATGTGTAAAGAGATAGCTGTGTAGATATTTCCATGTATATGCAGATAGCTGTGTAGATATTTCCATTTTCATGCAGACAGCGGTGTAGATATTTCCTTGTTCAAACAGATAGCGGTGTAGATATTTCCATGTTCATACAGATAGCAGTGTAGATATTTCCATGTTCATACTAATAGCGGTGTAGATATTTCCATGTTCATACAGATAGCGGTGTATATACTTCCATGTTCATACAGATAGTGGTGCTGATATTTCCATGTTTATACAGGTAGCGGTGTAGATATTTCCATGTTTATACAGATAGCGGTGTAGTTATTTCCATGTTTATACAGATAGCGGTGTAGATATTTCCATGTTTATGCAGATAGCGGTGTAGATATCTCCATCTTTATACAGATGGCCGTGTAGATATTTATATGTTCATACAGATGGCGGTGCAGACATTTCCATGTTCATACAGATGGCGGTGTAGATATTTCCATGTTCATACAGATAGCGGTGTAGATATTTCCATGTTCATACAGATAGCGGTGTAGATATTTCCATGTTCATACAGACAGCGGTGTAGATATTTCCATGTTTATACAGACTGCTGTGAAGATGTATGCATGTTTACACAGATAGCGGTGTAGATATTTCCATGTTCATCCAGATGGCTGTGTAGATATTTCCATGTTTTTACAGATAGCGGTGTAGATATTTCCATGTTCATACAGATAGCGGTGTAGATATTTCCATGTTCATACAGATAGCAGTGTAGATATTTCCATGTTCAAACAGATAGCAGTGTAGATATCTCCATCTTAATACAGATGGCGGTGTAGATATTTATATGTTCATACAGATGGCAGTGCAGATATTTCCATGTTCATACAGATGGCTTTGTAGATATTTCCATGTTTATAGAGATAGCGGTGTAGATATTTCCATGTTCATACAGATGGCTGTGTAGATATATCCATGTTCATACAGATAGCGGTGTAGATATTTCCATGTTCATACAGATAGCGGTGTAGATATTTCCATGTTTATACAGATAGCGGTGAAATGTATGCATGTTTACACAGATCGCGGTGTAGATATTTCCATGTTCATCCAGATCGCTGTGTAGACATATCCATATTCATACAGATGGCGGTGAAGATATTTCCAAGTTCATACAGATTGCGGTGTAGATATTTCCATGTTCATACAGATGGCGGTGTAGATATTTTCATGTTCATACAGATGGCGGTGCAGATATTTCCATGTTCATACTGATAGCGGTGCTGATATTGCCATTTTTATACAGATAGCGGTGCAGATATTTCCATGTTTATACAGATAGCGGTGTAGATATTTCCATGTTTATACAGATAGCGGTGTAGATATCTCCTTAATACAGATGGCGGTGTAGATATTTATATGTTCCTACAGATGGCAGTGAAGATATTTCCATGTTCATACAGATGGCGGTGTAGATATTTCCATGTTTATAGAGATAGCGGTGTAGTTATTTCCACGTGTAAAGAGATAGCTGTATAGATATTTCCATGTATATGCAGACAGCTGTGTAGATATTTCCATTTTCATTCAGACAGTGGTGTAGATATTTCCATGTTCAAACAGATAGCGGTGTAGATATTTCCATGTTCATACAGACAGCGGTGTATATATTTCCATGTTCATACAGATAGCGGTGTAGATATTTCCATGTTCATACAGATAGCGGTGTAGATATTTCCATGTTCATACAGATAGCGGTGTAGATATTTCCATGTTCATACAGATAGCGGTGTAGATATTTCCATGTTCATACAGATTGCGGTGTAGATATTTCCATGTACATACAGATAGCGGTGCTGATATTTCCATGATTATACAGGTAGCGGTGCAGATATTTCCATGTTTATACACATAGCGGTGTAGATATTTCCATGTTTATACAGATAGCGGTGTAGGTATTTCCATGTTTATTCAGATAGCGGTGTAGATATCTCCATCTTAATACAGATGGCGGAGTAGATATTTATATGTACATACAGATGGCGGTGCAGATATTTCCATGTTCATACAGAAAGCGGTGTAGCTATTTCCATGTTCATACAGATAGCGGTGTAGATATTTCCATGTTCATCCAGATGGCTGTGTAGACATATCCATGTTCATACAGATGGCGGTGAAGATAATTCCATGTTCATACAGATAGCGGTGTAGATATTTCCATGTTCATACAGATAGTGGTGCAGATATTTCCATGTTCACACAGATAGAGGGGCTGATATTTCCATGTTCATACAGATAGCGGTGCTGATATTTCCATGTTTTTATAGGTTGCGGTGTAGATATTTCCATGTTTATACAGATAACGGTGTAGATATTTCCATGTTTATACAGATAGCGGTGTAGATATTTCCATGTTTATACAGATAGCGGTGTAGATATCTCCATCTTAATACAGATGGCGGTGTAGATATTTATATGTTCATACAGAGGGCCGTGCAGATATTTCCATGTTCATACAGATAGCGGTGTAGTTATTTCCATGTGTAAAGAGATAGCTGTGTAGATATTTCCACGTATATGCATATAGCTCTGTAGATATTTCCATTTTCATGCATATAGCGGTTTAGATATTTCCAAGTTCAAACAGCGGTGTAGATATTTCCATGTTCATACAGATAGCGGTGTAGATATTTCCATGTTCATACAGATAGCGGTGTAGATATTTCCATGTTCATACAGATAGCGGTGTAGATATTTCCATGTCCATCCAGATGGCTGTGTAGATATATCCATGTCCATCCAGATGGCTGTGTAGATATATCCATGTTCATACAGATAGCGGTGTAGTTATTTCCATGTTCATACAGATAGCGGTGTAGATATTACCATGTTCATCCAGATGGCTGTGTAGCTATTTCCATGTTTTTACAGATAGCGGTGTAGATATTTCCATGTTCATACAGATAGCGGTGTAGATATTTCCATGTTCATACAGATAGCAGTGTAGATATTTCCATGTTCAAACAGATAGCGGTGTAGATATCTCCATCTTAATACAGATGGCGGTGTAGATATTTATATGTTCATACAGATGGCAGTGCAGATATTTCCATGTTCATACAGATGGCGGTGTAGATATTTCCATGTTTATAGAGATAGCGGTGTAGTTATTTCCATGTGTAAAGAGATAGGTTTGTAGTTATTTCCATGTATATGCAGATAGCTGTTTAGATATTTCTATTTTCATGCAGATAGCGGTTTAGATATTTCCATGTTCAAACAGATAGCGGTGTAGATATTTCCATGTTCATCCAGATGGCTGTGTAGATATATCCATGTTCATACAGATAGTGGTGTAGATATTTCCATGTTTATACAGATAGCGGTGTAGATATTTCCATGTTTATACAGATAGCGGTGAAATGTATGCATGTTTACACAGATAGCGGTGTAGATATTTCCATGTTCATACAGATCGCGGTGTAGGTATTTCCATGTTCATCCAGATCGCTGTGTAGACATATCCATATCCATACAGATGGCGGTGAAGATATTTCCAAGTTCATACAGATTGCGGTGTAGATATTTCCATGTTCATACAGATAGCGGTGTAGATATTTTCATGTTCATACAGATGGCGGTGCAGATATTTCCATGTTCATACTGATAGCGGTGCTGATATTTCCATTTTTATACAGATAGCGGTGTAGATATTTCCATGTTTATACAGATAGCGGTGTAGATATTTCCATGTTTATACAGATAGCGGTGTAGATATCTCCTTAATAAAGATGGCGGTGTAGATATTTGTATGTTCATACAGATGGCAGTGAAGATATTTCCATGTTCATACAGATGGCGGTGTAGATATTTCCATGTTTATAGAGATAGCGGTGTAGTTATTTCCACGTGTAAAGAGATAGCTGTATAGATATTTCCATGTATATGCAGACAGCTGTGTAGATATTTCCATTTTCATGCAGACAGTGGTGTAGATATTTCCATGTTCAAACAGATGGCGGTGTAGATATTTCCATGTTCATACAGATAGCGGTGTAGTTATTTCCATGTGTAAAGAGATAGCTTTGTAGATATTTCCATGTATATGCAGATAGCTGTGTAGATATTTCCATTTTCATGCAGAGAGTGGTGTATATATTTCCATCTTCAGATAGAGGTGTATTTATTTCCATGTTCATACAGATAGCGGTGTAGATATTTCCAAGTTTATACAGACAGCGGTGAAGATGTATGCATGTTTACACAGATAGCGGTGTGGAGATTTCCATGTTCATACAGAGGGCTGTGCAGATATATCCATGTTCATACAGATAGCGGTGTAGATATTTCCATTTTCATACAGATAGCGGTGTAGGTATTTCCATGTTCATATAGATGGCTGCGTAGATATATCCATGTTCATACCGATTGCGGTGAAGATATTTCCTTGTCCATACAGATAGCGGTGTAGATATTTCCATGTTCATACAGATAGCGGTGTATGTATTTCCATGTTGATACAGATAGCGGTTCAGATATTTCCATGTTCATACAGATAGCAGTTTAGATATTTCCATGTTCATCCAGGAGGCTGTGTAGATATATCCATGTTCATACAGATGGCGTTGAAGATATTTCCTTGTTTATACAGATAGCGGTGTAGTTATTTCCATGTGTAAAGAGATAGCTGTGTAGATATTTCCATGTATATGCAGATAGCTGTGTGGATATTTCCATTTTCATGCAGATTGCGGTTTAGATATTTCCATGTTCAAACAGACAGCGGTGTAGATATTTCCATGTTCATAGAGATAGCGGTGTAGATATATCCATGTTCATACAGATAGAGGGGCTGATATTTCCATGTTCATACAGATAGCGGTGCTGATATTTCCATGTTTATACATGTAGCGGTGTAGATATTTCCATGTTTATACAGGTAGCAGTGTAGACATTTCCATGTTTATACAGAGAGCGGTTTAGATATATCCATGTTTATACAGATAGCTGTGTAGATATCTCCTTCTTAATACAGATGGCGGTGTAGATAATTATATGTTCATACAGATGGCGGTGCAGATATTTCCATGTTCATACAGATGGCGGTGTGGATATTTCCATATTCATACAGATAGCGGTGTAGATATTTCCATGTTTATACAGATAGCGGTGTAGATATTTCCATGTTCATACAGATGGCGGTGCAGATATTTCCATGTTCGTACAGATGGCGGTGTAGATATTTCCATGTTCATAGAGATAGCGGTGTAGTTATTTCCATGTGTAAAGAGATAGCTGTGTAGATATTTCCATGTATATGCAGATAGCTCTGTAGATATTTCCATTCTCATGCAGATAGCGGTGTAGATATTTCCATGTTCAAACAGATAGCGGTGTAGATATTTCCATGTTCATACAGATAGCGGTGTAGATATTTCCAAGTTTATACAGATTGCGGTGAAGATGTATGCATATTTACTCAGATAGCGGTGTAGATATTTCCATGTTCATACAGATAGCGGTGTAGATATATCCATGTTCATAGAGAGAGCTGTGTAGATATTTCCATGTTCATACAGATAGCAGTGTAGCTCTTTCCATGTTCATAGAGATAGCGGTGTAGGTATTTCCATGTTCACACAGATAGCGGTGTAGATATTTCCCTGTTCATACAGATAGCGGTGCTGATATTTCCATGTTTATACAGGTAGCGGTGTAGATATTTCCATGTTTATACAGATAGCGGTGTAGATATTTCCATGTTTATACAGATAGCAGTGTAGTTATTGCTAAGTTTATACAGATAGCGTTGTGGATATTTCCATCTTAATATAGAGGGGGTGTAGATATTTATATGTTCATACAGATGGCGGTGCAGATATTACCATGTTCATACAGATGGCGGTGTAGATATTTCCATGTTCATACAGATTGCGGTGTAGATATTTCTATGTTCATACAGATAGCGGTGTAGTTATTTCCATGTGTAAAGAGATAGCTCTGTAGATATTTCCATGTATATGCAGATAGCAGAGTAGATATTTCCATTTTCAAGCAGATAGCAGTGTAGATATTTCCATGTTCAAACAGATAGCGGTGTAGATATTTCCATGTTCATACAGATAGCGGTGTAGATATTTCCATGTTCACACAGATCGCGGTGTAGATATTTCCATGTTCATCCAGATGGCTGTGTAGATATATCCATGTTCATACAGATAGCGGTGTAGATATATCCATGTTCATACAGATAGCGGTGTAGATATTTCCATGTTTATACAGGCAGCGGTGTAGATATTTCCATGTTTATACAGATAGCGGTGTAGATATCTCCTTGTTAATACAGATGGCGGTGTAGATATTTAGAGGCTCATACAGATGGCGTTGCAGATATTTCCATGTTCATACAGATGGCGGTGTAGCTATTTCCATGTGCATACAGATAGCGGTGTAGATATATCCATGTTCATAGAAATAGCGGTGTAGATATTTCCATGTTCATACAGATAGCGGTGCTGATATTTCCAAGTTTATACAGATAGCGGTGAAGATATTTCCTTCTTAATACAGATGGCGGTGTAGATATTTATAAGTTCATACAGATGGCGGTGCAGATATTTCCATGTTCATACAGACGGCAATGTAGATATTTCCATGTTCATACAGATAGTGGTGTAGTTATTTCCATGTGTAAAGAGAAAGCTGTGTAGATATTTCCATGTATATGCAGATAGCTGTGTAGATATTTCCATTTTCATGCAGACAGCGGTGTAGATATTTCCTTGTTCAAACAGATAGCGGTGTAGATATTTCCATGTTCATAAAGATAGCAGTGTAGATATTTCCATGTTCATACTAATAGCGGTGTAGATATTTCCATGTTCATACAGATAGCGGTGTATATACTTCCATGTTCATACAGATAGTGGTGCTGATATTTCCATGTTTATACAGGTAGCGGTGTAGATATTTCCATGTTTATGCAGATAGCGGTGTAGATATCTCCATCTTAATACAGATGGCCGTGTAGATATTTATATGTTCATACAGATGGCGGTGCAGACATTTCCATGTTCATACAGATGGCGGTGTAGATATTTCCATGTTCATACAGATGGCGGTGTAGTTATTTCCATGTTCATACAGATGGCGGTGTAGATATTTCCATGTTCATACAGACAGTGGTGTAGATATTTCCATGTTTATACAGACTGCGGTGAAGATGTATGCATGTTTACACAGATAGCGGTGTAGATATTTCCATGTTCATCCAGATGGCTGTGTAGATATTTCCATGTTTATACAGATAGCGGTGTAGATATCTCCTTCTTAATACAGATGGCGGTGTAGATATTTATAAGTTCATACAGATGGCGGTGCAGATATTTCCATGTTCATACAGATGGCGATGTAGATATTTCCATGCTCATAGAGATAGCGGTGTAGTTATTTCCATGTGTAAAGAGATAGCTGTGTAGATATTTCCATGTATATGCAGATAGCTGTGTAGATATTTCCATTTTCATGCAGACAGCGGTGTAGATACTTCCTTGTTCAAACAGATAGCGGTGTAGATATTTCCATGTTCATACAGATAGCGGTGTAGATATTTCCATGTTCATACTGATAGCGGTGTAGATATTTCCATGTTCATACAGATAGCGGTGTATATATTTCCATGTTCATACACATAGTGGTGCTGATTATTCCATGTTTATACAGGTAGCGGTGTAGATATTTCCTTGTTTATACAGATAGCGGTGTAGTTATTTCCATGTTTATACAGAGAGCGGTGTAGATATTTCCATGTTTATGCAGATAGCGCTGTAGATATTTCCATGTTTATACAGATAGCGGTGTAGATATCTCCATCTTAATACAGATGGCGGTGTAGATATTTATATGTTCATACAGATGGCCGTGCAGATATTTCCATGTTCATACGGATAGCGGTGTAGTTATTTCCATGTGTAAAGAGATAGCTGTGTAGATATTTCCATGTATATGCAGATAGCTGTGTAGATATTTCCATTTTCATGCAGATAGCGGTTTAGATATTTCCATGTTCAAACAGATAGCGGTGTAGATATTTCCATGTTTATACAGATAGCGGTGAAGATGTATGCATGTTTACACACATAGTGGTGTAGATATTTCCATGTTCATACAGATAGCGGTGTAGATATTTCCATGTTCATCCAGATGGCTGTGTAGATATATCCATGTTCATACAGATAGCGGTGTAGATATTTCCATGTTCATACAGATAGTGGTGTAGATATTTCCATGTTCATACAGATAGCGGTGTAGCTATTTCCATGTTCATACAGATAGCGGTGTAGATATTTCCATCTTCGTACACATAGCGGTGTAGATATTTCCAAGTTCATACAGATAGCTCTGTAGCTATTTCCACGTTCATACAGATAGCGGTGTAGATATTTCCATGTTCTTCCAGATGGCTGTACAGATATATCCATGTTCATACAGATGGCGGTGATGATAATTCCATGTTCATGCAGATAGCGGTGTAGATATTTCCATCTTCGTACAGATAGCGGTGTAGATATTTCCATGTTCATACAGATAGTGGTGTAGATATTTCCATGTTCATACAGATAGCGGTGTAGATATTTCCATGTTCATACAGATAGCGGAGTAGGAATTTCCACGTTCATACAGATAGAGGGGCTGATATTTCCATGTTCATACAGATAGCGGTGCTGATATTTCCATGTTTATACAGGTACCGGTGTAGATATTTCCATGTTTATACAGATAGCGGTGTAGTTATTTCCATGTTTATACAGATAGCGGTGTAGATATTTCCATGTTTATACTGTTAGCGGTGTAGATATCTCCATTTTAATACAGATGGCCGTGAAGATATTTGTATGTTCATACAGATGGCGGTGAAGATAGTTCCATGTTCATACAGATGGCGGTGTAGATATTTCCATGTTCATACAGATAGCGGTGTAGTTATTTCCATGTGTAAAGAGATAGCTGTGTAGATATTTCCATGTATATGTAGATAGCTCTGTAGATATTTCCATTTTCATGCAGATAGCGGTGTAGATATTTCCATGTTTTAACAGATAGCGGTGTAGACATTTCCATGTTCATACAGATAGCGGTGAAGATATTTCCATGTTTATACAGATTGCGGTGAAGATGTGTGCATATTTACACAGATAGTGGTGTAGATATTTCCATGTTCATGCAGATAGCAGTGTAGATATTTCCATGTTTATACAGATAGCGGTGAAGATGTATGCATGTTTATACAGATAGCGGTGTAGATATTTCCATGTTCATCCAGATGGCTGTGTTGATATATCCATGTTCATACCGATTGCGGTGAAGATATTTCCTTGTCCATACAGATAGCGGTGTAGATATTTCCATGTTCATACAGATAGCGGTGTATGTATTTCCATGTTGATACAGATAGCGGTTCAGATATTTCCATGTTCATACAGATAGCAGTTTAGATATTTCCATGTTCATCCAGGAGGCTGTGTAGATATATCCATGTTCATACAGATGGCGTTGAAGATATTTCCTTGTTTATACAGATAGCGGTGTAGTTATTTCCATGTGTAAAGAGATAGCTGTGTAGATATTTCCATGTATATGCAGATAGCTGTGTGGATATTTCCATTTTCATGCAGATTGCGGTTTAGATATTTCCATGTTCAAACAGACAGCGGTGTAGATATATCCATGTTCATACAGATAGAGGGGCTGATATTTCCATGTTCATACAGATAGCGGTGCTGATATTTCCATGTTTATACATGTAGCGGTGTAGATATTTCCATGTTTATACAGGTAGCAGTGTAGACATTTCCATGTTTATACAGAGAGCGGTTTAGATATATCCATGTTTATACAGATAGCGGTGTAGATATCTCCTTCTTAATACAGATGGCGGTGTAGATAATTATATGTTCATACAGATGGCGGTGCAGATATTTCCATGTTCATACAGATGGCGGTGTGGATATTTCCATATTCATACAGATAGCGGTGTAGATATTTCCATGTTTATACAGATAGCGGTGTAGTTATTTCCATGTTCATACAGATGGCGGTGCAGATATTTCCATGTTCATACAGATGGCGGTGTAGATATTTCCATGTTCATAGAGATAGCGGTGTACTTATTTCCATGTGTAAAGAGATAGCTGTGTAGATATTTCCATGTATATGCAGATAGCTCTGTAGATATTTCCATTTTCATGCAGATAGCGGTGTAGATATTTCCATGTTCAAACAGATAGCGGTGTAGATATTTCCATGTTCATACAGATAACGGTGTAGATATTTCCAAGTTTATACAGATTGCGGTGAAGATGTATGCATATTTACTCAGATAGCGGTGTAGATATTTCCATGTTCATACAGATAGCGGTGTAGATATATCCATGTTCATACAGAGAGCTGTGTAGATATTTCCATGTTCATACAGGTAGTGGTGTCGATATTTCCATGTTCATACAGATAGCAGTGTAGCTCTTTCCATGTTCATAGAGATAGCGGTGTAGGTATTTCAATGTTCATACAGATAGCGGTGTAGATATTTCCCTGTTCATACAGATAGCGGTGCTGATATTTCCATGTTTATACAGGTAGCGGTGTAGATATTTCCATGTTTATACAGATAGCGGTGTAGATATTTCCATGTTTATACAGATAGCAGTGTAGTTATTGCTAAGTTTATACAGATAGCGTTGTGGATATTTCCATCTTAATATAGATGGGGGTGTAGATATTTATATGTTCATACAGATGGCGGTGCAGATATTACCATGTTCATACAGATGGTGGTGTAGATATTTCCATGTTCATACAGATTGCGGTGTAGATATTTCTATGTTCATACAGATAGCGGTGTAGTTATTTCCATGTGTAAAGAGATAGCTGTGTAGATATTTCCATGTATATGCAGATAGCAGAGTAGATATTTCCATTTTCAAGCAGATAGCAGTGTAGATATTTCCATGTTCAAACAGATAGCGGTGTAGATATTTCCATGTTCATACAGATAGCGGTGTAGATATTTCCATGTTCATACAGATCGCGGTGTAGATATTTCCATGTTCATCCAGATGGCTGTGTAGATATATCCATGTTCATACAGATAGCGGTGTAGATATATCCATGTTCATACAGATAGCGGTGTAGATATTTCCATGTTTATACAGGCAGCGGTGTAGATATTTCCATGTTTATACAGATAGCGGTGTAGATATCTCCTTGTTAATACAGATGGCGGTGTAGATATTTAGAGGCTCATACAGATGGCGTTGCAGTTATTTTCATGTTCATACAGATGGCGGTGTAGCTATTTCCATGTGCATACAGATAGCGGTGTAGATATATCCATGTTCATACAGATAGCGGTGCTGATATTTCCAAGTTTATACAGATAGCGGTGAAGATATTTCCTTCTTAATACAGATGGCAGTGTAGATATTTATAAGTTCATACAGATGGTGGTGCAGATATTTCCATGTTCATACAGACGGCAATGTAGATATTTCCATGTTCATACAGATAGCGGTGTAGTTATTTCCATGTGTAAAGAGATAGCTGTGTAGATATTTCCATGTATATGCAGATAGCTGTGTAGATATTTCCATTTTCATGCAGACAGCGGTGTAGATATTTCCTTGTTCAAACAGATAGCGGTGTAGATATTTCCATGTTCATACAGATAGCAGTGTAGATATTTCCATGTTCATACTAATAGCGGTGTAGATATTTCCATGTTCATACAGATAGCGGTGTATATACTTCCATGTTCATACAGATAGTGGTGCTGATATTTCCATGTTTATACAGGTAGCGGTGTAGATATTTCCATGTTTATACAGATAGCGGTGTAGTTATTTCCATGTTTATACAGATAGCGGTGTAGATATTTCCATGTTTATGCAGATAGCGGTGTAGATATCTCCATCTTTATACAGATGGCCGTGTAGATATTTATATGTTCATACAGATGGCGGTGCAGACATTTCCATGTTCATACAGATGGCGGTGTAGATATTTCCATGTTCATACAGATAGCGGTGTAGATATTTCCATGTTCATACAGATAGCGGTGTAGATATTTCCATGTTCATACAGACAGCGGTGTAGATATTTCCATGTTTATACAGACTGCTGTGAAGATGTATGCATGTTTACACAGATAGCGGTGTAGATATTTCCATGTTCATCCAGATGGCTGTGTAGATATTTCCATGTTTTTACAGATAGCGGTGTAGATATTTCCATGTTCATACAGATAGCGGTGTAGATATTTCCATGTTCATACAGATAGCAGTGTAGATATTTCCATGTTCAAACAGATAGCAGTGTAGATATCTCCATCTTAATACAGATGGCGGTGTAGATATTTATATGTTCATACAGATGGCAGTGCAGATATTTCCATGTTCATACAGATGGCTTTGTAGATATTTCCATGTTTATAGAGATAGCGGTGTAGATATTTCCATGTTCATACAGATGGCTGTGTAGATATATCCATGTTCATACAGATAGCGGTGTAGATATTTCCATGTTCATACAGATAGCGGTGTAGATATTTCCATGTTTATACAGATAGCGATGAAATGTATGCATGTTTACACAGATCGCGGTGTAGATATTTCCATGTTCATCCAGATCGCTGTGTAGACATATCCATATTCATACAGATGGCGGTGAAGATATTTCCAAGTTCATACAGATTGCGGTGTAGATATTTCCATGTTCATACAGATGGCGGTGTAGATATTTTCATGTTCATACAGATGGCGGTGCAGATATTTCCATGTTCATACTGATAGCGGTGCTGATATTTCCATTTTTATACAGATAGCGGTGTAGATATTTCCATGTTTATACAGATAGCGGTGTAGATATTTCCATGTTTATACAGATAGCGGTGTAGATATCTCCTTAATACAGATGGCGGTGTAGATATTTATATGTTCCTACAGATGGCAGTGAAGATATTTCCATGTTCATACAGATGGCGGTGTAGATATTTCCATGTTTATAGAGATAGCGGTGTAGTTATTTCCACGTGTAAAGAGATAGCTGTATAGATATTTCCATGTATATGCAGAGAGCTGTGTAGATATTTCCATTTTCATTCAGACAGTGGTGTAGATATTTCCATGTTCAAACAGATAGCGGTGTAGATATTTCCATGTTCATACAGACAGCGGTGTATATATTTCCATGTTCATACAGATAGCGGTGTAGATATTTCCATGTTCATACAGATAGCGGTGTAGATATTTCCATGTTCATACAGATAGCGGTGTAGATATTTCCATGTTCATACAGATAGCGGTGTAGATATTTCCATGTTCATACAGATTGCGGTGTAGATATTTCCATGTACATACAGATAGCGGTGCTGATATTTCCATGATTATACAGGTAGCGGTGCAGATATTTCCATGTTTATACACATAGCGGTGTAGATATTTCCATGTTTATACAGATAGCGGTGTAGGTATTTCCATGTTTATTCAGATAGCAGTGTAGATATCTCCATCTTAATACAGATGGCGGAGTAGATATTTATATGTACATACAGATGGCGGTGCAGATATTTCCATGTTCATACAGAAAGCGGTGTAGCTATTTCCATGTTCATACAGATAGCGGTGTAGATATTTCCATGTTCATCCAGATGGCTGTGTAGACATATCCATGTTCATACAGATGGCGGTGAAGATAATTCCATGTTCATACAGATAGCGGTGTAGATATTTCCATGTTCATACAGATAGTGGTGCAGATATTTCCATGTTCACACAGATAGAGGGGCTGATATTTCCATGTTCATACAGATAGCGGTGCTGATATTTCCATGTTTTTATAGGTTGCGGTGTAGATATTTCCATGTTTATACAGATAACGGTGTAGATATTTCCATGTTTATACAGATAGCGGTGTAGATATTTCCATGTTTATACAGATAGCGGTGTAGATATCTCCATCTTAATACAGATGGCGGTGTAGATATTTATATGTTCATACAGATGGCCGTGCAGATATTTCCATGTTCATACAGATAGCGGTGTAGTTATTTCCATGTGTAAAGAGATAGCTGTGTAGATATTTCCACGTATATGCATATAGCTCTGTAGATATTTCCATTTTCATGCATATAGCGGTTTAGATATTTCCAAGTTCAAACAGCGGTGTAGATATTTCCATGTTCATACAGATAGCGGTGTAGATATTTCCATGTTCATACAGATAGCGGTGTAGATATTTCCATGTTCATACAGATAGCGGTGTAGATATTTCCATGTCCATCCAGATGGCTGTGTAGATATATCCATGTCCATCCAGATGGCTGTGTAGATATATCCATGTTCATACAGATAGCGGTGTAGTTATTTCCATGTTCATACAGATAGCGGTGTAGATATTACCATGTTCATCCAGATGGCTGTGTAGCTATTTCCATGTTTTTACAGATAGCGGTGTAGATATTTCCATGTTCATACAGATAGCGGTGTAGATATTTCCATGTTCATACAGATAGCAGTGTAGATATTTCCATGTTCAAACAGATAGCGGTGTAGATATCTCCATCTTAATACAGATGGCGGTGTAGATATTTATATGTTCATACAGATGGCAGTGCAGATATTTCCATGTTCATACAGATGGCGGTGTAGATATTTCCATGTTTATAGAGATAGCGGTGTAGTTATTTCCATGTGTAAAGAGATAGGTTTGTAGATATTTCCATGTATATGCAGATAGCTGTTTAGATATTTCTATTTTCATGCATATAGCGGTTTAGATATTTCCATGTTCAAACAGATAGCGGTGTAGATATTTCCATGTTCATCCAGATGGCTGTGTAGATATATCCATGTTCATACAGATAGTGGTGTAGATATTTCCATGTTCATACATATAGCGGTGTAGATATTTCCATGTTTATACAGATAGCGGTGAAATGTATGCATGTTTACACAGATAGCGGTGTAGATATTTCCATGTTCATACAGATCGCGGTGTAGATATTTCCATGTTCATCCAGATCGCTGTGTAGACATATCCATATTCATACAGATGGCGGTGAAGATATTTCCAAGTTCATACAGATTGCGGTGTAGATATTTCCATGTTCATACAGATAGCGGTGTAGATATTTTCATGTTCATACAGATGGCGGTGCAGATATTTCCATGTTCATACTGATAGCGGTGCTGATATTTCCATTTTTATACAGATAGCGGTGTAGATATTTCCATGTTTATACAGATAGCGGTGTAGATATTTCCATGTTTATACAGATAGCGGTGTAGATATCTCCTTAATAAAGATGGCGGTGTTGATATTTGTATGTTCATACAGATGGCAGTGAAGATATTTCCATGTTCATACAGATGGCGGTGTAGATATTTCCATGTTTATAGAGATAGCGGTGTAGTTATTTCCACGTGTAAAGAGATAGCCGAATAGATATTTCCATGTATATGCAGACAGCTGTGTAGATATTTCCATTTTCATGCAGACAGTGGTGTAGATATTTCCATGTTCAAAGAGATAGCGGTGTAGATATTTCCATGTTCATACAGACAGCGGTGTATATATTTCCATGTTCATACAGATAGCGGTGTAGATATTTCCATGTTCATACAGATAGCGGTGTAGATATTTCCATGTTCATACAGATAGCGGTGTAGATATTTCCATGTTCATACAGATTGCGGTGTAGATATTTCCATGTACATACAGATAGCGGTGCTGATATTTCCATGATTATACAGGTAGCGGTGCAGATATTTCCATGTTTATACACATAGCGGTGTAGATATTTCCATGTTTATACAGATAGCGGTGTAGGTATTTCCATGTTTATTCAGATAGCGGTGTAGATATCTCCATCTTAATACAGATGGCGGATTAGATATTTATATGTACATACAGATGGCGGTGCAGATATTTCCATGTTCATACAGAAAGCGGTGTAGCTATTTCCATGTTCATACAGATAGTGGTGTAGATATTTCCATGTTCATCCAGATGGCTGTGTAGACATATCCATGTTCATACAGATGGCGGTGAAGATAATTCCATGTTCATACAGATAGCGGTGTAGATATTTCCATGTTCATACAGATAGTGGTGCAGATATTTCCATGTTCACACAGATAGAGGGGCTATTTCCATGTTCATACAGATAGCGGTGCTGATATTTCCATGTTTTTATAGGTTGCGGTGTAGATATTTCCATGTTTATACAGATAACGGTGTAGATATTTCCATGTTTATACAGATAGCGGTGTAGATATTTCCATGTTTATACAGATAGCGGTGTAGATATCTCCATCTTAATACAGATGGCGGTGTAGATATTTATATGTTCATACAGATGGCCGTGCAGATATTTCCATGTTCATACAGATATCGGTGTAGTTATTTCCATGTGTAAAGAGATAGCTGTGTAGATATTTCCACGTATATGCACATAGCTCTGTAGATATTTCCATTTTCATGCATATAGCGGTTTAGATATTTCCAAGTTCAAACAGCGGTGTAGATATTTCCATGCTCATACAGATAGCGGTGTAGATATTTCCATGTTCATACAGATAGCGGTGTAGATATTTCCATGTTCATACAGATAGCGGTGAAGATATTTCCATGTCCATCCAGATGGCTGTGTAGATATATCCATGTCCATCCAGATGGCTGTGTAGAAATATCCATGTTCATACAGATAGCGGTGTAGTTATTTCCATGTTCATACAGATAGCGGTGTAGATATTACCATGTTCATCCAGATGGCTGTGTAGATATTTCAATGTTTTTACAGATAGCGGTGTAGATATTTCCATGTTCATACAGATAGCGGTGTAGATATTTCCATGTTCATACAGATAGCAGTGTAGATATTTCCATGTTCAAACAGATAGCGGTGTAGATATCTCCATCTTAATACAGATGGCGGTGTAGATATTTATATGTTCATACAGATGGCAGTGCAGATATTTCCATGTTCATACAGATGGCGGTGTAGATATTTCCATGTTTATAGAGATAGCGGTGTAGTTATTTCCATGTGTAAAGAGATAGGTTTGTAGTTATTTCCATGTATATGCAGATAGCTGTTCAGATATTTCTATTTTCATGCAGATAGCGGTTTAGATATTTCCATGTTCAAACAGATAGCGGTGTAGATATTTCCATGTTCATCCAGAAGGCTGTGTAGATATATCCATGTTCATACAGATAGTGGTGTAGATATTTCCATGTTCATACAGATAGCGGTGTAGATATTTCCATGTTTATACAGATAGCGGTGAAATGTATGCATGTTTACACAGATAGCGGTGTAGATATTTCCATGTTCATACAGATCGCGGTGTAGATATTTCCATGTTCATCCAGATCGCTGTGTAGACATATCCATATTCATACAGATGGCGGTGAAGATATTTCCAAGTTAATACAGATTGCGGTGTAGATATTTCCATGTTCATACAGATAGCGGTGTAGATATTTTCATGTTCATACAGATGGCGGTGCAGATATTTCCATGTTCATACTGATAGCGGTGCTGATATTTCCATTTTTATACAGATAGCGGTGTAGATATTTCCATGTTTATACAGATAGCGGTGTAGATATTTCCATGTTTATACAGATAGCGGTGTAGATATCTCCTTAATAAAGATGGCGGTGTAGATATTTGTATGTTCATACAGATGGCAGTGAAGATATTTCCATGTTCATACAGATGGCGGTGTAGATATTTCCATGTTTATAGAGATAGCGGTGTAGTTATTTCCACGTGTAAAGAGATAGCTGTATAGATATTTCCATGTATATGCAGACAGCTGTGTAGATATTTCCATTTTCATGCAGACAGTGGTGTAGATATTTCCATGTTCAAACAGATAGCGGTGTAGATATTTCCATGTTCATACAGACAGCGGTGTATATATTTCCATGTTCATACAGATAGCGGTGTAGATATTTCCATGTTCATACAGATAGCGGTGTAGATATTTCCATGTTCATACAGATAGTGGTGTAGATATTTCCATGTTCATACAGATAGCGGTGTAGATATTTCCATGTTCATACAGATTGCGGTGTAGATATTTCCATGTACATACAGATAGCGGTGCTGATATTTCCATGATTATACAGGTAGCGGTGCAGATATTTCCATGTTTATACACATAGCGGTGTAGATATTTCCATGTTTATACAGATAGCGGTGTAGGTATTTCCATGTTTATTCAGATAGCGGTGTAGATATCTCCATGTTTATACAGATAGCGGTGTAGATATCTCCACCTTAATACAGATGGCGGTGTAGATATTTATATGTTCATACAGATGGCGGTGAAGATATCTCCATGTTCATACAGATGGCGGTGTAGATATTTCCATGTTAATAGAGATAGCGGTGTAGATATTTCCATGTGTAAAGAAATAGCTTTGTAGATATTTCCATGTATATGCAGATAGCTGTGTAGATATTCCCATTTTCATGCAGATTGCGGAGTAGATATTTCCATGTTCAAACAGATAGCGGTGTTCATATTTCCATGTTCATACAGATAGCGGTGTAGATATTTCCATGTTTATACAGATAGCGGTGAAGATGTATGCATGTTTACAGAGATAGTGGTGTAGATATTTCCATGTTCATACAGATAGCGGTGTAGTTATTCCCATGTTCGTTCAGATGGCTATGTAGATATATCCATGTTCATACAGATGGCGGTGAAGATATTTCCATGTTCATACAGATAGCGGTGTAGATCTTTCCATGTTCATACAGATAGCGGTGTAGGTATTTCCATGTTCATACAGATAGAGGTGTAGCTATTTCCGTGTTCATACAGATTGCGGTGTAGATATTTCCATGTTCATCTATATGGCTGTGTAGATATATCCATGTTCATACAGATGGCGGTGAAGATATTTCCATGTTCATACAGATAGCGGTGTAGATATTTCCATGTTCATACAGATAGTGGTGTAGATATTTCCATGTTCATACAGATAGCGGTGTATGTATTTCCATGTTCATACAGATAGTGGTGCAGGTATTTCCATGTTCATCCAGATGGCTGTGTAGATATTTCCATGTTCATACAGATAGCGGTGCGGATATTTCCATGTTTATACAGGTAACGGTGTAGATATTTCCATGTTTATACAGATAGCGGTGTAGATATCTCCATGTTTATACAGATAGCGGTGTAGATATCTCCATCTTAATACAGATGGCGGTGTAGATATTTATATGTTCATACAGATGGCGGTGAAGATATCTCCATGTTCATACAGATGGCGGTGTAGATATTTCCATGTTAATAGAGATAGCGGTGTAGATATTTCCATGTGTAAAGAAATAGCTTTGTAGATATTTCCATGTATATGCAGATAGCTGTGTAGATACTTCCATTTTCATGCAGATAGCGGAGTAGATATTTCCATGTTCAAACAGATAGCGGTGTAAATATTTCCATGTTCATACAGATAGCGGTGTAGATATTTCCATGTTTATACAGATAGCGGTGAAGATGTATGCATGTTTACACAGATAGTGGTGTAGATATTTCCATGTTCATACAGATAGCGGTGTAGATATTTCCATGTTCGTTCAGATGGCTATGTAGATATTTCCATGTTCATCCAGATGGCTGTGTAGTTATATCCATGTTCATACAGATGGCGGTGAAGATATTTCCATGTTCATACAGATAGCGGTGTAGACATTTCCATGTTCATACAGATAGCGGTGTAGCTATTTCAATGTTCATACAGATAGCGGTGTAGATATTTCCATGTTCATCCAGATGGCTGTGTAGATATTTCCATGTTCATACAGATAGCGGTGCTGGTATTTCCATGTTTATACAGGTAGCGGTGTAGATATTCCCATGTGTATACAGATAGCGGTGTAGATATTTCCATGTTTATACACATAGAGGTGAAGATGTATGCATGTTTACACAGTTAGCGGTGCAGATATTTCCATGTTCATACAGATAGCGGTGTAGATATTTCCATGTTCATCCAGATGGCTGTGTAGATATATCCATGTTCATTCAGATGGCGGTGAAGATATTTCCATGTTCATACAGATAGCGGTGTAGCTATTTCCATGTTCATACGGATAGCGGTGTAGATATTTCCATGTTCATAGAGATAGCGGTGTAGATATTTCCATGTTCATACAGATAGCGGTGCTGATATTTCCATGTTTATACAGGTAGCGGTGTAGACATTTCCATGTTTATACAGATAGCGGTGTAGATATTTCCATGTTTATACAGATAGCGGTGTAGATATTTTCATGTTTCTACAGATGGCGGTGTAGATATCTCCATCTTAATACAGATGGCGGTGTAGATATTTATATGTTCATACAGATGGCGGTGCAGATATTTCCATGTTCTTACAGATGGCGGTGTAGATATTTCCATGTTTACAGAGACTGCGGTGTAGATATTTCCATGTTTAAAGAAATAGCTTTGTAAACATTTCCATGTATATGCAGATAGCTGTGTAAATATTTCCATTTTCATGCAGATAGCCGTGTAGATATTTCTTTGTTCAGATAGCGGTGTAGATATTTCCATGTTCATACAGATAGCGGTGTAGATATTTCCATGTTTATACAGATAGCGGTGAAGATGTATGCATGTTTCCACAGATAGCGGTGTAGATATTTCCATGTTCATACAGATAGCTGTGTATATATTTCCATGTTCATACAGATAGCGGTGTAGATATTTCCATGTTCATCCAGAAGGCTGTGTAGATATTTCCATGTTCATACAGATAGCGGTGCTGATAGTTCCATGTTTATACAGGTAGCCGTGTAGATATCTCCATGTTTATACAGATAGCGGTGTAGATATTTCCATGTTTATACAGATAGCGGTATAGATATTTCCATGTTTATACAGATAGCGGTGTAGATATCTCCATATTAATACAGATGGCGGTGTATATATTTATTTGTTCATACAGATGGCGGTGAAGATATTTCCATGTTCATACAGATGGCGGTGTAGATATTTCCATGTTTATAGAGATAGCGGTGTAGTTATTTCCATGTGTAAAGAAATAGCTTTGTAGATATTTCCGTGTATATGCAGATAGCTGTGTAGATATTTCCATTTTCATGCAGATAGAGGTGTAGATATTTCCATGTTCAAACAGATAGCAGTGTAGATATTTCCATGTTCATACAGATAGCGCTGTAGATATTTGCATGTTTATACAGATAGCGGTGAAGGTGTATGCATGTTTGCACAGATAGCGGTGAAGATATTTCCATGTTCATACAGATAGCGGTGTAGATATTTCCATGTTCATACAGATAGCGGTGTAGATATTTCCATGTTCATCCAGAAGGCTGTGAAGATATTTCCATGTTCATACAGATAGCGGTGCTGATATTTCCATGTTTATATAGGTAGCGGTGTAGATATTTCCATGTTCATACAGATAGCGGTGTAGATATTTCCATGTTTATACAGATAGCGGTGTAGGTATTTCCATGTTTATACAGATAGCGGTGTGGATATCTCCATCTTAATACAGATGGTGGTGTAGATATTTATATGTTCATGCAGATGGCGGTGCAGATACTTCCATGTTCATACAGATGGCGGTGTAGATATTTCTATGTTTATAGAGATAGCGGTGTAGTTATTTCCATGTGTAAAGAAATAGCTTTGTAGATATTTCCATGTATATGCAGATAGCTCTGCAGGTATTTCCATTTTCATGCAGATAGCGGTGTAGATATTTCCATGTTCATACAGATAGCGGTGTAGATATTTCCATGTTCATTCAAGTAGCGGTGTAGATATTTCCATGTTCATCCAGATGGCTGTGTAGATATATCCATGTTCATACAGATGGCGGTGAAGATATTTCAATGTTCATACAGATAGCGGTGTAGATCTTTCCATGTTCATACAGATAGCGGTGTAGTTATTTCCATGTTCATACAGATAGAGGTGTAGTTATTTCCATGTTCATACAGATTGCGGTGTAGATATTTCCATGTTCATCTAGATGGCTGTGTAGATATATCCATGTTCATACAGATGGCGGTGAAGATATTTCCATGTTCATACAGATAGCGGTGTAGATATTTCCATGTTCATACAGATAGTGGTGTAGATATTTCCATGTTCATACAGATAGCGGTGTATGTATTTCCATGTTCATACAGATAGTGGTGCAGGTATTTCCATGTTCATCCAGATGGCTGTGTAGATATTTCCATGTTCATACAGATAGCGGTGCGGATATTTCCATGTTTATACAGGTAACGGTGTAGATATTTCCATGTTTATACAGAGAGCGGTGTAGATATTTCCATGTTTATACAGATAGCGGTGTACATATCTCCATGTTTATACAGATAGCGGTGTAGATATCTCCATCTTAATACAGATGGCGGTGTAGATATTTATATGTTCATACAGATGGTGGTGAAGATATCTCCATGTTCATACAGATGGCGGTGTAGATATTTCCATGTTAATTGAGATAGCGGTGTAGATATTTCCATGTGTAAAGAAATAGCTTTGTAGATATTTCCATGTATATGCAGATAGCTGTGTAGATATTTCCATTTTCATGCAGATAGCGGAGTAGATATTTCCATGTTCAAACAGATAGCGGTGTAAATATTTCCATGTTCATACAGATAGCGGTGTAGATATTTCCATGTTTATACAGATAGTGGTGAAGATGTATGCATGTTTACACAGATAGTGGTGTAGATATTTCCATGTTCATACAGATAGCGGTGTAGATATTTCCATGTTCGTTCAGATGGCTATGTAGATATATCCATGTTCATACAGATGGCGGTGAAGATATTTCCATGTTCATACAGATAGCGGTGTAGATATTTCCATGTTCATACAGATAGCGGTGTAGATATTTTCATGTTTCTACAGATGGCGGTGTAGTTATCTCCATCTTAATGCAGATGGCGGTGTAGATATTTATATGTTCATACAGATGGCGGTGCAGATATTTCCATGTTCATACAGATGGCGGTGTAGATATTTCCATGTTTATAGAGACTGCGGTGTAGATATTTCCATGTTTAAAGAAATAGCTTTGTAAACATTTCCATGTATATGCAGATAGCTGTGTAGATATTTCCATTTTCATGCAGATAGCGGTGTAGATATTTCCATGTTCAAACAGATAGCTGTGTAGATATTTCCATGTTCATACAGATAGCGGTGTAGATATTTCCATGTTTATACAGATAGCGGTGAAGATGTATGCATGTTAACACAGATAGCAGTGTAGATATTTCCAAGTTCATACAGATATCGGTGTAGATATTTCCATGTTCATCCAAATGGCTGTGTAGATATATCCATGTTCATACAGATGGCGGTGAAGATATTTCCATGTTCATGCAGATAGCGGTGTAGATATTTCCATGTTTATACAGATAGCGGTGTAGATATCTCCATCTTAATACAGATGGCGGTGTAGAAATTTATATGTTCATACAGATGGCGGTGCAGATATTTCCATGTTCATTCAGATGGCGGTGTAGATATTTCCATGTTCATTCAGATGGCGGTGTAGATATTTCCATGTGTAAAGAAATAGCTTTGTAGATATTGACATGTACATGCAGAGAGCTGTGTAGATATTTCCATTTTCATGCAGATAGCGGTGTAGATATTTCCATGTTCAAACAGATAGCAGTGTAGATATTTCCATGTTCATACAGATAGCGGTGTAGATATTTCCATGTTTATACAGGTAGCGGTGTAGATATTTCCATGTTCATACAGATAGCGGTGTAGTTATTTCCATGTTTATACAGATAGCGGTGAAGATGTATGCATGTTTGCACAGATAGCGGTGTAGATATTTTCATGTTCATACAGATAGCGGTGTAGATATTTCCATGTTCATACAGATGGCGGTGAAGATATTTCCATGTTCATACAGATAGCGGTGTAGATCTTTCCATGTTCATACAGATAGCAGTGTAGATATTTCCATGTTTATACATATAGCGGTGTAGATATTTCCATGTTCATACATATAGCGGTGTAGATATTTCCATGTTCATCCAGATGGCTGTGTAGTTATATCCATGTTCATACAGATGGCGGTGAAGATATTTCCATGATCATACAGATAGCGGTGTAGATATTTCCATGTTCATACAGATAGCGGTGTAGACATTTCCATGTTCATACAGATTGCGGTGTAGCTATTTCCATGTTCATACAGATAGCGGTGTAGATATTTCCATGTTCATCCAGATGGCTGTGTAGATATTTCCATGTTCATACAGATAGTGGTGCTGATATTTCCATGTTTATACAGGTAGCGGTGTAGATATTCCCATGTTTATACAGATAGCGGTGAAGATATTTCCATGTTTATACAGGTAGAGGTGAAGATGTATGCATGTTTACACAGTTAGCGGTGCAGATATTTCCATGTTCATACAGATGGCGGTGTAGATATTTGCATGTTCATCCAGATGGCTGTGTAGATATATCCATGTTCATTCAGATGGCGGTGAAGATATTTCCATGTTCATACAGATAGCGGTGTAGATATTTCCATGTTCATACAGATAGCGGTGTAGATATTTCCATGTTCATAGAGACAGCGGTGTAGATATTTCTATGTTCATACAGAGAGCGGTGTAGATATTTCCATGTTCATACAGATAGCGGTGTAGCTATTTCCATGTTCATACAGATAGCGGTGTAGATATTTCCATGTTCATAGAGATAGCGGTGTAGATATTTCCATGTTCATACAGATAGCGGTGCTGATATTTCCATGTTTATACAGGTAGCGGTGTAGATATTTCCATGTTTATACAGATAGCGGTGTAGATATTTCCATGTTTATACAGACAGCGGTGTAGATATTTTCATGTTTATACAGATAGCGGTGTAGATAACTCCATCTTAATACAGATGGCGGTGTAGATATATATATGTTCATACAGATGGCGGTGCAGATATTTCCATGTTCATACAGATGGCGGTGTAGATATTTCCATGTTTATAGAGACTGCGGTGTAGATATTTCCATGTGTAAAGAAATAGCTTTGTAAATATTTCCATGTATATGCAGATAGCTGTGTAGATATTTCCATTTTCATGCAGATAGCGGTGTAGATATTTCCATGTTCAAACAGATAGCTGTGTAGATATTTCCATGTTCATAGAGATAGCGGTGTAGATGTTTCCATGTTTATACAGATAGCGGTGAAGATTTATGCATGTTAACACAGATAGCGGTGTAGATATTTCCAAGTTCATACATATAGCGGTATAGATATTTCCATGTTCATCCAGATGGCTGTGTAGATATGTCCATGTTCATACAGATGGCGGTGAAGTTATTTCCATGTTCATACAGATAGCGGTGTAGATATTTCCATCTTCATACTGATAGCGGTGTAGCTATTTCCATGTTCATACAGATAGCGGTGTAGATATATCCATGTTCATCCAGATGGGTGTGTAGATAAATTCATGTTCATACAGATGGCGGTGAAGATATTTCCATGCTCATACAGATAGCGGTTTAGATATTTCCATGTTTATACAGATATCGGTGTAGATATTTCCATGTTTATACAGATAGCGGAGTAGTTATCTCCATCTTAATACAGATGGCGGTGTAGATATTTATATGATCATACAGATGGCGGTGCAGATATTTCCATGTTCATACAGATGGCGGTGTAGATATTTCCATGTTTATAGAGATAGCGGTGTAGTTATTTCCATGTGTAAAGAGATAGCTGTATAGATATTTCCATGTATATGCAGATAGCTTTGTAGATATTTCCATTTTCATGCAGATAGCGGTGTAGATATTTCCATGTTCAAACAGATAGCGGTGTAGATATTTCCATGTTCATACAGATAGCAGTGTAGATATTTCCATGTTTAAACAGATAGTGGTGAAGATGTATACATGTTTACACAGATAGCGGTGTAGATATTTCCATGCTCATACAGATAGCGGTGTAGATATTTCCGTGTTCATCCAGATGGCTGTGTAGATATATCCGTGTTCATACAGATGGCGGTGAAGATATTTCCATGTTCATACAGATAGCGGTGTAGATATTTCCATGTTCATCCAGAAGGCTGTGAAGATATTTCCATGTTCATACAGATAGCGGTGCTGATATTTCCATGTTTATATAGGTAGCGGTGTAGATATTTCCATGTTGATACAGATAGCGGTGTAGATATTTCCATGTTTATACAGATAGCGGTGTAGGTATTTCCATGTTTATACAGATAGCGGTGTGGATATCTCCATCTTAATACAGATGGTGGTGTAGATATTTATATGTTCATGCAGATGGCGGTGCCGATACTTCCATGTTCATACAGATGGCGGTGTAGATATTTCTATGTTTATAGAGATAGCGGTGTAGTTATTTCCATGTGTAAAGAAATAGCTTTGTAGATATTTCCATGTATATGCAGATAGCTCTGTAGATATTTCCATTTTCATGCAGATAGCGGTGTAGATATTTCCATGTTCATACAGATAGCGGTGTAGATATTTCCATGTTCATTCAGGTAGCGGTGTAGATATTTCCATGTTCATCCAGATGGCTGTGTAGATATATCCATGTTCATACAGATGGCGGTGAAGATATTTCAATGTTCATACAGATAGCGGTGTAGATCTTTCCATGTTCATACAGATAGCGGTGTAGGTATTTCCATGTTCATACAGATAGAGGTGAAGCTATTTCCATGTTCATACAGATTGTGGTGTAGATATTTCCATGTTCATCTAGATGGCTGTGTAGATATATCCATGTTCATACAGATGGCCGTGAAGATATTTCCATGTTCATACAGATAGCGGTGTAGATATTTCCATGTTCATACAGATTGTTGTGTAGATATTTCCTTGTTCATACAGATAGCGGTCTATGTATTTCCATGTTCATACAGATAGCGGTGTAGATATTTCCATGTTCATCCAGATGGCTGTGTAGATATTTCCATGTTCATACAGATAGCGGTGCGGATATTTCCATGTTTATACAGGTAACGGTGTAGATATTTCCATGTTTATACAGATAGCGGTGTAGATATTTCCATGTTTATACAGATAGCGGTGTAGATATCTCCATGTTTATACAGATAGCGGTGTAGATATCTCCATTTTAATACAGATGGCGGTGTAGATATTTATATGTTCATACAGATGGCGGTGAAGATATCTCCATGTTCATACAGATGGCGGTGTAGATATTTCCATGTTAATAGAGATAGCGGTGTAGATATTTCCATGTGTAAAGAAATAGCTTTGTAGATATTTCCATGTATATGCAGATAGCTGTGTAGATATTTCCATTTTCATGCAGATAGCGGAGTAGATATTTCCATGTTCAAACAGATAGCGGTGTAAATATTTCCATGTTCATACAGATAGCGGTGTAGATATTTCCATGTTTATACAGATAGCGGTGAAGATGTATGCATGTTTACACAGATAGTGGTGTAGATATTTCCATGTTCATACAGATAGCGGTGTAGATATTTCCATGTTCGTTCAGATGGCTATGTAGATACATCCATGTTCATAAAGATGGAGGTGAAGATATTTCCATGTTCATACAGATAGCGGTGTAGATATTTCCATGTTCATACAGATAGCGGTGTAGATATTTCCATGTTTATACATATAGCGGTGTAGATATTTCCATGTTCATAAAGATAGCGGTGTAGATATTTCCATGTTCATCCAGATGGCTGTGTAGTTATATCCATGTTCATACAGATGGCGGTGAAGATATTTCCATGATCATACAGATAGCGGTGTAGATATTTCCATGTTCATACAGATAGCGGTGTAGACATTTCCATGTTCATACAGATAGCGGTGTAGCTATTTCAATGTTCATACAGATAGCGGTGTAGATATTTCCATGTTCATCCAGATGGCTGTGTAGATATTTCCATGTTCATACAGATAGCGGTGCTGGTATTTCCATGTTTATACAGGTAGCGGTGTAGATATTCCCATGTGTATACAGATAGCGGTGTAGATATTTCCATGTTTATACACATAGAGGTGAAGATGTATGCATGTTTACACAGTTAGCGGTGCAGATATTTCCATGTTCATACAGATAGCGGTGTAGATATTTCCATGTTCATCCAGATGGCTGTGTAGATATATCCATGTTCATTCAGATGGCGGTGAAGATATTTCCATGTTCATACAGATAGCGGTGTAGCTATTTCCATGTTCATACGGATAGCGGTGTAGATATTTCCATGTTCATAGAGATAGCGGTGTAGATATTTCCATGTTCATACAGATAGCGGTGCTGATATTTCCGTGTTTATACAGGTAGCGGTGTAGATATTTCCATGTTCATACAGATAGCGGTGTAGATATTTCCATGTTTATACAGATAGCAGTGTAGATATTTTCATGTTTCTACAGATGGCGGTGTAGATATCTCCATCTTAATACAGATGGCGGTGTAGATATTTATATGTTCATACAGATGGCGGTGCAGATATTTCCATGTTCATACAGATGGCGGTGTAGATATTTCCATGTTTATAGAGACTGCGGTGTAGATATTTCCATGTTTAAAGAAATAGCTTTGTAAACATTTCCATGTATATGCAGATAGCTGTGTAGATATTTCCATTTTCATGCAGATAGCGGTGTAGATATTTCCATGTTCAAACAGATAGCTGTGTAGATATTTCCATGTTCATACAGATAGCGGTGAAGATATTTCCATGTTTATACAGATAGCGGTGAAGATGTATGCATGTTAACACAGATAGCAGTGTAGATATTTCCAAGTTAATACAGATAGCGGTGTAGATATTTCCATGTTCATCCAGATGGCTGTGTAGATATATCCATGTTCATACAGATGGCGGTGAAGATATTTCCATGTTCATGCAGATAGCGGTGTAGATATTTCCATGTTTATACAGATAGCGGTGTAGATATCTCCATCTTAATACAGATGGCGGTGTAGAAATTTATATGTTCATACAGATGGCGGTGCAGATATTTCCATGTTCATTCAGATGGCGGTGTAGATATTTCCATGTTCATTCAGATGGCGGTGTAGATATTTCCATGTGTAAAGAAATAGCTTTGTAGATATTGACATGTACATGCAGAGAGCTGTGTAGATATTTCCATTTTCATGCAGATAGCGGTGTAGATATTTCCATGTTCAAACAGATAGCAGTGTAGATATTTCCATGTTCATACAGATAGCGGTGTAGATATTTCCATGTTTATACAGGTAGCGGTGTAGATATTTCCATGTTTATACAGATAGCGGTGTAGATATTTCCATGTTTATACAGATAGCGGTGTAGATATTTCCATGTTTATACAGATAGCGGTGTAGATATCTCCATCTTAATAGAGATGGCGCTGTAGTTATTTATATGTTCATACAGATGGCGGTGCAGATATTTCCATGTTCATACAGATGGTGGTGTAGATATTTCCCTGTTTATAGAGATAGCGGTGTAGTTATTTCCATGTGTAAAGAAATAGCTTTGTAGATATTTCCGTGTATATGCAGATAGCTGTGTAGATATTTCCATTTTCATGCAGATAGCGGTGTAGATATTTCCATGTTCAAACAGATAGCGGTGTAGATATTTCCATGTTCATACAGATAGCGGTGTAGATATTTCCATGTTTATACAGATAGCGGTGAAGATGTATGCATGTTTGCACAGATAGCGGTGTAGATATTTCCATGTTCATACAGATAGCGGTGTAGATATTTCCATGTTCATACAGATAGCGGTGTAGATATTTCCATGCTCATCCAGAAGGCTGTGTAGATATTTCCATGTTCATACAGATAGTGGTGCTGATATTTCCATGTTTATACAGGTAGCGGTGTAGATATTTCCATGTTTATACAGATAGCGGTGTAGATATTTCCATGTTTATACAGATAGCAGTGTAGATATTTCCATGTATATACAGATAGCGGTGTAGATATCTCCATCTTAATACAGATGGCGGTGTAGATATTTATATGTTCATACAGATGGCGGTGCAGATATTTCCATGTTCATACAGATGGCGGTGTAGATATTTCCATGTTTATAGAGATAGCGGTGTAGTTATTTCCACGTGTAAAGAAATAGCTTTGTAGATATTTCCGTGTATATGCAGATAGCTGTGTAGATATTTCCATTTTCATGCAGATAGCGGTGTAGATATTTCCATGTTCAAACAGATAGCGGTGTAGATATTTCCATGTTCATACAGATAGCGGTGTAGATATTTGCATGTTTATACAGATAGCGGTGAAGATGTATGCATGTTTGCACAAATAGCGGTGTAGATATTTCCATGATCATACAGATAGCGGTGTAGATATTTCCATGTTCATACAGATAGCGGTGTAGATATTTCCATGTTCATACAGATAGCGGTGTAGATATCTCCATGTTCATACAGATAGCGGTGTAGATATTTCCATGTTCATCCAGAAGGCTGTGTAGATATTTCCATGTTCATACAGATAGCGGTGCTGATGTTTCCATGTTTATACAGGTAGCCGTGTAGATATCTCCATGTTTATACAGATAGCGGTGTAGATATTTCCATGTTTATACAGATAGCGGTGTAGATATTTCCATGTTTATACCGATAGCGGTGTAGATATCTCCATATTAATACAGATGGCGGTGTAGATATATATATGTTCATACAGGTGGCGGTGAAGATATTTCCATGTTCATACAGATGGCGGTGTAGATATTTCCATGTTTATAGAGATAGCGGTGTAGTTATTTCCATGTGTAAAGAAATAGCTTTGTAGATATTTCCGTGTATATGCAGATAGCTGTGTAGATATTTCCATTTTCATGCAGATAGCGGTGTAGACATTTCCATGTTCAAACAGATAGCAGTGTAGATATTTCCATGTTCATACAGATAGCGCTGTAGATATTTGCATGTTTATACAGATAGCAGTGAAGATGTATGCATGTTTGCACAGATAGCGGTGTAGATATTTCCATGTTCATACAGATAGCGGTGTAGATATTTCCATGTTCATACAGATAGCGTTGTAGATATTTCCATGTTCATCCAGAAGGCTGTGAAGATATTTCCATGTTCATACAGATAGCGGTGCTGATATTTCCATGTTTATATAGGTAGCGGTGTAGTTATTTCCATGTTCATTCAGATAGCGGTGTAGATATTTCCATGTTTATACAGATAGCGGTGTAGGTATTTCCATGTTTATACAGATAGCGGTGTGGATATCTCCATCTTAATACAGATGGTGGTGTAGATATTTTATGTTCATGAAGATGGCGGTGCAGATACTTCCATGTTCATACCGATGGCGGTGTAGAGATTTCTATGTTTATAGAGATAGCGGTGTAGTTATTTCCATGTGTAAAAAAATAGCTTTGTAGATATTTCCATGTATATGCAGATAGCTCTGTAGATATTTCCATTTTCATGCAGATAGCGGTGTAGATATTTCCATGTTCATACAGATAGCGGTGTAGATATTTCCATGTTCATTCAGGTAGCGGTGTAGATATTTCCATGTTCATCCAGATGGCTGTGTAGATATATCCATGCTCATACAGATGGCGGTGAAGATATTTCAATGTTCATACAGATAGCGGTGTAGATCTTTCCATGTTCATACAGATAGCGGTGTAGTTATTTCCATGTTCATACAGATAGAGGTGTAGCTATTTCCATGTTCATACAGATTGCGGTGTAGATATTTCCATGTTCATCTAGATGGCTGTGTAGATATATCCATGTTCATACAGATGGCGGTGAAGATATTTCCATGTTCATACAGATAGCGGTGTAGATATTTCCATGTTCATACAGATAGTGGTGTAGATATTTCCATGTTCATACAGATAGCGGTGTATGTATTTCCATGTTCATACAGATAGCGGTGTAGATATTTCCATGTTCATCCAGATGGCTGTGTAGATATTTCCATGTTCATACAGATAGCGGTGCGGATATTTCCATGTTTATACAGGTAACGGTGTAGATATTTCCATGTTTATACAGATAGCGGTGTAGATATTTCCATGTTTATACAGATAGCGGTGTAGATATCTCCATGTTTATACAGATAGCGGTGAAGATATCTCCATCTTAATACAGACGGCGGTGTAGATATTTATATGTTCATACAGATGGCGGTGAAGATATCTCCATGTTCATACAGATGGCGGTGTAGATATTTCCATGTTAATAGAGATAGCGGTGTAGATATTTCCATGTGTAAAGAAATAGCTTTGTAGATATTTCCATGTATATGCAGATAGCTGTGTAGATATTTCCATTTTCATGCAGATAGCGGAGTAGATATTTCCATGTTGAAACAGATAGCGGTGTAAATATTTCCATGTTCATACAGATAGCGGTGTAGATATTTCCATGTTTATACAGATAGCGGTGAAGATGTATGCATGTTTACACAGATAGTGGTGTAGATATTTCCATGTTCATACAGATAGCGGTGTAGATATTTCCATGTTCGTTCAGATGGCTATGTAGATATATCCATGTTCATACAGATGGCGGTGAAGATATTTCCATGTTCATACAGATAGCGGTGTAGATATTTCCATGTTCATACAGATAGCGGTGTAGATATTTCCATGTTTATACATATAGCGGTGTAGATATTTCCATGTTCATAAAGATAGCGGTGTAGATATTTCCATGTTCATCCAGATGGCTGTGTAGATATTTCCATGTTCATACAGATAGCGGTGCTGGTATTTCCATGTTTATACAGGTAGCGGTGTAGATATTCCCATGTTTATACAGATAGCGGTGTAGATATTTCCATGTTTATACACATAGAGGTGAAGATGTATGCATGTTTACACAGTTAGCGGTGCAGATATTTCCATGTTCATACAGATAGCGGTGTAGATATTTCCATGTTCATCCAGATGGCTGTGTAGATATATCCATGTTCATTCAGATGGCGGTGAAGATATTTCCATGTTCATACAGATAGCGGTGTAGCTATTTCCATGTTCATACGGATAGCGGTGTAGATATTTCCATGTTCATAGAGATAGCGGTGTAGACATTTCCAGGTTCATACAGATAGCGGTGCTGATATTTCCATGTTTATACAGGTAGCGGTGTAGATATTTCCATGTTTATACAGATAGCGGTGTAGATATTTCCATGTTTATACAGATAGCGGTGTAGATATTTTCATGTTTCTACAGATGGCGGTGTAGATATCTCCATCTTAATACAGATGGCGGTGTAGATATTTATATGTTCATACAGATGACGGTGCAGATATTTCCATGTTCATACAGATGGCGGTGTAGATATTTCCATGTTTATAGAGACTGCGGTGTAGATATTTCCATGTTTAAAGAAATAGCTTTGTAAACATTTCCATGTATATGCAGATAGCTGTGTAGATATTTCCATTTTCATGCAGATAGCGGTGTAGATATTTCCATGTTCAAACAGATAGCTGTGTAGATATTTCCATGTTCATACAGATAGCGGTGAAGATATTTCCATGTTTATACAGATAGCGGTGAAGATGTATGCATGTTAACACAGATAGCAGTGTAGATATTTCCAAGTTAATACAGATAGCGGTGTAGATATTTCCATGTTCATCCAGATGGCTGTGTAGATATATCCATGTTCATACAGATGGCGGTGAAGATATTTCCATGTTCATGCAGATAGCGGTGTAGATATTTCCATGTTTATACAGATAGCGGTGTAGATATCTCCATCTTAATACAGATGGCGGTGTAGAAATTTATATTTTCATACAGATGGCGGTGCAGATATTTCCATGTTCATTCAGATGGCGGTGTAGATATTTCCATGTTCATTCAGATGGCGGTGTAGATATTTCCATGTGTAAAGAAATAGCTTTGTAGATATTGACATGTACATGCAGAGAGCTGTGTAGATATTTCCATTTTCATGCAGATAGCGGTGTAGATATTTCCATGTTCAAACAGATAGCAGTGTAGATATTTCCATGTTCATACAGATAGCGGTGTAGATATTTCCATGTTTATACAGGTAGCGGTGTAGATATTTCCATGTTTATACAGATAGCGGTGTAGATATTTCCATGTTTATACAGATAGCGGTGTAGATATTTCCATGTTTATACAGATAGCGGTGTAGATATCTCCATCTTAATAGAGATGGCGGTGTAGTTATTTATATGTTCATACAGATGGCGATGCAGATATTTCCATGTTCATACAGATGGTGGTGTAGATATTTCCCTGTTTATAGAGATAGCGGTGTAGTTATTTCCATGTGTAAAGAAATAGCTTTGTAGATATTTCCGTGTATATGCAGATAGCTGTGTAGATATTTCCATTTTCATGCAGATAGCGGTGTAGATATTTCCATGTTCAAACAGATAGCGGTGTATATATTTCCATGTTCATACAGATAGCGGTGTAGATATTTCCATGTTTATACAGATAGCGGTGAAGATGTATGCATGTTTGCACAGATAGCGGTGTAGATATTTCCATGTTCATACAGATAGCGGTGTAGATATTTCCATGTTCATACAGATAGCGGTGTAGATATTTCCATGCTCATCCAGAAGGCTGTGTAGATATTTCCATGTTCATACAGATAGTGGTGCTGATATTTCCATGTTTATACAGGTAGCGGTGTAGATATTTCCATGTTTATACAGATAGCTGTGTAGATATTTCCATTTTCATGCAGATAGCGGTGTAGATATTTCCATGTTCAAACAGATAGCGGTGAAGATATTTCCATGTTTATACAGGTAGAGGTGAAGATGTATGCATGTTTACACAGTTAGCGGTGCAGATATTTCCATGTTCATACAGATGGCGGTGTAGATATTTGCATGTTCATCCAGATGGCTGTGTAGATATATCCATGTTCATTCAGATGGCGGTGAAGATATTTCCATGTTCATACAGATAGCGATGTAGATATTTCCATGTTCATACAGATAGCGGTGTAGATATTTCCATGTTCATAGAGACAGCGGTGTAGATATTTCTATGTTCATACAGATGGTGGTGTAGATATTTCCATGTTTATAGAGATAGCGGTGTAGTTATTTCCATGTGTAAAGAAATAGCTTTGTAGATATTTCCGTGTATATGCAGATAGCTGTGTAGATATTTCCATTTTCATGCAGATAGCGGTGTAGATATTTCCATGATCAAACAGATAGCGGTGTAGATATTTCCATGTTCATACAGATATCAGTGTAGATATTTCCATGTTTATACAGATAGCGGTGAAGATGTATGCATGTTTGCACAGATAGCGGTGTAGATATTTCCATGTTCATACAGATAGCGGTGTAGATATTTCCATGTTCATACAGATAGCGGTGTAGATATTTCCATGCTCATCTAGAAGGCTGTGTAGATATTTCCATGTTCATACAGATAGTGGTGCTGATATTTCCATGTTTATACAGGTAGCGGTGTAGATATTTCCATGTTTATACAGATAGCGGTGTAGATATTTCCATGTTTATACAGATAGCGGTGTAGATATTTCCATGTATATACAGATAGCGGTGTAGATATCTCCATCTTAATACAGATGGCGGTGTAGATATTTATATGTTCATACAGATGGCGGTGCAGATATTTCCATGTTCATACAGATGGCGGTGTAGATATTTCCATGTTTATAGAGATAGCGGTGTAGTTATTTCCACGTGTAAAGAAATAGCTTTGTAGATATTTCCGTGTATATGCAGATAGCTGTGTAGATATTTCCATTTTCATGCAGATAGCGGTGTAGATATTTCCATGTTCAAACAGATAGCGGTGTAGATATTTCCATGTTCATACAGATAGCGGTGTAGATATTTGCATGTTTATACAGATAGCGGTGAAGATGTATGCATGTTTGCACAAATAGCGGTGTAGATATTTCCATGATCATACAGATAGCGGTGTAGATATTTCCATGTTCATACAGATAGCGGTGTAGATATTTCCATGTTCATACAGATAGCGGTGTAGATATCTCCATGTTCATACAGATAGCGGTGTAGATATTTCCATGTTCATCCAGAAGGCTGTGTAGATATTTCCATGTTCATACAGATAGCGGTGCTGATGTTTCCATGTTTATATAGGTAGCGGTGTCGATATTTCCATGTTCATACAGATAGCGGTGTAGATATTTCCATGTTTATACAGATAGCTGTGTAGATATTTCCATGTTTATACAGAAAGCGGTGTGGATATCTCCATCTTAATACAGATGGTGGTGTAGATATTTATATGTTCATGCAGATGGCGGTGCAGATATTTCCATGTTCATACAGATCTCGGTGTAGATATTTCTATGTTTATAGAGATAGCGGTGTAGTTATTTCCATGTGTAAAGAAATAGCTTTGTAGATATTTCCATGTATATGCAGATAGCTCTGTTGATATTTCCATTTTCATGCAGATAGCGGTGTAGATATTTCCATGTTCATACAGATAGCGGTGGAGATATTTCCATGTTTATACAGATAGGGGTGAAGATGTATGCATGTTTACACAGATAGCGGTGTAGATTTTTCCATGTTCATTCAGGTAGCGGTGTAGATATTTCCATGTTCATCCAGATGGCTGTGTAGATATATCCATGTTCATACAGATGGCGGTGAAGATATTTCCATGTTCATACAGATAGGGGTGTAGATCTTTCCATGTTCATACAGATAGCGGTGTAGATATTTCCATGTTCATACAGATAGAGGAGTAGCTATTTCCATGTTCATACAGATTGCGGTGTAGATATTTCCATGTTCATCCAGATGGCTGTGTAGATATATCCATGTTCATACAGATGGCGGTGAAGGTATTTCCATGTTCATACAGATAGCGGTGTAGATATTTCCATGTTCATACAGATAGTGGTGTAGATATTTCCATGTTCATACAGATAGCGGTGTATCTATTTCCATGTTCACACATATAGCGGTGTAGATATTTCCATGTTCATCCAGATGGCTGTGTAGATATTTCCATGTTCATGCAGATAGCGGTGCTGATATTTCCATGTTTATGCAGGTAGCAGTGTAGATATTTCCATGTTTATACAGATAGCGGTGTAGATATTTCCATGTTTATACAGATAGCTGTGTAGATATTTCCATGTTTATACAGATAGCGGTGTAGATATCTCCATCTTAATACAGATGGCGGTGTAGATATTTATATGTTCATACAGATGGCGGTGAAGATATCTCCATGTTCATACAGATGGCGGTGTAGATATTTCCATGTTAATAGAGATAGCGGTGAAGTTATTTCCATGTGTAAAGAAATAGATTTGTAGATATTTCCATGTATATGCAGATAGCTGTGTAGATATTTCCATTTTCATGCAGATAGCGGAGTAGATATTTCCATGTTCAAAAAGATAGCGGTGTAGATATTTCCATGTTCATAGAGATAGCGGTGTAGATATTTCCATGTTTATACAGATAGCGGTGAAGATGTATGCATGTTTACACAGATAGTGGTGAAGATATTTCCATGTTCATACAGATTGCGGTGTAGATATTTCCATGTTCATTCAGATGGCTATGTAGATATATCCATGTTCATACAGATGGCGGTGAAGATATTTCCATGTTCATACAGATAGCGGTGTAGATCTTTCCATGTTCATACAGATAGCAGTGTAGATATTTCCATGTTTATACATATAGCGGTGTAGATATTTCCATGTTCATACATATAGCGGTGTAGATATTTCCATGTTCATCCAGATGGCTGTGTAGTTATATCCATGTTCATACAGATGGCGGTGAAGATATTTCCATGATCATACAGATAGCGGTGTAGATATTTCCATGTTCATACAGATAGCGGTGTAGACATTTCCATGTTCATACAGATTGCGGTGTAGCTATTTCCATGTTCATACAGATAGCGGTGTAGATATTTCCATGTTCATCCAGATGGCTGTGTAGATATTTCCATGTTCATACAGATAGTGGTGCTGATATTTCCATGTTTATACAGGTAGCGGTGTAGATATTCCCATGTTTATACAGATAGCGGTGAAGATATTTCCATGTTTATACAGGTAGAGGTGAAGATGTATGCATGTTTACACAGTTAGCGGTGCAGATATTTCCATGTTCATACAGATGGCGGTGTAGATATTTGCATGTTCATCCAGATGGCTGTGTAGATATATCCATGTTCATTCAGATGGCGGTGAAGATATTTCCATGTTCATACAGATAGCGATGTAGATATTTCCATGTTCATACAGATAGCGGTGTAGATATTTCCATGTTCATAGAGACAGCGGTGTAGATATTTCTATGTTCATACAGATAGCGGTGTAGATATTTCCATGTTCATACAGATAGCGGTGTAGCTATTTCCATGTTCATACAGATAGCGGTGTAGATATTTCCATGTTCATAGAGATAGCGGTGTAGATATTTCCATGTTCATACAGATAGCGGTGCTGATATTTCCATGTTTATACAGGTAGCGGTGTAGATATTTCCATGTTTATACAGATATCGGTGTAGATATTTCCATGTTTATACAGACAGCGGTGTAGATATTTTCATGTTTATACAGATAGCGGTGTAGATAACTCCATCTTAATACAGATGGCGGTGTAGATATATATATGTTCATACAGATGGCGGTGCAGATATTTCCATGTTCATACAGATGGCGGTGTAGATATTTCCATGTTTATAGAGACTGCGGTGTAGATATTTCCATGTGTAAAGAAATAGCTTTGTAAATATTTCCATGTATATGCAGATAGCTGTGTAGATATTTCCATTTTCATGCAGATAGCGGTGTAGATATTTCCATGTTCAAACAGATAGCTGTGTAGATATTTCCATGTTCATACAGATAGCGGTGTAGATGTTTCCATGTTTATACAGATAGCGGTGAAGATTTATGCATGTTAACACAGATAGCGGTGTAGATATTTCCAAGTTCATACATATAGCGGTATAGATATTTCCATGTTCATCCAGATGGCTGTGTAGATATGTCCATGTTCATACAGATGGCGGTGAAGTTATTTCCATGTTCATACAGATAGCGGTGTAGATATTTCCATGTTCATACTGATAGCGGTGTAGCTATTTCCATGTTCATACAGATAGCGGTGTAGATATATCCATGTTCATCCAGATGGGTGTGTAGATAAATTCATGTTCATACAGATGGCGGTGAAGATATTTGCATGCTCATACAGATAGTGGTTTAGATATTTCCATGTTTATACAGATATCGGTGTAGATATTTCCATGTTTATACAGATAGCGGAGTAGTTATCTCCATCTTAATACAGATGGCGGTGTAGATATTTATATGATCATACAGATGGCGGTGCAGATATTTCCATGTTCATACAGATGGCGGTGTAGATATTTCCATGTTTATAGAGATAGCGGTGTAGTTATTTCCATGTGTAAAGAGATAGCTGTATAGATATTTCCATGTATATGCAGATAGCTTTGTAGATATTTCCATTTTCATGCAGATAGCGGTGTAGATATTTCCATGTTCAAACAGATAGTGGTGTAGATATTTCCATGTTCATACAGATAGCAGTGTAGATATTTCCATGTTTAAACAGATAGTGGTGAAGATGTATACATGTTTACACAGATAGCGGTGTAGATATTTCCATGCTCATACAGATAGCGGTGTAGATATTTCCGTGTTCATCCAGACGGCTGTGTAGATATATCCGTGTTCATACAGATGGCGGTGAAGATATTTCCATGTTCATACAGATAGCGGTGTAGATATTTCCATGTTCATCCAGAAGGCTGTGAAGATATTTCCATGTTCATACAGATAGCGGTGCTGATATTTCCATGTTTATATAGGTAGCGGTGTAGATATTTCCATGTTGATACAGATAGCGGTGTAGATATTTCCATGTTTATACAGATAGCGGTGTAGGTATTTCCATGTTTATACAGATAGCGGTGTGGATATCTCCATCTTAATACAGATGGTGGTGTAGATATTTATATGTTCATGCAGATGGCGGTGCCGATACTTCCATGTTCATACAGATGGCGGTGTAGATATTTCTATGTTTATAGAGATAGCGGTGTAGTTATTTCCATGTGTAAAGAAATAGCTTTGTAGATATTTCCATGTATATGCAGATAGCTCTGTAGATATTTCCATTTTCATGCAGATAGCGGTGTAGATATTTCCATGTTCATACAGATAGCGGTGTAGATTTTTCCATGTTCATTCAGGTAGCGGTGTAGATATTTCCATGTTCATCCAGATGGCTGTGTAGATATATCCATGTTCATACAGATGGCGGTGAAGATATTTCAATGTTCATACAGATAGCGGTGTAGATCTTTCCATGTTCATACAGATAGCGGTGTAGGTATTTCCATGTTCATACAGATAGAGGTGTAGCTATTTCCATGTTCATACAGATTGTGGTGTAGATATTTCCATGTTCATCTAGATGGCTGTGTAGATATATCCATGTTCATACAGATGGCGGTGAAGATATTTCCATGTTCATACAGATAGCGGTGTAGATATTTCCATGTTCATACAGATTGTTGTGTAGATATTTCCATGTTCATACAGATAGCGGTCTATGTATTTCCATGTTCATACAGATAGCGGTGTAGATATTTCCATGTTCATCCAGATGGCTGTGTAGATATTTCCATGTTCATACAGATAGCGGTGCGGATATTTCCATGTTTATACAGGTAACGGTGTAGATATTTCCATGTTTATACAGATAGCGGTGTAGATATTTCCATGTTTATACAGATAGCGGTGTAGGTATCTCCATGTTTATACAGATAGCGGTGTAGATATCTCCATTTTAATACAGATGGCGGTGTAGATATTTATATGTTCATACAGATGGCGGTGAAGATATCTCCATGTTCATACAGATGGCGGTGTAGATATTTCCATGTTAATAGAGATAGCGGTGTAGATATTTCCATGTGTAAAGAAATAGCTTTGTAGATATTTCCATGTATTTGCAGATAGCTGTGTAGATATTTCCATTTTCATGCAGATAGCGGAGTAGATATTTCCATGTTCAAACAGATAGCGGTGTAAATATTTCCATGTTCATACAGATAGCGGTGTAGATATTTCCATGTTTATACAGATAGCGGTGAAGATGTATGCATGTTTACACAGATAGTGGTGTAGATATTTCCATGTTCATACAGATAGCGGTGTAGATATTTCCATGTTCGTTCAGATGGCTATGTAGATACATCCATGTTCATAAAGATGGCGGTGAAGATATTTCCATCTTCATACAGATAGCGGTGTAGATATTTCCATGTTTATACAGATAGCGGTGAAGTTGTATGCATGTTTGCACAGATAGCGGTGTAGATATTTCCATGTTCATACAGATAGCGGTGTAGATATTTCCATGTTCATACAGATAGCGGTGTAGATATTTCCATGTTCATCCAGAAGGCTGTGTAGATATTTCCATGTTCATACAGATAGCGGTGCTGACAGTTCCATGTTTATACAGGTAGCCGTGTAGATATCTCCATGTTTATACAGATAGCGGTGTAGATATTTCCATGTTTATACAGATAGCGGTGTAGATATTTCCATGTTTATACCGATAGCGGTGTAGATATCTCCATATTAATACAGATGGCGGTGTAGATATTTATATGTTCATACAGGTGGCGGTGTAGATATTTCCATGTTCATACAGATGGCGGTGTAGATATTTCCATGTTTATAGAGATAGCGGTGTAGTTATTTCCATGTGTAAAGAAATAGCTTTGTAGATATTTCCGTGTATATGCAGATAGCTGTGTAGATATTTCCATTTTCATGCAGATAGCGGTGTAGACATTTCCATGTTCAAACAGATAGCAGTGTAGATATTTCCATGTTCATACAGATAGCGCTGTAGATATTTGCATGTTTATACAGATAGCAGTGAAGATGTATGCATGTTTGCACAGATAGCGGTGTAGATATTTCCATGTTCATACAGATAGCGGTGTAGATATTTCCATGTTCATACAGATAGCGTTGTAGATATTTCCATGTTCATCCAGAAGGCTGTGAAGATATTTCCATGTTCATACAGATAGCGGTGCTGATATTTCCATGTTTATATACGTAGCGGTGTAGTTATTTCCATGTTCATACAGATAGCGGTGTAGATATTTCCATGTTTATACAGATAGCGGTGTAGGTATTTCCATGTTTATACAGATAGCGGTGTGGATATCTCCATCTTAATACAGATGGTGGTGTAGATATTTATATGTTCATGCAGATGGCGGTGCAGATACTTCCATGTTCATACCGATGGCGGTGTAGATATTTCTATGTTTATAGAGATAGCGGTGTAGTTATTTCCATGTGTAAAGAAATAGCTCTGTAGATATTTCCATGTATATGCAGATAGCTCTGTAGATATTTCCATTTTCATGCAGATAGCGGTGTAGATATTTCCATGTTCATACAGATAGCGGTGTAGATATTTCCATGTTCATTCAGGTAGCGGTGTAGATATTTCCATGTTCATCCAGATGGCTGTGTAGATATATCCATGCTCATACAGATGGCGGTGAAGATATTTCAATGTTCATACAGATAGCGGTGTAGATCTTTCCATGTTCATACAGATAGCGGTGTAGTTATTTCCATGTTCATACAGATAGAGGTGTAGCTATTTCCATGTTCATACAGATTGCGGTGTAGATATTTCCATGTTCATCTAGATGGCTGTGTAGATATATCCATGTTCATACAGATGGCGGTGAAGATATTTCCATGTTCATACAGATAGCGGTGTAGATATTTCCATGTTCATACAGATAGTGGTGTAGATATTTCGATGTTCATACTGATAGCGGTGTATGTATTTCCATGTTCATACAGATAGCGGTGTAGATATTTCCATGTTCATCCAGATGGCTGTGTAGATATTTCCATGTTCATACAGATAGCGGTGCGGATATTTCCATGTTTATACAGGTAACGGTGTAGATATTTCCATGTTTATACAGATAGCGGTGTAGATATTTCCATGTTTATACAGATAGCGGTGTAGATATCTCCATGTTTATACAGATAGCGGTGAAGATATCTCCATCTTAATACAGATGGCGGTGTAGATATTTATATGTTCATACAGATGGCGGTGAAGATATCTCCATGTTCATACAGATGGCGGTGTAGATATTTCCATGTTAATAGAGATAGCGGTGTAGATATTTCCATGTGTAAAGAAATAGCTTTGTAGATATTTCCATGTATATGCAGATAGCTGTGTAGATATTTCCATTTTCATGCAGATAGCGGAGTAGATATTTCCATGTTCAAACAGATAGCGGTGTAAATATTTCCATGTTCATACAGATAGCGGTGTAGATATTTCCATGTTTATACAGATAGCGGTGAAGATGTATGCATGTTTACACAGATAGTGGTGTAGATATTTCCATGTTCATACAGATAGCGGTGTAGATATTTCCATGTTCGTTCAGATGGCTATGTAGATATATCCATGTTCATACAGATGGCGGTGAAGATATTTCCATGTTCATACAGATAGCGGTGTAGATATTTCCATGTTCATACAGATAGCGGTGTAGATATTTCCATGTTTATACATATAGCGGTGTAGATATTTCCATGTTCATAAAGATAGCGGTGTAGATATTTCCATGTTCATCCAGATGGCTGTGTAGTTATATCCATGTTCATACAGATGGCGGTGAAGATATTTCCATGATCATACAGATAGCGGTGTAGATGTTTCCATGTTCATACAGATAGCGGTGTAGACATTTCCATGTTCATACAGATAGCGGTGTAGCTATTTCAATGTTCATACAGATAGCGGTGTAGATATTTCCATGTTCATCCAGATGGCTGTGTAGATATTTCCATGTTCATACAGATAGCGGTGCTGGTATTTCCATGTTTATACAGGTAGCGGTGTAGATATTCCCATGTGTATACAGATAGCGGTGTAGATATTTCCATGTTTATACACATAGAGGTGAAGATGTATGCATGTTTACACAGTTAGCGGTGCAGATATTTCCTTTTTCATACAGATAGCGGTGTATATATTTCCATGTTCATCCAGATGGCTGTGTAGATATATCCATGTTCATTCAGATGGCGGTGAAGATATTTCCATGTTCATACAGATAGCGGTGTAGCTATTTCCATGTTCATACGGATAGCGGTGTAGATATTTCCATGTTCATGGAGATAGCGGTGTAGATATTTCCAGGTTCATACAGATAGCGGTGCTGATATTTCCATGTTTATACAGGTAGCGGTGTAGATATTTCCATGTTTATACAGATAGCGGTGTAGATATTTCCATGTTTATACAGATAGCGGTGTAGATATTTTCATGTTTCTACAGATGGCGGTGTAGATATCTCCATCTTAATACAGATGGCGGTGTAGATATTTATATGTTCATACAGATGACGGTGCAGATATTTCCATGTTCATACATATGGCGGTGTAGATATTTCCATGTTTATAGAGACTGCGGTGTAGATATTTCCATGTTTAAAGAAATAGCTTTGTAAACATTTCCATGTATATGCAGATAGCTGTGTAGATATTTCCATTTTCATGCAGATAGCGGTGTAGATATTTCCATGTTCAAACAGATAGCTGTGTAGATATTTCCATGTTCATACAGATAGCGGTGAAGATATTTCCATGTTTATACAGATAGCGGTGAAGATGTATGCATGTTAACACAGATAGCAGTGTAGATATTTCCAAGTTAATACAGATAGCGGTGTAGATATTTCCATGTTCATCCAGATGGCTGTGTAGATATATCCATGTTCATACAGATGGCGGTGAAGATATTTCCATGTTCATGCAGATAGCGGTGTAGATATTTCCATGTTTATACAGATAGCGGTGTAGATATCTCCATCTTAATACAGATGGCGGTGTAGAAATTTATATGTTCATACAGAAGGCGGTGCAGATATTTCCATGTTCATTCAGATGGCGGTGTAGATATTTCCATGTTCATTCAGATGGCGGTGTAGATATTTCCATGTGTAAAGAAATAGCTTTGTAGATATTGACATGTACATGCAGAGAGCTGTGTAGATATTTCCATTTTCATGCAGATAGCGGTGTAGATATTTCCATGTTCAAACAGATAGCAGTGTAGATATTTCCATGTTCATACAGATAGCGGTGTAGATATTTCCATGTTTATACAGGTAGCGGTGTAGATATTTCCATGTTTATACAGATAGCGGTGTAGATATTTCCATGTTTATACAGATAGTGGTGTAGATATTTCCATGTTTATACAGATAGCGGTGTAGATATCTCCATCTTAATAGAGATGGCGGTGTAGTTATTTATATGTTCATACAGATGGCGGTGCAGATATTTCCATGTTCATACAGATGGTGGTGTAGATATTTCCCTGTTTATAGAGATAGCGGTGTAGTTATTTCCATGTGTAAAGAAATAGCTTTGTAGATATTTCCGTGTATATGCAGATAGCTGTGTAGATATTTCCGTTTTCATGCAGATAGCGGTGTAGATATTTCCATGTTCAAACAGATAGCGGTGTATATATTTCCATGTTCATACAGATAGCGGTGTAGATATTTCCATGTTTATACAGATAGCGGTGAAGATGTATGCATGTTTGCACAGATAGCGGTGTAGATATTTCCATGTTCATACAGATAGCGGTGTAGATATTTCCATGTTCATACAGATAGCGGTGTAGATATTTCCATGCTCATCCAGAAGGCTGTGTAGATATTTCCATGTTCATACAGATAGTGGTGCTGATATTTCCATGTTTATACAGGTAGCGGTGTAGATATTTCCATGTTTATACAGATAGCGGTGTAGATATTTCCATGTTTATACAGATAGCGGTGTAGATATTTCCATGTATATACAGATAGCGGTGTAGATATCTCCATCTTAATACAGATGGCTGTGTAGATATTTATATGTTCATACAGATGGCGATGCAGATATTTCCATGTTCATACAGATGGCGGTGTAGATATTTCCATGTTTATAGAGATAGCGGTGTAGTTATTTCCACGTGTAAAGAAATAGCTTTGTAGATATTTCCGTGTATATGCAGATAGCTGTGTAGATATTTCCATTTTCATGCAGATAGCGGTGTAGATATTTCCATGTTCAAACAGATAGCGGTGTAGATATTTCCATGTTCATACAGATAGCGGTGTAGATATTTGCATGTTTATACAGATAGCGGTGAAGATGTATGCATGTTTGCACAAATAGCGGTGTAGATATTTCCATGATCATACAGATAGCGGTGTAGATATTTCCATGTTCATACAGATAGCGGTGTAGATATTTCCATGTTCATACAGATAGCGGTGTAGATATCTCCATGTTCATACAGATAGCGGTGTAGATATTTCCATGTTCATCCAGAAGGCTGTGTAGATATTTCCATGTTCATACAGATAGCGGTGCTGATGTTTCCATGTTTATATAGGTAGCGGTGTCGATATTTCCATGTTCATACAGATAGCGGTGTAGATATTTCCATGTTTATACAGATAGCGGTGTAGATATTTCCATGTTTATACAGAAAGCGGTGTGGATATCTCCATCTTAATACAGATGGTGGTGTAGATATTTATATGTTCATGCAGATGGCGGTGCAGATATTTCCATGTTCATACAGATCTCGGTGTAGATATTTCTATGTTTATAGAGATAGCGGTGTAGTTATTTCCATGTGTAAAGAAATAGCTTTGTAGATATTTCCATGTATATGCAGATAGCTCTGTTGATATTTCCATTTTCATGCAGATAGCGGTGTAGATATTTCCATGTTCATACAGATAGCGGTGGAGATATTTCCATGTTTATACAGATAGCGGTGAAGATGTATGCATGTTTACACAGATAGCGGAGTAGATTTTTCCATGTTCATTCAGGTAGCGGTGTAGATATTTCCATGTTCAACCAGATGGCTGTGTAGATATATCCATGTTCATACAGATGGCGGTGAAGATATTTCCATGTTCATACAGATAGCGGTGTAGATCTTTCCATGTTCATACAGATAGCGGTGTAGATATTTCCATGTTCATACAGATAGAGGAGTAGCTATTTCCATGTTCATACAGATTGCGGTGTAGATATTTCCATGTTCATCCAGATGGCTGTGTAGATATATCCATGTTCATACAGATGGCGGTGAAGATATTTCCATGTTCATACAGATAGCGGTGTAGATATTTCCATGTTCATACAGATAGTGGTGTAGATATTTCCATGTTCTTACAGATAGCGGTGTATCTATTTCCATGTTCACACATATAGCGGTGTAGATATTTCCATGTTCATCCAGATGGCTGTGTAGATATTTCCATGTTCATGCAGATAGCGGTGCTGATATTTCCATGTTTATGCAGGTAGCGGTGTAGATATTTCCATGTTTATACAGATAGCGGTGTAGATATTTCCATGTTTATACAGATAGCTGTGTAGATATTTCCATGTTTATACAGATAGCGGTGTAGATATCTCCATCTTAATACAGATGGCGGTGTAGATATTTATATGTTCATACAGATGGCGGTGAAGATATCTCCATGTTCATTCAGATGGCGGTGTAGATATTTCCATGTTAATAGAGATAGCGGTGTAGTTATTTCCATGTGTAAAGAAATAGATTTGTAGATATTTCCATGTATATGCAGATAGCTGTGTAGATATTTCCATTTTCATGAGGATAGCGGAGTAGATATTTCCATGTTCAAAAAGATAGCGGTGTAGATATTTCCATGTTCATAGAGATAGCGGTGTAGATATTTCCATGTTTATACAGATAGCGGTGAAGATGTATGCATGTTTACACAGATAGTGGTGAAGATATTTCCATGTTCATACAGATTGCGGTGTAGATATTTCCATGTTCATTCAGATGGCTATGTAGTTATATCCATGTTCATACAGAAGGCGGTGAAGATATTTCCATGTTCATAGAGATAGCGGTGTAGATATTTCCATGTTCATACAGATAGCAGTGTAGATATTTCCATGTTTATACATATAGCGGTGTAGATATTTCCATGTTCATACATATAGCGGTGTAGATATTTCCATGTTCATCCAGATGGCTGTGTACTTATATCCATGTTAATACAGATGGCGGTGAAGATATTTCCATGATCATACAGATAGCGGTGTAGATATTTCCATGTTCATACAGATAGCGGTGTAGACATTTCCATGTTCATACAGATAGCGGTGTAGCTATTTCCATGTTCATACAGATAGCGGTGTAGATATTTCCATGTTCATCCAGATTCCTGTGTAGATATTTCCATGTTCATACAGATAGTGGTGCTGATATTTCCATGTTTATACAGGTAGCGGTGTAGATATTCCCATGTTTATACAGATAGCGGTGAAGATATTTCCATGTTTATACAGGTAGAGGTGAATATGTATGCATGTTTACACAGTTAGCGGTGCAGATATTTCCATGTTCATACAGATGGCGGTGTAGATATTTCTATGTTCATCCAGATGGCTGTGTAGATATATCCATGTTCATTCAGATGGCGGTGAAGATATTTCCATGTTCAGACAGATAGCGGTGTAGATATTTCCATGTTCATTGACATAGCGGTGTAGATATTTCCAGGTTCATACAGATAGCGGTGCTGATATTTCCATGTTTATACAGGTAGCGGTGTAGATATTTCCATGTTTATACAGATAGCGGTGTAGATATTTCCATGTTTATACAGATAGCGGTGTAGATATTTTCATGTTTCTACAGATGGCGGTGTAGATATCTCCATCTTAATACAGATGGAGGTGTAGATATTTTTATGTTCATACAGATGACGGTGCAGATATTTCCATGTTCATACAGATGGCGGTGTAGATATTTCCATGTTTATAGAGACTGCGGTGTAGATATTTCCATGTTTAAAGAAATAGCTTTGTAAACATTTCCATGTATATGCAGATAGCTGTGTAGATATTTCCATTTTCATGCAGATAGCGGTGTAGATATTTCCATGTTCAAACAGATAGCTGTGTAGATATTTCCATGTTCATACAGATAGCGGTGAAGATATTTCCATGTTTATACAGATAGCGGTGAAGATGTATGCATGTTAACACAGATAGAAGTGTAGATATTTCCAAGTTCATACAGATAGCGGTGTAGATATTTCCATGTTCATCCAGATGGCTGTGTAGATATATCCATGTTCATACAGATGGCGGTGAAGATATTTCCATGTTCATGCAGATAGCGGTGTAGATATTTCCATGTTTATACAGATAGCGGTGTAGATATCTCCATCTTAATACAGATGGCGGTGTAGAAATTTATATGTTCATAAAGATGGCGGTGCAGATATTTCCATGTTCATTCAGATGGCGGTGTAGATATTTCCATGTTCATTCAGATGGCGGTGTAGATATTTCCATGTGTAAAGAAATAGCTTTGAAGATATTTGCATGTACATGCAGAGAGCTGTGTAGATATTTCCATTTTCATGCAGATAGCGGTGTAGATATTTCCATGTTCAAACAGATAGCAGTGTAGATATTTCCATGTTCATACAGATAGCGGTGTAGATATTTCCATGTTTATACAGGTAGCGGTGTAGATATTTCCATGTTTATACAGATAGCGGTGTAGATATTTCCATGTTTATACAGATAGCGGTGTAGATATTTCCATGTTTATACAGATAGCGGTGTAGATATCTCCATCTTAATAGAGATGGCGGTGTAGTTATTTATATGTTCATACAGATGGCGGTGCAGATATTTCCATGTTCATACAGATGGTGGTGTAGATATTTCCATGTTTATAGAGATAGCGGTGTAGTTATTTCCATGTGTAAAGAAATAGCTTTGTAGATATTTCCGTGTATATGCAGATAGCTGTGTAGATATTTCCATTTTCATGCAGATAGCGGTGTAGATATTTCCATGTTCAAACAGATAGCGGTGTATATATTTCCATGTTCATACAGATAGCGGTGTAGATATTTCCATGTTTATACAGATAGCGGTGAAGATGTATGCATTTTTGCACAGATAGCGGTGTAGATATTTCCATGTTCATACAGATAGCGGTGTAGATATTTCCATGTTCATACAGATAGCGGTGTAGATATTTCCATGCTCATCCAGAAGGCTGTGTAGATATTTCCATGTTCATACAGATAGTGGTGCTGATATTTCCATGTTTATACAGGTAGCGGTGTAGATATTTCCATGTTTATACAGATAGCGGTGTAGATATTTCCATGTTTATACAGATAGCGGTGTAGATATTTCCATGTATATACAGATAGCGGTGTAGATATCTCCATCTTAATACAGATGGCGGTGTAGATATTTATATGTTCATACAGATGGCGGTGCAGATATTTCCATGTTCATACAGATGGCGGTGTAGATATTTCCATGTTTATAGAGATAGCGGTGTAGTTATTTCCACGTGTAAAGAAATAGCTTTGTAGATATTTCCGTGTATATGCAGATAGCTGTGTAGATATTTCCATTTTCATGCAGATAGCGGTGTAGATATTTCCATGTTCAAACAGATAGCGGTGTAGATATTTCCATGTTCATACAGATAGCGGTGTAGATATTTGCATGTTTATACAGATAGCGGTGAAGTTGTATGCATGTTTGCACAAATAGCGGTGTAGATATTTCCATGATCATACAGATAGCGGTGTAGATATTTCCATGTTCATACAGATAGCGGTGTAGATATTTCCATGTTCATACAGATAGCGGTGTAGATATCTCCATGTTCATACAGATAGCGGTGTAGATATTTCCATGTTCATCCAGAAGGCTGTGTAGATATTTCCATGTTCATACAGATAGCGGTGCTGATGTTTCCATGTTTATATAGGTAGCGGTGTCGATATTTCCATGTTCATACAGATAGCGGTGTAGATATTTCCATGTTTATACAGATAGCGGTGTAGATATTTCCATGTTTATACAGAAAGCGGTGTGGATATCTCCATCTTAATACAGATGGTGGTGTAGATATTTATATGTTCATGCAGATGGCGGTGCAGATATTTCCGTGTTCATACAGATCTCGGTGTAGATATTTCTATGTTTATAGAGATAGCGGTGTAGTTATTTCCATGTGTAAAGAAATAGCTTTGTAGATATTTCCATGTATATGCAGATAGCTCTGTTGATATTTCCATTTTCATGCAGATAGCGGTGTAGATATTTCCATGTTCATACAGATAGCGGTGGAGATATTTCCATGTTTATACAGATAGCGGTGAAGATGTATGCATGTTTACACAGATAGCGGTGTAGATTTTTCCATGTTCATTCAGGTAGCGGTGTAGATATTTCCATGTTCATCCAGATGGCTGTGTAGATATATCCATGTTCATACAGATGGCGGTGAAGATATTTCCATGTTCATACAGATAGCGGTGTAGATCTTTCCATGTTCATACAGATAGCGGTGTAGATATTTCCATGTTCATACAGATAGAGGAGTAGCTATTTCCATGTTCATACAGATTGCGGTGTAGATATTTCCATGTTCATCCAGATGGCTGTGTAGATATATCCATGTTCATACAGATGGCGGTGAAGGTATTTCCATGTTTATACAGATAGCGGTGTAGATATCTCCATCTTAATACAGATGGCGGTGTAGATATTTATATGTTCATACAGATGGCGGTGAAGATATCTCCATGTTCATACAGATGGCGGTGTAGATATTTCCATGTTAATAGAGATAGCGCTGTAGTTATTTCCATGTGTAAAGAAATAGATTTGTAGATATTTCCATGTATATGCAGATAGCTGTGTAGATATTTCCATTTTCATGCAGATAGCGGAGTAGATATTTCCATGTTCAAAAAGATAGCGGTGTAGATATTTCCATGTTCATAGAGATAGCGGTGTAGATATTTCCATGTTTATACAGATAGCGGTGAAGATGTATGCATGTTTACACAGATAGTGGTGAAGATATTTCCATGTTCATACAGATTGCGGTGTAGATATTTCCATGTTCATTCAGATGGCTATGTAGATATATCCATGTTCATACAGAAGGCGGTGAAGATATTTCCATGTTCATAGAGATAGCGGTGTAGATATTTCCATGTTCATACAGATAGAAGTGTAGATATTTCCATGTTTATACATATAGCGGTGTAGATATTTCCATGTTCATACATATAGCGGTGTAGATATTTCCATGTTCATCCAGATGGCTGTGTAGTTATATCCATGTTAATACAGATGGCGGTGAAGATATTTCCATGATCATACAGATAGCGGTGTAGATATTTCCATGTTCATACAGATAGCGGTGTAGACATTTCCATGTTCATACAGATTGCGGTGTAGATATTTCCATGTTCATACAGATAGCGGTGTAGATATTTCCATGTTCATCCAGATTCCTGTGTAGATATTTCCATGTTCATACAGATAGTGGTGCTGATATTTCCATGTTTATACAGGTAGCGGTGTAGATATTCCCATGTTTATACAGATAGCGGTGAAGATATTTCCATGTTTATACAGGTAGAGGTGAAGATGTATGCATGTTTACACAGTTAGCGGTGCAGATATTTCCATGTTCATACAGATGCCGGTGTAGATATTTCCATGTTCATCCAGATGGCTGTGTAGATATATCCATGTTCATTCAGATGGCGGTGAAGATATTTCCATGTTCTTACAGATAGCGGTGTAGATATTTCCATGTTCATAGAGATAGCACTGTAGATATTTCCATGTTCATACAGATAGCGGTGCTGATATTTCCATGTTTATACAGGTAGCGGTGTAGATATTTCCATGTTTATACAGATAGCGGTGTAGATATTTCCATGTTTATACAGACAGCGGTGTAGATATTTTCATGTTTATACAGATAGCGGTGTAGATAACTCCACCTTAATACAGATGGCGGTGTAGATATTTATATGTTCATACAGATGGCGGTGCAGATATTTCCATGTTCATACAGATGGCGGTGTAGATATTTCCATGTTTATAGAGACTGCGGTGTAGATATTTCCATGTGTAAAGAAATAGCTTTGTAAATATTTCCATGTATATGCAGATAGCTGTGTAGATATTTCCATTTTCATGCAGATAGCGGTGTAGATATTTCCATGTCCAAACAGATAGCTGTGTAGATATTTCCATGTTCATACAGATAGCGGTGTAGATGTTTCCATGTTTATACAGATAGCGGTGAAGATGTATGCATGTTAACACAGATAGCGGTGTAGATATTTCCAAGTTCATACATATAGCGGTATAGATATTTCCATGTTCATCCAGATGGCTGTGTAGATATGTCCATGTTCATACAGATGGCGGTGAAGTTATTTCCATGTTCATACAGATAGCGGTGTAGATATTTCCATGTTCATACAGATAGCGGTGTAGCTATTTCCATGTTCATACAGATAGCGGTGTAGATATATCCATGTTCATCCAGATGGGTGTGTAGATAAATTCATGTTCATACAGATGGCGGTGAAGATATTTCCATGTTCATACAGATAGCGGTTTAGATATTTCCATGTTTATACAGATATCGGTGTAGATATTTCCATGTTTATACAGATAGCGGAGTAGATATCTCCATCTTAATACAGATGGAGGTGTAGATATTTATATGATCATACAGATGGCGGTGCAGATATTTCCATGTTCATACAGATGGTGGTGTAGATATTTCCATGTTTATAGAGATAGCGGTCTAGTTATTTCCATGTGTAAAGAGATAGCTGTATAGATATTTCCATGTATATGCAGATAGCTTTGTAGATATTTCCATTTTCATGCAGATAGCGGTGTAGATATTTCCATGTTCAAACAGATAGCGGTGTAGATATTTCCATGTTCATACAGATAGCAGTGTAGATATTTCCATGTTTAAACAGATAGTGGTGAAGATGTATACATGTTTACACAGATAGCGGTGTAGATATTTCCATGCTCATACAGATAGCGGTGTAGATATTTCCGTGTTCATCCAGATGGCTGTGTAGATATATCCATGTTCATACAGATGGCGGTGAAGATATTTCCATGTTCATACAGATAGCGGTGTAGATATTTCCATGTTCATCCAGAAGGCTGTGAAGATATTTCCATGTTCATACAGATAGCGATGCTGATATTTCCATGTTTATATAGGTAGCGGTGTAGATATTTCTATGTTGATACAGATAGCGGTGTAGATATTTCCATGTTCAAACAGATAGCTGTGTAGATATTTCCATGTTCATACAGATAGCGGTGAAGATATTTCCATGTTTATACAGATAGCGGTGAAGATGTATGCATGTTAACACAGATAGCAGTGTAGATATTTCCAAGTTCATACAGATAGCGGTGTAGATATTTCCATGTTCATCCAGATGGCTGTGTAGATATATCCATGTTCATACAGATGGCGGTGAAGATATTTCCATGTTCATGCAGATAGCGGTGTAGATATTTCCATGTTTATACAGATAGCGGTGTAGATATCTCCATCTTAATACAGATGGCGGTGTAGAAATTTATATGTTCATAAAGATGGCGGTGCAGATATTTCCATGTTCATTCAGATGGCGGTGTAGATATTTCCATGTTCATTCAGATGGCGGTGTAGATATTTCCATGTGTAAAGAAATAGCTTTGAAGATATTGACATGTACATGCAGAGAGCTGTGTAGATATTTCCATTTTCATGCAGATAGCGGTGTAGATATTTCCATGTTCAAACAGATAGCAGTGTAGATATTTCCATGTTCATACAGATAGCGGTGTAGATATTTCCATGTTTATACAGGTAGCGGTGTAGATATTTCCATGTTTATACAGATAGCGGTGTAGATATTTCCATGTTTATACAGATAGCGGTGTAGATATTTCCATGTTTATACAGATAGCGGTGTAGATATCTCCATCTTAATAGAGATGGCGGTGCAGTTATTTATATGTTCATACAGATGGCGGTGCAGATATTTCCATGTTCATACAGATGGTGGTGTAGATATTTCCATGTTTATAGAGATAGCGGTGTAGTTATTTCCATGTGTAAAGAAATATCTTTGTAGATATTTCCGTGTATATGCAGATAGGTGTGTAGATATTTCCATTTTCATGCAGATAGCGGTGTAGATATTTCCATGTTCAAACAGATAGCGGTGTATATATTTCCATGTTCATACAGATAGCGGTGTAGATATTTCCATGTTTATACAGATAGCGGTGAAGATGTATGCATTTTTGCACAGATAGCGGTGTAGATATTTCCATGTTCATACAGATAGCGGTGTAGATATTTCCATGTTCATACAGATAGCGGTGTAGATATTTCCATGCTCATCCAGAAGGCTGTGTAGATATTTCCATGTTCATACAGATAGTGGTGCTGATATTTCCATGTTTATACAGGTTGCGGTGTAGATATTTCCATGTTTATACAGATAGCGGTGTAGATATTTCCATGTTTATACAGATAGCGGTGTAGATATTTCCATGTATATACAGATAGCGGTGTAGATATCTCCATCTTAATACAGATGGCGGTGTAGATATTTATATGTTCATACAGATGGCGGTGCAGATATTTCCATGTTCATACAGATGGCGGTGTAGATATTTCCATGTTTATAGAGATAGCGGTGTAGTTATTTCCACGTGTAAAGAAATAGCTTTGTAGATATTTCCGTGTATATGCAGATAGCTGTGTAGATATTTCCATTTTCATGCAGATAGCGGTGTAGATATTTCCATGTTCAAACAGATAGCGGTGTAGATATTTCCATGTTCATACAGATAGCGGTGTAGATATTTGCATGTTTATACAGATAGCGGTGAAGTTGTATGCATGTTTGCACAAATAGCGGTGTAGATATTTCCATGATCATACAGATAGCGGTGTAGATATTTCCATGTTCATACAGATAGCGGTGTAGATATTTCCATGTTCATACAGATAGCGGTGTAGATATCTCCATGTTCATACAGATAGCGGTGTAGATATTTCCATGTTCATCCAGAAGGCTGTGTAGATATTTCCATGTTCATACAGATAGCGGTGCTGATGTTTCCATGTTTATATAGGTAGCGGTGTCGATATTTCCATGTTCATACAGATAGCGGTGTAGATATTTCCATGTTTATACAGATAGCGGTGTAGATATTTCCATGTTTATACAGAAAGCGGTGTGGATATCTCCATCTTAATACAGATGGTGGTGTAGATATTTATATGTTCATGCAGATGGCGGTGCAGATATTTCCGTGTTCATACAGATCTCGGTGTAGATATTTCTATGTTTATAGAGATAGCGGTGTAGTTATTTCCATGTGTAAAGAAATAGCTTTGTAGATATTTCCATGTATATGCAGATAGCTCTGTTGATATTTCCATTTTCATGCAGATAGCGGTGTAGATATTTCCATGTTCATACAGATAGCGGTGGAGATATTTCCATGTTTATACAGATAGCGGTGAAGATGTATGCATGTTTACACAGATAGCGGTGTAGATTTTTCCATGTTCATTCAGGTAGCGGTGTAGATATTTCCATGTTCATCCAGATGGCTGTGTAGATATATCCATGTTCATACAGATGGCGGTGAAGATATTTCCATGTTCATACAGATAGCGGTGTAGATCTTTCCATGTTCATACAGATAGCGGTGTAGATATTTCCATGTTCATACAGATAGAGGAGTAGCTATTTCCATGTTCATACAGATTGCGGTGTAGATATTTCCATGTTCATCCAGATGGCTGTGTAGATATATCCATGTTCATACAGATGGCGGTGAAGGTATTTCCATGTTTATACAGATAGCGGTGTAGATATCTCCATCTTAATACAGATGGCGGTGTAGATATTTATATGTTCATACAGATGGCGGTGAAGATATCTCCATGTTCATACAGATGGCGGTGTAGATATTTCCATGTTAATAGAGATAGCGCTGTAGTTATTTCCATGTGTAAAGAAATAGATTTGTAGATATTTCCATGTATATGCAGATAGCTGTGTAGATATTTCCATTTTCATGCAGATAGCGGAGTAGATATTTCCATGTTCAAAAAGATAGCGGTGTAGATATTTCCATGTTCATAGAGATAGCGGTGTAGATATTTCCATGTTTATACAGATAGCGGTGAAGATGTATGCATGTTTACACAGATAGTGGTGAAGATATTTCCATGTTCATACAGATTGCGGTGTAGATATTTCCATGTTCATTCAGATGGCTATGTAGATATATCCATGTTCATACAGAAGGCGGTGAAGATATTTCCATGTTCATAGAGATAGCGGTGTAGATATTTCCATGTTCATACAGATAGAAGTGTAGATATTTCCATGTTTATACATATAGCGGTGTAGATATTTCCATGTTCATACATATAGCGGTGTAGATATTTCCATGTTCATCCAGATGGCTGTGTAGTTATATCCATGTTAATACAGATGGCGGTGAAGATATTTCCATGATCATACAGATAGCGGTGTAGGTATTTCCATGTTCATACAGATAGCGGTGTAGACATTTCCATGTTCATACAGATTGCGGTGTAGCTATTTCCATGTTCATACAGATAGCGGTGTAGATATTTCCATGTTCATCCAGATTCCTGTGTAGATATTTCCATGTTCATACAGATAGTGGTGCTGATATTTCCATGTTTATACAGGTAGCGGTGTAGATATTCCCATGTTTATACAGATAGCGGTGAAGATATTTCCATGTTTATACAGGTAGAGGTGAAGATGTATGCATGTTTACACAGTTAGCGGTGCAGATATTTCCATGTTCATACAGATGCCGGTGTAGATATTTCCATGTTCATCCAGATGGCTGTGTAGATATATCCATGTTCATTCAGATGGCGGTGAAGATATTTCCATGTTCTTACAGATAGCGGTGTAGATATTTCCATGTTCATAGAGATAGCACTGTAGATATTTCCATGTTCATACAGATAGCGGTGCTGATATTTCCATGTTTATACAGGTAGCGGTGTAGATATTTCCATGTTTATACAGATAGCGGTGTAGATATTTCCATGTTTATACAGACAGCGGTGTAGATATTTTCATGTTTATACAGATAGCGGTGTAGATAACTCCACCTTAATACAGATGGCGGTGTAGATATTTATATGTTCATACAGATGGCGGTGCAGATATTTCCATGTTCATACAGATGGCGGTGTAGATATTTCCATGTTTATAGAGACTGCGGTGTAGATATTTCCATGTGTAAAGAAATAGCTTTGTAAATATTTCCATGTATATGCAGATAGCTGTGTAGATATTTCCATTTTCATGCAGATAGCGGTGTAGATATTTCCATGTCCAAACAGATAGCTGTGTAGATATTTCCATGTTCATACAGATAGCGGTGTAGATGTTTCCATGTTTATACAGATAGCGGTGAAGATGTATGCATGTTAACACAGATAGCGGTGTAGATATTTCCAAGTTCATACATATAGCGGTATAGATATTTCCATGTTCATCCAGATGGCTGTGTAGATATGTCCATGTTCATACAGATGGCGGTGAAGTTATTTCCATGTTCATACAGATAGCGGTGTAGATATTTCCATGTTCATACAGATAGCGGTGTAGCTATTTCCATGTTCATACAGATAGCGGTGTAGATATATCCATGTTCATCCAGATGGGTGTGTAGATAAATTCATGTTCATACAGATGGCGGTGAAGATATTTCCATGTTCATACAGATAGCGGTTTAGATATTTCCATGTTTATACAGATATCGGTGTAGATATTTCCATGTTTATACAGATAGCGGAGTAGATATCTCCATCTTAATACAGATGGAGGTGTAGATATTTATATGATCATACAGATGGCGGTGCAGATATTTCCATGTTCATACAGATGGTGGTGTAGATATTTCCATGTTTATAGAGATAGCGGTCTAGTTATTTCCATGTGTAAAGAGATAGCTGTATAGATATTTCCATGTATATGCAGATAGCTTTGTAGATATTTCCATTTTCATGCAGATAGCGGTGTAGATATTTCCATGTTCAAACAGATAGCGGTGTAGATATTTCCATGTTCATACAGATAGCAGTGTAGATATTTCCATGTTTAAACAGATAGTGGTGAAGATGTATACATGTTTACACAGATAGCGGTGTAGATATTTCCATGCTCATACAGATAGCGGTGTAGATATTTCCGTGTTCATCCAGATGGCTGTGTAGATATATCCATGTTCATACAGATGGCGGTGAAGATATTTCCATGTTCATACAGATAGCGGTGTAGATATTTCCATGTTCATCCAGAAGGCTGTGAAGATATTTCCATGTTCATACAGATAGCGGTGCTGATATTTCCATGTTTATATAGGTAGCGGTGTAGATATTTCTATGTTGATACAGATAGCGGTGTAGATATTTCCATGTTTATACAGATGGCGGTGTAGGTATTTCCATGTTTATACAGATAGCTGTGTGGATATCCCAATCTTAATACAGATGGTGGTGTAGATATTTATATGTTCATGCAGATGGCGGTGCAGATACTTCCATGTTCATATAGATGGCGGTGTAGATATTTCTATGTTTATAGAGATAGCGGTGTAGTTATTTCCATGTGTAAAGAAATAACTTTGTAGATATTTCCATGTATATGCAGATAGCTCTGTAGATATTTCCATTTTCATGCAGATAGCGGTGTAGATATTTCCATGTTCATACAGATAGCGGTGTAGATATTTCCATGTTTATACAGATAGCGGTGAAGATGTATGCATGTTTACACAGATAGTGGTGTAGATATTTCCATGTTCATACAGATAGCGGTGTAGATATTTCCATGTTCGTTCAGATGGCTATGTAGATATATCCATGTTCATACAGATGGCGGTGAAGATATTTCCATGTTCATACAGATAGCGGTGTAGATATTTCCATGTTCATACAGATAGCGGTGTAGATATTTCTATGTTTATACATATAGCGGTGTAGATATTTCCATGTTCATAAAGATAGCGGTGTAGATATTTCCATGTTCATCCAGAGGGCTGTGTAGTTATATCCATGTTCATACAGATGGCGGTGAAGATATTTCCATGATCATACAGATAGCGGTCTATGTATTTCCATGTTCATACAGATAGCGGTGTAGATATTTCCATGTTCATCCAGATGGCTGTGTAGATATTTCCATGTTCATACAGATAGCGGTGCGGATATTTCCATGTTTATACAGGTAACGGTGTAGATATTTCCATGTTTATACAGATAGCGGTGTAGATATTTCCATGTTTATACAGATAGCGGTGTAGGTATCTCCATGTTTATACAGATAGCGGTGTAGATATCTCCATTTTAATACAGATGGCGGTGTAGATATTTATATGTTCATACAGATGGCGGTGAAGATATCTCCATGTTCATACAGATGGCGGTGTAGATATTTCCATGTTAATAGAGATAGCGGTGTAGATATTTCCATGTGTAAAGAAATAGCTTTGTAGATATTTCCATGTATTTGCAGATAGCTGTGTAGATATTTCCATTTTCATGCAGATAGCGGAGTAGATATTTCCATGTTCAAACAGATAGCGGTGTAAATATTTCCATGTTCATACAGATAGCGGTGTAGATATTTCCATGTTTATACAGATAGCGGTGAAGATGTATGCATGTTTACACAGATAGTGGTGTAGATATTTCCATGTTCATACAGATAGCGGTGTAGATATTTCCATGTTCGTTCAGATGGCTATGTAGATACATCCATGTTCATAAAGATGGCGGTGAAGATATTTCCATCTTCATACAGATAGCGGTGTAGATATTTCCATGTTTATACAGATAGCGGTGAAGTTGTATGCATGTTTGCACAGATAGCGGTGTAGATATTTCCATGTTCATACAGATAGCGGTGTAGATATTTCCATGTTCATACAGATAGCGGTGTAGATATTTCCATGTTCATCCAGAAGGCTGTGTAGATATTTCCATGTTCATACAGATAGCGGTGCTGACAGTTCCATGTTTATACAGGTAGCCGTGTAGATATCTCCATGTTTATACAGATAGCGGTGTAGATATTTCCATGTTTATACAGATAGCGGTGTAGATATTTCCATGTTTATACCGATAGCGGTGTAGATATCTCCATATTAATACAGATGGCGGTGTAGATATTTATATGTTCATACAGGTGGCGGTGTAGATATTTCCATGTTCATACAGATGGCGGTGTAGATATTTCCATGTTTATAGAGATAGCGGTGTAGTTATTTCCATGTGTAAAGAAATAGCTTTGTAGATATTTCCGTGTATATGCAGATAGCTGTGTAGATATTTCCATTTTCATGCAGATAGCGGTGTAGACATTTCCATGTTCAAACAGATAGCAGTGTAGATATTTCCATGTTCATACAGATAGCGCTGTAGATATTTGCATGTTTATACAGATAGCAGTGAAGATGTATGCATGTTTGCACAGATAGCGGTGTAGATATTTCCATGTTCATACAGATAGCGGTGTAGATATTTCCATGTTCATACAGATAGCGTTGTAGATATTTCCATGTTCATCCAGAAGGCTGTGAAGATATTTCCATGTTCATACAGATAGCGGTGCTGATATTTCCATGTTTATATACGTAGCGGTGTAGTTATTTCCATGTTCATACAGATAGCGGTGTAGATATTTCCATGTTTATACAGATAGCGGTGTAGGTATTTCCATGTTTATACAGATAGCGGTGTGGATATCTCCATCTTAATACAGATGGTGGTGTAGATATTTATATGTTCATGCAGATGGCGGTGCAGATACTTCCATGTTCATACCGATGGCGGTGTAGATATTTCTATGTTTATAGAGATAGCGGTGTAGTTATTTCCATGTGTAAAGAAATAGCTCTGTAGATATTTCCATGTATATGCAGATAGCTCTGTAGATATTTCCATTTTCATGCAGATAGCGGTGTAGATATTTCCATGTTCATACAGATAGCGGTGTAGATATTTCCATGTTCATTCAGGTAGCGGTGTAGATATTTCCATGTTCATCCAGATGGCTGTGTAGATATATCCATGCTCATACAGATGGCGGTGAAGATATTTCAATGTTCATACAGATAGCGGTGTAGATCTTTCCATGTTCATACAGATAGCGGTGTAGTTATTTCCATGTTCATACAGATAGAGGTGTAGCTATTTCCATGTTCATACAGATTGCGGTGTAGATATTTCCATGTTCATCTAGATGGCTGTGTAGATATATCCATGTTCATACAGATGGCGGTGAAGATATTTCCATGTTCATACAGATAGCGGTGTAGATATTTCCATGTTCATACAGATAGTGGTGTAGATATTTCGATGTTCATACTGATAGCGGTGTATGTATTTCCATGTTCATACAGATAGCGGTGTAGATATTTCCATGTTCATCCAGATGGCTGTGTAGATATTTCCATGTTCATACAGATAGCGGTGCGGATATTTCCATGTTTATACAGGTAACGGTGTAGATATTTCCATGTTTATACAGATAGCGGTGTAGATATTTCCATGTTTATACAGATAGCGGTGTAGATATCTCCATGTTTATACAGATAGCGGTGAAGATATCTCCATCTTAATACAGATGGCGGTGTAGATATTTATATGTTCATACAGATGGCGGTGAAGATATCTCCATGTTCATACAGATGGCGGTGTAGATATTTCCATGTTAATAGAGATAGCGGTGTAGATATTTCCATGTGTAAAGAAATAGCTTTGTAGATATTTCCATGTATATGCAGATAGCTGTGTAGATATTTCCATTTTCATGCAGATAGCGGAGTAGATATTTCCATGTTCAAACAGATAGCGGTGTAAATATTTCCATGTTCATACAGATAGCGGTGTAGATATTTCCATGTTTATACAGATAGCGGTGAAGATGTATGCATGTTTACACAGATAGTGGTGTAGATATTTCCATGTTCATACAGATAGCGGTGTAGATATTTCCATGTTCGTTCAGATGGCTATGTAGATATATCCATGTTCATACAGATGGCGGTGAAGATATTTCCATGTTCATACAGATAGCGGTGTAGATATTTCCATGTTCATACAGATAGCGGTGTAGATATTTCCATGTTTATACATATAGCGGTGTAGATATTTCCATGTTCATAAAGATAGCGGTGTAGATATTTCCATGTTCATCCAGATGGCTGTGTAGTTATATCCATGTTCATACAGATGGCGGTGAAGATATTTCCATGATCATACAGATAGCGGTGTAGATGTTTCCATGTTCATACAGATAGCGGTGTAGACATTTCCATGTTCATACAGATAGCGGTGTAGCTATTTCAATGTTCATACAGATAGCGGTGTAGATATTTCCATGTTCATCCAGATGGCTGTGTAGATATTTCCATGTTCATACAGATAGCGGTGCTGGTATTTCCATGTTTATACAGGTAGCGGTGTAGATATTCCCATGTGTATACAGATAGCGGTGTAGATATTTCCATGTTTATACACATAGAGGTGAAGATGTATGCATGTTTACACAGTTAGCGGTGCAGATATTTCCTTTTTCATACAGATAGCGGTGTATATATTTCCATGTTCATCCAGATGGCTGTGTAGATATATCCATGTTCATTCAGATGGCGGTGAAGATATTTCCATGTTCATACAGATAGCGGTGTAGCTATTTCCATGTTCATACGGATAGCGGTGTAGATATTTCCATGTTCATGGAGATAGCGGTGTAGATATTTCCAGGTTCATACAGATAGCGGTGCTGATATTTCCATGTTTATACAGGTAGCGGTGTAGATATTTCCATGTTTATACAGATAGCGGTGTAGATATTTCCATGTTTATACAGATAGCGGTGTAGATATTTTCATGTTTCTACAGATGGCGGTGTAGATATCTCCATCTTAATACAGATGGCGGTGTAGATATTTATATGTTCATACAGATGACGGTGCAGATATTTCCATGTTCATACATATGGCGGTGTAGATATTTCCATGTTTATAGAGACTGCGGTGTAGATATTTCCATGTTTAAAGAAATAGCTTTGTAAACATTTCCATGTATATGCAGATAGCTGTGTAGATATTTCCATTTTCATGCAGATAGCGGTGTAGATATTTCCATGTTCAAACAGATAGCTGTGTAGATATTTCCATGTTCATACAGATAGCGGTGAAGATATTTCCATGTTTATACAGATAGCGGTGAAGATGTATGCATGTTAACACAGATAGCAGTGTAGATATTTCCAAGTTAATACAGATAGCGGTGTAGATATTTCCATGTTCATCCAGATGGCTGTGTAGATATATCCATGTTCATACAGATGGCGGTGAAGATATTTCCATGTTCATGCAGATAGCGGTGTAGATATTTCCATGTTTATACAGATAGCGGTGTAGATATCTCCATCTTAATACAGATGGCGGTGTAGAAATTTATATGTTCATACAGAAGGCGGTGCAGATATTTCCATGTTCATTCAGATGGCGGTGTAGATATTTCCATGTTCATTCAGATGGCGGTGTAGATATTTCCATGTGTAAAGAAATAGCTTTGTAGATATTGACATGTACATGCAGAGAGCTGTGTAGATATTTCCATTTTCATGCAGATAGCGGTGTAGATATTTCCATGTTCAAACAGATAGCAGTGTAGATATTTCCATGTTCATACAGATAGCGGTGTAGATATTTCCATGTTTATACAGGTAGCGGTGTAGATATTTCCATGTTTATACAGATAGCGGTGTAGATATTTCCATGTTTATACAGATAGTGGTGTAGATATTTCCATGTTTATACAGATAGCGGTGTAGATATCTCCATCTTAATAGAGATGGCGGTGTAGTTATTTATATGTTCATACAGATGGCGGTGCAGATATTTCCATGTTCATACAGATGGTGGTGTAGATATTTCCCTGTTTATAGAGATAGCGGTGTAGTTATTTCCATGTGTAAAGAAATAGCTTTGTAGATATTTCCGTGTATATGCAGATAGCTGTGTAGATATTTCCGTTTTCATGCAGATAGCGGTGTAGATATTTCCATGTTCAAACAGATAGCGGTGTATATATTTCCATGTTCATACAGATAGCGGTGTAGATATTTCCATGTTTATACAGATAGCGGTGAAGATGTATGCATGTTTGCACAGATAGCGGTGTAGATATTTCCATGTTCATACAGATAGCGGTGTAGATATTTCCATGTTCATACAGATAGCGGTGTAGATATTTCCATGCTCATCCAGAAGGCTGTGTAGATATTTCCATGTTCATACAGATAGTGGTGCTGATATTTCCATGTTTATACAGGTAGCGGTGTAGATATTTCCATGTTTATACAGATAGCGGTGTAGATATTTCCATGTTTATACAGATAGCGGTGTAGATATTTCCATGTATATACAGATAGCGGTGTAGATATCTCCATCTTAATACAGATGGCTGTGTAGATATTTATATGTTCATACAGATGGCGATGCAGATATTTCCATGTTCATACAGATGGCGGTGTAGATATTTCCATGTTTATAGAGATAGCGGTGTAGTTATTTCCACGTGTAAAGAAATAGCTTTGTAGATATTTCCGTGTATATGCAGATAGCTGTGTAGATATTTCCATTTTCATGCAGATAGCGGTGTAGATATTTCCATGTTCAAACAGATAGCGGTGTAGATATTTCCATGTTCATACAGATAGCGGTGTAGATATTTGCATGTTTATACAGATAGCGGTGAAGATGTATGCATGTTTGCACAAATAGCGGTGTAGATATTTCCATGATCATACAGATAGCGGTGTAGATATTTCCATGTTCATACAGATAGCGGTGTAGATATTTCCATGTTCATACAGATAGCGGTGTAGATATCTCCATGTTCATACAGATAGCGGTGTAGATATTTCCATGTTCATCCAGAAGGCTGTGTAGATATTTCCATGTTCATACAGATAGCGGTGCTGATGTTTCCATGTTTATATAGGTAGCGGTGTCGATATTTCCATGTTCATACAGATAGCGGTGTAGATATTTCCATGTTTATACAGATAGCGGTGTAGATATTTCCATGTTTATACAGAAAGCGGTGTGGATATCTCCATCTTAATACAGATGGTGGTGTAGATATTTATATGTTCATGCAGATGGCGGTGCAGATATTTCCATGTTCATACAGATCTCGGTGTAGATATTTCTATGTTTATAGAGATAGCGGTGTAGTTATTTCCATGTGTAAAGAAATAGCTTTGTAGATATTTCCATGTATATGCAGATAGCTCTGTTGATATTTCCATTTTCATGCAGATAGCGGTGTAGATATTTCCATGTTCATACAGATAGCGGTGGAGATATTTCCATGTTTATACAGATAGCGGTGAAGATGTATGCATGTTTACACAGATAGCGGAGTAGATTTTTCCATGTTCATTCAGGTAGCGGTGTAGATATTTCCATGTTCAACCAGATGGCTGTGTAGATATATCCATGTTCATACAGATGGCGGTGAAGATATTTCCATGTTCATACAGATAGCGGTGTAGATCTTTCCATGTTCATACAGATAGCGGTGTAGATATTTCCATGTTCATACAGATAGAGGAGTAGCTATTTCCATGTTCATACAGATTGCGGTGTAGATATTTCCATGTTCATCCAGATGGCTGTGTAGATATATCCATGTTCATACAGATGGCGGTGAAGATATTTCCATGTTCATACAGATAGCGGTGTAGATATTTCCATGTTCATACAGATAGTGGTGTAGATATTTCCATGTTCTTACAGATAGCGGTGTATCTATTTCCATGTTCACACATATAGCGGTGTAGATATTTCCATGTTCATCCAGATGGCTGTGTAGATATTTCCATGTTCATGCAGATAGCGGTGCTGATATTTCCATGTTTATGCAGGTAGCGGTGTAGATATTTCCATGTTTATACAGATAGCGGTGTAGATATTTCCATGTTTATACAGATAGCTGTGTAGATATTTCCATGTTTATACAGATAGCGGTGTAGATATCTCCATCTTAATACAGATGGCCGTGTAGATATTTATATGTTCATACAGATGGCGGTGAAGATATCTCCATGTTCATTCAGATGGCGGTGTAGATATTTCCATGTTAATAGAGATAGCGGTGTAGTTATTTCCATGTGTAAAGAAATAGATTTGTAGATATTTCCATGTATATGCAGATAGCTGTGTAGATATTTCCATTTTCATGAGGATAGCGGAGTAGATATTTCCATGTTCAAAAAGATAGCGGTGTAGATATTTCCATGTTCATAGAGATAGCGGTGTAGATATTTCCATGTTTATACAGATAGCGGTGAAGATGTATGCATGTTTACACAGATAGTGGTGAAGATATTTCCATGTTCATACAGATTGCGGTGTAGATATTTCCATGTTCATTCAGATGGCTATGTAGTTATATCCATGTTCATACAGAAGGCGGTGAAGATATTTCCATGTTCATAGAGATAGCGGTGTAGATATTTCCATGTTCATACAGATAGCAGTGTAGATATTTCCATGTTTATACATATAGCGGTGTAGATATTTCCATGTTCATACATATAGCGGTGTAGATATTTCCATGTTCATCCAGATGGCTGTGTACTTATATCCATGTTAATACAGATGGCGGTGAAGATATTTCCATGATCATACAGATAGCGGTGTAGATATTTCCATGTTCATACAGATAGCGGTGTAGACATTTCCATGTTCATACAGATAGCGGTGTAGCTATTTCCATGTTCATACAGATAGCGGTGTAGATATTTCCATGTTCATCCAGATTCCTGTGTAGATATTTCCATGTTCATACAGATAGTGGTGCTGATATTTCCATGTTTATACAGGTAGCGGTGTAGATATTCCCATGTTTATACAGATAGCGGTGAAGATATTTCCATGTTTATACAGGTAGAGGTGAATATGTATGCATGTTTACACAGTTAGCGGTGCAGATATTTCCATGTTCATACAGATGGCGGTGTAGATATTTCTATGTTCATCCAGATGGCTGTGTAGATATATCCATGTTCATTCAGATGGCGGTGAAGATATTTCCATGTTCAGACAGATAGCGGTGTAGATATTTCCATGTTCATTGACATAGCGGTGTAGATATTTCCAGGTTCATACAGATAGCGGTGCTGATATTTCCATGTTTATACAGGTAGCGGTGTAGATATTTCCATGTTTATACAGATAGCGGTGTAGATATTTCCATGTTTATACAGATAGCGGTGTAGATATTTTCATGTTTCTACAGATGGCGGTGTAGATATCTCCATCTTAATACAGATGGAGGTGTAGATATTTTTATGTTCATACAGATGACGGTGCAGATATTTCCATGTTCATACAGATGGCGGTGTAGATATTTCCATGTTTATAGAGACTGCGGTGTAGATATTTCCATGTTTAAAGAAATAGCTTTGTAAACATTTCCATGTATATGCAGATAGCTGTGTAGATATTTCCATTTTCATGCAGATAGCGGTGTAGATATTTCCATGTTCAAACAGATAGCTGTGTAGATATTTCCATGTTCATACAGATAGCGGTGAAGATATTTCCATGTTTATACAGATAGCGGTGAAGATGTATGCATGTTAACACAGATAGAAGTGTAGATATTTCCAAGTTCATACAGATAGCGGTGTAGATATTTCCATGTTCATCCAGATGGCTGTGTAGATATATCCATGTTCATACAGATGGCGGTGAAGATATTTCCATGTTCATGCAGATAGCGGTGTAGATATTTCCATGTTTATACAGATAGCGGTGTAGATATCTCCATCTTAATACAGATGGCGGTGTAGAAATTTATATGTTCATAAAGATGGCGGTGCAGATATTTCCATGTTCATTCAGATGGCGGTGTAGATATTTCCATGTTCATTCAGATGGCGGTGTAGATATTTCCATGTGTAAAGAAATAGCTTTGAAGATATTTGCATGTACATGCAGAGAGCTGTGTAGATATTTCCATTTTCATGCAGATAGCGGTGTAGATATTTCCATGTTCAAACAGATAGCAGTGTAGATATTTCCATGTTCATACAGATAGCGGTGTAGATATTTCCATGTTTATACAGGTAGCGGTGTAGATATTTCCATGTTTATACAGATAGCGGTGTAGATATTTCCATGTTTATACAGATAGCGGTGTAGATATTTCCATGTTTATACAGATAGCGGTGTAGATATCTCCATCTTAATAGAGATGGCGGTGTAGTTATTTATATGTTCATACAGATGGCGGTGCAGATATTTCCATGTTCATACAGATGGTGGTGTAGATATTTCCATGTTTATAGAGATAGCGGTGTAGTTATTTCCATGTGTAAAGAAATAGCTTTGTAGATATTTCCGTGTATATGCAGATAGCTGTGTAGATATTTCCATTTTCATGCAGATAGCGGTGTAGATATTTCCATGTTCAAACAGATAGCGGTGTATATATTTCCATGTTCATACAGATAGCGGTGTAGATATTTCCATGTTTATACAGATAGCGGTGAAGATGTATGCATTTTTGCACAGATAGCGGTGTAGATATTTCCATGTTCATACAGATAGCGGTGTAGATATTTCCATGTTCATACAGATAGCGGTGTAGATATTTCCATGCTCATCCAGAAGGCTGTGTAGATATTTCCATGTTCATACAGATAGTGGTGCTGATATTTCCATGTTTATACAGGTAGCGGTGTAGATATTTCCATGTTTATACAGATAGCGGTGTAGATATTTCCATGTTTATACAGATAGCGGTGTAGATATTTCCATGTATATACAGATAGCGGTGTAGATATCTCCATCTTAATACAGATGGCGGTGTAGATATTTATATGTTCATACAGATGGCGGTGCAGATATTTCCATGTTCATACAGATGGCGGTGTAGATATTTCCATGTTTATAGAGATAGCGGTGTAGTTATTTCCACGTGTAAAGAAATAGCTTTGTAGATATTTCCGTGTATATGCAGATAGCTGTGTAGATATTTCCATTTTCATGCAGATAGCGGTGTAGATATTTCCATGTTCAAACAGATAGCGGTGTAGATATTTCCATGTTCATACAGATAGCGGTGTAGATATTTGCATGTTTATACAGATAGCGGTGAAGTTGTATGCATGTTTGCACAAATAGCGGTGTAGATATTTCCATGATCATACAGATAGCGGTGTAGATATTTCCATGTTCATACAGATAGCGGTGTAGATATTTCCATGTTCATACAGATAGCGGTGTAGATATCTCCATGTTCATACAGATAGCGGTGTAGATATTTCCATGTTCATCCAGAAGGCTGTGTAGATATTTCCATGTTCATACAGATAGCGGTGCTGATGTTTCCATGTTTATATAGGTAGCGGTGTCGATATTTCCATGTTCATACAGATAGCGGTGTAGATATTTCCATGTTTATACAGATAGCGGTGTAGATATTTCCATGTTTATACAGAAAGCGGTGTGGATATCTCCATCTTAATACAGATGGTGGTGTAGATATTTATATGTTCATGCAGATGGCGGTGCAGATATTTCCGTGTTCATACAGATCTCGGTGTAGATATTTCTATGTTTATAGAGATAGCGGTGTAGTTATTTCCATGTGTAAAGAAATAGCTTTGTAGATATTTCCATGTATATGCAGATAGCTCTGTTGATATTTCCATTTTCATGCAGATAGCGGTGTAGATATTTCCATGTTCATACAGATAGCGGTGGAGATATTTCCATGTTTATACAGATAGCGGTGAAGATGTATGCATGTTTACACAGATAGCGGTGTAGATTTTTCCATGTTCATTCAGGTAGCGGTGTAGATATTTCCATGTTCATCCAGATGGCTGTGTAGATATATCCATGTTCATACAGATGGCGGTGAAGATATTTCCATGTTCATACAGATAGCGGTGTAGATCTTTCCATGTTCATACAGATAGCGGTGTAGATATTTCCATGTTCATACAGATAGAGGAGTAGCTATTTCCATGTTCATACAGATTGCGGTGTAGATATTTCCATGTTCATCCAGATGGCTGTGTAGATATATCCATGTTCATACAGATGGCGGTGAAGGTATTTCCATGTTTATACAGATAGCGGTGTAGATATCTCCATCTTAATACAGATGGCGGTGTAGATATTTATATGTTCATACAGATGGCGGTGAAGATATCTCCATGTTCATACAGATGGCGGTGTAGATATTTCCATGTTAATAGAGATAGCGCTGTAGTTATTTCCATGTGTAAAGAAATAGATTTGTAGATATTTCCATGTATATGCAGATAGCTGTGTAGATATTTCCATTTTCATGCAGATAGCGGAGTAGATATTTCCATGTTCAAAAAGATAGCGGTGTAGATATTTCCATGTTCATAGAGATAGCGGTGTAGATATTTCCATGTTTATACAGATAGCGGTGAAGATGTATGCATGTTTACACAGATAGTGGTGAAGATATTTCCATGTTCATACAGATTGCGGTGTAGATATTTCCATGTTCATTCAGATGGCTATGTAGATATATCCATGTTCATACAGAAGGCGGTGAAGATATTTCCATGTTCATAGAGATAGCGGTGTAGATATTTCCATGTTCATACAGATAGAAGTGTAGATATTTCCATGTTTATACATATAGCGGTGTAGATATTTCCATGTTCATACATATAGCGGTGTAGATATTTCCATGTTCATCCAGATGGCTGTGTAGTTATATCCATGTTAATACAGATGGCGGTGAAGATATTTCCATGATCATACAGATAGCGGTGTAGATATTTCCATGTTCATACAGATAGCGGTGTAGACATTTCCATGTTCATACAGATTGCGGTGTAGATATTTCCATGTTCATACAGATAGCGGTGTAGATATTTCCATGTTCATCCAGATTCCTGTGTAGATATTTCCATGTTCATACAGATAGTGGTGCTGATATTTCCATGTTTATACAGGTAGCGGTGTAGATATTCCCATGTTTATACAGATAGCGGTGAAGATATTTCCATGTTTATACAGGTAGAGGTGAAGATGTATGCATGTTTACACAGTTAGCGGTGCAGATATTTCCATGTTCATACAGATGCCGGTGTAGATATTTCCATGTTCATCCAGATGGCTGTGTAGATATATCCATGTTCATTCAGATGGCGGTGAAGATATTTCCATGTTCTTACAGATAGCGGTGTAGATATTTCCATGTTCATAGAGATAGCACTGTAGATATTTCCATGTTCATACAGATAGCGGTGCTGATATTTCCATGTTTATACAGGTAGCGGTGTAGATATTTCCATGTTTATACAGATAGCGGTGTAGATATTTCCATGTTTATACAGACAGCGGTGTAGATATTTTCATGTTTATACAGATAGCGGTGTAGATAACTCCACCTTAATACAGATGGCGGTGTAGATATTTATATGTTCATACAGATGGCGGTGCAGATATTTCCATGTTCATACAGATGGCGGTGTAGATATTTCCATGTTTATAGAGACTGCGGTGTAGATATTTCCATGTGTAAAGAAATAGCTTTGTAAATATTTCCATGTATATGCAGATAGCTGTGTAGATATTTCCATTTTCATGCAGATAGCGGTGTAGATATTTCCATGTCCAAACAGATAGCTGTGTAGATATTTCCATGTTCATACAGATAGCGGTGTAGATGTTTCCATGTTTATACAGATAGCGGTGAAGATGTATGCATGTTAACACAGATAGCGGTGTAGATATTTCCAAGTTCATACATATAGCGGTATAGATATTTCCATGTTCATCCAGATGGCTGTGTAGATATGTCCATGTTCATACAGATGGCGGTGAAGTTATTTCCATGTTCATACAGATAGCGGTGTAGATATTTCCATGTTCATACAGATAGCGGTGTAGCTATTTCCATGTTCATACAGATAGCGGTGTAGATATATCCATGTTCATCCAGATGGGTGTGTAGATAAATTCATGTTCATACAGATGGCGGTGAAGATATTTCCATGTTCATACAGATAGCGGTTTAGATATTTCCATGTTTATACAGATATCGGTGTAGATATTTCCATGTTTATACAGATAGCGGAGTAGATATCTCCATCTTAATACAGATGGAGGTGTAGATATTTATATGATCATACAGATGGCGGTGCAGATATTTCCATGTTCATACAGATGGTGGTGTAGATATTTCCATGTTTATAGAGATAGCGGTCTAGTTATTTCCATGTGTAAAGAGATAGCTGTATAGATATTTCCATGTATATGCAGATAGCTTTGTAGATATTTCCATTTTCATGCAGATAGCGGTGTAGATATTTCCATGTTCAAACAGATAGCGGTGTAGATATTTCCATGTTCATACAGATAGCAGTGTAGATATTTCCATGTTTAAACAGATAGTGGTGAAGATGTATACATGTTTACACAGATAGCGGTGTAGATATTTCCATGCTCATACAGATAGCGGTGTAGATATTTCCGTGTTCATCCAGATGGCTGTGTAGATATATCCATGTTCATACAGATGGCGGTGAAGATATTTCCATGTTCATACAGATAGCGGTGTAGATATTTCCATGTTCATCCAGAAGGCTGTGAAGATATTTCCATGTTCATACAGATAGCGATGCTGATATTTCCATGTTTATATAGGTAGCGGTGTAGATATTTCTATGTTGATACAGATAGCGGTGTAGATATTTCCATGTTCAAACAGATAGCTGTGTAGATATTTCCATGTTCATACAGATAGCGGTGAAGATATTTCCATGTTTATACAGATAGCGGTGAAGATGTATGCATGTTAACACAGATAGCAGTGTAGATATTTCCAAGTTCATACAGATAGCGGTGTAGATATTTCCATGTTCATCCAGATGGCTGTGTAGATATATCCATGTTCATACAGATGGCGGTGAAGATATTTCCATGTTCATGCAGATAGCGGTGTAGATATTTCCATGTTTATACAGATAGCGGTGTAGATATCTCCATCTTAATACAGATGGCGGTGTAGAAATTTATATGTTCATAAAGATGGCGGTGCAGATATTTCCATGTTCATTCAGATGGCGGTGTAGATATTTCCATGTTCATTCAGATGGCGGTGTAGATATTTCCATGTGTAAAGAAATAGCTTTGAAGATATTGACATGTACATGCAGAGAGCTGTGTAGATATTTCCATTTTCATGCAGATAGCGGTGTAGATATTTCCATGTTCAAACAGATAGCAGTGTAGATATTTCCATGTTCATACAGATAGCGGTGTAGATATTTCCATGTTTATACAGGTAGCGGTGTAGATATTTCCATGTTTATACAGATAGCGGTGTAGATATTTCCATGTTTATACAGATAGCGGTGTAGATATTTCCATGTTTATACAGATAGCGGTGTAGATATCTCCATCTTAATAGAGATGGCGGTGCAGTTATTTATATGTTCATACAGATGGCGGTGCAGATATTTCCATGTTCATACAGATGGTGGTGTAGATATTTCCATGTTTATAGAGATAGCGGTGTAGTTATTTCCATGTGTAAAGAAATATCTTTGTAGATATTTCCGTGTATATGCAGATAGGTGTGTAGATATTTCCATTTTCATGCAGATAGCGGTGTAGATATTTCCATGTTCAAACAGATAGCGGTGTATATATTTCCATGTTCATACAGATAGCGGTGTAGATATTTCCATGTTTATACAGATAGCGGTGAAGATGTATGCATTTTTGCACAGATAGCGGTGTAGATATTTCCATGTTCATACAGATAGCGGTGTAGATATTTCCATGTTCATACAGATAGCGGTGTAGATATTTCCATGCTCATCCAGAAGGCTGTGTAGATATTTCCATGTTCATACAGATAGTGGTGCTGATATTTCCATGTTTATACAGGTTGCGGTGTAGATATTTCCATGTTTATACAGATAGCGGTGTAGATATTTCCATGTTTATACAGATAGCGGTGTAGATATTTCCATGTATATACAGATAGCGGTGTAGATATCTCCATCTTAATACAGATGGCGGTGTAGATATTTATATGTTCATACAGATGGCGGTGCAGATATTTCCATGTTCATACAGATGGCGGTGTAGATATTTCCATGTTTATAGAGATAGCGGTGTAGTTATTTCCACGTGTAAAGAAATAGCTTTGTAGATATTTCCGTGTATATGCAGATAGCTGTGTAGATATTTCCATTTTCATGCAGATAGCGGTGTAGATATTTCCATGTTCAAACAGATAGCGGTGTAGATATTTCCATGTTCATACAGATAGCGGTGTAGATATTTGCATGTTTATACAGATAGCGGTGAAGTTGTATGCATGTTTGCACAAATAGCGGTGTAGATATTTCCATGATCATACAGATAGCGGTGTAGATATTTCCATGTTCATACAGATAGCGGTGTAGATATTTCCATGTTCATACAGATAGCGGTGTAGATATCTCCATGTTCATACAGATAGCGGTGTAGATATTTCCATGTTCATCCAGAAGGCTGTGTAGATATTTCCATGTTCATACAGATAGCGGTGCTGATGTTTCCATGTTTATATAGGTAGCGGTGTCGATATTTCCATGTTCATACAGATAGCGGTGTAGATATTTCCATGTTTATACAGATAGCGGTGTAGATATTTCCATGTTTATACAGAAAGCGGTGTGGATATCTCCATCTTAATACAGATGGTGGTGTAGATATTTATATGTTCATGCAGATGGCGGTGCAGATATTTCCGTGTTCATACAGATCTCGGTGTAGATATTTCTATGTTTATAGAGATAGCGGTGTAGTTATTTCCATGTGTAAAGAAATAGCTTTGTAGATATTTCCATGTATATGCAGATAGCTCTGTTGATATTTCCATTTTCATGCAGATAGCGGTGTAGATATTTCCATGTTCATACAGATAGCGGTGGAGATATTTCCATGTTTATACAGATAGCGGTGAAGATGTATGCATGTTTACACAGATAGCGGTGTAGATTTTTCCATGTTCATTCAGGTAGCGGTGTAGATATTTCCATGTTCATCCAGATGGCTGTGTAGATATATCCATGTTCATACAGATGGCGGTGAAGATATTTCCATGTTCATACAGATAGCGGTGTAGATCTTTCCATGTTCATACAGATAGCGGTGTAGATATTTCCATGTTCATACAGATAGAGGAGTAGCTATTTCCATGTTCATACAGATTGCGGTGTAGATATTTCCATGTTCATCCAGATGGCTGTGTAGATATATCCATGTTCATACAGATGGCGGTGAAGGTATTTCCATGTTTATACAGATAGCGGTGTAGATATCTCCATCTTAATACAGATGGCGGTGTAGATATTTATATGTTCATACAGATGGCGGTGAAGATATCTCCATGTTCATACAGATGGCGGTGTAGATATTTCCATGTTAATAGAGATAGCGCTGTAGTTATTTCCATGTGTAAAGAAATAGATTTGTAGATATTTCCATGTATATGCAGATAGCTGTGTAGATATTTCCATTTTCATGCAGATAGCGGAGTAGATATTTCCATGTTCAAAAAGATAGCGGTGTAGATATTTCCATGTTCATAGAGATAGCGGTGTAGATATTTCCATGTTTATACAGATAGCGGTGAAGATGTATGCATGTTTACACAGATAGTGGTGAAGATATTTCCATGTTCATACAGATTGCGGTGTAGATATTTCCATGTTCATTCAGATGGCTATGTAGATATATCCATGTTCATACAGAAGGCGGTGAAGATATTTCCATGTTCATAGAGATAGCGGTGTAGATATTTCCATGTTCATACAGATAGAAGTGTAGATATTTCCATGTTTATACATATAGCGGTGTAGATATTTCCATGTTCATACATATAGCGGTGTAGATATTTCCATGTTCATCCAGATGGCTGTGTAGTTATATCCATGTTAATACAGATGGCGGTGAAGATATTTCCATGATCATACAGATAGCGGTGTAGGTATTTCCATGTTCATACAGATAGCGGTGTAGACATTTCCATGTTCATACAGATTGCGGTGTAGCTATTTCCATGTTCATACAGATAGCGGTGTAGATATTTCCATGTTCATCCAGATTCCTGTGTAGATATTTCCATGTTCATACAGATAGTGGTGCTGATATTTCCATGTTTATACAGGTAGCGGTGTAGATATTCCCATGTTTATACAGATAGCGGTGAAGATATTTCCATGTTTATACAGGTAGAGGTGAAGATGTATGCATGTTTACACAGTTAGCGGTGCAGATATTTCCATGTTCATACAGATGCCGGTGTAGATATTTCCATGTTCATCCAGATGGCTGTGTAGATATATCCATGTTCATTCAGATGGCGGTGAAGATATTTCCATGTTCTTACAGATAGCGGTGTAGATATTTCCATGTTCATAGAGATAGCACTGTAGATATTTCCATGTTCATACAGATAGCGGTGCTGATATTTCCATGTTTATACAGGTAGCGGTGTAGATATTTCCATGTTTATACAGATAGCGGTGTAGATATTTCCATGTTTATACAGACAGCGGTGTAGATATTTTCATGTTTATACAGATAGCGGTGTAGATAACTCCACCTTAATACAGATGGCGGTGTAGATATTTATATGTTCATACAGATGGCGGTGCAGATATTTCCATGTTCATACAGATGGCGGTGTAGATATTTCCATGTTTATAGAGACTGCGGTGTAGATATTTCCATGTGTAAAGAAATAGCTTTGTAAATATTTCCATGTATATGCAGATAGCTGTGTAGATATTTCCATTTTCATGCAGATAGCGGTGTAGATATTTCCATGTCCAAACAGATAGCTGTGTAGATATTTCCATGTTCATACAGATAGCGGTGTAGATGTTTCCATGTTTATACAGATAGCGGTGAAGATGTATGCATGTTAACACAGATAGCGGTGTAGATATTTCCAAGTTCATACATATAGCGGTATAGATATTTCCATGTTCATCCAGATGGCTGTGTAGATATGTCCATGTTCATACAGATGGCGGTGAAGTTATTTCCATGTTCATACAGATAGCGGTGTAGATATTTCCATGTTCATACAGATAGCGGTGTAGCTATTTCCATGTTCATACAGATAGCGGTGTAGATATATCCATGTTCATCCAGATGGGTGTGTAGATAAATTCATGTTCATACAGATGGCGGTGAAGATATTTCCATGTTCATACAGATAGCGGTTTAGATATTTCCATGTTTATACAGATATCGGTGTAGATATTTCCATGTTTATACAGATAGCGGAGTAGATATCTCCATCTTAATACAGATGGAGGTGTAGATATTTATATGATCATACAGATGGCGGTGCAGATATTTCCATGTTCATACAGATGGTGGTGTAGATATTTCCATGTTTATAGAGATAGCGGTCTAGTTATTTCCATGTGTAAAGAGATAGCTGTATAGATATTTCCATGTATATGCAGATAGCTTTGTAGATATTTCCATTTTCATGCAGATAGCGGTGTAGATATTTCCATGTTCAAACAGATAGCGGTGTAGATATTTCCATGTTCATACAGATAGCAGTGTAGATATTTCCATGTTTAAACAGATAGTGGTGAAGATGTATACATGTTTACACAGATAGCGGTGTAGATATTTCCATGCTCATACAGATAGCGGTGTAGATATTTCCGTGTTCATCCAGATGGCTGTGTAGATATATCCATGTTCATACAGATGGCGGTGAAGATATTTCCATGTTCATACAGATAGCGGTGTAGATATTTCCATGTTCATCCAGAAGGCTGTGAAGATATTTCCATGTTCATACAGATAGCGGTGCTGATATTTCCATGTTTATATAGGTAGCGGTGTAGATATTTCTATGTTGATACAGATAGCGGTGTAGATATTTCCATGTTTATACAGATGGCGGTGTAGGTATTTCCATGTTTATACAGATAGCTGTGTGGATATCCCAATCTTAATACAGATGGTGGTGTAGATATTTATATGTTCATGCAGATGGCGGTGCAGATACTTCCATGTTCATATAGATGGCGGTGTAGATATTTCTATGTTTATAGAGATAGCGGTGTAGTTATTTCCATGTGTAAAGAAATAACTTTGTAGATATTTCCATGTATATGCAGATAGCTCTGTAGATATTTCCATTTTCATGCAGATAGCGGTGTAGATATTTCCATGTTCATACAGATAGCGGTGTAGATATTTCCATGTTTATACAGATAGCGGTGAAGATGTATGCATGTTTACACAGATAGTGGTGTAGATATTTCCATGTTCATACAGATAGCGGTGTAGATATTTCCATGTTCGTTCAGATGGCTATGTAGATATATCCATGTTCATACAGATGGCGGTGAAGATATTTCCATGTTCATACAGATAGCGGTGTAGATATTTCCATGTTCATACAGATAGCGGTGTAGATATTTCTATGTTTATACATATAGCGGTGTAGATATTTCCATGTTCATAAAGATAGCGGTGTAGATATTTCCATGTTCATCCAGAGGGCTGTGTAGTTATATCCATGTTCATACAGATGGCGGTGAAGATATTTCCATGATCATACAGATAGCGGTGTAGATATTTCCATGTTCATACAGATAGCGGTGTAGACATTTCCATGTTCATACAGATAGCGGTGTAGCTATTTCAATGTTCATACAGATAGCGGTGTAGATATTTCCATGTTCATCCAGATGGCTGTGTAGATATTTCCATGTTCATACAGATAGCGGTGCTGGTATTTCCATGTTTATACAGGTAGCGGTGTAGATATTCCCATGTTTATACAGATAGCGGTGTAGATATTTCCATGTTTATACACATAGAGGTGAAGATGTATGCATGTTTACACAGTTAGCGGTGAAGATATTTCCATGTTCATACAGATAGCGGTGTAGATATTTCCATGTTCATCCAGATGGCTGTGTAGATATATCCATGTTCATTCAGATGGCGGTGAAGATATTTCCATGTTCATACAGATAGCGGTGTAGCTATTTCCATGTTCATACGGATAGCGGTGTAGATATTTCCATGTTCATAGAGATAGCGGTGTAGATATTTCCATGTTCATACAGATAGCGGTGTAGATATTTCCATGTTTATACAGATAGCGGTGAAGTTATTTTCATGTTTCTACAGATGGCGGTGTAGATATCTCCATCTTAATACAGATGGCGGTGTAGATATTTATATGATCATACAGGTGGCGGTGCAGATATTTCCATGTTCACACAGATGGTGGTGTAGATATTTCCATGTTTATAGAGACTGCGGTGTAGATATTTCCATGTTTAAAGAAATAGCTTTGTAAACATTTCCATGTATATGCAGATAGCTGTGTAGATATTTCCATTTTCATGCAGATAGCCGTGTAGATATTTCCATGTTCAGATAGCGGTGTAGATATTTCCATGTTCATACAGATAGCGGTGTAGATATTTCCATGTTTATACAGATAGCGGTGAAGATGTATGCATGTTTGCACAGATAGCGGTGTAGATATTTCCATGTTCATTCAGATAGCGGTGTAGATATTTCCATGTTCATACAGATAGCGGTGTAGGTATTTCCATGTTCATCCAGAAGGCTGTGTAGATATTTCCATGTTCATACAGATAGCGGTGCTGATAGTTCCATGTTTATACAGGTAGCCGTGTAGATATCTCCATGTTTATACAGATAGCGGTGTAGATATTTCCATGTTTATACAGATAGCGGTGTAGATATTTCCATGTTCATACGGATAGCGGTGTAGATATTTCCATGTTCATAGAGATAGCGGTGTAGATATTTCCATGTTCATACAGATAGCGGTGCTGATATTTCCATGTTTATACAGGTAGCGGTGTAGATATTTCCATGTTTATACAGATAGCGGTGTAGATATTTCCATGTTTATACAGATAGCGGTGTAGATATCTCAATCTTAATACAGATGGCTGTGTAGAAATTTATATGTTCATACAGATGGCGGTGCAGATATTTCCATGTTCATACAGATGGCGGTGTAGATATTTCCATGTTTATAGAGACTGCGGTGTAGATATTTCCATGTTTAAAGAAATAGCTTTGTAAACATTTCCATGTATATGCAGATAGCTGTGTAGATATTTCCATTTTCATGCAGATAGCGGTGTAGATATTTCCATGTTCAAACAGATAGCTGTGTAGATATTTCCATGTTCATACAGATAGCGGTGTAGATATTTCCATGTTTATACAGATAGCGGTGAAGATGTATGCATGTTAACACAGATAGCAGTGTAGATATTTCCAAGTTAATACAGATAGCGGTGTAGATATTTCCATGTTCATCCAGATGGCTGTGTAGATATATCCATGTTCATACAGATGGCGGTGAAGATATTTCCATGTTCATGCAGATAGCGGTGTAGATATTTCCATGTTTATACAGATAGCGGTGTAGATATCTCCATCTTAATACAGATGGCGGTGTAGAAATTTATATGTTCATAGAGATGGCGGTGCGGATATTTCCATGTTCATTCAGATGGCGGTGTAGATATTTCCATATTCATTCAGATGGCGGGGTAGATATTTCCATGTGTAAAGAAATAGCTTTGTAGATATTGACATGTACATGCAGAGAGCTGTGTAGATATTGACATTTTCATGCAGATAGCGGTGTAGATATTTCCATGTTCAAACAGATAACAGTGTAGATATTTCCATGTTCATACAGATAGCGGTGTAGATATTTCCATGTTTATACAGGTAGCGGTGTAGATATTTCCATGTTTATACAGATAGCGGTGTAGATATTTCCATGTTTATACAGATAGCGGTGTAGATATTTCCATGTTTATACAGATAGCGGTGTAGATATCTCCATCTTAATAGAGATGGCGGTGTAGTTATTTATATGTTCATACAGATGGCGGTGCAGATATTTCCATGTTCATACAGATGGTGGTGTAGATATTTCCATGTTTATAGAGATAGCGGTGTAGTTATTTCCATGTGTAAAGAAATAGCTTTGTAGATATTTCCGTGTAAATGCAGATAGCTGTGTAGATATTTCCATTTTCATGCAGATAGCGGTGTAGATATTTCCATGTTCAAACAGATAGCGGTGTAGATATTTCCATGTTCATACAGATAGCGGTGTAGATATTTCCATGTTTATACAGATAGCGGTGAAGAAGTATGCATGTTTGCACAGATAGCGGTGTAGATATTTCCATGTTCATACAGATAGCGGTGTAGATATTTCCATGTTCATACAGATAGCGGTGTAGATATTTCCATGTTCATACAGATAGCGGTGTAGATATTTCCATGATCATACAGATAGCGGTGTAGATATTTCCATGTTCATACAGATAGCGGTGTAGATATTTCCATGTTCATACAGATAGCGGTGTAGATATTTCCATGTTCATACAGATAGCGGTGTAGATATTTCCATGTTCATCCAGAAGGCTGTGTGGATATTTCCATGTTCATACAGATAGCGGTGCTGATATTTCCATGTTTATATAGGTAGCGCTGTAGATATTTGCATGTTTATACAGATAGCAGTGAAGATGTATGCATGTTTGCACAGATAGCGGTGTAGATATTTCCATGTTCATACAGATAGCGGTGTAGATATTTCCATGTTCATACAGTTAGCGGTGTAGATATTTCCATGTTCATCCAGAAGGCTGTGAAGATATTTCCATGTTCATACAGATAGCGGTGCTGATATTTCCATGTTTATATAGGTAGCGGTGTAGATATTTCCATGTTCATACAGATAGCGGTGTAGATATTTCCATGTTTATACAGATAGCGGTGTAGGTATTTCCATGTTTATTCAGATAGCGGTGTGGATATCTCCATCTTAATACAGATGGTGGTGTAGATATTTATATGTTCATGCAGATGGCGGTGCAGATACTTCCATGTTCATACAGGTGGCGGTGTAGATATTTCTATGTTTATAGAGATAGCGGTGTAGTTATTTCCATGTGTAAAGAAATCGCTTTGTAGATATTTCCATGTATATGCAGATAGCTCTGTAGATATTTCCATTTTCATGCAGATAGCGGTGTAGATATTTCCATGTTCATACAGATAGCGGTGTAGATATTTCCATGTTCATTCAGGTAGCGGTGTAGATATTTCCATGTTCATCCAGATGGCTGTGTAGATATATCCATGTTCATACAGATGGCGGTGAAGATATTTCAATGTTCATACAGATAGCGGTGTAGATCTTTCCATGTTCATACAGATAGCGGTGTAGGTATTTCCATGTTCATACAGATAGAGGTGTAGCTATTTCCATGTTCATACAGATTGCGGTGTAGATATTTCCATGTTCATCTAGATGGCTGTGTAGATATATCCATGTTCATACAGATGGCGGTGAAGATATTTCCATGTTCATACAGATAGCGGTGTAGATATTTCCATGTTCATACAGATAGTGGTGTAGATATTTCCATGTTCATACAGATAGCGGTGTATGTATTTCCATGTTCATACAGATAGCGGTGTAGATATTTCCATGTTCATCCAGATGGCTGTGTAGATATTTCCATGTTCATACAGATAGCGGTGCGGATATTTACATGTTTATACAGGTAACGGTGTAGATATTTCCATGTTTATACAGATAGCGGTGTAGATATTTCCATGTTTATACAGATAGCGGTGTAGATATCTCCATGTTTATACAGATAGCGGTGTAGATATCTCCATCTTAATACAGATGGCTTTTTAGATATTTATATGTTCATACAGATGGCGGTGAAGATATCTCCATCTTCATACAGATGGCGGTGTAGATATTTCCATGTTAATAGAGATAGCGGTGTAGATATTTCCATGTGTAAAGAAATAGCTTTGTAGATACTTCCATGTATATGCAGATAGCTGTGTAGATATTTCCATTTTCATGCAGATAGCGGAGTAGATATTTCCATGTTCAAACAGATAGCGGTGTAAATTTTTCCATGTTCATACAGATAGCGGTGTAGATATTTCCATGTTTATACAGATAGCGGTGAAGATGTATGCATGTTTACACAGATAGTGGTGTAGATATTTCCATGTTCATACAGATAGCGGTGTAGATATTTCCATGTTCGTTCAGATGGCTATGTAGATATATCCATGTTCATACAGATGGAGGTGAAGATATTTCCATGTTCATTCAGATAGCGGTGTAGATATTTCCATGTTCATACAGATAGCGGTGAAGATATTTCCATGTTTATACATATAGCGGTGTAGATATTTCCATGTTCATACATATAGCGGTGTAGATATTTCCATGTTCATCCAGATGGCTGTGTAGTTATATCCATGTTCATACAGATGGCGGTGAAGATATTTCCATGATCATACAGATAGCGGTGTAGATATTTCCATGTTCATACAGATAGCGGTGTAGATATTTCCATGCTCATACAGATAGCAGTGTAGATATTTCCATGTTTAAACAGATAGTGGTGCTGATATTTCCATGTTTATACAGATAGCGGTGTAGCTATTTCAATGTTCATACAGATAGCGGTGTAGATATTTCCATGTTCACCCAGATGGCTGTGTAGATATTTCCATGTTCATACAGATAGCGGTGCTGGTATTTCCATGTTTATACAGGTAGCGGTGTAGATATTCCCATGTGTATACAGATAGCGGTGTAGATATTTCCATGTTTATACACATAGAGGTGAAGATGTATGCATGTTTACACAGTTAGCGGTGTAGATATTTCCATGTTCATACAGATAGCGGTGTAGATATTTCCATGTTCATAGAGATAGCGGTGTAGATATTTCCATGTTCATACAGATAGCGGTGCTGATATTTCCATGTTTATACAGGAAGCGGTGTAGATATTTCCATGTTTATACAGATAGCGGTGTAGATATTTCCATGTTTATACAGATAGCGGTGTAGATATTTTCATGTTTCTACAGATGGCGGTGTAGATATCTCCATCTTAATACAGATGGCGGTGTAGATATTTATATGTTCATACAGATGGCGGTGCAGATATTTCCATGTTCATACAGATGGCGGTGTAGATATTTCCATGTTTATAGAGACTGCGGTGTAGATATTTCCATGTTTAAAGAAATAGCTTTGTAAACATTTCCATGTATATGCAGATAGCTGTGTAGATATTTCCATTTTCATGCAGATAGCGGTGTAGATATTTCCATGTTCAAACAGATAGCTGTGTAGATATTTCCATGTTCATACAGATAGCAGTGTAGATATTTCCATGTTTATACAGATAGCGGTGAAGATGTATGCATGTTAACACAGATAGCAGTGTAGATATTTCCAAGTTCATACAGATAGCGGTGTAGATATTTCCATGTTCATCCAGATGGCTGTGTAGATATATCCATGTTCATACAGATGGCGGTGAAGATATTTCCATGTTCATGCAGATAGCGGTGTAGATATTTCCATGTTTATACAGATAGCGGTGTAGATATCTCCATCTTAATACAGATGGCGGTGTAGAAATTTATATGTTCATACAGATGGCGGTGCAGATATTTCCATGTTCATTCAGATGGCGGTGTAGATATTTCCATGTTCATTCAGATGGCGGTGTAGATATTTCCATGTGTAAAGAAATAGCTTTGTAGATATTGACATGTACATGCAGAGAGCTGTGTAGATATTTCCATTTTCATGCAGATAGCGGTGTAGATATTTCCATGTTCAAACAGATAGCAGTGTAGATATTTCCATGTTCATACAGATAGCGGTGTAGATATTTCCATGTTTATACAGGTAGCGGTGTAGATATTTCCATGTTTATACAGATAGCGGTGTAGATATTTCCATGTTTATACAGATAGCGGTGTAGATATTTCCATGTTTATACAGATAGCAGTGTAGATATCTCCATCTTAATAGAGATGGCGGTGTAGTTATTTATATGTTCATACAGATGGCGGTGCAGATAATTCCATGTTCATACAGATGGCGGTGTAGATATTTTCAAGTTTATAGAGACTGCGGTGTAGATATTTCCATGTTTAAAGAAATAGCTTTGTAAACATTTCCATGTATATGCAGATAGCTGTGTAGATATTTCCATTTTCATGCAGATAGCGGTGTAGATATTTTCATGTTCAAACAGATAGCTGTGTAGATATTTCCATGCTCATACAGATAGCGGTGTAGATATTTCCATGTTTATACAGATAGCGGTGAAGATGTATGCATGTTAACACAGATAGCAGTGTAGATATTCCCAAGTTCATACAGATAGCGGTGTAGATATTTCCATGTTCATCCAGATGGCTGTGTAGATATATCCATGTTCATACAGATGGCGGTGAAGATATTTCCATGTTCATGCAGATAGCGGTGTAGATATTTCCATGTTTATACAGATAGCGGTGTAGATATCTCCATCTTAATACAGATGGCGGTGTAGAAATTTATATGTTCATACAGATGGCGGTACAGATATTTCCATGTTCATTCAGATGGCGGTGTAGATATTTCCATGTTCATTCAGATGGCGGTGTAGATATTTCCATGTGTAAAGAAATAGCTTTGTAGATATTGACATGTACATGCAGAGAGCTGTGTAGATATTTCCATTTTCATGCAGATAGCGGTGTAGATATTTCCATGTTCAAACAGATAGCAGTGTAGATATTTCCATGTTCATACAGATAGCGGTGTAGATATTTCCATGTTTATACAGGTAGCGGTGTAGATATTTCCATGTTTATACAGATAGCGGTGTAGATATTTCCATGTTTATACAGATAGCGGTGTAGATATTTCCATGTTTATACAGATAGTGGTGTAGATATCTCCATCTTAATAGAGATGGCGGTGTAGTTATTTATATCTTCATACAGATGGCGGTGCAGATATTTCCATGTTCATACAGATGGCGGTGTAGATATTTCCATGTTTATAGAGACTGCGGTGTAGATATTTCCATGTTTAAAGAAATAGCTTTGTAAACATTTCCATGTATATGCAGATAGCTGTGTAGATATTTCCATTTTCATGTAGATAGCGGTGTAGATATTTCCATGTTCAAACAGATAGCTGTGTAGATATTTCCATGTTCATACAGATAGCGGTGTAGATATTTCCATGTTTATACAGATAGCGGTGAAGATGTATGCATGTTAACACAGATAGCAGTGTAGATATTTCGAAGTTAATACAGATAGCGGTGTAGATATTTCCATGTTCATCCAGATGGCTGTGAAGATATATCCATGTTCATACAGATGGCGGTGAAGATATTTCCATGTTCATGCAGATAGCGGTGTAGATATTTCCATGTTTATACAGATAGCGGTGTAGATATCTCCATCTTAATACAGATGGCGGTGTAGAAATTTATATGTTCATACAGATGGCGGTGCAGATATTTCCATGTTCATTCAGATGGCTGTGTAGATATTTCCATGTTCATTCAGATGGCGGTGTAGATATTTCCATGTGTAAAGAAATAGCTTTGTAGATATTGACATGTACATGCAGAGAGCTGTGTAGATATTTCCATTTTCATGCAGATAGCGGTGTAGATATTTCCATGTTCAAACAGATAGCAGTGTAGATATTTCCATGTTCATACAGATAGCGGTGTAGATATTTCCATGTTTATACAGGTAGCGGTGTAGATATTTCCATGTTTATACAGATAGCGGTGTAGATATTTCCATGTTTATACAGATAGCGGTGTAGATATTTCCATGTTTATACAGATAGCGGTGTAGATATCTCCATCTTAATAGAGATGGCGGTGTAGTTATTTATATGTTCATACAGATGGCGGTGCAGATATTTCCATGTTCATACAGATGGTGGTGTAGATATTTCCATGTTTATAGAGATAGCGGTGTAGTTATTTCCATGTGTAAAGAAATAGCTTTGTAGATATTTCCGTGTATATGCAGATAGCTGTGTAGATATTTCCATTTTCATGCAGATAGCGGTGTAGATATTTCCATGTTCAAACAGATAGCGGTGTAGATATTTCCATGTTCATACAGATAGCGGTGTAGATATTTCCATGTTTATACAGATAGCGGTGAAGATGTATGCATGTTTGCGCAGATAGCGGTGTAGATATTTCCATGTTCATACAGATAGCGGTGTAGATATTTCCATGTTCATACAGATAGCGGTGTAGATATTTCCATGTTCATACAGATAGCGGTGTAGATATTTCCATGATCATACAGATAGCGGTGTAGATATTTCCATGTTCATACAGATAGCGGTGTAGATATTTCCATGTTCATACAGATAGCGGTGTAGATATTTCCATGTTCATACAGATAGCGGTGTAGATATTTCCATGTTCATCCAGAAGGCTGTGTAGATATTTCCATGTTCATACAGATAGCGGTGCTGATGTTTCCATGTTTATATAGGTAGCGGTGTAGATATTTCCATGTTCATTCAGATAGCGGTGTAGATATTTCCATGTTTATACAGGTAGCGGTGTAGATATTTCCATGTTTATACAGAAAGCGGTGTGGATATCTCCATCTTAATACAGATGGTGGTGTAGATATTTATATGTTCCTGCAGATGGCGGTGCAGATATTTCCATGTTCATACAGATGGCGGTGTAGATATTTCAATGTTTATAGACATAGCGGTGTAGTTATTTCCATGTGTAAAGAAATAGCTTTGTAGATATTTCCATGTATATGCAGATAGCTCTGTTGATATTTCCATTTTCATGCAGATAGCGGTGTAGATATTTCCATGTTCATACAGATAGTGGTGTAGATATTTCCATGTTCATACAGATAGCGGTGTAGCTATTTCCATGTTCATACAGATAGCGGTGTAGATATTTCCATGTTCATAGAGATAGCAGTGTAGATATTTCCATGTTCATACAGATAGCGGTGCTGATATTTCCATGTTTATACAGGTAGCGGTGTAGATATTTCCATGTTTATACAGATAGCGGTGTAGATATTTCCATGTTTATACAGACAGCGGTGTAGATATTTTCATGTTTATACAGATAGCGGTGTAGTTATTTCCATGTGTAAAGAGATAGCTGTATAGATATTTCCATGTATATGCATATAGCTTTGTAGATATTTCCATTTTCATGCAGATAGCGGTGTAGATATTTCCATGTTCAAACAGATAGAGGTGTAGATATTTCCATGTTCATACAGATAGCAGTGTAGATATTTCCATGTTTAAACAGATAGTGGTGAAGATGTATACATGTTTACACAGATAGCGGTGTAGATATTTCCATGCTAATACAGATAGCGGTGTAGATATTTCCGTGTTCATCCAGATGGCTGTGAAGATATATCCATGTTCAGACAGATGGCGGTGAAGATATTTCCATGTTCATACAGATAGCGGTGTAGATATTTCCATGTTCATACAGATAGCGGTGTAGATATTTCCATGTTCATACAGACAGCCGTGCTGATATTTCCATGTTCATCCAGATGGCTGTGTAGATATATCTATGTTCATACAGATGGTAGTGAAGATATTTCCATGTTCATACAGATATCTGTGTAGATATTGCCATGTTCATACAGATAGCAGTGTAGGTATTTCCATGTTCATACAGATAGCGGTGCTGATATTTCCATGTTTATGCAGGTAGCGGTGTAGATATTTCCATGTTTATACAGATAGTGGTGTAGATATTTCCATGTTTTTACAGATAGCGGTGTAGATATTTCCATGTTCATACAGATAGCGGTGTAGCTATTTTAAAGTTCATACATATAGCGGTGTAGATATTTCCATGTTCATCCAGATGGCTGTGTAGTTATATCCATGTTCATACAGATGGCGGTGAAGATATTTCCATGATCATACAGATAGCGGTGTAGATATTTCCATGTTCATACAGATAGCGGTGTAGATATTTCCATGTTCATACTGATAGCGGTGTAGCTATTTCCATGTTCATACAGATAGCGGTGCAGATATTTCCATGTTCATACAGATGGCATTGTAGATATTTCCATGTTTATAGAGATAGCGGTGTAGTTATTTCCATGTGTAAAGAAATAGCTTTGTAGATATTTCCATGTATATGCAGATAGCTGTGTAGATATTTCCATTTTCATGCAGATAGCGGTGTAGATATTTCCATGTTCAAACAGACAGCGGTGTAGATATTTCCATGTTCATTCAGATAGCGGTGTAGATATTTCCATGTTTATACAGGTAGCGGTGTAGATATTTCTATGTTTATACAGATAGCGGTGTAGATATTTCCATGTTCATACAGATAGCAGTGTAGATATTTCCATGTTTAAACAGATAGTGGTGAAGATGTATACATGTTTACACAGATAGCGGTGTAGATATTTCCATGTTCATTCAGGTAGCGGTGTAGATATTTCCATGTTCATCCAGATGGCTGTGTAGATATATCCATGTTCATACTGATGGCGGTGAAGATATTTCCATGTTCATACAGATAGCGGTGTAGATCTTTCCATGTTCATACAGATAGCGGTGTAGATCTTTCTATGTTCATACAGATTGCGGTGTAGATATTTCCATGTTCATCCAGATGGCTGTGTAGATATATCCATATTCATACAGATGGCGGTGAATATATTTCCATGTTCATACAGATAGCGGTGTAGATATATCTATGTTCATACAGATAGTGGTGTAGATATTTCCATGTTCATACAGATAGCGGTGTAGATATTTCCATGTTCATCCAGATGGCTGTGTAGATATTTCCATATTTATACAGATAGTGGTGTAGATATTTCCATGTTTATACAGATAGCGGTGTAGATATTTCCATGTTTATACAGATAGCGGTGTAGATATCTCCATCTTAATACATATGGCGGTGTAGATATTTATATGTTCATACAGATGGCGGTGCAGATATTTCCATGTTCATACAGATGGCGGTGTAGATATTTCCATGTTAATAGAGATAGCGGTTTATTTATTTCCATGTGTAAAGAAATAGCTTTGTAGATATTTGCATATATATGCAGATAGGTGTGTAGATATTTCCATTTTCATGCAGATAGCGGAGTAGATATTTCCATGTTCAAACAGATAGCAGTGTAGATATTTCCATGTTCATACAGATAGCGGTGTAGATATTTCCATGTTTATACAGATAGAGGTGAAGGTGTATGCATGTTTACACAGATACTGGTGTAGATATTTCCATGTTCATACAGATAGCGGTGTAGATATTTTCATGTTCATCCAGATGTCTATGTAGATATATCCATGTTCATACAGATGGCGGTGAAGATATTTCCATGTTCATTCAGATAGCGGTGTAGATATTTACATGTTCATACAGATAGCGGTGTAGATATTTCCATGTTCATACAGATAGCGGTGTAGCTATTTTAAAGTTCATACATATAGCTGTGTAGATATTTCCATGTTCATCCAGATGGCTGTGTAGTTATATCCATGTTCATACAGATGGCGGTGAAGGTATTTCCATGATCATACAGATAGCGGTGTAGATATTTCCATGTTCATACAGATAGTGGTGTAGATATTTCCATGTTCATACAGATAGCGGTGTAGCTATTTCCATGTTCATACAGATAGCGGTGTAGATATTTCCATGTTCATCCAGATGGCTGTGTAGATATTTCCATGTTTATACAGATAGCGGTGTAGATATTTCCATGTTCATACAGATAGCGGGTTAGATATTTCCATGTTCATCCAGATGGCTTTGTAGATATGTCCATGTTCATACAGATGGCTGTGAAGTTATTTCCATGTTCATACAGATAGCGGTGTAGATATTTCCATGTTCATACAGATAGCCGTGTATATATTGCCATGTTCATACCGATAGCGGTGCTGATACTTCCATGTTTATACAGATAGCGGTGTAGATATTTCCATGTTTATGCAGATAGCGGTGTAGATATCTCCTTCTTAATACAGATGGCGGTGTAGATATTTAAATTTTCATACAGATGGCGGTGCAGATATTTCCATGTTCATACAGATGGCGGTGTAGATATTTCCATGTTCATACAGATAGCGGTGTAGTTATTTCCACGTGTAAAGAGTTAGCTGTGTAGATATTTCCATGTATAAGCAGATAGCTGTGTAGATATTTCCGTTTTCATGCAGATAGCGGTGTATATATTTCCCTGTTCAAACAGTTAGCGGTGTAGATATTTCCATGTTCATAAAGATAGCGGTGTAGATATTTCCATGTTTATACAGATAGCGGTGTAGATATTTCCATGTTCATACAGATAGCCGTGTAGATATTGCCATGTTCATACCGATAGCGGTGCTGATACTTCCATGTTTATACAGGTAGCGGTGTACATATTTCCGTGTTTATACAGATAGCGGTGTAGATATTTCCATGTTCATACAGATAGCGGTGTAGATATTTCCATGTTTATACAGATAGCGGTGTAGATATCTCCTTCTTAATACAGACGGCGGTGTAGATATTTCCATTTCCATACAGATGGCTGTGTAGATATTTCCATGTTTATAGAGATAGCGGTGTAGTTATTTCCATGTGCAAAGAGATAGTTGTGTAGATATTTCCATTTATATGCAGATAGTTGTGTAGATATTTCCATTTTCATGCAGATAGCGGTGTAGATATTTCCATGTTCAAACAGATAGCGGTGTAGATATTTCCATGTTCATACAGATAGCGGTGTAGATATTTCCATGTGTAAAGAAATAGCTTTGTAGATATTTCCATGTATATGCAGATAGCTGTGTAGATATTTCCATTTTCATGCAGATAGCGGAGTAGATATTTCCATGTTCAAACAGATAGCGGTGTAGATATTTCCATGTTCATACAGATAGCGGAGTAGATATTTCCATGTTTATACAGATAGAGGTGAAGGTGTATGCATGTTTACACAGATACTGGTGTAGATATTTCCATGTTCATACAGATAGCGGTGTAGATATTTTCATGTTCATCCAGATGTCTATGTAGATATATCCATGTTCATACAGATGGCGGTGAAGATATTTCCATGTTCATACAGATAGCGGTGTAGATATTTACATGTTCATACAGATAGCGGTGTAGATATTTCCATGTTCATACAGATAGCGGTGTAGCTATTTTAAAGTTCATACATATAGCTGTGTAGATATTTCCATGTTCATCCAGATGGCTGTGTAGTTATATCCATGTTCATACAGATGGCGGTGAAGATATTTCCATGATCATACATATAGCGGTGTAGATATTTCCATGTTCATACAGATAGTGGTGTAGATATTTCCATGTTCATACAGATAGCGGTGTAGCTATTTCCATGTTCATACAGATAGCGGTGTAGATATTTCCATGTTCATCCAGATGGCTGTGTAGATATTTCCATGTTTATACAGATAGCGGTGTAGATATTTCCATGTTCATACAGATAGCGGGTTAGATATTTCCATGTTCATCCAGATGGCTTTGTAGATATGTCCATGTTCATACAGATGGCTGTGAAGATATTTCCATGTTCATACAGATAGCGGTGTAGATATTTCCATGTTCATACAGATAGCCGTGTATATATTGCCATGTTCATACCGATAGCGGTGCTGATACTTCCATGTTTATACAGATAGCGGTGTAGATATTTCCATGTTTATGCAGATAGCGGTGTAGATATCTCCTTCTTAATACAGATGGCGGTGTAGATATTTAAATTTTCATACAGATGGCGGTGCAGATATTTCCATGTTCATACAGATGGCGGTGTAGATATTTCCATGTTCATACAGATAGCGGTGTAGTTATTTCCACGTGTAAAGAGTTAGCTGTGTAGATATTTCCATGTATAAGCAGATAGCTGTGTAGATATTTCCGTTTTCATGCAGATAGCGGTGTATATTTTTTTCCTGTTCAAACAGTTAGCGGTGTAGATATTTCCATGTTCATAAAGATAGCGGTGTAGATATTTCCATGTTTATACAGATAGCGGTGTAGATATTTCCATGTTCATACAGATAGCCGTGTAGATATTGCCATGTTCATACCGATAGCGGTGCTGATACTTCCATGTTTATACAGGTAGCGGTGTACATATTTCCGTGTTTATACAGATAGCGGTGTAGATATTTCCATGTTCATACAGATAGCGGTGTAGATATTTCCATGTTTATACAGATAGCGGTGTAGATATCTCCTTCTTAATACAGACGGCGGTGTAGATATTTCCATTTCCATACAGATGGCTGTGTAGATATTTCCATGTTTATAGAGATAGCGGTGTAGTTATTTCCATGTGCAAAGAGATAGTTGTGTAGATATTTCCATTTATATGCAGATAGTTGTGTAGATATTTCCATTTTCATGCAGATAGCGGTGTAGATATTTCCATGTTCAAACAGATAGCGGTGTAGATATTTCCATGTTCATACAGATAGCGGTGTAGATATTTCCATGTTTATACAGATAGCGGTGAAGATGTATGCATGTTTACACAGATAGCGGTGTAGATATTTCCATGTTCATCCAGACGGCTGTGTAGACATATCCATGTTCACACAGATGGTGGTGAAGATATTTCCATGTTCATACAGATGGCTGTGTAGATATATCCATGTTCATACAGATGGCGGTGACGATATTTCCATGTTCATACTGATGGTGGTGTAGATATTTCCATGTTCATACAGATAGCGGTGCTGATATTTCCATGTTTATACAGGTAGCGGTGTAAATATTTCCATGTTTATACAGATAGCGGTGTAGATATTTCCATGTTTATACAGATAGCGGTGTAGATATTTCCATGTTTATACAGATAGCGGTGTAGATATCTCCATCTTAATACAGATGGCGGTGTAGATATTTATATGTTCATACAGTTGGCGGTGCAGATATTTCCATGTTCATACGTATGGCATTGAAGATATTTCCATGTTCATACAGATGGCGGTGTAGAAACTTCCAAGTTCATACTGATAGCGGTGCTGATATTTCCATGTTTATACAGGTAGCGGTGTAGATATTTCCATGTTTATACAGATAGCGGTGTAGATATTTCCATGTTTGTACACATAGCAGTGTAGATATTTCCATGTTTATACAGATAGCGGTGTAGGTATTTCCATGTTTATGCAGATAGTTGTGTAGATATCTCCATCTTAATACAGATGGCGGTGTAGATATTTAAATGTTCATACAGATGGCTGTGTAGACATATCCATGTTCATACAGATGGCGGTGAAGATATTTCCATGTTCATACAGATAGCGGTGTAGATATTTCCATGTTCATACAGATAGCGGTGCAGATATTTCCATGTTCATACAGATGGCTGTGTAGATATATCCATGTTCCTACAGATGGCGGTGAAGATATTTCCATGTTCATACAGATGGCGGTGTAGATTTTTCCATGTTCATACAGATAGCGGGGCTGATATTTCCATGTTTATACAGGTAGCAGTGTAGATATTTCCTTGTTTATACAGAAAGCGGCATAGACATTTCCATGTTTATACAGATAGCAGTGTAGATATTTCCAAGTTTATACAGATAGCGGTGTAGATATCTCCATCTTAATACAGATGGTGGTGTAGATATTTATATGTTCATACAGATGTCGGTGCAGATATTTCCATGTTCATACAGATGGCGGTGTAGATATTTCCATGTTTTTAGAGATAGCAGTGTAGTTATTTCCATGTGTAAAGAGATAGCTTTGTAGATATTTCCATGTATATGCAGATAGCTGTGTAGATATTTCCATTTTCATGCAGATAGCGGTGAAGATTTATACATGTTTACACAGATAGCGGTGTAGATATTTCCATGTTCATACAGATAGCGGTGTAGATATTTCCATGTTCATACAGATGGCTTTGTAGATATATCTATGTTCTTACAGATGGCGGAGAAGATATTTCCATGTTCATACAGATAGCGGTGTAGATATTTCCATGTTCATACAGATAGCGGTGTAGATATTTCCATGTTCATACAGATAGCTGTGTAGATATTTCCATGTTCATACAGATAGCGGTGTAGATATTTCCGTGTTCATCCAGATGGCTGTGTAGATATATCCATGTTCATACAGATGGCGGTGAAGATATTTCCATGTTCATACAGATAGCGGTGCAGATATTTCCATGTTCATACAGATAGCCGTGTAGATATTGCCATGTTTATACCGATAGCGGTGCTGATACTTCCATGTTTATACAGGTAGCGGTGTACATATTTCCATGTTTATACAGATAGCGGTGCAGATATTTCCATGTTCATACAGATGGCGGTGTAGATATTTCCATGTTCATACAGATAGCGGTGTAGTTATTTCCATGTGTAAAGAGATAGCTGTTTAGATATTCCCATGTATATGCAGATAGCTGTGTAGATATTTCCATTTTCAAGAAGATAGCGGTGTATATACTTCCCTGTTCAAACATAGAGCGGTGTAGATATTTCAATGTTCATACAGATAGTGGTGTAGATATTTCCATGTTCATACAGATAGCGTTGTAGCTATTTCCATGTTCATACAGATAGCGGTGTGGATATTTAAATGTTCATAGAGATAGCGGTGTAGATATTTCCATGTTTATACAGGTAGCGGTGTAGATATTTCCATGTTCATCCAGGTGGCGGTGCAGATATTTCCATGTTCATACAGATAGCGGTGTAGATATTTCCATGTTCATCCAGATGGCTGTGTAGATATATCCATGTTCATTCAGATGGCGGTGAAGATATTTCCATGTTCATACAGATAGCGGTGTAGATATTTCTATGTTCATACAGATAGCGGTGTAGATATTTCCATGTTCATACAGATAGCGGTGTAGATATTTCCATGTTTATACAGATAGCGGTGAAGATGTATGCATTTTTACACAGATAGCGGTGTAGATATTTCCATGTTCATACAGATAGCGGTGTAGATATTTCTATGTTCATCCAGACGGCTGTGTAGACATATCCATGTTCATACAGATGGCGGTGAAGATATTTCCATGTTCATACAGATTTCTGTGTAGATATATCCATGTTCATACAGATGGCGGTGACGATATTTCAATGTTCATACAGACGGCGGTGTAGATATTTCCATGTTCATAGAGATAGCAGTGCTGATATTTCCATGTTTATACAGGTATCGGTGTACATATTTCCATGTTTATACAGATAGCGGTGTAGATATTTCCATGTTTAAACAGATAGCGGTGTAGATATTTCCATGTTTATACAAATAGCGGTGTAGATATCTCCATCTTAATACAGATGGCGGTGTAGATATTTATATGTTCATACAGATGGCGGTGCAGATATTTCCATGTTCATACAGATGGCGGTGAAGATATTTCCATGTTCATACAGATGGCGGTGTAGAAACTTCCATGTTCATACTGATAGCGGTGCTGATATTTCCATGTTTATACAGGTAGCGCTGTAGTTATTTCCATGTTTATACAGATAGCGGTGTAGATATTTCCATGTTTATACACATAGCGGTGTATATATTTCCATCTTTATACAGATAGCGGTGTAGATATTTCCATGTTTATGCAGATAGTTGTGTAGATATCTCCATCTTAATACAGATGGCGGTGTAGATATTTAAATGTTCATTCAGATGGCTGTGTAGACATATCCATGTTCATACAGGTGGCGGTGAAGATATTTCCATGTTCATACAGATAGCGGTGTAGATATTTCCATGTTCATACAGATAGCGAAGTAGATATTTTCGTGTTCATACAGATGGCCGTGTAGATATATCCATGTTCCTACAGATGGCGGTGAAGATATTTCCATGTTCATACAGATGGCGGTGTAGATATTTCCATGTTTATACACATAGCGGTGTAGATATTTCCATGTTCATACAGATAGCGGTGTATGTATTTCCATGTTCATACAGATAGCGGTGTAGATATTTCCATTTTCATGCAGATAGCGGTGTATATATTTCCCTGTTCAAACAGTTAGCGGTGTAGATATTTCCATGTTCATAAAGATAGCGGTGTAGATATTTCCATGTTTATACAGATAGCGGTGAAGTTGTATGCATGTTTACACAGATAGCGGTGTAGATATTTCCACGTTCATCCAGAAGGCTGTGTAGATATATCCATGTTCATACAGATGGCGGTGAAGATATTTCCATGTTCATACAGATAGCGGTGTAGATATCTCCATCTTAAAACAGATGGCGGTGTAGGTATTTATATGTTCATACAGATGGCGGTGCAGATATTTCCATGTTCATACGGATGGCGGTGAAGATATTTCCATGTTCATACAGATGGCGGTGTAGAAACTTCCATGTTCATACTGATAGCGGTGCTGATATTTCCATGTTTATACAGGTAGCGGTGTTGATATTTCCATGTTTATACAGATAGCAGTGTAGATATTTCCATGTTTATACACATAGCGGTGTAGATATTTCCATGTCTATACAGATAGCGGTGTAGATATTTCCATGTTTATGCAGATAGTGGTGTAGATATCTCCATCTTAATACAGATGGCGGTGTAGATATTTAAATGTTCATACAGATGGCGCTGCAGATATTTCCATGTTCATACAGATGGCGGTGTAGATATTTCCATGTTCATACAGATAGCGGTGTAGTTATTTCCATGTGTAAAGAGATAGCTGTGTAGATATTTCCATGTATAAGCAGATAGCTGTGTAGATATTTCCGTTTTCATGCAGATAGCGGTGTATATATTTCCCTGTTCAAACAGTTAGCGGTGTTGATATTTCCATGTTCATAAAGATAGCGGTGTAGATATTTCCATGTTTATACAGATAGCGGTGAAGATGTATGCATGTTTACACAGATAGCGGTGTAGATATTTCCATGTTCATTCAGATGGCTGTGTAGATATATCCATGTTCATACAGATAGGGGTGTAGATATTTCCATGTTCATACAGATAGCGGTGCAGATGTTTCCATGTTCATCCAGATGGCTGTGTAGTTATATCCATGTTCATACAGATGGCGGTGAAGATATTTCCATGTTCATACATATAGCGGTGTAAATATTTCCATGTTCATACAGATAGCGGTGTAGATATTTCCAAGTTTATACAGATAGCGGTGTAGATATCTCCATCTTAATACAGATGGCGGTGTAGATATTTATATGTTCATTCAGATGGCGGTGCAGATATTTCCATGTTCATACAGATGGCGGTGTAGATATTTCCATGTTCATACAGATAGCGGTGTAGTTATTTCCATGTGTAAAGAGATAGCTGTGTAGATATTCCCAAGTATATGCACATAGCTGTGTAGATATTTCCATTTTCAAGCAGATAGCGGTGTATATACTTCCCTGTTCAAACAGATAGCGGTGTAGATATTTCCATGTGCATACAGATAGTGGTGTAGATATTTCCATGTTCATACAGATAGCGGTGTAGCTATTTCCATGTTCATACAGATAGCGGTGTGGATATTTCCATGTTCATAGAGATAGCGGTGTAGATATTTCCATGTTTATACAGGTAGAGGTGTAGATATTTCCATGTTTATACAGATAGCGGTGAAGATGTATGCATGTTTACACAGATTGCGGTTTAGATATTTTCATGTTCATCCAGATGGCTGTGTAGATATTTCCATGTTCATACAGATAGCTGTGTAGATATTTCCATGTTCATCCAGATGGCTGTGTAGATATATCCATGTTCATACAGATGGCAGTGAAGATATTTCCATGTTCATACAGATAGCGGTGTAGATATTTCCATGTTCATACAGATAGCGGTGTAGATATTTCCATGTTCATACAGATAGCATTGTAGCTATTTCCATGTTCATACAGATAGCGGTGTAGATATTTCCATGTTCATCCAGATGGCAGTGTAGATATATCCATGTTCATACAGATGGCGGTGAAGATATTTCCATGTTCATACAGATAGCGGTGTAGATATTTCCATGTTCATACAGATAGTGGTTTAGATATTTCCATGTTTATACAGATAGCGGTGTAGCTATTTCTATGTTCATACAGATAGCGGTGTAGATATTTCCATGTTTATACAGATAGCGGTGAAGATGTATGCATGTTTACACAGATAGCGGTGTAGATATTTCCATGTTCATACAGATAGCGGTGTAGATATTTCCATGTTCATCCAGACGGCTGTGTAGACATATCCATGTTCATACAGATGGCGGTGAAGATATTTCCATGTTCATACAGATGGCTGTGTAGATATATCCATGTTCATACAGATGGCGGTGACGATATTTCCATGTTCATACAGATGGCGGTGTAGATATTTCCATGTTCATACAGATAGCGGTGCTGATATTTCCATGTTTATACAGGTATCGGTGTACATATTTCCATGTTTATACAGATAGCGGTGTAGATATTTCCATGTTTATACCGATAGCGGTGTAGATGTTTCCATGTTTATACAGATAGCGGTGTAGATATCTCCATCTTAATACAGATGGCGGTGTAGATATTCATATGTTCATACAGATGGCGGTGCAGATATTTCCATGTTCATACGGATGGCGGTGAAGATATTTCCATGTTCATACAGATGGCGGTGTAGAAACTTCCATGTTCATACTGATAGCGGTGCTGATATTTCCATGTTTATACAGGTAGCGGTGTAGATATTTCCATGTTTATACAGATAGCGGTGTAGATATTTCCATGTTTAAACACATAGCGGTGTAGATATTTCCATGTTTATACTGATAGCTGTGTAGATATTTCCACGTTTATGCAGATAGTTGTGTAGATATCTCCATCTTAATACAGATGGCGGTGTAGATATTTAAATGTTCATTCAGATGGCTGTGTAGACATATCCATGTTCATACAGATGGCGGTGAAGATATTTCCATGTTCATACAGATAGCGGTGTAGATATTTCCATGTTCATACAGATAGCGGTGTAGATATTTCCATGTTCATACAGATGGCTGTGTAGATATATCCATGTTCCTACAGATGGCGGTGAAGATATTTCCATGTTCATACAGATGGCGGTGCAGATATTTCCATGTTCATACAGATAGCGGGGCTGATATTTCCATGTTTATACATGTAGCGGTGTAGATATTTCCATGTTTATACAGATAGCGGTGTAGATATTTCCATGTTTATACACATAGCGGTGTAGATATTTCCATGTTCATACAGATAGCGGTGTATGTATTTCCATGTTCATACAGATAGCGGTGTAGATATTTCCATTTTCATTCAGATAGCGGTGTATATATTTCCCTGTTCAAACAGTTAGCGGTGTAGATATTTCCATGTTCATAAAGATAGCGGTGTAGATATTTCCATGTTTATACAGATAGCGGTGAAGTTGTATACATGTTTACACAGATAGCGGTGTAGATATTTCCACGTTCATCCAGATGGCTGTGTAGATATATCCATGCTCATACAGATGGCGGTGAAGATATTTCCATGCTCATACAGATGGAGGTGTAGGTATCTCCATCTTAATACAGATGGCGGTGTAGATATTTATATGTTCATACAGATGGCGGTGCAGATATTTCCATGTTCATACGGATGGCGGTGAAGATATTTCCATGTTCATACAGATGGCGGTGTAGAAACTTCCATGTTCATACTGATAGCGGTGCTGATATTTCCATGTTTATACAGGTAGCGGTGTAGATATTTCCATGTTTATACAGATAGCAGTGTAGATATTTCCATGTTTATACACATAGCGGTGTAGATATTTCCATGTCTATACAGATAGCGGTGTAGATATTTCCATGTTTATGCAGATAGTGGTGTAGATATCTCCATCTTAATACAGATGGCGGTGTAGATATTTAAGTGTTCATACAGATGGCGCTGCAGATATTTCCATGTTCATACAGATGGCGGTGTAGGTATTTCCATGTTCATATAGATAGCGGTGTAGTTATTTCCATGTGTAAAGAGATAGCTGTGTAGATATTTCCATGTATAAGCAGATAGCTGTGTAGATATTTCCGTTTTCATACAGATAGCGGTGTATATATTTCCCTGTTCAAACAGTTAGCGGTGTAGATATTTCCATGTTCATAAAGATAGCGGTGTAGATATTTCCATGTTTATACAGATAGCGGTGAAGATGTATGCATGTTTACACAGATAGCGGTGTAGATATTTCCATGTTCATCCAGATGGCTGTGTAGATATATCCATGTTCATACAGATAGAGGTGTAGATATTTCCATGTTCATACAGATAGCGGTGCAGATGTTTCCATGTTCATCCAGATGGCTGTGTAGATATATCCATGTTCATACAGATGGCGGTGAACATATTTCCATGTTCATACAGATAGCGGTGTAGATATTTCCATGTTCATACAGATAGCGATGTATATATTTCCAAGTTTATACAGATAGTGGTGTAGATATGTCCATCTTAATACAGATGGCGGGGTAGATATTTATATGTTCATTCAGATGGCGGTGCAGATATTTCCATGTTCATACAGATGGCGGTGTAGATATTTCCATGTTCATACAGATAGCGGTGTAGTTATTTCCATGTGTAAAGAGATAGCAGTGTAGATATTTCCATGTATAAGCAGATAGCTGTGTAGATATTTCCGTTTTCATGCAGATAGCGGTGTATATATTTCCCTGTTCAAACAGTTAGCGGTGTAGATATTTCCATGTTCATAAAGATAGCGGGGTAGATATTTCCATGTTTATACAGATAGCGGTGAAGATGTATGCATGTTTACACAGATAGCGGTGTAGATATTTCCATGTTCATCCAGATGGCTGTGTAGATATATCCATGTTCATACAGATAGAGGTGTAGATATTTCCAAGTTTATACAGATAGCGGTGTAGATATCTCCATCTTAATATAGATGGCGGTGTAGATATTTATATGTTCATTCAGATGGAGGTGCAGATATTTCCATGTTCATACAGATGGCGGTGTAGAAACTTCCATGTTCATACTGATAGCGGTGCTGATATTTCCATGTTTATACAGGTAGCGGTGTAGATATTTCCTTGTTTATACAGATAGCGGTGTAGATATTTCCATGTTTATACACATAGCGGTGTAGATATTTCCATGTTTATACAGATAGCGGTGTAGATATTTCCATGTTTATGCAGATAGTTGTGTAGATATCTCCATCTTAATACAGATGGCGGTGTAGATATTTAAATGTTCATTCAGATGGCTGTGTAGACATATCCATGTTCATACAGATGGCGGTGAAGATATTTCCATGTTCATACAGCTAGCGGTGTAGATATTTCCATGTTCATACAGATGGCTGTGTAGATATATCCATGTTCCTACAGATGGCGGTGAAGATATTTCCATGTTCATACAGATGGCGGTGTAGATATTTCCATGTTCATACAGATAGTGGGGCTGATATTTCCATGTTTATACATGTAGCGGTGTAGATATTTCCATGTTTATACAGATAGCGGTGTAGATATTTCCATGTTTATACACATAGCGGTGTAGATATTTCCATGTTCATACAGATAGCGGTGTATGTATTTCCATGTTCATACAGATAGCGGTGTAGATATTTCCATTTTCATGCAGATAGCGGTGTATATATTTCCCTGTTCAAACAGTTAGCGGTGTAGATATTTCCATGTTCATCCAGATGGCTGTGTAGTTATATCCATGTTCATACAGATGGCGGTGAAGATATTTCCATATTCATACAGATAGCGGTGTAGATATATCCATGTTCATACAGATAGTGGTGTAGATATTTCCATATTCATACAGATAGCGGTGCAGATATTTCCATGTTCATGCAGATAGCGGTGTATGTATTTCCATGTTCATACAGATAGCGGTGTAGATATTTCCATGTTCATCCTGATGGCTGTGTACATATTTCCATGTTCATACAGATAGCGGTGTAGATATTTCCATGTTCATACAGATAGCGGTGTAGATATTTCCATGTTCATCCAGATGGCTGTGTACATATATCCATGTTCATACAGATGGCGGTGAAGATATTTCCATGTTCATACAGATGGCGTTGTAGATATTTCCATGTTCATACAGATAGCCGTGTAGATATTGCCATGTTCATTCCGACAGCGATGCTGATACTTCCATGTTTATACAGGTAGCGGTGTACATATTTCTGTGTTTATACAGGTAGCGGTGTAGATATTTCCATGTTCATACAGATAGCGGTGTAGATATTTCCATGTTTATACAGATAGCGGTGTAGATATCTCCTTCTTAATACAGACGGCGGTGTAGATATTTATATGTTCATACAGATGGCGGTGCAGATATTTCCATGTTCATACAGGTGGTGGTGTAGATATTTCCATGTTTATAGAGATAGCGGTGTAGTTATTTCCATGTGCAAAGAGATAGCTGTGTAGATATTTCCATGTATATGCAGATAGCTGTGTAGATATTTCCATTTTCCTGCAGATAGCGGTGTAGATATTTCCATGTTCAAACATAGCGGTGTAGATATTTCCATGTTCATACAGATAGCGGTGTGGATATTTCCATGTTTATACAGATAGCGGTGAAGATGTATGCATGTTTACAGAGATAGCGGTGTAGATAGTTCCATGTTCATACAGATAGCGGTGTAGGTATTTCCATGTTCATCGAGACGGCTGTGTAGACATATCCATGTTCATACAGATGGCGGTGAAGATATTTCCATGTTCATACAGATGGCTCTGTAGATATATCCATGTTCATACAGATGACGGTGAAGATTTTTCCATGTTCATACAGATGGCGGTGTAGATATTTCCATGTTCATACAGATAGCGGTGCTGATATTTCCATGTTGATACAGGTAGCAGTGTAGATATTTCCATGTTTATACACATATCGGTGTAGACATTTCCATGTTCATACAGATAGCGGTGTAGATATCTCCATCTTAATACAGATGGCGGTGTAGATATTTATATGTTCATACAGATGGCGGTGCAGATATTTCCATGTTCATACAGATGGCGGTGAAGTTATTTCCATGTTCATACAGATGGCGGTGTAGTTACTTCCATGTTCATACTGATAGCGGTGCTGATATTTCCTTGTTTATACAGGTAGCGGTGTAGATATTTCCATGCTTATACACATAGCGGTGTAGATATTTCCATGTTTATACAGATAGCGGTGTAGATATCTCCATCTTAATACAGATGACGGTGTAGATATTTATGTGTTCATTCAGATGGCGGTGCAGATATTTCCATGTTCATACAGATGGCGGTGTATCTATTTCCATGTTCATACAGATAGCAGTGTAGTTATTTCCATGTGTAAAGAGATAGCTGTGTAGATATTTCCATGTATAAGCAGATAGCTGTGTAGATATTTCCATTTTCATGCAGATAGCGGTGTATATATTTCCCTGTTCAAACAGTTAGCGGTGTAGATATTTCCATGTTCAGAAAGATAGCGGTGTAGATATTTCCATGTTTATACAGATAGCGGTGAAGATGTATGCATGTTTACACAGATAGCGGTGTAGATATTTCCATGTTCATCCAGATGGCTGTGTAGATATATCCATGTTCATACAGATAGCGGTGTAGATATTTCCATGTTTATGCAGATAGTTGTGTAGATATCTCCATCTTAATACAGATGGCGGTGTAGATATTTAAATGTTCATTCAGATGGCTGTGTAGACATATCCATGTTCATACAGATGGCGGTGAAGATATTTCCATGTTCATACAGATAGCGGTGTAGATATTTCCATGTTCATACAGATGGCTGTGTAGATATATCCATGTTCCTACAGATGGCGGTGAAGGTATTTCCATGTTCATACAGATGGCGGTGTAGATATTTCCATGTTCATACAGATAGCGGGGCTGATATTTCCATGTTTATACATGTAGCGGTGTAGATATTTCCATGTTTATACAGATAGCGGTGTAGATATTTCCATGTTTATACACATAGCGGTGTAGATATTTCCATGTTCATACAGATAGCGGTGTATGTATTTCCATGTTCATACAGATAGCGGTGTAGATATTTCCATTTTCATGCAGATAGCGGTGTATATATTTCCCTGTTCAAACAGTTAGCGGTGTAGATATTTCCATGTTCATCCAGATGGCTGTGTAGTTATATCCATGCTCATACAGACGGCGGTGAAGGTATTTCCATATTCATACAGATAGCGGTGTAGGTATATCCATGTTCATACAGATAGTGGTGTAGATATTTCCATATTCATACAGATAGCGGTGCAGATATTTCCATGTTCATGCAGATAGCGGTGTATATATTTCCATGTTCATACAGATAGCGGTGTAGATATTTCCATGTTCATCCTGATGGCTGTGTACATATTTCCATGTTCATACAGATAGCGGTGTAGATATTTCCATGTTCATACAGAAAGCGGTGTAGATATTTCCATGTTCATCCAGATGGCTGTGTACATATATCCATGTTCATACAGATGGCGGTGAAGATATTTCCATGTTCATACAGATGGCGTTGTAGATATTTCCATGTTCATACAGATAGCCGTGTAGATATTGCCATGTTCATTCCGACAGCGATGCTGATACTTCCATGTTTATACAGGTAGCGGTGTACATATTTCCGTGTTTATACAGGTAGCGGTGTAGATATTTCCATGTTCATACAGATAGCGGTGTAGATATTTCCATGTTTATACAGATAGCGGTGTAGATATCTCCTTCTTAATACAGACGGCGGTGTAGATATTTATATGTTCATACAGATGGCGGTGCAGATATTTCCATGTTCATACAGGTGGTGGTGTAGATATTTCCATGTTTATAGAGATAGCGGTGTAGTTATTTCCATGTGCAAAGAGATAGCTGTGTAGATATTTCCATGTGTATGCAGATAGCTGTGTAGATATTTCCATTTTCCTGCAGATAGCGGGGTAGATATTTCCATGTTCAAACAGATAGCGGTGTAGATATTTCCATGTTCATACAGATAGCGGTGTGGATATTTCCATGTTTATACAGATAGCGGTGAAGATGTATGCATGTTTACATAGATAGCGGTGTAGATAGTTCCATGTTCATACAGATAGCGGTGTAGATATTTCCATGTTCATCCAGACGGCTGTGTAGACATATCCATGTTCATACAGATGGCGGTGAAGATATTTCCATGTTCATACAGATGGCTGTGTAGATATATCCATGTTCATACAGATGACGGTGAAGATTTTTCCATGTTCATACAGATGGCGGTGTAGATATTTCCATGTTCATACAGATAGCGGTGCTGATATTTCCATGTTGATACAGGTAGCAGTGTAGATATTTCCATGTTTATACACATAGCGGTGTAGATATTTCCATGTTCATACAGATAGCGGTGTAGGTATCTCCATCTTAATACAGATGGCGGTGTAGATATTTATATGTTCATACAGATGGCGGTGCAGATATTTCCATGTTCATACGGATGGCGGTGAAGTTATTTCCATGTTCATACAGATGGCGGTGTAGTTACTTCCATGTTCATACTGATAGCGGTGCTGATATTTCCATGTTTATACAGGTAGCGGTGTAGATATTTCCATGCTTATACACATAGCGGTGTAGATATTTCCATGTTTATACAGATAGCTGTGTAGATATCTCCATCTTAATACAGATGACGGTGTAGATATTTATGTGTTCATTCAGATGGCGGTGCAGATATTTCCATGTTCATACAGATGGCGATGTATCTATTTCCATGTTCATACAGATAGCAGTGTAGTTATTTCCATGTGTAAAGAGATAGCTGTGTAGATATTCCCATGTATATGCAGATAGCTGTGTAGATATTTCCATTTTCAAGCAGATAGCGGTGTATATACTTCCGTGTTCAAACAGATAGCGGTGTAGATATTTCCATGTTCATACAGATAGTGGTGTAGATATTTCCATGTTTGTACAGATAGCGGTGTAGATATCTCCATCTTAATACAGTTGGCGGTGTAGATATTTATATGTTCATACAGATGGCGGTGCAGATATTTCCATGTTCATACAGACGGCGGTGTAGATATTTCCATGTTCATACAGATAGTGGTGTAGTTATTTCCATGTGTAAAGAGATAGCTGTGTAGATATTTCCATGTATATGCAGATAGCTGTGTAGATATTTCCATTTTCATGCAGATAGCGGTGTATATATTTCCCTGTTTAAACAGTTAGCGGTGTAGATATTTCCATGTTCATCCAGATGTCTGTGTAGATATATCCATGTTTATACTGATGGCGGTGAAGATATTTCCATGTTCATACAGATAGCGGTGTAGATATTTCCATGTTCATATAGATAGCGGTGTAGATATTTCCATGTTCATACAGATAGCGGTGCATGTATTTCCATGTTCATACAGATAGCGGTGTAGATATTTCCATGTTCACCCAGATGGCTGTGTAGATATTTCCATGTTCATACAGATAGCGGTGTAGATATTTCCATGTTCATACAGATAGCGGTGTAGATATTTCCATGTTCATCCAGATGGCTGTGTAGATATATCCATGTTCATTCAGATAGCGGTGTAGATATTTCCTTGTTCATCCAGATGGCTGTGTAGCTATTTCCATGTTCATACAGATAGTGGTGTAGATATTTCCATGTTCATACAGATAGCAGTGTAGATATTTCCATGTTCATACAGATAGCCGTGTAGATATTGCCATGTTCATTCCGATAGCGGTGCTGATACTTCCATGTTTATACAGGTAGCGGTGTACATATTTCCGTGTTTATATAGGTAGCGGTGTAGATATTTCCATGTTCATACAGATAGCGGTGTAGATATTTCCATGTTTATACAGATAGCGGTGTAGATATCTCCTTCTTAATACAGATGGCGGTGTAGATATTTATATGTTCATACAGATGGCGGTGCTGATATTTCCATGTTCATACAGATGGTGGTGTAGATATTTCCATGTTTATAGAGATAGCGGTGTAGTTATTTGCATGTGCAAAGAGATAGCTGTGTTGATATTTCCATGTAAATGCAGATAGCTGTGTAGATATTTCCATTTTTCATGCAAATAGCGGTGTAGATATTTCCATGTTCAAACAGAGAGCGGTGTAGATATTTCCATGTTCATACAGATAGCGTTGTGGATATTTCCATGTTTATACAGATAGCGGTGAAGATGTATGCATGTTTACACAGATTGCGGTGTAGATATTTCCATGTTCATACAGATAGCGGTGTAGATATTTCCATGTTCATCCAGACGGCTGTGTAGACATATCCATGTTCATACAGATGGCGGTGAAGATATTTCCATGTTCATACAGATGGCTGTGTAGATATATCCATGTTCATACAGATGGCGGTGAAGATTTTTCCATGTTCATACAGATGGCGGTGTAGATATTTCCATGTTCACGCAGATAGCGGTGCTGATATTTCCATGTTTATACAGGTAGCAGTGTAGATATTTCCATGTTTATACAGATAGCGGTGTAGATATTTCCATGTTTATACACATAGCGGTGTAGATATTTCCATGTTTAAACAGATAGCGGTGTAGATATCTCCATCTTAATACAGATGGCGGTGTAGATATTTATATGTTCATACAGATGGCGGTGCAGATATTTCCATGTTCATACTGATGGCGGTGAAGATATTTCCATGTTCATACAGATGGCGGTGTAGATACTTCCATGTTCATACTGATAGCAGTACTGATATTTCCATGTTTATACAGGTAGCGGTGTAGATATTTCCATGTTTATACAGATAGCGGTGTAGATATGTCCATGTTTATACAGATAGCAGCATAGATATTTCCAGGTTTATACAGATAGCGGTGAAGATATCTCCATCTTAATACTGATGGCGGTGTAGATATTTATATGTGCATACAGATAGCGGTGCTGATATTTCCATGTTTATACAGGTAGCCGTGTAGATATTTCCATGCTTATACAGATAGCGGTGTAGATTTTTCCAAGTTTATACAGATAGCGGTGTAGATATCTCCATCTTAATACAGATGGTGGTGTAGAAATTTATATGTTCATGCAGATGGAGGTGCAGATATTTCCATGTTCATACAGATGGCGGTGTAGATATTTCCATGATTATAGAGATAGCAGTGTAGTTATTTCCATGTGTAAAGAGATAGCTTTGTACATATTTCCATGTATATGCAGATAGCTGTGTAGATATTTCCATTTTCATGCAGATAGCGGTGAAGATGTATGCATGTTTACACAGATAGCGGTGTAGATATTTCCATGTACATACAGATAGCGGTGTAGATATTTACATGTTCATCCAGATGGCTGTGTAGATATATCCATTTTCATACAGATGGCGTTAAAGATATTTCCATGTTCATACACATAGCGGTGTATATATTTCCATGTTCCTATAGATGGCGGTGTAGATATTTCCATGTTCATAAAGATAGCGGTGTAGATATTTCCATGTTGATACACATAGCGGTGTAGTTATCTCCTTCTTTATACAGATGGCGGTGGAGATATTTATATGTTCATACAGATGGCGGTGCAGATATTTCCATGTTCATACAGATGGAGGTGTAGATATTTCCATGTTTATAGAGATAGCAGTGTAGATATTTCCATGTGTAAAGAGATAGCTGTGGAGATATTTCCATGTATATGCAGATATCTGTGTAGATATTTCCATTTTCATGCAGATACCGGTGTAGATATTTCCATGTTCAAATAGATAGCAGTGTAGATATTGCCATGTTCATACAGATAGCGGTGTAGATATTTCCATGTTTGTACAGATAGCGGTGAAGATGTATGCATGTTTACACAGATAGCGGTGTAGATATTTCCATGTTCATACAGATAGCGGTGTAGATATTTCCATGTTCATCCAGATGGCTGTGTAGACATATCCATTTTCATACAGATGGCGTAGAAGATATTTCCATGTTCATACAGATAGTGGTGTAGATATTTCCACGTTCATACAGATAGCGGGTTAGATATTTCCATGTTCATACAGATGGCTGTGTAGATATATCCATGTTCATACAGATGGCGGTGAAGATATTTCCATGTTCATACAGATGGCGGTGTAGATATTTCCCTGTTCCTACACATAGCGGTGTAGATATTTCCATGTTCATACCGATAGCGGTGCTGTTATTTCCATGTTTATACAGGTAGCGGTGTAGATATTTCCATGTTCATACAGATAGCGGTGTAGATATTTCCATGTTTATACAGACAGCAGTGTAGATATTTCCTTGTATATACAGATAGCGGTGTAGATTTCTCCTTCTTAATACAGATGGCGGTGCAGATGTTTATATGTTCATACAGATGGCGGTGCAGATATTTCCATGTTCATACAGATGGCGGTGTAGATATTTCCATGTTCATACAGATAGAGGTGTAGATATTTCCATGTTCATACAGATAGCGGTGTAGATATTTCCATGTTCATACAGGTAGCGGTGTAGATATTTCCATGTTTATACAGATAGCGGTGTAGATATCTCCATCTTAATACAGATGGTGGTGTAGATATTTATATCGTCATACAGATGGCCGTGCAGATATTCCCATGGTAATACAGATGGCGGTGTAGATATTTCCATGTTCATACAGATAGCGGTGTAGTTTTTTCCATGTGTAAAGAGATAGCTGTGCAGATATTTCCATGTATATGCAGATAGCTGTATAGATATTTCCATTTTCATGCAGATAGCGGTGTATATATTTCCATGTTCAAACAGATAGCGGTGTAGATATTTCCATGTTTATACAGATAGCGGTGAAGATGTATGCATGTCTACACAGATAGCAGTGTAGATATTTCCATGTTCATCCAGATGGCTGTGTAGATATATCCATGTTCATACAGATAGCGGTGTAGATATTTCCATGTTCATACAGATAGCCGTGTAGATATTTCCATGTTCATCCAGATGGCTGTGTAGATATATCCATGTTCATACAGATAGCGGTGTAGATATTTCCATGTTCATACAGATAGTGGTGTAGTTATTTCCATGTTCATAAAGATGTTGGTGTAGCTATTTCCATGTTCATACAGATAGCGGTGTAGATATTTCCATGTTCAAAGAGAAAGCGGTGTAGATATTTCCATGTTCATACAGATAGCTGTGCTGATATTTCCATATTTAAACAGGTAGCGGTGTAGATATTTCCATGTTTATACTGACAGTGGTGTAGATATTTCCATGTTTATACAGACAGCAGTGTAGATATCTCCTTCTTAGTACAGATGGCGGTGTAGATGTTTATATGTTCATACTGATGGCGGTGCAGATATTTCCATGTTCATACAGATAGCTGTGTAGATATTTCCATGTATATGCAGAAAGCTGTGTAGATATTTCCATTTTCATGCAGATAGCGGTGTAGATATTTCCATGTTCAAACAAATAGCGGTGTAGATATTTCCATGTTCATACAGATAGCGATGTAGATATTTCCATGTTCATACAGATAGAGGTGTAGATATTTCCATGTTCATACAGATAGAGGTGTAGATATTTCCATGTTCATACAGATAGCGGTGTAGATAATTCCATGTTCATACAGATAGAGGTGTAGATATTTCCATGTTCATACAGATAGCGGTGTAGATATTATCATGTTCATACAGATAGCGGTGCTGATATTTCCATGTTCATACAGTTAGCGGTGTAGATATTTCCATGTTCATACAGATGGCGGTGCAGATATTCCCATGTTAATACAGATGGCGGTGTAGATATTTCCATGTTCAAACAGATAGCGGTGTAGATATTTCAACGTTTATACAGATAGCGGTGAAGATGTATGCATGTCTACACAGATAGCAGTGTAGATATTTCCATGTTCATCCAGATGGCTGTGTAGATATATCCATGTTCATACAGATAGCGGTGTAGATATTTCCATGTTCATACAGATAGCGGTGTAGATATTTCCATGTTCATACAGATGGCTGTGTAGATATATCCATGTTCATACAGATAGCGGTATAGATATTTCCATGTTCATACAGATAGCGGTGTAGATATTTCCATGTTCATACAGATAGTGGTGTAGATATTTCCATGTTCATACAGATAGCGTTGTAGATATTTCCATGTTCAAAGAGATAGCGGTGTAGATATTTCCATGTTCATACAGATAGCTGTGCTGATATTTCCATGTTTATACAGGTAGCGGTGTAGATATTTCCATGTTTATACAGATAGTGGTGTAGATATTTCCATGTTTATACAGATAGCGGTGTAGATATTTCCAAGTTTATACAGATAGATGTGTAGATATCTCCATCTTAATACAGATGGCGGTGTAGATATTTATATGTTCATACAGAAGCGGTGCAGATATTTCCATGTTCATATAGATGGCGGTGTAGATATTTCCATGTTTATAGAGATAGCGGTGTAGTTATTTCCATGTGTAAAGAGATAGCTTTGTAGATATTTCCGTGTGTATGCAGATAGCTGTGTAGATATTTCCATTTTCATGCGGATAGCGTTGTAGATATTTCCATGTTCAAACAGATAGCAGTGTAGATATTTCCAAGTTCATACAGATAGCAGTGTAGATATTTCCATGTTCATACAGATGGCTGTGTAGATATATCCATGTTCATACAGATGGCGGTGAAGATATTTCCATGTTCATACAGATAGCGGTGTAGATATTTCCATGTTCGTTCAGATAGCCGTGTAGATATTGCCATGTTCATACCGATAGAGGTGCTGATACTTCCATGTTTATACAGGTAGCGGTGTACATATTTCCGTGTTTATACAGATAGCGGTGTAGATATTTCCATGTTCATACAGATAGCGGTGTAGATATTTCCATGTTTACACAGATAGAGGTGTAGATATCTCCTTCTTAATACAGATGGCGGTGTAGATATTTCCATGTTCATACAGATGGCGGTGTAGATATTTCCATGTTTATAGAGATAGCGGTGTAGTTATTTCCATGTGCAAAGAGATAGCTGTGTAGATATTTCCATTTATATGCAGATAGTTGTGTAGATATTTCCATTTTCATGCAGATAGCGGTGTAGATATTTCCATGTTCAAACAGATAGCTGTGTAGATATTTCCATGTCCATACAGATAGCGGTGTAGATATTTCCAAATTTATACAGATAGCGGTGTAGATATCTCCATCTTAATACAGATGGCGGTGTAGATATTTATATGTTCATTCAGATGTCGGTGCAGATATTTCCATGTTCATACAGATGGCGGTGTAGATATTTCCATGTTCTTACAGATAGCGGTGTAGTTATTTCCATGTGTAAAGAGATAGCTGTGTAGATATTCCCATGTATATGCACATAGCTGTGTAGATATTTCCATTTTCAAGCAGATAGCGGTGTATATACTTCCCTGTTCAAACAGATAGCGGTGTAGATATTTCCATGTTCAAACAGATAGTGGTGTAGATATTTCCATGTTCATACAGATAGCGCTGTAGCTATTTCCATGTTCATACAGATAGCGGTGTGGATATTTCCATGTTCATAGAGATAGCGGTGTAGATATTTCCATGTTTATACAGGTAGCGGTGTAGATATTTCCATGTTTATACAGATAGCGGTGAAGATGTATGCATGTTTACACAGATAGCGGTTTAGATATTTTCATGTTCATCCAGATGGCTGTGTAGATATTTCCATGTTCATACAGATAGCTGTGTAGATATTTCCATGTTCATCCAGACGGCTGTGTAGATATATCCATGATCATACAGATGGCGGTGAAGATATTTCCATGTTCATACAGATAGCAGTGTAGATATTTCCATGTTCATACAGATAGCGGTGTAGATATTTCCATGTTCATACAGATAGCGGTGTAGCTATTTCCATGTTCATACAGATAGCGGTGTAGATATTTCCATGTTCATACAGATGGCGGTGCAGATATATCCATGTTCATACAGATGGCGGTGAAGATATTTCCATGTTCATACAGATGGCGGTGTAGAAACTTCCATGTTCATACTGATAGCGGTGCTGATATTTCCATGTTTATACAGGTAGCGGTGTAGATATTTCCTTGTTTATACAGATAGCGGTGTAGATATTTCCATGTTTATACACATAGCGGTGTAGATATTTCCATGTTTATACAGATAGCGGTGTAGATATTTCCATGTTCATACAGATGGCTGTGTAGATATATCCATGTTCATACAGATAGCGGTATAGATATTTCCATGTTCATACAGATAGCGGTGTAGATATTTCCATGTTCATACAGATAGTGGTGTAGATATTTCCATGTTCATACAGATAGCGTTGTAGATATTTCCATGTTCAAAGAGATAGCGGTGTAGATATTTCCATGTTAATACAGATAGCTGTGCTGATATTTCCATGTTTATACAGGTAGCGGTGTAGATATTTCCATGTTTATACAGATAGTGGTGTAGATATTTCCATGTTTATACAGATAGCGGTGTAGATATTTCCAAGTTTATACAGATAGATGTGTAGATTTCTCCATCTTAATACAGATGGCGGTGTAGATATTTATATGTTCATACAGATGGCGGTGCAGATATTTCCATGTTCATATAGATGGCGGTGTAGATATTTCCATGTTTATAGAGATAGCGCTGTAGTTATTTCCATGTGTAAAGAGATAGCTTTGTAGATATTTCCATGTGTATGCAGATAGCTGTGTAGATATTTCCATTTTCATGCGGATAGCGGTGTAGACATTTCCATGTTCAAACAGATAGCGTTGTAGATATTTCCATGTTCATACAGATAGCGGTGTAGATATTTCCATGTTTATACAGATAGCGGTGAAGATGTATGCATGTTTACAAGGATAGCAGTGTAGATATTTCCAAGTTCATACAGATAGCGGTGTAGATATTTCCATGTTCATACAGATGGCTGTGTAGATATATCCATGTTCATACAGATGGCTGTGAAGATATTTACATGTTCATACAGATAGCGGTGTAGATATTTCCATGTTCGTACAGATACCCGTGTAGATATTGCCATGTTCATACCGATAGAGGTGCTGATACTTCCATGTTTATACAGGTAGCGGTGTACATATTTCCGTGTTTATACAGATAGCGGTGTAGATATTTCCATGTTCATACAGATAGCGGTGTAGATATTTCCATGTTTATACAGATAGCGGTGTAGATATCTCCTTCTTAATACAGATGGCGGTGTAGATATTTCCATGTTCATACAGATGGCGGTGTAGATATTTCCATGTTTATAGAGATAGCGGTGTAGTTATTTCCATGTGCAAAGAGATAGCTGTGTAGATATTTCCATTTATATGCAGATAGTTGTGTAGATATTTCCATTTTCATGCAGATAGCGGTGTAGATATTTCCATGTTCAAACAGATAGCGGTGTAGATATTTCAATGTCCATACAGATAGCGGTGTAGATATTTCCAAGTTTATACAGATAGCGGTGTAGATATCTCCATCTTAATACAGATGGCGGTGTAGATATATATATGTTCATTCAGATGGCGGTGCGGATATTTCCATGTTCATACAGATGGCGGTGTAGATATTTCCATGTTCTTACAGATAGCGGTGTAGTTATTTCCATGTGTAAAGAGATAGCTGTGTAGATATTCCCATGTATATGCTCATAGCTGTGTAGATATTTCCATTTCCAAGCAGATAGCGGTGTATATACTTCCCTGTTCAAACAGATAGCGGTGTAGATATTTCCATGTTCATACAGATAGTGGTGTAGATATTTCCATGTTCATACAGATAGCAGTGTAGCTATTTCCATGTTCATACAGATAGCGGTGTGGATATTTCCATGTTCATAGAGATAGCGGTGTAGATATTTCCATGTTTATACAGGTAGCGGTGTAGATATTTCCATGTTTATACAGATAGCGGTGAAGATGTATGCATGTTTACACAGATAGCGGTTTAGATATTTTCATGTTCATCCAGATGGCTGTGTAGATATTTCCATGTTCATACAGATAGCTGTGTAGATATTTCCATGTTCATCCAGATGGCTGTGTAGATATATCCATGTTCATACAGATGGCGGTGAAGATATTTCCATGTTCATACAGATAGCGGTGTAGATATTTCCATGTTCATACAGATAGCGGTGTAGATATTTCCATGTTCATACAGATAGCAGTGTAGCTATTTCCGTGTTCATACAGATAGCGGTGTAGATATTTCCATGTTCATACAGATGGCGGTGCAGATATATCCATGTTCATACAGATGGCGGTGAAGATATTTCCATGTTCATACAGATGGCGGTGTAGAAACTTCCATGTTCAAACTGATAGCGGTGCTGATATTTCCATGTTTATACAGGTAGCGGTGTAGATATTTCCTTGTTTATACAGATAGCGGTGTAGATATTTCCATGTTTATACACATAGCGGTGTAGATATTTCCATGTTTATACAGATAGCGGTGTAGATATTTCCATGTTTATGTAGATAGTTGTGTAGATATCTCCATCTTAATACAGATGGCGGTGTAGATATTAAATGTTCATTCAGATGGCTGTGTAGACATATCCATGTTCATACAGATGGCGGTGAAGATATTTCCATGTTCATACAGATAGCGTTGTAGATATTTCGATGTTCATACAGATAGCGGTGTAGATATTTCCATGTTCATACAGATGGCTGTGTAGATATATCCATGTTCCTACAGATGGCGGTGAAGATATTTCCATGTTCATACAGATGGCGGTGTAGATATTTCCATGTTCATACAGATAGCGGGGCTGATATTTCCATGTTTATACATGTAGCGGTGTAGATATTTCCATGTTTATACAGATAGCGGTGTAGATATTTCCATGTTTATACACATAGCGGTGTAGATATTTCCATGTTCATACAGATAGCGGTGTATGTATTTCCATGTTCATACAGATAGCGGTGTAGATATTTCCATTTTCATGCAGATAGCGGTGTATATATTTCCCTTTCCAAACAGCGGTGTAGATATTTCCATGTTCATAAAGATAGCGGTGTAGATATTTCCATGTTTATACAGATAGCGGTGAAGTTGTATTCATGTTTACACAGATAGCGGTGTAGATATTTCCACGTTCATCCAGATGGCTGTGTAGATATATCCATGTTCATACAGATGGCGGTGAAGGTATTTCCATTTTCATAAACATAGCGGTGTAGATATCTCCATCTTAATACAGACGGCGGTGTAGATATTTATATGTTCATACAGATGGCGGTGCAGATATTTCCATGTTCATACGGATGTCGGTGAAGATATTTCCATGTTCATACAGATAGCGGGGCTGATATTTCCATGTTTATACACGTAGCGGTGTAGATATTTCCATGTTTATACAGATAGCGGTGTAGATATTTCCATGTTTATACACATAGCGGTGTAGATATTTCCATGTTCATACAGATAGAGGTGTATGTATATCCATGTTCATACAGATAGCGGTGTAGATATTTCCATGTTCATCCTGATGGCTGTGTAGATATTTCCATGTTCATACAGATAGCGGTGTAGATATCTCCATCTTAATACAGATGGCGGTGTAGATATTTCCATGTTTATACAGATAGCGGTGTAGATATCTCCATCTTAATTCAGATGGCGGTGTAGATATTTATATGTTCATTCAGATGGCGGTGCAGATATTTCCATGTTCATACAGATGGCGGTGTAGATATTTCCATGTTCATACAGATAGCGGTGTAGTTATTTCCATGTGTAAAGAGATAGCTGTGTAGATATTTCCATGTATATTCAGATAGCTGTGTAGACATTTCCATTTTCATGCAGATAGCGGTGTATATATTTCCCTGTTCAAACAGTTAGCGGTGTAGATATTTCCATGTTCATAAAGATAGCAGTGTATATATTTCCATGTTTATACAGATAGCGGTGAAGATTTATGCATGTTTACACAGATAGCGGTGTGGATATTTCCATGTTCATCCAGATGGCTGTGTAGATATATCCATGTTCATACAGATAGCGGTGCAGATATGTCCATGTTCATCCAGATGGCTGTGTTGATATATCCATGTTCATACAGATGGCGGTGAAGATATTTCCATGTTCATACAGATGGCGGTGTAGATATTTCCATGTTCATACAGATAGCGGTGTAGATATTTCCATGTTCATACAGATAGCGGTGTATGTATTTCCATGTTCATACATATAGCGGTGTAGATATTTCCATGTTCATCCTGATGTCTGTGTAGATATATCCATGTTCATTCAGATAGCGGTGTAGGTATTTCCTTGTTCATCCAGATGGTGTGTAGCTATTTCCATGTTCATACAGATAGTGGTGTAGATATTTCCATGTTCATACAGATAGCAGTGTAAATATTTCCATGTTCATACAGATAGCCGTGTAGATATTGCCATGTTCATTCCGATAGCGGTGCTGATACTTCCATGTTTATACAGGTAGCGGTGTACATATTTCCGTGTTTATATAGGTAGCGGTGTAGATATTTCCGTGTTTATATAGGTATCGGTGTAGATATTTCCATGTTCATACAGATAGCGGTGTAGATATTTCCATGTTTATACAGATAGCGGTGTAGATATCTCCTTCTTAATACAGATGGCGGTGTAGATATTTATATGTTCATACAGATGGCGGTGCAGATATTTCCATGTTCATACAGATGGTGGTGTAGATATTTCCATGTTTATAGAGATAGCGGTGTAGTTATTTGCATGTGCAAAGAGATAGCTGTGTTGATATTTCCATGTAAATGCAGATAGCTGTGTAGATATATCCATTTTCATGCAAATAGCGGTGTAGATATTTCCATGTTCAAACAGATAGCGGTGTAGATATTTCCATGTTCATACAGATAGCGTTGTGGATATTTCCATGTTTATACAGATAGCGGTGAAGATGTATGCATGTTTACACAGATAGCTGTGTAGATATTTCCATGTTCATACAGATAGCGGTGTAGATATTTCCATGTTCATACAGATAGCGGTGTAGATATTTCCATGTTCATCCAGATGGCTGTGTAGACATATCCATTTTCATACAGATGGCGTTGAAGATATTTCCATGTTCATACAGATAGCGGTGTAGATATTTCCATGTTCATACAGATAGCGGGTTAGATATTTCCATGTTCATACAGATGGCTGTGTAGATATATCCATGTTCATACAGATGACGGTGAAGATATTTCCATGTTCATACAGATGGCGGTGTAGATATTCCCTGTTCATACACATAGCGGTGTAGATATTTCCATGTTCATACCGATAGCGGTGCTGTTATTTCCATGTTTATACAGGTAGCGGTGTAGATATTTCCATGTTCATACAGATAGCGGTGTAGATATTTCCATGTTTATACAGACAGCAGTGTAGATATTTCCTTGCATATACAGATAGCGGTGTAGATTTCTCCTTCTTAATACAGACGGCGGTGTAGATGATTATATGTTCCTACAGATGGCGGTGCATATATTTCCATGTTCATACAGATGGCGGTGTAGATATTTCCATGTTCATACAGATAGAGGTGTAGATATTTCCATGTTCATACAGATAGCGGTTTAGATATTTCCATGTTCATTCAGATAGAGGTGTAGATATTTCCATGTTCATACAGATAGCGGTGTAGATATTTCCATGTTCATACAGATAGCGGTGTTGATATTTCCATGTTTATACAGGTAACGGTGTAGATATTTCCATGTTTATACAGATAGCGGTGTAGCTATCTCCATCTTAATTCAGATGGCGGTGTAGATATTTATATGTTCATACAGATGGCGGTGCAGATATTCCCATGTTAATACAGATGGTGGTGTAGATATTTCCATGTTCATACAGATAGCGGTGTAGTTTTTTCCATGTGTAAAGAGATAGCTCTGTAGATATTTCCATGTATATGCAGATAGCTGTGTAGATATTTCCATTTTCATGCAGATAGCGGTGTATATATTTCCATGTTCAAACAGATAGCGGTGTAGATATTTCCATGTTTATACAGATAGCGGTGAAGATGTATGCATGTCTACACAGATAGCTGTGTAGATATTTCCATGTTCATCCAGACGGCTGTGTAGACATATCCATGTTCATACAGATGGCGGTGAAGATATTTCCATGTTCATACAGATGGCTGTGTAGATATATCCATGTTCATACAGATGGCGGTGAAGATTTTTCCATGTTCATACAGATGGCGGTGTAGATATTTCCATGTTCATGCAGATAGGGGTGCTGATATTTCCATGTTTATACAGGTAGCAGTGTAGATATTTCCATGTTTATACAGATAGCGGTGTAGATATTTCCATGTTTATACACATAGCGGTGTAGATATTTCCATGTTTATACAGATAGCGGTGTAGATATCTCCATCTTAATACAGATGGCGGTGTAGATATTTAAGTGTTCATACAGATGGCGGTGCAGATATTTCCATGTTCATACAGATGGCGGTGAAGATATTTCCATGTTCATACAGATGGCGGTGTAGATACTTCCATGTTCATACTGATAGCGGTGCTGATATTTCCATGTTTATACAGGTAGCGGTGTAAATATTTCCATGTTTATACAGATAGCGGTGTAGATATGTCCATGTTTATAGAGTTAGCGGCCAAGTTATTTCCAGGTTTATACAGATAGCGGTGAAGATATCTCCATCTTAATACAGATGGCGGTGTAGATATTTATATGTGCATAAAGATGGCGGTGCTGATATTTCCATGTATATACAGGTAGTCGTGTAGATATTTCCATGCTTATACAGATAGCGGTGTAGATTTTTCCAAGTTTATACAGATAGCGGTGTAGATATCTCCATCTTAATACAGATGGTGTTGTAGAAAGTTATATGTTCATACAGATGGCGGTGCAGATATTTCCATGATTATAGAGATAGCAGTGTAGTTATTTCCATGTGTAAAGAGATAGCTTTGTACATATTTCCATGTATATGCAGATAGCTGTGTAGATATTTCCATTTTCATGCAGATAGCGGTGAAGATGTATGCATGTTTACACAGATAGCGGTGTAGATATTTCCATGTACATGCAGATAGCGGTGTAGATATTTCCATGTTCATCCAGATGGCTGTGTAGATGTATCCATGTTCATACAGATGGCGTTGAAAATATTTCCATGTTCATACACATAGCGGTGTATATATTTCCATGTTCATACAGATGGCGGTGTAGATATTTCCATGTTCATAAAGATAGCGGTGTAGATATTTCCATGTTTATACAGATAGCGGTGTAGATATCACCTTCTTTATACAGATGGCGGTGGAGATATTTATATGTTAATACAGATGGCGGTGCAGATATTTCCATGTTCATACAGATGGCGGTGTAGATATTTCCATGTTTATAGAGATAGCGGTGTAGATATTTCCATGTGTAAGGAGATAGCTGTGTAGATATTTCCATGTATATGCAGATATCTGTGTTGATATTTCCATTTTCATGCAGATAGCGGTGTAGATATTTCCATGTTCAAATAGATAGCAGAGTAGATATTGCCATGTTCATACAGATAGCGGTGTAGATATTTCCATGTTTATACAGATAGCGGTGAAGATGTATGCATGTTTACACAGATAGCGGTGTAGATATTTCCATGTTCATACAGATAGCGGTGTAGATATTCCCATGTTCATCCAGATGGCTGTGTAGACATATCCATTTTCATACAGATGGCGTTGAAGATATTTCCATGTTCATACAGATAGCGGTGTAGAAATTTCCATGTTCATACAGATAGCGGGTTAGATATTTCCATGTTCATACAGATGGCTGTGTAGATATATCCATGTTCATACAGATGGCGGTGAAGATATTTCCATGTTCATACAGATGGCGGTGTAGACATTCCCTGTTCCTACACATAGCGGTGTAGATATTTCCATGTTCATACCGATAGCGGTGCTGTTATTTCCATGTTTATACAGGTAGCGGTGTAGATATTTCCATGTTCATACAGATAACGGTGTAGATATTTCCATGTTTACACAGACAGCAGTGTAGATATTTCCTTGTATATACAGATAGCGGAGTCGGTTTCTCCTTCTTAATACAGACGGTGGTGTAGATGTTTATATGTTCCTACAGATGGCGGTGCAGATATTTCCATGTTCATACAGATGGCGGTGTAGATATTTCCATGTTCATACAGATAGAGGTGTAGATATTTCCATGTTCATACAGATAGCGGTTTAGATTTTTCCATGTTCATACAGATAGCGGTGTAGATATTTCCATGTTCAAAGAGATAGCGGTGTAGATATTTCCATGTTCATACAGATAGCTGTGCTGATATTTCCATATTTAAACAGGTAGCGGTGTAGATATTTCCATGTTTATACAGACAGTGGTGTAGATATTTCCATGTTTATACAGATAGCGGTGTAGATATTTCCAAGTTTATACAGATAGATGTGTAGATATCTCCATCTTAATACAGATGTTGGTGTAGATATTTATATGTTCATACAGATGGCGGTGCAGATATTTCCGTGTTCATATAGATGGCCGTGTAGATATTTCCATGTTTATAGAGATAGCGGTGTAGTTATTTCCATGTGTAAAGAGATAGCTTTGTAGATATTTCCATGTGTATACAGATAGCTGTGTAGATATTTCCATTTTCATGCGGATAACGGTGTAGATATTTCCATGTTCAAACAGATAGCGGTGTAGATATTTCCATGTTCATACAGACAGCGGTGTAGATATTTCCATGTTTATACAGATAGCGGTGAAGATGTATGCATGTTTACAAGGATAGCAGTGTAGATATTTCCATGTTCATACAGATAGCGGTGTAGATATTTCCATGTTCATCCAGATGGCTGTGTAGATATATCCATGTTCATACAGACGGCAGTGAAGATATTTCCATGTTCACACAGATGGCGGTGTAGATATTTCCATGTTCCTACACATAGCGGTGTAGATATTTCCATGTTCATACCGATAGCGGTGCTGTTATTTCCATGTTTATACAGGTAGCGGTGTAGATATTTCCATGTTCATACAGATAGCGGTGTAGATATTTCCATGTTTATACAGACAGCAGTGTAGATATTTCCTTGTTTATACAGATAGCGGTGTAGATATCTCCTTCTTAATACAGACGGCTGTGTAGATGTTTATATGTTCATACAGAAGGCGGTGCAGATATTTCCATGTTCATACAGATGGCGGTGTAGATATTTCCATGTTTATAGAGATAGCGGTGTAGATATCTCCTTCTTAATACAGATGGCGGTGTACATGTTTATATGTTCATACAGATGGCGGTGCAGATATTTCCATGTTCATACAGATAGCTGTGTAGATATTTCCATGTATATGCAGATAGCTGTGTAGATATTTCCATTTTCATGCAGATAGCGGTGTAGATATTTCCATGTTCAAACAAATAGCGGTGTAGATATTTCCATGTTCATACAGATAGCGATGTAGATATTTCCATGTTCATACAGATAGAGGTGTAGATATTTCCATGTTCATACAGATAGCGGTGTAGATATTTCCATGTTCATATAGATAGAGGTGTAGATATTTCCATGTACATACAGATAGCGGTGTAGATATTTCCATGTTCATACAGATAGCGGTGCTGATATTTCCATGTTTATACAGGTAGCGGTGTAGATATTTCCATGTTTGTACAGATAGCGGTGTAGATATCTCCATATTAATACAGATGGCGGTTTAGATATTTATATGTTCATACAGATGGAGGTGCAGATATTCCCATGTTAATACAGATGGCGGTGTAGATATTTCCATGTTCAAACAGATAGCGGTGTAGATATTTCCACGTTTATACAGATAGCGGTGAAGATGTATGCATGTCTACACAGATAGCAGTGTAGATATTTCCATGTTCATCCAGATGGCTGTGTAGTTATATCCATGTTCATACAGATAGCGGTGTAGATATTTCCATGTTCATACAGATAGCGGTGTAGATATTTCCATGTTCATACAGATGGCTGTGTAGATATATCCATGTTCATACAGATAGCGGTGTAGATATTTCCATGTTCATACAGATAGTGGTGTAGATATTTCCATGTTCATACAGATAGTGGTGTAGATATTTCCATGTTCATTCAGATAGCGTTGTAGATATTTCCATGTTCAAAGAGATAGCGGTGTAGATATTTCCATGTTCATACAGATAGCTGTGCTGATATTTCCATGTTTATACAGGTAGCGGTGTAGATATTTCCATGTTTATACAGATAGTGGTGTAGATATTTCCATGTTTATACAGATAGCGGTGTAGATATTTCCAAGTTTATACAGATAGATGTGTAGATATCTCCATCTTAATACAGATGGCGGTGTAGATATTTATATGTTCATACAGATGGCGGTGCAGATATTTCCATGTTCATATAGATGGCGGTGTAGATATTTCCATGTTTATAGAGATAGCGGTGTAGTTATTTCCATGTGTAAAGAGATAGCTTTGTAGATATTTCCATGTGTATGCAGATAGCTGTGTAGATATTTCCATTTTCATGCGGATAGCGGTGTAGATATTTCCATGTTCATACAGATAGTGGTGTAGATATTTCCATGTTCATAAAGATAGTGGTGTAGCTATTTCCATGTTCATACAGATAGCGGTGTAGATATTTCCATGTTCAAAGAGATAGCGGTGTAGATATTTCCAAGTTCATACAGATAGCTGTGCTGATATTTCCATATTTAAACAGGTAGCAGTGTAGATATTTCCATGTTTATACAGACAGTGGTGTAGATATTTCCATGTTTATACAGATAGCGGTGTAGATATTTCCAAGTTTATACAGATAGATGTGTAGATATCTCCATCTTAATACAGATGGTGGTGTAGATATTTATATGTTCATACAGATGGCGGTGCAGATATTTCCGTGTTCATATAGATGGCCGTGTAGATATTTCCATGTTTATAGAGATAGCGGTGTAGTTATTTCCATGTGTAAAGAGATAGCTTTGTAGATATTTCCATGTGTATGCAGATAGCTGTGTAGATATTTTCATTTTCATGCGGATAGCGGTGTAGATATTTCCATGTTCAAACAGATAGCGGTGTAGATATTTCCATGTTCATACAGATAGCGGTGTAGATATTTCCATGTTTATACAGATAGCGGTGAAGATGTATGCATGTTTACAAGGATAGCAGTGTAGATATTTCCATGTTCATACAGATAGCGGTGTAGATATTTCCATGTTCATCCAGATGGCTGTGTAGATATATCCATGTTCATACAGATGGCAGTGAAGATATTTCCATGTTCACACAGATGGCGGTGTAGATATTTCCATGTTCCTACACATAGCGGTGTAGATATTTCCATGTTCATACCGATAGCGGTGCTGTTATTTCCATGTTTATACAGGTAGTGGTGTAGATATTTCCATGTTCATATAGATAGCGGTGTAGATATTTCCATGTTTATACAGACAGCATTGTAGATATTTCCTTGTTTATACAGATAGCGGTGTAGATATCTCCTTCTTAATACAGACGGCAGTGTAGATGTTTATATGTTCGTACAGATGGCGGTGCAGATATTTCCATGTTCATACAGATGGCGGTGTAGATATTTCCATGTTTATAGAGATAGCGGTGCAGATATCTCCTTCTTAATACAGATGGCGGTGTAGATGTTTATATGTTCATACAGATGGCGGTGCAGATATTTCCATGTTCATACAGATATCTGTGTAGATATTTCCATGTATATGCAGATTGCTGTGTAGATATTTCCATTTTCATGCAGATAGCGGTGTAGATATTTCCATGTTCAAACAAATAGCAGTGTAGGTATTTCCATGTTCATACAGATAGCGATGTAGATATTTCCATGTTCATACAGATAGAGGTGTAGATATTTCCATGTTCATACAGATAGCGGTGTAGGTATTTCCATGTTCATACAGATAGAGGTGTAGATATTTCCATGTTCATACAGATAGCGGTGTAGATATTTCCATGTTCATACAGATAGCGGTGCTGATATTTCCATGTTTATACAGGTAGCGGTGTAGATATTTCCATGTTTGTACAGATAGCGGTGTAGATATCTCCATATTAATACAGATGGCGGTTTAGATATTTATATGTTCATACAGATGGCGGTGCAGATATTCCCATGTTAATACAGATGGCGGTGTAGATATTTCCATGTTCAAACAGATAGCGGTGTAGATATTTCCACGTTTATACAGATAGCGGTGAAGATGTATGCATGTCTACACAGATAGCAGTGTAGATATTTCCATGTTCATCCAGATGGCTGTGTAGATATATCCATGTTCATACAGATAGCGGTGTAGATATTTCCATGTTCATACAGATAGCGGTGTAGATATTTCCATGTTCATACAGATGGCTTTGTAGATATATCCATGTTCATACAGATAGCGGTGTAGATATTTCCATGTTCATACAGATAGTGGTGTAGATATTTCCATGTTCATACAGATAGTGGTGTAGATATTTCCATGTTCATACAGATAGCGTTGTAGATATTTCCATGTTCAAAGAGATAGCGGTGTAGAATATTTCCATGTTCATACAGATAACTGTGCTGATATTTCCATGTTTATACAGGTAGCGGTGTAGATATTTCCATGTTTATACAGATAGTGGTGTAGATATTTCCATGTTCATACAGATAACTGTGCTGATATTTCCATGTTTATACAGGTAGCGGTGTAGATATTTCCATGTTTATACAGGTAGCGGTGTAGATATTTCCAAGTTTATACAGATAGATGTGTAGATATCTCCATCTTAATACAGATGGCGGTGTAGATATTTATATGTTCATACAGATGGCGGTGCAGATATTTCCATGTTCATATAGATGGCGGTGTAGATATTTCCATGTTTATAGAGATAGCGGTGTAGTTATTTCCATGTGTAAAGAGATAGCTTTGTAGATATTTCCATGTGTATGCAGATAGCTGTGTAGATATTTCCATTTTCATGCGGATAGCGGTGTAGATATTTCCATGTTCAAACAGATAGCGGTGTAGATATTTCCATGTTCATACAGATAGCGGTGTAGATATTTCCATGTTTATACTGATAGCGGTGAAGGTGTATGCATGTTTACAAGGATAGCAGTGTAGATATTTCCATGTTCATACAGATAGCGGTGTAGATATTTCCATGTTCATCCATATGGCTGTGTAGATATATCCATTTTCATACAAATGGCAGTGAACATATTTCCATGTTCATACAGATAGCGGTGTAGATATTTCCATGTTCATACAGATAGTGGTGTAGATATTTCCGTGTTCATACCGATAGCGGTGCTGATATTTCCATGTTTATACATGTAGCGGTGTAGATATTTCCATGTTTATACAGATAGCGGTGTAGATATTTCCATGTTTATACAGATAGCAGTGTAGATATTTCCATGTTTATACAGATAGTGGTGTAGATATCTCCTTCTTAATACAGATGGCGGTGTAGATATTTATATGTTCATACAGATGGCGGTGCGGATATTTCCATGTTCATACAGATGGCGGTGTAGATATTTCCATGTTCATACAGATAGCGGTGTAGTTATTTCCATGTGTAAAGAGATAGCTGTGTAGATATTTCCATGTATATGCAGATAGCTGTTTAGATATTTCCATTTTCATGCAAATAGCGGTGTATATATTTCCCTGTTCAAACAGATAGCGGTGTAGATATTTCCATGTTCATACAGATAGAGGTGTAGATATTTCCATGTTCATACAGATATTGGTGTAGATATTTCCATGTTCATACAGATAGCGGTGTAGCTATTTCCATGTTCATACAGATAGCGGTGTAGTTATTTCCATGTTCATAGAGATAGCGGTGTAGATATTTCCATGTTCATACAGATAGCGGTGCTGATATTTCCATGTTTATACAGGTAGCGGTGTAGATATTTCCATGTTTATACAGATACAGATGTAGATATTTCCATGTTTATTCAGATAGCGGTGTAGATATTTCCAAGTTTATACAGATAGTGGTGTAGATATCTCCGTCTTAATACAGATGGCGGTGTAGATATTTATATGTTCATACAGATGGCAGTGCAGATATTTCCATGTTCATATAGATGGCGGTGTAGGTATTTCCATGTTTATAGAGATAGCGGTGTAGTTATTTCCATGTGTAAAGCGATAGCTTTGCAGATATTTCCATGTGTATGCAGATAGCTGTGTAGATATTTCCATTTTCATGCAGATAGCGGTGTAGATATTTCCATGTTCAAACAGATAGCGGTGTAGATATTTCCATGTTCATACAGATAGCGGTGTAGATATTTCCATGTTTATACAGATAGCGGTGAAGATGTATGCATGTTTACAAGGATAGCAGTGTAGATGTTTCCATGTTCTTGCAGATAGCGGTGTAGATATTTCCATGTTAATCCAGATGGCATTGTAGATATATCCATGTTCATACAGATGGCAGTGAAGATATTTCCATGTTCATACAGATAGCGGTGTAGATATTTCCATGTTCATACAGATAGCGGTTTAGATATTTCCGTGTTCATACCGATAGCGGTGCTGATATTTCCATGTTTATACAGGTAGCGATGTAGATATTTCCATGTTTGTACAGATAGCGGTGTAGATATTTCCATGTTTATACAGATAGCAGTGTAGATATTTCCATGTTTATACAGATATCGGTGTAGATATCTCCTTAATACAGATGGTGGTGTAGATATTTATATGTTCATACAGATGGCGGTGCAGATATTTCCATGTTCATACAGATGGCGGTGTAGATTTTTCCATGTTCATACAGATAGCGGTGTAGTTATTTCCATGTGTAAAGAGATAGCTGTGTAGATCTTCCCATGTATATTCAGATAGCTGTGTAGATATTTCCATTTTCATGCAGATAGCGGTTTATATATTTCCCTGTTCAAACAGATAGCGGTGTAGATATTTCCATGTTCATACAGATATTGGTGTAGATATTTCCATGTTCATACAGATAGCGGTGTAGCTATTTCCATGTTCATACAGATAGCGGTGTGCATATTTCCATGTTCACAGAGATAGCAGTGTAGATATTTCCAAGTTCTTACAGATAGCGGTGCTGATATTTCCATGTTTATACTGGTAGCGGTGTAGATATTTCCATGTTTATACAGATAGCGGTGAAGATGTATGCATGTTTACACATATAGCGTTGTACATATTTTCATGTTCATCCAGATGGCTGTGTAGATATTTCCATGTTCATACAGATAGCGGTGTAGATATTTCCATGTTCATCCAGATGGCTGTGTAGATATATCCATGTTCATACAGATGGCAGTGAAGATATTTCCATGTTCATACAGATAGAGGTGTAGATATATCCATGTTCATACAGATGGCAGTGAAGATATTTCCATGTTCATACAGATAGCGGTGTGCATATTTCCATGTTCACAGAGATAGCAGTGTAGATATTTCCAAGTTCTTACAGATAGCGGTGCTGATATTTCCATGTTTATACTGGTAGCGGTGTAGATATTTCCATGTTTATACAGGTAGCGGTGTAGGTATTTCCATGTTTATACAGATAGCGGTGTAGATATTTCCATGTTTATACAGATAGCAGTGTAGATATTTCCATGTTTATACAGATAGCGGTGTAGATATCTCTTTCTTAATACAGATGGCAGTGTAGATATTTATATGTTCATAGAGATGGCGGTGCAGATATTTCCATGTTCATACAGATGGCGGTGTAGATATTTCCATGTTCATACAGATAGCGGTGTAGTTATTTCCATGTGTAAAGAGATAGCTGTATAGATATTTCCATGTATATGCAGATAGCTGTGCAGACATTTCCATTTTCATGCAGATAACGGAGTATATATTTCCCTGTTCAAACAGATAGCGGTGTAGATATTTCCATGTTCATACAGATAGTGGTGTAGATATTTCCATGTTCATACAGATAGCGGTGTAGATATTTCCATGTTCATCCAGATGGCTGTGTAGATATATCCATGTTCATACAGATAGCGGTATAGATATTTCCATGTTTGTATAGATAGTGGTGTAGATATTTCCATGTTCATACAGATAGCGGTGTAGCTATTTCCATGTTCATACAGATAGCGGTGTAGATATTTCCATGTTTATACAGATAGCGGTGAAGATGTATGCATGTTTACAAGGATAGCAGTGTAGATGTTTCCATGTTCATGCAGATAGCGGTGTAGATATTTCCATGTTCATACAGATAGCGGTGTATGTATTTCCATGTTCATACAGACAGCGGTGTAGATATTTCCATGTTCATCCAGATGGCTGTGTAGATATATCCATGTTCATACAGATAGCGGTGCAGATATTTCCATGTTCATCCAGATGGCTGTGTAGCTATTTCCATGTTCATACAGATAGTGGTGTAGATATTTCCATGTTCATACAGATAGCGGTGTAGGTATTTCCATGTTCATACAGAGAGCCGTGTAGATATTGCCATGTTCATACCGATAGCGCTGCTGATACTTCCATGTTTATACAGGTAGCGGTGTACATATTTCCGTGTTTATACAGGTAGCGGTGTAGGTATTTCCATGTTCATACAGATAGCGGTGTAGATATTTCCATGTTTATACAGATAGCGGTGTAGATATCTCCTTCTTAATACAGATGGCGGTGTAGGTATTTATATGTTCACACAGATGGCAGTGCAGATATTTCCATGTTCATACAGATGGTGGTGTAGATATTTCCATTTTCATGCAGATAGCGGTGTAGATATTTCCATGTTCAAACAGATAGCGGTGTAGATATTTCCATGTTCATACAGATAGCGGTGTGGATATTTCCATGTTTTTACAGATAGCGGTGAAGATGTATGCATGTTTACACAGATAGCGGTGTAGATATTTTCATGTTCATACAGATAGCGGTGTAGATATTTCCATGTTCATCCAGACGGCTGTGTAGACATATCCATGTTCATACAGATGGTGGTGAAGATATTTCCATGTTCATACAGATGGCTGTGTAGATATATCCATGTTCATACAGATGGCGGTGAAGATTTTTCCATGTTCATACAGATGGCGGTGTAGATATTTCCATGTTCATACAGATAGCGGGGCTGATATTTCCATGTTTATACAGGTAGCAGTGTAGATATTTCCATGTTTATACAGATAGCGGTGTAGATATTTCCATGTTTATACACATAGCGGTGTAGATATTTCCATGTTTATGCAGATAGCGGTGTAGATATCTCCATCTTAATACAGATGGCGGTGTAGATATTTATATGTTCATACAGATGGCGGTGCAGATATTTCCATGTTCATACTGATGGCGTTGTAGATACTTCCTTGTTCATACTGATAGCGGTGCTGATATTTCCATGTTTATACAGGTAGCGGTGTAGATATTTCCATGTTTATACAGATAGCGGTGTAGATATTTCCATGTTTATACACATAGCGGTGTAGATATTTCCATGTTTATACAGATAGCGGTGAAGATGTATGCATGTTTACACAGATAGTGGTGAAGATATTTCCATGTTCATACAGATTGCGGTGTAGATATTTCCATGTTCATTCAGATGGCTGTGTAGTTATATCCATGTTCATACAGATGGCGGTGAAGATATTTCCATGATCATACAGATAGCGGTGTAGATATTTCCATGTTCATACAGATAGCGGTGTAGACATTTCCATGTTCATACAGATTGCGGTGTAGCTATTTCCATGTTCATACAGATAGCGGTGTAGATATTTCCATGTTCATCCAGATTGCTGTGTAGATATTTCCATGTTCATACAGATAGTGGTGCTGATATTTCCATGTTTATACAGGTAGCGGTGTAGATATTCCCATGTTTATACAGATAGCGGTGAAGATATTTCCATGTTTATAAAGGTAGAGGTGAATATGTATGCATGTTTACACAGTTAGCGGTGCAGATATTTCCATGTTCATACAGATGGCGGTGTAGATATTTCCATGTTCATCCAGATGGCTGTGTAGATATATCCATGTTCATTCAGATGGCGGTGAAGATATTTCCATGTTCATACAGATAGCGGTGTAGATATTTCCATGTTCATACAGATAGCGGTGTAGATATTTCCATGTTCATAGAGACAGCGGTGTAGATATTTCCATGTTCATACAGATAGCGGTGTAGACATTTCCATGTTCATACAGATAGCAGTGTAGCTATTTCCATGTTCATACAGATAGCGGTGTAGATATTTCCATGTTCATAGAGATAGCGGTGTAGATATTTCCATGTTCATACAGATAGCGGTGCTGATATTTCCATGTTTATACAGGTAGCGGTGTAGATATTTCCATGTTTATACAGATAGCGGTGTAGATATTTGCATGTTTATACAGACAGCGGTGTAGATATTTTCATGTTTATACAGATAGCGGTGTAGATAACTCCATCTTAATACAGATGGCGGTGTAGATATTTATATGTTCATACAGATGGCGGTGCAGATATTTCCATGTTCATACAGATGGCGGTGTAGATATTTCCATGTTTATAGAGACTGCGGTGTAGATATTTCCATGTGTAAAGAAATAGCTTTGTAAATATTTCCATGTATATGCAGATAGCTGTGTAGATATTTCCATTTTCATGCAGATAGCGGTGTAGATATTTCCATGTTCATACAGATAGTTGTGTAGATATTTCCATGTTCATACAGATAGCGGTGTATGTATTTCCATGTTCATACAGATAGCGGTGTAGATATTTCCATGTTCATCCAGATGGCTGTGTAGATATTTCCATGTTCATACAGATAGCGGTGCGGATATTTCCATGTTTATACAGGTAACGGTGTAGATATTTCCATGTTTATACAGATAGCGGTGTAGATATTTCCATTTTTATACAGATAGCGGTGTAGATATCTCCATGTTTATACAGATAGCGGTGTAGATATCTCCATCTTAATACAGATGGCGTTGTAGATATTTATATGTTCATACAGATGGCGGTGAAGATATCTCCATGTTCATACAGATGGCGGTGTAGATATTTCCATGTTAATAGAGATAGCGGTGTAGATATTTCCATGTGTAAAGAAATAGCTTTGTAGATATTTCCATGTATATGCAGATAGCTGTGTAGATATTTCCATTTTCATGCAGATAGCGGAGTAGGTATTTCCATGTTCAAACAGATAGCGGTGTAAATATTTCCATGTTCATACAGATAGCGGTGTAGATATTTCCATGTTTATACAGATAGCGGTGAAGATGTATGCATGTTTACACAGATAGTGGTGTAGATATTTCCATGTTCATACAGATAGCGGTGTAGATATTTCCATGTCCGTTCAGATGGCTATGTAGATATATCCATGTTCATACAGATGGCGGTGAAGATATTTCCATGTTCATACAGATAGCGGTGTAGATATTTCCATGTTCATACAGGTAGCGGTGTAGATATTTCCATGTTTATACAGATAGCGGTGTAGATATCTCCATCTTAATACAGATGGTGGTGTAGATATTTATATCGTCATACAGATGGCCGTGCAGATATTCCCATGGTAATACAGATGGCGGTGTAGATATTTCCATGTTCATACAGATAGCGGTGTAGTTTTTTCCATGTGTAAAGAGATAGCTGTGCAGATATTTCCATGTATATGCAGATAGCTGTATAGATATTTCCATTTTCATGCAGATAGCGGTGTATATATTTCCATGTTCAAACAGATAGCGGTGTAGATATTTCCATGTTTATACAGATAGCGGTGAAGATGTATGCATGTCTACACAGATAGCAGTGTAGATATTTCCATGTTCATCCAGATGGCTGTGTAGATATATCCATGTTCATACAGATAGCGGTGTAGATATTTCCATGTTCATACAGATAGCCGTGTAGATATTTCCATGTTCATCCAGATGGCTGTGTAGATATATCCATGTTCATACAGATAGCGGTGTAGATATTTCCATGTTCATACAGATAGTGGTGTAGTTATTTCCATGTTCATAAAGATGTTGGTGTAGCTATTTCCATGTTCATACAGATAGCGGTGTAGATATTTCCATGTTCAAAGAGAAAGCGGTGTAGATATTTCCATGTTCATACAGATAGCTGTGCTGATATTTCCATATTTAAACAGGTAGCGGTGTAGATATTTCCATGTTTATACTGACAGTGGTGTAGATATTTCCATGTTTATACAGACAGCAGTGTAGATATCTCCTTCTTAGTACAGATGGCGGTGTAGATGTTTATATGTTCATACTGATGGCGGTGCAGATATTTCCATGTTCATACAGATAGCTGTGTAGATATTTCCATGTATATGCAGAAAGCTGTGTAGATATTTCCATTTTCATGCAGATAGCGGTGTAGATATTTCCATGTTCAAACAAATAGCGGTGTAGATATTTCCATGTTCATACAGATAGCGATGTAGATATTTCCATGTTCATACAGATAGAGGTGTAGATATTTCCATGTTCATACAGATAGAGGTGTAGATATTTCCATGTTCATACAGATAGCGGTGTAGATAATTCCATGTTCATACAGATAGAGGTGTAGATATTTCCATGTTCATACAGATAGCGGTGTAGATATTATCATGTTCATACAGATAGCGGTGCTGATATTTCCATGTTCATACAGTTAGCGGTGTAGATATTTCCATGTTCATACAGATGGCGGTGCAGATATTCCCATGTTAATACAGATGGCGGTGTAGATATTTCCATGTTCAAACAGATAGCGGTGTAGATATTTCAACGTTTATACAGATAGCGGTGAAGATGTATGCATGTCTACACAGATAGCAGTGTAGATATTTCCATGTTCATCCAGATGGCTGTGTAGATATATCCATGTTCATACAGATAGCGGTGTAGATATTTCCATGTTCATACAGATAGCGGTGTAGATATTTCCATGTTCATACAGATGGCTGTGTAGATATATCCATGTTCATACAGATAGCGGTATAGATATTTCCATGTTCATACAGATAGCGGTGTAGATATTTCCATGTTCATACAGATAGTGGTGTAGATATTTCCATGTTCATACAGATAGCGTTGTAGATATTTCCATGTTCAAAGAGATAGCGGTGTAGATATTTCCATGTTCATACAGATAGCTGTGCTGATATTTCCATGTTTATACAGGTAGCGGTGTAGATATTTCCATGTTTATACAGATAGTGGTGTAGATATTTCCATGTTTATACAGATAGCGGTGTAGATATTTCCAAGTTTATACAGATAGATGTGTAGATATCTCCATCTTAATACAGATGGCGGTGTAGATATTTATATGTTCATACAGAAGCGGTGCAGATATTTCCATGTTCATATAGATGGCGGTGTAGATATTTCCATGTTTATAGAGATAGCGGTGTAGTTATTTCCATGTGTAAAGAGATAGCTTTGTAGATATTTCCGTGTGTATGCAGATAGCTGTGTAGATATTTCCATTTTCATGCGGATAGCGTTGTAGATATTTCCATGTTCAAACAGATAGCAGTGTAGATATTTCCAAGTTCATACAGATAGCAGTGTAGATATTTCCATGTTCATACAGATGGCTGTGTAGATATATCCATGTTCATACAGATGGCGGTGAAGATATTTCCATGTTCATACAGATAGCGGTGTAGATATTTCCATGTTCGTTCAGATAGCCGTGTAGATATTGCCATGTTCATACCGATAGAGGTGCTGATACTTCCATGTTTATACAGGTAGCGGTGTACATATTTCCGTGTTTATACAGATAGCGGTGTAGATATTTCCATGTTCATACAGATAGCGGTGTAGATATTTCCATGTTTACACAGATAGAGGTGTAGATATCTCCTTCTTAATACAGATGGCGGTGTAGATATTTCCATGTTCATACAGATGGCGGTGTAGATATTTCCATGTTTATAGAGATAGCGGTGTAGTTATTTCCATGTGCAAAGAGATAGCTGTGTAGATATTTCCATTTATATGCAGATAGTTGTGTAGATATTTCCATTTTCATGCAGATAGCGGTGTAGATATTTCCATGTTCAAACAGATAGCTGTGTAGATATTTCCATGTCCATACAGATAGCGGTGTAGATATTTCCAAATTTATACAGATAGCGGTGTAGATATCTCCATCTTAATACAGATGGCGGTGTAGATATTTATATGTTCATTCAGATGTCGGTGCAGATATTTCCATGTTCATACAGATGGCGGTGTAGATATTTCCATGTTCTTACAGATAGCGGTGTAGTTATTTCCATGTGTAAAGAGATAGCTGTGTAGATATTCCCATGTATATGCACATAGCTGTGTAGATATTTCCATTTTCAAGCAGATAGCGGTGTATATACTTCCCTGTTCAAACAGATAGCGGTGTAGATATTTCCATGTTCAAACAGATAGTGGTGTAGATATTTCCATGTTCATACAGATAGCGCTGTAGCTATTTCCATGTTCATACAGATAGCGGTGTGGATATTTCCATGTTCATAGAGATAGCGGTGTAGATATTTCCATGTTTATACAGGTAGCGGTGTAGATATTTCCATGTTTATACAGATAGCGGTGAAGATGTATGCATGTTTACACAGATAGCGGTTTAGATATTTTCATGTTCATCCAGATGGCTGTGTAGATATTTCCATGTTCATACAGATAGCTGTGTAGATATTTCCATGTTCATCCAGACGGCTGTGTAGATATATCCATGATCATACAGATGGCGGTGAAGATATTTCCATGTTCATACAGATAGCAGTGTAGATATTTCCATGTTCATACAGATAGCGGTGTAGATATTTCCATGTTCATACAGATAGCGGTGTAGCTATTTCCATGTTCATACAGATAGCGGTGTAGATATTTCCATGTTCATACAGATGGCGGTGCAGATATATCCATGTTCATACAGATGGCGGTGAAGATATTTCCATGTTCATACAGATGGCGGTGTAGAAACTTCCATGTTCATACTGATAGCGGTGCTGATATTTCCATGTTTATACAGGTAGCGGTGTAGATATTTCCTTGTTTATACAGATAGCGGTGTAGATATTTCCATGTTTATACACATAGCGGTGTAGATATTTCCATGTTTATACAGATAGCGGTGTAGATATTTCCATGTTCATACAGATGGCTGTGTAGATATATCCATGTTCATACAGATAGCGGTATAGATATTTCCATGTTCATACAGATAGCGGTGTAGATATTTCCATGTTCATACAGATAGTGGTGTAGATATTTCCATGTTCATACAGATAGCGTTGTAGATATTTCCATGTTCAAAGAGATAGCGGTGTAGATATTTCCATGTTAATACAGATAGCTGTGCTGATATTTCCATGTTTATACAGGTAGCGGTGTAGATATTTCCATGTTTATACAGATAGTGGTGTAGATATTTCCATGTTTATACAGATAGCGGTGTAGATATTTCCAAGTTTATACAGATAGATGTGTAGATTTCTCCATCTTAATACAGATGGCGGTGTAGATATTTATATGTTCATACAGATGGCGGTGCAGATATTTCCATGTTCATATAGATGGCGGTGTAGATATTTCCATGTTTATAGAGATAGCGCTGTAGTTATTTCCATGTGTAAAGAGATAGCTTTGTAGATATTTCCATGTGTATGCAGATAGCTGTGTAGATATTTCCATTTTCATGCGGATAGCGGTGTAGACATTTCCATGTTCAAACAGATAGCGTTGTAGATATTTCCATGTTCATACAGATAGCGGTGTAGATATTTCCATGTTTATACAGATAGCGGTGAAGATGTATGCATGTTTACAAGGATAGCAGTGTAGATATTTCCAAGTTCATACAGATAGCGGTGTAGATATTTCCATGTTCATACAGATGGCTGTGTAGATATATCCATGTTCATACAGATGGCTGTGAAGATATTTACATGTTCATACAGATAGCGGTGTAGATATTTCCATGTTCGTACAGATACCCGTGTAGATATTGCCATGTTCATACCGATAGAGGTGCTGATACTTCCATGTTTATACAGGTAGCGGTGTACATATTTCCGTGTTTATACAGATAGCGGTGTAGATATTTCCATGTTCATACAGATAGCGGTGTAGATATTTCCATGTTTATACAGATAGCGGTGTAGATATCTCCTTCTTAATACAGATGGCGGTGTAGATATTTCCATGTTCATACAGATGGCGGTGTAGATATTTCCATGTTTATAGAGATAGCGGTGTAGTTATTTCCATGTGCAAAGAGATAGCTGTGTAGATATTTCCATTTATATGCAGATAGTTGTGTAGATATTTCCATTTTCATGCAGATAGCGGTGTAGATATTTCCATGTTCAAACAGATAGCGGTGTAGATATTTCAATGTCCATACAGATAGCGGTGTAGATATTTCCAAGTTTATACAGATAGCGGTGTAGATATCTCCATCTTAATACAGATGGCGGTGTAGATATATATATGTTCATTCAGATGGCGGTGCGGATATTTCCATGTTCATACAGATGGCGGTGTAGATATTTCCATGTTCTTACAGATAGCGGTGTAGTTATTTCCATGTGTAAAGAGATAGCTGTGTAGATATTCCCATGTATATGCTCATAGCTGTGTAGATATTTCCATTTCCAAGCAGATAGCGGTGTATATACTTCCCTGTTCAAACAGATAGCGGTGTAGATATTTCCATGTTCATACAGATAGTGGTGTAGATATTTCCATGTTCATACAGATAGCAGTGTAGCTATTTCCATGTTCATACAGATAGCGGTGTGGATATTTCCATGTTCATAGAGATAGCGGTGTAGATATTTCCATGTTTATACAGGTAGCGGTGTAGATATTTCCATGTTTATACAGATAGCGGTGAAGATGTATGCATGTTTACACAGATAGCGGTTTAGATATTTTCATGTTCATCCAGATGGCTGTGTAGATATTTCCATGTTCATACAGATAGCTGTGTAGATATTTCCATGTTCATCCAGATGGCTGTGTAGATATATCCATGTTCATACAGATGGCGGTGAAGATATTTCCATGTTCATACAGATAGCGGTGTAGATATTTCCATGTTCATACAGATAGCGGTGTAGATATTTCCATGTTCATACAGATAGCAGTGTAGCTATTTCCGTGTTCATACAGATAGCGGTGTAGATATTTCCATGTTCATACAGATGGCGGTGCAGATATATCCATGTTCATACAGATGGCGGTGAAGATATTTCCATGTTCATACAGATGGCGGTGTAGAAACTTCCATGTTCAAACTGATAGCGGTGCTGATATTTCCATGTTTATACAGGTAGCGGTGTAGATATTTCCTTGTTTATACAGATAGCGGTGTAGATATTTCCATGTTTATACACATAGCGGTGTAGATATTTCCATGTTTATACAGATAGCGGTGTAGATATTTCCATGTTTATGTAGATAGTTGTGTAGATATCTCCATCTTAATACAGATGGCGGTGTAGATATTAAATGTTCATTCAGATGGCTGTGTAGACATATCCATGTTCATACAGATGGCGGTGAAGATATTTCCATGTTCATACAGATAGCGTTGTAGATATTTCGATGTTCATACAGATAGCGGTGTAGATATTTCCATGTTCATACAGATGGCTGTGTAGATATATCCATGTTCCTACAGATGGCGGTGAAGATATTTCCATGTTCATACAGATGGCGGTGTAGATATTTCCATGTTCATACAGATAGCGGGGCTGATATTTCCATGTTTATACATGTAGCGGTGTAGATATTTCCATGTTTATACAGATAGCGGTGTAGATATTTCCATGTTTATACACATAGCGGTGTAGATATTTCCATGTTCATACAGATAGCGGTGTATGTATTTCCATGTTCATACAGATAGCGGTGTAGATATTTCCATTTTCATGCAGATAGCGGTGTATATATTTCCCTTTCCAAACAGCGGTGTAGATATTTCCATGTTCATAAAGATAGCGGTGTAGATATTTCCATGTTTATACAGATAGCGGTGAAGTTGTATTCATGTTTACACAGATAGCGGTGTAGATATTTCCACGTTCATCCAGATGGCTGTGTAGATATATCCATGTTCATACAGATGGCGGTGAAGGTATTTCCATTTTCATAAACATAGCGGTGTAGATATCTCCATCTTAATACAGACGGCGGTGTAGATATTTATATGTTCATACAGATGGCGGTGCAGATATTTCCATGTTCATACGGATGTCGGTGAAGATATTTCCATGTTCATACAGATAGCGGGGCTGATATTTCCATGTTTATACACGTAGCGGTGTAGATATTTCCATGTTTATACAGATAGCGGTGTAGATATTTCCATGTTTATACACATAGCGGTGTAGATATTTCCATGTTCATACAGATAGAGGTGTATGTATATCCATGTTCATACAGATAGCGGTGTAGATATTTCCATGTTCATCCTGATGGCTGTGTAGATATTTCCATGTTCATACAGATAGCGGTGTAGATATCTCCATCTTAATACAGATGGCGGTGTAGATATTTCCATGTTTATACAGATAGCGGTGTAGATATCTCCATCTTAATTCAGATGGCGGTGTAGATATTTATATGTTCATTCAGATGGCGGTGCAGATATTTCCATGTTCATACAGATGGCGGTGTAGATATTTCCATGTTCATACAGATAGCGGTGTAGTTATTTCCATGTGTAAAGAGATAGCTGTGTAGATATTTCCATGTATATTCAGATAGCTGTGTAGACATTTCCATTTTCATGCAGATAGCGGTGTATATATTTCCCTGTTCAAACAGTTAGCGGTGTAGATATTTCCATGTTCATAAAGATAGCAGTGTATATATTTCCATGTTTATACAGATAGCGGTGAAGATTTATGCATGTTTACACAGATAGCGGTGTGGATATTTCCATGTTCATCCAGATGGCTGTGTAGATATATCCATGTTCATACAGATAGCGGTGCAGATATGTCCATGTTCATCCAGATGGCTGTGTTGATATATCCATGTTCATACAGATGGCGGTGAAGATATTTCCATGTTCATACAGATGGCGGTGTAGATATTTCCATGTTCATACAGATAGCGGTGTAGATATTTCCATGTTCATACAGATAGCGGTGTATGTATTTCCATGTTCATACATATAGCGGTGTAGATATTTCCATGTTCATCCTGATGTCTGTGTAGATATATCCATGTTCATTCAGATAGCGGTGTAGGTATTTCCTTGTTCATCCAGATGGTGTGTAGCTATTTCCATGTTCATACAGATAGTGGTGTAGATATTTCCATGTTCATACAGATAGCAGTGTAAATATTTCCATGTTCATACAGATAGCCGTGTAGATATTGCCATGTTCATTCCGATAGCGGTGCTGATACTTCCATGTTTATACAGGTAGCGGTGTACATATTTCCGTGTTTATATAGGTAGCGGTGTAGATATTTCCGTGTTTATATAGGTATCGGTGTAGATATTTCCATGTTCATACAGATAGCGGTGTAGATATTTCCATGTTTATACAGATAGCGGTGTAGATATCTCCTTCTTAATACAGATGGCGGTGTAGATATTTATATGTTCATACAGATGGCGGTGCAGATATTTCCATGTTCATACAGATGGTGGTGTAGATATTTCCATGTTTATAGAGATAGCGGTGTAGTTATTTGCATGTGCAAAGAGATAGCTGTGTTGATATTTCCATGTAAATGCAGATAGCTGTGTAGATATATCCATTTTCATGCAAATAGCGGTGTAGATATTTCCATGTTCAAACAGATAGCGGTGTAGATATTTCCATGTTCATACAGATAGCGTTGTGGATATTTCCATGTTTATACAGATAGCGGTGAAGATGTATGCATGTTTACACAGATAGCTGTGTAGATATTTCCATGTTCATACAGATAGCGGTGTAGATATTTCCATGTTCATACAGATAGCGGTGTAGATATTTCCATGTTCATCCAGATGGCTGTGTAGACATATCCATTTTCATACAGATGGCGTTGAAGATATTTCCATGTTCATACAGATAGCGGTGTAGATATTTCCATGTTCATACAGATAGCGGGTTAGATATTTCCATGTTCATACAGATGGCTGTGTAGATATATCCATGTTCATACAGATGACGGTGAAGATATTTCCATGTTCATACAGATGGCGGTGTAGATATTCCCTGTTCATACACATAGCGGTGTAGATATTTCCATGTTCATACCGATAGCGGTGCTGTTATTTCCATGTTTATACAGGTAGCGGTGTAGATATTTCCATGTTCATACAGATAGCGGTGTAGATATTTCCATGTTTATACAGACAGCAGTGTAGATATTTCCTTGCATATACAGATAGCGGTGTAGATTTCTCCTTCTTAATACAGACGGCGGTGTAGATGATTATATGTTCCTACAGATGGCGGTGCATATATTTCCATGTTCATACAGATGGCGGTGTAGATATTTCCATGTTCATACAGATAGAGGTGTAGATATTTCCATGTTCATACAGATAGCGGTTTAGATATTTCCATGTTCATTCAGATAGAGGTGTAGATATTTCCATGTTCATACAGATAGCGGTGTAGATATTTCCATGTTCATACAGATAGCGGTGTTGATATTTCCATGTTTATACAGGTAACGGTGTAGATATTTCCATGTTTATACAGATAGCGGTGTAGCTATCTCCATCTTAATTCAGATGGCGGTGTAGATATTTATATGTTCATACAGATGGCGGTGCAGATATTCCCATGTTAATACAGATGGTGGTGTAGATATTTCCATGTTCATACAGATAGCGGTGTAGTTTTTTCCATGTGTAAAGAGATAGCTCTGTAGATATTTCCATGTATATGCAGATAGCTGTGTAGATATTTCCATTTTCATGCAGATAGCGGTGTATATATTTCCATGTTCAAACAGATAGCGGTGTAGATATTTCCATGTTTATACAGATAGCGGTGAAGATGTATGCATGTCTACACAGATAGCTGTGTAGATATTTCCATGTTCATCCAGACGGCTGTGTAGACATATCCATGTTCATACAGATGGCGGTGAAGATATTTCCATGTTCATACAGATGGCTGTGTAGATATATCCATGTTCATACAGATGGCGGTGAAGATTTTTCCATGTTCATACAGATGGCGGTGTAGATATTTCCATGTTCATGCAGATAGGGGTGCTGATATTTCCATGTTTATACAGGTAGCAGTGTAGATATTTCCATGTTTATACAGATAGCGGTGTAGATATTTCCATGTTTATACACATAGCGGTGTAGATATTTCCATGTTTATACAGATAGCGGTGTAGATATCTCCATCTTAATACAGATGGCGGTGTAGATATTTAAGTGTTCATACAGATGGCGGTGCAGATATTTCCATGTTCATACAGATGGCGGTGAAGATATTTCCATGTTCATACAGATGGCGGTGTAGATACTTCCATGTTCATACTGATAGCGGTGCTGATATTTCCATGTTTATACAGGTAGCGGTGTAAATATTTCCATGTTTATACAGATAGCGGTGTAGATATGTCCATGTTTATAGAGTTAGCGGCCAAGTTATTTCCAGGTTTATACAGATAGCGGTGAAGATATCTCCATCTTAATACAGATGGCGGTGTAGATATTTATATGTGCATAAAGATGGCGGTGCTGATATTTCCATGTATATACAGGTAGTCGTGTAGATATTTCCATGCTTATACAGATAGCGGTGTAGATTTTTCCAAGTTTATACAGATAGCGGTGTAGATATCTCCATCTTAATACAGATGGTGTTGTAGAAAGTTATATGTTCATACAGATGGCGGTGCAGATATTTCCATGATTATAGAGATAGCAGTGTAGTTATTTCCATGTGTAAAGAGATAGCTTTGTACATATTTCCATGTATATGCAGATAGCTGTGTAGATATTTCCATTTTCATGCAGATAGCGGTGAAGATGTATGCATGTTTACACAGATAGCGGTGTAGATATTTCCATGTACATGCAGATAGCGGTGTAGATATTTCCATGTTCATCCAGATGGCTGTGTAGATGTATCCATGTTCATACAGATGGCGTTGAAAATATTTCCATGTTCATACACATAGCGGTGTATATATTTCCATGTTCATACAGATGGCGGTGTAGATATTTCCATGTTCATAAAGATAGCGGTGTAGATATTTCCATGTTTATACAGATAGCGGTGTAGATATCACCTTCTTTATACAGATGGCGGTGGAGATATTTATATGTTAATACAGATGGCGGTGCAGATATTTCCATGTTCATACAGATGGCGGTGTAGATATTTCCATGTTTATAGAGATAGCGGTGTAGATATTTCCATGTGTAAGGAGATAGCTGTGTAGATATTTCCATGTATATGCAGATATCTGTGTTGATATTTCCATTTTCATGCAGATAGCGGTGTAGATATTTCCATGTTCAAATAGATAGCAGAGTAGATATTGCCATGTTCATACAGATAGCGGTGTAGATATTTCCATGTTTATACAGATAGCGGTGAAGATGTATGCATGTTTACACAGATAGCGGTGTAGATATTTCCATGTTCATACAGATAGCGGTGTAGATATTCCCATGTTCATCCAGATGGCTGTGTAGACATATCCATTTTCATACAGATGGCGTTGAAGATATTTCCATGTTCATACAGATAGCGGTGTAGAAATTTCCATGTTCATACAGATAGCGGGTTAGATATTTCCATGTTCATACAGATGGCTGTGTAGATATATCCATGTTCATACAGATGGCGGTGAAGATATTTCCATGTTCATACAGATGGCGGTGTAGACATTCCCTGTTCCTACACATAGCGGTGTAGATATTTCCATGTTCATACCGATAGCGGTGCTGTTATTTCCATGTTTATACAGGTAGCGGTGTAGATATTTCCATGTTCATACAGATAACGGTGTAGATATTTCCATGTTTACACAGACAGCAGTGTAGATATTTCCTTGTATATACAGATAGCGGAGTCGGTTTCTCCTTCTTAATACAGACGGTGGTGTAGATGTTTATATGTTCCTACAGATGGCGGTGCAGATATTTCCATGTTCATACAGATGGCGGTGTAGATATTTCCATGTTCATACAGATAGAGGTGTAGATATTTCCATGTTCATACAGATAGCGGTTTAGATTTTTCCATGTTCATACAGATAGCGGTGTAGATATTTCCATGTTCAAAGAGATAGCGGTGTAGATATTTCCATGTTCATACAGATAGCTGTGCTGATATTTCCATATTTAAACAGGTAGCGGTGTAGATATTTCCATGTTTATACAGACAGTGGTGTAGATATTTCCATGTTTATACAGATAGCGGTGTAGATATTTCCAAGTTTATACAGATAGATGTGTAGATATCTCCATCTTAATACAGATGTTGGTGTAGATATTTATATGTTCATACAGATGGCGGTGCAGATATTTCCGTGTTCATATAGATGGCCGTGTAGATATTTCCATGTTTATAGAGATAGCGGTGTAGTTATTTCCATGTGTAAAGAGATAGCTTTGTAGATATTTCCATGTGTATACAGATAGCTGTGTAGATATTTCCATTTTCATGCGGATAACGGTGTAGATATTTCCATGTTCAAACAGATAGCGGTGTAGATATTTCCATGTTCATACAGACAGCGGTGTAGATATTTCCATGTTTATACAGATAGCGGTGAAGATGTATGCATGTTTACAAGGATAGCAGTGTAGATATTTCCATGTTCATACAGATAGCGGTGTAGATATTTCCATGTTCATCCAGATGGCTGTGTAGATATATCCATGTTCATACAGACGGCAGTGAAGATATTTCCATGTTCACACAGATGGCGGTGTAGATATTTCCATGTTCCTACACATAGCGGTGTAGATATTTCCATGTTCATACCGATAGCGGTGCTGTTATTTCCATGTTTATACAGGTAGCGGTGTAGATATTTCCATGTTCATACAGATAGCGGTGTAGATATTTCCATGTTTATACAGACAGCAGTGTAGATATTTCCTTGTTTATACAGATAGCGGTGTAGATATCTCCTTCTTAATACAGACGGCTGTGTAGATGTTTATATGTTCATACAGAAGGCGGTGCAGATATTTCCATGTTCATACAGATGGCGGTGTAGATATTTCCATGTTTATAGAGATAGCGGTGTAGATATCTCCTTCTTAATACAGATGGCGGTGTACATGTTTATATGTTCATACAGATGGCGGTGCAGATATTTCCATGTTCATACAGATAGCTGTGTAGATATTTCCATGTATATGCAGATAGCTGTGTAGATATTTCCATTTTCATGCAGATAGCGGTGTAGATATTTCCATGTTCAAACAAATAGCGGTGTAGATATTTCCATGTTCATACAGATAGCGATGTAGATATTTCCATGTTCATACAGATAGAGGTGTAGATATTTCCATGTTCATACAGATAGCGGTGTAGATATTTCCATGTTCATATAGATAGAGGTGTAGATATTTCCATGTACATACAGATAGCGGTGTAGATATTTCCATGTTCATACAGATAGCGGTGCTGATATTTCCATGTTTATACAGGTAGCGGTGTAGATATTTCCATGTTTGTACAGATAGCGGTGTAGATATCTCCATATTAATACAGATGGCGGTTTAGATATTTATATGTTCATACAGATGGAGGTGCAGATATTCCCATGTTAATACAGATGGCGGTGTAGATATTTCCATGTTCAAACAGATAGCGGTGTAGATATTTCCACGTTTATACAGATAGCGGTGAAGATGTATGCATGTCTACACAGATAGCAGTGTAGATATTTCCATGTTCATCCAGATGGCTGTGTAGTTATATCCATGTTCATACAGATAGCGGTGTAGATATTTCCATGTTCATACAGATAGCGGTGTAGATATTTCCATGTTCATACAGATGGCTGTGTAGATATATCCATGTTCATACAGATAGCGGTGTAGATATTTCCATGTTCATACAGATAGTGGTGTAGATATTTCCATGTTCATACAGATAGTGGTGTAGATATTTCCATGTTCATTCAGATAGCGTTGTAGATATTTCCATGTTCAAAGAGATAGCGGTGTAGATATTTCCATGTTCATACAGATAGCTGTGCTGATATTTCCATGTTTATACAGGTAGCGGTGTAGATATTTCCATGTTTATACAGATAGTGGTGTAGATATTTCCATGTTTATACAGATAGCGGTGTAGATATTTCCAAGTTTATACAGATAGATGTGTAGATATCTCCATCTTAATACAGATGGCGGTGTAGATATTTATATGTTCATACAGATGGCGGTGCAGATATTTCCATGTTCATATAGATGGCGGTGTAGATATTTCCATGTTTATAGAGATAGCGGTGTAGTTATTTCCATGTGTAAAGAGATAGCTTTGTAGATATTTCCATGTGTATGCAGATAGCTGTGTAGATATTTCCATTTTCATGCGGATAGCGGTGTAGATATTTCCATGTTCATACAGATAGTGGTGTAGATATTTCCATGTTCATAAAGATAGTGGTGTAGCTATTTCCATGTTCATACAGATAGCGGTGTAGATATTTCCATGTTCAAAGAGATAGCGGTGTAGATATTTCCAAGTTCATACAGATAGCTGTGCTGATATTTCCATATTTAAACAGGTAGCAGTGTAGATATTTCCATGTTTATACAGACAGTGGTGTAGATATTTCCATGTTTATACAGATAGCGGTGTAGATATTTCCAAGTTTATACAGATAGATGTGTAGATATCTCCATCTTAATACAGATGGTGGTGTAGATATTTATATGTTCATACAGATGGCGGTGCAGATATTTCCGTGTTCATATAGATGGCCGTGTAGATATTTCCATGTTTATAGAGATAGCGGTGTAGTTATTTCCATGTGTAAAGAGATAGCTTTGTAGATATTTCCATGTGTATGCAGATAGCTGTGTAGATATTTTCATTTTCATGCGGATAGCGGTGTAGATATTTCCATGTTCAAACAGATAGCGGTGTAGATATTTCCATGTTCATACAGATAGCGGTGTAGATATTTCCATGTTTATACAGATAGCGGTGAAGATGTATGCATGTTTACAAGGATAGCAGTGTAGATATTTCCATGTTCATACAGATAGCGGTGTAGATATTTCCATGTTCATCCAGATGGCTGTGTAGATATATCCATGTTCATACAGATGGCAGTGAAGATATTTCCATGTTCACACAGATGGCGGTGTAGATATTTCCATGTTCCTACACATAGCGGTGTAGATATTTCCATGTTCATACCGATAGCGGTGCTGTTATTTCCATGTTTATACAGGTAGTGGTGTAGATATTTCCATGTTCATATAGATAGCGGTGTAGATATTTCCATGTTTATACAGACAGCATTGTAGATATTTCCTTGTTTATACAGATAGCGGTGTAGATATCTCCTTCTTAATACAGACGGCAGTGTAGATGTTTATATGTTCGTACAGATGGCGGTGCAGATATTTCCATGTTCATACAGATGGCGGTGTAGATATTTCCATGTTTATAGAGATAGCGGTGCAGATATCTCCTTCTTAATACAGATGGCGGTGTAGATGTTTATATGTTCATACAGATGGCGGTGCAGATATTTCCATGTTCATACAGATATCTGTGTAGATATTTCCATGTATATGCAGATTGCTGTGTAGATATTTCCATTTTCATGCAGATAGCGGTGTAGATATTTCCATGTTCAAACAAATAGCAGTGTAGGTATTTCCATGTTCATACAGATAGCGATGTAGATATTTCCATGTTCATACAGATAGAGGTGTAGATATTTCCATGTTCATACAGATAGCGGTGTAGGTATTTCCATGTTCATACAGATAGAGGTGTAGATATTTCCATGTTCATACAGATAGCGGTGTAGATATTTCCATGTTCATACAGATAGCGGTGCTGATATTTCCATGTTTATACAGGTAGCGGTGTAGATATTTCCATGTTTGTACAGATAGCGGTGTAGATATCTCCATATTAATACAGATGGCGGTTTAGATATTTATATGTTCATACAGATGGCGGTGCAGATATTCCCATGTTAATACAGATGGCGGTGTAGATATTTCCATGTTCAAACAGATAGCGGTGTAGATATTTCCACGTTTATACAGATAGCGGTGAAGATGTATGCATGTCTACACAGATAGCAGTGTAGATATTTCCATGTTCATCCAGATGGCTGTGTAGATATATCCATGTTCATACAGATAGCGGTGTAGATATTTCCATGTTCATACAGATAGCGGTGTAGATATTTCCATGTTCATACAGATGGCTTTGTAGATATATCCATGTTCATACAGATAGCGGTGTAGATATTTCCATGTTCATACAGATAGTGGTGTAGATATTTCCATGTTCATACAGATAGTGGTGTAGATATTTCCATGTTCATACAGATAGCGTTGTAGATATTTCCATGTTCAAAGAGATAGCGGTGTAGAATATTTCCATGTTCATACAGATAACTGTGCTGATATTTCCATGTTTATACAGGTAGCGGTGTAGATATTTCCATGTTTATACAGATAGTGGTGTAGATATTTCCATGTTCATACAGATAACTGTGCTGATATTTCCATGTTTATACAGGTAGCGGTGTAGATATTTCCATGTTTATACAGGTAGCGGTGTAGATATTTCCAAGTTTATACAGATAGATGTGTAGATATCTCCATCTTAATACAGATGGCGGTGTAGATATTTATATGTTCATACAGATGGCGGTGCAGATATTTCCATGTTCATATAGATGGCGGTGTAGATATTTCCATGTTTATAGAGATAGCGGTGTAGTTATTTCCATGTGTAAAGAGATAGCTTTGTAGATATTTCCATGTGTATGCAGATAGCTGTGTAGATATTTCCATTTTCATGCGGATAGCGGTGTAGATATTTCCATGTTCAAACAGATAGCGGTGTAGATATTTCCATGTTCATACAGATAGCGGTGTAGATATTTCCATGTTTATACTGATAGCGGTGAAGGTGTATGCATGTTTACAAGGATAGCAGTGTAGATATTTCCATGTTCATACAGATAGCGGTGTAGATATTTCCATGTTCATCCATATGGCTGTGTAGATATATCCATTTTCATACAAATGGCAGTGAACATATTTCCATGTTCATACAGATAGCGGTGTAGATATTTCCATGTTCATACAGATAGTGGTGTAGATATTTCCGTGTTCATACCGATAGCGGTGCTGATATTTCCATGTTTATACATGTAGCGGTGTAGATATTTCCATGTTTATACAGATAGCGGTGTAGATATTTCCATGTTTATACAGATAGCAGTGTAGATATTTCCATGTTTATACAGATAGTGGTGTAGATATCTCCTTCTTAATACAGATGGCGGTGTAGATATTTATATGTTCATACAGATGGCGGTGCGGATATTTCCATGTTCATACAGATGGCGGTGTAGATATTTCCATGTTCATACAGATAGCGGTGTAGTTATTTCCATGTGTAAAGAGATAGCTGTGTAGATATTTCCATGTATATGCAGATAGCTGTTTAGATATTTCCATTTTCATGCAAATAGCGGTGTATATATTTCCCTGTTCAAACAGATAGCGGTGTAGATATTTCCATGTTCATACAGATAGAGGTGTAGATATTTCCATGTTCATACAGATATTGGTGTAGATATTTCCATGTTCATACAGATAGCGGTGTAGCTATTTCCATGTTCATACAGATAGCGGTGTAGTTATTTCCATGTTCATAGAGATAGCGGTGTAGATATTTCCATGTTCATACAGATAGCGGTGCTGATATTTCCATGTTTATACAGGTAGCGGTGTAGATATTTCCATGTTTATACAGATACAGATGTAGATATTTCCATGTTTATTCAGATAGCGGTGTAGATATTTCCAAGTTTATACAGATAGTGGTGTAGATATCTCCGTCTTAATACAGATGGCGGTGTAGATATTTATATGTTCATACAGATGGCAGTGCAGATATTTCCATGTTCATATAGATGGCGGTGTAGGTATTTCCATGTTTATAGAGATAGCGGTGTAGTTATTTCCATGTGTAAAGCGATAGCTTTGCAGATATTTCCATGTGTATGCAGATAGCTGTGTAGATATTTCCATTTTCATGCAGATAGCGGTGTAGATATTTCCATGTTCAAACAGATAGCGGTGTAGATATTTCCATGTTCATACAGATAGCGGTGTAGATATTTCCATGTTTATACAGATAGCGGTGAAGATGTATGCATGTTTACAAGGATAGCAGTGTAGATGTTTCCATGTTCTTGCAGATAGCGGTGTAGATATTTCCATGTTAATCCAGATGGCATTGTAGATATATCCATGTTCATACAGATGGCAGTGAAGATATTTCCATGTTCATACAGATAGCGGTGTAGATATTTCCATGTTCATACAGATAGCGGTTTAGATATTTCCGTGTTCATACCGATAGCGGTGCTGATATTTCCATGTTTATACAGGTAGCGATGTAGATATTTCCATGTTTGTACAGATAGCGGTGTAGATATTTCCATGTTTATACAGATAGCAGTGTAGATATTTCCATGTTTATACAGATATCGGTGTAGATATCTCCTTAATACAGATGGTGGTGTAGATATTTATATGTTCATACAGATGGCGGTGCAGATATTTCCATGTTCATACAGATGGCGGTGTAGATTTTTCCATGTTCATACAGATAGCGGTGTAGTTATTTCCATGTGTAAAGAGATAGCTGTGTAGATCTTCCCATGTATATTCAGATAGCTGTGTAGATATTTCCATTTTCATGCAGATAGCGGTTTATATATTTCCCTGTTCAAACAGATAGCGGTGTAGATATTTCCATGTTCATACAGATATTGGTGTAGATATTTCCATGTTCATACAGATAGCGGTGTAGCTATTTCCATGTTCATACAGATAGCGGTGTGCATATTTCCATGTTCACAGAGATAGCAGTGTAGATATTTCCAAGTTCTTACAGATAGCGGTGCTGATATTTCCATGTTTATACTGGTAGCGGTGTAGATATTTCCATGTTTATACAGATAGCGGTGAAGATGTATGCATGTTTACACATATAGCGTTGTACATATTTTCATGTTCATCCAGATGGCTGTGTAGATATTTCCATGTTCATACAGATAGCGGTGTAGATATTTCCATGTTCATCCAGATGGCTGTGTAGATATATCCATGTTCATACAGATGGCAGTGAAGATATTTCCATGTTCATACAGATAGAGGTGTAGATATATCCATGTTCATACAGATGGCAGTGAAGATATTTCCATGTTCATACAGATAGCGGTGTGCATATTTCCATGTTCACAGAGATAGCAGTGTAGATATTTCCAAGTTCTTACAGATAGCGGTGCTGATATTTCCATGTTTATACTGGTAGCGGTGTAGATATTTCCATGTTTATACAGGTAGCGGTGTAGGTATTTCCATGTTTATACAGATAGCGGTGTAGATATTTCCATGTTTATACAGATAGCAGTGTAGATATTTCCATGTTTATACAGATAGCGGTGTAGATATCTCTTTCTTAATACAGATGGCAGTGTAGATATTTATATGTTCATAGAGATGGCGGTGCAGATATTTCCATGTTCATACAGATGGCGGTGTAGATATTTCCATGTTCATACAGATAGCGGTGTAGTTATTTCCATGTGTAAAGAGATAGCTGTATAGATATTTCCATGTATATGCAGATAGCTGTGCAGACATTTCCATTTTCATGCAGATAACGGAGTATATATTTCCCTGTTCAAACAGATAGCGGTGTAGATATTTCCATGTTCATACAGATAGTGGTGTAGATATTTCCATGTTCATACAGATAGCGGTGTAGATATTTCCATGTTCATCCAGATGGCTGTGTAGATATATCCATGTTCATACAGATAGCGGTATAGATATTTCCATGTTTGTATAGATAGTGGTGTAGATATTTCCATGTTCATACAGATAGCGGTGTAGCTATTTCCATGTTCATACAGATAGCGGTGTAGATATTTCCATGTTTATACAGATAGCGGTGAAGATGTATGCATGTTTACAAGGATAGCAGTGTAGATGTTTCCATGTTCATGCAGATAGCGGTGTAGATATTTCCATGTTCATACAGATAGCGGTGTATGTATTTCCATGTTCATACAGACAGCGGTGTAGATATTTCCATGTTCATCCAGATGGCTGTGTAGATATATCCATGTTCATACAGATAGCGGTGCAGATATTTCCATGTTCATCCAGATGGCTGTGTAGCTATTTCCATGTTCATACAGATAGTGGTGTAGATATTTCCATGTTCATACAGATAGCGGTGTAGGTATTTCCATGTTCATACAGAGAGCCGTGTAGATATTGCCATGTTCATACCGATAGCGCTGCTGATACTTCCATGTTTATACAGGTAGCGGTGTACATATTTCCGTGTTTATACAGGTAGCGGTGTAGGTATTTCCATGTTCATACAGATAGCGGTGTAGATATTTCCATGTTTATACAGATAGCGGTGTAGATATCTCCTTCTTAATACAGATGGCGGTGTAGGTATTTATATGTTCACACAGATGGCAGTGCAGATATTTCCATGTTCATACAGATGGTGGTGTAGATATTTCCATTTTCATGCAGATAGCGGTGTAGATATTTCCATGTTCAAACAGATAGCGGTGTAGATATTTCCATGTTCATACAGATAGCGGTGTGGATATTTCCATGTTTTTACAGATAGCGGTGAAGATGTATGCATGTTTACACAGATAGCGGTGTAGATATTTTCATGTTCATACAGATAGCGGTGTAGATATTTCCATGTTCATCCAGACGGCTGTGTAGACATATCCATGTTCATACAGATGGTGGTGAAGATATTTCCATGTTCATACAGATGGCTGTGTAGATATATCCATGTTCATACAGATGGCGGTGAAGATTTTTCCATGTTCATACAGATGGCGGTGTAGATATTTCCATGTTCATACAGATAGCGGGGCTGATATTTCCATGTTTATACAGGTAGCAGTGTAGATATTTCCATGTTTATACAGATAGCGGTGTAGATATTTCCATGTTTATACACATAGCGGTGTAGATATTTCCATGTTTATGCAGATAGCGGTGTAGATATCTCCATCTTAATACAGATGGCGGTGTAGATATTTATATGTTCATACAGATGGCGGTGCAGATATTTCCATGTTCATACTGATGGCGTTGTAGATACTTCCTTGTTCATACTGATAGCGGTGCTGATATTTCCATGTTTATACAGGTAGCGGTGTAGATATTTCCATGTTTATACAGATAGCGGTGTAGATATTTCCATGTTTATACACATAGCGGTGTAGATATTTCCATGTTTATACAGATAGCGGTGAAGATGTATGCATGTTTACACAGATAGTGGTGAAGATATTTCCATGTTCATACAGATTGCGGTGTAGATATTTCCATGTTCATTCAGATGGCTGTGTAGTTATATCCATGTTCATACAGATGGCGGTGAAGATATTTCCATGATCATACAGATAGCGGTGTAGATATTTCCATGTTCATACAGATAGCGGTGTAGACATTTCCATGTTCATACAGATTGCGGTGTAGCTATTTCCATGTTCATACAGATAGCGGTGTAGATATTTCCATGTTCATCCAGATTGCTGTGTAGATATTTCCATGTTCATACAGATAGTGGTGCTGATATTTCCATGTTTATACAGGTAGCGGTGTAGATATTCCCATGTTTATACAGATAGCGGTGAAGATATTTCCATGTTTATAAAGGTAGAGGTGAATATGTATGCATGTTTACACAGTTAGCGGTGCAGATATTTCCATGTTCATACAGATGGCGGTGTAGATATTTCCATGTTCATCCAGATGGCTGTGTAGATATATCCATGTTCATTCAGATGGCGGTGAAGATATTTCCATGTTCATACAGATAGCGGTGTAGATATTTCCATGTTCATACAGATAGCGGTGTAGATATTTCCATGTTCATAGAGACAGCGGTGTAGATATTTCCATGTTCATACAGATAGCGGTGTAGACATTTCCATGTTCATACAGATAGCAGTGTAGCTATTTCCATGTTCATACAGATAGCGGTGTAGATATTTCCATGTTCATAGAGATAGCGGTGTAGATATTTCCATGTTCATACAGATAGCGGTGCTGATATTTCCATGTTTATACAGGTAGCGGTGTAGATATTTCCATGTTTATACAGATAGCGGTGTAGATATTTGCATGTTTATACAGACAGCGGTGTAGATATTTTCATGTTTATACAGATAGCGGTGTAGATAACTCCATCTTAATACAGATGGCGGTGTAGATATTTATATGTTCATACAGATGGCGGTGCAGATATTTCCATGTTCATACAGATGGCGGTGTAGATATTTCCATGTTTATAGAGACTGCGGTGTAGATATTTCCATGTGTAAAGAAATAGCTTTGTAAATATTTCCATGTATATGCAGATAGCTGTGTAGATATTTCCATTTTCATGCAGATAGCGGTGTAGATATTTCCATGTTCATACAGATAGTTGTGTAGATATTTCCATGTTCATACAGATAGCGGTGTATGTATTTCCATGTTCATACAGATAGCGGTGTAGATATTTCCATGTTCATCCAGATGGCTGTGTAGATATTTCCATGTTCATACAGATAGCGGTGCGGATATTTCCATGTTTATACAGGTAACGGTGTAGATATTTCCATGTTTATACAGATAGCGGTGTAGATATTTCCATTTTTATACAGATAGCGGTGTAGATATCTCCATGTTTATACAGATAGCGGTGTAGATATCTCCATCTTAATACAGATGGCGTTGTAGATATTTATATGTTCATACAGATGGCGGTGAAGATATCTCCATGTTCATACAGATGGCGGTGTAGATATTTCCATGTTAATAGAGATAGCGGTGTAGATATTTCCATGTGTAAAGAAATAGCTTTGTAGATATTTCCATGTATATGCAGATAGCTGTGTAGATATTTCCATTTTCATGCAGATAGCGGAGTAGGTATTTCCATGTTCAAACAGATAGCGGTGTAAATATTTCCATGTTCATACAGATAGCGGTGTAGATATTTCCATGTTTATACAGATAGCGGTGAAGATGTATGCATGTTTACACAGATAGTGGTGTAGATATTTCCATGTTCATACAGATAGCGGTGTAGATATTTCCATGTCCGTTCAGATGGCTATGTAGATATATCCATGTTCATACAGATGGCGGTGAAGATATTTCCATGTTCATACAGATAGCGGTGTAGATATTTCCATGTTCATACAGATAGCGGTGTAGATATTTCCATGTTTATACATATAGCGGTGTAGATATTTCCATGTTCATAAAGATAGCGGTGTAGATATTTCCATGTTCATCCAGATGGCTGTGTAGTTATATCCATGTTCATACAGATGGCGGTGAAGATATTTCCATGATCATACAGATAGCGGTGTAGATATTTCCATGTTCATACAGATAGCGGTGTAGACATTTCCATGTTCATACAGATAGCGGTGTAGCTATTTCAATGTTCATACAGATAGCGGTGTAGATATTTCCATGATCATCCAGATGGCTGTGTAGAAATTTCCATGTTCATACAGATAGCGGTGCTGGTATTTCCATGTTTATACAGGTAGCGGTGTAGATATTCCCATGTTTATACAGATAGCGGTGAAGATATTTCCATGTTTATACAGGTAGAGGTGAATATGTATGCATGTTTACACAGTTAGCGGTGCAGATATTTCCATGTTCATATAGATGGCGGTGTAGATATTTCCATGTTCATCCAGATGGCTGTGTAGATATATCCATGTTCATTCAGATGGCGGTGAAGATATTTCCATGTTCATACAGATAGCGGTGTAGATATTTCCATGTTCATACAGATAGCGGTGTAGATATTTCCATGTTCATAGAGACAGCGGTGTAGATATTTCCATGTTCATACAGATAGCGGTGTAGATATTTACATGTTCATACAGATAGCGGTGTAGCTATTTCCATGTTCATACAGATAGCGGTGTAGATATTTCCATGTTCATAGAGATAGCGGTGTAGATATTTCCATGTTCATACAGATAGCGGTGCTGATATTTCCATGTTTATACAGGTAGCGGTGTAGATATTTCCATGTTCATACAGATAGCGGTGTAGATGTTTCCATGTTTATACAGATAGCGGTGAAGATTTATGCATGTTAACACAGATAGCGGTGTAGATATTTCCAAGTTCATACATATAGCGGTATAGATATTTCCATGTTCATCCAGATGGCTGTGTAGATATGTCCATGTTCATACAGATGGCGGTGAAGTTATTTCCATGTTCATACAGATAGCGGTGTAGATATTTCCATGTTCATACTGATAGCGGTGTAGCTATTTCCATGTTCATACAGATAGCGTTGTAGATATATCCATGTTCATCCAGATGGGTGTGTAGATAAATTCATGTTCATACAGATGGCGGTGAAGATATTTCCATGTTCATACAGATAGCGGTTTAGATATTTCCATGTTTATACAGATATCGGTGTAGATATTTCCATGTTTATACAGATAGCGGAGTAGATATCTCCATCTTAATACAGATGGCGGTGTAGATATTTATATGATCATACAGATGGCGGTGCAGATATTTCCATGTTCATACAGATGGCGGTGTAGATATTTCCATGTTTATAGAGACTGCGGTGTAGATATTTCCATGTGTAAAGAAATAGCTTTGTAAATATTTCCATGTATATGCAGATAGCTGTGTAGATATTTCCATTTTCATGCAGATAGCGGTGTAGATATTTCCATGTTCATACAGATAGTTGTGTAGATATTTCCATGTTCATACAGATAGCGGTGTATGTATTTCCATGTTCATACAGATAGCGGTGTAGATATTTCCATGTTCATCCAGATGGCTGTGTAGATATTTCCATGTTCATACAGATAGCGGTGCGGATATTTCCATGTTTATACAGGTAACGGTGTAGATATTTCCATGTTTATACAGATAGCGGTGTAGATATTTCCATTTTTATACAGATAGCGGTGTAGATATCTCCATGTTTATACAGATAGCGGTGTAGATATCTCCATCTTAATACAGATGGCGTTGTAGATATTTATATGTTCATACAGATGGCGGTGAAGATATCTCCATGTTCATACAGATGGCGGTGTAGATATTTCCATGTTAATAGAGATAGCGGTGTAGATATTTCCATGTGTAAAGAAATAGCTTTGTAGATATTTCCATGTATATGCAGATAGCTGTGTAGATATTTCCATTTTCATGCAGATAGCGGAGTAGGTATTTCCATGTTCAAACAGATAGCGGTGTAAATATTTCCATGTTCATACAGATAGCGGTGTAGATATTTCCATGTTTATACAGATAGCGGTGAAGATGTATGCATGTTTACACAGATAGTGGTGTAGATATTTCCATGTTCATACAGATAGCGGTGTAGATATTTCCATGTCCGTTCAGATGGCTATGTAGATATATCCATGTTCATACAGATGGCGGTGAAGATATTTCCATGTTCATACAGATAGCGGTGTAGATATTTCCATGTTCATACAGATAGCGGTGTAGATATTTCCATGTTTATACATATAGCGGTGTAGATATTTCCATGTTCATAAAGATAGCGGTGTAGATATTTCCATGTTCATCCAGATGGCTGTGTAGTTATATCCATGTTCATACAGATGGCGGTGAAGATATTTCCATGATCATACAGATAGCGGTGTAGATATTTCCATGTTCATACAGATAGCGGTGTAGACATTTCCATGTTCATACAGATAGCGGTGTAGCTATTTCAATGTTCATACAGATAGCGGTGTAGATATTTCCATGTTCATCCAGATGGCTGTGTAGAAATTTCCATGTTCATACAGATAGCGGTGCTGGTATTTCCATGTTTATACAGGTAGCGGTGTAGATATTCCCATGTTTATACAGATAGCGGTGAAGATATTTCCATGTTTATACAGGTAGAGGTGAATATGTATGCATGTTTACACAGTTAGCGGTGCAGATATTTCCATGTTCATATAGATGGCGGTGTAGATATTTCCATGTTCATCCAGATGGCTGTGTAGATATATCCATGTTCATTCAGATGGCGGTGAAGATATTTCCATGTTCATACAGATAGCGGTGTAGATATTTCCATGTTCATACAGATAGCGGTGTAGATATTTCCATGTTCATAGAGACAGCGGTGTAGATATTTCCATGTTCATACAGATAGCGGTGTAGATATTTACATGTTCATACAGATAGCGGTGTAGCTATTTCCATGTTCATACAGATAGCGGTGTAGATATTTCCATGTTCATAGAGATAGCGGTGTAGATATTTCCATGTTCATACAGATAGCGGTGCTGATATTTCCATGTTTATACAGGTAGCGGTGTAGATATTTCCATGTTCATACAGATAGCGGTGTAGATGTTTCCATGTTTATACAGATAGCGGTGAAGATTTATGCATGTTAACACAGATAGCGGTGTAGATATTTCCAAGTTCATACATATAGCGGTATAGATATTTCCATGTTCATCCAGATGGCTGTGTAGATATGTCCATGTTCATACAGATGGCGGTGAAGTTATTTCCATGTTCATACAGATAGCGGTGTAGATATTTCCATGTTCATACTGATAGCGGTGTAGCTATTTCCATGTTCATACAGATAGCGTTGTAGATATATCCATGTTCATCCAGATGGGTGTGTAGATAAATTCATGTTCATACAGATGGCGGTGAAGATATTTCCATGTTCATACAGATAGCGGTTTAGATATTTCCATGTTTATACAGATATCGGTGTAGATATTTCCATGTTTATACAGATAGCGGAGTAGATATCTCCATCTTAATACAGATGGCGGTGTAGATATTTATATGATCATACAGATGGCGGTGCAGATATTTCCATGTTCATACAGATGGCGGTGTAGATATTTCCATGTTTATAGAGATAGCGGTGTAGTTATTTCCATGTGTAAAGAGATAGCTGTATAGATATTTCCATGTATATGCAGATAGCTTTGTAGATATTTCCATTTTCATGCAGATAGCGGTGTAGATATTTCCATGTTCAAACAGATAGCGGTGTAGATATTTCCATGTTCATACAGATAGCAGTGTAGATATTTCCATGTTTAAACAGATAGTGGTGAAGATGTATACATGTTTACACAGATAGCGGTGTAGATATTTCCATGCTCATACAGATAGCGGTGTAGATATTTCCGTGTTCATCCAGATGGCTGTGTAGATATATCCATGTTCATACAGATGGCGGTGAAGATATTTCCATGTTCATACAGATAGCGGTGTAGATATTTCCATGTTCATCCAGAAGGCTGTGAAGATATTTCCATGTTCATACAGATAGCGGTGCTGATATTTCCATGTTTATATAGGTAGCGGTGTAGATATTTCCATGTTGATACAGATAGCGGTGTAGATATTTCCATGTTTATACAGATAGCGGTGTAGGTATTTCCATGTTTATACAGATAGCGGTGTGGATATCTCCATCTTAATACAGATGGTGGTGTAGATATTTATATGTTCATGCAGATGGCGGTGCAGATACTTCCATGTTCATACAGATGGCGGTGTAGATATTTCTATGTTTATAGAGATAGCGGTGTAGTTATTTCCATGTGTAAAGAAATATCTTTGTAGATATTTCCATGTATATGCAGATAGCTCTGTAGATATTTCCATTTTCATGCAGATAGCGGTGTAGATATTTCCATGTTCATACAGATAGCGGTGTAGATATTTCCATGTTCATTCAGGTAGCGGTGTAGATATTTCCATATTCATCCAGATGGCTGTGTAGATATATCCATGTTCATACAGATGGCGGTGAAGATATTTCAATGTTCATACAGATAGCGGTGTAGATCTTTCCATGTTCATACAGATAGCGGTGTAGGTATTTCCATGTTCATACAGATAGAGGTGTAGCTATTTCCATGTTCATACAGATTGCGGTGTAGATATTTCCATGTTCATCTAGATGGCTGTGTAGATATATCCATGTTCATACAGATGGCGGTGAAGATATTTCCATGTTCATACAGATAGCGGTGTAGATATTTCCATGTTCATACAGATAGTTGTGTAGATATTTCCATGTTCATACAGATAGCGGTGTATGTATTTCCATGTTCATACAGATAGCGGTGTAGATATTTCCATGTTCATCCAGATGGCTGTGTAGATATTTCCATGTTCATACAGATAGCGGTGCGGATATTTCCATGTTTATACAGGTAACGGTGTAGATATTTCCATGTTTATACAGATAGCGGTGTAGATATTTCCATTTTTATACAGATAGCGGTGTAGATATCTCCATGTTTATACAGATAGCGGTGTAGATATCTCCATCTTAATACAGATGGCGGTGTAGATATTTATATGTTCATACAGATGGCGGTGAAGATATCTCCATGTTCATACAGATGGCGGTGTAGATATTTCCATGTTAATAGAGATAGCGGTGTAGATATTTCCATGTGTAAAGAAATAGCTTTGTAGATATTTCCATGTATATGCAGATAGCTGTGTAGATATTTCCATTTTCATGCAGATAGCGGAGTAGATATTTCCATGTTCAAACAGATAGCGGTGTAAATATTTCCATGTTCATACAGATAGCGGTGTAGATATTTCCATGTTTATACAGATAGCGGTGAAGATGTATGCATGTTTACACAGATAGTGGTGTACATATTTCCATGTTCATACAGATAGCGGTGTAGATATTTCCATGTTCGTTCAGATGGCTATGTAGATATATCCATGTTCATAAAGATGGCGGTGAAGATATTTCCATGTTCATACAGATAGCGGTGTAGATATTTCCATGTTCATACAGATAGCGGTGTAGATATTTCCATGTTTATACATATAGCGGTGTAGATATTTCCATGTTCATAAAGATAGCGGTGTAGATATTTCCATGTTCATCCAGATGGCTGTGTAGTTATATCCATGTTCATACAGATGGCGGTGAAGATATTTCCATGATCATACAGATAGCGGTGTAGATATTTCCATATTCATACAGATAGCGGTGTAGACATTTCCATGTTCATACAGATAGCGGTGTAGCTATTTCAATGTTCATACAGATAGCGGTGTTGATATTTCCATGTTCATCCAGATGGCTGTGTAGATATTTCCATGTTCATACAGATAGCGGTGCTGGTATTTCCATGTTTATACAGGTAGCGGTGTAGATATTCCCATGTGTATACAGATAGCGGTGTAGATATTTCCATGTTTATACACATAGAGGTGAAGATGTATGCATGTTTACACAGTTAGCGGTGCAGATATTTCCATGTTCATACAGATAGCGGTGTAGATATTTCCATGTTCATCCAGATGGCTGTGTAGATATATCCATGTTCATTCAGATGGCGGTGAAGATATTTCCATGTTCATACAGATAGCGGTGTAGCTATTTCCATGTTCATACGGATAGCGGTGTAGATATTTCCATGTTCATACAGATTGCGGTGTAGCTATTTCCATGTTCATACAGATAGCGGTGTAGATATTTCCATGTTCATCCAGATTGCTGCGTAGATATTTCCATGTTCATACAGATAGTGGTGCTGATATTTCCATGTTTATACAGGTAGCGGTGTAGATATTCCCATGTTTATACAGATAGCGGTGAAGATATTTCCATGTTTATACAGGTAGAGGTGAATATGTATGCATGTTTACACAGTTAGCGGTGCAGATATTTCCATGTTCATACAGATGGCGGTGTAGATATTTCCATGTTCATCCAGATGGCTGTGTAGATATATCCATGTTCATTCAGATGGAGGTGAAGATATTTCCATGTTCATACAGATAGCGGTGTAGATATTTCCATGTTCATACAGATAGCGGTGTAGATATTTCCATGTTCATAGAGACAGCGGTGTAGATATTTCCATGTTCATACAGATAGCGGTGTAGCTATTTCCATGTTCATACAGATAGCGGTGTAGCTATTTCCATGTTCATACAGATAGCGGTGTAGATATTTCCATGTTCATAGAGATAGCGGTGTAGATATTTCCATGTTCATACAGATAGCGGTGCTGATATTTCCATGTTTATACAGGTAGCGGTGTAGATATTTCCATGTTTATACAGATAGCGGTGTAGATATTTGCATGTTTATACAGACAGCGGTGTAGATATTTTCATGTTTATACAGATAGCGGTGTAGATAACTCCATCTTAATACAGATGGCGGTGTAGATATTTATATGTTCATACAGATGGCGGTGCAGATATTTCCATGTTCATACAGATGGCGGTGTAGATATTTCCATGTTTATAGAGACTGCGGTGTAGATATTTCCATGTGTAAAGAAATAGCTTTGTAAATATTTCCATGTATATGCAGATAGCTGTGTAGATATTTCCATTTTCATGCAGATAGCGGTGTAGATATTTCCATGTTCAAACAGATAGCGGTGTAGATATTTCCATGTTCATACAGATAGCAGTGTAGATATTTCCATGTTTCAACAGATAGTGGTGAAGATGTATACATGTTTACACAGATAGCGGTGTAGATATTTCCATGCTCATACAGATAGCGGTGTAGATATTTCCGTGTTCATCCAGATGGCTGTGTAGATATATCCATGTTCATACAGATGGCGGTGAAGATATTTCCATGTTCATACAGATAGCGGTGTAGATATTTCCATGTTCATCCAGAAGGCTGTGAAGATATTTCCATGTTCATACAGATAGCGGTGCTGATATTTCCATGTTTATATAGGTAGCGGTGTAGATATTTCCATGTTGATACAGATAGCGGTGTAGATATTTCCATGTTTATACAGATAGCGGTGTAGGTATTTCCATGTTTATACAGATAGCGGTGTGGATATCTCCATCTTAATACAGATGGTGGTGTAGATATTTATATGTTCATTCTGATGGCGGTGCAGATACTTCCATGTACATACAGATGGCGGTGTAGATATTTCTATGTTTATAGAGATAGTGGTGTAGTTATTTCCATGTGTAAAGAAATAGCTTTGTAGATATTTCCATGTATATGCAGATAGCTCTGTAGATATTTCCATTTTCATGCAGATAGCGGTGTAGAAATTTCCATGTTCATACAGATAGCGGTGTAGATATTTCCATGTTCATTCAGGTAGCGGTGTAGATATTTCCATGTTCATCCAGATGGCTGTGTAGATATATCCATGTTCATACAGATGGCGGTGAAGATATTTCAATGTTCATACAGATAGCGGTGTAGATCTTTCCATGTTCATACAGATAGCGGTGTAGGTATTTCCATGTTCATACAGATAGAGGTGTAGCTATTTCCATGTTCATACAGATTGCGGTGTAGATATATCCATCTTCATCTAGATGGCTGTGTAGATATATCCATGTTCATACAGATGGCGGTGAAGATATTTCCATGTTCATACAGATAGCGGTGTAGATATTTCCATGTTCATACAGATAGTTGTGTAGATATTTCCATGTTCATACAGATAGCGGTGTATGTATTTCCATGTTCATACAGATAGCGGTGTAGATATTTCCATGTTCATCCAGATGGCTGTGTAGATATTTCCATGTTCATACAGATAGCGGTGCGGATATTTCCATGTTTATACAGGTAACGGTGTAGATATTTCCATGTTTATACATATAGCGGTGTAGATATTTCCATGTTTATACAGATAGCGGTGTAGATATCTCCATGTTTATACAGATAGCGGTGTAGATATCTCCATCTTAATACAGATGGCGGTGTAGATATTTATATGTTCATACAGATGGCGGTGAAGATATCTCCATGTTCATACAGATGGCGGTGTAGATATTTCCATGTTAATAGAGATAGCGGTGTAGATATTTCCATGTGTAAAGAAATAGCTTTGTAGATATTTCCATGTATATGCAGATAGCTGTGTAGATATTTCCATTTTCATGCAGATAGCGGACTAGATATTTCCATGTTCAAACAGATAGCGGTGTAAATATTTCCATGTTCATACAGATAGCGGTGTAGATATTTCCATGTTTATACAGATAGCGGTGAAGATGTATGCATGTTTACACAGATAGTGGTGTAGATATTTCCATGTTCATACAGATAGCGGTGTAGATATTTCCATGTTCGTTCAGATGGCTATGTAGATATATCCATGTTCATACAGATGGCGGTGAAGATATTTCCATGTTCATACAGATAGCGGTGTAGATATTTCCATGTTCATACAGATAGCGGTGTAGATATTTCCATGTTTATACATATAGCGGTGTAGATATTTCCATGTTCATAAAGATAGCGGTGTAGATATTTCCATGTTCATCCAGATGGCTGTGTAGATATATCCATGTTCATTCAGATGGCGGTGAAGATATTTCCATGTTCATACAGATAGCGGTGTAGCTATTTCCATGTTCATACGGATAGCGGTGTAGATATTTCCATGTTCATACAGATTGCGGTGTAGCTATTTCCATGTTCATACAGATAGCGGTGTAGATATTTCCATGTTCATCCAGATTGCTGCGTAGATATTTCCATGTTCATACAGATAGTGGTGCTGATATTTCCATGTTTATACAGGTAGCGGTGTAGATATTCCCATGTTTATACAGATAGCGGTGAAGATATTTCCATGTTTATACAGGTAGAGGTGAATATGTATGCATGTTTACACAGTTAGCGGTGCAGATATTTCCATGTTCATACAGATGGCGGTGTAGATATTTCCATGTTCATCCAGATGGCTGTGTAGATATATCCATGTTCATTCAGATGGAGGTGAAGATATTTCCATGTTCATACAGATAGCGGTGTAGATATTTCCATGTTCATACAGATAGCGGTGTAGATATTTCCATGTTCATAGAGACAGCGGTGTAGATATTTCCATGTTCATACAGATAGCGGTGTAGATATTTCCATGTTCATACAGATAGCGGTGTAGCTATTTCCATGTTCATACAGATAGCGGTGTAGATATTTCCATGTTCATACAGATAGCGGTGCTGATATTTCCATGTTTATACAGGTAGCGGTGTAGATATTTCCATGTTTATACAGATAGCGGTGTAGATATTTGCATGTTTATACAGACAGCGGTGTAGATATTTTCATGTTTATACAGATAGCGGTGTAGATAACTCCATCTTAATACAGATGGCGGTGTAGATATTTATATGTTCATACAGATGGCGGTGCAGATATTTCCATGTTCATACAGATGGCGGTGTAGATATTTCCATGTTTATAGAGACTGCGGTGTAGATATTTCCATGTGTAAAGAAATAGCTTTGTAAATATTTCCATGTATATGCAGATAGCTGTGTAGATATTTCCATTTTCATGCAGATAGCGGTGTAGATATTTCCATGTTCAAACAGATAGCGGTGTAGATATTTCCATGTTCATACAGATAGCAGTGTAGATATTTCCATGTTTCAACAGATAGTGGTGAAGATGTATACATGTTTACACAGATAGCGGTGTAGATATTTCCATGCTCATACAGATAGCGGTGTAGATATTTCCGTGTTCATCCAGATGGCTGTGTAGATATATCCATGTTCATACAGATGGCGGTGAAGATATTTCCATGTTCATACAGATAGCGGTGTAGATATTTCCATGTTCATCCAGAAGGCTGTGAAGATATTTCCATGTTCATACAGATAGCGGTGCTGATATTTCCATGTTTATATAGGTAGCTGTGTAGATATTTCCATGTTGATACAGATAGCGGTGTAGATATTTCCATGTTTATACAGATAGCGGTGTAGGTATTTCCATGTTTATACAGATAGCGGTGTGGATATCTCCATCTTAATACAGATGGTGGTGTAGATATTTATATGTTCATGCAGATGGCGGTGCAGATACTTCCATGTTCATACAGATGGCGGTGTAGATATTTCTATGTTTATAGAGATAGCGGTGTAGTTATTTCCATGTGTAAAGAAATAGCTTTGTAGATATTTCCATGTATATGCAGATAGCTCTGTAGATATTTCCATTTTCATGCAGATAGCGGTGTAGATATTTCCATGTTCATACAGATAGCGGTGTAGATATTTCCATGTTCATTCAGGTAGCGGTGTAGATATTTCCATGTTCATCCAGATGGCTGTGTAGATATATCCATGTTCATACAGATGGCGGTGAAGATATTTCAATGTTCATACAGATAGCGGTGTAGATCTTTCCATGTTCATACAGATAGCGGTGTAGGTATTTCCATGTTCATACAGATAGAGGTGTAGCTATTTCCATGTTCATACAGATTGCGGTGTAGATATATCCATGTTCATCTAGATGGCTGTGTAGATATATCCATGTTCATACAGATTGCGGTGTAGCTATTTCCATGTTCATACAGATAGCGGTGTAGATATTTCCATGTTCATCCAGATTGCTGCGTAGATATTTCCATGTTCATACAGATAGTGGTGCTGATATTTCCATGTTTATACAGGTAGCGGTGTAGATATTCCCATGTTTATACAGATAGCGGTGAAGATATTTCCATGTTTATACAGGTAGAGGTGAATATGTATGCATGTTTACACAGTTAGCGGTGCAGATATTTCCATGTTCATACAGATGGCGGTGTAGATATTTCCATGTTCATCCAGATGGCTGTGTAGATATATCCATGTTCATTCAGATGGAGGTGAAGATATTTCCATGTTCATACAGATAGCGGTGTAGATATTTCCATGTTCATACAGATAGCGGTGTAGATATTTCCATGTTCATAGAGACAGCGGTGTAGATATTTCCATGTTCATACAGATAGCGGTGTAGATATTTCCATGTTCATACAGATAGCGGTGTAAATATTTCCATGTTCATACAGATAGCGGTGTAGATATTTCCATGTTCATAGAGATAGCGGTGTAGATATTTCCATGTTCATACAGATAGCGGTGCTGATATTTCCATGTTTATACAGGTAGCGGTGTAGATATTTCCATGTTTATACAGATAGCGGTGTAGATATTTGCATGTTTATACAGACAGCGGTGTAGATATTTTCATGTTTATACAGATAGCGGTGTAGATAACTCCATCTTAATACAGATGGCGGTGTAGATATTTATATGTTCATACAGATGGCGGTGCAGATATTTCCATGTTCATACAGATGGCGGTGTAGATATTTCCATGTTTATAGAGACTGCGGTGTAGATATTTCCATGTGTAAAGAAATAGCTTTGTAAATATTTCCATGTATATGCAGATAGCTGTGTAGATATTTCCATTTTCATGCAGATAGCGGTGTAGATATTTCCATGTTCAAACAGATAGCGGTGTAGATATTTCCATGTTCATACAGATAGCAGTGTAGATATTTCCATGTTTCAACAGATAGTGGTGAAGATGTATACATGTTTACACAGATAGCGGTGTAGATATTTCCATGCTCATACAGATAGCGGTGTAGATATTTCCGTGTTCATCCAGATGGCTGTGTAGATATATCCATGTTCATACAGATGGCGGTGAAGATATTTCCATGTTCATACAGATAGCGGTGTAGATATTTCCATGTTCATCCAGAAGGCTGTGAAGATATTTCCATGTTCATACAGATAGCGGTGCTGATATTTCCATGTTTATATAGGTAGCGGTGTAGATATTTCCATGTTGATACAGATAGCGGTGTAGATATTTCCATGTTTATACAGATAGCGGTGTAGGTATTTCCATGTTTATACAGATAGCGGTGTGGATATCTCCATCTTAATACAGATGGTGGTGTAGATATTTATATGTTCATGCAGATGGCGGTGCAGATACTTCCATGTTCATACAGATGGCGGTGTAGATATTTCTATGTTTATAGAGATAGCGGTGTAGTTATTTCCATGTGTAAAGAAATAGCTTTGTAGATATTTCCATGTATATGCAGATAGCTCTGTAGATATTTCCATTTTCATGCAGATAGCGGTGTAGATATTTCCATGTTCATACAGATAGCGGTGTAGATATTTCCATGTTCATTCAGGTAGCGGTGTAGATATTTCCATGTTCATCCAGATGGCTGTGTAGATATATCCATGTTCATACAGATGGCGGTGAAGATATTTCAATGTTCATACAGATAGCGGTGTAGATCTTTCCATGTTCATACAGATAGCGGTGTAGGTATTTCCATGTTCATACAGATAGAGGTGTAGCTATTTCCATGTTCATACAGATTGCGGTGTAGATATATCCATGTTCATCTAGATGGCTGTGTAGATATATCCATGTTCATACAGATTGCGGTGTAGCTATTTCCATGTTCATACAGATAGCGGTGTAGATATTTCCATGTTCATCCAGATTGCTGCGTAGATATTTCCATGTTCATACAGATAGTGGTGCTGATATTTCCATGTTTATACAGGTAGCGGTGTAGATATTCCCATGTTTATACAGATAGCGGTGAAGATATTTCCATGTTTATACAGGTAGAGGTGAATATGTATGCATGTTTACACAGTTAGCGGTGCAGATATTTCCATGTTCATCCAGATGGCTGTGTAGATATATCCATGTTCATTCAGATGGAGGTGAAGATATTTCCATGTTCATACAGATAGCGGTGTAGATATTTCCATGTTCATACAGATAGCGGTGTAGATATTTCCATGTTCATAGAGACAGCGTTGTAGATATTTCCATGTTCATACAGATAGCGGTGTAGATATTTCCATGTTCATACAGATAGCGGTGTAGCTATTTCCATGTTCATACAGATAGCGGTGTAGATATTTCCATGTTCATAGAGATAGCGGTGTAGATATTTCCATGTTCATACAGATAGCGGTGCTGATATTTCCATGTTTATACAGGTAGCGGTGTAGATATTTCCATGTTTATACAGATAGCGGTGTAGATATTTGCATGTTTATACAGACAGCGGTGTAGATATTTTCATGTTTATACAGATAGCGGTGTAGATAACTCCATCTTAATACAGATGGCGGTGTAGATATTTATATGTTCATACAGATGGCGGTGCAGATATTTCCATGTTCATACAGATGGCGGTGTAGATATTTCCATGTTTATAGAGACTGCGGTGTAGATATTTCCATGTGTAAAGAAATAGCTTTGTAAATATTTCCATGTATATGCAGATAGCTGTGTAGATATTTCCATTTTCATGCAGATAGCGGTGTAGATATTTCCATGTTCAAACAGATAGCGGTGTAGATATTTCCATGTTCATACAGATAGCAGTGTAGATATTTCCATGTTTCAACAGATAGTGGTGAAGATGTATACATGTTTACACAGATAGCGGTGTAGATATTTCCATGCTCATACAGATTGCGGTGTAGATATTTCCGTGTTCATCCAGATGGCTGTGTAGATATATCCATGTTCATACAGATGGCGGTGTAGATATTTCCATGTTCATTCAGGTAGCGGTGTAGATATTTCCATGTTCATCCAGATGGCTGTGTAGATATATCCATGTTCATACAGATGGCGGTGAAGATATTTCAATGTTCATACAGATAGCGGTGTAGATCTTTCCATGTTCATACAGATAGCGGTGTAGGTATTTCCATGTTCATACAGATAGAGGTGTAGCTATTTCCATGTTCATACAGATTGCGGTGTAGATATATCCATGTTCATCTAGATGGCTGTGTAGATATATCCATGTTCATACAGATTGCGGTGTAGCTATTTCCATGTTCATACAGATAGCGGTGTAGATATTTCCATGTTCATCCAGATTGCTGCGTAGATATTTCCATGTTCATACAGATAGTGGTGCTGATATTTCCATGTTTATACAGGTAGCGGTGTAGATATTCCCATGTTTATACAGATAGCGGTGAAGATATTTCCATGTTTATACAGGTAGAGGTGAATATGTATGCATGTTTACACAGTTAGCGGTGCAGATATTTCCATGTTCATACAGATGGCGGTGTAGATATTTCCATGTTCATCCAGATGGCTGTGTAGATATATCCATGTTCATTCAGATGGAGGTGAAGATATTTCCATGTTCATACAGATAGCGGTGTAGATATTTCCATGTTCATACAGATAGCGGTGTAGATATTTCCATGTTCATAGAGACAGCGGTGTAGATATTTCCATGTTCATACAGATGGCTGTGTACATATATCCATGTTCATTCAGATGGAGGTGAAGATATTTCCATGTTCATACAGATAGCGGTGTAGATATTTCCATGTTCATACAGATAGTTGTGTAGATATTTCCATGTTCATACAGATAGCGGTGTATGTATTTCCATGTTCATACAGATAGCGGTGTAGATATTTCCATGTTCATCCAGATGGCTGTGTAGATATTTCCATGTTCATACAGGTAACGGTGTAGATATTTCCATGTTTATACAGATAGCGGTGTAGATATTTCCATGTTTATACAGATAGCGGTGTAGATATCTCCATGTTTATACAGATAGCGGTGTAGATATCTCCATCTTAATACAGATGGCGGTGTAGATATTTATATGTTCATACAGATGGCGGTGAAGATATCTCCATGTTCATACAGATGGCGGTGTAGATATTTCCATGTTAATAGAGATAGCGGTGTAGATATTTCCATGTGTAAAGAAATAGCTTTGTAGATATTTCCATGTATATGCAGATAGCTGTGTAGATATTTCCATTTTCATGCTGATAGCGGACTAGATATTTCCATGTTCAAACAGATAGCGGTGTAAATATTTCCATGTTCATACAGATAGCGGTGTAGATATTTCCATGTTTATACAGATAGCGGTGAAGATGTATGCATGTTTACACAGATAGTGGTGTAGATATTTCCATGTTCATACAGATAGCGGTGTAGATATTTCCATGTTCGTTCAGATGGCTATGTAGATATATCCATGTTCATACAGATGGCGGTGAAGATATTTCCATGTTCATACAGATAGCGGTGTAGATATTTCCATGTTCATACAGATAGCGGTGTAGATATTTCCATGTTTATACATATAGCGGTGTAGATATTTCCATGTTCATAAAGATAGCGGTGTAGATATTTCCATGTTCATCCAGATGGCTGTGTAGATATATCCATGTTCATTCAGATGGCGGTGAAGATATTTCCATGTTTATACAGGTAGAGGTGCATATGTATGCATGTTTACACAGTTAGCGGTGCAGATATTTCCATGTTCATACAGATGGCGGTGTAGATATTTCCATGTTCATCCAGATGGCTGTGTAGATATATCCATGTTCATTCAGATGGAGGTGAAGATATTTCCATGTTCATACAGATAGCGGTGTAGATATTTCCATGTTCATACAGATAGCGGTGTAGATATTTCCATGTTCATAGAGACAGCGGTGTAGATATTTCCATGTTCATACAGATAGCGGTGTAGATATTTCCATGTTCATACAGATAGCGGTGTAGCTATTTCCATGTTCATACAGATAGCGGTGTAGATATTTCCATGTTCATAGAGATAGCGGTGTAGATATTTCCATGTTCATACAGATAGCGGTGCTGATATTTCCATGTTTATACAGGTAGCGGTGTAGATATTTCCATGTTTATACAGATAGCGGTGTAGATATTTGCATGTTTATACAGACAGCGGTGTAGATATTTTCATGTTTATACAGATAGCGGTGTAGATAACTCCATCTTAATATAGATGGCGGTGTAGATATTTATATGTTCATACAGATGGCGGTGCAGATATTTACATGTTCATACAGATGGCGGTGTAGATATTTCCATGTTTATAGAGACTGCGGTGTAGATATTTCCATGTGTAAAGAAATAGCTTTGTAAATATTTCCATGTATATGCAGATAGCTGTGTAGATATTTCCATTTTCATGCAGATAGCGGTGTAGATATTTCCATGTTCAAACAGATAGCGGTGTAGATATTTCCATGTTCTTACAGATAGCAGTGTAGATATTTCCATGTTTCAACAGATAGTGGTGAAGATGTATACATGTTTACACAGATAGCGGTGTAGATATTTCCATGCTCATACAGATAGCGGTGTAGATATTTCCGTGTTCATCCAGATGGCTGTGTAGATATATCCATGTTCATATAGATGGCGGTGAAGATATTTCCATGTTCATACAGATAGCGGTGTAGATATTTCCATGTTCATCCAGAAGGCTGTGAAGATATTTCCATGTTCATACAGATAGCGGTGCTGATATTTCCATGTTTATATAGGTAGCGGTGTAGATATTTCCATGTTGATACAGATAGCGGTGTAGATATTTCCATGTTTATACAGATAGCGGTGTAGGTATTTCCATGTTTATACAGATAGCGGTGTGGATATCTCCATCTTAATACAGATGGTGGTGTAGATATTTATATGTTCATGCAGATGGCGGTGCAGATACTTCCATGTTCATACAGATGGCGGTGTAGATATTTCTATGTTTATAGAGATAGCGGTGTAGTTATTTCCATGTGTAAAGAAATAGCTTTGTAGATATTTCCATGTATATGCAGATAGCTCTGTAGATATTTCCATTTTCATGCAGATAGCGGTGTAGATATTTCCATGTTTATACAGATGGCGGTGAAGATATTTCCATGATCATACAGATAGCGGTGTAGATATTTCCATGTTCATACAGATAGCGGTGTAGACATTTCCATGTTCATACAGATAGCGGTGTAGCTATTTCAATGTTCATACAGATAGCAGTGTAGATATTTCCATGTTTCAACAGATAGTGGTGAAGATGTATACATGTTTACACAGATAGCGGTGTAGATATTTCCATGCTCATACAGATTGCGGTGTAGATATTTCCGTGTTCATCCAGATGGCTGTGTAGATATATCCATGTTCATACAGATGGCGGTGTAGATATTTCCATGTTCATTCAGGTAGCGGTGTAGATATTTCCATGTTCATCCAGATGGCTGTGTAGATATATCCATGTTCATACAGATGGCGGTGAAGATATTTCAATGTTCATACAGATAGCGGTGTAGATCTTTCCATGTTCATACAGATAGCGGTGTAGGTATTTCCATGTTCATACAGATAGAGGTGTAGCTATTTCCATGTTCATACAGATTGCGGTGTAGATATATCCATGTTCATCTAGATGGCTGTGTAGATATATCCATGTTCATACAGATTGCGGTGTAGCTATTTCCATGTTCATACAGATAGCGGTGTAGATATTTCCATGTTCATCCAGATTGCTGCGTAGATATTTCCATGTTCATACAGATAGTGGTGCTGATATTTCCATGTTTATACAGGTAGCGGTGTAGATATTCCCATGTTTATACAGATAGCGGTGAAGATATTTCCATGTTTATACAGGTAGAGGTGAATATGTATGCATGTTTACACAGTTAGCGGTGCAGATATTTCCATGTTCATACAGATGGCGGTGTAGATATTTCCATGTTCATCCAGATGGCTGTGTAGATATATCCATGTTCATTCAGATGGAGGTGAAGATATTTCCATGTTCATACAGATAGCGGTGTAGATATTTCCATGTTCATACAGATAGCGGTGTAGATATTTCCATGTTCATAGAGACAGCGGTGTAGATATTTCCATGTTCATACAGATGGCTGTGTAGATATATCCATGTTCATTCAGATGGAGGTGAAGATATTTCCATGTTCATACAGATAGCGGTGTAGATATTTCCATGTTCATACAGATAGTTGTGTAGATATTTCCATGTTCATACAGATAGCGGTGTATGTATTTCCATGTTCATACAGATAGCGGTGTAGATATTTCCATGTTCATCCAGATGGCTGTGTAGATATTTCCATGTTCATACAGGTAACGGTGTAGATATTTCCATGTTTATACAGATAGCGGTGTAGATATTTCCATGTTTATACAGATAGCGGTGTAGATATCTCCATGTTTATACAGATAGCGGTGTAGATATCTCCATCTTAATACAGATGGCGGTGTAGATATTTATATGTTCATACAGATGGCGGTGAAGATATCTCCATGTTCATACAGATGGCGGTGTAGATATTTCCATGTTAATAGAGATAGCGGTGTAGATATTTCCATGTGTAAAGAAATAGCTTTGTAGATATTTCCATGTATATGCAGATAGCTGTGTAGATATTTCCATTTTCATGCTGATAGCGGACTAGATATTTCCATGTTCAAACAGATAGCGGTGTAAATATTTCCATGTTCATACAGATAGCGGTGTAGATATTTCCATGTTTATACAGATAGCGGTGAAGATGTATGCATGTTTACACAGATAGTGGTGTAGATATTTCCATGTTCATACAGATAGCGGTGTAGATATTTCCATGTTCGTTCAGATGGCTATGTAGATATATCCATGTTCATACAGATGGCGGTTAAGATATTTCCATGTTCATACAGATAGCGGTGTAGATATTTCCATGTTCATACAGATAGCGGTGTAGATATTTCCATGTTTATACATATAGCGGTGTAGATATTTCCATGTTCATAAAGATAGCGGTGTAGATATTTCCATGTTCATCCAGATGGCTGTGTAGATATATCCATGTTCATTCAGATGGCGGTGAAGATATTTCCATGTTTATACAGGTAGAGGTGCATATGTATGCATGTTTACACAGTTAGCGGTGCAGATATTTCCATGTTCATACAGATGGCGGTGTAGATATTTCCATGTTCATCCAGATGGCTGTGTAGATATATCCATGTTCATTCAGATGGAGGTGAAGATATTTCCATGTTCATACAGATAGCGGTGTAGATATTTCCATGTTCATACAGATAGCGGTGTAGATATTTCCATGTTCATAGAGACAGCGGTGTAGATATTTCCATGTTCATACAGATAGCGGTGTAGATATTTCCATGTTCATACAGATAGCGGTGTAGCTATTTCCATGTTCATACAGATAGCGGTGTAGATATTTCCATGTTCATAGAGATAGCGGTGTAGATATTTCCATGTTCATACAGATAGCTGTGCTGATATTTCCATGTTTATACAGGTAGCGGTGTAGATATTTCCATGTTTATACAGATAGCGGTGTAGATATTTGCATGTTTATACAGACAGCGGTGTAGATATTTTCATGTTTATACAGATAGCGGTGTAGATAACTCCATCTTAATACAGATGGCGGTGTAGATATTTATATGTTCATACAGATGGCGGTGCAGATATTTACATGTTCATACAGATGGCGGTGTAGATATTTCCATGTTTATAGAGACTGCGGTGTAGATATTTCCATGTGTAAAGAAATAGCTTTGTAAATATTTCCATGTATATGCAGATAGCTGTGTAGATATTTCCATTTTCATGCAGATAGCGGTGTAGATATTTCCATGTTCAAACAGATAGCGGTGTAGATATTTCCATGTTCTTACAGATAGCAGTGTAGATATTTCCATGTTTCAACAGATAGTGGTGAAGATGTATACATGTTTACACAGATAGCGGTGTAGATATTTCCATGCTCATACAGATAGCGGTGTAGATATTTCCGTGTTCATCCAGATGGCTGTGTAGATATATCCATGTTCATATAGATGGCGGTGAAGATATTTCCATGTTCATACAGATAGCGGTGTAGATATTTCCATGTTCATCCAGAAGGCTGTGAAGATATTTCCATGTTCATACAGATAGCGGTGCTGATATTTCCATGTTTATATAGGTAGCGGTGTAGATATTTCCATGTTGATACAGATAGCGGTGTAGATATTTCCATGTTTATACAGATAGCGGTGTAGGTATTTCCATGTTTATACAGATAGCGGTGTGGATATCTCCATCTTAATACAGATGGTGGTGTAGATATTTATATGTTCATGCAGATGGCGGTGCAGATACTTCCATGTTCATACAGATGGCGGTGTAGATATTTCTATGTTTATAGAGATAGCGGTGTAGTTATTTCCATGTGTAAAGAAATAGCTTTGTAGATATTTCCATGTATATGCAGATAGCTCTGTAGATATTTCCATTTTCATGCAGATAGCGGTGTAGATATTTCCATGTTTATACAGATGGCGGTGAAGATATTTCCATGATCATACAGATAGCGGTGTAGATATTTCCATGTTCATACAGATAGCGGTGTAGACATTTCCATGTTCATACAGATAGCGGTGTAGCTATTTCAATGTTCATACAGATAGCGGTGTAGATATTTCCATGTTCATAGAGATAGCGGTGTAGATATTTCCATGTTCATACAGATAGCGGTGCTGATATTTCCATGTTTATACAGGTAGCGGTGTAGATATTTCCATGTTTATACAGATAGCGGTGTAGATATTTCCATGTTTATACAGATAGCGGTGTAGATATTTTCATGTTTCTACAGATGGCGGTGTAGATATCTCCATCTTAATACAGATGGCAATGTAGATATTTATATGTTCATACAGATGGCGGTGCAGATATTTCCATGTTCATACAGATGGCGGTGTAGATATTTCCATGTTTATAGAGACTGCGGTGTAGATATTTCCATGTTTATAGAAATAGCTTTGTAAACATTTCCATGTATATGCTGATAGCTGTGTAGATATTTCCATTTTCATGCAGATAGCGGTGTAGATATTTCCATGTTCAAACAGATAGCTGTGTAGGTATTTCCATGTTCATACAGATAGCGGTGAAGATATTTCCATGTTTATACAGATAGCGGTGAAGATGTATGCATGTTAACACAGATAGCAGTGTAGATATTTCCAAGTTCATACAGATAGCGGTGTAGATATTTCCATGTTCATCCAGATGGCTGTGTAGATATATCCATGTTCATACAGATGGCGGTGAAGATATTTCCATGTTCATGCAGATAGCGGTGTAGATATTTCCATGTTTATACAGATAGCGGTGTAGATATCTCCATCTTAATACAGATGGCGGTGTAGAAATTTATATGTTCATACAGATGGCGGTGTAGATATTTCCATGTTCATCCAGATGGCTGTGTAGATATATCCATGTTCATTCAGATGGCAGTGAAGATATTTCCATGTTCATACAGATAGCGGTGTAGATATTTCCATGTTCATACAGATAGCGGTGTAGATATTTCCATGTTCATAGAGACAGCGGTGTAGATATTTCCATGTTCATACAGATAGCGGTGTAGATATTTCCATGTTCATACAGATAGCGGTGTAGCTATTTCCATGTTCATACAGATAGCGGTGTAGATATTTCCATGTTCATAGAGATAGCGGTGTAGATAACTCCATCTTAATACAGATGGCGGTGTAGATATTTATATGTTCATACAGATGGCGGTGCAGATATTTCCATGTTCATATAGATGGCGGTGTAGATATTTCCATGTTTATAGAGACTGCGGTGTAGATATTTCCATGTGTAAAGAAATAGCTTTGTAAATATTTCCATGTATATGCAGATAGCTGTGTAGATATTTCCATTTTCATGCAGATAGCGGTGTAGATATTTCCATGTTCAAACAGATAGCGGTGTAGATATTTCCATGTTCATACAGATAGCAGTGTAGATATTTCCATGTTTCAACAGATAGTGGTGAAGATGTATGCATGTTTACACAGATAGCGGTGTAGATATTTCCATGCTCATACAGATAGCGGTGTAGATATTTCCGTGTTCATCCAGATGGCTGTGTAGATATATCCATGTTCATACAGATGGCGGTGAAGATATTTCCATGTTCATACAGATAGCGGTGTAGATATTTCCATGTTCATCCAGAAGGCTGTGAAGATATTTCCATGTTCATATAGATAGCGGTGCTGATATTTCCATGTTTTTATAGGTAGCGGTGTAGATATTTCCATGTTGATACAGATAGCTGTGTAGATATTTCCATGTTTATACAGATAGCGGTGTAGGTATTTCCATGTTTATACAGATAGCGGTGTGGATATCTCCATCTTAATACAGAAGGTGGTGTAGATATTTATATGTTCATTCAGATGGCGGTGCAGATACTTCCATGTTCATACAGATGGCGGTGTAGATATTTCTATGTTTATAGAGATAGCGGTGTAGTTATTTCCATGTGTAAAGAAATAGCTTTGTAGTTATTTCCATGTATATGCAGATAGCTCTGTAGATATTTCCATTTTCATGCAGATAGCGGTGTAGATATTTCCATGTTCATCCAGATGGCTGTGTAGATATATCCATGTTCATACAGATGGCGGTGAAGATATTTCAATGTTCATACAGATAGCGGTGTAGATCTTTCCATGTTCATACAGATAGCGGTGTAGGTATTTCCATGTTCATACAGATAGAGGTGTAGCTATTTCCATGTTCATACAGATTGCGGTGTAGATATTTCCATGTTCATCTAGATGGCTGTGTAGATATATCTATGTTCATACAGATGGCGGTGAAGATATTTCCATGTTCATACAGATAGCGGTGTAGATATTTCCATGTTCATACAGATAGTTGTGTAGATATTTCCATGTTCATACAGATAGCGGTGTATGTATTTCCATGTTCATACAGATAGCGGTGTAGATATTTCCATGTTCATCCAGATGGCTGTGTAGATATTTCCATGTTCATACAGATAGCGGTGCGGATATTTCCATGTTTATACAGGTAACGGTGTAGATATTTCCATGTTTATACGGATAGCGGTGTAGATATTTCCATGTTTATACAGATAGCGGTGTAGATATCTCCATGTTTATACAGATAGCGGTGTAGATATCTCCATCTTATTACAGATGGCGGTGTAGATATTTATATGTTCATACAGATGGCGGTGAAGATATCTCCATGTTCATACAGATGGCGGTGTAGATATTTCCATGTTAATAGAGATAGCGGTGTAGATATTTCCATGTGTAAAGAAATAGCTTTGTAGATATTTCCATGTATATGCAGATAGCTGTGTAGATATTTCCATTTTCATGCAGATAGCGGAGTAGATATTTCCATGTTCAAACAGATAGCGGTGTAAATATTTCCATGTTCATACAGATAGCGGTGTAGATATTTCCATGTTTATACAGATAGCGGTGAAGATGTATGCATGTTTACACAGATAGTGGTGTAGATATTTCCATGTTCATACAGATAGCGGTGTAGATATTTCCATGTTCGTTCAGATGGCTATGTAGATATATCCATGTTCATAAAGATGGCGGTGAAGATATTTCCATGTTCATACAGATAGCGGTGTAGATATTTCCATGTTCATACAGATAGCGGTGTAGATATTTCCATGTTTATACATATAGCGGTGTAGATATTTCCATGTTCATAAAGATAGCGGTGTAGATATTTCCATGTTCATCCAGATGGCTGTGTAGTTATATCCATGTTCATACAGATGGCGGTGAAGATATTTCCATGATCATACAGATAGCGGTGTAGATATTTCCATGTTCATACAGATAGCGGTGTAGACATTTCCATGTTCATACAGATAGCGGTGTAGCTATTTCAATGTTCATACAGATAGCGGTGTAGATATTTCCATGTTCATCCAGATGGCTGTGTAGATATTTCCATGTTCATACAGATAGCGGTGCTGGTATTTCCATGTTTATACAGGTAGCGGTGTAGATATTCCCATGTGTATACAGATAGCGGTGTAGATATTTCCATGTTTATACACATAGAGGTGAAGATGTATGCATGTTTACACAGTTAGCGGTGCAGATATTTCCATGTTCATACAGATAGCGGTGTAGATATTTCCATGTTCATCCAGATGGCTGTGTAGATATATCCATGTTCATTCAGATGGCGGTGAAGATATTTCCATGTTCATACAGATAGCGGTGTAGCTATTTCCATGTTCATACGGATAGCGGTGTAGATATTTCCATGTTCATAGAGATAGCGGTGTAGATATTTCCATGTTCATACAGATAGCGGTGCTGATATTTCCATGTTTATACAGGTAGCGGTGTAGATATTTCCATGTTTATACAGATAGCGGTGTAGATATTTCCATGTTTATACAGATAGCGGTGTAGATATTTTCATGTTTCTACAGATGGCGGTGTAGATATCTCCATCTTAATACAGAGGGCAATGTAGATATTTATATGTTCATACAGATGGCGGTGCAGATATTTCCATGTTCATACAGATGGCGGTGTAGATATTTCCATGTTTATAGAGACTGCGGTGTAGATATTTCCATGTTTATAGAAATAGCTTTGTAAACATTTCCATGTATATGCAGATAGCTGTGTAGATATTTCCATTTTCATGCAGATAGCGGTGTAGATATTTCCATGTTCAAACAGATAGCTGTGTAGGTATTTCCATGTTCATACAGATAGCGGTGAAGATATTTCCATGTTTATACAGATAGCGGTGAAGATGTATGCATGTTAACACAGATAGCAGTGTAGATATTTCCAAGTTCATACAGATAGCGGTGTAGATATTTCCATGTTCATCCAGATGGCTGTGTAGATATATCCATGTTCATACAGATGGCGGTGAAGATATTTCCATGTTCATGCAGATAGCGGTGTAGATATTTCCATGTTTATACAGATAGCGGTGTAGATATCTCCATCTTAATACAGATGGCGGTGTAGAAATTTATATGTTCATACAGATGGCGGTGTAGATATTTCCATGTTCATCCAGATGGCTGTGTAGATATATCCATGTTCATTCAGATGGCGGTGAAGATATTTCCATGTTCATACAGATAGCGGTGTAGATATTTCCATGTTCATACAGATAGCGGTGTAGATATTTCCATGTTCATAGAGACAGCGGTGTAGATATTTCCATGTTCATACAGATAGCGGTGTAGATATTTCCATGTTCATACAGATAGCGGTGTAGCTATTTCCATGTTCATACAGATAGCGGTGTAGATATTTCCATGTTCATAGAGATAGCAGTGTAGATATTTCCATGTTCATACAGATAGCGGTGCTGATATTTCCATGTTTATACAGGTAGCGGTGTAGATATTTCCATGTTTATACAGATAGCGGTGTAGATATTTGCATGTTTATACAGACAGCGGTGTAGATATTTTCATGTTTATACAGATAGCGGTGTAGATAACTCCATCTTAATACAGATGGCGGTGTAGATATTTATATGTTCATACAGATGGCGGTGCAGATATTTCCATGTTCATACAGATGGCGGTGTAGATATTTCCATGTTTATAGAGACTGCGGTGTAGATATTTCCATGTGTAAAGAAATAGCTTTGTAAATATTTCCATGTATATGCAGATAGCTGTGTAGATATTTCCATTTTCATGCAGATAGCGGTGTAGATATTTCCATGTTCAAACAGATAGCGGTGTAGATATTTCCATGTTCATACAGATAGCAGTGTAGATATTTCCATGTTTCAACAGATAGTGGTGAAGATGTATACATGTTTACACAGATAGCGGTGTAGATATTTCCATGCTCATACAGATAGCGGTGTAGATATTTCCGTGTTCATCCAGATGGCTGTGTAGATATATCCATGTTCATACAGATGGCGGTGAAGATATTTCCATGTTCATACAGATAGCGGTGTAGATATTTCCATGTTCATCCAGAAGGCTGTGAAGATATTTCCATGTTCATATAGATAGCGGTGCTGATATTTCCATGTTTTTATAGGTAGCGGTGTAGATATTTCCATGTTGATACAGATAGCGGTGTAGATATTTCCATGTTTATACAGATAGCGGTGTAGGTATTTCCATGTTTATACAGATAGCGGTGTGGATATCTCCATCTTAATACAGAAGGTGGTGTAGATATTTATATGTTCATGCAGATGGCGGTGCAGATACTTCCATGTTCATACAGATGGCGGTGTAGATATTTCTATGTTTATAGAGATAGCGGTGTAGTTATTTCCATGTGTAAAGAAATAGCTTTGTAGTTATTTCCATGTATATGCAGATAGCTCTGTAGATATTTCCATTTTCATGCAGATAGCGGTGTAGATATTTCCATGTTCATACAGATAGCGGTGTAGATATTTCCATGTTCATTCAGGTAGCGGTGTAGATATTTCCATGTTCATCCAGATGGCTGTGTAGATATATCCATGTTCATACAGATGGCGGTGAAGATATTTCAATGTTCATACAGATAGCGGTGTAGATCTTTCCATGTTCATACAGATAGCGGTGTAGGTATTTCCATGTTCATACAGATAGAGGTGTAGCTATTTCCATGTTCATACAGATTGCGGTGTAGGTATTTCCATGTTCATCTAGATGGCTGTGTAGATATATCCATGTTCATACAGATGGCGGTGAAGATATTTCCATGTTCATACAGATAGCGGTGTAGATATTTCCATGTTCATACAGATAGTTGTGTAGATATTTCCATGTTCATACAGATAGCGGTGTATGTATTTCCATGTTCATACAGATAGCGGTGTAGATATTTCCATGTTCATCCAGATGGCTGTGTAGATATTTCCATGTTCATACAGATAGCGGTGCGGATATTTCCATGTTTATACAGGTAACGGTGTAGATATTTCCATGTTTATACAGATAGCGGTGTAGATATTTCCATGTTTATACAGATAGCGGTGTAGATATCTCCATGTTTATACAGATAGCGGTGTAGATATCTCCATCTTAATACAGATGGCGGTGTAGATATTTATATGTTCATACAGATGGCGGTGAAGATATCTCCATGTTCATACAGATGGCGGTGTAGATATTTCCATGTTAATAGAGATAGCGGTGTAGATATTTCCATGTGTAAAGAAATAGCTTTGTAGATATTTCCATGTATATGCAGATAGCTGTGTAGATATTTCCATTTTCATGCAGATAGCGGAGTAGATATTTCCATGTTCAGATAGCGGTGTAAATATTTCCATGTTCATACAGATAGCGGTGTAGATATTTCCATGTTTATACAGATAGCGGTGAAGATGTATGCATGTTTACACAGATAATGGTGTAGATATTTCCATGTTCATACAGATAGCGGTGTAGTTATTTCCATGTTCGTTCAGATGGCTATGTAGATATATCCATGTTCATAAAGATGGCGGTGAAGATATTTCCATGTTCATACAGATAGCGGTGTAGATATTTCCATGTTCATACAGATAGCGGTGTAGATATTTCCATGTTTATACATATAGCGGTGTAGATATTTCCATGTTCATAAAGATAGCGGTGTAGATATTTCCATGTTCATCCAGATGGCTGTGTAGTTATATCCATGTTCATACAGATGGCGGTGAAGATATTTCCATGATCATACAGATAGCGGTGTAGATATTTCCATGTTCATACAGATAGCGGTGTAGACATTTCCATGTTCATACAGATAGCGGTGAAGATATTTCCATGTTTATACAGATAGCGGTGAAGATGTATTCATGTTAACACAGATAGCAGTGTAGATATTTCCAAGTTCATACAGATAGCGGTGTAGATATTTCCATGTTCATCCAGATGGCTGTGTAGATATATCCATGTTCATACAGATGGCGGTGAAGATATTTCCATGTTCATGCAGATAGCGGTGTAGATATTTCCATGTTTATACATATAGCGGTGTAGATATCTCCATCTTAATACAGATGGCGGTGTAGAAATTTATATGTTCATACAGATGGCGGTGCAGATATTTCCATGTTCATTCAGATGGCGGTGTAGATATTTCCATGTTCATTCAGATGGCGGTGTAGATATTTCCATGTGTAAAGAAATAGCTTTGTAGATATTGACATGTACATGCAGAGAGCTGTGTAGATATTTCCATTTTCATGCAGATAGCGGTGTAGATATTTCCATGTTCAAACAGATAGCAGTGTAGATATTTCCATGTTCATACAGATAGCGGTGTAGATATTTCCATGTTTATACAGGTAGCGGTGTAGATATTTCCATGTTTATATAGATAGCGGTGTAGATATTTCCATGTTTATACAGATAGCGGTGTAGATATTTTCATGTTTATACAGATAGCGGTGTAGATATCTCCATCTTAATAGAGATGGCGGTGTAGTTATTTATATGTTCATACAGATGGCGGTGCAGATATTTCCATGATCATACAGATGGTGGTGTAGATATTTCCATGTTTATAGAGATAGCGGTGTAGTTATTTCCATGTGTAAAGAAATAGCTTTGTAGATATTTCCGTGTATATGCAGATAGCTGTGTAGATATTTCCATTTTCATGCAGATAGCGGTGTAGATATTTCCATGTTCAAACAGATAGCGGTGTATATATTTCCATGTTCATACAGATAGCGGTGTAGATATTTCCATGTTTATACTGATAGCGGTGAAGATGTATGCATGTTTGCACAGATAGCGGTGTAGATATTTCCATGTTCATACAGATAGCGGTGTAGATATTTCCATGTTCATACAGATAGCGGTGTAGATATTTCCATGCTCATACAGATAGCAGTGTAGATATTTCCATGTTTAAACAGATAGTGGTGCTGATATTTCCATGTTTATACAGGTAGCGGTGTAGATATTTCCATGTTTATACAGATAGCGGTGTAGATATTTCCATGTTTATACAGATAGCGGTGTAGATATTTCCATGTATATACAGATAGCGGTGTAGATATCTCCATCTTAATAGAGATGGCGGTGTAGTTATTTATATGTTCATACAGATGGCGGTGCAGATATTTCCATGATCATACAGATGGTGGTGTAGATATTTCCATGTTTATAGAGATAGCGGTGTAGTTATTTCCACGTGTAAAGAAATAGCTTTGTAGATATTTCCGTGTATATGCAGATAGCTGTGTAGATATTTCCATTTTCATGCAGATAGCGGTGTAGATATTTCCATGTTCATACAGATAGCGGTGGAGATATTTCCATGTTTATACAGATAGCGGTGAAGATGTATGCATGTTTACACAGATAGCGGTGTAGATTTTTTCATGTTCATTCAGGTAGCGGTGTAGATATTTCCATGTGTAAAGAAATAGCTTTGTAGATATTTCCATGTATATGCAGATAGCTCTGTTGATATTTCCATTTTCATGCAGATAGCGGTGTAGATATTTCCATGTTCATACAGATAGCGGTGGAGATATTTCCATGTTTATACAGATAGCGGTGAAGATGTATGCATGTTTACACAGATAGCGGTGTAGATTTTTTCATGTTCATTCAGGTAGCGGTGTAGATATTTCCATGTTCATCCAGATGGCTGTGTAGATATATCCATGTTCCTACAGATGGCGGTGAAGATATTTCCATGTTCATACAGATAGCGGTGTAGATCTTTCCATGTTCATACAGATAGCGGTGTAGATATTTCCATGTTCATACAGATAGAGGAGTAGCTTTTTTCGTGTTCATACAGATTGCGGTGTAGATATTTCCATGTTCATCCAGATGGCTGTGTAGATATATCCATGTTCATACAGATGGCGGTGAAGATATTTCCATGTTCATACAGATAGCGGTGTAGATATTTCCATGTTCATACAGATAGTGGTGTAGATATTTCCATGTTCATACAGATAGCGGTGTATCTATTTCCATGTTCACACATATAGCGGTGTAGATATTTCCATGTTCATCCAGATGGCTGTGTAGATATTTCCATGTTCATACAGATAGCGGTGCTGATATTTCCATGTTTATACAGATAGCGGTGTAGATATTTCCATGTTTATACAGATAGCTGTGTAGATATTTCCATGTTTATACAGATAGCTGTGTAGATATTTCCATGTTTATACAGATAGCGGTGTAGATATCTCCATCTTAATACAGATGGCGGTGTAGATATTTATATGTTCATACAGATGGCGGTGAAGATATTTCCATGTTAATAGAGATAGCGGTGTAGTTATTTCCATGTGTAAAGAAATAGATTTGTAGATATTTCCATGTATATGCAGATAGCTGTGTAAATATTTCCATTTTCATGCAGATAGCGGAGTAGATATTTCCATGTTCAAACAGATAGCGGTGTAGATATTTCCATGTTCATAGAGATAGCGGTGTAGATATTTCCATGTTTATACAGATGGCGGTGAAGATGTATGCATGTTTACACAGATAGTGGTGAAGATATTTCCATGTTCATACAGATTGCGGTGTAGATATTTCCATGTTCATTCAGATGGCTATGTAGATATATCCGTGTTCATACAGATGGTGGTGAAGATATTTCCATGTTCATACAGATGGCTGTGTAGATATATCCATGTTCATACAGATGGCGGTGAAGATATTTCCATGTTCATACAGATAGCGGTGTAGATATTTCCATGTTCATCCAGAAGGCTGTGAAGATATTTCCATGTTCATACAGATAGCGGTGCTGATATTTCCATGTTTATATAGGTAGCGCTGTAGATATTTCCATGTTCATACAGATAGCGGTGTAGATATTTCCATGTTTATACAGATAGCGGTGTAGGTATTTCCATGTTTATACAGATAGCGGTGTGGATATCTCCATCTTAATACAGATGGTGGTGTAGATATTTATATGTTCATGCAGATGGCCGTGCAGATACTTCCATGTTCATACAGATGGCGGTGTAGATATTTCTATGTTTATAGAGATAGCGGTGTAGTTATTTCCATGTGTAAAGAAATAGCTTTGTAGATATTTCCATGTATAAGCAGATAGCTCTGTAGATATTTCCATTTTCATGCAGATAGCGGTGTAGATATTTCCATGTTCATACAGATAGCGGTGTAGATATTTCCATGTTCATGCAGATGGCTGTGTAGATATTTCCATGTTCATACAGATAGCGGTGCGGATATTTCCATGTTTATACAGGTAACGGTGTAGATATTTCCATGTTTATACAGATGGCGGTGTAGATATTTATATGTTCATACAGATGGCGGTGAAGATATCTCCATGTTCGTACAGATGGCGGTGTAGATATTTCCATGTTAATAGAGATAGCGGTGTAGATATTTCCATGTGTAAAGAAATAGCTTTGTAGATATTTCCATGTATATGCAGATAGCAGTGTAGATATTTCCATTTTCATGCAGATAGCGGAGTAGATATTTCCATGTTCAAACAGATAGCGGTGTAAATATTTCCATGTTCATACAGATAGCGGTGTAGATATTTCCATGTTTATTCAGATAGCTTTGAATATATATGCATGTTTACACAGATAGTGGTGTAGATATTTCCATGTTCATACAGATAGCGGTGTAGATATTTCCATGTTCGTTCAGATGGCTATGTAGATATATCCATGTTCATACAGATGGCGGTGAAGATATTTCCATGTTCATACAGATAGCAGTGTAGATATTTCCATGTTCATACAGATAGCGGTGTAGATATTTCCATGTTTATACATATAGCGGTGTAGATATTTCCATGTTCATAAAGATAGCGGTGTAGATATTTCCATGTTCATCCAGATGGCTGTGTAGTTATATCCATGTTCATACAGATGGCGGTGAAGATATTTCCATGATCATACAGATAGCGGTGTAGATATTTCCATGTTCATACAGATAGCGGTGTAGACATTTCCATGTTCATACAGATAGCGGTGTAGCTATTTCAATGTTCATACAGATAGCGGTGTAGATATTTCCATGTTCATCCAGATGGCTGTGTAGATATTTCCATGTTCATACAGATAGCGGTGCTGGTATTTCCATGTTTATACAGGTAGCGGTGTAGATATTCCCATGTGTATACAGATAGCGGTGTAGATATTTCCATGTTTATACACATAGAGGTGAAGATGTATGCATGTTTACACAGTTAGCGGTGCAGATATTTCCATGTTCATACAGATAGCGGTGTAGATATTTCCATGTTCATCCAGATGGCTGTGTAGATATATCCATGTTCATTCAGATGGTGGTGAAGATATTTCCATGTTCATACAGATAGCGGTGTAGCTATTTCCATGTTCATACGGATAGCGGTTTAGATATTTCCATGTTCATAGAGATAGCGGTGTAGATATTTCCATGTTCATACAGATAGCGGTGTAGATATTTCCATGTTTATACAGATAGCGGTGTAGATATTTTCATGTTTCTACAGATGGCGGTGTAGATATCTCCATCTTAATACAGATGGCGGTGTAGATATTTATATGTTCATACAGATGGCGGTGCAGATATTTCCATGTTCATGCAGATGGCGGTGTAGATATTTCCATGTTTATAGAGACTGCGGTGTAGATATTTCCATGTTTAAAGAAATAGCTTTGTAAACATTTCCATGTATATGCAGATAGCTGTGTAGATATTTCCATTTTCATGCAGATAGCCGTGTAGATATTTCCATGTTCAGATAGCGGTGTAGATATTTCCATGTTCATACAGATAGCGGTGTAGATATTTCCATGTTTATACAGATAGCGGTTAAGTTGTATGAATGTTTGCACAGATAGCGGTGTAGATATTTCCATGTTCATACAGATAGCGGTGTAGATATTTCCATGTTCATACAGATAGCGGTGTAGATATTTCCATGTTCATCCAGAAGGCTGTGTAGATATTTCCATGTTCATACAGATAGCGGTGCTGATAGTTCCATGTTTATACAGGTAGCCGTGTAGATATCTCCATGTTTATACAGATAGCGGTGTAGATATTTCCATGTTTATACAGATAGCGGTGTAGATATTTCCATGTTTATACAGATAGCGGTGTAGATATCTCCATATTAATACAGATGGCGGTGTAGATATTTATATGTTCATACAGAGGGCGTTGAAGATATTTCCATGTTCATACAGATGGCGGTGTAGATATTTCCATGTTTATAGAGATAGCGGTGTAGTTATTTCCATGTGTAAAGAAATAGCTTTGTAGATATTTCCGTGTATATGCAGATAGCTGTGTAGATATTTCCATTTTCATGCAGATAGCGGTGTAGATATTTCCATGTTCAAACAGATAGCAGTGTAGATATTTCCATGTTCATACAGATAGCGCTGTAGATATTTGCACGTTTATACAGATAGCAGTGAAGATGTATGCATGTTTGCACAGATAGCGGTGTAGATATTTCCATGTTCATACAGATAGCGGTGTAGATATTTCCCTGTTCATACAGATAGCGGTGTAGATATTTCCATGTTCATCCAGAAGGCTGTGAAGATATTTCCATGTTCATACAGATAGCGGTGCTGATATTTCCATGTTTATATAGGTAGCGGTGTAGATATTTCCATGTTCATACAGATAGCGGTGTAGATATTTCCATGTTTATACAGATAGCGGTGTAGGTATTTCCATGTTTATACAGATAGCGGTGTGGATATCTCCATCTTAATACAGATGGTGGTGTAGATATTTATATGTTCATGCAGATTGCCGTGCAGATACTTCCATGTTCATACAGATGGCGGTGTAGATATTTCTATGTTTATAGAGATAGCGGTGTAGTTATTTCCATGTGTAAAGAAATAGCTTTGTAGATATTTCCATGTATAAGCAGATAGCTCTGTAGATATTTCCATTTTCATGCAGATAGCGGTGTAGATATTTCCATGTTCATACAGATAGCGGTGTAGATATTTCCATGTTCATTCAGGTAGCGGTGTAGATATTTCCAATTTCATCCAGATGGCTGTGTAGATATATCCATGTTCATACAGATGGCGGTGAAGATATTTCAATGTTCATACAGATAGCGGTGCAGATCTTTCCATGTTCATACAGATAGCGGTGTAGGTATTTCCATGTTCATACAGATAGAGGTGTAACTATTTCCATGTTCATACAGATTGCGGTGTAGATATTTCCATGTTCATCTAGATGGCTGTGTAGATATATCCATGTTCATACAGATGGCGGTGAAGATATTTCCATGTTAATACAGATAGCGGTGTAGATATTTCCATGTTCATACAGATAGTGGTGTAGATATTTCCATGTTCATACAGATAGCGGTGTATGTATTTCCATGTTCATACAGATAGCGGTGTAGATATTTCCATGTTCATCCAGATGGCTGTGTAGATATTTCCATGTTCATACAGATAGCGGTGCGGATATTTACATGTTTATACAGGTAACGGTGTAGATATTTCCATGTTTATACAGATAGCGGTGTAGATATTTCCATGTTTATACAGATAGCGGTGTAGATATCTCCATGTTTATACAGATAGCGGTGTAGATATCTCCATCTTAATACAGATGGCGGTGTAGATATTTATATGTTCATACAGATGGCGGTGAAGATATCTCCATGTTCATACAGATGGCGGTGTAGATATTTCCATGTTAATAGAGATAGCTGTGTAGATATTTCCATGTGTAAAGAAATAGCTTTGTAGATATTTCCATGTATATGCAGATAGCTGTGTAGATATTTCCATTTTCATGCAGATAGCGGAGTAGATATTTCCATGTTCAAACAGATAGCGGTGTAAATATTTCCATGTTCATACAGATAGCGGTGTAGATATTTCCATGTTTATACAGATAGCGGTGAAGATGTATGCATGTTTACACAGATAGTGGTGTAGATATTTCCATGTTCATACAGATAGCGGTGTAGATATTTCCATGTTCGTTCAGATGGCTATGTAGATATATCCATGTTCATACAGATGGCGGTGAAGATATTTCCATGTTCATACAGATAGCGGTGTAGATATTTCCATGTTCATACAGATAGCTGTGTAGATATTTCCATGTTTATACATATAGCGGTGTAGATATTTCCATGTTCATAAAGATAGCGGTGTAGATATTTCCATGTTCATCCAGATGGCTGTGTAGATATATCCATGTTCATTCAGATGGCGGTGAAGATATTTCCATGTTCATACAGATAGCGGTGTAGATATTTCCATGTTCATACAGATAGCGGTGTAGATATTTCCATGTTCATAGAGACAGCGGTGTAGATATTTCCATGTTCATACAGATAGCGGTGTAGATATTTCCATGTTCATACAGATAGCGGTGTAGCTATTTTCAGGTTCATACAGATAGCGGTGTAGACATTTCCATGTTCATAGAGATAGCGGTGTAGATATTTCCATGTTCATACAGATAGCGGTGCTGATATTTCCATGTTTATACAGGTAGCGGTGTAGATATTTCCATGTTTATACAGATAGCGGTGTAGATATTTGCATGTTTATACAGACAGCGGTGTAGATATTTTCATGTTTATACAGATAGCGGTGTAGATAACTCCATCTTAATACAGATGGCGGTGTAGATATTTATATGTTCATGCAGATGGCGGTGCAGATATTTCCATGTTCATACAGATGGCGGTGTAGATATTTCCATGTTTATAGAGACTGCGGTGTAGATATTTCCATGTGTAAAGAAATAGCTTTGTAAATATTTCCATGTATATGCAGATAGCTGTGTAGATATTTCCATTTTCATGCAGATAGCGGTGTAGATATTTCCATGTTCAAACAGATAGCGGTGTAGATATTTCCATGTTCATACAGATAGCAGTGTAGATATTTCCATGTTTCAACAGATAGTGGTGAAGATGTATACATGTTTACACAGATAGCGGTGTAGATATTTCCATGCTCATACAGATAGCGGTGTAGATATTTCCGTGTTCATCCAGATGGCTGTGTAGATATATCCATGTTCATACAGATGGCTGTGAAGATATTTCCATGTTCATACAGATAGCGGTGTAGATATTTCCATGTTCATCCAGAAGGCTGTGAAGATATTTCCATGTTCATACAGATAGCGGTGCTGATATTTCCATGTTTGTATAGGTAGCGGTGTAGATATTTCCATGTTGATACAGATAGCGGTGTAGATATTTCCATGTTTATACAGATAGCGGTGTAGGTATTTCCATGTTTATACAGATAGCGGTGTGGATATCTCCATCTTAATACAGATGGTGGTGTAGATATTTATATGTTCATGCAGATGGCGGTGCAGATACTTCCATGTTCATACAGATGGCGGTGTAGATATTTCTATGTTTATAGAGATAGCGGTGTAGTTATTTCCATGTGTAAAGAAATAGCTTTGTAGATATTTCCATGTATATGCAGATAGCTCTGTAGATATTTCCATTTTCATGCAGATAGCGGTGTAGATATTTCCATGTTCATACAGATAGCGGTGTAGATATTTCCATGTTCATTCAGGTAGCGGTGTAGATATTTCCATGTTCATCCAGATGGCTGTGTAGATATATCCATGTTCATACAGATGGCGGTGAAGATATTTCAATGTTCATACAGATAGCGGTGTAGATCTTTCCATGTTCATACAGATAGCGGTGTAGGTATTTCCATGTTCATACAGATAGAGGTGTAGCTATTTCCATGTTCATACAGATTGCGGTGTAGATATTTCCATGTTCATCTAGATGGCTGTGTAGATATATCCATGTTCATACAGATGGCGGTGAAGATATTTCCATGTTCATACAGATAGCTGTGTAGATATTTCCATGTTCATACAGATAGTTGTGTAAATATTTCCATGTTCATACAGATAGCGGTGTATGTATTTCCATGTTCATACAGATAGCGGTGTAGATATTTCCATGTTCATCCAGATGGCTGTGTAGATATTTCCATGTTCATACAGATAGCGGTGCGGATATTTCCATGTTTATACAGGTAACGGTGTAGATATTTCCATGTTTATACAGATAGCGGTGTAGATATTTCCATGTTTATACAGATAGCGGTGTAGATATCTCCATGTTTATACAGATAGCGGTGTAGATATCTCCATCTTAATACAGATGGCGGTGTAGATATTTATATGTTCATACAGATGGCGGTGAAGATATCTCCACGTTCATACAGATGGCGGTGTAGATATTTCCATGTTAATAGAGATAGCGGTGTAGATATTTCCATGCGTAAAGAAATAGCTTTGTAGATATTTCCATGTATATGCAGATAGCTGTGTAGATATTTCCATTTTCATGCAGATAGCGGAGTAGATATTTCCATGTTCAAACAGATAGCGGTGTAAATATTTCCATGTTCATACAGATAGCGGTGTAGATATTTCCATGTTTATACAGATAGCGGTGAAGATGTATGCATGTTTACACAGATAGTGGTGTAGATATTTCCATGTTCATACAGATAGCGGTGTAGATATTTCCATGTTCGTTCAGATGGCTATGTAGATATATCCATGTTCATAAAGATGGCGGTGAAGATATTTCCATGTTCATACAGATAGCGGTGTAGATATTTCCATGTTCATACAGATAGCGGTGTAGATATTTCCATGTTTATACATATAGCGGTGTAGATATTTCCATGTTCATAAAGATAGCGGTGTAGATATTTCCATGTTCATCCAGATGGCTGTGTAGTTATATCCATGTTCATACAGATGGCGGTGAAGATATTTCCATGATCATACAGATAGCGGTGTAGATATTTCCATGTTCATACAGATAGCGGTGTAGACATTTCCATGTTCATACAGATAGCGGTGTAACTATTTCAATGTTCATACAGATAGCGGTGTAGATATTTCCATGTTCATCCAGATGGCTGTGTAGATATTTCCATGTTCATACAGATAGCGGTGCTGGTATTTCCATGTTTATACAGGTAGCGGTGTAGATATTCCCATGTGTATACAGATAGCGGTGTAGATATTTCCATGTTTATACACATAGAGGTGAAGATGTATGCATGTTTACACAGTTAGCGGTGCAGATATTTCCATGTTCATACAGATAGCGGTGTAGATATTTCCATGTTCATCCAGATGGCTGTGTAGATATATCCATGTTCATTCAGATGGCGGTGAAGATATTTCCATGTTCATACAGATAGCGGTGTAGCTATTTCCATGTTCATACGGATAGCGGTGTAGATATTTCCATGTTCATAGAGATAGCGGTGTAGATATTTCCATGTTCATACAGATAGCGGTGCTGATATTTCCATGTTTATACAGGCAGCGGTGTAGATATTTCCATGTTTATACAGATAGCGGTGTAGATATTTCCATGTTTATACAGATAGCGGTGTAGATATTTTCATGTTTCTACAGATGGCGGTATAGATATCTCCATCTTAATACAGATGGCAATGTAGATATTTATATGTTCATACAGATGGCGGTGCAGATATTTCCATGTTCATACAGATGGCGGTGTAGATATTTCCATGTTTATAGAGACTGCGGTGTAGATATTTCCATGTTTATAGAAATAGCTTTGTAAACATTTCCATGTATATGCAGATAGCTGTGTAGATATTTCCATTTTCATGCAGATAGTGGTGTAGATATTTCCATGTTCAAACAGATAGCTGTGTAGATATTTCCATGTTCATACAGATAGCGGTGAAGATATTTCCATGTTTATACAGATAGAGGTGAAGATGTATGGATGTTAACACAGATAGCAGTGTAGATATTTCCAAGTTCATACAGATAGCGGTGTAGATATTTCCATGTTCATCCAGATGGCTGTGTAGATATATCCATGTTCATACAGATGGCGGTGAAGATATTTCCATGTTTATACAGATAGCGGTGTAGATATCTCCATCTTAATACAGATGGCGGTGTAGAAATTTATATGTTCATACAGATGGCGGTGCAGATATTTCCATGTTCATTCAGATGGCGGTGTAGATATTTCCATGTTCATTCAGATGGCGGTGTAGATATTTCCATGTGTAAAGAAATAGCTTTGTAGATATTGACATGTACATGCAGAGAGCTGTGTAGATATTTCCATTTTCATGCAGATAGCGGTGTAGATATTTCCATGTTCATACAGATAGCGGTGTAGATATTTCCATGTTTATACAGGTAGCGGTGTAGATATTTCCATGTTTATACAGATAGCGGTGTAGATATTTCCATGTTTATACAGATAGCGGTGTAGATATCTCCATCTTAATAGAGATGGCGGTGTAGTTATTTATATGTTCATACAGATGGCGGTGCAGATATTTCCATGTTCATACAGATGGTGGTGTAGATATTTCCATGTTTATAGAGATAGCGGTGTAGTTATTTCCATGTGTAAAGAAATAGCTTTGTAGATATTTCCGTGTATATGCAGATAGCTGTGTAGATATTTCCATTTTCATGCAGATGTCGGTGAAGATATTTCCATGTTCATACAGATAGCGGTGTAGATATTTCCATGTTCATACAGATAGTGGTGTAGATATTTCCATGTTCATACAGATAGCGGTGTATCTATTTCCATGTTCACACATATAGCGGTGTAGATATTTCCATGTTCATCCAGATGGCTGTGTAGATATTTCCATGTTCATACAGATAGCGGTGCTGATATTTCCATGTTTATGCAGGTAGCGGTGTAGATATTTCCATGTTTATACAGATAGTGGTGTAGATATTTCCATGTTTATACAGATAGCTGTGTAGATATTTCCATGTTTATACAGATAGCGGTGTAGATATCTCCATCTTAATACAGATGGCGGTGTAGATATTTATATGTTCATACAGATGGCGGTGAAGATATCTCCATGTTCATACAGATGGCGGTGTAGATATTTCCATGTTAATAGAGATAGCGGTGTAGTTATTTCTATGTGTAAAGAAATAGATTTGTAGATATTTCCATGTATATGCAGATAGCTGTGTAAATATTTCCATTTTCATGCAGATAGCGGAGTAGATATTTCCATGTTCAAACAGATAGCGGTGTAGATATTTCCATGTTCATAGAGATAGCGGTGTAGATATTTCCATGTTTATACAGATAGCGGTGAAGATGTATGCATGTTTACACAGATAGTGGTGAAGATATTTCCATGTTCATACAGATTGCGGTGTAGATATTTCCATGTTCATTCAGATGGCTATGTAGATATATCCGTGTTCATACAGATGGCGGTGAAGATATTTCCATGTTCATACAGATAGCGGTGTAGATATTTCCATGTTCATACAGATAGCATTGTAGATATTTCCATGTTTATACATATAGCGGTGTAGATATTTCCATGTTCATACATATAGCGGTGTAGATATTTCCATGTTCATCCAGATGGCTGTGTAGTTATATCCATGTTCATACAGATGGCGGTGAAGATATTTCCATGATCATACAGATAGCGGTGTAGATATTTCCATGTTCATACAGATTGCGGTGTAGCTATTTCCATGTTCATACAGATAGCGGTGTAGATATTTCCATGTTCATCCAGATTGCTGTGTAGATATTTCCATGTTCATACAGATAGTGGTGCTGATATTTCCATGTTTATACAGGTAGCGGTGTAGATATTCCCATGTTTATACAGATAGCGGTGAAGATATTTCCATGTTTATACAGGTAGAGGTGAAGATGTATGCATGTTTACACAGTTAGCGGTGCAGATATTTCCATGTTCATACAGATGGCGGTGTAGATATTTCCATGTTCATCCAGATGGCTGTGTAGATATATCCATGTTCATTCAGATGGCGGTGAAGATATTTCCATGTTCATACAGATAGCGGTGTAGATATTTCCATGTTCATACAGATAGCGGTGTAGATATTTCCATGTTCATAGAGACAGCGGTGTAGATATTTCCATGTTCATACAGATAGTGGTGTAGATATTTCCATGTTCATACAGATAGCGGTGTAGCTATTTCCATGTTCATACAGATATCGGTGTAGATATTTCCATGTTCATAGAGATAGCGGTGTAGATATTTCCATGTTCACACAGATAGCGGTGCTGATATTTCCATGTTTATACAGGTAGCGGTGTAGATATTTCCATGTTTATACAGATAGCGGTGTAGATATTTCCATGTTTATACAGACAGCGGTGTAGATATTTTCAAGTTTATACAGATAGCGGTGTAGATAACTCCATCTTAATACAGATGGCGGTGTAGATATTTATATGTTCATACAGATGGCAGTGCAGATATTTCCATGTTCATACAGATGGCGGTGTAGATATTTCCATGTTTATAGAGACTGCGGTGTAGATATTTCCATGTGTAAAGAAATAGCTTTGTAAATATTTCCATGTATATGCAGATAGCTGTGTAGATATTTCCATTTTCATGCAGATAGCGGTGTAGATATTTCCATGTTCAAACAGATAGCTGTGTAGATATTTCCATGTTCATACAGATAGCGGTGTAGATGTTTCCATGTTTATACAGATAGCGGTGAAGATGTATGCATGTTAACACAGATAGCGGTGTAGATATTTCCAAGTTCATACATATAGCGGTATAGATATTTCCATGTTCATCCAGATGGCTGTGTAGATATGTCCATGTTCATACAGATGGCGGTGAAGTTATTTCCATGTTCATACAGATAGCGGTGTAGATATTTCCATGTTCATACAGATAGCGGTGTAGCTATTTCCATGTTCATACAGATAGCGGTGTAGATATATCCATGTTCATCCAGATGGGTGTGTAGATAAATTCATGTTCATACAGATGGCAGTGAAGATATTTCCATGTTCATACAGATAGCGGTTTAGATATTTCCATGTTTATACAGATATCGGTGTAGATATTTCCATGTTTATACAGTTAGCGGAGTAGATATCTCCATCTTAATACAGATGGCGGTGTAGATATTTATATGATCATACAGATTGCGGTGCAGATATTTCCATGTTCATACAGATGGCGGTGTAGATATTTCCATGTTTATAGAGATAGCGGTGTAGTTATTTCCATGTGTAAAGAGATAGCTGTATAGATATTTCCATGTATTTGCAGATAGCTTTGTAGATATTTCCATTTTCATGCAGATAGCGGTGTAGATATTTCCATGTTCAAACAGATAGCGGTGTAGATATTTCCATGTTCATACAGATAGCAGTGTAGATATTTCCATGTTTAAACAGATAGTGGTGAAGATGTATACATGTTTACACAGATAGCGGTGTAGATATTTCCATGCTCATACAGATAGCGGTGTAGATATTTCCGTGTTCATCCAGATGGCTGTGTAGATATATCCATGTTCATACAGATGGCGGTGAAGATATTTCCATGTTCATACAGATAGCGGTGTAGATATTTCCATGTTCATCCAGAAGGCTGTGAAGATATTTCCATGTTCATACAGATAGCGGTGCTGATATTTCCATGTTTACATAGGTAGCGGTGTAGATATTTCCATGTTGATACAGATAGCGGTTTAGATATTTCCATGTTCATACAGATTGCGGTGTAGATATTTCCATGTTCATCTAGATGGCTGTGTAGATATATCCATGTTCATACAGATGGCGGTGAAGATATTTCCATGTTCATACAGATAGCGGTGTAGATATTTCCATGTTCATACAGATAGTGGTGTAGATATTTCCATGTTCATACAGATAGCGGTGTATGTATTTCCATGTTCATACAGATAGCGGTGTAGATATTTCCATGTTCATCCAGATGGCTGTGTAGATATTTCCATGTTCATACAGATAGCGGTGCGGATATTTCCATGTTTATACAGGTAACGGTGTAGATATTTCCATGTTTATACAGATGGCGGTGTAGATATTTATATGTTCATACAGATGGCGGTGAAGATATCTCCATGTTCGTACAGATGGCGGTGTAGATATTTCCATGTTAATAGAGATAGCGGTGTAGATATTTCCATGTGTAAAGAAATAGCTTTGTAGATATTTCCATGTATATGCAGATAGCTGTGTAGATATTTCCATTTTCATGCAGATAGCGGAGTAGATATTTCCATGTTCAAACAGATAGCGGTGTAAATATTTCCATGTTCATACAGATAGCGGTGTAGATATTTCCATGTTTATACAGATAGCGGTGAAAATGTATGCATGTTTACACAGATAGTGGTGTAGATATTTCCATGTTCATACAGATAGCGGTGTAGATATTTCCATGTTCGTTCAGATGGCTATGTAGATATATCCATGTTCATACAGATGGCGGTGAAGATAATTCCATGTTCATACAGATAGCGGTGTAGATATTTCCATGTTCATACAGATAGCGGTGTAGATATTTCCATGTTTATACATATAGCGGTGTAGATATTTCCATGTTCATAAAGATAGCGGTGTAGATATTTCCATGTTCATCCAGATGGCTGTGTAGTTATATCCATGTTCATACAGATGGCGGTGAAGATATTTCCATGATCATACAGATAGCGGTGTAGATATTTCCATGTTCATACAGATAGCGGTGTAGACATTTCCATGTTCATACAGATAGCGGTGTAGCTATTTCAATGTTCATACAGATAGCGGTGTAGATATTTCCATGTTCATCCAGATGGCTGTGTAGATATTTCCATGTTCATACAGATAGCGGTGCTGGTATTTCCATGTTTATACAGGTAGCGGTGTAGATATTCCCATGTTCATACAGATAGCGGTGTAGATATTTCCATGTTTATACACATAGAGGTTAAGATGTATGCATGTTTACACAGTTAGCGGTGCAGATATTTCCATGTTCATACAGATAGCGGTGTAGATATTTCCATGTTCATCCAGATGGCTGTGTAGATATATCCATGTTCATTCAGATGGCGGTGAAGATATTTCCATGTTCATACAGATAGCGGTGTAGCTATTTCCATGTTCATACGGATAGTGGTGTAGATATTTCCATGTTCATAGAGATAGCGGTGTAGATATTTCCATGTTCATACAGATAGCGGTGTAGATATTTCCATGTTTATACAGATAGCGGTGTAGATATTTTCATGTTTCTACAGATGGCGGTGTAGATATCTCCATCTTAATACAGATGGCGGTGTAGATATTTATATGTTCATACAGATGGCGGTGCAGATATTTCCATGTTCATGCAGATGGCGGTGTAGATATTTCCATGTTTATAGAGACTGCGGTGTAGATATTTCCATGTTTAAAGAAATAGCTTTGTAAACATTTCCATGTATATGCAGATAGCTGTGTAGATATTTCCATTTTCATGCAGATAGCCGTGTAGATATTTCCATGTTCAAACAGATAGCTGTGTACATATTTCCATGTTCATACAGATAGCGGTGTAGATATTTCCATGTTTATACAGATAGCGGTGAAGATGTATGCATGTTTGCACAGATAGCGGTGTAGATATTTCCATGTTCATACAGATAGCGGTGTAGATATTTCCATGTTCATACAGATAGCGGTGTAGATATTTCCATGTTCATCCAGAAGGCTGTGTAGATATTTCCATGTTCATACAGATAGCGGTGCTGATAGTTCCATGTTTATACAGGTAGCCGTGTAGATATCTCCATGTTTATACAGATAGCGGTGTAGATATTTCCATGTTTATACAGATAGCGGTGTAGATATTTCCATGTTTATACAGATAGCGGTGTAGATATCTCCATATTAATACAGATGGCGGTGTAGATATTTATATGTTCATACAGATGGCGTTGAAGATATTTCCATGTTCATACAGATGGCGGTGTAGATATTTCCATGTTTATAGAGATAGCGGTGTAGTTATTTCCATGTGTAAAGAAATAGCTTTGTAGATATTTCCGTGTATATGCAGATAGCTGTGTAGATATTTCCATTTTCAGGCAGATAGCTGTGTAGATATTTCCATGTTCAAACAGATAGCAGTGTAGATATTTCCATGTTCATACAGATAGCGCTGTAGATATTTGCACGTTTATACAGATAGCAGTGAAGATGTATGCATGTTTACACAGATAGCGGTGTAGATATTTCCATGTTCATACAGATAGCGGTGTAGATATTTCCCTGTTCATACAGATAGCGGTGTAGATATTTCCATGTTCATTGAGGTAGCGGTGTAGATATTTCCATGTTCATCCAGATGGCTGTGTAGATATATCCATGTTCATACAGATGGCGGTGAAGATATTTCAATGTTCATACAGATAGCGGTGTAGATCTTTCCATGTTCATACAGATAGCGGTGTAGGTATTTCCATGTTCATACAGATAGAGGTGTAACTATTTCCATGTTCATACAGATTGCGGTGTAGATATTTCCATGTTCATCTAGATGGCTGTGTAGATATATCCATGTTCATACAGATGGCGGTGAAGATATTTCCATGTTAATACAGATAGCAGTGTAGATATTTCCATGTTCATACAGATAGTGGTGTAGATATTTCCATGTTCATACAGATAGCGGTGTATGTATTTCCATGTTCATACAGATAGCGGTGTAGATATTTCCATGTTCATCCAGATGGCTGTGTAGATATTTCCATGTTCATACAGATAGCGGTGCGGATATTTCCATGTTTATACAGGTAACGGTGTAGATATTTCCATGTTTATACAGATAGCGGTGTAGATATTTCCATGTTTATACAGATAGCGGTGTAGATATCTCCATGTTTATACAGATAGCGGTGTAGATATCTCCATCTTAATACAGATGGCGGTGTAGATATTTATATGTTCATACAGATGGCGGTGAAGATATCTCCATGTTCATACAGATGGCGGTGTAGATATTTCCATGTTAATAGAGATAGCGGTGTAGATATTTCCATGTGTAAAGAAATAGCTTTGTAGATATTTCCATGTATATGCAGATAGCTGTGTAGATATTTCCATTTTCATGCAGATAGCGGAGTAGATATTTCCATGTTCAAACAGATAGCGGTGTAAATATTTCCATGTTCATACAGATAGCGGTGTAGATATTTCCATGTTTATACAGATAGCGGTGATGATGTATGCATGTTTACACAGATAGTGGTGTAGATATTTCCATGTTCATACAGATAGCGGTGTAGATATTTCCATGTTCGTTCAGATGGCTATGTAGATATATCCATGTTCATACAGATGGCGGTGAAGATATTTCCATGTTCATACAGATAGCGGTGTAGATATTTCCATGTTCATACAGATAGCGGTGTAGATATTTCCATGTTTATACATATAGCGGTGTAGATATTTCCATGTTCATAAAGATAGCGGTGTAGATATTTCCATGTTCATCCAGATGGCTGTGTAGTTATATCCATGTTCATACAGATGGCGGTGAAGATATTTCTATGATCATACAGATAGCGGTGTAGATATTTCCATGTTCATACAGATAGCGGTGTAGACATTTCCATGTTCATACAGATAGCGGTGTAGCTATTTCAATGTTCATACAGATAGCGGTTTAGATATTTCCATGTTCATCCAGATGGCTGTGTAGATATTTCCATGTTCATACAGATAGCGGTGCTGGTATTTCCATGTTTATACAGGTAGCGGTGTAGATATTCCCATGTGTATACAGATAGCGGTGTAGATATTTCCATGTTTATACACATAGAGGTGAAGATGTATGCATGTTTACACAGTTAGCGGTGCAGATATTTCCATGTTCATACAGATAGCGGTGTAGATATTTCCATGTTCATCCAGATGGCTGTGTAGATATATCCATGTTCATTCAGATGGCGGTGAAGATATTTCCATGTTCATACAGATAGCGGTGTAGCTATTTCCATGTTCATACGGATAGCGGTGTAGATATTTCCATGTTCATAGAGATAGCGGTGTAGATATTTCCATGTTCATACAGATAGCGGTGCTGATATTTCCATGTTTATACAGATAGCGGTGTAGATATATCCATCTTAATACAGATGGCTGTGTAGAAATTTATATGTTCATACAGATGGCGGTGCAGATATTTCCATGTTCATACAGATGGCGGTGTAGATATTTCCATGTTTATAGAGACTGCGGTGTAGATATTTCCATGTTTAAAGAAATAGCTTTGTAAACATTTCCATGTTTATGCAGATAGCTGTGTAGATATTTCCATTTTCATGCAGATAGCGTTGTAGATATTTCCATGTTCAAACAGATAGCTGTGTAGATATTTCCATGTTCATACAGCTAGCGGTGTAGATATTTCCATGTTTATACAGATAGCGGTGAAGATGTATGCATGTTAACACAGATAGCTGTGTAGATATTTCCAAGTTAATACAGATAGCGGTGTAGATATTTCCATGTTCATCCAGATGGCTGTGTAGATATATCCATGTTCATACAGATGGCGGTGAAGATATTTCCATGTTCATGCAGATAGCGGTGTAGATATTTCCATGTTTATACAGATAGCGGTGTAGATATCTCCATCTTAATACAGATGGCGGTGTAGAAATTTATATGTTCATACAGATGGCGGTGCAGATATTTCCATGTTCATTCAGATGGCGGTGTAGATATTTCCATGTTCATTCAGATGGCGGTGTAGATATTTCCATGTGTAAAGAAATAGCTTTGTAGATATTGACATGTACATACAGAGAGCTGTGTAGATATTGACATTTTCATGCAGATAGCGGTGTAGATATTTCCATGTTCAAACAGATAGCAGTGAAGGTATTTCCATGTTCATACAGATAGCGGTGTAGATATTTCCATGTTTATACAGGTAGCGGTGTAGATATTTCCATGTTTATACAGATAGCGGTGTAGATATTTCCATGTTTATACAGATAGCGGTGTAGATATTTCCATGTTTATACAGATAGCGGTGTAGATATCTCCATCTTAATAGAGATGGCGGTGTAGTTATTTATATGTTCATACAGATGGCGGTGCAGATATTTCCATGTTCATACAGATGGTGGTGTAGATATTTCCATGTTTATAGAGATAGCGGTGTAGTTATTTCCATGTGTAAAGAAATAGCTTTGTAGATATTTCCGTGTATATGCAGATAGCTGTGTAGATATTTCCATTTTCATGCAGATAGCGGTGTAGATATTTCCATGTTCAAACAGATAGCGGTGTAGATATTTCCATGTTCATACAGATAGCGGTGTAGATATTTCCATGTTTATACAGATAGCGGTGAAGATGTATGTATGTTTGCACAGAGAGCGGTGTAGATATTTCCATGTTCATACAGATAGCGGTGTAGATATTTCCATGTTCATACAGATAGCGGTGTAGATATTTCCATGTTCATACAGATAGCGGTGTAGATATTTCCATGATCATACAGATAGCTGTGTAGATATTTCCATGTTCATACAGATAGCGGTGTAGATATTTCCATGTTCATACAGATAGCGGTGTAGATATTTCCATGTTCATACAGATAGCGGTGTAGATATTTCCATGTTCATCCAGAAGGCTGTGTAGATATTTCCATGTTCATACAGATAGCGGTGCTGATGTTTCCATGTTTATATAGGTAGCGCTGTAGATATTTGCATGTTTATACAGATAGCAGTGAAGATGTATGCATGTTTGCACAGATAGCGGTGTAGATATTTCCATGTTCATACAGATAGCGGTGTAGATATTTCCATGTTCATACAGATAGCGGTGTACATATTTCCATGTTCATCCAGAAGGCTGTGAAGATATTTCCATGTTCATACAGATAGCGGTGATGATATTTCCATATTTATATAGGTAGCGGTGTAGATATTTCCATGTTCATACAGATAGCGGTGTAGATATTTCCATGTTCATACAGATAGCGGTGTAGCTATTTCCATGTTCATACAGATAGTGGTGTAGATATTTCCATGTTCAAAGAGATTGCGGTGTAGATATTTCCAGGTTTATACAGATAGCGGTGTAGATATCTCCATCTTAATACCGATGGCTGTGTAGATATTTATATGTTCTTACAGATGGCGGTGCAGATATTTCCATGTTCATACAGATGGTGGTGTAGATATTTCCATGTTTATAGAGATAGCGGTGTAGTTATTTCCATGTGTAAAGAAATAGCTTTGTAGATATTTCCGTGTATATGCAGATAGCTGTGTAGATATTTCCATTTTCATGCAGATAGCGGTGCAGATATTTCCATGTTCAAACAGATAGCGGTGCAGATATTTCCATGTTCATACAGATAGCGGTGTAGATATTTCCATGTTTATATAGATAGCGGTGAAGATGGATGCAAGTTTGCACAGATAGCGGTGTAGATATTTCCATGTTCATACAGATAGCGGTGTAAATATTTCCATGTTCATACAGATAGTGGTGTAGATATTTCCATGTTCATACAGATAGCGGTGTAGATATTTCCATGTTCATACAGATAGCGGTGTAAATATTTCCATGTTCATCCAGAAGGCTGTGTAGATATATCCATGTTCATAAGGATGGCGGTGAAGATATTTCCATGTTCATACAGATAGCGGTGTAGATATTTCCATGTTCATACAGATAGCGGTGTAGATATTTCCATGTTCATACAGATAGCGGTGTAGATATTTCCATGTTCATACTGATAGTGGTGTAGCTATTTCCATGTTCATACAGATAGCGGTGCAGATATTTCCATGTTCATACAGATGGCGTTGTAGATATTTCCATGTTTATAGAGATAGCGGTGTAGTTATTTCCATGTGTAAAGAAATAGCTTTGTAGATATTTCCATGTATATGCAGATAGCTGTGTAGATATTTCCATTTTCATGTAGATAACGGTGTAGATATTTCCATGTTCAAACAGATAGCGGTGTAGATATTTCCATGTTCATTCAGATAGCGGTGTAGATATTTCCATGTTTATACAGGTAGCGGTGTAGATATTTCTATGTTTATACAGATAGCGGTGTAGATATTTCCATGTTCATACAGATAGCAGTGTAGATATTTCCATGTTTAAACAGATAGTGGTGAAGATGTATACGTGTTTACACAGATAGCGGTGTAGATATTTCCATGCTCATTCAGGTAGCGGTGTAGATATTTCCATGTTCATCCAGATGGCTGTGTAGATATATCCATGTTCATACAGATGGCGGTGAAGATATTTCCATGTTCATACAGATAGCGCTGTAGATCTTTCCATGTTCATACAGATAGCGGTGTAGATCTTTCTATGTTCATACAGATTGCGGTGTAGATATTTCCATGTTCATCCAGATGGCTGTGTAGATATATCCATATTCATACAGATGGCGGTGAACATATTTCCATGTTCATACAGATAGCGGTGTAGATATATCTATGTTCATACAGATAGTGGTGTAGATATTTCCATGTTCATACAGATAGCCGTGTAGATATTTCCATGTTCATCCAGATGGCTGTGTAGATATTTCCATGTATATGCAGATAGCTGTGTAGATATTTCTATTTTCATGCAGATAGCGGTGTAGATATTTCCATGTTTATACAGATAGCGGAGTAGATATCTCCATCTTAATACAGATGGCGGTGTAGATATTTATATGATCATACAGATGGCAGTGCAGATATTTCCATGTTCATACAGATGGCGGTGTAGATATTTCCATGTTTATAGAGATAGCGGTGTAGTTATTTCCATGTGTAAAGAGATAGCTGTATAGATATTTCCATGTATATGCAGATAGCTTTGTAGATATTTCCATTTTCATGCAGTTAGCGGTGTAGATATTTCCATGTTCAAACAGATAGCGGTGTAGATATTTCCATGTTCATACAGATAGCAGTGTAGATATTTCCATGTTTAAACAGATAGTGGTGAAGATGTATACATGTTTACACAGAAAGCGGTGTAGATATTTCCATGCTCATACAGATAGCGGTGTAGATATTTCCGTGTTCATCCAGATGGCTGTGTAGGTATATCCATGTTCATACAGATGGCGGTGAAGATATTTCCATGTTCATACAGATAGCGGTGTAGATATTTCCATGTTCATACAGATAGCGGTGTAGATATTTCCATGTTCATACAGACAGCCGTGCTGATATTTCCATGTTCATCCAGATGGCTGTGTAGATATTTCCATGTTTTTACAGATAGCAGTGTAGATATTTCCATGTTTATACATATAGTGGTGTAGATATTTCCATGTTTATAGAGATAGCGGTGTAGTTATTTCCATGTGTAAAGAGATAGCTTTGTAGATATTTCCATGTATATGCAGATAGCTGTGTAGATATTTCCATTTTCATGCAGATAGCGGTGTAGATTTTTCCATGTTCAAACAGATAGCGGTGTAGATATTTCCATGTTCATCCAGATGGGTGTGTAGATAAATCCATGTTCATACAGATGGCGGTGAAGATATTTCCATGTTCATACAGATAGCGGTGTAGATATTTCCATGTTTATACAGATATCTGTGTATATATTTCCATGTTTATACAGATAGCGGAGTAGATATCTCCATCTTAATACAGATGGCGGTGTAGATATTTATATGATCATACAGATGGCGGTGCAGATATTTCCATGTTCATACAGATGGCGGTGTAGATATTTCCATGTTTATAGAGATAGCGGTGTAGTTATTTCCATGTGTAAAGAGATAGCTGTATAGATATTTCCATGTATATGCAGATAGCTTTGTAGATATTTCCATTTTCATGTAGATAGCTGTGTAGATATTTCCATGTTCAAACAGATAGCGGTGTTGATATTTCCATGTTCATTCAGATAGCTGTGTACATATTTCCATGTTTAAACAGATAGTGGTGAAGATGTATACATGTTTACACAGATAGCGGTGCAGATATTTCCATGCTCATACAGATAGCGGTGTAGATACTTCCGTGTTCATCCAGATGGCTGTGTAGATATATCCATGTTCATACAGATGGCGGTGAAGATATTTCCATGTTCATACAGATAGCGGTGTAGATATTTCCATGTTCATACAGACAGAGGTGTAGATATTTCCATGTTCATACAGATAGCGGTGTAGATATTTCCATGTTCATCCAGATGGGTGTGTAGATAAATCCATGTTCATACAGATGGCGGTGAAGATATTTCCATGTTCATACAGATAGCGGTCTAGATATTTCCATGTTTATACAGATATCGGTGTAGATATTACCATGTTTATACAGATAGCGGAGTAGATATCTCCATCTTAATACAGATGGCGGTGTAGATATTTATATGATCATACAGATGGCGGTGCAGATATTTCCATGTTCATACAGATGGCGGTGTAGATATTTCCATGTTTATAGAGATAGCGGTGTAGTTATTTCCATGTGTAAAGAGATAGCTGTATAGATATTTCCATGTATATGCAGATAGCTTTGTAGATATTTCCATTTTCATGCAGATTAGCGGTGTAGATATTTACATGTTCAAACAGAAAGCGGTGTAGATATTTCCATGTTCATACAGATAGCTATGTAGATATTTCCATGTTTAAACAGATAGTGGTGAAGACGTATACATGTTTACACAGATAGCGGTGTACATATTTCCATGCTCATACAGATAGCGGTGTAGATATTTCCGTGTTCATCCAGATCGCTGTGTAGATATATCCATGTTCATACAGATGGCGGTGAAGATATTTCCATGTTCATACAGATAGCGGTGTAGATATTTCCATGTTCATACAGATAGCGGTGTAGATATTTCCATGGTCATACAGATAGCGGTGCTGATATTTCCATGTTTATACAGGTAGCTGTGTAGATAATTCCATGTTTATACAGATAGCGGTGTAGATATTTCCATGTTTATACAGATAGCGGTGTAGATATTTCCATGTTTATACAGATAGCGGTGTAGATATTTCCATGTTTATGCAGATAGTGGTGTATATATTTCCATGTTTACAGAGATAGCGGTGTAGTTATTTCCATGTGTAAAGAGATCGCTTTGTAGATATTTCCATGTATATGCAGATAGCTGTGTAGATATTTCCATTTTCATGCAGATAGCGGTGTAGATATTTCCATGTTCATACAGGTAGCGGTGTAGATATTTCCATGTTTATACAGATAGCGGTGTAGATATTTCCATGTTTATACAGATAGCGGTGTAGATATTTCCATGTTTATACAGATAGCGGTGTAGATATCTCCATCTTAATACAGATGGCGGTGTTGATATTTATATGTTCATACAGATGGCGGTGCAGATATTTCCATGTTCCTACAGATGGTGGTGTAGATATTTCCATGTTTATAGAGATAGCGGTGTAGTTATTTCCAAGTGTAAAGAAATAGCTTTGTAGATATTTCCGTGTATATGCAGATAGCTGTGTAAATACTTCCATTTTCATGCAGATAGCGGTGTAGATATTTCCATGTTCAAACAGTTAGCGGTGTAGATATTTCCATGTTCATACTGATAGCAGTGTAGATATTTCCATGTTTATACATATAGCGGTGAAGATGTATGCAAGTTTGCGCAGATACTGGTGTAGACATTTCCATGTTTATACAGATAGCGGTGAAGATGTATGCATGTTTGCACAGATAGTGGTGTAGATATTTCCATGTTCATACAGATAGCGGTGTAAATATTTCCATGTTCATACAGATAGTGGCGTAGATATTTCCATGTTCATACAGATAGCGTTGTAGATATTTCCATGTTCATACAGATAGCGGTGTAGATATTTCCATGTTCATCCAGAGGGCTGTGTAGATATTTCCATGTTCATACAGATAGCGGTGCTGATATTTCCATGTTGATACAGGTAGCGGTGTAGATATTTCCATGTTCATACAGATAGCGGTGTAGATATTTCCATGTTCATACAGATAGCGGTGTAGATATTTCCATGTTCATACAGATAGCGGTGTAGATATTTCCATGTTCATACAGATAGCAGTGTAGCTATTTCTATGTTCATACAGATAGCGGTGTAGATATTTCCATGTTCATCCAGATGGGTGTGTAGATAAATCCATGTTCATACAGATGGCAGTGAAGATATTTCCATGTTCATACAGATAGCGGTCTAGATATTTCCATGTTTATACAGATATTGGTGTAGATATTACCATGTTTATACAGATAGCGGAGTAGATATCTCCATCTTAATACAGATGGCGGTGTAGATATTTATATGATCATACAGATGGCGGTGCAGATATTTCCATGTTCATACAGATGGCGGTGTAGATATTTCCATGTTTATAGAGATAGCGGTGTAGTTATTTCCATGTGTAAAGAGATAGCTGTATAGATATTTCCATGTATATGCAGATAGCTTTGTAGATATTTCCATTTTCATGCAGATAGCGGTGTAGATATTTACATGTTCAAACAGATAGCGGTGTAGATATTTCCATGTTCATACAGATAGCTGTGTAGATATTTCCATGTTTAAACAGATAGTGGTGAAGATGTATACATGTTTACACAGATAGCGGTGTAGATATTTCCATGCCCATACAGATAGCGGTGTAGATATTTCCGTGTTCATCCAGATGGCTGTGTAGATATATCCATGTTCATACAGATGGCGGTGAAGATATTTCCATGTTCATACAGATAGCGGTGTAGATATTTCCATGTTCATAGAGATAGCGGTGTAGATATTTCCATGGTCATACAGATAGCGGTGCTGATATTTCCATGTTTATACAGGTAGCTGTGTAGATAATTCCATGTTTATACAGATAGCGGTGTAGATATTTCCATGTTTATACAGATAGCGGTGTAGATATTTCCATGTTTATACAGATAGCGGTGTAGATATTTCCATGTTTATGCAGATAGTGGTGTATATATTTCCATGTTTACAGAGATAGCGGTGTAGTTATTTCCATGTGTAAAGAGATCGCTGTGTAGATATTTCCATGTATATGCAGATAGCTGTGTAGATATTTCCATTTTCATGCAGATAGCGGTGTAGATATTTCCATGTTCATACAGATAGCGGCGTAGATATTTCAATGTTCATACAGATAGCGGTGCTGATATTTCCATGTTTATACAGGTAGCGGTGTAGATACTTCCATGTTTATACAGATAGCGGTGTAGATATTTCCATGTTTATACAGATAGCGGTGTAGATATCTCCATCTTAATACAGATGGCTGTGTAGATATTTATATGTTCTTACAGATGGCGGTGCAGATATTTCCATGTTCATACAGATGGTGGTGTAGATATTTCCATGTTTACAGAGATAGCGGTGTAGTTATTTCCATGTGTAAAGAAATAGCTTTGTAGATATTTCCGTGTATATGCAGATAGCTGTGTAGATATTTCCATTTTCATGCAGATAGCGGTGTAGATATTTCCATGTTCAAACAGATAGCGGTGCAGATATTTCCATGTTCATACAGACAGCGGTGTAGATATTTCCATGTTTATACAGGTAGCGGTGTAGATATTTCTATGTTTACACAGATAGCGGTGTAGACATTTCCATGTTCATACAGATACCAGTGTAGATATTTCCATGTTTAAACAGATAGTGGTGAAGATGTATACATGTATACACAGATAGCGGTGTAGATATTTCCAAGTTCATTCAGGTAGCGGTGTAGATATTTCCATGTTCATCCAGATGGCTGTGTAGATATATCCATGTTCATACAGATGGCGGTGAAGATATTTCCATGTTCATACAGATAGCGGTGTAGATCTTTCCATGTTCATACAGATAGCGGTGTAGATCTTTCTATGTTCATACAGATTGCGGTGTAGATATTTCCATGTTCATCCAGATGGCTGTGTAGATATATCCATATTCATACAGATGGCGGTGAAGATATTTCCATGTTCATACAGATAGCGGTGTAGATATATCTATGTTCATACAGATAGTGGTGTAGATATTTCCATGTTCATACAGATAGCGGTGTGGATATTTCCATGTTCATCCAGATGGCTGTGTAGATATTTCCATGTTTATACAGATAGCGGTGTAGATATTTCCATGTTTATACAGATAGCGGTGTAGATATTTCCATGTTTATACAGATAGCCGTGTAGATATCTCCATCTTAATACAGATGGCGGTGTAGATATTTATATGTTCATACAGATGGCGGTGCAGATATTTCCATGTTCATACAGATGGCGGTGTAGATATTTCCATGTTAATAGAGATAGCGGTGTAGTTATTTCCATGTGTAAAGAAATAGGTTTGTAGATATTTCCATATATATGCAGATAGGTGTGTAGATATTTCCATTTTCATGCAGATAGCGGAGTAGATATTTCCATGTTCAAACAGATAGCGGTGTAGATATTTCCATGTTCATACAGATAGCGGTGTAGATATTTCCATGTTTATTCAGATAGCGGTGAAGGAGTATGCATGTTTACACAGATAGTGGTGTAGATATTTCCATGTTCATACAGATAGCGGTGTAGATATTTTCATGTTCATCCAGATGTCTATGTAGATATATCCATGTTCATACAGATGGCGGTGAAGATATTTCCATGTTCATACAGATAGCGGTGTAGATATTTCCATGTTCATACAGATAGCAGTGTAGATATTTCCATGTTCATACAGATAGCGGTGTAGCTATTTTAAAGTTCATACATATAGCGGTGTAGATATTTCCATGTTCATCCAGATGGCTGTGTAGTTATATCCATGTTCATACAGATGGCGGTGAAGATATTTCCAAGATCATACAGATAGCGGTGTAGATATTTCCATGTTCATACAGATAGCGGTGTAGATATTTCCATGTTCAAACAGATAGCGGTGTAGATATTTCCATGTTCATACAGATAGCGGTATAGATTTTTCCATGTTCATACTGATAGCGGTATAGATTTTTCCATGTTTATACAGATAGCGGTGAAGATGTATGCATGTTCATACAGATAGCGGTATAGATTTTTCCATGTTTATACAGATAGCGGCGAAGATGTATGCATGTTTACACAGATAGCGGTGTAGATATTTCCATGTTCATCCAGACGGCTGTGTAGACATATCCATGTTCATACAGATGGTGGTGAAGATATTTCCATGTTCATACAGATGGGTGTGTAGATATATCCATGTTCATACAGATGGCAGTGACGATATTTCCATGTTCATACTGACGGTGGTGTAGATATTTCCATGTTCATACAGATAGCGGTGCTGATATTTCCATGTTTATACAGGTAGCGGTGTAGATATTTCCATGTTTATACAGATAGCGGTGTAGATATTTCCATGTTTATACAGATAGCGGTGTAGATATTTCCATGTTTATACAGATAGCGGTGTAGAAATCTCCATCTTAATACAGATGGCGGTGTAGATATTTATATGTTCATACAGTTGGCGGTGCAGATATTTCCATGTTCATACGTATGGCGGTGAAGATATTTCCATGTTCATACAGATGGCGGTGTAGAAACTTCCATGTTCATACTGATAGCGGTGCTGATATTTCCATGTTTATACAGGTAGCGGTGTAGATATTTCCATGTTTATACAGATAGCGGTGTAGATATTTCCATGTTTATACACATAGCAGTGTAGATATTTCCATGTTTATACAGATAGCAGTGTAGATATTTCCATGTTTATGCAGATAGTTGTGTAGATATCTCCATCTTAATACAGATGGCGGTGTAGATATTTAAATGTTCATACAGATGGCTGTGTAGACATATCCATGTTCATACAGATGGCGGTGAAGATATTTCCATGTTCATACAGATTGCGGAGTAGATATTTCCATGTTCATACAGATAGCGGTGTAGATATTTCCATGTTCATACAGATGGCTATGTAGATATATCCATGTTCATTCAGATGGCGGTGTAGATATTTCCATGTTCATACAGACAGCGGTGTAGATATTTCCATGTTCATACATATAGCGGTGTAGATATTTCCATGTTCATCCAGATGGCTGTGTTGTTATATCCATGTTCATACAGATAGCGGTGTAGATATATCCTTGTTCATACAGATATCGGTGTAGATATTTCCATGTTCATACAGACAGCGGTGTAGATATTTCCATGTTCATACAGATAGTGTTGTAGATATATCTATGTTCTTACAGATGGCGGAGAAGATATTTCCATGTTCATTCAGATAGCGGTGTAGATATTTCCATGTTCATACAGATAGTGGTGTAGCTATTTCCATGTTCATACAGATAGCAGAGTAGATATTTCCATGTTCATAGAGATTGCGGTGTAGATATTTCCATGGTCATACAGATAGCGGTGCTGATATTTCCATCTTTATACAGGTAGCGGTGTAGATAATTCCATGTTTATACAGATAGCGGTGTAGATATTTCCATGTTTATACAGATAGCGGTGTAGATATTTCCATATTTATACAGATAGCGGTGTATATATTTCCATATTTATACAGATTGTGGTGTAGATATTTCCATGTTTATAGAGATAGCGGTGTAGTTATTTCCATGTGTAAAGAGATAGCTTTGTAGATATTTCCGTGTATATGCAGATAGCTGTGTAAATATTTCCATTTTCATGCAGATAGCGGTGTAGATATTTCCATGTTCAAACAGTTAGCGGTGTAGATATTTCCATGTTCATACTGATAGCAGTGTAGATATTTCCATGTTTATACATATAGCGGTGAAGATGTATGCAAGTTTGCGCAGATACTGGTGTAGACATTTCCATGTTTATACAGATAGCGGTGAAGATGTATGCATGTTTGCACAGATAGTGGTGTAGGTATTTCCATGTTCATACAGATAGCGTTGTAAATATTTCCATGTTCATACAGATAGTGGCGTAGATATTTCCATGTTCATACAGATAGCGGTGTAGATATTTCCATGTTCATACAGATAGCGGTGTAGATATTTCCATGTTCATCCAGAGGGCTGTGTAGATATTTCCATGTTCATACAGATAGCGGTGCTGATATTTCCATGTTGATACAGGTAGCGGTGTAGATATTTCCATGTTCATACAGATAGCGGTGTAGATATTTCCATGTTCATACAGATAGCGGTGTAGATATTTCCATGTTCATACAGATAGCGGTGTAGATATTTCCATGTTCATACAGATAGCAGTGTAGCTATTTCCATGTTCATACAGATAGCGGTGTAGATATTTCCATGTTCATCCAGATGGGTGTGTAGATAAATCCATGTTCACACAGATGGCGGTGAAGATATTTCCATGTTCATACAGATAGCGGTCTAGATATTTCCATGTTTATACAGATATTGGTGTAGATATTACCATGTTTATACAGATAGCGGAGTAGATATCTCCATCTTAATACAGATGGCGGTGTAGATATTTATATGATCATACAGATGGCGGTGCAGATATTTCCATGTTTATAGAGATAGCGGTGTAGTTATTTCCATGTGTAAAGAGATAGCTGTATAGATATTTCCATGTATATGCAGATAGCTTTGTAGATATTTCCATTTTCATGCAGATAGCGGTGTAGATATTTACATGTTCAAACAGATAGCGGTGTAGATATTTCCATGTTCATACAGATAGCTGTGTAGATATTTCCATGTTTAAACAGATAGTGGTGAAGATGTATACATGTTTACACAGATAGCGGTGTAGATATTTCCATGCTCATACAGATAGCGGTGTAGATATTTCCGTGTTCATCCAGATGGCTGTGTAGATATATCCATGTTCATACAGATGGCGGTGAAGATATTTCCATGTTCATACAGATAGCGGTGTAGATATTTCCATGTTCATAGAGATAGCGGTGTAGATATTTCCATGGTCATACAGATAGCGGTGCTGATATTTCCATGTTTATACAGGTAGCTGTGTAGATAATTCCATGTTTATACAGATAGCGGTGTAGATATTTCCATGTTTATACAGATAGCGGTGTAGATATTTCCATGTTTATACAGATAGCGGTGTAGATATTTCCATGTTTATGCAGATAGTGGTGTTTATATTTCCATGTTTACAGAGATAGCGGTGTAGTTATTTCCATGTGTAAAGAGATCGCTTTGTAGATATTTCCATGTATATGCAGATAGCTGTGTAGATATTTCCATCTTCATGCAGATAGCGGTGTAGATATTTCCATGTTCATAGAGATAGCGGCGTAGATATTTCAATGTTCATACAGATAGCGGTGCTGATATTTCCATGTTTATACAGGTAGCGGTGTAGATACTTCCATGTTTATACAGATAGCGGTGTAGATATTTCCATGTTTATACAGATAGCGGTGTAGATATCTCCATCTTAATACAGATGGCTGTGTAGATATTTATATGTTCTTACAGATGGCGGTGCAGATATTTCCATGTTCATACAGATGGTGGTGTAGATATTTCCATGTTTATAGAGATAGCGGTGTAGTTATTTCCATGTGTAAAGAAATAGCTTTGTAGATATTTCCGTGTATATGCAGATAGCTGTGTAGATATTTCCATTTTCATGCAGATAGCGGTGTAGATATTTCCATGTTCAAACAGATAGCGGTGCAGATATTTCCATGTTCATACAGACAGCGGTGTAGATATTTCCATGTTTATATAGATAGCGGTGAAGATGGATGCATGTTTGCACAGATAGTGGTGTAGATATTTCCATGTTCATACAGACAGCGGTGTAGATATTTCCATGTTCATACAGATAGCGGTGTAGATATTTCCATGTTCATACAGATAGCGGTGTAAATATTTCCATGTTCATCCAGAAGGCTGTGTAGATATATCCATGTTCATAAGGATGGCGGTGAAGATATTTCCATGTTCATACAGATAGCGGTGTAGATATTTCCATGTTCATACAGATAGCGGTGTAGGTATCTCCATCTTAATACAGATGGCGGTGTAGATATTTATATGTTCATACAGATGGCGGTGCAGATATTTCCATGTTCGTACGGATGGCGGTGAAGATATTTCCATGTTCATACAGATGGCGGTGTAGAAACTTCCATGTTCATACTGATAGCGGTGCTGATATTTCCATGTTTATACAGGTAGCGGTGTAGATATTTCCATGTTTATACAGATAGCAGTGTAGATATTTCCATGTTTATACACATAGCGGTGTAGATATTTCCATGTCTATACAGATAGCGGTGTAGATATTTCCATGTTTATGCAGATAGTGGTGTAGATATCTCCATCTTAATACAGATGGCGGTGTAGATATTTAAGTGTTCATACAGATGGCGCTGCAGATATTTCCATGTTCATACAGATGGCGGTGTAGGTATTTCCATGTTCATACAGATAGCGGTGTAGTTATTTCCATGTGTAAAGAGATAGCTGTGTAGATATTTCCATGTATAAGCAGATAGCTGTGTAGATATTTCCGTTTTCATACAGATAGCGATGTATATATTTCCCTGTTCAAACAGTTAGCGGTGTAGATATTTCCATGTTCATAAAGATAGCGGTTTAGATATTTCCATGTTTATACAGATAGCGGTGAAGATGTATGCATGTTTACACAGATAGCGGTGTAGATATTTCCATGTTCATCCAGATGGCTGTGTAGATATATCCATGTTCATACAGATAGAGGTGTAGATATTTCCATGTTCATACTGATAGCGGTGCAGATGTTTCCATGTTCATCCAGATGGCTGTGTAGATATATCCATGTTCATACAGATGGCGGTGAAGATATTTCCATGTTCATACAGATAGCGGTGTAGATATTTCCATGTTCATACAGATAGCGGTGTATATATTTCCAAGTTTATACAGATAGTGGTGTAGATATCTCCATCTTAATACAGATGGCGGGGTAGATATTTATATGTTCATTCAGATGGCGGTGCAGATATTTCCATGTTCATACAGATGGCGGTGTAGATATTTCCATGTTCATACAGATAGCGGTGTAGTTATTTCCATGTGTAAAGAGATAGCAGTGTAGATATTTCCATGTATAAGCAGATAGCTGTGTAGATATGTCCGTTTTCATGCAGATAGCGGTGTATATATTTCCCTGTTCAAACAGTTAGCGGTGTAGATATTTCCATGTTCATAAAGATAGCGGGGTAGATATTTCCATGTTTATACACATAGCGGTGAAGATGTATGCATGTTTACACAGATAGCGGTGTAGATATTTCCATGTTCATCCAGATGGCTGTGTAGATACATCCATGTTCATACAGATAGAGGTGTAGATATTTCCAAGTTTATACAGATAGCGGTGTAGATATCTCCATCTTAATACAGATGGCGGTGTAGATATTTATATGTTCATTCAGATGGCGGTGCAGATATTTCCATGTTCATACAGATGGCGGTGTAGAAACTTCCATGTTCATACTGATAGCGGTGCTGATATTTCCATGTTTATACAGGTAGCGGTGTAGATATTTCCTTGTTTATACAGATAGCGGTGTAGATATTTCCATGTTTATACACATAGCGGTGTACATATTTCCATGTTTATACAGATATCGGTGTAGATATTTCCATGTTTATGCAGATAGTTGTGTAGATATCTCCATCTTAATACAGATGGCGGTGTAGATATTTAAATGTTCATTCAGATGGCTGTGTAGACATATCCATGTTCATACAGATGGCGGTGAAGATATTTCCATGTTCATACAGATAGCGGTGTAGATATTTCCATGTTCATACAGATAGCGGTGTATGTATTTCCATGTTCATACAGATAGCGGTGTAGATATTTCCATTTTCATGCAGATAGCGGTGTATATATTTCCCTGTTCAAACAGTTAGCGGTGTAGATATTTCCATGTTCATCCAGATGGCTGTGTAGTTATATCCATGTTCATACAGATGGCGGTGAAGATATTTCCATATTCATACAGATAGCGGTGTAGATATATCCATGTTCATACAGATAGTGGAGTAGATATTTGCATATTCATACTGATAGCGGTGCAGATATTTCCATGTTCATGCAGATAGCGGTGTATGTATTTCCATGTTCATACAGATAGCGGTGTAGATATTTCCATGTTCATACTGATAGCGGTGTAGCTATTTCCATGTTCATACAGATAGCGGTGCAGATATTTCCATGTTCATACAGATGGCGTTGTAGATATTTCCATGTTTATAGAGATAGCGGTGTAGTTATTTCCGTGTGTAAAGAAATAGCTTTGTAGATATTTCCATGTATATGCAGATAGCTGTGTAGATATTTCCATTTTCATGGAGATAGCGGTGTAGATATTTCCATGTTCAAACAGACAGCGGTGTAGATATTTCCATGTTCATTCAGATAGCGGTGTAGATATTTCCATGTTTATACAGGTAGCGGTGTAGATATTTCTATGTTTATACAGATAGCGGTGTAGATATTTCCATGTTCATACAGATAGCAGTGTAGATATTTCCATGTTTAAACAGATAGTGGTGAAGATGTGTACATGTTTACACAGATAGCGGTGTAGATATTTCCATGTTCATTCAGGTAGCGGTGTAGATATTTCCATGTTCATCCAGATGGCTGTGTAGATATATCCATGTTCATACAGATAGCGGTGTAGTTATTTCCATGTGTAAAGAGATAGCAGTGTAGATATTTCCATGTATAAGCAGATAGCTGTGTAGATATGTCCGTTTTCATGCAGATAGCGGTGTATATATTTCCCTGTTCAAACAGTTAGCGGTGTAGATATTTCCATGTTCATAAAGATAGCGGGGTAGATATTTCCATGTTTATACACATAGCGGTGAAGATGTATGCATGTTTACACAGATAGCGGTGTAGATATTTCCATGTTCATCCAGATGGCTGTGTAGATACATCCATGTTCATACAGATAGAGGTGTAGATATTTCCAAGTTTATACAGATAGCGGTGTAGATATCTCCATCTTAATACAGATGGCGGTGTAGATATTTATATGTTCATTCAGATGGCGGTGCAGATATTTCCATGTTCATACAGATGGCGGTGTAGAAACTTCCATGTTCATACTGATAGCGGTGCTGATATTTCCATGTTTATACAGGTAGCGGTGTAGATATTTCCTTGTTTATACAGATAGCGGTGTAGATATTTCCATGTTTATACACATAGCGGTGTACATATTTCCATGTTTATACAGATATCGGTGTAGATATTTCCATGTTTATGCAGATAGTTGTGTAGATATCTCCATCTTAATACAGATGGCGGTGTAGATATTTAAATGTTCATTCAGATGGCTGTGTAGACATATCCATGTTCATACAGATGGCGGTGAAGATATTTCCATGTTCATACAGATAGCGGTGTAGATATTTCCATGTTCATACAGATAGCGGTGTATGTATTTCCATGTTCATACAGATAGCGGTGTAGATATTTCCATTTTCATGCAGATAGCGGTGTATATATTTCCCTGTTCAAACAGTTAGCGGTGTAGATATTTCCATGTTCATCCAGATGGCTGTGTAGTTATATCCATGTTCATACAGATGGCGGTGAAGATATTTCCATATTCATACAGATAGCGGTGTAGATATATCCATGTTCATACAGATAGTGGAGTAGATATTTGCATATTCATACTGATAGCGGTGCAGATATTTCCATGTTCATGCAGATAGCGGTGTATGTATTTCCATGTTCATACAGATAGCGGTGTAGATATTTCCATGTTCATACTGATAGCGGTGTAGCTATTTCCATGTTCATACAGATAGCGGTGCAGATATTTCCATGTTCATACAGATGGCGTTGTAGATATTTCCATGTTTATAGAGATAGCGGTGTAGTTATTTCCGTGTGTAAAGAAATAGCTTTGTAGATATTTCCATGTATATGCAGATAGCTGTGTAGATATTTCCATTTTCATGGAGATAGCGGTGTAGATATTTCCATGTTCAAACAGACAGCGGTGTAGATATTTCCATGTTCATTCAGATAGCGGTGTAGATATTTCCATGTTTATACAGGTAGCGGTGTAGATATTTCTATGTTTATACAGATAGCGGTGTAGATATTTCCATGTTCATACAGATAGCAGTGTAGATATTTCCATGTTTAAACAGATAGTGGTGAAGATGTGTACATGTTTACACAGATAGCGGTGTAGATATTTCCATGTTCATTCAGGTAGCGGTGTAGATATTTCCATGTTCATCCAGATGGCTGTGTAGATATATCCATGTTCATACAGATGGCGGTGAAGATATTTCCATGTTCATACAGATAGGGGTGTAGATCTTTCCATGTTCATACAGATAGCGGTGTAGATCTTTCTATGTTCATACAGATTGCGGTGTAGATATTTCCATGTTCATCCAGATGGCTGTGTAGATATATCCATATTCATACAGATGGCGGTGAAGATATTTCCATGTTCATATAGATAGCGGTGTAGATATATCTATGTTCATACAGATAGTGGTGTAGATATTTCCATGTTCATACAGATAGCGGTGTAGATATTTCCATGTTCATCCAGATGGCTGTGTAGATATTTCCAAGTTTATACAGATAGCGGTGTAGATATTTCCATGTTTATACAGATAGCGGTGTAGATATTTCCATGTTTATACAGATAGCGGTGTAGATATCTCCATCTTAATACAGATGGCGGTGTAGATATTTATATGTTCATACAGATGGCGGTGCAGATATTTCCATGTTCATACAGATGGCGGTGTAGATATTTCCGTGTTAATAGAGATAGCGGTTTAGTTATTACCATGTGTAAAGAAATAGCTTTGTAGGTATTTCCATATATATGCAGATAGGTGTGTAGATATTTCCATTTTCATGCAGATAGCGGAGTAGATATTTCCATGTTCAAACAGATAGCGGTGTAGATATTTCCATGTTCATACAGATAGCGGTGTAGATATTTCCATGTTTATACAGATAGAGGTGAAGGTGTATGCATGTTTACACAGATATTGGTGTAGATATTTCCATGTTCATACAGATAGCGGTGTAGATATTTTCATGTTCATCCAGATGTCTATGTAGATATATCCATGTTCATACAGATGGAGGTGAAGATATTTCCATGTTCATACAGATAGCGGTGTAGATATTTCCATGTTCATACAGATAGCGGTGTAGATATTTCCATGTTCATACAGATAGCGGTTTAGCTATTTTAAAGTTCATACATATAGCGGTGTAGATATTTCCATGTTCATCCAGATGGCTGTGTAGTTATATCCATGTTCATACAGATGGCGGTGAAGATATTTCCATGATCATACAGATAGCGGTGTAGATATTTCCATGTTCATACAGATAGTGGTGTAGATATTTCCATGTTCATACAGATAGCGGTGTAGCTATTTCCATGTTCATACAGATAGCGGTGTAGATATTTCCATGTTCATCCAGATGGCTGTGTAGATATTTCCATGTTTATACAGATAGCGGTGTAGATATTTCCGTGTTCATACAGATAGCGGTGTAGATATTTCCATGTTCATCCAGATGGCTTTGTAGATATGTCCATGTTCATACAGATGGCTGTGAAGATATTTCCATGTTCATACAGATAGCGGTGTAGATATTTCCATGTTCATACAGATAGCCGTGTATATATTGCCATGTTCATACCGATAGCGGTGCTGATACTTCCATGTTTATACAGATAGCGGTGTAGATATTTCCATGTTTATGCAGATAGCGGTGTAGATATCTCCTTCTTAATACAGATGGAGGTGCAGATATTTAAATTTTCATACAGATGGCGGTGCAGATATTTCCATGTTCATACAGATGGCGGTGTAGATATTTCCATGTTCATACAGATAGCGGTGTAGTTATTTCCATGTGTAAAGAGATAGCTGTGTAGATATTCCCAAGTATATGCACATAGCTGTGTAGATATTTCCATTTTCAAGCAGATAGCGGTGTATATACTTCCCTGTTCAAACAGATAGCGGTGTAGATATTTCCATGTTCATACAGATAATGGTGTAGATATTTCCATGTTCATACAGATAGCGGTGTAGCTATTTCCATGTTCATACAGATAGCGGTGTGGATATTTCCATGTTCATAGAGATAGCGGTGTAGATATTTCCATGTTTATACAGGTAGCTGGGTAGATATTTCCATGTTTATACAGATAGCGGTGAAGATGTATGCATGTTTACACAGATTGCGGTTTAGATATTTTCATGTTCATCCAGATGGCTGTGTAGATATTTCCATGTTCATACAGATAGCTGTGTAGATATTTCCATGTTCATCCAGATGGCTGTGTAGATATATCCGTGTTCATACAGATGGCGGTGAAGATATTTCCATGTTCATACAGATGGCGGTGAAGATATTTCCATGTTCATACAGATAGCGGTGTAGATATTTCCATGTTCATACAGATAGCGGTGTAGATATTTCCATGTTCATACAGATAGCAGTGTAGCTATTTCCATGTTCATACAGATAGCGGTGTAGATATTTCCATGTTCATCCAGATGGCAGTGTAGATATATCCATGTTCATACAGATGGCGGTGAAGATATTTCCATGTTCATACAGATAGCGGTGTAGATATTTCCATGTTCATACAGATAGTGGTGTAGATATTTCCATGTTCATACAGATAGCGGTGTAGCTATTTCTATGTTCATACAGATAGCGGTGTAGGTATTTCCATGTTTATACAGATAGCGGTGAAGATGTATGCATGTTTACACAGATAGCGGTGTAGATATTTCCATGTTCATACAGATAGCGGTGTAGATATTTCCATGTTCATCCAGACGGCTGTGTAGACATATCCATGTTAATACAGATGGCGGTGAAGATATTTCCATGTTCATACGGATGGCTGTGTAGATATATCCATGTTCATACAGATGGCGGTGACGATATTTCCATGTTCATACAGATGGCGGTGTAGATATTTCCATGTTCATACAGATAGCGGTGCTGATATTTCCATGTTTATACAGGTATCGGTGTACATATTTCCATGTTTATACAGATAGCGGTGTAGATATTTCCACGTTTATACAGATAGCGGTGTAGATATTTCCATGTTTATACAGATAGCGGTGTAGATATCTCCATCTTAATACAGATGGCGGTGTAGATATTCATATGTTCATACAGATGGCGGTGCAGATATTTCCATGTTCATACGGATGGCGGTGAAGATATTTGCATGTTCATACAGATGGCGGTGTAGAAACTTCCATGTTCATACTGATAGCGGTGCTGATATTTCCATGTTTATACAGGTAGCGGTGTAGATATTTCCATGTTTATACAGATAGCGGTGTAGATATTTCCATGTTTATACAGATAGCGGTGTAGATATTTCCATGTTTATACAGATAGCTGTGTAGATATTTCCATGTTTATGCAGATAGTTGTGTAGATATCTCCATCTTAATACAGATGGCGGTGTAGATATTTAAATGTTCATTCAGATGGCTGTGTAGACATATCCATGTTCATACAGATGGCGGTGAAGATATTTCCATGTTCATACAGATAGCGGTGTAGATATTTCCATAGTCATACAGATAGCGGTGTAGATATTTCCATGTTCATACAGATGGCTGTGTAGATATATCCATGTTCCTACAGATGGCGGTGAAGATATTTCCATGTTCATACAGATGGCGGTGCAGATATTTCCATGTTCATACAGATAGCGGGGCTGATATTTCCATGTTTATACATGTAGCGGTGTAGATATTTCCATGTTTATACAGATAGCGGTGTAGATATTTCCATGTTTATACACATAGCGGTGTAGATATTTCCATGTTCTTACAGATAGTGGTGTATGTATTTCCATGTTCATACAGATAGCGGTGTAGATATTTCCATTTTCATGCAGATAGCGGTGTATATATTTCCCTGTTCAAACAGTTAGCGGTGTAGATATTTCCATGTTCATAAAGATAGCGGTGTAGATATTTCCATGTTTATACAGATAGCGGTGAAGTTGTATACATGTTTACACAGATAGCGGTGTAGATATTTCCACGTTCATCCAGATGGCTGTGTAGATATATCCATGCTCATACAGATGGCGGTGAAGATATTTCCATGTTCATACAGATGGCGGTGTAGGTATCTCCATCTTAATACAGATGGCGGTGTAGATATTTATATGTTCATACAGATGGCGGTGCAGATATTTCCATGTTCGTACGGATGGCGGTGAAGATATTTCCATGTTCATACAGATGGCGGTGTAGAAACTTCCATGTTCATACTGATAGCGGTGCTGATATTTCCATGTTTATACAGGTAGCGGTGTAGATATTTCCATGTTTATACAGATAGCAGTGTAGATATTTCCATGTTTATACACATAGGGGTGTAGATATTTCCATGTCTATACAGATAGCGGTGTAGATATTTCCATGTTTATGCAGATAGTGGTGTAGATATCTCCATCTTAATACAGATGGCGGTGTAGATATTTAAGTGTTCATACAGATGGCGCTGCAGATATTTCCATGTTCATACAGATGGCGGTGTAGGTATTTCCATGTTCATACAGATAGCGGTGTAGTTATTTCCATGTGTAAAGAGATAGCTGTGTAGATATTTCCATGTATAAGCAGATAGCTGTGTAGATATGTCCGTTTTCATGCAGATAGCGGTGTATATATTTCCCTGTTCAAACAGTTAGCGGTGTAGATATTTCCATGTTCATACAGATAGCGGTGCAGATGTTTCCATGTTCATCCAGATGGCTGTGTAGATATATCCATGTTCATACAGATGGCGGTGAAGATATTTCCATGTTCATACAGATAGCGGTGTAGATATTTCCATGTTCATACAGATAGCGGTGTATATATTTCCAAGTTTATACAGATAGTGGTGTAGATATCTCCATGTTAATACAGATGGCGGGGTAGATATTTATATGTTCATTCAGATGGCGGTGCAGATATTTCCATGTTCATACAGATGGCGGTGTAGATATTTCCATGTTCATACAGATAGCGGTGTAGTTATTTCCATGTGTAAAGAGATAGCAGTGTAGATATTTCCATGTATAAGCAGATAGCTGTGTAGATATGTCCGTTTTCATGCAGATAGCGGTGTATATAATTCCCTGTTCAAACAGTTAGCGGTGTAGATATTTCCATGTTCATAAAGATAGCGGGGTAGATATTTCCATGTTTATACAGATAGCGGTGAAGATGTATGTATGTTTACACAGATAGCGGTGTAGATATTTCCATGTTCATCCAGATGGCTGTGTAGATACATCCATGTTCATACAGATAGAGGTGTAGATATTTCCAAGTTTATACAGATAGCGGTGTAGATATCTCCATCTTAATACAGATGGCGGTGTAGATATTTATATGTTCATTCAGATGGCAGTGCAGATATTTCCATGTTCATACAGATGGCGGTGTAGAAACTTCCATGTTCATAGTGATAGCGGTGCTGATATTTCCATGTTTATACAGGTAGCGGTGTAGATATTTCCTTGTTTATACAGATAGCGGTGTAGATATTTCCATGTTTATACACATAGCGGTGTAGATATTTCCATGTTTATACAGATAGCGGTGTAGATATTTCCATGTTTATGCAGATAGTTGTGTAGATATCTCCATCTTAATACAGATGGCGGTGTAGATATTTAAATGTTCATTCAGATGGCTGTGTAGACATATCCATGTTCATACAGATGGCGGTGAAGATATTTCCATGTTCATACAGATAGCGGTGTAGATATTTCCATGTTCATACAGATAGCGGTGTATGTATTTCCATGTTCATACAGATAGCGGTGTAGATATTTCCATTTTCATGCAGATAGCGGTGTATATATTTCCCTGTTCAAACAGTTAGCGGTGTAGATATTTCCATGTTCATCCAGATGGCTGTGTAGTTATATCCATGTTCATACAGATGGCGGTGAAGATATTTCCATATTCACACAGATAGCGGTGTAGATATATCCATGTTCATACAGATAGTGGAGTAGATATTTCCATATTCATACAGATAGCGGTGCAGATATTTCCATGTTCATGCAGATAGCGGTGTATGTATTTCCATGTTCATACAGATAGCGGTGTAGATATTTCCATGTTCATCCTGATGGCTGTGTACATATTTCCATGTTCATACAGATAGCGGTGTAGATATTTCCATGTTCATACAGATAGCGGTGTAGATATTTCCATGTTCATCCAGATGGCTGTGTACATATATCCATGTTCATACAGATGGCGGTGAAGATATTTCCATGTTCATACAGATGGCGTTGTAGATATTTCCATGTTCATACAGATAGCCGTGTAGATATTGCCATGTTCATTCCGACAGCGATGCTGATACTTCCATGTTTATACAGGTAGCGGTGTACATATTTCTGTGTTTATACAGGTAGCGGTGTAGATATTTCCATGTTCATACAGATAGCGGTGTAGATATTTCCATGTTTATACAGATAGCGGTGTAGATATCTCCTTCTTAATACAGACGGCGGTGTAGATATTTATATGTTCATACAGATGGCGGTGCAGATATTTCCATGTTCATACAGGTGGTGGTGTAGATATTTCCATGTTTATAGAGATAGCGGTGTAGTTATTTCCATGTGCAAAGAGATAGCTGTGTAGATATTTCCATGTATATGCAGATAGCTGTGTAGATATTTTCATTTTCCTGCAGATAGCGGTGTAGATATTTCCATGTTCAAACAGATAGCGGTGTAGATATTTCCATGTTCATACGGATAGCGGTGTGGATATTTCCATGTTTATACAGATAGCGGTGAAGATGTATGCATGTTTACAGAGATAGCGGTGTAGATTGTTCCATGTTCATACAGATAGCGCTGTAGATATTTCCATGTTCATCCAGACGGCTGTGTAGACATATCCATGTTCATACAGATGGCGGTGAAGATATTTCCATGTTCATACAGATGGCTGTGTAGATATATCCATGTTCATACAGATGACGGTGAAGATTTTTCCATGTTCATACAGATGGCGGTGTAGATATTTCCATGTTCATACAGATAGCGGTGCTGATATTTCCATGTTGATACAGGTAGCAGTGTAGATATTTCCATGTTTATACACATAGCGGTGTAGATATTTCCATGTTCATACAGATAGCGGTGTAGATATCTCCATCTTAATACAGATGGCGGTGTAGATATTTATATGTTCATACAGATGGCGGTGCAGATATTTCCATGTTCATACAGATGGCGGTGAAGTTATTTCCATGTTCATACAGATGGCGGTGTAGTTACTTCCATGTTCATACTGATAGCGGTGTTGATATTTCCATGTTTATACAGGTAGCGGTGTAGATATTTCCATGCTTATACACATAGCGGTGTAGATATTTCCATGTTTATACAGATAGCGGTGTAGATATCTCCATCTTAATACAGATGACGGTGTAGATATTTATGTGTTCATTCAGATGGCGGTGCAGATATTTCCATGTTCATACAGATAGCAGTGTAGTTATTTCCATGTGTAAAGAGATAGCTGTGTAGATATTCCCATGTATATGCAGATAGCTGTGTAGATATTTCCATTTTCAAGCAGATAGCGGTGTATATACTTCCGTGTTCAAACAGATAGCGGTGTAGATATTTCCATGTTCATACAGATAGTGGTGTAGATATTTCCATGTTTGTACAGATAGCGGTGTAGATATCTCCATCTTAATACAGTTGGCGGTGTAGATATTTATATGTTCATACAGATGGCGGTGCAGATATTTCCATGTTCATACAGATGGCGGTGAAGTTATTTCCATGTTCATACAGATGGCGGTGTAGTTACTTCCATGTTCATACTGATAGCGTTGCTGATATTTCCATGTTTATACAGGTAGCGGTGTAGATATTTCCATGCTTATACACATAGCGGTGTAGATATTTCCATGTTTATACAGATAGCGGTGTAGATATCTCCATCTTAATACAGATGACGGTGTAGATATTTATGTGTTCATTCAGATGGCGGTGCAGATATTTCCATGTTCATACAGATGGCGGTGTATCTATTTCCATGTTCATACAGATAGCAGTGTAGTTATTTCCATGTGTAAAGAGATAGCTGTGTAGATATTCCCATGTATATGCAGATAGCTGTGTAGATATTTCCATTTTCAAGCAGATAGCGGTGTATATACTTCCGTGTTCAAACAGATAGCGGTGTAGATATTTCCATGTTCATACAGATAGTGGTGTAGATATTTCCATGTTTGTACAGATAGCGGTGTAGATATCTCCATCTTAATACAGTTGGCGGTGTAGATATTTATATGTTCATACAGATGGCGGTGCAGATATTTCCATGTTCATACAGACGGCGGTGTAGATATTTCCATGTTCATACAGATAGTGGTGTGGTTATTTCCATGTGTAAAGAGATAGCTGTGTAGATATTTCCATGTATATGCAGATAGCTGTGTAGATATTTCCATTTTCATGCAGATAGCGGTGTATATATTTCCCTGTTCAAACAGTTAGCGGTGTAGATATTTCCATGTTCAGAAAGATAGTGGTGTAGATATTTCCATGTTTATACAGATAGCGGTGAAGATGTATGCATGTTTACACAGATAGCGGTGTAGATATTTCCATGTTCATCCAGATGGCTGTGTAGATATATCCATGTTCATACAGATAGCGGTGTAGATATTTCCATGTTCATACAGATAGCGGTGCAGATGTTTCCATGTTCATCCAGATGGCTGTGTAGATATATCCATGTTCATACAGATGGCGGTGAAGATATTTCCATGTTCATACAGATAGCGGTGTAGATATTTCCATGTTCATACAGAAAGCGGTGTAGATATTTCCATGTTCATACATATAGCGGTGTATATATTTCCATGTTCATACAGATAGCAGTGTAGATATTTCCATTTTCAAGCAGATAGCTCTGTATATATTTCCATGTTCAAACAGATAGCGGTGTAGATATTTCCATGTTCATAAAGATAGCGGTGTAGATATTTCCATGTTTATACAGATAGCGGTGAAAATGTATGCATGTTTACACAGATAGTGGTGTAGATATTTCCATGTTCATCCAGATGTCTGTGTAGATATATCCATGTTTATACAGATGGCGGTGAAGATATTTCCATGTTCATACAGATAGCGGTGTAGATATTTCCATGTTCATACAGATAACGGTGTAGATATTTCCATGTTCATACAGATAGCGGTGCATGTATTTCCATGTTCATACAGATAGCGGTGTAGATATTTCCATGTTCACCCAGATGGCTGTTTAGATATTTCCATGTTCATACAGATAGCGGTGTAGATATTTCCATGTTCATACAGATAGCGGTGTAGATATTTCCATGTTCATCCAGATGGCTGTGTAGATATATCCATGTTCATACAGATGGCTGAGAAGATATTTCCATGTTCGTACAGATAGCGGTGTAGATATTCCATGTTCATACAGATAGCCGTGTAGATATTGCCATGTTCATACAGATAGCGGTGCTGATACTTCCATGTTTATACAGGTAGCGGTGTACATATTTCCGTGTTTATACAGATAGCGGTGTAGATATCTCCTTCTTAATACAGATGGCGGTGTAGATATTTCCATGTTCATACAGATGGCGGTGTAGATATTTCCATGTTTATAGAGATAGCGGTGTAGTTATTTCCATGTGCAAAGAGATAGCTGTTTAGATATTTCCATTTATATGCAGATAGTTGTGTAGATAATTCCATTTTCATGCAGATAGCGGTGTAGATATTTCCATGTTAAAACTGATAGCGGTGTAGATATTTCCATGTCCATACAGATAGCAGTGTAGATATTTCCATGTTTATACAGATAGCGGTGAAGATATATGCATGTTTACACAGATAGCGGTGTAGATATTTCCATGTTCATACAGACGGCTGTGTAGACATATCCATGTTCATACAGATGGCGGTGAAGTTATTTCCATGTTCATACAGATGGCTGTGTAGATATATCCATGTTCATACAGATGGCGGTGACGATATTTCCATGTTCATACAGACGGCGGTGTAGATATTTCCATGTTCATACAGATAGCGGTGCTGATATTTCCATGTTTATACAGGTAGCGGTGTAGATATTTCCATGTTTATACAGATAGCGGTGTAGATATTTCCATGTTCATCCAGATGGGTGTGTAGATATATCCATGTTCATACAGATGGCGGTGAAGACATTTCCATGTTCATACAGATAGCGGTGTAGATATTTCCATGTTCATACAGATAACCGTGTAGATATTGCCATGTTCATACCGATAGCGGTGCTGATACTTCCATGTTTATACATGTAGCGGTGTACATATTTCCGTGTTTATACAGATAGCGGTGTAGATATTTCCATGTTCATACAGATAGCGGTGTAGATATTTCCATGTTTATACAGATAGCGGTGTAGATATCTCCTTCTTAATACAGATGGCGGTGTAGATATTTATATGTTCATACAGATGGCGGTGCAGATATTTCCATGTTCATACGGATGGCGGTGAAGATATTTCCATGTTCATACAGATGGCGGTGTAGAAACTTCCATGTTCATACTGATAGCGGTGCTGATATTTCCATGTTTATACAGGTAGCGGTGTAGATATTTCCATGTTTAAACAGATAGTGGTGTAGATATTTCCATGTTTATACACATAGCGGTGTAGATATTTCCATGTTTATACAGATAGCGGTGTAGATATTTCCTTGTTTATGCAGATAGTTGTGTAGATATCTCCATCTTAATACAGATGGCGGTGTACATATTTAAATGTTCATTCAGATGGCTGTGTAGACATATCCATGTTCATACAGATGGCGGTGAAGATATTTCCATGTTCATACAGATGGCTGTGTAGATATATCCATGTTCCTACAGATGGCGGTGAAGATATTTCAATGTTCATACAGATGGCGGTGTAGATATTTCCATGTTTATACAGATAGCGGGGCTGATATTTCCATGTTTATACATGTAGCGGTGTAGATATTTCCATGTTTATACAGATAGCGGTGTAGATATTTCCATGTTTATACACATAGCGGTGTAGATATTTCCATGTTCATACAGATAGCGGTGTATATATTTCCATGTTCATAAAGATAGCGGTGTAGATATTTCCATGTTTATACAGATAGCGGTGAAGTTGTATGCATGTTTACACAGATAGCGGTGTAGATATTTCCACGTTCATCCAGATGGCTGTGTAGATATATCCATGTTCATACAGATGGCGGTGAAGATATTTCCATGTTCATACAGATAGCGGTGTAGATATCTCCATCTTAATACATATGGCGGTGTAGACATTTATATGTTCATACAGATGGCGGTGCAGATATTTCCATGTTCATACGGATGGCGGTGAAGATATTTCCATGTTCATACAGATGGCGGTGTAGAAACTTCCATGTTCATACTGATAGCGGTGCTGATATTTCCATGTTTATACAGGTAGCGGTGTAGATATTTCCATGTTTATACAGATAGCAGTGTAGATATTTCCATGTTTATACACATAGCGGTGTAGATATTTCCATGTCTATACAGATAGCGGTGTAGATATTTCCATGTTTATGCAGATAGTGGTTTAGATATCTCCATCTTAATACAGATGGCGGTGTAGATATTTAAATATTCATACAGATGGCGCTGCAGATATTTCCATGTTCATACAGATGGCGGTGTAGATATTTCCATGTTCATACAGATAGCGGTGTAGTTATTTCCATGTGTAAAGAGATAGCTGTGTAGATATTTCCATGTATAAGCAGATAGCTGTGTAGATATTTCCGTTTTCATGCAGATAGTGGTGTATATATTTCCCTGTTCAAACAGTTAGCGGTGTAGATATTTCCATGTTCATAAAGATAGCGGTGTAGATATTTCCATGTTTATACAGATAGCGGTGAAGATGTATGCATGTTTACACAGATAGTGGTGTAGATATTTCCATGTTCATCCAGATGGCTGTGTAGATATATCCATGTTCATACACATAGAGGTGTAGATATTTCCATGTTCATACAGATAGCGGTGCAGATATTTCCATGTTCATCCAGATGGCTGTGTAGATATATCCATGTTCATACAGATGGCGGTGAAGATATTTCCATGTTCATACAGGTAGCGGTGTAGATATTTCCAAGTTCATACAGATAGCGGTGTAGATATTTCCAAGTTTATACAGATAGCGGTGTAGATATCTCCATCTTAATACAGATGGCGGTGTAGATATTTATATGTTCATTCAGATGGCGGTGCAGATATTTCCATGTTCATACAGAAGGCGGTGTAGATATTTCCATGTTTTTACAGATAGCGGTGTAGTTATTTCCATGTGTAAAGAGATAGCTGTGTAGATATTCCCATGTATATGCACATAGCTGTGTAGATATTTCCATTTTCAAGCAGATAGCAGTGTATATACTTCCCTGTTCAAACAGATAGCGGTGTAGATATTTCCATGTTCATACAGATAGTGGTGTAGATATTTCCATGTTCATACAGATAGCGGTGTAGCTATTTCCATGTTCATACAGATAGCGGTGTGGATATTTCCATGTTCATAGAGATAGCGGTGTAGATATTTCCATGTTTATACAGGTAGCGGTGTAGATATTTCCATGTTTATACAGATAGCGGTGAAGATGTATGCATGTTTACACAGATAGCGGTTTAGATATTTTCATGTTCATCCAGATGGCAGTGTAGATATTTCCATGTTCATACAGATAGCTGTGTACATATTTCCATGTTCATCCAGATGGCTGTGTAGATATATCCATGTTCATACAGATGGCGGTGAAGATATTTCCATGTTCATACAGATAGCGGTGTAGATATTTCCATGTTCATACAGATAGCGGTGTAGATATTTCCATGTTCATACAGATAGCAGTGTAGCTATTTCCATGTTCATACAGATAGCGGTGTAGATAATTCCATGTTCATACAGATGGCGGTGCAGATATATCCATGTTCATACAGATTGCGGTGAAGATATTTCCATGTTCATACAGATGGCGGTGTAGAAACTTCCATGTTCGTACTGATAGCGGTGCTGATATTTCCATGTTTATACAGGTAGCGGTGTAGATATTTCCTTGTTTATACAGATAGCGGTGTAGATATTTCCATGTTTATACACATAGCGGTGTAGATATTTCCATGTTTATACAGATAGCGGTGTAGATATTTCCATGTTTATGTAGATAGTTGTGTAGATATCTCCATCTTAATACAGATGGCGGTGTAGATATTTAAATGTTCATTCAGATGGCTGTGTAGACATATCCATGTTCATACAGATGGCGGTGCAGATACTTCCATGTTCATACAGATAGCGGTGTAGATATTTCCATGTTCATACATATAGCGGTGTAGATATTTCCATGTTCATACAGATAGCGGTGTATGTATTTCCATGTTCATACAGATAGCGGTGTAGATATTTCCATTTTCATGCAGATAGCGGTGTATATAGTTCCCTTTCCAAACAGTTAGCGGTGTAGATATTTCCATGTTCATAAAGATAGCGGTGTAGATATTTCCATGTTTATACAGATAGCGGTGAAGTTGTATGCATGTTTACACAGATAGCGGTGTAGATATTTCCACGTTCATCCAGATGGCTGTGTAGATATATCCATGTTCATACAGATGGCGGTGAAGATATTTCCATGTTCATACAGATAGCGGTGTAGATATCTCCATCTTAATACAGACGGCAGTGTAGATATTTATATGTTCATACAGATGGCGGTGCAGATATTTCCATGTTCATACGGATGGCGGTGAAGATATTTCCATGTTCATACAGATGGCGATGTAGAAACTTCCATGTTCATACTGATAGCGGTGCTGATATTTCCATGTTTATACAGGTAGCGGTGTAGATATTTCCATGTTTATACAGATAGCGGTGTAGATATTACCATGTTTATACACATAGCGGTGTAGTTGTTTCCATGTTTATACAGATAGCGGTGTAGATATCTCCATCTTAATACAGATGGCTGTGTAGATATTTATATGTTTATTCAGATGGCGGTGCAGATATTTCCAAGTTCATACAGATGGCGGTGTAGATATTTCCATCTTCATACAGATAGCGGTGTAGATATTTCCATATTCATCCCGATGTCTGTGTAGATATATCCATGTTCATACAGATGGCGGTGAAGACATTTCCATGTTCATACAGATAGCGGTGTAGATATTTCCATGTTCATACTGATAGCCGTGTAGATATTGCCATGTTCATACCGATAGCGGTGCTGATACTTCCATGTTTATACCGGTAGCGGTGAACATATTTCCGTGTTTATACAGATAGCGGTGTAGATATTTCCATGTTAATACAGATAGCGGTGTAGATATTTCAATGTTTATAGAGATAGCGGTGTAGTTATTTCCATGTGCAAAGAGATAGCTGTGTAGATATTTCCATTTATATGCAGATAGTTGTGTAGATATTTCCATTTTCATGCAGATAGCGGTGTAGGTATTTCCATGCTCAAACAGATAGCGGTGTAGATATTTCCATGTTCATACAGATAGCGGTGTAGATATTTCCATGTTTATACAGATAGCGGTGAAGATGTATGCATGTTTACACAGATAGCGGTGTAGATATTTCCATTTTCATACAGATAGCGGTGTAGATATTTCCATGTTCATCCAGACGGCTGTGTAGACATATCCATGTTCATACAAATGGCAGTGAAGATATTTCCATGTTCAAACAGATGGCTGTGTAGATATATCCATGTTCATACAGATGGCGGTGACGATATTTCCATGTTCATACAGATGGCGGTGTAGATATTTCCATGTTCATACAGATAGCGGTGCTGATATTTCCATGCTTATACAGGTATCGGTGTATATATTTCCATGTTTATACATATAGCGGTGTAGATATTTCCATGTTTATACAGACAGCGGTGTAGATATTTCCATGTTTATACAGATAGCGGTGTAGATATCTCCATCTTAATACAGATGGCGGTGTAGATATTTATATGTTCATACAGATGGCGGTGCAGATATTTCCATGTTCATACGGATGGCGGTGAAGATATTTCCATGTTCATACAGATGGCGGTGTAGAAACTTCCATGTTCATACTGATAGCGGTGCTGATATTTCCATGTTTATACAGGTAGCGGTGTAGATATTTCCATGTTTATACAGATAGCGGTGTAGATATTTCCATGTTTATACACATAGCGGTGTAGATATTTCCATGTCTATACAGATAGCGGTGTAGATATTTCCATGTTTATGCAGATAGTGGTGTAGATATCTCCATCTTAATACAGATGGCGGTGTAGATATTTAAGTGTTCATACAGATGGCGCTGCAGATATTTCCATGTTCATACAGATGGCGGTGTAGGTATTTCCATGTTCATACAGATAGCGGTGTAGTTATTTCCATGTGTAAAGAGATAGCTGTGTAGATATTTCCATGTATAAGCAGATAGCTGTGTAGATATTTCCGTTTTCATACAGATAGCGGTGTATATATTTCCCTGTTCAAACAGTTAGCGGTGTAGATATTTCCATGTTCATAAAGATAGCGGTGTAGATATTTCCATGTTTATACAGATAGCGGTGAAGATGTATGCATGTTTACACAGATAGCGGTGTAGATATTTCCATGTTCATCCAGATGGCTGTGTAGATATATCCATGTTCATACAGATAGAGGTGTAGATATTTCCATGTTCATACAGATAGCGGTGCAGATGTTTCCATGTTCATCCAGATGGCTGTGTAGATATATCCATGTTCATACAGAGGGCGGTGAAGATATTTCCATGTTCATACAGATAGAGTTGTAGCTATTTCCATGTTCATACAGATTGCGGTGTAGATATTTCCATGTTCATCCAGATGGCTGTGTAGATATATCCATGTTTATACAGATGGCGGTGAAGATATTTCCATGTTCATACAGATAGCGGTGTAGATATTTCCATGTTCATACAGATAACGGTGTAGATATTTCCATGTTCATACAGATAGCGGTGCATGTATTTCCATGTTCATACAGATAGCGGTGTAGATATTTCCATGTTCACCCAGATGGCTGTTTAGATATTTCCATGTTCATACAGATAGCGGTGTAGATATTTCCATGTTCATACAGATAGCGGTGTAGATATTTCCATGTTCATCCAGATGGCTGTGTAGATATATCCATGTTCATACAGATGGCTGAGAAGATATTTCCATGTTCGTACAGATAGCGGTGTAGATATTCCATGTTCATACAGATAGCCGTGTAGATATTGCCATGTTCATACAGATAGCGGTGCTGATACTTCCATGTTTATACAGGTAGCGGTGTACATATTTCCGTGTTTATACAGATAGCGGTGTAGATATCTCCTTCTTAATACAGATGGCGGTGTAGATATTTCCATGTTCATACAGATGGCGGTGTAGATATTTCCATGTTTATAGAGATAGCGGTGTAGTTATTTCCATGTGCAAAGAGATAGCTGTTTAGATATTTCCATTTATATGCAGATAGTTGTGTAGATAATTCCATTTTCATGCAGATAGCGGTGTAGATATTTCCATGTTAAAACTGATAGCGGTGTAGATATTTCCATGTCCATACAGATAGCAGTGTAGATATTTCCATGTTTATACAGATAGCGGTGAAGATATATGCATGTTTACACAGATAGCGGTGTAGATATTTCCATGTTCATACAGACGGCTGTGTAGACATATCCATGTTCATACAGATGGCGGTGAAGTTATTTCCATGTTCATACAGATGGCTGTGTAGATATATCCATGTTCATACAGATGGCGGTGACGATATTTCCATGTTCATACAGACGGCGGTGTAGATATTTCCATGTTCATACAGATAGCGGTGCTGATATTTCCATGTTTATACAGGTAGCGGTGTAGATATTTCCATGTTTATACAGATAGCGGTGTAGATATTTCCATGTTCATCCAGATGGGTGTGTAGATATATCCATGTTCATACAGATGGCGGTGAAGACATTTCCATGTTCATACAGATAGCGGTGTAGATATTTCCATGTTCATACAGATAACCGTGTAGATATTGCCATGTTCATACCGATAGCGGTGCTGATACTTCCATGTTTATACATGTAGCGGTGTACATATTTCCGTGTTTATACAGATAGCGGTGTAGATATTTCCATGTTTATACAGATAGCGGTGTAGATATCTCCTTCTTAATACAGATGGCGGTGTAGATATTTATATGTTCATACAGATGGCGGTGCAGATATTTCCATGTTCATACGGATGGCGGTGAAGATATTTCCATGTTCATACAGATGGCGGTGTAGAAACTTCCATGTTCATACTGATAGCGGTGCTGATATTTCCATGTTTATACAGGTAGCGGTGTAGATATTTCCATGTTTAAACAGATAGTGGTGTAGATATTTCCATGTTTATACACATAGCGGTGTAGATATTTCCATGTTTATACAGATAGCGGTGTAGATATTTCCTTGTTTATGCAGATAGTTGTGTAGATATCTCCATCTTAATACAGATGGCGGTGTAGATATTTAAATGTTCATTCAGATGGCTGTGTAGACATATCCATGTTCATACAGATGGCGGTGAAGATATTTCCATGTTCATACAGATGGCTGTGTAGATATATCCATGTTCCTACAGATGGCGGTGAAGATATTTCAATGTTCATACAGATGGCGGTGTAGATATTTCCATGTTTATACAGATAGCGGGGCTGATATTTCCATGTTTATACATGTAGCGGTGTAGATATTTCCATGTTTATACAGATAGCGGTGTAGATATTTCCATGTTTATACACATAGCGGTGTAGATATTTCCATGTTCATACAGATAGCGGTGTATATATTTCCATGTTCATAAAGATAGCGGTGTAGATATTTCCATGTTTATACAGATAGCGGTGAAGTTGTATGCATGTTTACACAGATAGCGGTGTAGATATTTCCACGTTCATCCAGATGGCTGTGTAGATATATCCATGTTCATACAGATGGCGGTGAAGATATTTCCATGTTCATACAGATAGCGGTGTAGATATCTCCATCTTAATACATATGGCGGTGTAGACATTTATATGTTCATACAGATGGCGGTGCAGATATTTCCATGTTCATACGGATGGCGGTGAAGATATTTCCATGTTCATACAGATGGCGGTGTAGAAACTTCCATGTTCATACTGATAGCGGTGCTGATATTTCCATGTTTATACAGGTAGCGGTGTAGATATTTCCATGTTTATACAGATAGCAGTGTAGATATTTCCATGTTTATACACATAGCGGTGTAGATATTTCCATGTCTATACAGATAGCGGTGTAGATATTTCCATGTTTATGCAGATAGTGGTGTAGATATCTCCATCTTAATACAGATGGCGGTGTAGATATTTAAATGTTCATACAGATGGCGCTGCAGATATTTCCATGTTCATACAGATGGCGGTGTAGATATTTCCATGTTCATACAGATAGCGGTGTAGTTATATCCATGTGTAAAGAGATAGCTGTGTAGATATTTCCATGTATAAGCAGATAGCTGTGTAGATATTTCCGTTTTCATGCAGATAGCGGTGTATATATTTCCCTGTTCAAACAGTTAGCGGTGTAGATATTTCCATGTTCATAAAGATAGCGGTGTAGATATTTCCATGTTTATACAGATAGCGGTGAAGATGTATGCATGTTTACACAGATAGTGGTGTAGATATTTCCATGTTCATCCAGATGGCTGTGTAGATATATCCATGTTCATACACATAGAGGTGTAGATATTTCCATGTTCATACAGATAGCGGTGCAGATATTTCCATGTTCATCCAGATGGCTGTGTAGATATATCCATGTTCATACAGATGGCGGTGAAGATATTTCCATGTTCATACAGGTAGCGGTGTAGATATTTCCAAGTTCATACAGATAGCGGTGTAGATATTTCCAAGTTTATACAGATAGCGGTGTAGATATCTCCATCTTAATACAGATGGCGGTGTAGATATTTATATGTTCATTCAGATGGCGGTGCAGATATTTCCATGTTCATACAGAAGGCGGTGTAGATATTTCCATGTTCTTACAGATAGCGGTGTAGTTATTTCCATGTGTAAAGAGATAGCTGTGTAGATATTCCCATGTATATGCACATAGCTGTGTAGATATTTCCATTTTCAAGCAGATAGCAGTGTATATACTTCCCTGTTCAAACAGATAGCGGTGTAGATATTTCCATGTTCATACAGATAGTGGTGTAGATATTTCCATGTTCATACAGATAGCGGTGTAGCTATTTCCATGTTCATACAGATAGCGGTGTGGATATTTCCATGTTCATAGAGATAGCGGTGTAGATATTTCCATGTTTATACAGGTAGCGGTGTAGATATTTCCATGTTTATACAGATAGCGGTGAAGATGTATGCATGTTTACACAGATAGCGGTTTAGATATTTTCATGTTCATCCAGATGGCTGTGTAGATATTTCCATGTTCATACAGATAGCTGTGTACATATTTCCATGTTCATCCAGATGGCTGTGTAGATATATCCATGTTCATACAGATGGCGGTGAAGATATTTCCATGTTCATACAGATAGTGGTGTAGATATTTCCATGTTCTTACAGATAGCGGTGTAGATATTTCCAGTTCATACAGATAGCAGTGTAGCTATTTCCATGTTCATACAGATAGCGGTGTAGATATTTCCATGTTCATACAGATGGCGGTGCAGATATATCCATGTTCATACAGATTGCGGTGAAGATATTTCCATGTTCATACAGATGGCGGTGTAGAAACTTCCATGTTCGTACTGATAGCGGTGCTGATATTTCCATGTTTATACAGGTAGCGGTGTAGATATTTCCTTGTTTATACAGATAGCGGTGTAGATATTTCCATGTTTATACACATAGCGGTGTAGATATTTCCATGTTTATACAGATAGCGGTGTAGATATTTCCATGTTTATGTAGATAGTTGTGTAGATATCTCCATCTTAATACAGATGGCGGTGTAGATATTTAAATGTTCATTCAGATGGCTGTGTAGACATATCCATGTTCATACAGATGGCGGTGAAGATATTTCCATGTTCATACAGATAGCGGTGTAGATATTTCCATGTTCATACAGATAGCGGTGTAGATATTTCCATGTTCATACAGATGGCTGTGTAGATATATCCATGTTCCTACAGATGGCTGTGAAGATATTTCCATGTTCATACAGATGGCGGTGTAGATATTTCCATGTTCGTACAGATAGCGGGGCTGATATTCCCATGTTTGTACATGTAGCGGTGTAGATATTTCCATGTTTATACAGATAGCGGTGTAGATATTTCCATGTTTATACACATAGCGGTGTAGATATTTCCATGTTCATACAGATAGCGGTGAATGTATTTTCATGTTCATACAGATAGCGGTGTAGATATTTCCATTTTCATGCAGATAGCGGTGTATATAGTTCCCTTTCCAAACAGTTAGCGGTGTAGATATTTCCATGTTCATAAAGATAGCGGTGTAGATATTTCCATGTTTATACAGATAGCGGTGAAGTTGTATGCATGTTTACACAGATAGCGGTGTAGATATTTCCACGTTCATCCAGATGGCTGTGTAGATATATCCATGTTCATACAGATGGCGGTGAAGATATTTCCATGTTCATACAGATAGCGGTGTAGATATCTCCATCTTAATACAGACGGCAGTGTAGATATTTATATGTTCATACAGATGGCGGTGCAGATATTTCCATGTTCATACGGATGGCGGTGAAGATATTACCATGTTCATACAGATCGCGATGTAGAAACTTCCATGTTCATACTGATAGCGGTGCTGATATTTCCATGTTTATACAGGTAGCGGTGTAGATATTTCCATGTTTATACAGATAGCGGTGTAGATATTACCATGTTTATACACATAGCGGTGTAGTTATTTCCATGTTTATACAGATAGCGGTGTAGATATCTCCATCTTAATACAGATGGCTGTGTAGATATTTATATGTTTATTCAGATGGCGGTGCAGATATTTCCAAGTTCATACAGATGGCGGTGTAGATATTTCCATCTTCATACAGATAGCGGTGTAGTTATTTCCATATTCATCCCGATGTCTGTGTAGATATATCCATGTTCATACAGATGGCGGTGAAGACATTTCCATGTTCATACAGATAGCGGTGTAGATATTTCCATGTTCATACTGATAGCAGTGTAGATATTGCCATGTTCATACCGATAGCGGTGCTGATACTTCCATGTTTATACAGGTAGCGGTGAACATATTTCCGTGTTTATACAGATAGCGGTGTAGATATTTCCATGTTAATACAGATAGCGGAGTAGATATTTCCATGTTTATAGAGATAGCGGTGTAGTTATTTCCATGTGCAAAGAGATATCTGTGTAGATATTTCCATTTATATGCAGATAGTTGTGTAGATATTTCCATTTTCATGCAGATAGCGGTGTAGATATTTCCATGCTCAAACAGATAGCGGTGTAGATATTTCCATGTTCATACAGATAGCGGTGTAGATATTTCCATGTTTATACAGATAGTGGTGAAGATGTATGCATGTTTACACAGATAGCGGTGTAGATATTTCCATTTTCATACAGATAGCGGTGTAGATATTTCCATGTTCATCCAGACGGCTGTGTAGACATATCCATGTTCATACAGATGGCGGTGAAGATATTTCCATGTTCATACAGATGGCTGTGTAGATATATCCATGTTCATACAGATGGCGGTGACGATATTTCCATGTTCATACAGATGGCGGTGTAGATATTTCCATGTTCATACAGATAGCGGTGCTGATATTTCCATGTTTATACAGGTATCGGTGTATATATTTCCATGTTTATACAGATAGCGGTGTAGATATTTCCATGTTTATACAGACAGCGGTGTAGATATTTCCATGTTTATACAGATAGCGGTGTAGATATCTCCATCTTAATACAGATGGTGGTGTAGATATTTATATGTTCATACAGATGGCGGTGCAGATATTTCCATGTTCATATAGATGGCGGTGTAGATATTTACATGTTCATACAGATGGCAGTGTAGATATTTCCATGTTCATACAGATAGCGGTGTAGATATTTCCATGTTCATACAGATAGCGTTGTGGATATTTCCATGTTTATACAGATAGCGGTGAAGATGTATGCATGTTTACACAGATTGCGGTGTAGATATTTCCATGTTCATACAGATAGCGGTGTAGATATTTCCATGTTCATCCAGACGGCTGTGTAGACATATCCATGTTCATACAGATGGCTGTGTAGATATATCCATGTTCATACAGATGGCGGTGAAGATTTTTCCATGTTCATGCAGATGGCGGTGTAGATATTTCCATGTTCATGCCGATAGCGGTGCTGATATTTCCATGTTTATACAGGTAGCAGTGTAGATATTTCCATGTTTATACAGATAGCGGTGTAGATATTTCCATGTTTATACACATAGCGGTGTAGATATTTCCATGTTTATACAGATAGCGGTGTAGATATCTCCATCTTAATACAGATGGCGGTGTAGATATTTATATGTTTATACAGATGGCGGTGCAGATATTTCCATGTTCATACTGATGGCGGTGAAGATATTTCCATGTTCATACAGATGGCGGTGTAGATACTTCCATGTTCATACTGATAGCGGTACTGATATTTCCATGTTTATACAGGTAGCGGTGTAGATATTTCCATGTTTATACAGATAGCGGTGTAGATATGTCCATGTTTATACAGATAGCGGCATAGATATTTCCAGGTTTATACAGATAGCGGTGAAGATATCTCCATCTTAATACTGATGGCGGTGTAGATATTTATATGTGCATACAGATAGCGGTGCTGATACTTCCATGTTTATACAGGTAGCCGTGTAGATATTTCCATGCTTATACAGATAGCGGTGTAGATTTTTCCAAGTTTATACAGATAGCGGTGTAGATATCTCCATCTTAATACAGATGGTGGTGTAGAAATTTATATGTTCATACAGATGGAGGTGCAGATATTTCCATGTTAATACAGATGGCGGTGTAGATATTTCCATGATTATAGAGATAGCAGTGTAGTTATTTCCATGTGTAAAGAGATAGCTTTGTACATATTTCCATGTATATGCAGATAGCTGTGTAGATATTTCCATTTTCATGCGGATAGCGGTGTAGATATTTCCATGTTCAAACAGATAGCGGTGTAGATATTTCCATGTTCATCCAGATGGCTGTGTAGATATTTCCATGTTCATACAGATAGCGGTGCGGATATTTCCATGTTTATACAGGTAACGGTGTAGATATTTCCATGTTTATACAGATAGCGGTGTAGATATTTCCATTTTTATACAGATAGCGGTGTAGATATCTCCATGTTTATACAGATAGCGGTGTAGATATCTCCATCTTAATACAGATGGCGTTGTAGATATTTATATGTTCATACAGATGGCGGTGAAGATATCTCCATGTTCATACAGATGGCGGTGTAGATATTTCCATGTTAATAGAGATAGCGGTGTAGATATTTCCATGTGTAAAGAAATAGCTTTGTAGATATTTTCATGTATATGCAGATAGCTGTGTATATATTTCCATTTTCATGCAGATAGCGGAGTAGATATTTCCATGTTCAAACAGATAGCGGTGTAAATATTTCCATGTTCATACAGATAGCGGTGTAGATATTTCCATGTTTATACAGATAGCGGTGAAGATGTATGCATGTTTACACAGATAGTGGTGTAGATATTTCCATGTTCATACAGATAGCGGTGTAGATATTTCCATGTTCGTTCAGAGGGCTATGTAGATATATCCATGTTCATACAGATGGCGGTGAAGATATTTCCATGTTCATACAGATAGCGGTGTAGATATTTCCATGTTCATACAGATAGCGGTGTAGATATTTCCATGTTTATACATATAGCGGTGTAGATATTTCCATGTTCATAAAGATAGCGGTGTAGATATATCCATGTTCATCCAGATGGCTGTGTAGTTATATCCATGTTCATACAGATGGCGGTGAAGATATTTCCATGATCATACAGATAGCGGTGTACATATTTCCATGTTCATACAGATAGCGGTGTAGACATTTCCATGTTCATACAGATAGCGGTGTAGCTATTTCAATGTTCATACAGATAGCGGTGTAGATATTTCCATGTTCATCCAGATGGCTGTGTAGATATTTCCATGTTCATACAGATAGCGGTGCTGGTATTTCCATGTTTATACAGGTAACGGTGTAGATATTCCCATGTGTATACAGATAGCGGTGTAGATATTTCCATGTTTATACACATAGAGGTGAAGATGTATGCATGTTTACACAGTTAGCGGTGCAGATATTTCCATGTTCATACAGATAGCGGTGTAGATATTTCCATGTTCATCCAGATGGCTGTGTAGATATATCCATGTTCATTCAGATGGCGGTGAAGATATTTCCATGTTCATACAGATAGCGGTGTAGCTATTTCCATGTTCATACGGATAGCGGTGTAGATATTTCCATGTTCATACAGATTGCGGTGTAGCTATTTCCATGTTCATACAGATAGCGGTGTAGATATTTCCATGTTCATCCAGATTGCTGCGTAGATATTTCCATGTTCATACAGATAGTGGTGCTGATATTTCCATGTTTATACAGGTAGCGGTGTAGATATTCCCATGTTTATACAGATAGCGGTGAAGATATTTCCATGTTTATACAGGTAGAGGTGAATATGTATGCATGTTTACACAGTTAGCGGTGCAGATATTTCCATGTTCATACAGATGGCGGTGTAGATATTTCCATGTTCATCCAGATGGCTGTGTAGATATATCCATGTTCATTCAGATGGCGGTGAAGATATTTCCATGTTCATACAGATAGCGGTGTAGATATTTCCATGTTCATACAGATAGCGGTGTAGATATTTCCATGTTCATAGAGACAGCGGTGTAGATATTTCCATGTTCATACAGATAGCGGTGTAGATATTTCCATGTTCATACAGATAGCGGTGTAGCTATTTCCATGTTCATACAGATAGCGGTGTAGATATTTCCATGTTCATAGAGATAGCGGTGTAGATATTTCCATGTTCATACAGATAGCGGTGCTGATATTTCCATGTTTATACAGGTAGCGGTGTAGATATTTCCATGTTCATACAGATAGCGGTGTAGATGTTTCCATGTTTATACAGATAGCGGTGAAGATTTATGCATGTTAACACAGATAGCGGTGTAGATATTTCCAAGTTCATACATATAGCGGTATAGATATTTCCATGTTCATCCAGATGGCTGTGTAGATATGTCCATGTTCATACAGATGGCGGTGAAGTTACTTCCATGTTCATACAGATAGCGGTGTAGATATTTCCATGTTCATACTGATAGCGGTGTAGCTATTTCCATGTTCATACAGATAGCGGTGTAGATATATCCATGTTCATCCAGATGGGTGTGTAGATAAATTCATGTTCATACAGATGGCGGTGAAGATATTTCCATGTTCATACAGATAGCGGTTTAGATATTTCCATGTTTATACAGATATCGGTGTAGATATTTCCATGTTTATACAGATAGCGGAGTAGATATCTCCATCTTAATACAGATGGCGGTGTAGATATTTATATGATCATACAGATGGCGGTGCAGATATTTCCATGTTCATACAGATGGCGGTGTAGATATTTCCATGTTTATAGAGATAGCGGTGTAGTTATTTCCATGTGTAAAGAGATAGCTGTATAGATATTTCCATGTATATGCAGATAGCTTTGTAGATATTTCCATTTTCATGCAGATAGCGGTGTAGATATTTCCATGTTCAAACAGATAGCGGTGTAGATATTTCCATGTTCATACAGATAGCAGTGTAGATATTTCCATGTTTAAACAGATAGTGGTGAAGATGTATACATGTTTACACAGATAGCGGTGTAGATATTTCCATGCTCATACAGATAGCGGTGTAGATATTTCCGTGTTCATCCAGATGGCTGTGTAGATATATCCATGTTCATACAGATGGCGGTGAAGATATTTCCATGTTCATACAGATAGCGGTGTAGATATTTCCATGTTCATCCAGAAGGCTGTGAAGATATTTCCATGTTCATACAGATAGCGGTGCTGATATTTCCATGTTTATATAGGTAGCGGTGTAGATATTTCCATGTTGATACAGATAGCGGTGTAGATATTTCCATGTTTATACAGATAGCGGTGTAGGTATTTCCATGTTTATACAGATAGCGGTGTGGATATCTCCATCTTAATACAGATGGTGGTGTAGATATTTATATGTTCATGCAGATGGCGGTGCAGATACTTCCAAGTTCATACAGATGGCGGTGTAGATATTTCTATGTTTATAGAGATAGCGGTGTAGTTATTTCCATGTGTAAAGAAATAGCTTTGTAGATATTTCCATGTATATGCAGATAGCTCTGTAGATATTTCCATTTTCATGCAGATAGCGGTGTAGATATTTCCATGTCCATACAGATAGCGGTGTAGATATTTCCATGTTCATTCAGGTAGCGGTGTAGATATTTCCATGTTCATCCAGATGGCTGTGTAGATATATCCATGTTCATTCAGATGGCGGTGAAGATATTTCCATGTTCATACAGATAGCGGTGTAGCTATTTCCATGTTCATACGGATAGCGGTGTAGATATTTCCATGTTCATACAGATTGCGGTGTAGCTATTTCCATGTTCATACAGATAGCGGTGTAGATATTTCCATGTTCATCCAGATTGCTGCGTAGATATTTCCATGTTCATACAGATAGTGGTGCTGATATTTCCATGTTTATACAGGTAGCGGTGTAGATATTCCCATGTTTATACAGATAGCGGTGAAGATATTTCCATGTTTATACAGGTAGAGATGAATATGTATGCATGTTTCCACAGTTAGCGGTGCAGATATTTCCATGTTCATACAGATGGCGGTGTAGATATTTCCATGTTCATCCAGATGGCTGTGTACATATATCCATGTTCATTCAGATGGAGGTGAAGATATTTCCATGTTCATACAGATAGCGGTGTAGATATTTCCATGTTCATACAGATAGCGGTGTAGATATTTCCATGTTCATAGAGACAGCGGTGTAGATATTTCCATGTTCATACAGATAGCGGTGTAGATATTTCCATGTTCATACAGATAGCGGTGTAGCTATTTCCATGTTCATACAGATAGCGGTGTAGATATTTCCATGTTCATAGAGATAGCGGTGTAGATATTTCCATGTTCATACAGATAGCGGTGCTGATATTTCCATGTTTATACAGGTAGCGGTGTAGATATTTCCATGTTTATACAGATAGCGGTGTAGATATTTGCATGTTTATACAGACAGCGGTGTAGATATTTTCATGTTTATACAGATAGCGGTGTAGATAACTCCATCTTAATACAGATGGCGGTGTAGATATTTATATGTTCATACAGATGGCGGTGCAGATATTTCCATGTTCATACAGATGGCGGTGTAGATATTTCCATGTTTATAGAGACTGCGGTGTAGATATTTCCATGTGTAAAGAAATAGCTTTGTAAATATTTCCATGTATATGCAGATAGCTGTGTAGATATTTCCATTTTCATGCAGATAGCGGTGTAGATATTTCCATGTTCAAACAGATAGCGGTGTAGATATTTCCATGTTCATACAGATAGCAGTGTAGATATTTCCATGTTTCAACAGATAGTGGTGAAGATGTATACATGTTTACACAGATAGCGGTATAGATATTTCCATGCTCATACAGATAGCGGTGTAGATATTTCCGTGTTCATCCAGATGGCTGTGTAGATATATCCATGTTCATACAGATGGCGGTGAAGATATTTCCATGTTCATACAGATAGCGGTGTAGATATTTCCATGTTCATCCAGAAAGCTGTGAAGATATTTCCATGTTCATACAGATAGCGGTGCTGATATTTCCATGTTTATATAGGTAGCGGTGTAGATATTTCCATGTTGATACAGATAGCGGTGTAGATATTTCCATGTTTATACAGATAGCGGTGTAGGTATTTCCATGTTTATACAGATAGCGGTGTGGATATCTCCATCTTAATACAGATGGTGGTGTAGATATTTATATGTTCATGCAGATGGCGGTGCAGATACTTCCATGTTCATACAGATGGCGGTGTAGATATTTCTATGTTTATAGAGATAGCCGTGTAGTTATTTCCATGTGTAAAGAAATAGCTTTGTAGATATTTCCATGTATATGCAGATAGCTCTGTAGATATTTCCATTTTTATGCAGATAGCGGTGTAGATATTTCCATGTTCATACAGATAGCGGTGTAGATATTTCCATGTTCATCCAGATGGCTGTGTAGATATATCCATGTTCATACAGATGGCGGTGAAGATATTTCAATGTTCATACAGATAGCGGTGTAGATCTTTCCATGTTCATACAGATAGCGGTGTAGGTATTTCCATGTTCATACAGATAGAGGTGTAGCTATTTCCATGTTCATGCAGATTGCGGTGTAGATATATCCATGTTCATCTAGATGGCTGTGTAGATATATCCATGTTCATACAGATGGCGGTGAAGATATTTCCATGTTCATACAGATAGCGGTGTAGATATTTCCATGTTCATACAGATAGTTGTGTAGATATTTCCATGTTCATACAGATAGCGGTGTATGTATTTCCATGTTCATACAGATAGCGGTGTAGATATTTCCATGTTCATCCAGATGGCTGTGTAGATATTTCCATGTTCATACAGATAGCGGTGCGGATATTTCCATGTTTATACAGGTAACGGTGTAGATATTTCCATGTTTATACAGATAGCGGTGTAGATATTTCCATGTTTATACAGATAGCGGTGTAGATATCTCCATGTTTATACAGATAGCGGTGTAGATATCTCCATCTTAATACAGATGGCGGTGTAGATATTTATATGTTCATACAGATGGCGGTGAAGATATCTCCATGTTCATACAGATGGCGGTGTAGATATTTCCATGTTAATAGAGATAGCGGTGTAGATATTTCCATGTGTAAAGAAATAGCTTTGTAGATATTTCCATGTATATGCAGATAGCTGTGTAGATATTTCCATTTTCATGCAGATAGCGGACTAGATATTTCCATGTTCAAACAGATAGCGGTGTAAATATTTCCATGTTCATACAGATAGCGGTGTAGATATTTCCATGTTTATACAGATAGCGGTGAAGATGTATGCATGTTTACACAGATAGTGGTGTAGATATTTCCATGTTCATACAGATAGCGGTGTAGATATTTCCATGTTCGTTCAGATGGCTATGTAGATATATCCATGTTCATACAGATGGCGGTGAAGATATTTCCATGTTCATACAGATAGCGGTGTAGATATTTCCATGTTCATACAGATAGCGGTGTAGATATTTCCATGTTTATACATATAGCGGTGTAGATATTTCCATGTTCATAAAGATAGCGGTGTAGATATTTCCATGTTCATCCAGATGGCTGTGTAGATATATCCATGTTCATTCAGATGGCGGTGAAGATATTTCCATGTTCATACAGATAGCGGTGTAGCTATTTCCATGTTCATACGGATAGCGGTGTAGATATTTCCATGTTCATACAGATTGCGGTGTAGCTATTTCCATGTTCATACAGATAGCGGTGTAGATATTTCCATGTTCATCCAGATTGCTGCGTAGATATTTCCATGTTCATACAGATAGTGGTGCTGATATTTCCATGTTTATACAGGTAGCGGTGTAGATATTCCCATGTTTATACAGATAGCGGTGAAGATATTTCCATGTTTATACAGGTAGAGGTGAATATGTATGCATGTTTAAACAGTTAGCGGTGCAGATATTTCCATGTTCATACAGATGGCGGTGTAGATATTTCCATGTTCATCCAGATGGCTGTGTAGATATATCCATGTTCATTCAGATGGAGGTGAAGATATTTCCATGTTCATACAGATAGCGGTGTATATATTTCCATGTTCATACAGATAGCGGTGTAGATATTTCCATGCTCATAGAGACAGCGGTGTAGATATTTCCATGTTCATACAGATAGCGGTGTAGATATTTCCATGTTCATACAGATAGCGGTGTAGCTATTTCCATGTTCATACAGATAGCGGTGTAGATATTTCCATGTTCATAGAGATAGCGGTGTAGATATTTCCATGTTCATACAGATAGCGGTGCTGATATTTCCATGTTTATACAGGTAGCGGTGTAGATATTTCCATGTTTATACAGATAGCGGAGTAGATATTTGCATGTTTATACAGACAGCGGTGTAGATATTTTCATGTTTATACAGATAGCGGTGTAGATAACTCCATCTTAATACAGATGGCGGTGTAGATATTTATATGTTCATACAGATGGCGGTGCAGATATTTCCATGTTCATACAGATGGCGGTGTAGATATTTCCATGTTTATAGAGACTGCGGTGTAGATATTTCCATGTGTAAAGAAATAGCTTTGTAAATATTTCCATGTATATGCAGATAGCTGTGTAGATATTTCCATTTTCATGCAGAAAGCGGTGTAGATATTTCCATGTTCAAACAGATAGCGGTGTAGATATTTCCATGTTCATACAGATAGCAGTGTAGATATTTCCATGTTTCAACAGATAGTGGTGAAGATGTATACATGTTTACACAGATAGCGGTGTAGATATTTCCTTGCTCATACAGATAGCGGTGTAGATATTTCCGTGTTCATCCAGATGGCTGTGTAGATATATCCATGTTCATACAGATGGCGGTGAAGATATTTCCATGTTCATACAGATAGCGGTGTAGATATTTCCATGTTCATCCAGAAGGCTGTGAAGATATTTCCATGTTCATATAGATAGCGGTGCTGATATTTCCATGTTTTTATAGGTAGCGGTGTAGATATTTCCATGTTGATACAGATAGCGGTGTAGATATTTCCATGTTTATACAGATAGCGGTGTAGGTATTTCCATGTTTATACAGATAGCGGTGTGGATATCTCCATCTTAATACAGAAGGTGGTGTAGATATTTATATGTTCATGCAGATGGCGGTGCAGATACTTCCATGTTCATACAGATGGCGGTGTAGATATTTCTATGGTTATAGAGATAGCGGTGTAGTTATTTCCATGTGTAAAGAAATAGCTTTGTAGTTATTTCCATGTATATGCAGATAGCTCTGTAGATATTTCCATTTTCATGCAGATAGCGGTGTAGATATTTCCATGTTCATACAGATAGCGGTGTAGATATTTCCATGTTCATTCAGGTAGCGGTGTAGATATTTCCATGTTCATCCAGATGGCTGTGTAGATATATCCATGTTCATACAGATGGCGGTGAAGATATTTCAATGTTCATACAGATAGCGGTGTAGATCTTTCCATGTTCATACAGATAGCGGTGTAGGTATTTCCATGTTCATACAGATAGAGGTGTAGCTATTTCCATGTTCATACAGATTGCGGTGTAGATATTTCCATGTTCATCTAGATGGCTGTGTAGATATATCCATGTTCATACAGATGGCGGTGAAGATATTTCCATGTTCATACAGATAGCGGTGTAGATATTTCCATGTTCATACAGATAGTTGTGTAGATATTTCCATGTTCATACAGATAGCGGTGTATGTATTTCCATGTTCATACAGATAGCGGTGTAGATATTTCCATGTTCATCCAGATGGCTGTGTAGATATTTCCATGTTCATACAGATAGCGGTGCGGATATTTCCATGTTTATACAGGTAACGGTGTAGATATTTCCATGTTTATACGGATAGCGGTGTAGATATTTCCATGTTTATACAGATAGCGGTGTAGATATCTCCATGTTTATACAGATAGCGGTGTAGATATCTCCATCTTAATACAGATGGCGGTGTAGATATTTATATGTTCATACAGATGGCGGTGAAGATATCTCCATGTTCATACAGATGGCGGTGTAGATATTTCCATGTTAATAGAGATAGCGGTGTAGATATTTCCATGTGTAAAGAAATAGCTTTGTAGATATTTCCATGTATATGCTGATAGCTGTGTAGATATTTCCATTTTCATGCAGATAGCGGAGTAGATATTTCCATGTTCAAACAGATAGCGGTGTAAATATTTCCATGTTCATACAGATAGCGGTGTAGATATTTCCATGTTTATACAGATAGCGGTGAAGATGTATGCATGTTTACACAGATAGTGGTGTAGATATTTCCATGTTCATACAGATAGCGGTGTAGATATTTCCATGTTCGTTCAGATGGCTATGTAGATATATCCATGTTCATAAAGATGGCGGTGAAGATATTTCCATGTTCATACAGATAGCGGTGTAGATATTTCCATGTTCATACAGATAGCGGTGTAGATATTTCCATCTTTATACATATAGCGGTGTAGATATTTCCAAGTTCATAAAGATAGCGGTGTAGATATTTCCATGTTCATCCAGATGGCTGTGTAGTTATATCCATGTTCATACAGATGGCGGTGAAGATATTTCCATGATCATACAGATAGCGGTGTAGATATTTCCATGTTCATACAGATAGCGGTGTAGACATTTCCATGTTCATACAGATAGCGGTGTAGCTATTTCAATGTTCATACAGATAGCGGTGTAGATATTTCCATGTTCATCCAGATGGCTGTGTAGATATTTCCATGTTCATACAGATAGCGGTGCTGGTATTTCCATGTTTATACAGGTAGCGGTGTAGATATTCCCATGTGTATACAGATAGCGGTGTAGATATTTCCATGTTTATACACATAGAGGTGAAGATGTATGCATGTTTACACAGTTAGCGGTGCAGATATTTCCATGTTCATACAGATAGCGGTGTAGATATTTCCATGTTCATCCAGATGGCTGTGTAGATATATCCATGTTCATTCAGATGGCGGTGAAGATATTTCCATGTTCATACAGATAGCGGTGTAGCTATTTCCATGTTCATACGGATAGCGGTGTAGATATTTCCATGTTCATAGAGATAGCGGTGTAGATATTTCCATGTTCATACAGATAGCGGTGCTGATATTTCCATGTTTATACAGGTAGCGGTGTAGATATTTCCATGTTTATACAGATAGCGGTGTAGATATTTCCATGTTTATACAGATAGCGGTGTAGATATTTTCATGTTTCTACAGATGGCGGTGTAGATATCTCCATCTTAATACAGAGGGCAATGTAGATATTTATATGTTCATACAGATGGCGGTGCAGATATTTCCATGTTCATACAGATGGCGGTGTAGATATTTCCATGTTTATAGAGACTGCGGTGTAGATATTTCCATGTTTATAGAAATAGCTTTGTAAACATTTCCATGTATATGCAGATAGCTGTGTAGATATTTCCATTTTCATGCAGATAGCGGTGTAGATATTTCCATGTTCAAACAGATAGCTGTGTAGGTATTTCCATGTTCATACAGATAGCGGTGAAGATATTTCCATGTTTATACAGATAGCGGTGAAGATGTATGCATGTTAACACAGATAGCAGTGTAAATATTTCCAAGTTCATACAGATAGCGGTGTAGATATTTCCATGTTCATCCAGATGGCTGTGTAGATATATCCATGTTCATACAGATGGCGGTGAAGATATTTCCATGTTCATGCAGATAGCGGTGTAGATATTTCCAAGTTTATACAGATAGCGGTGTTGATATCTCCATCTTAATACAGATGGCGGTGTAGAAATTTATATGTTCATACAGATGGCGGTGTAGATATTTCCATGTTCATCCAGATGGCTGTGTAGATATATCCATGTTCATTCAGATGGCGGTGAAGATATTTCCATGTTCATACAGATAGCGGTGTAGATATTTCCATGTTCATACAGATAGCGGTGTAGATATTTCCATGTTCATAGAGACAGCGGTGTAGATATTTCCATGTTCATACAGATAGCGGTGTAGATATTTCCATGTTCATACAGATAGCGGTGTAGCTATTTCCATGTTCATACAGATAGCGGTGTAGATATTTCCATGTTCATAGAGATAGCGGTGTAGATATTTCCATGTTCATACAGATAGCGGTGCTGATATTTCCATGTTTATACAGGTAGCGGTGTAGATATTTCCATGTTTATACAGATAGCGGTGTAGATATTTGCATGTTTATACAGACAGCGGTGTAGATATTTTCATGTTTATACAGATAGCGGTGTAGATAACTCCATCTTAATACAGATGGCGGTGTAGATATTTATATGTTCATACAGATGGCGGTGCAGATATTTCCATGTTCATACAGATGGCGGTGTAGATATTTCCATGTTTATAGAGACTGCGGTGTAGATATTTCCATGTGTAAAGAAATAGCTTTGTAAATATTTCCATGTATATGCAGATAGCTGTGTAGATATTTCCATTTTCATGCAGATAGCGGTGTAGATATTTCCATGTTCAAACAGATAGCGGTGTAGATATTTCCATGTTCATACAGATAGCAGTGTAGATATTTCCATGTTTCAACAGGTAGTGGTGAAGATGTATACATGTTTACACAGATAGCGGTGTAGATATTTCCATGCTCATACAGATAGCGGTGTAGATATTTCCGTGTTCATCCAGATGGCTGTGTAGATATATCCATGTTCATAGAGATGGCGGTGAAGATATTTCCATGTTCATACAGATAGCGGTGTAGATATTTCCATGTTCATCCGGAAGGCTGTGAAGATATTTCCATGTTCATATAGATAGCGGTGCTGATATTTCCATGTTTTTATAGGTAGCGGTGTAGATATTTCCATGTTGATACGGATAGCGGTGTAGATATTTCCATGTTTATACAGATAGCGGTGTAGGTATTTCCATGTTTATACAGATAGCGGTGTGGATATCTCCATCTTAATACAGAAGGTGGTGTAGATATTTATATGTTCATGCAGATGGCGGTGCAGATACTTCCATGTTCATACAGATGGCGGTGTAGATATTTCTATGTTTATAGAGATAGCGGTGTAGTTATTTCCATGTGTAAAGAAATAGCTTTGTAGTTATTTCCATGTATATGCAGATAGCTCTGTAGATATTTCCATTTTCATGCAGATAGCGGTGTAGATATTTCCATGTTCATACAGATAGCGGTGTAGATATTTCCATGTTCATTCAGGTAGCGGTGTAGATATTTCCATATTCATCCACATGGCTGTGTAGATATATCCATGTTCATACAGATGGCGGTGAAGATATTTCCATGTTCATACAGATAGCGGTGTAGATATTTCCATGTTCATACAGATAGTTGTGTAGATATTTCCATGTTCATACAGATAGCGGTGTATGTATTTCCATGTTCATACAGATAGCGGTGTAGATATTTCCATGTTCATCCAGATGGCTGTGTAGATATTTCCATGTTCATACAGATAGCGGTGCGGATATTTCCATGTTTATACAGGTAACGGTGTAGATATTTCCATGTTTATACAGATAGCGGTGTAGATATTTCCATGTTTATACAGATAGCGGTGTAGATATCTCCATGTTTATACAGATGGCGGTGTAGATATCTCCATCTTAATACAGATGGCGGTGTAGATATTTATATGTTCATACAGATGGCGGTGAAGATATCTCCATGTTCATACAGATGGCGGTGTAGATATTTCCATGTTAATAGAGATAGCGGTGTAGATATTTCCATGTGTAAGGAAATAGCTTTGTAGATATTTCCATGTATATGCAGATAGCTGTGTAGATATTTCCATTTTCATGCAGATAGCGGAGTAGATATTTCCATGTTCAAACAGATAGCGGTGTAAATATTTCCATGTTCATACAGATAGCGGTGTAGATATTTCCATGTTTATACAGATAGCGGTGAAGATGTATGCATGTTTACACAGATAATGGTGTAGATATTTCCATGTTCATACAGATAGCGGTGTAGATATTTCCATGTTCGTTCAGATGGCTATGTAGATATATCCATGTTCATAAAGATGGCGGTGAAGATATTTCCATGTTCATACAGATAGCGGTGTAGATATTTCCATGTTCATACAGACAGCGGTGTAGATATTTCCATGTTTATACATATAGCGGTGTAGATATTTCCATGTTCATAAAGATAGCGGTGTAGATATTTCCATGTTCATCCAGATGGCTGTGTAGTTATATCCATGTTCATACAGATGGCGGTGAAGATATTTCCATGATCATACAGATAGCGGTGTAGATATTTCCATGTTCATACAGATAGCGGTGTAGACATTTCCATGTTCATACAGATAGCGGTGAAGATATTTCCATGTTTATACAGATAGCGGTGAAGATGTATGCATGTTAACACAGATAGCAGTGTAGATATTTCCAAGTTCATACAGATAGCGGTGTAGATATTTCCATGTTCATCCAGATGGCTGTGTAGATATATCCATGTTCATACAGATGGCGGTGAAGATATTTCCATGTTCATGCAGATAGCGGTGTAGATATTTCCATGTTTATACAGATAGCGGTGTAGATATCTCCATCTTAATACAGATGGCGGTGTAGAAATTTATATGTTCATACAGATGTCGGTGCAGATATTTCCATGTTCATTCAGATGGCGGTGTAGATATTTCCATGTTCATTCAGATGGCGGTGTAGATATTTCCATGTGTAAAGAAATAGCTTTGTAGATATTGACATGTACATGCAGAGAGCTGTGTAGATATTTCCATTTTCATGCAGATAGCGGTGTAGATATTTCCATGTTCAAACAGATAGCAGTGTAGATATTTCCATGTTCATACAGATAGCGGTGTAGATATTTCCATGTTTATACAGGTAGCGGTGTAGATATTTCCATGTTTATACAGATAGCGGTGTAGATATTTCCATGTTTATACAGATCGCGGTGTAGATATTTCCATGTTTATACAGATAGCGGTGTAGATATCTCCATCTTAATAGAGATGGCGGTGTAGTTATTTATATGTTCATACAGATGGCGGTGCAGATATTTCCATGATCATACAGATGGTGGTGTAGATATTTCCATGTTTATAGAGATAGCGGTGTAGTTATTTCCATGTGTAAAGAAATAGCTTTGTAGATATTTCCGTGTATATGCAGATAGCTGTGTAGATATTTCCATTTTCATGCAGATAGCGGTGTAGATATTTCCATGTTCAAACAGATAGCGGTGTATATATTTCCATGTTCATACAGATAGCGGTGTAGATATTTCCATGTTTATACAGATAGCGGTGAAGATGTATGCATGTTTGCACAGATAGCGGTGTAGATATTTCCATGTTCATACAGATAGCGGTGTAGATATTTCCATGTTCATACAGATAGCGGTGTAGATATTTCCATGCTCATCCAGAAGGCTGTGTAGATATTTCCATGTTCATACAGATAGTGGTGCTGATATTTCCATGTTTATACAGGTAGCGGTGTAGATATTTCCATGTTTATACAGATAGCGGTGTAGATATTTCCATGTTTATACAGATAGCGGTGTAGATATTTCCATGTATATACAGATAGCGGTGTAGATATTTCCATGTTTATACAGATAGCGGTGTAGATATTTCCATGTATATACAGATAGCGGTGTAGATATCTCCATCTTAATACAGATGGCGGTGTAGATATTTATATGTTCATACAGATGGCGGTGCAGATATTTCCATGTTCATACAGATGGCGGTGTAGATATTTCCATGTTTATAGAGATAGCGGTGTAGTTATTTCCACGTGTAAAGAAATAGCTTTGTAGATATTTCCGTGAATATGCAGATAGCTGTGTAGATATTTCCATTTTCATGCAGATAGCGGTGTAGATATTTCCATGTTCAAACAGATAGCGGTGTAGATATTTCTATGTTCATACAGATAGCGGTGTAGATATTTGCATGTTTATACAGATAGCGGTGAAGATGTATGCATGTTTGCACAAATAGCGGTGTAGATATTTCCATGATCATACAGATAGCGGTGTAGATATTTCCATGTTCATACAGATAGCGGTGTAGATATTTCCATGTTCATACAGATAGCGGTGTAGATATCTCCATGTTCATACAGATAGCGGTGTAGATATTTCCATGTTCATCAAGGAAGGAAGTGTAGATATTTCCATGTTCATACAGATAGCGGTGCTGATGTTTCCATGTTTATATAGGTAGCGGTGTAGATATTTCCATGTTCATACAGATAGCGGTGTAGATATTTCCATGTTTATACAGATAGCGGTGTAGATATTTCCATGTTTATACAGAAAGCGGTGTGGATATCTCCATCTTAATACAGATGGTGGTGTAGATATTTATATGTTCATGCAAATGGCGGTGCAGATATTTCCATGTTCATACAGATGGCGGTGTAGATATTTCTATGTTTATAGAGATATCGGTGTAGTTATTTCCATGTGTAAAGAAATAGCTTTGTAGATATTTCCATGTATATGCAGATAGCTCTGTTGATATTTCCATTTTCATGCAGATAGCGGTGTAGATATTTCCATGTTCATACAGATAGCGGTGGAGATATTTCCATGTTTATACAGATAGCGGTGAAGATGTATGCATGTTTACACAGATAGCGGTGTAGATTTTTCCATGTTCATTCAGGTAGCGGTGTATATATTTCCATGTTCATCCAGATGGCTGTGTAGATATATCCATGTTCATACAGATGGCGGTGAAGATATTTCCATGTTCATACAGATAGCGGTGTAGATCTTTCCATGTTCATACAGATAGCGGTGTAGATATTTCCATGTTCATACAGATAGAGGAGTAGCTATTTCCATGTTCATACAGATTGCGGTGTAGATATTTCCATGTTCATCCAGATGGCTGTGTAGATATATCCATGTTCATACAGATGGCGGTGAAGATATTTCCATGTTCATACAGATAGCGGTGTAGATATTTCCATGTTCATACAGATAGTGGTGTAGATATTTCCATGTTCATACAGATAGCGGTGTATCTATTTCCATGTTCACACATATAGCGGTGTAGATATTTCCATGTTCATCCAGATGGCTGTGTAGATATTTCCATGTTCATACAGATAGCGGTGCTGATATTTCCATGTTTATACAGATAGCGGTGTAGATATTTCCATGTTTATACAGATAGCTGTGTAGATATTTCCATGTTTATACAGATAGCTGTGTAGATATTTCCATGTTTATACAGATAGCGGTGTAGATATCTCCATTTTAATACAGATGGCGGTGTAGATATTTATATGTTCATACAGATGGCGGTGAAGATATTTCCATGTTAATAGAGATAGCGGTGTAGTTATTTCCATGTGTAAAGAAATAGATTTGTAGATATTTCCATGTATATGCAGATAGCTGTGTAAATATTTCCATTTTCATGCAGATAGCGGAGTAGATATTTCCATGTTCAAACAGATAGCGGAGTAGATATTTCCATGTTCATAGAGATAGCGGTGTAGATATTTCCATGTTTATACAGATAGCGGTGAAGATGTATGCATGTTTACACAGATAGTGGTGAAGATATTTCCATGTTCATACAGATTGCGGTGTAGATATTTCCATGTTCATTCAGATGGCTATGTAGATATATATCCGTGTTCATACAGATGGCGGTGAAGATATTTCCATGTTCATACAGATAGCGGTGTAGATATTTCCATGTTCATACAGATAGCATTGTAGATATTTCCATGTTTATACATATAGCGGTGTAGATATTTCCATGTTCATACATATAGCGGTGTAGATATTTCCATGTTCATCCAGATGGCTGTGTAGTTATATCCATGTTCATACAGATGGCGGTGAAGATATTTCCATGATCATACAGATAGCGGTGTAGATATTTCCATGTTCATACAGATTGCGGTGTAGCTATTTCCATGTTCATACAGATAGCGGTGTAGATATTTCCATGTTCATCCAGATTGCTGTGTAGATATTTCCATGTTCATACAGATAGTGGTGCTGATATTTCCATGTTTATACAGGTAGCGGTGTAGATATTCCCATGTTTATACAGATAGCGGTGAAGATATTTCCATGTTTATACAGGTAGAGGTGAAGATGTATGCATGTTTACACAGTTAGCGGTGCAGATATTTCCATGTTCATACAGATGGCGGTGTAGATATTTCCATGTTCATCCAGATGGCTGTGTAGATATATCCATGTTCATTCAGATGGCGGTGAAGATATTTCCATGTTCATACAGATAGCGGTGTAGATATTTCCATGTTCATACAGATAGCGGTGTAGATATTTCCATGTTCATAGAGACAGCGTTGTAGATATTTCCATGTTCATACAGATAGTGGTGTAGATATTTCCATGTTCATACAGATAGCGGTGTAGCTATTTCCATGTTCATACAGATAGCGGTGTAGATATTTCCATGTTCATAGAGATAGCGGTGTAGATATTTCCATGTTCACACAGATAGCGGTGCTGATATTTCCATGTTTATACAGGTAGCGATGTAGATATTTCCATGTTTATACAGATAGCGGTGTAGATATTTCCATGTTTATACAGACAGCGGTGTAGATATTTTCAAGTTTATACAGATAGCGGTGTAGATAACTCCATCTTAATACAGATGGCGGTGTAGATATTTATATGTTCATACAGATGGCGGTGCAGATATTTCCATGTTCATACAGATGGCGGTGTAGATATTTCCATGTTTATAGAGACTGCGGTGTAGATATTTCCATGTGTAAAGAAATAGCTTTGTAAATATTTCCATGTATATGCAGATAGCTGTGTAGATATTTCCATTTTCATGCAGATAGCGGTGTAGATATTTCCATGTTCAAACAGATAGCTGTGTAGATATTTCCATGTTCATACAGATAGCAGTGTAGATGTTTCCATGTTTATACAGATAGCGGTGAAGATGTATGCATGTTAACACAGATAGCGGTGTAGATTTTTCCAAGTTCATACATATAGCGGTATAGATATTTCCATGTTCATCCAGATGGCTGTGTAGATATGTCCATGTTCATACAGATGGCGGTGAAGTTATTTCCATGTTCATACAGATAGCGGTGTAGATATTTCCATGTTCATACAGATAGCGGTGTAGCTATTTCCATGTTCATACAGATAGCGGTGTAGATATATCCATGTTCATCCAGATGGGTGTGTAGATAAATTCATGTTCATACAGATGGCAGTGAAGATATTTCCATGTTCATACAGATAGCGGTTTAGATATTTCCATGTTTATACAGATATCGGTGTAGATATTTCCATGTTTATACAGTTAGCGGAGTAGATATCTCCATCTTAATACAGATGGCGGTGTAGATATTTATATGATCATACAGATGGCGGTGCAGATATTTCCATGTTCATACAGATGGCGGTGTAGATATTTCCATGTTTATAGAGATAGCGGTGTAGTTATTTCCATGTGTAAAGAGATAGCTGTATAGATATTTCCATGTATTTGCAGATAGCTTTGTAGATATTTCCATTTTCATGCAGATAGCGGTGTAGATATTTCCATGTTCAAACAGATAGCGGTGTAGATATTTCCATGTTCATACAGATAGCAGTGTAGATATTTCCATGTTTAAACAGATAGTGGTGAAGATGTATACATGTTTACACAGATAGCGGTGTAGATATTTCCAGGCTCATACAGATAGCGGTGTAGATATTTCCGTGTTCATCCAGATGGCTGTGTAGATATATCCATGTTCATACAGATGGCGGTGAAGATATTTCCATGTTCATATAGATAGCGGTGTAGATATTTCCATGTTCATCCAGAAGGCTGTGAAGATATTTCCATGTTCATACAGATAGCGGTGCTGATATTTCCATGTTTATATAGGTAGCGGTGTAGATATTTCCATGTTCATACAGATAGCGGTGTAGATATTTCCATGTTTATACAGATAGCGGTGTAGGTATTTCCATGTTTATACAGATAGCGGTGTGGATATCTCCATCTTAATACAGATGGTGGTGTAGATATTTATATGTTCATGCAGATGGCCGTGCAGATACTTCCATGTTCATACAGATGGCGGTGTAGATATTTCTATGTTTATAGAGATAGCGGTGTAGTTATTTCCATGTGTAAAGAAATAGCTTTGTAGATATTTCCATGTATAAGCAGATAGCTCTGTAGATATTTCCATTTTCATGCAGATAGCGGTGTAGATATTTCCATGTTCATACAGATAGCGGTGTAGATATTTCCATGTTCATGCAGATGGCTGTGTAGATATTTCCATGTTCATACAGATAGCGGTGCATATATTTCCATGTTTATACAGGTAACGGTGTAGATATTTCCATGTTTATACAGATGGCGGTGTAGATATTTATATGTTCATACAGATGGCGGTGAAGATATCTCCATGTTCGTACAGATGGCGGTGTAGATATTTCCATGTTAATAGAGATAGCGGTGTAGATATTTCTATGTGTAAAGAAATAGCTTTGTAGATATTTCCATGTATATGCAGATAGCAGTGTAGATATTTCCATTTTCATGCAGATAGCGGAGTAGATATTTCCATGTTCAAACAGATAGCGGTGTAAATATTTCCATGTTCATACAGATAGCGGTGTAGATATTTCCATGTTTATTCAGATAGCGGTGAATATATATGCATGTTTACACAGATAGTGGTGTAGATATTTCCGTGTTCATACAGATAGCGGTGTAGATATTTCCATGTTCGTTCAGATGGCTATGTAGATATATCCATGTTCATACAGATGGCGGTGAAGATATTTCCATGTTCATACAGATAGCGGTGTAGATATTTCCATGTTCATACAGATAGCGGTGTAGATATTTCCATGTTTATACATATAGCGGTGTAGATATTTCCATGTTCATAAAGATAGCGGTGTAGATATTTCCATGTTCATCCAGATGGCTGTGTAGTTATATCCATGTTCATACAGATGGCGGTGAAGATATTTCCATGATCATACAGATAGCGGTGTAGATATTTCCATGTTCATACAGATAGCGGTGTAGACATTTCCATGTTCATACAGATAGCGGTGTAGCTATTTCAATGTTCATACAGATAGCGGTGTAGATATTTCCATGTTCATCCAGATGGCTGTGTAGATATTTCCATGTTCATACAGATAGCGGTGCTGGTATTTCCATGTTTATACAGGTAGCGGTGTAGATATTCCCATGTTTATACAGATAGCGGTGTAGATATTTCCATGTTTATACACATAGAGGTGAAGATGTATGCATGTTTACACAATTAGCGGTGCAGATATTTCCATGTTCATACAGATAGCGGTGTAGATATTTCCATGTTCATCCAGATGGCTGTGTAGATATATCCATGTTCATTCAGATGGCGGTGAAGATATTTCCATGTTCATACAGATAGCGGTGTAGCTATTTCCATGTTCATACGGATAGCGGTGTAGATATTTCCATGTTCATAGAGATAGCGGTGTAGATATTTCCATGTTCATACAGATAGCGGTGTAGACATTTCCATGTTCATACAGATAGCGGTGAAGATATTTCCATGTTTATACAGATAGCGGTGAAGATGTATGCATGTTAACACAGATAGCAGTGTAGATATTTCCAAGTTCATACAGATAGCGGTGTAGATATTTCCATGTTCATCCAGATGGCTGTGTAGATATATCCATGTTCATACAGATGGCGGTGAAGATATTTCCATGTTCATGCAGATAGCGGTGTAGATATTTCCATGTTTATACAGATAGCGGTGTAGATATCTCCATCTTAATACAGATGGCGGGGTAAAAATTTATATGTTCATACAGATGGCGGTGCAGATATTTCCATGTTCATTCAGATGGCGGTGTAGATATTTCCATGTTCATTCAGATGGCGGTGTAGATATTTCCATGTGTAAAGAAATAGCTTTGTAGATATTGACATGTACATGCAGAGAGCTGTGTAGATATTTCCATTTTCATGCAGATAGCGGTGTAGATATTTCCATGTTCAAACAGATAGCAGTGTAGATATTTCCATGTTCATACAGATAGCGGTGTAGATATTTCCATGTTTATACAGGTAGCGGTGTAGATATTTCCATGTTTATACAGATAGCGGTGTAGATATTTCCATGTTTATACAGATAGCGGTGTAGATATTTCCATGTTTATACAGATAGCGGTGTAGATATCTCCATCTTAATAGAGATGGCGGTGTAGTTATTTATATGTTCATACAGATGGCGGTGCAGATATTTCCATGGTCATACAGATGGTGGTGTAGATATTTCCATGTTTATAGAGATAGCGGTGTAGTTATTTCCATGTGTAAAGAAATAGCTTTGTAGATATTTCCGTGTATATGCAGATAGCTGTGTAGATATTTCCATTTTCATGCAGATAGCGGTGTAGATATTTCCATGTTCAAACAGATAGCGGTGTATATATTTCCATGTTCATACAGATAGCGGTGTAGATATTTCCATGTTTATACAGAAAGCGGTGAAGATGTATGCATGTTTGCACAGATAGCGGTGTAGATATTTCCATGTTCATACAGATAGCGGTGTAGATATTTCCATGTTCATACAGATAGCGGTGTAGATATTTCCATGCTCATCCAGAAGGCTGTGTAGATATTTCCATGTTCATACAGATAGTGGTGCTGATATTTCCATGTTTATACAGGTAGCGGTGTAGATATTTCCATGTTTATACAGATAGCGGTGTAGATATTTCCATGTTTATACAGATAGCGGTGTAGATATTTCCATGTATATACAGATAGCGGTGTAGATATCTCCATCTTAATACAGATGGCGGTGTAGATATTTATATGTTCATACAGATGGCGGTGCAGATATTTCCATGTTCATACAGATGGCGGTGTAGATATTTCCATGTTTATAGAGATAGCGGTGTAGTTATTTCCACGTGTAAAGAAATAGCTTTGTAGATATTTCCGTGAATATGCAGATAGCTGTGTAGATATTTCCATTTTCATGCAGATAGCGGTGTAGATATTTCCATGTTCAAACAGATAGCGGTGTAGATATTTCCATGTTCATACAGATAGCGGTGTAGATATTTGCATGTTTATACAGATAGCGGTGAAGATGTATGCATGTTTGCACAAATAGCGGTGTAGATATTTCCATGATCATACAGATAGCGGTGTAGATATTTCCATGTTCATACAGATAGCGGTGTAGATATTTCCATGTTCATACAGATAGCGGTGTAGATATCTCCATGTTCATACAGATAGCTGTGTAGATATTTCCATGTTCATCAAGGAAGGAAGTGTAGATATTTCCATGTTCATACAGATAGCGGTGCTGATGTTTCCATGTTTATATAGGTAGCGGTGTAGATATTTCCATGTTCATACAGATAGCGGTGTAGATATTTCCATGTTTATACAGATAGCGGTGTAGATATTTCCATGTTTATACAGAAAGCGGTGTGGATATCTCCATCTTAATACAGATGGTGGTGTAGATATTTATATGTTCATGCAAATGGCGGTGCAGATATTTCCATGTTCATACAGATGGCGGTGTAGATATTTCTATGTTTATAGAGATAGCGGTGTAGTTATTTCCATGTGTAAAGAAATAGCTTTGTAGATATTTCCATGTATATGCAGATAGCTCTGTTGATATTTCCATTTTCATGCAGATAGCGGTGTAGATATTTCCATGTTCATACAGATAGCGGTGGAGATATTTCCATGTTTATACAGATAGCGGTGAAGATGTATGCATGTTTACACAGATAGCGGTGTAGATTTTTCCATGTTCATTCAGGTAGCGGTGTAGATATTTCCATGTTCATCCAAATGGCTGTGTAGATATATCCATGTTCATACAGATGGCGGTGAAGATATTTCCATGTTCATACAGATAGCGGTGTAGATCTTTCCATGTTCATACAGATAGCGGTGTAGATATTTCCATGTTCATACAGATAGAGGAGTAGCTATTTCCATGTTCATACAGATTGCGGTGTAGATATTTCCATGTTCATCCAGATGGCTGTGTAGATATATCCATGTTCATACAGATGGCGGTGAAGATATTTCCATGTTCATACAGATAGCGGTGTAGATATTTCCATGTTCATACAGATAGTGGTGTAGATATTTCCATGTTCATACAGATAGCGGTGTATCTATTTCCATGTTCACACATATAGCGGTGTAGATATTTCCATGTTCATCCAGATGGCTGTGTAGATATTTCCATGTTCATACAGATAGCGGTGCTGATATTTCCATGTTTATACAGATAGTGGTGTAGATATTTCCATGTTTATACAGATAGCTGTGTAGATATTTCCATGTTTATACTGATAGCTGTGTAGATATTTCCATGTTTATACAGATAGCGGTGTAGATATCTCCATCTTAATACAGATGGCGGTGTAGATATTTATATGTTCATACAGATGGCGGTGAAGATATTTCCATGTTAATAGAGATAGCGGTGTAGTTATTTCCATGTGTAAAGAAATAGATTTGTAGATATTTCCATGTATATGCAGATAGCTGTGTAAATATTTCCATTTTCATGCAGATAGCGGAGTAGATATTTCCATGTTCAAACAGATAGCGGTGTAGATATTTCCATGTTCATAGAGATAGCGGTGTAGATATTTCCATGTTTATACAGATAGCGGTGAAGATGTATGCATGTTTACACAGATAGTCGTGAAGATATTTCCATGTTCATACAGATTGCGGTGTAGATATTTCCATGTTCATTCAGATGGCTATGTAGATATATCCGTGTTCATACAGATGGCGGTGAAGATATTTCCATGTTCATACAGATAGCGGTGTAGATATTTCCATGTTCATACAGATAGCATTGTAGATATTTCCATGTTTATACATATAGCGGTGTAGATATTTCCATGTTCATACATATAGCGGTGTAGATATTTCCATGTTCATCCAGATGGCTGTGTAGTTATATCCATGTTCATACAGATGGCGGTGAAGATATTTCCATGATCATACAGATAGCGGTGTAGATATTTCCATGTTCATACAGATTGCGGTGTAGCTATTTCCATGTTCATACAGATAGCGGTTTAGATATTTCCATGTTCATCCAGATTGCTGTGTAGATATTTCCATGTTCATACAGATAGTGGTGCTGATATTTCCATGTTTATACAGGTAGCGGTGTAGATATTCCCATGTTTATACAGATAGCGGTGAAGATATTTCCATGTTTATACAGGTAGAGGTGAAGATGTATGCATGTTTACACAGTTAGCGGTGCAGATATTTCCATGTTCATACAGATGGCGGTGTAGATATTTCCATGTTCATCCAGATGGCTGTGTAGATATATCCATGTTCATTCAGATGGCGGTGAAGATATTTCCATGTTCATACAGATAGCGGTGTAGATATTTCCATGTTCATACAGATAGCGGTGTAGATATTTCCATGTTCATAGAGACAGCGGTGTAGATATTTCCATGTTCATACAGATAGTGGTGTAGATATTTCCATGTTCATACAGATAGCGGTGTAGCTATTTCCATGTTCATACAGATAGCGGTGTAGATATTTCCATGTTCATAGAGATAGAGGTGGAGATATTTCCATGTTCACACAGATAGCGGTGCTGATATTTCCATGTTTATACAGGTAGCGGTGTAGATATTTCCATGTTTATACAGATAGCGGTGTAGATATTTCCATGTTTATACAGACAGCGGTGTAGATATTTTCAAGTTTATACAGATAGCGGTGTAGATAACTCCATCTTAATACAGATGGCGGTGTAGATATTTATATGTTCATACAGATGGCGGTGCAGATATTTCCATGTTCATACAGATGGCGGTGTAGATATTTCCATGTTTATAGAGACTGCGGTGTAGATATTTCCATGTGTAAAGAAATAGCTTTGTAAATATTTCCATGTATATGCAGATAGCTGTGTAGATATTTCCATTTTCATGCAGATAGCGGTGTAGATATTTCCATGTTCAAACAGATAGCTGTGTAGATATTTCCATGTTCATACAGATAGCAGTGTAGATGTTTCCATGTTTATACAGATAGCGGTGAAGATGTATGCATGTTAACACAGATAGCGGTGTAGATATTTCCAAGTTCATACATATAGCGGTATAGATATTTCCATGTTCATCCAGATGGCTGTGTAGATATGTCCATGTTCATACAGATGGCGGTGAAGTTATTTCTATGTTCATACAGATAGCGGTGTAGATATTTCCATGTTCATACAGATAGCGGTGTAGCTATTTCCATGTTCATACAGATAGCGGAGAAGATATATCCATGTTCATCCAGATGGGTGTGTAGATAAATTAATGTTCATACAGATGGCAGTGAAGATATTTCCATGTTCATACAGATAGCGGTTTAGATATTTCCATGTTTATACAGATATCGGTGTAGATATTTCCATGTTTATACAGTTAGCGGAGTAGATATCTCCATCTTAATACAGATGGCGGTGTAGATATTTATATGATCATACAGATGGCGGTGCAGATATTTCCATGTTCATACAGATGGCAGTGTAGATATTTCCATGTTTATAGAGATAGCGGTGTAGTTATTTCCATGTGTAAAGAGATAGCTGTATAGATATTTCCATGTATTTGCAGATAGCTTTGTAGATATTTCCATTTTCATGCAGATAGCGGTGTAGATATTTCCATGTTCAAACAGATAGCGGTGTAGATATTTCCATGTTCATACAGATAGCAGTGTAGATATTTCCATGTTTAAACAGATAGTGGTGAAGATGTATACATGTTTACACAGATAGCGGTGTAGATATTTCCAGGCTCATACAGATAGCGGTGTAGATATTTCCGTGTTCATCCAGATGGCTGTGTAGATATATCCATGTTCATACAGATGGCGGTGAAGATATTTCCATGTTCATACAGATAGCGGTGTAGATATTTCCATGTTCATCCAGAAGGCTGTGAAGATATTTCCATGTTCATACAGATAGCGGTGCTGATATTTCCATGTTTATATAGGTAGCGGTGTAGATATTTCCATGTTCATACAGATAGCGGTGTAGATATTTCCATGTTTATACAGATAGCGGTGTAGGTATTTCCATGTTTATACAGATAGCGGTGTGGATATCTCCATCTTAATACAGATGGTGGTGTAGATATTTATATGTTCATGCAGATGGCCGTGCAGATACTTCCATGTTCATACAGATGGCGGTGTAGATATTTCTATGTTTATAGAGATAGCGGTGTAGTTATTTCCACGTGTAAAGAAATAGCTTTGTAGATATTTCCATGTATAAGCAGATAGCTCTGTAGATATTTCCATTTTCATGCAGATAGCGGTGTAGATATTTCCATGTTCATACAGATAGCGGTGTAGATATTTCCATGTTCATGCAGATGGCTGTGTAGATATTTCCATGTTCATACAGATAGCGGTGCGTATATTTCCATGTTTATACAGGTAACGGTGTAGATATTTCCATGTTTATACAGATGGCGGTGTAGATATTTATATGTTCATACAGATGGCGGTGAAGATATCTCCATGTTCGTACAGATGGCGGTGTAGATATTTCCATGTTAATAGAGATAGCGGTGTAGATATTTCCATGTGTAAAGAAATAGCTTTGTAGATATTTCCATGTATATGCAGATAGCAGTGTAGATATTTCCATTTTCATGCAGATAGCGGAGTAGATATTTCCATGTTCAAACAGATAGCGGTGTAAATATTTCCATGTTCATATAGATAGCGGTGTAGATATTTCCATGTTTATTCAGATAGCGGTGAATATATATGCATGTTTATACAGATAGTGGTGTAGATATTTCCATGTTCATACAGATAGCGGTGTAGATATTTCCATGTTCGTTCAGATGGCTATGTAGATATATCCATGTTCATACAGATGGCGGTGAAGATATTTCCATGTTCATACAGATAGCGGTGTAGATATTTCCATGTTCATACAGATAGCGGTGTAGATATTTCCATGTTTATACATATAGCGGTGTAGATATTTCCATGTTCATAAAGATAGCGGTGTAGATATTTCCATGTTCATCCAGATGGCTGTGTAGTTATATCCATGTTCATACAGATGGCGGTGAAGATATTTCCATGATCATACAGATAGCGGTGCAGATATTTCCATGTTCATACAGATAGCGGTGGAGACATTTCCATGTTCATACAGATAGCGGTGTAGCTATTTCAATGTTCATACAGATAGCGGTGTAGATATTTCCATGTTCATCCAGATGGCTGTGTAGATATTTCCATGTTCATACAGATAGCGGTGCTGGTATTTCCATGTTTATACAGGTAGCGGTGTAGATATTCCCATGTTTATACAGATAGCGGTGTAGATATTTCCATGTTTATACACATAGAGGTGAAGATGTATGCATGTTTACACAGTTAGCGGTGCAGATATTTCCATGTTCATACAGATAGCGGTGTAGATAATTCCATGTTCATCCAGATGGCTGTGTAGATATATCCATGTTCATTCAGATGGCGGTGAAGATATTTCCATGTTCATACAGATAGCGGTGTAGCTATTTCCATGTTCATACGGATAGCGGTGTAGATATTTCCATGTTCATAGAGATAGCGGTGTAGATATTTCCATGTTCATACAGATAGCGGTGTAGATATTTCCATGTTTATACAGATAGCGGTGTAGATATTTTCATGTTTCTACAGATGGCGGTGTAGATATCTCCATCTTAATACAGATGGCGGTGTAGATATTTATATGTTCATACAGATGGCGGTGCAGATATTTCCATGTTCATGCAGATGGCGGTGTAGATATTTCCATGTTTATAGAGACTGCGGTGTAGATATTTCCATGTTTAAAGAAATAGCTTTGTAAACATTTCCATGTATATGCAGATAGCTGTGTAGATATTTCCATTTTCATGCAGATAGCCGTGTAGATATTTCCATGTTCAGATAGCGGTGTAGATATTTCCATGTTCATACAGATAGCGGTGTAGATATTTCCATGTTTATACAGATAGCGGTTAAGATGTATGCATGTTTGCACAGATAGCGGTGTAGATATTTCCATGTTCATACAGATAGCGGTGTAGATATTTCCATGTTCATACAGATAGCGGTGTAGATATTTCCATGTTCATCCAGAAGGCTGTGTAGATATTTCCATGTTCATACAGATAGCGGTGCTGATAGTTCCATGTTTATACAGGTAGCCGTGTAGATATCTCCATGTTTATACAGATAGCGGTGTAGATATTTCCATGTTTATACAGATAGCGGTGTAGATATTTCCATGTTTATACAGATAGCGGTGTAGATATCTCCATATTAATACAGATGGCGGTGTAGATATTTATATGTTCATACAGATGGCGTTGAAGATATTTCCATGTTCATACAGATGGCGGTGTAGATATTTCCATGTTTATAGAGATAGCGGTGTAGTTATTTCCATGTGTAAAGAAATAGCTTTGTAGATATTTCCGTGTATATGCAGATAGCTGTGTAGATATTTCCATTTTCATGCAGATAGCGGTGTAGATATTTCCATGTTCAAACAGATAGCAGTGTAGATATTTCCATGTTCATACAGATAGCGCTGTAGATATTTGCACGTTTATACAGATAGCAGTGAAGATGTATGCATGTTTGCACAGATAGCGGTGTAGATATTTCCATGTTCATACAGATAGCGGTGTAGATATTTCCCTGTTCATACAGATAGCGTTGTAGATATTTCCATGTTCATCCAGAAGGCTGTGAAGATATTTCCATGTTCATACAGATAGCGGTGCTGATATTTCCATGTTTATATAGGTAGCGGTGTAGATATTTCCATGTTCATACAGATAGCGGTGTAGATATTTCCATGTTTATACAGATAGCGGTGTAGGTATTTCCATGTTTATACAGATAGCGGTGTGGATATCTCCATCTTAATACAGATGGTGGCGTAGATATTTATATGTTCATGCAGATGGCCGTGCAGATACTTCCATGTTCATACAGATGGCGGTGTAGATATTTCTATGTTTATAGAGATAGCGGTGTAGTTATTTCCATGTGTAAAGAAATAGCTTTGTAGATATTTCCATGTATAAGCAGATAGCTCTGTAGATATTTCCATTTTCATGCAGATAGCGGTGTAGATATTTCCATGTTCATACAGATAGCGGTGTAGATATTTCCATGTTCATTCAGGTAGCGGTGTAGATATTTCCATGTTCATCCAGATGGCTGTGTAGATATATCCATGTTCATACAGATGGCGGTGAAGATATTTCAATGTTCATACAGATAGCGGTGTAGATCTTTCCATGTTCATACAGATAGCGGTGTAGGTATTTCCATGTTCATACAGATAGAGGTGTAACTATTTCCATGTTCATACAGATTGCGGTGTAGATATTTCCATGTTCATCTAGATGGCTGTGTAGATATATCCATGTTCATACAGATGGCGGTGAAGATATTTCCAGGTTAATACAGATAGCGGTGTAGATATTTCCATGTTCATACAGATAGTGGTGTAGATATTTCCATGTTCATACAGATAGCGGTGTATGTATTTCCATGTTCATACAGATAGCGGTGTAGATATTTCCATGTTCATCCAGATGGCTCTGTAGATATTTCCATGTTCATACAGATAGCGGTGCGGATATTTACATGTTTATACAGGTAACGGTGTAGATATTTCCATGTTTATACAGATAGCGGTGTAGATATTTCCATGTTTATACAGATAGCGGTGTAGATATCTCCATGTTTATACAGATAGCGGTGTAGATATCTCCATCTTAATACAGATGGCGGTGTAGATATTTATATGTTCATACAGATGGCGGTGAAGATATCTCCATGTTCATACAGATGGCGGTGTAGATATTTCCATGTTAATAGAGATAGCGGTGTAGATATTTCCATGTGTAAAGAAATAGCTTTGTAGATATTTCCATGTATATGCAGATAGCTGTGTAGATATTTCCATTTTCATGCAGATAGCGGAGTAGATATTTCCATGTTCAAACAGATAGCGGTGTAAATATTTCCATGTTCATACAGATAGCGGTGTAGATATTTCCATGTTTATACAGATAGCGGTGAAGATGTATGCATGTTTACACAGATAGTGGTGTAGATATTTCCATGTTCATACAGATAGCGGTGTAGATATTTCCATGTTCGTTCAGATGGCTATGTAGATATATCCATGTTCATACAGATGGCGGTGAAGATATTTCCATGTTCATACAGATAGCGGTGTAGATATTTCCATGTTCATACAGATAGCTGTGTAGATATTTCCATGTTTATACATATAGCGGTGTAGATATTTCCATGTTCATAAAGATAGCGGTGTAGATATTTCCATGTTCATCCAGATGGCTGTGTAGATATATCCATGTTCATTCAGATGGCGGTGAAGATATTTCCATGTTCATACAGATAGCGGTGTAGATATTTCCATGTTCATACAGATAGCGGTGTAGATATTTCCATGTTCATAGAGACAGCGGTGTAGATATTTCCATGTTCATACAGATAGCGGTGTAGATATTTCCATGTTCATACAGATAGCGGTGTAGCTATTTCCAGGTTCATACAGATAGCGGTGTAGACATTTCCATGTTCATAGAGATAGCGGTGTAGATATTTCCATGTTCATACAGATAGCGGTGCTGATATTTCCATGTTTATACAGGTAGCGGTGTAGATATTTCCATGTTTATACAGATAGCGGTGTAGATATTTGCATGTTTATACAGACAGCGGTGTAGATATTTTCATGTTTATACAGATAGCGGTGTAGATAACTCCATCTTAATACAGATGGCGGTGTAGATATTTATATGTTCATGCAGATGGCGGTGCAGATATTTCCATGTTCATACAGATGGCGGTGTAGATATTTCCATGTTTATAGAGACTGCGGTGTAGATATTTCCATGTGTAAAGAAATAGCTTTGTAAATATTTCCATGTATATGCAGATAGCTGTGTAGATATTTCCATTTTCATGCAGATAGCGGTGTAGATATTTCCATGTTCAAACAGATAGCGGTGTAGATGTTTCCATGTTCATACAGATAGCAGTGTAGATATTTCCATGTTTCAACAGATAGTGGTGAAGATGTATACATGTTTACACAGATAGCGGTGTAGATATTTCCATGCTCATACAGATAGCGGTGTAGATATTTCCGTGTTCATCCAGATGGCTGTGTAGATATATCCATGTTCATACAGATGGCGGTGAAGATATTTCCATGTTCATACAGATAGCGGTGTAGATATTTCCATGTTCATCCAGAAGGCTGTGAAGATATTTCCATGTTCATACAGATAGCGGTGCTGATATTTCCATGTTTATATAGGTAGCGGTGTAGATATTTCCATGTTGATACAGATAGCGGTGTAGATATTTCCATGTTTATACAGATAGCGGTGTAGGTATTTCCATGTTTATACAGATAGCGGTGTGGATATCTCCATCTTAATACAGATGGTGGTGTAGATATTTATATGTTCATGCAGATGGCGGTGCAGATACTTCCATGTTCATACAGATGGCGGTGTAGATATTTCTATGTTTATAGAGATATCGGTGTAGTTATTTCCATGTGTAAAGAAATAGCTTTGTAGATATTTCCATGTATATGCAGATAGCTCTGTAGATATTTCCATTTTCATGCAGATAGCGGTGTAGATATTTCCATGTTCATACAGATAGCGGTGTAGATATTTCCATGTTCATTCAGGTAGCGGTGTAGATATTTCCATGTTCATCCAGATGGCTGTGTAGATATATCCATGTTCATACAGATGGCGGTGAAGATATTTCAATGTTCATACAGATAGCGGTGTAGATCTTTCCATGTTCATACAGATAGCGGTGTAGGTATTTCCATGTTCATACAGATAGAGGTGTAGCTATTTCCATGTTCATACAGATTGCGGTGTAGATATTTCCATGTTCATCTAGATGGCTGTGTAGATATATCCATGTTCATACAGATGGCGGTGAAGATATTTCCATGTTCATACAGATAGCTGTGTAGATATTTCCATGTTCATACAGATAGTTGTGTAAATATTTCCATGTTCATACAGATAGCGGTGTATGTATTTCCATGTTCATACAGATAGCGGTGTAGATATTTCCATGTTCATCCAGATGGCTGTGTAGATATTTCCATGTTCATACAGATAGCGGTGCGGATATTTCCATGTTTATACAGGTAACGGTGTAGATATTTCCATGTTTATACAGATAGCGGTGTAGATATTTCCATGTTTATACAGATAGCGGTGTAGATATCTCCATGTTTATACAGATAGCGGTGTAGATATCTCCATCTTAATACAGATGGCGGTGTAGATATTTATATGTTCATACAGATGGCGGTGAAGATATCTCCACGTTCATACAGATGGCGGTGTAGATATTTCCATGTTAATAGAGATAGCGGTGTAGATATTTCCATGTGTAAAGAAATAGCTTTGTAGATATTTCCATGTATATGCAGATAGCTGTGTAGATATTTCCATTTTCATGCAGATAGCGGAGTAGATATTTCCATGTTCAAACAGATAGCGGTGTAAATATTTCCATGTTCATACAGATAGCGGTGTAGATATTTCCATGTTTATACAGATAGCGGTGAAGATGTACGCATGTTTACACAGATAGTGGTGTAGATATTTCCATGTTCATACAGATAGCGGTGTAGATATTTCCATGTTCGTTCAGATGGCTATGTAGATATATCCATGTTCATAAAGATGGCGGTGAAGATATTTCCATGTTCATACAGATAGCGGTGTAGATATTTCCATGTTCATACAGATAGCGGTGTAGATATTTCCATGTTTATACATATAGCGGTGTAGATATTTCCATGTTCATAAAGATAGCGGTGTAGATATTTCCATGTTCATCCAGATGGCTGTGTAGTTATATCCATGTTCATACAGATGGCGGTGAAGATATTTCCATGATCATACAGATAGCGGTGTAGATATTTCCATGTTCATACAGATAGCGGTGTAGACATTTCCATGTTCATACAGATAGCGGTGTAGCTATTTCAATGTTCATACAGATAGCGGTGTAGATATTTCCATGTTCATCCAGATGGCTGTGTAGATATTTCCATGTTCATACAGATAGCGGTGCTGGTATTTCCATGTTTATACAGGTAGCGGTGTAGATATTCCCATGTGTATACAGATAGCGGTGTAGATATTTCCATGTTTATACACATAGAGGTGAAGATGTATGCATGTTTACACAGTTAGCGGTGCAGATATTTCCATGTTCATACAGATAGCGGTGTAGATATTTCCATGTTCATCCAGATGGCTGTGTAGATATATCCATGTTCATTCAGAAGGCGGTGAAGATATTTCCATGTTCATACAGATAGCGGTGTAGCTATTTCCATGTTCATACGGATAGCGGTGTAGATATTTCCATGTTCATAGAGATAGCGGTGTAGATATTTCCATGTTCATACAGATAGCGGTGCTGATATTTCCATGTTTATACAGGTAGCGGTGTAGATATTTCCATGTTTATACAGATAGCGGTGTAGATATTTCCATGTTTATACAGATAGCGGTGTAGATATTTTCATGTTTCTACAGATGGCGGTATAGATATCTCCATCTTAGTACAGATGGCAATGTAGATATTTATATGTTCATACAGATGGCGGTGCAGATATTTCCATGTTCATACAGATGGCGGTGTAGATATTTCCATGTTTATAGAGACTGCGGTGTAGATATTTCCATGTTTATAGAAATAGCTTTGTAAACATTTCCATGTATATGCAGATAGCTGTGTAGATATTTCCATTTTCATGCAGATAGCGGTGTAGATATTTCCATGTTCAAACAGATAGCTGTGTAGATATTTCCATGTTCATACAGATAGCGGTGAAGATATTTCCATGTTTATACAGATAGCGGTGAAGATGTATGCATGTTAACAGAGATAGCAGTGTAGATATTTCCAAGTTCATACAGATAGCGGTGTAGATATTTCCATGTTCATCCAGATGGCTGTGTAGATATATCCATGTTCATACAGATGGCGGTGAAGATATTTCCATGTTCATGCAGATAGCGGTGTAGATATTTCCATGTTTATACAGATAGCGGTGTAGATATCTCCATCTTAATACAGATGGCGGTGTAGAAATTTATATGTTCATACAGATGGCGGTGCAGATATTTCCATGTTCATTCAGATGGCGGTGTAGATATTTCCATGTTCATTCAGATGGCGGTGTAGATATTTCCATGTGTAAAGAAATAGCTTTGTAGATATTGACATGTACATGCAGAGAGCTGTGTAGATATTTCCATTTTCATGCAGATAGCGGTGTAGATATTTCCATGTTCAAACAGATATCAGTGTAGATATTTCCATGTTCATACAGATAGCGGTGTAGATATTTCCATGTTTATACAGGTAGCGGTGTAGATATTTCCATGTTTATACGGATAGCGGTGTAGATATTTCCATGTTTATACAGATAGCGGTGTAGATATTTCCGTGTTTATACAGATAGCGGTGTAGATATCTCCATCTTAATAGAGATGGCGGTGTAGTTATTTTTATGTTCATACAGATGGCGGTGCAGATATTTCCATGTTCATACAGATGGTGGTGTAGATATTTCCATGTTTATAGAGATAGCCGTGTAGTTATTTCCATGTGTAAAGAAATAGCTTTGTAGATATTTCCGTGTATATGCAGATAGCTGTGTAGATATTTCCATTTTCATGCAGATAGCGGTGTAGATATTTCCATGTTCAAACAGATAGCGGTGTATATATTTCCATGTTCATACAGATAGCCGTGTAGATATTTCCATGTTTATACAGATAGCGGTGAAGATGTATGCATGTTTGCACAGATAGCGGTGTAGATATTTCCATGTTCATACAGATAGCGGTGTAGATATTTCCATGTTCATACAGATAGCGGTGTAGATATTTCCATGCTCATCCAGAAGGCTGTGTAGATATTTCCATGTTCATACAGATAGTGGTGCTGATATTTCCATGTTTATACAGGTAGCGGTGTAGATATTTCCATGTTTATACAGATAGCGGTGTAGATATTTCCATGTTTATACAGATAGCGGTGTAGATATTTCCATGTATATACAGATAGCGGTGTAGATATCTCCATCTTAATACAGATGGCGGTGTAGATATTTATATGTTCATACAGATGGCGGTGCAGATATTTCCATGTTCATACAGATGGCGGTGTAGATATTTCCATGTTTATAGAGATAGCGGTGTAGTTATTTCCATGTGTAAAGAGATAGCTGTATAGATATTTCCATGTATTTGCATATAGCTTTGTAGATATTTCCATTTTCATGCAGATAGCGGTGTAGATATTTCCATGTTCAAACAGATAGCGGTGTAGATATTTCCATGTTCATACAGATAGCAGTGTAGATATTTCCATGTTTAAACAGATAGTGGTGAAGATGTATACATGTTTACACAGATAGCGGTGTAGATATTTCCATGCTCATACAGATAGCGGTGTAGATATTTCCGTGTTCATCCAGATGGCTGTGTAGATATATCCATGTTCATACAGATGGCAGTGAAGATATTTCCATGTTCATACAGATAGCGGTGTAGATATTTCCATGTTCATCCAGAAGGCTGTGAAGATATTTCCATGTTCATACAGATAGCGGTGCTGATATTTCCATGTTTATATAGGTAGCGGTGTAGATATTTCCATGTTGATACAGATAGCGGTGTAGATATTTCCATGTTCATACAGATTGCGGTGTAGATATTTCCATGTTCATCTAGATGGCTGTGTAGATATATCCATGTTCATACAGATGGCGGTGAAGATATTTCCATGTTCATACAGATAGCGGTGTAGATATTTCCATGTTCATACAGATAGTGGTGTAGATATTTCCATGTTCATACAGATAGCGGTGTATGTATTTCCATGTTCATACAGATAGCGGTGTAGATATTTCCATGTTCATCCAGATGGCTGTGTAGATATTTCCATGTTCATACAGATAGCGGTGCGGATATTTCCATGTTTATACAGGTAACGGTGTAGATATTTCCATGTTTATACAGATGGCGGTGTAGATATTTATATGTTCATACAGATGGCGGTGAAGATATCTCCATGTTCGTACAGATGGCGGTGTAGATATTTCCATGTTAATAGAGATAGCGGTGTAGATATTTCCATGTGTAAAGAAATAGCTGTGTAGATATTTCCATGTATATGCAGATAGCAGTGTAGATATTTCCATTTTCATGCAGATAGCGGAGTAGATATTTCCATGTTCAAACAGATAGCGGTGTAAATATTTCCATGTTCATACAGATAGCGGTGTAGATATTTCCATGTTTATACAGATAGCGGTGAAGATGTATGCATGTTTACACAGATAGTGGTGTAGATATTTCCATGTTCATACAGATAGCGGTGTAGATATTTCCATGTTCATACAGATAGCGGTGTAGATATTTCCATGTTTATACATATAGCGGTGTAGATATTTCCATGTTCATAAAGATAGCGGTGTAGATATTTCCATGTTCATCCAGATGGCTGTGTAGTTATATCCATGTTCATACAGATGGCGGTGAAGATATTTCCATGATCATACAGATAGCGGTGTAGATATTTCCATGTTCATACAGATAGCGGTGTAGACATTTCCATGTTCATACAGATAGCGGTGTAGCTATTTCAATGTTCATACAGATAGCGGTGTAGATATTTCCATGTTCATCCAGATGGCTGTGTAGATATTTCCATGTTCATACAGATAGCGGTGCTGGTATTTCCATGTTTATACAGGTAGCGGTGTAGATATTCCCATGTTTATACAGATAGCGGTGTAGATATTTCCATGTTTATACACATAGAGGTGAAGATGTATGCATGTTTACACAGTTAGCGGTGCAGATATTTCCATGTTCATACAGATAGCGGTGTAGATATTTCCATGTTCATCCAGATGGCTGTGTAGATATATCCATGTTAATTCAGATGGCGGTGAAGATATTTCCATGTTCATACAGATAGCGGTGTAGCTATTTCCATGTTCATACGGATAGCGGTGTAGATATTTCCATGTTCATAGAGATAGCGGTGTAGATATTTCCATGTTCATACAGATAGCGGTGTAGATATTTCCATGTTGATACAGATAGCGGTGTAGATATTTTCATGTTTCTACAGATGGCGGTGTAGATATCTCCATCTTAATACAGATGGCGGTGTAGATATTTATATGTTCATACAGATGGCGGTGCAGATATTTCCATGTTCATGCAGATGGCGGTGCTGATAGTTCCATGTTTATTCAGGTAGCCGTGTAGATATCTCCATGTTTATACAGATAGCGGTGTAGATATTTCCATGTTTATACAGATAGCGGTGTAGATATTTCCATGTTTATACAGATAGCGGTGTAGATATCTCCATATTAATACAGATGGCGGTGTAGATATTTATATGTTCATACAGATGGCGTTGAAGATATTTCCATGTTCATACAGATGGCGGTGTAGATATTTCCATGTTTATAGAGATAGCGGTGTAGTTATTTCCATGTGTAAAGAAATAGCTTTGTAGATATTTCCGTGTATATGCAGATAGCTGTGTAGATATTTCCATTTTCATGCAGATAGCTGTGTAGATATTTCCATGTTCAAACAGATAGCAGTGTAGATATTTCCATGTTCGTACAGATAGCGCTGTAGATATTTGCACGTTTATACAGATAGCAGTGAAGATGTATGCATGTTTACACAGATAGCGGTGTAGATATTTCCATGTTCATACAGATAGCGGTGTAGATATTTCCCTGTTCATACAGATAGCGGTGTAGATATTTCCATGTTCATCCAGAAGGCTGTGAAGATATTTCCATGTTCATACAGATAGCGGTGCTGATATTTCCATGTTTATATAGGTAGCGGTGTAGATATTTCCATGTTCATACAGATAGCGGTGTAGATATTTCCATGTTTATACAGATAGCGGTGTAGGTATTTCCATGTTTATTCAGATAGCGGTGTGGATATCTCCATCTTAATACAGATGGTGGTGTAGATATTTATATGTTCATGCAGATGGCCGTGCAGATACTTCCATGTTCATAGAGATGGCGGTGTAGATATTTCTATGTTTATAGAGATAGCGGTGTAGTTATTTCCATGTGTAAATAAATAGCTTTGTAGATATTTCCATGTATAAGCAGATAGCTCTGTAGATATTTCCATTTTCATGCAGATAGCGGTGTAGATATTTCCATGTTCATACAGATAGCGGTGTAGATATTTCCATGTTCATTCAGGTAGCGGTGTAGATATTTCCATGTTCATCCAGATGGCTGTGTAGATATATCCATGTTCATACAGATGGCGGTGAAGATATTTCAATGTTCATACAGATAGCGGTGTAGATCTTTCCATGTTCATACAGATAGCGGTGTAGGTATTTCCATGTTCATACAGATAGAGGTGTAACTATTTCCATGTTCATACAGATTGCGGTGTAGATATTTCCATGTTCATCTAGATGGCTGTGTAGATATATCCATGTTCATACAGATGGCGGTGAAGTTATTTCCATGTTAATACAGATAGCGGTGTAGATATTTCCATGTTCATACAGATAGTGGTGTAGATATTTCCATGTTCATACAGATAGCGGTGTATGTATTTCCATGTTCATACAGATAGCGGTGTAGATATTTCCATGTTCATCCAGATGGCTGTGTAGATATTTCCATGTTCATACAGATAGCGGTGCGGATATTTCCATGTTTATACAGGTAACGGTGTAGATATTTCCATGTTTATACAGATAGCGGTGTAGATATTTCCATGTTTATACAGATAGCGGTGTAGATATCTCCATGTTTATACAGATAGCGGTGTAGATATCTCCATCTTAATACAGATGGCGGTGTAGATATTTATATGTTCATACAGATGGCGGTGAAGATATCTCCATGTTCATACAGATGGCGGTGTAGATATTTCCATGTTAATAGAGATAGCGGTGTAGATATTTCCATGTGTAAAGAAATAGCTTTGTAGATATTTCCATGTATATGCAGATAGCTGTGTAGATATTTCCATTTTCATGCAGATAGCGGAGTAGATATTTCCATGTTCAAACAGATAGCGGTGTAAATATTTCCATGTTCATACAGATAGCGGTGTAGATATTTCCATGTTTATACAGATAGCGGTGAAGATGTATGCATGTTTACACAGATAGTGGTGTAGATATTTCCATGTTCATACAGATAGCGGTGTAGATATTTCCATGTTCGTTCAGATGGCTATGTAGATATATCCATGTTCATACAGATGGCGGTGAAGATATTTCCATGTTCATACAGATAGCGGTGTAGATATTTCCATGTTCATACAGATAGCGGTGTAGATATTTCCATGTTTATACATATAGCGGTGTAGATATTTCCATGTTCATAAAGATAGCGGTGTAGATATTTCCATGTTCATCCAGATGGCTGTGTAGTTATATCCATGTTCATACAGATGGCGGTGAAGATATTTCTATGATCATACAGATAGCGGTGTAGATATTTCCATGTTCATACAGATAGCGGTGTAGACATTTCCATGTTCATACAGATAGCGGTGTAGCTATTTCAATGTTCATACAGATAGCGGTGTAGATATTTCCATGTTCATCCAGATGGCTGTGTAGATATTTCCATGTTCATACAGATAGCGGTGCTGGTATTTCCATGTTTAGACAGGTAGCGGTGTAGATATTCCCATGTGTATACAGATAGCGGTGTAGATATTTCCATGTTTATACACATAGAGGTGAAGATGTATGCATGTTTACACAGTTAGCGGTGCAGATATTTCCATGTTCATACAGATAGCGGTGTAGATATTTCCATGTTCATCCAGATGGCTGTGTAGATATATCCATGTTCATTCAGATGGCGGTGAAGATATTTCCATGTTCATACAGATAGCGGTGTAGCTATTTCCATGTTCATACGGATAGCGGTGTAGATATTTCCATGTTCATAGAGATAGCGGTGTAGATATTTCCATGTTTATACAGATAGCGGTGAAGATGTATGCATGTTAACACAGATAGCAGTGTAGATATTTCCAAGTTCATACAGATAGCGGTGTAGATATTTCCATGTTCATCCAGATGGCTGTGTAGATATATCCATGTTCATAAAGATGGCGGTGAAGATATTTCCAGGTTCATGCAGATAGCGGTGTAGATATTTCCATGTTTATACAGATAGCGGTGTAGATATCTCCATCTTAATACAGATGGCTGTGTAGAAATTTATATGTTCATACAGATGGCGGTGCAGATATTTCCATGTTCATTCAGATGGCGGTGTAGATATTTCCATGTTCATTCAGATGGCGGTGTAGATATTTCCATGTGTAAAGAAATAGCTTTGTAGATATTGACATGTACATGCAGAGAGCTGTGTAGATATTTCCATTTTCATGCAGATAGCGGTGTAGATATTTCCATGTTCAAACAGATAGCAGTGTAGATATTTCCATGTTCATACAGATAGCGGTGTAGATATTTCCATGTTTATACAGGTAGCGGTGTAGATATTTCCATGTTTATACAGATAGCGGTGTAGATATTTCCATGTTTATACAGATAGCGGTGTAGATATTTCCATGTTTATACAGATAGCGGTGTAGATATCTCCATCTTAATAGAGATGGCGGTGTAGTTATTTATATGTTCATACAGATGGCGGTGCAGATATTTCCATGTTCATACAGATGGTGGTGTAGATATTTCCAAGTTTATAGAGACTGCGGTGTAGATATTTCCATGTTTAAGGAAATAGCTTTGTAAACATTTCCATGTATATGCAGATAGCTGTGTAGATATTTCCATTTTCATGCAGATAGCGGTGTAGATATTTCCATGTTCAAACAGATAGCTGTGTAGATATTTCCATGTTCATACAGATAGCGGTGTAGATATTTCCATGTTTATACAGATAGCGGTGAAGATGTATGCATGTTAACACAGATAGCAGTGTAGATATTTCCAAGTTCATACAGATAGCGGTGTAGATATTTCCATGTTCATCCAGATGGCTGTGTAGATATATCCATGTTCATACAGATGGCGGTGTAGATATTTCCATGTTCATGCAGATAGCGGTGTAGATATTTCCATGTTTATACAGATAGCGGTGTAGATATATCCATCTTAATACAGATGGCTGTGTAGAAATTTATATGTTCATACAGATGGCGGTGCAGATATTTCCATGTTCATACAGATGGCGGTGTAGATATTTCCATGTTTATAGAGACTGCGGTGTAGATATTTCCATGTTTAAAGAAATAGCTTTGTAAACATTTCCATGTTTATGCAGATAGCTGTGTAGATATTTCCATTTTCATGCAGATAGCGTTGTAGATATTTCCATGTTCAAACAGATAGCTGTGTAGATATTTCCATGTTCATACAGCTAGCGGTGTAGATATTTCCATGTTTATACAGATAGCGGTGAAGATGTATGCATGTTAACACAGATAGCTGTGTAGATATTTCCAAGTTAATACAGATAGCGGTGTAGATATTTCCATGTTCATCCAGATGGCTGTGTAGATATATCCATGTTCATACAGATGGCGGTGAAGATATTTCCATGTTCATGCAGATAGCGGTGTAGATATTTCCATGTTTATACAGATAGCGGTGTAGATATCTCCATCTTAATACAGATGGCGGTGTAGAAATTTATATGTTCATACAGATGGCGGTGCAGATATTTCCATGTTCATTCAGATGGCGGTGTAGATATTTCCATGTTCATTCAGATGGCGGTGTAGATATTTCCATGTGTAAAGAAATAGCTTTGTAGATATTGACATGTACATACAGAGAGCTGTGTAGATATTGACATTTTCATGCAGATAGCGGTGTAGATATTTCCATGTTCAAACAGATAGCAGTGTAGATATTTCCATGTTCATACAGATAGCGGTGTAGATATTTCCATGTTTATACAGGTAGCGGTGTAGATATTTCCATGTTTATACAGATAGCGGTGTAGATATTTCCATGTTTATACAGATAGCGGTGTAGATATTTCCATGTTTATACAGATAGCGGTGTAGATATCTCCATCTTAATAGAGATGGCGGTGTAGTTATTTATATGTTCATACAGATGGCGGTGCAGATATTTCCATGTTCATACAGATGGTGGTGTAGATATTTCCATGTTTATAGAGATAGCGGTGTAGTTATTTCCATGTGTAAAGAAATAGCTTTGTAGATATTTCCGTGTATATGCAGATAGCTGTGTAGATATTTCCATTTTCATGCAGATAGCGGTGTAGATATTTCCATGTTCAAACAGATAGCAGTGTAGATATTTCCATGTTCATACAGATAGCGGTGTAGATATTTCCATGTTTATACAGATAGCGGTGAAGATGTTTGCATGTTTGCACAGAGAGCGGTGTAGATATTTCCATGTTCATACAGATAGCGGTGTAGATATTTCCATGTTCATACAGATAGCGGTGTAGATATTTCCATGTTCATACAGATAGCGGTGTAGATATTTCCATGATCATACAGATAGCTGTGTAGATATTTCCATGTTCATACAGATAGCGTTGTAGATATTTCCATGTTCATACAGATAGCTGTGTAGATATTTCCATGTTCATACAGATAGCGGTGTAGATATTTCCATGTTCATCCAGAAGGCTGTGTAGATATTTCCATGTTCATACAGATAGCGGTGCTGATGTTTCCATGTTTATATAGGTAGCGCTGTAGATATTTGCATGTTTATACAGATAGCAGTGAAGATGTATGCATGTTTGCACAGATAGCGGTGTAGATATTTCCATGTTCATACAGATAGCGGTGTAGATATTTCCATGTTCATACAGATAGCGGTGTACCTATTTCCATGTTCATCCAGAAGGCTGTGAAGATATTTCCATGTTCATACAGATAGCGGTGATGATATTTCCATATTTATATAGGTAGCGGTGTAGATATTTCCATGTTCATACAGATAGCGGTGTAGATATTTCCATGTTTATACAGATAGCGGTGTAGGTATTTCCATGTTTATACAGATAGCGGTGTGGATATCTCCATCTTAATACAGATGGTGGTGTAGATATTTATATGTTCATGCAGATGGCGGTGCAGATACTTCCATGTTCATACAGATGGCGGTGTAGATATTTCTATGTTTATAGAGATAGCGGTGTAGTTATTTCCATGTGTAAAGAAATAGCTTTGTAGATATTTCCATGTATATGCAGATAGCTCTGTAGATATTTCCATTTTCATGCAGATAGCGGTGTAGATATTTCCATGTTCATACAGATAGCGGTGTAGATATTTCCATGTTCATTCAGGTAGCGGTGTAGATATTTCCATGTTCATCCAGATGGCTGTGTAGATATATCCATGTTCATACAGATGGCGGTGAAGATATTTCAATGTTCATACAGATAGCGGTGTAGATCTTTCCATGTTCATACAGATAGCGGTGTAGGTATTTCCATGTTCATACAGATAGAGGTGTAGCTATTTCCATGTTCATACAGATTGCGGTGTAGATATTTCCATGTTCATCTAGATGGCTGTGTAGATATATCCATGTTCATACAGATGGCGGTGAAGATATTTCCATGTTCATACAGATAGCGGTGTAGATATTTCCATGTTCATACAGATAGCGGTGCTGATATTTCCATGTTGATACAGGTAGCGGTGTAGATATTTCCATGTTCATACAGATAGCGGTGTAGATATTTCCATGTTCATCCAGATGGCTGTGTAGATATTTCCATGTTCATACAGATAGCGGTGCGGATATTTACATGTTTATACAGGTAACGGTGTAGATATTTCCATGTTTATACAGATAGCGGTGTAGATATTTCCATGTTTATACAGATAGCGGTGTAGATATCTCCATCTTAATTCAGATGGCTTTGTAGATATTTATATGTTCATACAGATGGCGGTGAAGATATCTCCATGTTCATACAGATGGAGGTGTAGATATTTCCATGTTCATCCAGATGGCTGTGTAGTTATATCCATGTTCATACAGATGGCGGTGAAGATATTTCCATGATCATACAGATAGCGGTGTAGATATTTCCATGTTCATACTGATAGCGGTGTAGACATTTCCATGTTCATACAGATAGCGGTGTAGCTATTTCAATGTTCATACAGATAGCGGTGTAGATATTTCCATGTTCATCCAGATGGCTGTGTAGATATTTCCATGTTCATACAGATAGCGTTGCTGGTATTTCCATGTTTATACAGGTAGCGGTGTAGATATTCCCATGTGTATACAGATAGCGGTGTAGATATTTCCATGTTTATACACATAGAGGTGAAGATGTATGCATGTTTACACAGTTAGCGGTGCAGATATTTCCATGTTCATACAGATAGCGGTGTAGATATTTCCATGTTCATCCAGATGGCTGTGTAGATATATCCATGTTCATTCAGATGGCGGTGAAGATATTTCCATGTTCATACAGATAGCGGTGTAGCTATTTCCATGTTCATACGGATAGCGGTGTAGATATTTCCAAGTTCATAGAGATAGCGGTGTAGATATTTCCATGTTCATACAGATAGCGGTGCTGATATTTCCATGTTTATACAGATAGCGGTGTAGATATTTCCATGTTTATACAGATAGCGGTGTAGCTATTTCCATGTTTATACAGATAGCGGTGTAGATATTTTCATGTTTCTACAGATGGCAGTGTAGATATCTCCATCTTAATACAGATGGCGGTGTAGATATTTATATGTTCATACAGATGGCGGTGCAGATATTTCCATGTTCATACAGATGGCGGTGTAGATATTTCCATGTTTACAGAGACTGCGGTGTAGATATTTCCATGTTTAAAGAAATAGCTTTGTAAACATTTCCATGTATATGCAGATAGCTGTGTAGATATTTCCATTTTCATGCGGATAGCGGTGTAGATATTTCCATGTTCAAACAGATAGCAGTGTAGATATTTCCATGTTCATACAGATAGCGGTGTAGATATTTCCATGTTTATACAGATAGCGGTGAAGATGTATGCATGTTAACACAGATAGCAGTGTAGATATTTCCAAGTTCATACAGATAGCGGTGTAGATATTTCCATGTTCATCCAGATGGCTGTGTAGATATATCCATGTTCATACAGATGGCGGTGAAGATATTTCCATGTTCATGCAGATAGCGGTGTAGATATTTCCATGTTTATACAGATAGCGGTGTAGATATCTCCATTTTAATACAGATGGCGGAGTAGAAATTTATATGTTCATACAGATGGCGGTGCAGATATTTCCATGTTCATTCAGATGGCGGTGTAGATATTTCCATGTTCATTCAGATGGCGGTGTAGATATTTCCATGTGTAAAGAAATAGCTTTGTAGATATTGACATGTACATGCAGAGAGCTGTGTAGATATTTCCATTTTCATGCAGATAGCGGTGTAGATATTTCCATGTTCAAACAGATAGCAGTGTAGATATTTCCATGTTCATACAGATAGCGGTGTAGATATTTCCATGTTTATACAGGTAGCTGTGTAGATATTTCCATGTTTATACAGATAGCGGTGTAGATATTTCCATGTTTATGCAGATAGCGGTGTAGATATTTCCATGTTTATACAGATAGCAGTGTAGATATCTCCATCTTAATAGAGATGGCGGTGTAGTTATTTATATGTTCATACAGATGGAGGTGCAGATATTTCCATGTTCATACAGATGGCGGTGTAGATATTTCCAAGTTTATAGAGACTGCGGTGTAGATATTTCCATGTTTAAAGAAATAGCTTTGTAAACATTTCCATGTATATGCAGATAGCTGTGTAGATATTTCCATTTTCATGCAGATAGCGGTGTAGATATTTTCATGTTCAAACAGATAGCTGTGTAGATATTTCCATGTTCATACAGATAGCGGTGTAGATATTTCCATGTTTATACAGATAGCGGTGAAGATGTATGCATGTTAACACAGATAGCAGTGTAGATATTTCCAAGTTCATACAGATAGCGGTGTAGATATTTCCATGTTCATCCAGATGGCTGTGTAGATATATCCATGTTCATACAGATGGCGGTGAAGATATTTCCATGTTCATGCAGATAGCGGTGTAGATATTTCCATGTTTATACAGATAGCGGTGTAGATATCTCCATCTTAATACAGATGGCGGTGTAGAAATTTATATGTTCATACAGATGGCGGTGCAGATATTTCCATGTTCATTCAGATGGCGGTGTAGATATTTCCATGTTCATTCAGATGGCGGTGTAGATATTTCCATGTGTAAAGAAATAGCTTTGTAGATATTGACATGTACATGCAGAGAGCTGTGTAGATATTTCCATTTTCATGCAGATAGCGGTGTAGATATTTCCATGTTCAAACAGATAGCAGTGTAGATATTTCCATGTTCATACAGATAGCGGTGTAGATATTTCCATGTTTATACAGGTAGCGGTGTAGATATTTCCATGTTTATACAGATAGCGGTGTAGATATTTCCATGTTTATACAGATAGCGGTGTAGATATTTCCAAGTTTATACAGATAGCGGTGTAGATATCTCCATCTTAATAGAGATGGCGGTGTAGTTATTTATATGTTCATACAGATGGCGGTGCAGATATTTCCATGTTCATACAGATGGCGGTGTAGATATTTCCATGTTTATAGAGACTGCGGTGTAGATATTTCCATGTTTAAAGAAATAGCTTTGTAAACATTTCCATGTATATGCAGATAGCTGTGTAGATATTTCCATTTTCATGCAGATAGCGGTGTAGATATTTCCATGTTCAAACAGATAGCTGTGTACATATTTCCATGTTCATACAGATAGCGGTGTAGATATTTCCATGTTTATACAGATAGCTGTGAAGATGTATGCATGTTAACACAGATAGCAGTGTAGATATTTCCAAGTTAATACAGATAGCGGTGTAGATATCTCCATCTTAATACAGATGGCGGTGTAGAAATTTATATGTTCATACAGATGGCGGTGCAGATATTTCCATGTTCATTCAGATGGCGGTGTAGATATTTCCATGTTCATTCAGATGGCGGTGTAGATATTTCCATGTGTAAAGAAATAGCTTTGTAGATATTGACATGTACATACAGAGAGCTGTGTAGATATTGACATTTTCATGCAGATAGCGGTGTAGATATTTCCATGTTCAAACAGATAGCAGTGTAGATATTTCCATGTTCATACAGATAGCGGTGTAGATATTTCCATGTTTATACAGGTAGCGGTGTAGATATTTCCATGTTTATACAGATAGCGGTGTAGATATTTCCATGTTTATACAGATAGCGGTGTAGATATTTCCATGTTTATACAGATAGCGGTGTAGATATCTCCATCTTAATAGAGATGGCGGTGTAGTTATTTATATGTTCATACAGATGGCGGTGCAGATATTTCCATGTTCATACAGATGGTGGTGTAGATATTTCCATGTTTATAGAGATAGCGGTGTAGTTATTTCCATGTGTAAAGAAATAGCTTTGTAGATATTTCCGTGTATATGCAGATAGCTGTGTAGATATTTCCATTTTCATGCAGATAGCGGTGTAGATATTTCCATGTTCAAACAGATAGCAGTGTAGATATTTCCATGTTCATACAGATAGCGGTGTAGATATTTCCATGTTTATACAGATAGCGGTGAAGATGTATGCATGTTTGCACAGAGAGCGGTGTAGATATTTCCATGTTCATACAGATAGCGGTGTAGATATTTCCATGTTCATACAGATAGCGGTGTAGATATTTCCATGTTCATACAGATAGCGGTGTAGATATTTCCATGATCATACAGATAGCTGTGTAGATATTTCCATGTTCATACAGATAGCGGTGTAGATATTTCCATGTTCATACAGATAGCGGTGTAGATATTTCCATGTTCATACAGATAGCGGTGTAGATATTTCCATGTTCATCCAGAAGGCTGTGTAGATATTTCCATGTTCATACAGATAGCGGTGCTGATGTTTCCATGTTTATATAGGTAGCGCTGTAGATATTTGCATGTTTATACAGATAGCAGTGAAGATGTATGCATGTTTGCACAGATAGCGGTGTAGATATTTCCATGTTCATACAGATAGCGGTGTAGATATTTCCATGTTCATACAGATAGCGGTGTACCTATTTCCATGTTCATCCAGAAGGCTGTGAAGATATTTCCATGTTCATACAGATAGCGGTGATGATATTTCCATATTTATATAGGTAGCGGTGTAGATATTTCGATGTTCATACAGATAGCGGTGTAGATATTTCCATGTTTATACAGATAGCGGTGTAGGTATTTCCATGTTTATACAGATAGCGGTGTGGATATCTCCATCTTAATACAGATGGTGGTGTAGATATTTATATGTTCATGCAGATGGCGGTGCAGATACTTCCATGTTCATACAGATGGCGGTGTAGATATTTCTATGTTTATAGAGATAGCGGTGTAGTTATTTCCATGTGTAAAGAAATAGCTTTGTAGATATTTCCATGTATATGCAGATAGCTCTGTAGATATTTCCATTTTCATGCAGATAGCGGTGTAGATATTTCCATGTTCATACAGATAGCGGTGTAGATATTTCCATGTTCATTCAGGTAGCGGTGTAGATATTTCCATGTTCATCCAGATGGCTGTGTAGATATATCCATGTTCATACAGATGGCGGTGAAGATATTTCAATGTTCATACAGATAGCGGTGTAGATCTTTCCATGTTCATACAGATAGCGGTGTAGGTATTTCCATGTTCATACAGATAGAGGTGTAGCTATTTCCATGTTCATACAGATTGCGGTGTAGATATTTCCATGTTCATCTAGATGGCTGTGTAGATATATCCATGTTCATACAGATGGCGGTGAAGATATTTCCATGTTCATACAGATAGCGGTGTAGATATTTCCATGTTCATACAGATAGCGGTGCTGATATTTCCATGTTGATACAGGTAGCGGTGTAGATATTTCCATGTTCATACAGATAGCGGTGTAGATATTTCCATGTTCATCCAGATGGCTGTGTAGATATTTCCATGTTCATACAGATAGCGGTGCGGATATTTACATGTTTATACAGGTAACGGTGTAGATATTTCCATGTTTATACAGATAGCGGTGTAGATATTTCCATGTTTATACACATAGCGGTGTAGATATCTCCATGTTTATACAGATAGCGGTCTAGATATCTCCATCTTAATTCAGATGGCTTTGTAGATATTTATATGTTCATACAGATGGCGGTGAAGATATCTCCATGTTCATACAGATGGCGGTGTAGATATTTCCATGTTCATCCAGATGGCTGTGTAGTTATATCCATGTTCATACAGATGGCGGTGAAGATATTTCCATGATCATACAGATAGCGGTGTAGATATTTCCATGTTCATACTGATAGCGGTGTAGACATTTCCATGTTCATACAGATAGCGGTGTAGCTATTTCAATGTTCATACAGATAGCGGTGTAGATATTTCCATGTTCATCCAGATGGCTGTGTAGATATTTCCATGTTCATACAGATAGCGGTGCTGGTATTTCCATGTTTATACAGGTAGCGGTGTAGATATTCCCATGTGTATACAGATAGCGGTGTAGATATTTCCATGTTTATACACATAGAGGTGAAGATGTATGCATGTTTACACAGTTAGCGGTGCAGATATTTCCATGTTCATACAGATAGCGGTGTAGATATTTCCATGTTCATCCAGATGGCTGTGTAGATATATCCATGTTCATTCAGATGGCGGTGAAGATATTTCCATGTTCATACAGATAGCGGTGTAGCTATTTCCATGTTCATACGGATAGCGGTGTAGATATTTCCAAGTTCATAGAGATAGCGGTGTAGATATTTCCATGTTCATACAGATAGCGGTGCTGATATTTCCATGTTTATACAGGTAGCGGTGTAGATATTTCCATGTTTATACAGATAGCGGTGTAGCTATTTCCATGTTTATACAGATAGCGGTGTAGATATTTTCATGTTTCTACAGATGGCAGTGTAGATATCTCCATCTTAATACAGATGGCGGTGTAGATATTTATATGTTCATACAGATGGCGGTGCAGATATTTCCATGTTCATACAGATGGCGGTGTAGATATTTCCATGTTTACAGAGACTGCGGTGTAGATATTTCCATGTTTAAAGAAATAGCTTTGTAAACATTTCCATGTATATGCAGATAGCTGTGTAGATATTTCCATTTTCATGCGGATAGCGGTGTAGATATTTCCATGTTCAAACAGATAGCTGTGTAGATATTTCCATGTTCATACAGATAGCGGTGTAGATATTTCCATGTTTATACAGATAGCGGTGAAGATGTATGCATGTTAACACAGATAGCAGTGTAGATATTTCCAAGTTCATACAGATAGCGGTGTAGATATTTCCATGTTCATCCAGATGGCTGTGTAGATATATCCATGTTCATACAGATGGCGGTGAAGATATTTCCATGTTCATGCAGATAGCGGTGTAGATATTTCCATGTTTATACAGATAGCGGTGTAGATATCTCCATCTTAATACAGATGGCGGAGTAGAAATTTATATGTTCATACAGATGGCGGTGCAGATATTTCCATGTTCATTCAGATGGCGGTGTAGATATTTCCATTTTCATTCAGATGGCGGTGTAGATATTTCCATGTGTAAAGAAATAGCTTTGTAGATATTGACATGTACATGCAGAGAGCTGTGTAGATATTTCCATTTTCATGCAGATAGCGGTGTAGATATTTCCATGTTCAAACAGATAGCAGTGTAGATATTTCCATGTTCATACAGATAGCGGTGTAGATATTTCCATGTTTATACAGGTAGCTGTGTAGATATTTCCATGTTTATACAGATAGCGGTGTAGATATTTCCATGTTTATGCAGATAGCGGTGTAGATATTTCCATGTTTATACAGATAGCAGTGTAGATATCTCCATCTTAATAGAGATGGCGGTGTAGTTATTTATATGTTCATACAGATGGCGGTGCAGATATTTCCATGTTCATACAGATGGCGGTGTAGATATTTCCAAGTTTATAGAGACTGCGGTGTAGATATTTCCATGTTTAAAGAAATAGCTTTGTAAACATTTCCATGTATATGCAGATAGCTGTGTAGATATTTCCATTTTCATGCAGATAGCGGTGTAGATATTTTCATGTTCAAACAGATAGCTGTGTAGATATTTCCATGTTCATACAGATAGCGGTGTAGATATTTCCATGTTTATACAGATAGCGGTGAAGATGTATGCATGTTAACACAGATAGCAGTGTAGATATTTCCAAGTTCATACAGATAGCGGTGTAGATATTTCCATGTTCATCCAGATGGCTGTGTAGATATATCCATGTTCATACAGATGGCGGTGAAGATATTTCCATGTTCATGCAGATAGCGGTGTAGATATTTCCATGTTTATACAGATAGCGGTGTAGATATCTCCATCTTAATACAGATGGCGGTGTAGAAATTTATATGTTCATACAGATGGCGGTGCAGATATTTCCATGTTCATTCAGATGGCGGTGTAGATATTTCCATGTTCATTCAGATGGCGGTGTAGATATTTCCATGTGTAAAGAAATAGCTTTGTAGATATTGACATGTACATGCAGAGAGCTGTGTAGATATTTCCATTTTCATGCAGATAGCGGTGTAGATATTTCCATGTTCAAACAGATAGCAGTGTAGATATTTCCATGTTCATACAGATAGCGGTGTAGATATTTCCATGTTTATACAGGTAGCGGTGTAGATATTTCCATGTTTATACAGATAGCGGTGTAGATATTTCCATGTTTATACAGATAGCGGTGTAGATATTTCCAAGTTTATACAGATAGCGGTGTAGATATCTCCATCTTAATAGAGATGGCGGTGTAGATATTTATATGTTCATACAGATGGCGGTGCAGATATTTCCATGTTCATACAGATGGCGGTGTAGATATTTCCATGTTTATAGAGACTGCGGTGTAGATATTTCCATGTTTAAAGAAATAGCTTTGTAAACATTTCCATGTATATGCAGATAGCTGTGTAGATATTTCCATTTTCATGCAGATAGCGGTGTAGATATTTCCATGTTCAAACAGATAGCTGTGTACATATTTCCATGTTCATACAGATAGCGGTGTAGATATTTCCATGTTTATACAGATAGCTGTGAAGATGTATGCATGTTAACACAGATAGCAGTGTAGATATTTCCAAGTTAATACAGATAGCGGTGTAGATATTTCCATGTTCATCCAGATGGCTGTGTAGATATATCCATGTTCATACAGATGGCGGTGAAGATATTTCCATGTTCATGCAGATAGCGGTGTAGATATTTCCATGTTTATACAGATAGCGGTGTAGATATCTCCATCTTAATACAGATGGCGGTGTAGAAATTTATATGTTCATACAGATGGCGGTGCAGATATTTCCATGTTCATTCAGATGGCGGTGTAGATATTTCCATGTTCATTCAGATGGCGGTGTAGATATTTCCATGTGTAAAGAAATAGCTTTGTAGATATTGACATGTACATGCAGAGAGCTGTGTAGATATTTCGATTTTCATGCAGATATCGGTGTAGATATTTCCTTGTTCAAACAGATAGCAGTGTAGATATTTCCATGTTCATACAGATAGCGGTGTAGATATTTCCATGTTTATACAGGTAGCGGTGTAGATATTTCCATGTTTATACAGATAGCGGTGTAGATATTTCCATGTTTATACAGATAGCGGTGTAGATATTTCCATGTTTATGCAGATAGCGGTGTAGATATCTCCATCTTAATAGAGATGGCGGTGTAGTTATTTATATGTTCATACAGATGGCGGTGCAGATATTTCCATGTTCATACAGATGGTGGTGTAGATATTTCCATGTTTATAGAGATAGCGGTGTAGTTATTTCCATGTGTAAAGAAATAGCTTTGTAGATATTTCCGTGTATATGCAGATAGCTGTGTAGATATTAACATTTTCATGCAGATAGCGGTGTAGATATTTCCATGTTCAAACAGATAGCGGTGTAGATATTTCCATGTTCATACAGATAGCGGTGTAGATATTTCCATGTTTATACAGATAGCGGTGAAGATGTATGCATGTTTGCACAGATAGCGGTGTAGATATTTCCATGTTCATACAGATAGCGGTGTAGATATTTCCATGTTCATACAGATAGCGGTGTAGATATTTCCATGTTCATACAGATAGCGGTGTAGATATTTCCGTGATCATACAGATAGCGGTGTAGATATTTCCATGTTCATACAGATAGCGGTGTAGATATTTCCATGTTCATACAGATAGCGGTGTAGATATTTCCATGTTCATACAGATAGCGGTGTAGATATTTCCATGTTCATCCAGAAGGCTGTGTAGATATTTCCATGTTCATACAGATAGCGGTGCTGATGTTTCCATGTTTATATAGGTAGCGGTGTAGATATTTCCATTTTCATACAGATAGCGGTGTAGATATTTCCGTGTTTATACAGGTAGCGGTGTAGATATTTCCATGTTTATACAGAAAGCGGTGTGGATATCTCCAACTTAATACAGATGGTGCTGTAGATATTTATATGTTCCTGCAGATGGCGGTGCAGATATTTCCATGTTCATACAGATGGCGGTGTAGATATTTCAATGTTTGTAGACATAGCGGTGTAGTTATATCCATGTGTAAAGAAATAGCTTTGTAGATATTTCCATGTATATGCAGATAGCTCTGTTGATATTTCCATTTTCATGCAGATAGCGGTGCTGATATTTCCATGTTTATACAGGTAGCGGTGTAGGTATTTCCATGTTTATACAGATAGCGGTGTAGATATTTCCATGTTTATACAGACAGCGGTGTAGATATTTTCATGTTTATACAGACAGCGGTGTAGTTATTTCCATGTGTAAAGAGATAGCTGTATAGATATTTCCATGTATATGCTTATAGCTTTGCAGATATTTCCATTTTCATGCAGATAGCGGTGTAGATATTTCCATGTTCAAACAGATAGCGGTGTAGATATTTCCATGTTCATACAGATAGCAGTGTAGATATTTCCATGTTTAAACAGATAGCGGTGAAGATGTATACATGTTTACACAGATAGCGGTGTAGATATTTCCATGCTCATACAGATAGCGGTGTAGATATTTCCGTGTTCATCCAGATGGCTGTGTAGATATATCCATGTTCATACAGATGGCGGTGAAGATATTTCCATGTTCATACAGATAGCGGTGTAGATATTTCCATGTTCATAGAGATAGCGGTGTAGATATTTCCATGGTCATACAGATAGCGGTGCTGATATTTCCATGTTCATACAGATAGTGGTGTAGATATTTCCATGTTCATACAGATAGCGGTGTAGATATTTCCATGTTGATACAGATAGCGGTGTAGATATTTCCATGTTCATCCAGAAGGCTGTGTGGATATTTCCATGCTCATACAGATAGCAGTGCTGATATTTCCATGTTGATACAGGTAGCGGTGTAGATATTTCCATGTTCATACAGATAGCGGTGTAGATATTTCCATGTTCATACAGATAGCGGTGTAGATATTTCCATGTTCATACAGATAGCAGTGTAGCTATTTCCATGTTCATACAGATAGCGGTGTAGATATTTCCATGTTCATCCAGATGGGTGTGTAGATAAATCCATGTTCATACAGATGGCGGTGAAGATATTTCCATGTTCATACAGATAGCGGTCTAGATATTTCCATGTTTATACAGATATCGGTGTAGATATTACCATGTTTATACAGATAGCGGAGTAGATATCTCCATCTTAATACAGATGGCGGTGTAGATATTTATATGATCATACAGATGGCGGTGCAGATATTTCCATGTTCATACAGATGGCGGTGTAGATATTTCCATGTATATAGAGATAGCGGTGTAGTTATTTCCATGTGTAAAGAGATAGCTGTATAGATATTTCCATGTATATGCAGATAGCTTTGTAGATATTTCCATTTTCATGCAGATAGCGGTGTAGATATTTACATGTTCAAACAGATAGCGGTGTAAATATTTCCATGTTCATACAGATAGCTGTGTAGATATTTCCATGTTTAAACAGATAGTGGTGAAGATGTATACATGTTTACACAGATAGCGGTGTAGATATTTCCATGCTCATACAGATAGCGGTGTAGATATTTCCGTGTTCATCCAGATGGCTGTGTAGATATATCCATGTTCATACAGATGGCGGTGAAGATATTTCCATGTTCATACAGATAGCGGTGTAGATATTTCCATGTTCATAGAGATAGCGGTGTAGATATTTCCATGGTCATACAGATAGCGGTGCTGATATTTCCATGTTTATACAGGTAGCGGTGTAGATAATTCCATGTTTATACAGATAGCGGTGTAGATATTTCCATGTTTATACAGATAGCGGTGTAGATATTTCCATGTTTATACAGATAGCGGTGTATATATTTCCATGTTTTTGCAGATAGTGGTGTATATATTTCCATGTTTACAGAGATAGCGGTGTAGTTATTTCCATGAGTAAAGAGATCGCTTTGTAGATATTTCCATGTATATGCAGATAGCTGTGTAGATATTTCCATTCTCATGCAGATAGCGGTGTAGATATTTCCATGTTCATACAGATAGCGGCGTAGATATTTCCATGTTCATACAGATAGCGGTGCTGATATTTCCATGTTTATACAGGTAGCGGTGTAGATACTTCCATGTTTATACAGATAGCGGTGTAGATATTTCCATGTTTATACAGATAGCGGTCTAGATATCTCCATCTTAATACAGATGGCGGTGTAGATATTTATATGTTCATACAGATGGCGGTGCAGATATTTCCATGTTCATACAGATGGCGGTGTAGATATTTCCATGTTTATAGAGATAGCGGAGTAGTTATTTCCATGTGTAAAGAAATAGCTTTGTAGATATTTCCATGAATATGGAGATAGCTATGTAGATATTTCCATTTTCATGCAGATAGCGGTGTAGATATTTCCATGTTCAAACAGATAGCGGTGTAGATATTTCCATGTTCATACAGATAGCGGTGTAGACATTTCCATGTTTATACAGATAGCGGTGAAGATGTATGCATGTTTGCACAGATAGTGGTGTAGATATTTCCATGTTCATACAGATAGCCGTGTAGATATTTCCATGTTCATCCAGATGGCTATGTAGATATATCCATGTTCATTCAGATGGGGGTGTAGATATTTCCATGTTCATACAGACAGCGGAGTAGATATATCCATGTTCATACATATAGCGCTGTACATATTTCCATGTTCATCCAGATGGCTGTGTGGTTATATCCATGTTCATACAGATAGCGGTGTAGATATTTCCATGTCCATACAGACAGCGGTGTAGATATTTCCATGTTCATACAGATAGTGGTGCAGATATATCTATGTTCTTACAGATGGCGGAGAAGATATTTCCATGTTCATACAGATAGCGGTGTAGATATTTCCATGTTCATACAGATAGCGGTGTAGATATTTCCATGTTCATACAGATAGCGGTGTAGCTATTTCCATGTTCATACAGATAGTGGTGTAGATATTTCCATGTTCAAAGAGATCGCGGTGTAGATATTTCAATGGTCATACAGATAGCGGTGCTGATATTTCCATGTTTATACAGGTAGCGGTGTAGATAATTCCATGTTTATACAGATAGCGGTGTAGATATTTCCATGTTTATACAGATAGCGGTGTAGATATTTCCATGTTTATACAGATAGCGGTGTAGATATTTCCATGTTTATACAGATGGTGGTGTAGATATTTCCATGTTTATAGAGATAGCGGTGTAGTTATTTCCATGTGTAAAGAGATAGCTTTGTAGATATTTCCATGTATATGCAGATAGCTGTGTAGATATTTCCATTTTCATGCAGATAGCGGTGTAGATATTTCCATGTTCATACAGATAGCGGTGTAGATATTTCCATGTTCATACAGATAGCGATGCTGATATTTCCAAGTTTATACAGGTAGCGGTGTAGATATTTCCATGTTTATACAGATAGCGGTGTAGATATTTCCATGTTTATACAGATAGCGGTGTAGATATTTCCAGGTTTATACAGATAGCGGTGTAGATATCTCCATCTTAATACAGATGGCTGTGTAGATATTTATATGTTCTTACAGATGGCGGTGCAGATATTTCCATGTTCATACAGATGGTGGTGTAGATATTTCCATGTTTATAGAGATAGCGGTGTAGTTATTTCCATGTGTAAAGAAATAGCTTTGTAGATATTTCCGTGTATATGCAGATAGCTGTGTAGATATTTCCATTTTCATGCAGATAGCGGTGTAGATATTTCCATGTTCAAACAGATAGCGGTGCAGATATTTCCATGTTCATACAGATAGCGGTGTAGATATTTCCATGTTTATATAGATAGCGATGAAGATGGATGCAAGTTTGCACAGATAGCAGTGTAGATATTTCCATGTTCATACAGATAGCGGTGTAAATATTTCCATGTTCATACAGATAGTGGTGTAGATATTTCCATGTTCATACAGATAGCGGTGTAGATATTTCCATGTTCATACAGATAGCGGTGTAAATATTTCCATGTTCATCCAGAAGGCTGTGTAGATATATCCATGTTCATAAGGATGGCGGTGAAGATATTTCCATGTTCATACAGATAGCGGTGTAGATATTTCCATGTTCATACAGATAGCGGTGTAGATATTTCCATGTTCATACAGATAGCGGTGTAGATATTTCCATGTTCATACTGATAGTGGTGTAGCTATTTCCATGTTCATACAGATAGCGGTGCAGATATTTCCATGTTCATACAGATGGCGTTGTAGATATTTCCATGTTTATAGAGATAGCGGTGTAGTTATTTCCATGTGTAAAGAAATAGCTTTGTAGATATTTCCATGTATATGCAGATAGCTGTGTAGATATTTCCATTTTCATGTAGATAACGGTGTAGATATTTCCATGTTCAAACAGATAGCGGTGAAGGTATTTCCATGTTCATTCAGATAGCGGTGTAGATATTTCCATGTTTATACAGGTAGCGGTGTAGATATTTCTATGTTTATACAGATAGCGGTGTAGATATTTCCATGTTCATACAGATAGCAGTGTAGATATTTCCATGTTTAAACAGATAGTGGTGAAGATGTATACATGTTTACACAGATAGCGGTGTAGATATTTCCATGTTCATTCAGGTAGCGGTGTAGATATTTCCATGTTCATCCAGATGGCTGTGTAGATATATCCATGTTCATACAGATGGCGGTGAAGATATTTCCATGTTCATACAGATAGCGGTGTAGATCTTTCCATGTTCATACAGATAGCGGTGTAGATCTTTCTATGTTCATACAGATTGCGGTGTAGATATTTCCATGTTCATCCAGATGGCTGTGTAGATATATCCATATTCATACAGATGGCGGTGAAGATATTTCCATGTTCATACAGATAGCGGTGTAGATATATCTATGTTCATACAGATAGTGGTGTAGATATTTCCATGTTCATACAGATAGCCGTGTAGATATTTCCATGTTCATCCAGATGGCTGTGTAGATATTTCCATGTATATGCAGATAGCTGTGTAGATATTTCTATTTTCATGCAGATAGCGGTGTAGATATTTCCATGTTTATACAGATAGCGGAGTAGATATCTCCATCTTAATACAGATGGCGGTGTAGATATTTATATGATTATACAGATGGCAGTGCAGATATTTCCATGTTCATACAGATGGCGGTGTAGATATTTCCATGTTTATAGAGATAGCGGTGTAGTTATTTCCATGTGTAAAGAGATAGCTGTATAGATATTTCCATGTATATGCAGATAGCTTTGTAGATATTTCCATTTTCATGCAGTTAGCGGTGTAGATATTTCCATGTTCAAACAGATAGCGGTGTAGATATTTCCATGTTCATACAGATAGCAGTGTAGATATTTCCATGTTTAAACAGATAGTGGTGAAGATGTATACATGTTTACACAGAAAGCGGTGTAGATATTTCCATGCTCATACAGATAGCGGTGTAGATATTTCCGTGTTCATCCAGATGGCTGTGTAGGTATATCCATGTTCATACATATGGCGGTGAAGATATTTCCATGTTCATACAGATAGCGGTGTAGATATTTCCATGCTCATACAGATAGCGGTGTAGATATTTCCATGTTCATACAGACAGCCGTGCTGATATTTCCATGTTCATCCAGATGGCTGTGTAGATATATCTATGTTCATACAGATGGTGGTGAAGATATTTCCATGTTCCTACAGATATCGGTGTAGATATTTCCATGTTCATACAGATAGCAGTGTAGGTATTTCCATGTTCATACAGATAGCGGTGCTGATATTTCCATGTTTATGCAGGTAGCGGTGTAGATATTTCCATGTTTATACAGATAGTGGTGTAGATATTTCCATGTTTATACAGATAGCAGTGTAGATATTTCCATGTTTATACATATAGTGGTGTAGATATTTCCATGTTTATAGAGATAGCGGTGTAGTTATTTCCATGTGTAAAGAGATAGCTTTGTAGATATTTCCATGTATATGCAGATAGCTGTGTAGATATTTCCATTTTCATGCAGATAGCGGTGTAGATATTTCCATGTTCATACAGATAGCGGTGTAGATATTTCCATGTTCATACAGATAGCGGTGCTGATATTTCCATGTTTATACAGGTAGCGGTGTAGATATTTCCATTTTAATAGAGATGGCGGTGTAGATATTTATATGTTCATACAGATGGCGGTGCAGATATTTCCATGTTCATACAGATGGCGGTGTAGATATTTCTATGTTTATAGAGATAGCGGTGTAGTTCTTTCCATGTGTAAAGAAATAGCTTTGTAGATATTTCCATGTATATGCAGATAGCTCTGTAGATATTTCCATTTTCATGCAGATAGCGGTGTAGATATTACCATGTTCAAACAGATAGCGGTGTAGATATTTCCATGTTCATACAGATAGCGGTGTAGATATTTCCATGTTTATACAGATAGCGGTGAAGATGTATGCATGTTAACACAGATAGCGGTGTAGATATTTCCATGTTCATACAGATAGCAGTGTAGATATTTCCATGTTCATCCAGATGGCTGTGTAGATATATCCATGTTCATACAGATGGCGGTGAAGATATTTCCATGTTCATACAGATAGCGGTGTAGATATTTCCATGTTCATACAGATAGCGGTGTAGATATTTCCATGTTCATACAGATAGCGGTGTAGCTATTTCCTTGTTCATACAGATAGCGGTGTAGATATTTCCATGTTCATCCAGATGGCTGTGTAGATATATCCATGTTCATACAGATGGCGGTGAAGATATTTCCATGTTCATACAGATAGCGGTGTAGATATTTCCATGTTTATACAGATATCGGTGTAGATATTTCCATGTTTACAGAGATAGAGGTGTAGTTATTTCCATGTGTAAAGAGATAGCTTTGTAGATATTTCCATGTATATGCAGATAGCTGTGTAGATATTTCTATTTTCATGCAGATAGCGGTGTAGATATTTCCATGTTCATACAGATAGCGGTGTAGATATTTCCATGTTCATACAGATAGCGGTGCTGATATTTCCATGTTTATACAGGTAGCGGTGTAGATATTTCCATGTTTATAGAGATAGAGGTGTAGATATTTCCATGTTTATACAGATAGCAGTGTAGATATTTCCATGTTTATACAGATAGCGTTGTAGATATCTCCATCTTAATACAGATTGCGGTGTAGATATTTATATGTTCATACAGATGGCGGTGCAGATATTTCCATGTTCATACATATGGTGGTGTAGATATTTCCATGTTTATAGAGATAGCGGTGTAGGTATTTCCATGTGTAAAGAAATAGCTTTGTAGATATTTCCGTGTATATGCAGATAGCTGTGTAAATATTTCCATTTTCATGCAGATAGCGGTGTAGATTTTTCCATGTTCAAACAGATAGCGGTGTAGATATTTCCATGTTCATCCAGATGGGTGTGTAGATAAATCCATGTTCATACAGATGGCGGTGAAGATATTTCCATGTTCATACAGATAGCGGTGTAGATATTTCCATGTTTATACAGATATCTGTGTAGATATTTCCATGTTTATACAGATAGCGGAGTAGATATCTCCATCTTAATACAGATGGCGGTGTAGATATTTATATGATCATACAGATGGCGGTGCAGATATTTCCATGTTCATACAGATGGCGGTGTAGATATTTCCATGTTTATAGAGATAGCGGTGTAGTTATTTCCATGTGTAAAGAGATAGCTGTATAGATATTTCCATGTATATGCAGATAGCTTTGTAGATATTTCCATTTTCATGTAGATAGCTGTGTAGATATTTCCATGTTCAAACAGATAGCGGTGTTGATATTTCCATGTTCATACAGATAGCTGTGTAGATATTTCCATGTTTAAACAGATAGTGGTGAAGATGTATACATGTTTACACAGATAGCGGTGCAGATATTTCCATGCTCATACAGATAGCGGTGTAGATACTTCCGTGTTCATCCAGATGGCTGTGTAGATATATCCATGTTCATACAGATGGCGGTGAAGATATTTCCATGTTCATACAGATAGCGGTGTAGATATTTCCATGTTCATACAGACAGAGGTGTAGATATTTCCATGTTCATACAGATAGCGGTGTAGATATTTCCATGTTCATCCAGATGGGTGTGTAGATAAATCCATGTTCATACAGATGGCAGTGAAGATATTTCCATGTTCATACAGATAGCGGTCTAGATATTTCCATGTTTATACAGATATCGGTGTAGATATTACCATGTTTATACAGATAGCGGAGTAGATATCTCCATCTTAATACAGATGGCGGTGTAGATATTTATATGATCATACAGATGGCGGTGCAGATATTTCCATGTTCATACAGATGGCGGTGTAGATATTTCCATGTTTATAGAGATAGCGGTGTAGTTATTTCCATGTGTAAAGAGATAGCTGTACAGATATTTCCATGTATATGCAGATAGCTTTGTAGATATTTCCATTTTCATGCAGATAGCGGTGTAGATATTTACATGTTCAAACAGATAGCGGTGTAGATATTTCCATGTTCATACAGATAGCTATGTAGATATTTCCATGTTTAAACAGATAGTGGTGAAGACGTATACATGTTTACACAGATAGCGGTGTACATATTTCCATACTCATACAGATAGCGGTGTAGATATTTCCGTGTTCATCCAGATGGCTGTGTAGATATATCCATGTTCATACAGATGGCGGTGAAGATATTTCCATGTTCATACAGATAGCGGTGTAGATATTTCCATGTTCATACAGATAGCGGTGTAGATATTTCCATGGTCATACAGATAGCGGTGCTGATATTTCCATGTTTATACAGGTAGCTGTGTAGATAATTCCATGTTTATACAGATAGCGGTGTAGATATTTCCATGTTTATACAGATAGCGGTGTAGATATTTCCATGTTTATACAGATAGCGGTGTAGATATTTCCATGTTTATGCAGATAGTGGTGTATATATTTCCATGTTTACAGAGATAGCGGTGTAGTTATTTCCATGTGTAAAGAGATCGCTTTGTAGATATTTCCATGTATATGCAGATAGCTGTATAGATATTTCCATTTTCATGCAGATAGCGGTGTAGATATTTCCATGTTCATACAGGTAGCGGTGTAGATATTTCCATGTTTATACAGATAGCGGTGTAGATATTTCCATGTTTATACAGATAGCGGTGTAGATATTTCCATGTTTATACAGATAGCGGTGTAGATATCTCCATCTTAATACAGATGGCGGTGTTGATATTTATATGTTCATACAGATGGCGGTGCAGATATTTCCATGTTCCTACAGATGGTGGTGTAGATATTTCCATGTTTATAGAGATAGCGGTGTAGTTATTTCCAAGTGTAAAGAAATAGCTTTGTAGATATTTCCGTGTATATGCAGATAGCTGTGTAAATATTTCCTTTTTCATGCAGATAGCGGTGTAGATATTTCCATGTTCAAACAGTTAGCGGTGTAGATATTTCCATGTTCATACTGATAGCAGTGTAGATATTTCCATGTTTATACATATAGCGGTGAAGATGTATGCAAGTTTGCGCAGATACTGGTGTAGACATTTCCATGTTTATACAGATAGCGGTGAAGATGTATGCATGTTTGCACAGATAGTGGTGTAGATATTTCCATGTTCATACAGATAGCGGTGTAAATATTTCCATGTTCATACAGATAGTGGCGTAGATATTTCCATGTTCATACAGATAGCGGTGTAGATATTTCCATGTTCATACAGATAGCGGTGTAGATATTTCCATGTTCATCCAGAGGGCTGTGTAGATATTTCCATGTTCATACAGATAGCGGTGCTGATATTTCCATGTTGATACAGGTAGCGGTGTAGATATTTCCATGTTCATACAGATAGCGGTGTAGATATTTCCATGTTCATACAGATAGCGGTGTAGATATTTCCATGTTCATACAGATAGCGGTGTAGATATTTCCATGTTCATACAGATAGCAGTGTAGCTATTTCTATGTTCATACAGATAGCGGTGTAGATATTTCCATGTTCATCCAGATGGGTGTGTAGATAAATCCATGTTCATACAGATGGCGGTGAAGATATTTCCATGTTCATACAGATAGCGGTCTAGATATTTCCATGTTTATACAGATATCGGTGTAGATATTACCATGTTTATACAGATAGCGGAGTAGATATCTCCATCTTAATACAGATGGCGGTGTAGATATTTATATGATCATACAGATGGCGGTGCAGATATTTCCATGTTCATACAGATGGCGGTGTAGATATTTCCATGTTTATAGAGATAGCGGTGTAGTTATTTCCATGTGTAAAGAGATAGCTGTATAGATATTTCCATGTATATGCAGATAGCTTTGTAGATATTTCCATTTTCATGCAGATAGCGGTGTAGATATTTACATGTTCAAACAGATAGCGGTGTAGATATTTCCATGTTCATACAGATAGCTATGTAGATATTTCCATGTTTAAACAGATAGTGGTGAAGACGTATACATGTTTACACAGATAGCGGTGTACATATTTCCATACTCATACAGATAGCGGTGTAGATATTTCCGTGTTCATCCAGATGGCTGTGTAGATATATCCATGTTCATACAGATGGCGGTGAAGATATTTCCATGTTCATACAGATAGCGGTGTAGATATTTCCATGTTCATACAGATAGCGGTGTAGATATTTCCATGGTCATACAGATAGCGGTGCTGATATTTCCATGTTTATACAGGTAGCTGTGTAGATAATTCCATGTTTATACAGATAGCGGTGTAGATATTTCCATGTTTATACAGATAGCGGTGTAGATATTTCCATGTTTATACAGATAGCGGTGTAGATATTTCCATGTTTATGCAGATAGTGGTGTATATATTTCCATGTTTACAGAGATAGCGGTGTAGTTATTTCCATGTGTAAAGAGATCGCTTTGTAGATATTTCCATGTATATGCAGATAGCTGTGTAGATATTTCCATTTTCATGCAGATAGCGGTGTAGATATTTCCATGTTCATACAGGTAGCGGTGTAGATATTTCCATGTTTATACTGATAGCGGTGTAGATATTTCCATGTTTATACAGATAGCGGTGTAGATATTTCCATGTTTATACAGATAGCGGTGTAGATATCTCCATCTTAATACAGATGGCGGTGTTGATATTTATATGTTCATACAGATGGCGGTGCAGATATTTCCATGTTCCTACAGATGGTGGTGTAGATATTTCCATGTTTATAGAGATAGCGGTGTAGTTATTTCCAAGTGTAAAGAAATAGCTTTGTAGATATTTCCGTGTATATGCAGATAGCTGTGTAAATATTTCCATTTTCATGCAGATAGCGGTGTAGATATTTCCATGTTCAAACAGTTAGCGGTGTAGATATTTCCATGTTCATACTGATAGCAGTGTAGATATTTCCATGTTTATACATATAGCGGTGAAGATGTATGCAAGTTTGCGCAGATACTGGTGTAGACATTTCCATGTTTATACAGATAGCGGTGAAGATGTATGCATGTTTGCACAGATAGTGGTGTAGATATTTCCATGTTCATACAGATAGCGGTGTAAATATTTCCATGTTCATACAGATAGTGGCGTAGATATTTCCATGTTCATACAGATAGCGGTGTAGATATTTCCATGTTCATACAGATAGCGGTGTAGATATTTCCATGTTCATCCAGAGGGCTGTGTAGATATTTCCATGTTCATACAGATAGCGGTGCTGATATTTCCATGTTGATACAGGTAGCGGTGTAGATATTTCCATGTTCATACAGATAGCGGTGTAGATATTTCCGTGTTCATACAGATAGCGGTGTAGATATTTCCATGTTCATACAGATAGCGGTGTAGATATTTCCATGTTCATACAGATAGCAGTGTAGCTATTTCTATGTTCATACAGATAGCGGTGTAGATATTTCCATGTTCATCCAGATGGGTGTGTAGATAAATCCATGTTCATACAGATGGCGGTGAAGATATTTCCATGTTCATACAGATAGCGGTCTAGATATTTCCATGTTTATACAGATATCGGTGTAGATATTACCATGTTTATACAGATAGCGGAGTAGATATCTCCATCTTAATACAGATGGCGGTGTAGATATTTATATGATCATACAGATGGCGGTGCAGATATTTCCATGTTCATACAGATGGCGGTGTAGATATTTCCATGTTTATAGAGATAGCGGTGTAGTTATTTCCATGTGTAAAGAGATAGCTGTATAGATATTTCCATGTATATGCAGATAGCTTTGTAGATATTTCCATTTTCATGCAGATAGCGGTGTAGATATTTACATGTTCAAACAGATAGCGGTGTAGATATTTCCATGTTCATACAGATAGCTATGTAGATATTTCCATGTTTAAACAGATAGTGGTGAAGATGTATACATGTTTACACAGATAGCGGTGTACATATTTCCATACTCATACAGATAGCGGTGTAGATATTTCCGTGTTCATCCAGATGGCTGTGTAGATATATCCATGTTCATACAGATGGCGGTGAAGATATTTCCATGTTCATACAGATAGCGGTGTAGATATTTCCATGTTCATACAGATAGCGGTGTAGATATTTCCATGGTCATACAGATAGCGGTGCTGATATTTCCATGTTTATACAGGTAGCTGTGTAGATAATTCCATGTTTATACAGATAGCGGTGTAGATATTTCCATGTTTATACAGATAGCGGTGTAGATATTTCCATGTTTATACAGATAGCGGTGTAGATATTTCCATGTTTATGCAGATAGTGGTGTATATATTTCCATGTTTACAGAGATAGCGGTGTAGTTATTTCCATGTGTAAAGAGATCGCTTTGTAGATATTTCCATGTATATGCAGATAGCTGTGTAGATATTTCCATTTTCATGCAGATAGCGGTGTAGATATTTCCATGTTCATACAGGTAGCGGTGTAGATATTTCCATGTTTATACTGATAGCGGTGTAGATATTTCCATGTTTATACAGATAGCGGTGTAGATATTTCCATGTTTATACAGATAGCGGTGTAGATATCTCCATCTTAATACAGATGGCGGTGTTGATATTTATATGTTCATACAGATGGCGGTGCAGATATTTCCATGTTCCTACAGATGGTGGTGTAGATATTTCCATGTTTATAGAGATAGCGGTGTAGTTATTTCCAAGTGTAAAGAAATAGCTTTGTAGATATTTCCGTGTATATGCAGATAGCTATGTAAATATTTCCATTTTCATGCAGATAGCGGTGTAGATATTTCCATGTTCAAACAGTTAGCGGTGTAGATATTTCCATGTTCATACTGATAGCAGTGTAGATATTTCCATGTTTATACATATAGCGGTGAAGATGTATGCAAGTTTGCGCAGATACTGGTGTAGACATTTCCATGTTTATACAGATAGCGGTGAAGATGTATGCATGTTTGCTCAGATAGTGGTGTAGATATTTCCATGTTCATACAGATAGCGGTGTAAATATTTCCATGTTCATACAGATAGTGGCGTAGATATTTCCATGTTCATACAGATAGCGGTGTAGATATTTCCATGTTCATACAGATAGCGGTGTAGATATTTCCATGTTCATCCAGAGGGCTGTGTAGATATTTCCATGTTCATACAGATAGCGGTGCTGATATTTCCATGTTGATACAGGTAGCGGTGTAGATATTTCCATGTTCATACAGATAGCGGTGTAGATATTTCCGTGTTCATACAGATAGCGGTGTAGATATTTCCATGTTCATACAGATAGCGGTGTAGATATTTCCATGTTCATACAGATAGCAGTGTAGCTATTTCTATGTTCATACAGATAGCGGTGTAGATATTTCCATGTTCATCCAGATGGGTGTGTAGATAAATCCATGTTCATACAGATGGCGGTGAAGATATTTCCATGTTCATACAGATAGCGGTCTAGATATTTCCATGTTTATACAGATATTGGTGTAGATATTACCATGTTTATACAGATAGCGGAGTAGATATCTCCATCTTAATACAGATGGCGGTGTAGATATTTATATGATCATACAGATGGCGGTGCAGATATTTCCATGTTCATACAGATGGTGGTGTAGATATTTCCATGTTTATAGAGATAGCGGTGTAGTTATTTCCATGTGTAAAGAGATAGCTGTATAGATATTTCCATGTATATGCAGATAGCTTTGTAGATATTTCCATTTTCATGCAGATAGCGGTGTAGATATTTACATGTTCAAACAGATAGCGGTGTAGATATTTCCATGTTCATACAGATAGCTGTGTAGATATTTCCATGTTTAAACAGATAGTGGTGAAGATGTATACATGTTTACACAGATAGCGGTGTAGATATTTCCATGCTCATACAGATATCGGTGTAGATATTTCCGTGTTCATCCAGATGGCTGTGTAGATATATCCATGTTCATACAGATGGCGGTGAAGATATTTCCATGTTCATACAGATAGCGGTGTAGATATTTCCATGTTCATAGAGATAGCGGTGTAGATATTTCCATGGTCATACAGATAGCGGTGCTGATATTTCCATGTTTATACAGGTAGCTGTGTAGATAATTCCATGTTTATACAGATAGCGGTGTAGATATTTCCATGTTTATACAGATAGCGGTGTAGATATTTCCATGTTTATACAGATAGCGGTGTAGATATTTCCATGTTTATGCAGATAGTGGTGTATATATTTCCATGTTTACAGAGATAGCGGTGTAGTTATTTCCATGTGTAAAGAGATCGCTTTGTAGATATTTCCATGTATATGCAGATAGCTGTGTAGATATTTCCATCTTCATGCAGATAGCGGTGTAGATATTTCCATGTTCATACAGATAGCGGCGTAGATATTTCAATGTTCATACAGATAGCGGTGCTGATATTTCCATGTTTATACAGGTAGCGGTGTAGATACTTCCATGTTTATACAGATAGCGGTGTAGATATTTCCATGTTTATACAGATAGCGGTGTAGGTATCTCCATCTTAATACAGATGGCTGTGTAGATATTTATATGTTCTTACAGATGGCGGTGCAGATATTTCCATGTTCATACAGATGGTGGTGTAGATATTTCCATGTTTATAGAGATAGCGGTGTAGTTATTTCCATGTGTAAAGAAATAGCTTTGTAGATATTTCCGTGTATATGCAGATAGCTGTGTAGATATTTCCATTTTCATGCAGATAGCGGTGTAGATATTTCCATGTTCAAACAGATAGCGGTGCAGATATTTCCATGTTCATACAGACAGCGGTGTAGATATTTCCATGTTTATACAGGTAGCGGTGTAGATATTTCTATGTTTACACAGATAGCGGTGTAGACATTTCCATGTTCATACAGATACCAGTGTAGATATTTCCATGTTTAAACAGATAGTGGTGAAGATGTATACATGTTTACACAGATAGCGGTGTAGATATTTCCAAGTTCATTCAGGTAGCGGTGTAGATATTTCCATGTTCATACAGATAGCGGTGTAGATATTTCCATGTTCATCCAGATGGCTGTGTAGATATATCCATGTTCATACAGATGGCGGTGAAGATATTTCCATGTTCATACAGATAGCGGTGTAGATCTTTCCATGTTCATACAGATAGCGGTGTAGATCTTTCTATGTTCATACAGATTGCGGTGTAGATATTTCCATGTTCATCCAGATGGCTGTGTAGATATATCCATATTCATACAGATGGCGGTGAAGATATTTCCATGTTCATACAGATAGCGGTGTAGATATATCTATGTTCATACAGATAGTGGTGTAGATATTTCCATGTTCATACAGATAGCGGTGTGGATATTTCCATGTTCATCCAGATGGCTGTGTAGATATTTCCATGTTTATACAGATAGCGGTGTAGATATTTCCATGTTTATACAGATAGCGGTGTAGATATTTCCATGTTTATACAGATAGCGGTGTAGATATCTCCATCTTAATACAGATGGCGGTGTAGATATTTATATGTTCATACAGATGGCGGTGCAGATATTTCCATGTTCATACAGATGGCGGTGTAGATATTTCCATGTTAATAGAGATAGCGGTGTAGTTATTTCCATGTGTAAAGAAATAGGTTTGTAGATATTTCCATATATATGCAGATAGGTGTGTAGATATTTCCATTTTCATGCAGATAGCGGAGTAGATATTTCCATGTTCAAACAGATAGCGGTGTAGATATTTCCATGTTCATACAGATAGCGGTGTAGATATTTCCATGTTTATTCAGATAGCGGTGAAGGTGTATGCATGTTTACACAGATAGTGGTGTAGATATTTCCATGTTCATACAGATAGCGGTGTAGATATTTTCATGTTCATCCAGATGTCTATGTAGATATATCCATGTTCATACAGATGGCGGTGAAGATATTTCCATGTTCATACAGATAGCGGTGTAGATATTTCCATGTTCATACAGATAGCGGTGTAGATATTTCCATGTTCATACAGATAGCGGTGTAGCTATTTTAAAGTTCATACATATAGCGGTGTAGATATTTCCATGTTCATCCAGATGGCTGTGTAGTTATATCCATGTTCATACAGATGGCGGTGAAGATATTTCCAAGATCATACAGATAGCGGTGTAGATATTTCCATGTTCATACAGATAGCGGTGTAGATATTTCCATGTTCAAACAGATAGCGGTGTAGATATTTCCATGTTCATACAGATAGCGGTATAGATTTTTCCATGTTCATACAGATAGCGGTATAGATTTTTCCATGTTTATACAGATAGCGGTGAAGATGTATGCATGTTCATACAGATAGCGGTATAGATTTTTCCATGATTATACAGATAGCGGTGAAGATGTATGCATGTTTACACAGATAGCGGTGTAGATATTTCCATGTTCATCCAGACGGCTGTGTAGACATATCCATGTTCATACAGATGGTGGTGAAGTTATTTCCATGTTCATACAGATGGGTGTGTAGATATATCCATGTTCATACAGATGGCGGTGACGATATTTCCATGTTCATACTGACGGTGGTGTAGATATTTCCATGTTCATACAGATAGCGGTGCTGATATTTCCATGTTTATACAGGTAGCGGTGTAGATATTTCCATGTTTATACAGATAGCGGTGTAGATATTTCCAAGTTTATACAGATAGCGGTGTAGATATTTCCATGTTTATACAGATAGCGGTGTAGAAATCTCCATCTTAATACAGATGGCGGTGTAGATATTTATATGTTCATACAGTTGGCGGTGCAGATATTTCCATGTTCATACGTATGGCGGTGAAGATATTTCCATGTTCATACAGATGGCGGTGTAGAAACTTCCATGTTCATACTGATAGCGGTGCTGATATTTCCATGTTTATACAGGTAGCGGTGTAGATATTTCCATGTTTATACAGATAGCGGTGTAGATGTTTCCATGTTTATACACATAGCAGTGTAGATATTTCCATGTTTATACAGATAGCGGTGTAGATATTTCCATGTTTATGCAGATAGTTGTGTAGATATCTCCATCTTAATACAGATGGCGGTGTAGATATTTAAATGTTCATACAGATGGCTGTGTAGACATATCCATGTTCATACAGATGGCGGTGAAGATATTTCCATGTTCATACAGATTGCGGAGTAGATATTTCCATGTTCATACAGATAGCGGTGTAGATATTTCCATGTTCATACAGATGGCTATGTAGATATATCCATGTTCATTCAGATGGCGGTGTAGATATTTCCATGTTCATACAGACAGCGGTGTAGATATTTCCATGTTCATACATATAGCGGTGTAGATATTTCCATGTTCATCCAGATGGCTGTGTTGTTATATCCATGTTCATACAGATAGCGGTTTAGATATATCCTTGTTCATACAGATATCGGTGTAGATATTTCCATGTTCATACAGACAGCGGTGTAGATATTTCCATGTTCATACAGATAGTGGTGTAGATATATCTATGTTCTTACAGATGGCGGAGAAGATATTTCCATGTTCATTCAGATAGCGGTGTAGATATTTCCATGTTCATACAGATAGTGGTGTAGCTATTTCCATGTTCATACAGATAGCAGAGTAGATATTTCCATGTTCATAGAGATTGCGGTGTAGATATTTCCATGGTCATACAGATAGCGGTGCTGATATTTCCATGTTTATACAGGTAGCGGTGTAGATAATTCCATGTTTATACAGATAGCGGTGTAGATATTTCCATGTTTATACAGATAGCGGTGTAGATATTTCCATATTTATACAGATAGCGGTGTATATATTTCCATATTTATACAGATTGTGGTGTAGATATTTCCATGTTTATAGAGATAGCGGTGTAGTTATTTCCATGTGTAAAGAGATAGCTTTGTAGATATTTCCGTGTATATGCAGATAGCTGTGTAAATATTTCCATTTTCATGCAGATAGCGGTGTAGATATTTCCATGTTCAGTTAGCGGTGTAGATATTTCCATGTTCATACTGATAGCAGTGTAGATATTTCCATGTTTATACATATAGCGGTGAAGATGTATGCAAGTTTGCGCAGATACTGGTGTAGACATTTCCATGTTTATACAGATAGCGGTGAAGATGTATGCATGTTTGCACAGATAGTGGTGTAGATATTTCCATGTTCATACAGATAGCGGTGTAAATATTTCCATGTTCATACAGATAGTGGCGTAGATATTTCCATGTTCATACAGATAGCGGTGTAGATATTTCCATGTTCATACAGATAGCGGTGTAGATATTTCCATGTTCATCCAGAGGGCTGTGTAGATATTTCCATGTTCATACAGATAGCGGTGCTGATATTTCCATGTTGATACAGGTAGCGGTGTAGATATTTCCATGTTCATACAGATAGCGGTGTAGATATTTCCATGTTCATACAGATAGCGGTGTAGATATTTCCATGTTCATACAGATAGCAGTGTAGCTATTTCCATGTTCATACAGATAGCGGTGTAGATATTTCCATGTTCATCCAGATGGGTGTGTAGATATATCCATGTTCATACAGATGGCGGTGTAGATATTTCCATGTTCATACAGATAGCGGTGTAGATATTTCCATGTTCATACAGATAGCAGTGTAGCTATTTCCATGTTCATACAGATAGCGGTCTAGATATTTCCATGTTTATACAGATATTGGTGTAGATATTACCATGTTTATACAGATAGCGGAGTAGATATCTCCATCTTAATACAGATGGCGGTGTAGATATTTATATGATCATACAGATGGCGGTGCAGATATTTCCATGTTCATACAGATGGCGGTGTAGATATTTCCATGTTTATAGAGATAGCGGTGTAGTTATTTCCATGTGTAAAGAGATAGCTGTATAGATATTTCCATGTATATGCAGATAGCTTTGTAGATATTTCCATTTTCATGCAGATAGCGGTGTAGATATTTACATGTTCAAACAGATAGCGGTGTAGATATTTCCATGTTCATACAGATAGCTGTGTAGATATTTCCATGTTTAAACAGATAGTGGTGAAGATGTATACATGTTTACACAGATAGCGGTGTAGATATTTCCATGCTCATACAGATAGCGGTGTAGATATTTCCGTGTTCATCCAGATGGCTGTGTAGATATATCCATGTTCATACAGATGGCGGTGAAGATATTTCCATGTTCATACAGATAGCGGTGTAGATATTTCCATGTTCATAGAGATAGCGGTGTAGATATTTCCATGGTCATACAGATAGCGTTGCTGATATTTCCATGTTTATACAGGTAGCTGTGTAGATAATTCCATGTTTATACAGATAGCGGTGTAGATATTTCCATGTTTATACAGATAGCGGTGTAGATATTTCCATGTTTATACAGATAGCGGTGTAGATATTTCCATGTTTATGCAGATAGTGGTGTATATATTTCCATGTTTACAGAGATAGCGGTGTAGTTATTTCCATGTGTAAAGAGATCGCTTTGTAGATATTTCCATGTATATGCAGATAGCTGTGTAGATATTTCCATTTTCATGCAGATAGCGGTGTAGATATTTCCATGTTCATACAGATAGCGGCGTAGATATTTCAATGTTCATACAGATAGCGGTGCTGATATTTCCATGTTTATACAGGTAGCGGTGTAGATACTTCCATGTTTATACAGATAGCGGTGTAGATATTTCCATGTTTATACAGATAGCGGTGTAGATATCTCCATCTTAATACAGATGGCTGTGTAGATATTTATATGTTCTTACAGATGGCGGTGCAGATATTTCCATGTTCATACAGATGGTGGTGTAGATATTTCCATGTTTATAGAGATAGCGGTGTAGTTATTTCCATGTGTAAAGAAATAGCTTTGTAGATATTTCCGTGTATATGCAGATAGCTGTGTAGATATTTCCATTTTCATGCAGATAGCGGTGTAGATATTTCCATGTTCAAACAGATAGCGGTGCAGATATTTCCATGTTCATACAGACAGCGGTGTAGATATTTCCATGTTTATACAGGTAGCGGTGTAGATATTTCTATGTTTACACAGATAGCGGTGTAGACATTTCCATGTTCATACAGATACCAGTGTAGATATTTCCATGTTTAAACAGATAGTGGTGAAGATGTATACATGTTTACACAGATAGCGGTGTAGATATTTCCAAGTTCATTCAGGTAGCGGTGTAGATATTTCCATGTTCATCCAGATGGCTGTGTAGATATATCCATGTTCATACAGATGGCGGTGAAGATATTTCCATGTTCATACAGATAGCGGTGTAGATCTTTCCATGTTCATACAGATAGCGGTGTAGATCTTTCTATGTTCATACAGATTGCGGTGTAGATATTTCCATGTTCATCCAGATGGCTGTGTAGATATATCCATATTCATACAGATGGCGGTGAAGATATTTCCATGTTCATACAGATAGCGGTGTAGATATATCTATGTTCATACAGATAGTGGTGTAGATGTTTCCATGTTCATACAGATAGCGGTGTGGATATTTCCATGTTCATCCAGATGGCTGTGTAGATATTTCCATGTTTATACAGATAGCGGTGTAGATATTTCCATGTTTATACAGATAGAGGTGTAGATATTTCCATGTTTATACAGATAGCGGTGTAGATATCTCAATCTTAATACAGATGGCGGTGTAGATATTTATATGTTCATACAGATGGCGGTGCAGATATTTCCATGTTCATACAGATGGCGGTGTAGATATTTCCATGTTAATAGAGATAGCGGTGTAGTTATTTCCATGTGTAAAGAAATAGGTTTGTAGATATTTCCATATATATGCAGATAGGTGTGTAGATATTTCCATTTTCATGCAGATAGCGGAGTAGATATTTCCATGTTCAAACAGATAGCGGTGTAGATATTTCCATGTTCATACAGATAGCGGTGTAGATATTTCCATGTTTATTCAGATAGCGGTGAAGGTGTATGCATGTTTACACAGATAGTGGTGTAGATATTTCCATGTTCATACAGATAGCGGTGTAGATATCTTCATGTTCATCCAGATGTCTATGTAGATATATCCATGTTCATACAGATGGCGGTGAAGATATTTCCATGTTCATACAGATAGCGGTGTAGATATTTCCATGTTCATACAGATAGCGGTGTAGATATTTCCATGTTCATACAGATAGCGGTGTAGCTATTTTAAAGTTCATACATATAGCGGTGTAGATATTTCCATGTTCATCCAGATGGCTGTGTAGTTATATCCATGTTCATACAGATGGCGGTGAAGATATTTCCAAGATCATACAGATAGCGGTGTAGATATTTCCATGTTCATACAGATAGCGGTGTAGATATTTCCATGTTCAAACAGATAGCGGTGTAGATATTTCCATGTTCATACAGATAGCGGTATAGATTTTTCCATGTTCATACAGATAGCGGTATAGATTTTTCCATGTTTATACAGATAGCGGTGAAGATGTATGCATGTTTACACAGATAGCGGTGTAGATATTTCCATGTTCATCCAGACGGCTGTGTAGACATATCCATGTTCATACAGATGGTGGTGAAGATATTTCCATGTTCATACAGATGGGTGTGTAGATATATCCATGTTCATACAGATGGCGGTGACGATATTTCCATGTTCATACTGACGGTGGTGTAGATATTTCCATGTTCATACAGATAGCGGTGCTGATATTTCCATGTTTATACAGGTAGCGGTGTAGATATTTCCATGTTTATACAGATAGCGGTGTAGATATTTCCATGTTTATACACATAGCGGTGTAGATATTTCCATGTTTATACAGATAGCGGTGTAGAAATCTCCATCTTAATACAGATGGCGGTGTAGATATTTATATGTTCATACAGTTGGCGGTGCAGATATTTCCATGTTCATACGTATGGCGGTGAAGATATTTCCATGTTCATACAGATGGCGGTGTAGAAACTTCCATGTTCATACTGATAGCGGTGCTGATATTTCCATGTTTATACAGGTAGCGGTGTAGATATTTCCATGTTTATACAGATAGCGGTGTAGATATTTCCATGTTTATACACATAGCAGTGTAGATATTTCCATGTTTATACAGATAGCGGTGTAGATATTTCCATGTTTATGCAGATAGTTGTGTAGATATCTCCATCTTAATACAGATGGCGGTGTAGATATTTAAATGTTCATACAGATGGCTGTGTAGACATATCCATGTTCATACAGATGGCGGTGAAGATATTTCCATGTTCATACAGATTGCGGAGTAGATATTTCCATGTTCATACAGATAGCGGTGTAGATATTTCCATGTTCATACAGATGGCTATGTAGATATATCCATGTTCATTCAGATGGCGGTGTAGATATTTCCATGTTCATACAGACAGCGGTGTAGATATTTCCATGTTCATACATATAGCGGTGTAGATATTTCCATGTTCATCCAGATGGCTGTGTTGTTATATCCATCTTCATACAGATAGCGGTGTAGATATATCCTTGTTCATACAGATATCGGTGTAGATATTTCCATGTTCATACAGACAGCGGTGTAGATATTTCCATGTTCACACAGATAGTGGTGTAGATATATCTATGTTCTTACAGATGGCGGAGAAGATATTTCCATGTTCATTCAGATAGCGGTGTAGATATTTCCATGTTCATACAGATAGTGGTGTAGCTATTTCCATGTTCATACAGATAGCAGAGTAGATATTTCCATGTTCATAGAGATTGCGGTGTAGATATTTCCATGGTCATACAGATAGCGGTGCTGATATTTCCATGTTTATACAGGTAGCGGTGTAGATAATTCCATGTTTATACAGATAGCGTTGTAGATATTTCCATGTTTATAGAGATAGCGGTGTAGTTATTTCCATGTGTAAAGAGATAGCTTTGTAGATATTTCCATGTATATGCAGATAGCTGTGTAGATATTTCCATTTTCATGCAGATAGCTGTGTAGATATTTCCATGTTCAAACAGTTAGCGGTGTAGATATTTCCATGTTCATACTGATAGCAGTGTAGATATTTCCATGTTTATACATATAGCGGTGAAGATGTATGCATGTTTGCGCAGATACTGGTGTAGACATTTCCATGTTTATACAGATAGCGGTGAAGATGTATGCATGTTTGCACAGATAGTGGTGTAGATATTTCCATGTTCATACAGATAGCGGTGTAAATATTTCCATGTTCATACAGATAGTGGCGTAGATATTTCCATGTTCATACAGATAGCGGTGTAGATATTTCCATGTTCATACAGATAGCGTTGTAGATATTTCCATGTTCATCCAGAGGGCTGTGTAGATATTTCCATGTTCATACAGATAGCGGTGCTGATGTTTCCATGTTGATACAGGTAGCGGTGTAGATATTTCCATGTTCATACAGATAGCGGTGTAGATATTTCCATGTTCATACAGATAGCGGTGTAGATATTTCCATGTTCATACAGATAGCAGTGTAGCTATTTCCATGTTCATACAGATAGCGGTGTAGATATTTCCATGTTCATCCAGATGGGTGTGTAGATAAATCCATGTTCATACAGATGGCGGTGAAGATATTTCCATGTTCATACAGATAGCGGTCTAGATATTTCCATGTTTATACAGATATTGGTGTAGATATTACCATGTTTATACAGATAGCGGAGTAGATATCTCCAACTTAATACAGATGGCGGTGTAGATATTTATATGATCATACAGATGGCGGTGCAGATATTTCCATGTTCATACAGATGGCGGTGTAGATATTTCCATGTTTATAGAGATAGCGGTGTAGTTATTTCCATGTGTAAAGAGATAGCTGTATAGATATTTCCATGTATATGCAGATAGCTTTGTAGATATTTCCATTTTCATGCAGATAGCGGTGTAGATATTTACATGTTCAAACAGATAGCGGTGTAGATATTTCCATGTTCATACAGATAGCTGTGTAGATATTTCCATGTTTAAACAGATAGTGGTGAAGATGTATACATGTTTACACAGATAGCGGTGTACATATTTCCATGCTCATACAGATAGCGGTGTAGATATTTCCGTGTTCATCCAGATGGCTGTGTAGATATATCCATGTTCATACAGATGGCGGTGAAGATATTTCCATGTTCATACAGATAGCGGTGTAGATATTTCCTTCTTCATAGAGATAGCGGTGTAGATATTTCCATGGTCATACAGATAGCGGTGCTGATATTTCCATGTTTATACAGGTAGCTGTGTAGATAATTCCATGTTTATACAGATAGCGGTGTAGATATTTCCATGTTTATACAGATAGCGGTGTAGATATTTCCATGTTTATACAGATAGCGGTGTAGATATTTCCATGTTTATGCAGATAGTGGTGTATATATTTCCATGTTTACAGAGATAGTGGTATAGTTATTTCCATGTGTAAAGAGATCGCTTTGTAGATATTTCCATGTATATGCAGATAGCTGTGTAGATATTTCCATTTTCATGCAGATAGCGGTGTAGATATTTCCATGTTCATACAGATAGCGGCGTAGATATTTCCATGTTCATACAGATAGCGGTGCTGATATTTCCATGTTTATACAGGTAGCGGTGTAGATACTTCCATGTTTATACAGATAACGGTGTAGATATTTCCATGTTTATACAGATAGCGGTGTAGATATCTCCATCTTAATACAGATGGCTGTGTAGATATTTATATGTTCTTACAGATGGCGGTGCAGATATTTCCATGTTCATACAGATGGTGGTGTAGATATTTCCATGTTTATAGAGATAGCGGTGTAGTTATTTCCATGTGTAAAGAAATAGCTTTGTTTATATTTCCGTGTATATGCAGATAGCTGTGTAGATATTTCCATTTTAATGCAGATAGCGGTGTAGATATTTCCATGTTCAAACAGATAGCGGTGCAGATATTTCCATGTTCATACAGACAGCGGTGTAGATATTTCCATGTTTATATAGATAGCGGTGAAGATGGATGCATGTTTGCACAGATAGTGGTGTAGATATTTCCATGTTCATACAGATAGCGGTGTAAATATTTCCATGTTCATACAGATAGTGGTGTAGATATTTCCATGTTCATACAGATAGCGGTGTAGATATTTCCATGTTCATACAGATAGCGGTGTAAATATTTCCATGTTCATCCAGAAGGCTGTGTAGATATATCCATGTTCATAAGGATGGCGGTGAAGATATTTCCATGTTCATACAGATAGCGGTGTAGATATTTCCATGTTCATACAGATAGCGGTGTAGATATTTCCATGTTCATACAGATAGCGGTGTAGATATTTCCATGTTCATACTGAAAGCGGTGTAGCTATTTCCATGTTCATACAGATAGCGGTGCAGATATTTCCATGTTCATACAGATGGCGTTGTAGATATTTCCATGTTTATAGAGATAGCGGTGTAGTTATTTCCATGTGTAAAGAAATAGCTTTGTAGATATTTCCATGTATATGCAGATAGCTGTGTAGATATTTCCATTTTCATGCAGATAGTGGTGTAGATATTTCCATGTTCAAACAGATAGCGGTGTAGATATTACCATGTTCATTCAGATAGCGGTGTAGATATTTCCATGTTTATACAGGTAGCGGTGTAGATATTTCTATGTTTATACAGATAGCGGTGTAGACATTTCCATGTTCTTACAGATAGCAGTGTAGATATTTCCATGTTTAAACAGATAGTGGTGAAGATGTATACATGTTTACACAGATAGCGGTGTAGATATTTCCAAGTTCATTCAGGTAGCGGTGTAGATATTTCCATGTTCATCCAGATGGCTGTGTAGATATATCCATGTTCATACAGATGGCGGTGAAGATATTTCCATGTTCATACAGATAGCGGTGTAGATCTTTCCATGTTCATACAGATAGCGGTGTAGATCTTTCTATGTTCATACAGATTGCGGTGTAGATATTTCCATGTTCATCCTGATGGCTGTGTAGATATATCCATATTCATACAGATGGCGGTGAAGATATTTCCATGTTCATACAGATAGCGGTGTAGATATATCTATGTTCATGCAGATAGTGGTGTAGATATTTCCATGTTCATACAGATAGCGGTGTAGATATTTCCATGTTCATCCAGATGGCTGTGTAGATATTTCCATGTTTATACAGATAGCGGTGTAGATATTTCCATGTTTATACAGATAGCGGTGTAGATATTTCCATGTTTATACAGATAGCGGTGTAGATATCTCCATCTTAATACAGATGGCGGTGTAGATATTTATATGTTCATACAGATGGCGGTGCAGATATTTCCATGTTCATACAGATGGCGGTGTAGATATTTCCATGTTAATAGAGATAGCGGTGTAGTTATTTCCATGTGTAAAGAAATAGGTTTGAAGATATTTCCATATATATGCAGATAGGTGTGTAGATATTTCCATTTTCATGCAGATAGCGGAGTAGATATTTCCATGTTCAAACAGATAGCGGTGTAGATATTTCCATGTTCATACAGATAGCGGTGTAGATATTTCCATGTTTATACAGATAGCGGTGAAGGTGTATGCATGTTTACACAGATAGTGGTGTAGATATTTCCATGTTCATACAGATAGCGGTGTAGATATTTTCATGTTCATCCAGATGTCTATGTAGATATATCCATGTTCATACAGATGGCGGTGAAGATATTTCCATGTTCATACAGATAGCGGTGTAGATATTTCCATGTTCATACAGATAGCGGTGTAGATATTTCCATGTTCATACAGATAGCGGTGTAGCTATTTTAAAGTTCATACATATAGCGGTGTAGATATTTCCATGTTCATCCAGATGGCTGTGTAGTTATATCCATGTTCATACAGATGGCGGTGAAGATATTTCCAAGATCAAACAGATAGCGGTGTAGATATTTCCATGTTCATACAGATAGCGGTGTAGATATTTCCATGTTCATACAGATAGCGGTGTAGCTATTTCCATGTTCATACAGATAGCGGTGTAGATATTTCCATGCTCATGCAGATGGCTGTGTAGATATTTCCATGTTTATACAGATAGCCGTGTAGATATTTCCATGTTCATACAGATAGCGGTGTAGATATTTCCATGTTCATCCAGATGGCTGTGTAGATATGTCCATGTTCATACAGATGGCTGTGAAGATATTTCCATGTTCTTACAGATAGCGGTGTAGATATTTCCATGTTCATACAGATAGCCGTGTATATATTGCCATCTTCATACCGATAGCGGTGCTGATACTTCCATGTTTATACAGATAGTGGTGTAGATATTTCCATGTTTATGCAGATAGCGGTGTAGATATCTCCTTCTTAATACAGATGGCGGTGTAGATATTTAAATGTTCATACAGATTGCGGTGCAGATATTTCCATGTTCATACAGATGGCGGTGTAGATATTTCCATGTTCATACAGATAGCGGTGTAGTTATTTCCAAGTGTAAAGAGATAGCTGTGTAGATATTTCCATGTATAAGCAGATAGTTGTGTAGATATTTCCGTTTTCATGCAGATAGCGGTGTATGTATTTCCCTGTTCAAACAGTTAGCGGTGTAGATATTTCCATGTTCATAAAGATAGCGGTGTAGATATTTCCATGTTTATACAGATAGCGGTGTAGATATTTCCATGTTCATACAGATAGCCGTTTAGATATTGCCATGTTCATACCGATAGCGGTGCTGATACTTCCATGTTTATACAGGTAGCGGTGTACATATTTCCGTGTTTATACAGATAGCGGTGTAGATATTTCCATGTTCATACAGATAGCTGTGTAGATATTTCCATGTTCATACAGATAGCGGTGTAGATATCTCCTTCTCAATACTGATGGCGGTGTAGATATTTCCATGTTCATACAGATGGCGGTGTAGATATTTCCATGTTTATAGAGATAGCGGTCTAGTTATTTCCATGTGCAAAGAGATAGCTGTGTAGATATTTCCATTTATATGCAGATAGTTGTGTAGATATTTCCATTTTCATGCAGATAGCGGTGTAGATATTTCCATGTTCAAACAGATAGCGGTGTAGTTATTTCCATGTTCATACAGATAGCGGTATAGATTTTTCCATGTTTATACAGATAGCGGTGAAGATGTATGCATGTTTACACAGATAGCGGTGTAGATATTTCCATGTTCATCCAGACGGCTGTGTAGACATATCCATGTTCATACAGATGGTGGTGAAGATATTTCCATGTTCATACAGATGGGTGTGTAGATATATCCATGTTCATACAGATGGCGGTGACGATATTTCCATGTTCATACTGACGGTGGTGTAGATATTTCCATGTTCATACAGATAGCGGTGCTGATATTTCCATGTTTATACAGGTAGCGGTGTAGATATTTCCATGTTTATACAGATAGCGGTGTAGATATTTCCATGTTTATACAGATAGCGGTGTAGATATTTCCATGTTTATACAGATAGCGGTGTAGAAATCTCCATCTTAATACAGATAGCGGTGTAGATATTTATATGTTCATACAGTTGGCGGTGCAGATATTTCCATGTTCATACGTATGGCGGTGAAGATATTTCCATGTTCATACAGATGGCGGTGTAGAAACTTCCATGTTCATACTGATAGCGGTGCTGATATTTCCATGTTTATACAGGTAGCGGTGTAGATATTTCCATGTTTATACAGATAGCGGTGTAGATATTTCCATGTTTATACACATAGCAGTGTAGATATTTCCATGTTTATACAGATAGCGGTGTAGATATTTCCATGTTTATGCAGATAGTTGTGTAGATATCTCCATCTTAATACAGATGGCGGTGTAGATATTTAAATGTTCATACAGATGGCTGTGTAGACATATCCATGTTCATACAGATGGCGGTGAATATATTTCCATGTTCATACAGATTGCGGAGTAGATATTTCCATGTTCATACAGATAGCGGTGTAGATATTTCCATGTTCATACAGATGGCTATGTAGATATATCCATGTTCATTCAGATGGCGGTGTAGATATTTCCATGTTCATACAGACAGCGGTGTAGATATTTCCATGTTCATACATATAGCGGTGTAGATATTTCCATGTTCATCCAGATGGCTGTGTTGTTATATCCATGTTCATACAGATAGCGGTGTAGATATATCCTTGTTCATACAGATATCGGTGTAGATATTTCCATGTTCATACAGACAGCGGTGTAGATATTTCCATGTTCATACAGATAGTGGTGTAGATATACCTATGTTCTTACAGATGGCGGAGAAGATATTTCCATGTTCATTCAGATAGCGGTGTAGATATTTCCATGTTCATACAGATAGCGGTGTAGCTAATTCCATGTTCATACAGATAGCAGAGTAGATATTTCCATGTTCATAGAGATTGCGGTGTAGATATTTCCATGGTCATACAGATAGCGGTGCTGATATTTCCATGTTTATACAGGTAGCAGTGTAGATAATTCCATGTTTATACAGATAGCGGTGTAGATATTTCCATGTTTATACAGATAGCGGTGTAGATATTTCCATGTTTATACAGATAGCGGTGTATATATTTCCATATTTATACAGATTGTGGTGTAGATATTTCCATGTTTATAGAGATAGCGGTGTAGTTATTTCCATGTGTAAAGAGATAGCTTTGTAGATATTTCCATGTATATGCAGATAGCTGTGTAGATATTTCCATTTTCATGCAGATAGCGGTGTAGATATTTCCATGTTTATACAGATAGCGGTGTAGATATTTCCATGTTCATACAGATAGCGGTGCTGATATTTCCATGTTTATACAGGTAGCGGTGTAGATATTTCCATGTTTATACAGATAGCGCTGTAGATATTTCCATGTTTATACAGATAGCGGTGTAGATATTTCCATGTTTATACAGATAGAGGTGTAGATATCTCCATCTTAATACAGATGGCTGTGTAGATATTTATATGTTCTTACAGATGGCGGTGGAGATATTTCCATGTTCATACAGATGGTGGTGTAGATATTTCCATGTTTATAGAGATAGCGGTGTAGTTATTTCCATGTGTAAAGAAATAGCTTTGTAGATATTTCCGTGTATATGCAGATAGCTGTGTAGATATTTCCATTTTCATGCAGATAGCGGTGTAGATATTTCCATGTTCAAACAGATAGTGGTGCAGATATTTCCATGTTCATACAGGTAGCGGTGTAGATATTTCCATGTTTATATAGATAGCGGTGAAGAAGTATGCATGTTTGCACAGATAGTGGTGTAGATATCTCCATGTTCATACAGATAGCGGTGTAAATATTTCCGTGTTCATACAGATAGTGGTGTAGATATTTCCATGTTCATACAGATAGCGGTGTAGATATTTCCATGTTCACACAGATAGCGGTGTAAATATTTCCATGTTCATCCAGAAGGCTGTGTAGATATATCCATGTTCATAAGGATGGCGGTGAAGATATTTCCATGTTCATACAGATAGCGGTGTAGATATTTCCATTTTCATACAGATAGCGGTGTAGATATTTCCATGTTCATACAGATAGCGGTGTAGATATTTCCATGTTCATACTGATAGCGGTGTAGCTATTTCCATGTTCATACAGATAGCGGTGCAGATATTTCCATGTTCATACAGATGGCGTTGTAGATATTTCCATGTTTATAGAGATAGCGGTGTAGTTATTTCCGTGTGTAAAGAAATAGCTTTGTAGATATTTCCATGTATATGCAGATAGCTGTGTAGATATTTCCATTTTCATGGAGATAGCGGTGTAGATATTTCCATGTTCAAACAGACAGCGGTGTAGATATTTCCATGTTCATTCAGATAGCGGTGTAGATATTTCCATGTTTATACAGGTAGCGGTGTAGATATTTCTATGTTTATACAGATAGCGGTGTAGATATTTCCATGTTCATACAGATAGCAGTGTAGATATTTCCATGTTTAAACAGATAGTGGTGAAGATGTGTACATGTTTACACAGATAGCGGTGTAGATATTTCCATGTTCATTCAGGTAGCGGTGTAGATATTTCCATGTTCATCCAGATGGCTGTGTAGATATATCCATGTTCATACAGATGGCGGTGAAGATATTTCCATGTTCATACAGATAGCGGTGTAGATCTTTCCATGTTCATACTGATAGCGGTGTAGATCTTTCTATGTTCATACAGATTGCGGTGTAGATATTTCCATGTTCATCCAGATGGCTGTGTAGATATATCCATATTCATACAGATGGCGGTGAAGATATTTCCATGTTCATATAGATAGCGGTGTAGATATATCTATGTTCATACAGATAGTGGTGTAGATATTTCCATGTTCATACAGATAGCGGTGTAGATATTTCCATGTTCATCCAGATGGCTGTGTAGATATTTCCAAGTTTATACAGATAGCGGTGTAGATATTTCCATGTTTATACAGATAGCGGTGTAGATATTTCCATGTTTATACAGATAGCGGTGTAGATATCTCCATCTTAATTCAGATGGCGGTGTAGATATTTATATGTTCATACAGATGGCGGTGCAGATATTTCCATGTTCATACAGATGGCGGTGTAGATATTTCCGTGTTAATAGAGATAGCGGTTTAGTTATTACCATGTGTAAAGAAATAGCTTTGTAGGTATTTCCATATATATGCAGATAGGTGTGTAGATATTTCCATTTTCATGCAGATAGCGGAGTAGATATTTCCATGTTCAAACAGATAGCGGTGTAGATATTTCCATGTTCATACAGATAGCGGTGTAGATATTTCCATGTTTATACAGATAGAGGTGAAGGTGTATGCATGTTTACACAGATAGTGGTGTAGATATTTCCATGTTCATACAGATAGCGGTGTAGATATTTTCATGTTCATCCAGATGTCTATGTAGATATATCCATGTTCATACAGATGGCGGTGAAGATATTTCCATGTTCATACAGATAGCGGTGTAGATATTTCCATGTTCATACAGATAGCGGTGTAGATATTTCCATGTTCATACAGATAGCGGTTTAGCTATTTTAAAGTTCATACATATAGCGGTGTAGATATTTCCATGTTCATCCAGATGGCTGTGTAGTTATATCCATGTTCATACAGATGGCGGTGAAGATATTTCCATGATCATACAGATAGCGGTGTAGATATTTCCATGTTCATACAGATAGTGGTGTAGATATTTCCATGTTCATACAGATAGCGGTGTAGCTATTTCCATGTTCATACAGATAGCGGTGTAGATATTTCCATGTTCATCCAGATGGCTGTGTAGATATTTCCATGTTTATACAGATAGCGGTGTAGATATTTCCATGTTCATACAGATAGCGGTGTAGATATTTCCATGTTCATCCAGATGGCTTTGTAGATATGTCCATGTTCATACAGATGGCTGTGAAGATATTTCCATGTTCATACAGATAGCGGTGTAGATATTTCCATGTTCATACAGATAGCCGTGTATATATTGCCATGTTCATACCGATAGCGGTGCTGATACTTCCCTGTTTATACAGATAGCGGTGTAGATATTTCCATGTTTATGCAGATAGCGGTGTAGATATCTCCTTCTTAATACAGATGGCGGTGCAGATATTTAAATTTTCATACAGATGGCGGTGCAGATATTTCCATGTTCATACAGATGGCGGTGTAGATATTTCCATGTTCATACAGATAGCGGTGTAGTTATTTCCATGTGTAAAGAGATAGCTGTGTAGATATTTCCATGTATAAGCAGATAGCTGTGTAGATATTTCCGTTTTCATGCAGATAGCGGTGTATATATTTCCCTGTTCAAACAGTTAGCGGTGTAGATATTTCCATGTTCATAAAGATAGCGGTGTAGATATTTCCATGTTTATACAGATAGCGGTGTAGATATTTCCATGTTCATACAGATAGTGGTGTAGATATTGCCATGTTCATACCGATAGCGGTGCTGATACTTCCATGTTTATACAGGTAGCGGTGAACATATTTCCGTGTTTATACAGATAGCGGTGTAGATATTTCCATGTTCATACAGATAGCGGTGTAGATATTTCCATGTTTATACAGATAGCGGTGTAGATATCTCCTTCTTAATACAGATGGCGGTGTAGATATTTCCATGTTCATACAGATGGCGGTGTAGATATTTCCATGTTTATAGAGATAGCGGTGTAGTTATTTCCATGTGCAAAGAGATAGCTGTGTAGATATTTCCATTTATATGCAGATAGTTGTGTAGATATTTCCATTTTCATGCAGATAGCGGTGTAGATATTACCATGTTCAAACAGATAGCGGTGTAGATATTTCCATGTTCATACACTTAGCGGTGTAGATATTTCCATGTTTATACAGATAGCGGTGAAGATGTATGCATGTTTACACAGATAGCGGTGTAGATATTTCCATGTTCATCCAGACGGCTGTGTAGACATATCCATGTTCATACAGATGGCTGTGTAGATATATCCATGTTCATACAGATGGCGGTGACGATATTTCCATGTTCATACTGATGGTGGTGTAGATATTTCCATGTTCATACAGATAGCGGTGCTGATATTTCCATGTTTATACAGAGAGCGGTGTAGATATTTCCATGTTTATGCAGATAGTGGTGTAGATATCTCCATCTTAATACAGATGGCGGTGTAGATATTTAAATGTTCATACAGATGTCGGTGCAGATATTTCCATGTTCATACAGATGGCGGTGTAGATATTTCCATGTTTTTAGAGATAGCAGTGTAGTTATTTCCATGTGTAAAGAGATAGCTTTGTAGATATTTCCATGTATATGCAGATAGCTGTGTAGATATTTCCATTTTCATGCAGATAGTGGTGAAGATGTATACATGTTTACACAGATAGCGGTGTAGATATTTCCATGTTCATACAGATAGCGGTGTAGATATTTCCATGTTCATACAGATGGCTGTGTAGATATATCTATGTTCTTACAGATGGCGGAGAAGATATTTCCATGTTCATACAGATAGCGGTGTAGATATTTAAATGTTCATACAGATAGCGGTGTAGATATTTCCATTTTCATACAGATAGCTGTGTAGATATTTCCATGTTCATACAGATAGCGGTGTAGATATTTCCGTGTTCATCCAGATGGCTGTGTAGATATATCCATGTTCATACAGATGGCGGTGAAGATATTTCCATGTTCATACAGATAGCGGTGCAGATATTTCCATGTTCATACAGATAGCCGTGTAGATATTGCCATGTTTATACCGATAGCGGTGCTGATACTTCCATGTTTATACAGGTAGCGGTGTACATATTTCCATGTTTATACAGATAGCGGTGCAGATATTTCCATGTTCATACAGTTGGCGGTGTAGATATTTCCATGTTCATACAGATAGCGGTGTAGTTATTTCCATGTGTAAAGAGATAGCTCTTTAGATATTCCCATGTATATGCAGATAGCTGTGTAGATATTTCCATTTTCAAGAAGATAGCGGTGTATATACTTCCCTGTTCAAACATAGAGCGGTGTAGATATTTCCATGTTCATACAGATAGTGGTGTAGATATTTCCATGTTCATACAGATAGCGTTGTAGCTATTTCCATGTTCATACAGATAGCGGTGTGGATATTTCCATGTTCATAGAGATAGCGGTGTAGATATTTCCATGTTTATACAGGTAGCGGTGTAGATATTTCCATGTTCATCCAGATGGCGGTGCAGATATTTCCATGTTCATACAGATAGCGGTGTAGATATTTCCATGTTCATCCAGATGGCTGTGTAGATATATCCATGTTCATACAGATGGCGGTGAAGATATTTCCATGTTCATACAGATAGCGGTGTAGATATTTCCATGTTCATACAGATAGTTGTGTAGATATTTCCATGTTCATACAGATAGCGGTGTAGCTATTTCTATGTTCATACAGATAGCGGTGTAGATATTTCCATGTTTATACAGATAGCGGTGAAGATGTATGCATGTTTACACAGATAGCGGTGTAGATATTTCCATGTTCATGCAGATAGCGGTGTAGATATTTCTATGTTCATCCAGACGGCTGTGTAGACATATCCATGTTCATACAGATGGCGGTGAAGATATTTCCATGTTCATACAGATTTCTGTGTAGATATATCCATGTTCATACAGATGGCGGTGACGATATTTCAATGTTCATACAGATGGCGGTGTAGATATTTCCATGTTCATAGAGATAGCAGTGCTGATATTTCCATGTTTATACAGGTATCGGTGTACATATTTCCATGTTTATACAGATAGCGGTGTAGATATTTCCATGTTTAAACAGATAGCGGTGTAGATATTTCCATGTTTATACAAATAGCAGTGTAGATATCTCCATCTTAATACAGATGGCAGTGTAGATATTTATATGTTCATACAGATGGCGGTGCAGATATTTCCATGTTCATACGGATGGCGGTGAAGATATTTCCATGTTCATACAGATGGCGGTGAAGATATTTCCATGTTCATACAGATGGCGGTGAAGATATTTCCATGTTCATACAGATAGCGGTGTAGATATTTCCATGTTCATACAGATAGCCGTGTAGATATTTCCATGTTCATACAGATAGCAGTGTAGCTATTTCCATGTTCATACAGATAGCGGTGTAGATATTTCCATGTTCATCCAGATGGCAGTGTAGATATATCCATGTTCATAAAGATGGCGGTGAAGATATTTCCATGTTCATACAGATAGCGGTGTAGATATTTCCATGTTCATACAGATAGTGGTGCAGATATTTCCATGTTCATACAGATAGCGGTGTAGCTATTTCTATGTTCATACAGATAGCGGTGTAGGTATTTCCATGTTTATACAGATAGCGGTGAAGATGTATGCATGTTTACACAGATAGCGGTGTAGGTATTTCCATGTTCATACAGATAGCGGTGTAGATATTTCCATGTTCATCCAGACGGCTGTGTAGACATATCCATGTTAATACAGATGGCGGTGAAGATATTTCCATGTTCATACAGATGGCTGTGTAGATATATCCATGTTCATACAGATGGCGGTGACGATATTTCCATGTTCATACAGATGGCGGTGTAGATATTTCCATGTTCATACAGATAGCGGTGCTGATATTTCCATGTTTATACAGGTATCGGTGTACATATTTCCATGTTTATACAGATAGCGGTGTAGATATTTCCACATTTATACAGATAGCGGTGTAGATATTTCCATGTTTATACAGATAGCGGTGTAGATATCTCCATCTTAATACAGATGGCGGTGTAGATATTCATATGTTCATACAGATGGCGGTGCAGATATTTCCATGTTCATACGGATGGCGGTGAAGATATTTCCATGTTCATACAGATGGCGGTGTAGAAACTTCCATGTTCATACTGATAGCGGTGCTGATATTTCCATGTTTATACAGGTAGCGGTGTAGATATTTCCATGTTTATACAGATAGCGGTGTAGATATTTCCATGTTTATACAGATAGCGGTGTAGATATTTCCATGTTTATACAGATAGCTGTGTAGATATTTCCATGTTTATGCAGATAGTTGTGTAGATATCTCCATCTTAATACAGATGGCGGTGTAGATATTTAAATGTTCATTCAGATGGCTGTGTAGACATATCCATGTTCATACAGATGGCGGTGAAGATATTTCCATGTTCATACAGATAGCGGTGTAGATATTTCCATGTTCATACAGATAGCGGTGTAGATATTTCCATGTTCATACAGATGGCTGTGTAGATATATCCATGTTCCTACAGATGGCGGTGAAGATATTTCAATGTTCATACAGATGGCGGTGCAGATATTTCCATGTTCATACAGATAGCGGGGCTGATATTTCCATGTTTATACATGTAGCGGTGTAGATATTTCCATGTTTATACAGATAGCGGTGTAGATATTTCCATGTTTATACACATAGCGGTGTAGATATTTCCATGTTCTTACAGATAGTGGTGTATGTATTTCCATGTTCATACAGATAGCGGTGTAGATATTTCCATTTTCATGCAGATAGCGGTGTATATATTTCCCTGTTCAAACAGTTAGCGGTGTAGATATTTCCATGTTCATAAAGATAGCGGTGTAGATATTTCCATGTTTATACAGATAGCGGTGAAGTTGTATACATGTTTACACAGATAGCGGTGTAGATATTTCCACGTTCATCCAGATGGCTGTGTAGATATATCCATACTCATACAGATGGCGGTGAAGATATTTCCATGTTCATACAGATGGCGGTGTAGGTATCGCCATCTTAATACAGATGGCGGTGTAGATATTTATATGTTCATACAGATGGCGGTGCAGATATTTCCATGTTCGTACGGATGGCGGTGAAGATATTTCCATGTTCATACAGATGGCGGTGTAGAAACTTCCATGTTCATACTGATAGCGGTGCTGATATTTCCATGTTTATACAGGTAGCGGTGTAGATATTTCCATGTTTATACAGATAGCAGTGTAGATATTTCCATGTTTATACACATAGCGGTGTAGATATTTCCATGTCTATACAGATAGCGGTGTAGATATTTCCATGTTTATGCAGATAGTGGTGTAGATATCTCCATCTTAATTCAGATGGCGGTGTAGATATTTAAGTGTTCATACAGATGGCGCTGCAGATATTTCCATGTTCATACAGATGGCGGTGTAGGTATTTCCATGTTCATACAGATAGCGGTGTAGTTATTTCCATGTGTAAAGAGATAGCTGTGTAGATATTTCCATGTATAAGCAGATAGCTGTGTATATATTTCCGTTTTCATACAGATAGCGGTGTATATATTTCCCTGTTCAAACAGTTAGCGGTGTAGATATTTCCATGTTCATAAAGATAGCGGTGTAGATATTTCCATGTTTATACAGATAGCGGTGAAGATGTATGCATGTTTACACAGATAGCGGTGTAGATATTTCCATGTTCATCCAGATGGCTGTGTAGATATATCCATGTTCATACAGATAGAGGTGTAGATATTTCCATGTTCATACAGATAGCGGTGCAGATGTTTCCATGTTCATCCAGATGGCTGTGTAGATATATCCATGTTCATACAGATGGCGGTGAAGATATTTCCATGTTCATACAGATAGCGGTGTAGATATTTCCATGTTCATACAGATAGCGGTGTATATATTTCCAAGTTTATACAGATAGTGGTGTAGATATCTCCATCTTAATACAGATGGCGGGGTAGATATTTATATGTTCATTCAGATGGCGGTGCAGATATTTCCATGTTCATACAGATGGCGGTGAAGATATTTCCATGTTCATACAGATAGCGGTGTAGATATTTCCATGTTCATACAGATAGCCGTGTAGATATTTCCATGTTCATACAGATAGCAGTGTAGCTATTTCCATGTTCATACAGATAGCGGTGTAGATATTTCCATGTTCATCCAGATGGCAGTGTAGATATATCCATGTTCATAAAGATGGCGGTGAAGATATTTCCATGTTCATACAGATAGCGGTGTAGATATTTCCATGTTCATACAGATAGTGGTGCAGATATTTCCATGTTCATACAGATAGCGGTGTAGCTATTTCTATGTTCATACAGATAGCGGTGTAGGTATTTCCATGTTTATACAGATAGCGGTGAAGATGTATGCATGTTTACACAGATAGCGGTGTAGGTATTTCCATGTTCATACAGATAGCGGTGTAGATATTTCCATGTTCATCCAGACGGCTGTGTAGACATATCCATGTTAATACAGATGGCGGTGAAGATATTTCCATGTTCATACAGATGGCTGTGTAGATATATCCATGTTCATACAGATGGCGGTGACGATATTTCCATGTTCATACAGATGGCGGTGTAGATATTTCCATGTTCATACAGATAGCGGTGCTGATATTTCCATGTTTATACAGGTATCGGTGTACATATTTCCATGTTTATACAGATAGCGGTGTAGATATTTCCACATTTATACAGATAGCGGTGTAGATATTTCCATGTTTATACAGATAGCGGTGTAGATATCTCCATCTTAATACAGATGGCGGTGTAGATATTCATATGTTCATACAGATGGCGGTGCAGATATTTCCATGTTCATACGGATGGCGGTGAAGATATTTCCATGTTCATACAGATGGCGGTGTAGAAACTTCCATGTTCATACTGATAGCGGTGCTGATATTTCCATGTTTATACAGGTAGCGGTGTAGATATTTCCATGTTTATACAGATAGCGGTGTAGATATTTCCATGTTTATACAGATAGCGGTGTAGATATTTCCATGTTTATACAGATAGCTGTGTAGATATTTCCATGTTTATGCAGATAGTTGTGTAGATATCTCCATCTTAATACAGATGGCGGTGTAGATATTTAAATGTTCATTCAGATGGCTGTGTAGACATATCCATGTTCATACAGATGGCGGTGAAGATATTTCCATGTTCATACAGATAGCGGTGTAGATATTTCCATGTTCATACAGATAGCGGTGTAGATATTTCCATGTTCATACAGATGGCTGTGTAGATATATCCATGTTCCTACAGATGGCGGTGAAGATATTTCAATGTTCATACAGATGGCGGTGCAGATATTTCCATGTTCATACAGATAGCGGGGCTGATATTTCCATGTTTATACATGTAGCGGTGTAGATATTTCCATGTTTATACAGATAGCGGTGTAGATATTTCCATGTTTATACACATAGCGGTGTAGATATTTCCATGTTCTTACAGATAGTGGTGTATGTATTTCCATGTTCATACAGATAGCGGTGTAGATATTTCCATTTTCATGCAGATAGCGGTGTATATATTTCCCTGTTCAAACAGTTAGCGGTGTAGATATTTCCATGTTCATAAAGATAGCGGTGTAGATATTTCCATGTTTATACAGATAGCGGTGAAGTTGTATACATGTTTACACAGATAGCGGTGTAGATATTTCCACGTTCATCCAGATGGCTGTGTAGATATATCCATACTCATACAGATGGCGGTGAAGATATTTCCATGTTCATACAGATGGCGGTGTAGGTATCGCCATCTTAATACAGATGGCGGTGTAGATATTTATATGTTCATACAGATGGCGGTGCAGATATTTCCATGTTCGTACGGATGGCGGTGAAGATATTTCCATGTTCATACAGATGGCGGTGTAGAAACTTCCATGTTCATACTGATAGCGGTGCTGATATTTCCATGTTTATACAGGTAGCGGTGTAGATATTTCCATGTTTATACAGATAGCAGTGTAGATATTTCCATGTTTATACACATAGCGGTGTAGATATTTCCATGTCTATACAGATAGCGGTGTAGATATTTCCATGTTTATGCAGATAGTGGTGTAGATATCTCCATCTTAATACAGATGGCGGTGTAGATATTTAAGTGTTCATACAGATGGCGCTGCAGATATTTCCATGTTCATACAGATGGCGGTGTAGGTATTTCCATGTTCATACAGATAGCGGTGTAGTTATTTCCATGTGTAAAGAGATAGCTGTGTAGATATTTCCATGTATAAGCAGATAGCTGTGTATATATTTCCGTTTTCATACAGATAGCGGTGTATATATTTCCCTGTTCAAACAGTTAGCGGTGTAGATATTTCCATGTTCATAAAGATAGCGGTGTAGATATTTCCATGTTTATACAGATAGCGGTGAAGATGTATGCATGTTTACACAGATAGCGGTGTAGATATTTCCATGTTCATCCAGATGGCTGTGTAGATATATCCATGTTCATACAGATAGAGGTGTAGATATTTCCATGTTCATACAGATAGCGGTGCAGATGTTTCCATGTTCATCCAGATGGCTGTGTAGATATATCCATGTTCATACAGATGGCGGTGAAGATATTTCCATGTTCATACAGATAGCGGTGTAGATATTTCCATGTTCATACAGATAGCGGTGTATATATTTCCAAGTTTATACAGATAGTGGTGTAGATATCTCCATCTTAATACAGATGGCGGGGTAGATATTTATATGTTCATTCAGATGGCGGTGCAGATATTTCCATGTTCATACAGATGGCGGTGTAGATATTTCCATGTTCATACAGATAGCGGTGTAGTTATTTCCATGTGTAAAGAGATAGCAGTGTAGATATTTCCATGTATAAGCAGATAGCAGTGTAGATATGTCCGTTTTCATGCAGATAGCGGTGTATATATTTCCCTGTTCAAACAGTTAGCGGTGTAGATATTTCCATGTTCATAAAGATAGCGGGGTAGATATTTCCATGTTTATACAGATAGCGGTGAAGATGTATGCATGTTTACACAGATAGCGGTGTAGATATTTCCATGTTCATCCAGATGGCTGTGTAGATACATCCATGTTCATACAGATAGAGGTGTAGATATTTCCAAGTTTATACAGATAGCGGTGTAGATATCTCCATCTTAATACAGATGGCGGTGTAGATATTTATATGTTCATTCAGATGGCGGTGCAGATATTTCCATGTTCATACAGATGGCGGTGTAGAAACTTCCATGTTCATACTGATAGCGGTGCTGATATTTCCATGTTTATACAGGTAGCGGTGTAGATATTTCCTTGTTTATACAGATAGCGGTGTAGATATTTCCATGTTTATACACATAGCGGTGTAGATATTTCCATGTTTATACAGATAGCGGTGTAGATATTTCCATGTTTATGCAGATAGTTGTGTAGATATCTCCATCTTAATACAGATGGCGGTGTAGATATTTAAATGTTCATTCAGATGGCTGTGTAGACATATCCATGTTCATACAGATGGCGGTGAAGATATTTCCATGTTCATACAGATAGCGGTGTAGATATTTCCATGTTCATACAGATAGCGGTGTATGTATTTCCATGTTCATACAGATAGCGGTGTAGATATTTCCATTTTCATGCAGATAGCGGTGTATATATTTCCCTGTTCAAACAGTTAGCGGTGTAGATATTTCCATGTTCATCCAGATGGCTGTGTAGTTATATCCATGTTCATACAGATGGCGGTGAAGATATTTCCATATTCATACAGATAGCGGTGTAGATATATCCATGTTCATACAGATAGTGGAGTAGATATTTCCATATTCATACAGATAGCGGTGCAGATATTTCCATGTTCATGCAGATAGCGGTGTATGTATTTCCATGTTCATACAGATAGCGGTGTAGATATTTCCATGTTCATACTGATAGCGGTGTAGCTATTTCCATGTTCATACAGATAGCGGTGCAGATATTTCCATGTTCATACAGATGGCGTTGTAGATATTTCCATGTTTATAGAGATAGCGGTGTAGTTATTTCCGTGTGTAAAGAAATAGCTTTGTAGATATTTCCATGTATATGCAGATAGCTGTGTAGATATTTCCATTTTCATGGAGATAGCGGTGTAGATATTTCCATGTTCAAACAGGTAGCGGTGTAGATATTTCTATGTTTATACAGATAGCGGTGTAGATATTTCCATGTTCATACAAATAGCAGTGTAGATATTTCCATGTTTAAACAGATAGTGGTGAAGATGTGTACATGTTTACACAGATAGCGGTGTAGATATTTCCATGTTCATTCAGGTAGCGGTGTAGATATTTCCATGTTCATCCAGATGGCTGTGTAGATATATCCATGTTCATACAGATGGCGGTGAAGATATTTCCATGTTCATACAGATAGCGGTGTAGATCTTTCCATGTTCATACAGATAGCGGTGTAGATCTTTCTATGTTCACACAGATTGCGGTGTAGATATTTCCATGTTCATCCAGATGGCTGTGTAGATATATCCATATTCATACAGATGGCGGTGAAGATATTTCCATGTTCATATAGATAGCGGTGTAGATATATCTATGTTCATACAGATAGTGGTGTAGATATTTCCATGTTCATACAGATAGCGGTGTAGATATTTCCATGTTCATCCAGATGGCTGTGTAGATATTTCCAAGTTTATACAGATAGCGGTGTAGATATTTCCATGTTTATACAGATAGCGGTGTAGATATTTCCATGTTTATACCGATAGCGGTGTAGATATCTCCATCTTAATACAGATGGCGGTGTAGATATTTATATGTTCATACAGATGGCGGTGCAGATATTTCCATGTTCATACAGATGGCGGTGTAGATATTTCCGTGTTAATAGAGATAGCGGTTTAGTTATTACCATGTGTAAAGAAATAGCTTTGTAGGTATTTCCATATATATGCAGATAGGTGTGTAGATATTTCCATTTTCATGCAGATAGCGGAGTAGATATTTCCATGTTCAAACAGATAGCGGTGTAGATATTTCCATGTTCATACAGATAGCGGTGTAGATATTTCCATGTTTATACAGATAGAGGTGAAGGTGTATGCATGTTTACACAGATACTGGGGTAGATATTTCCATGTTCATACAGATAGCGGTGTAGATATTTTCATGTTCATCCAGATGTCTATGTAGATATATCCATGTTCATACAGATGGCGGTGAAGATATTTCCATGTTCATACAGATAGCGGTGTAGATATTTCCATGTTCATACAGATAGCGGTGTAGATATTTCCATGTTCATACAGATAGCGGTTTAGCTATTTTAAAGTTCATACATATAGCGGTGTAGATATTTCCATGTTCATCCAGATGGCTGTGTAGTTATATCCATGTTCATACAGATGGCGGTGAAGATATTTCCATGATCATACAGATAGCGGTGTAGATATTTCCATGTTCATACAGATAGTGGTGTAGATATTTCCATGTTCATACAGATAGCGGTGTAGCTATTTCCATGTTCATACAGATAGCGGTGTAGATATTTCCATGTTCATCCAGATGGCTGTGTAGATATTTCCATGTTTATACAGATAGCGGTGTAGATATTTCCGTGTTCATACAGATAGCGGTGTAGATATTTCCATGTTCATCCAGATGGCTTTGTAGATATGTCCATGTTCATACAGATGGCTGTGAAGATATTTCCATGTTCATACAGATAGCGGTGTAGATATTTCCATGTTCATACAGATAGCCGTGTATATATTGCCATGTTCATACCGATAGCGGTGCTGATACTTCCATGTTTATACAGATAGCGGTGTAGATATTTCCATGTTTATGCAGATAGCGGTGTAGATATCTCCTTCTTAATACAGATGGAGGTGCAGATATTTAAATTTTCATACAGATGGCGGTGCAGATATTTCCATGTTCATACTGATGGCGGTGTAGATATTTCCATGTTCATACAGATAGCGGTGTAGTTATTTCCATGTGTAAAGAGATAGCTGTGTAGATATTTCCATGTATAAGCAGATAGCTGTGTAGATATTTCCGTTTTCATGCAGATAGCGGAGTATATATTTCCCTGTTCAAACAGTTAGCGGTGTAGATATTTCCATGTTCATAAAGATAGCGGTGTAGATATTTCCATGTTTATACAGATAGCGGTGTAGATATTTCCATGTTCATACAGATAGTGGTGTAGATATTGCCATGTTCATACCGATAGCGGTGCTGATACTTCCATGTTTATACAGGTAGCGGTGTACATATTTCCGTGTTTATACAGATAGCGGTGTAGATATTTCCATGTTCATACAGATAGCGGTGTAGATATTTCCATGTTTATACAGATAGCGGTGTAGATATCTCCTTCTTAATACAGATGGCGGTGTAGATATTTCCATGTTCATACAGATGGCGGTGTAGATATTTCCATGTTTATAGAGATAGCGGTGTAGTTATTTCCATGTGCAAAGAGATAGCTGTGTAGATATTTCCATTTATATGCAGATAGTTGTGTAGATATTTCCATTTTCATGCAGATAGCGGTGTAGATATTTCCATGTTCAAACAGATAGCGGTGTAGATATTTCCATGTTCATACACTTAGCGGTGTAGATATTTCCATGTTTATACAGATAGCGGTGAAGATGTATGCATGTTTACACAGATAGCGGTGTAGATATTTCCATGTTCATCCAGACGGCTGTGTAGACATATCCATGTTCACACAGATGGTGGTGAAGATATTTCCACGTTCATACAGATGGCTGTGTAGATATATCCATGTTCATAGAGATGGCGGTGACGATATTTCCATGTTCATACTGATGGTGGTGTAGATATTTCCATGTTCATACAGATAGCGGTGCTGATATTTCCATGTTTATACAGGTAGCGGTGTAGATATTTCCATGTTTATACAGATAGCGGTGTAGATATTTCCATGTTTATACAGATAGCGGTGTAGATATTTCCATGTTTATACAGATAGCGGTGTAGATATCTCCATCTTAATACAGATGGCGGTTTAGATATTTATATGTTCATACACTTGGCGGTGCAGATATTGCCAAGTTCATACGTATGGCGGTGAAGATATTTCCATGTTCATACAGATGGCGGTGTAGAAACTTCCATGTTCATACTGATAGCGGTGCTGATATTTCCATGTTTATACAGGTAGCGGTGTAGATATTTCCATGTTTATACAGATAGCGGTGTAGATATTTCCATGTTTATACACATAGCAGTGTAGATATTTCCATGTTTATACAGATAGCGGTGTACGTATTTCCATGTTTATGCAGATAGTTGTGTAGATATCTCCATCTTAATACAGATGGCGGTGTAGATATTTAAATGTTCATACAGATGGCTGTGTAGACATATCCATGTTCATACAGATGGCGGTGAAGATATTTCCATGTTCATACAGATAGCGGTGTAGATATTTCCATGTTCATACAGATAGCGGTGTAGATATTTCCATGTTCATACAGATGGCTGTGTAGATATATCCATGTTCCTACAGATGGCGGTGAAGATATTTCCATGTTCATACAGATGGCGGTGTAGATTTTTCCATGTTCATACAGATAGCGGGGCTGATATTTCCATGTTTATACAGGTAGCAGTGTAGATATTTCCTTGTTTATACAGAAAGCGGCATAGATATTTCCATGTTTATACAGATAGCAGTGTAGATATTTCCAAGTTTATACAGATAGCGGTGTAGATATCTCCATCTTAATACAGATGGCGGTGTAGATATTTATATGTTCATACAGATGTCGGTGCAGATATTTCCATGTTCATACAGATGGCGGTGTAGATATTTCCATGTTTTTAGAGATAGCAGTGTAGTTATTTCCATGTGTAAAGAGATAGCTTTGTAGATATTTCCATGTATATGCAGATAGCTGTGTAGATATTTCCATTTTCATGCAGATAGTGGTGAAGATGTATACATGTTTACACAGATAGCGGTGTAGATATTTCCATGTTCATACAGATAGCGGTGTAGATATTTCCATGTTCATACAGATGGCTGTGTAGATATATCTATGTTCTTACAGATGGCGGAGAAGATATTTCCATGTTCATACAGATAGCGGTGTAGATATTTCCATGTTCATACAGATAGCGGTGTAGATATTTCCATTTTCATACAGATAGCTGTGTAGATATTTCCATGTTCATACAGATAGCGGTGTAGATATTTCCGTGTTCATCCAGATGGCTGTGTAGATATATCCATGTTCATACAGATGGCGGTGAAGATATTTCCATGTTCATACAGATAGCGGTGCAGATATTTCCATGTTCATACAGATAGCCGTGTAGATATTGCCATGTTTATACCGATAGCGGTGCTGATACTTCCATGTTTATACAGGTAGCGGTGTACATATTTCCATGTTTATACAGATAGCGGTGCAGATATTTCCATGTTCATACAGTTGGCGGTGTAGATATTTCCATGTTCATACAGATAGCGGTGTAGTTATTTCCATGTGTAAAGAGATAGCTGTTTAGATATTCCCATGTATATGCAGATAGCTGTGTAGATATTTCCATTTTCAAGAAGATAGCGGTGTATATACTTCCCTGTTCTAACATAGAGCGGTGTAGATATTTCCATGTTCATACAGATAGTGGTGTAGATATTTCCATGTTCATACAGATAGCGTTGTAGCTATTTCCATGTTCATACAGATAGCGGTGTGGATATTTCCATGTTCATAGAGATAGCGGTGTAGATATTTCCATGTTTATACAGGTAGCGGTGTAGATATTTCCATGTTCATCCAGATGGCGGTGCAGATATTTCCATGTTCATACAGATAGCGGTGTAGATATTTCCATGTTCATCCAGAAGGCTGTGTAGATATATCCATGTTCATACAGATGGCGGTGAAGATATTTCCATGTTCATACAGATAGCGGTGTAGATATTTCCATGTTCATACAGATAGCGCTGTAGATATTTCCATGTTCATACAGATAGCAGTGTAGCTATTTCCATGTTCATACAGATAGCGGTGTAGATATTTCCATGTTCATCCAGATGGCTGTGTAGATATATCCATATTCATACAGATGGCGGTGAAGATATTTCCAAGTTCATACAGATAGCGGTGTAGATATTTCCATGTTAATACAGATAGTGGTGTAGATATTTCCATGTTCATACAGATAGCGGTGTAGCTATTTCTATGTTCATACAGATAGCGGTGTAGATATTTCCATGTTTATACAGATAGCGGTGAAGGTGTATGCTTGTTTACACAGATAGCGGTGTAGATATTTCCATGTTCATACAGATAGCGGTGTAGATATTTCTATGTTCATCCAGACGGCTGTGTAGACATATCCATGTTCATAGAGATGGCGGTGAAGATATTTCCATGTTCATACAGATTTCTGTGTAGATATATCCATGTTCATACAGATGGCGGTGACGATATTTCAATGTTCATACAGATGGCGGTGTAGATATTTCCATGTTCATAGAGATAGCAGTGCTGATATTTCCATGTTAATACAGGTATCGGTGTACATATTTCCATTTTTATACAGATAGCGGTGTAGATATTTCCATGTTTAAACAGATAGCGGTGTAGATATTTCCATGTTTATACAAATAGCGGTGTAAATATCTCCATCTTAATACAGATGGCGGTGTAGATATTTATATGTTCATACAGATGGCGGTGCAGATATTTCCATGTTCATACGGATGGCGGTGAAGATATTTCCATGTTAATACAGATGGCGGTGTAGAAACTTCCATGTTCATACTGATAGCGGTGCTGATATTTCCATGTTTATACAGGTAGCGGTGTAGATATTTCCATGTTTATACAGATAGCGGTGTAGATATTTCCATGTTTATACACATAGCGGTGTAGATATTTCCATGTTTATACAGATAGCGGTGTAGATATTTCCATGTTTATGCAGATAGTTGTGTAGATATCTCCATCTTAATACAGATGGCGGTGTAGATATTTAAATGTTCATTCAGATGGCTGTGTAGACATATTCATGTTCATACACATGGTGGTGAAGATATTTCCATGTTCATACAGATAGCGGTGTAGATATTTCCATGTTCATACAGATAGCGATGTAGATATTTTCGTGTTCATACAGATGGCTGTGTAGATATATCCATGTTCCTACAGATGGCGGTGAAGTTATTTCCATGTTCATACAGATAGCGGTGTAGATATTTCCATGTTCATACAGATAGTGGTGTAGATATTTCCATGTTCATACAGATAGCGTTGTAGCTATTTCCATGGTCATACAGATAGCGGTGTGGATATTTCCATGTTCATAGAGATAGCGGTGTAGATATTTCCATGTTTATACAGGTAGCGGTGTAGATATTTCCATGTTCATCCAGATGGCGGTGCAGATATTTCCATGTTCATACAGATAGCGGTGTAGATATTTCCATGTTCATCCAGATGGCTGTGCAGATATATCCATGTTCATACAGATGGCGGTGAAGATATTTCCATGTTCATACAGATAGCGGTGTAGATATTTCCATGTTCATACAGATAGCGGTGTAGATATTTCCATGTTCATACAGATAGCAGTGTAGCTATTTCCATGTTCATAGAGATAGCGGTGTAGATATTTCCATGTTCATCCAGATGGCTGTGTAGATATATCCATGTTCATACAGATGGCGGTGAAGATATTTCCATGTTCATACAGATAGCGGTGTAGATATTTCCATGTTCATACAGATAGTGGTGTAGATATTTCCATGTTCATACAGATAGCGGTGTAGCTATTTCTATGTTCATACAGATAGCGGTGTAGATATTTCCATGTTTATACAGATAGCGGTGAAGATGTATGCATGTTTACACAGATAGCGGTGTAGATATTTCCATGTTCATACAGATAGCGGTGTAGATATTTCTATGTTCATCCAGACGGCTGTGTAGACATATCCATGTTCATACAGATGGCGGTGAAGATATTTCCATGTTCATACAGATTTCTGTGTAGATATATCCATGTTCACACAGATGGCGGTGACGATACTTCAATGTTCATACAGATGGCGGTGTAGATATTTCCATGTTCATAGAGATAGCAGTGCTGATATTTCCATGTTTATACAGGTATCGGTGTACATATTTCCATGTTTATACAGATAGCGGTGTAGATATTTCCATGTTTAAACAGATAGCGGTGTAGATATTTCCATGTTTATACAAATAGCAGTGTAGATATCTCCATCTTAATACAGATGGCAGTGTAGATATTTATATGTTCATACAGATGGCGGTGCAGATATTTCCATGTTCATACGGATGGCGGTGAAGATATTTCCATGTTCATACAGATGGCGGTGTAGAAACTTCCATGTTCATACTGATAGCGGTGCTGATATTTCCATGTTTATACAGGTAGCGGTGTAGATATTTCCATGTTTATACAGATAGCGGTGTAGATATTTCCATGTTTATACACATAGCGGTGTAGATATTTCCATCTTTATACAGATAGCGGTGTAGATATTTCCATGTTTATGCAGATAGTTGTGTAGATATCTCCATCTTAATACAGATGGCGGTGTAGATATTTAAATGTTCATTCAGATGGCTGTGTAGACATATCCATGTTCATACAGATGGCGGTGAAGATATTTCCATGTTCATACAGATAGCGGTGTAGATATTTCCATGTTCATACAGATAGCGATGTAGATATTTTCGTGTTCATACAGATGGCTGTGTAGATATATCCATGTTCCTAAAGATGGCGGTGAAGATATTTCCATGTTCATACAGATGGCGGTGTAGATATTTCCATGTTCATACAGATAGCGGGGCTGATATTTCCATGTTTATACACGTAGAGGTGAAGATATTTCCATGTTTATACAGATAGCGGTGTAGATATTTCCATGTTTATACACATAGCAGTGTAGATATTTCCATGTTCATACAGATAGCGGTGTATGTATTTCCATGTTCATACAGATAGCGGTGTAGATATTTCCATGTTCATACAGATAGCGGTGTAGATATTTCCATTTTCATGCAGATAGCGGTGTATATATTTCCCTGTTCAAACAGTTAGCGGTGTAGATATTTCCATGTTCATAAAGATAGCGGTGTAGATATTTCCATGTTTATACAGATAGCGGTGAAGTTGTATGCATGTTTACACAGATAGCGGTGTAGATATTTCCACGTTCATCCAGAAGGCTGTGTAGATATATCCATGTTCATACAGATGGCGGTGAAGATATTTCCATGTTCATACAGATAGCGGTGTAGATATCTCCATCTTAAAACAGATGGCGGTGTAGGTATTTATATGTTCATACAGATGGCGGTGCAGATATTTCCTTGTTCATACGGATGGCGGTGAAGATATTTCCATGTTCATACAGATGGCGGTGTAGAAACTTCCATGTTCATACTGATAGCGGTGCTGATATTTCCATGTTTATACAGGTAGCGGTGTAGATATTTCCATGTTTATACAGATAGAAGTGTAGATATTTCCATGTTTATACACATAGCGGTGTAGATATTTCCATGTCTATACAGATAGCGGTGTAGATATTTCCATGTTTATGCAGATAGTGGTGTAGATATCTCCATCTTAATACAGACGGCGGTGTAGATATTTAAATGTTCATACAGATGGCGCTGCAGATATTTCCATGTTCATACAGATGGCGGTATAGATATTTCCATGTTCATACAGATAGCGGTGTAGTTATTTCCATGTGTAAAGAGATAGCTGTGTAGATATTTCCATGTATAAGCAGATAGCTGTGTAGATATTTCCGTTTTCATGCAGATAGCGGTGTATATATTTCCCTGTTCAAACAGTTAGCGGTGTTGATATTTCCATGTTCATAAAGATAGCGGTGTAGATATTTCCATGTTTATACAGATAGTGGTGAAGATGTATGCATGTTTACACAGATAGCGGTGTAGATATTTCCATGTTCATCCAGATGGCTGTGTAGATATATCCATGTTCATACAGATAGGGGTGTAGATATTTCCATGTTCATACAGATAGCGGTGCAGAAGTTTCCATGTTCATCCAGATGGCTGTGTAGTTATATCCATGTTCATACAGATGGCGGTGAAGATATTTCCATGTTCATACAGATAGCGGTGTAGATATTTCCATGTTCATACAGATAGCGGTGTAGATATTTCCAAGTTTATACAGATAGCGGTGTAGATATCTCCATCTTAATACAGATGGCGGTGTAGATATTTATATGTTCATTCAGATGGCGGTGCAGATATTTCCATGTTCATACAGATGGCGGTGTAGATATTTCCATGTTCATACAGATAGCGGTGTAGTTATTTCCATGTGTAAAGAGATAGCTGTGTAGATATTCCCAAGTATATGCACATAGCTGTGTAGATATTTCCATTTTCAAGCAGATAGCGGTGTATATACTTCCCTGTTCAAACAGATAGCGGTGTAGATATTTCCATGTTCATACAGATAGTGGTGTAGATATTTCCATGTTCATACAGATAGCGGTGTAGCTATTTCCATGTTCATACAGATAGCGGTGTGGATATTTCCATGTTCATAGAGATAGCGGTGTAGATATTTCCATGTTTATACAGGTAACGGGGTAGATATTTCCATGTTTATACAGATAGCGGTGAAGATGTATGCATGTTTACACAGATTGCGGTTTAGATATTTTCATGTTCATCCAGATGGCTGTGTAGATATTTCCATGTTCATACAGATAGCTGTGTAGATATTTCCATGTTCATCCAGATGGCTGTGTAGATATATCCGTGTTCATACAGATGGCGGTGAAGATATTTCCATGTTCATACAGATGGCGGTGAACATATTTCCATGTTCATACAGATAGCGGTGTAGATATTTCCATGTTCATACAGATAGCGGTGTAGATATTTCCATGTTCATACAGATAGGAGTGTAGCTATTTCCATGTTCATACAGATAGCGGTGTAGATATTTCCATGTTCATCCAGATGGCAGTGTAGATATATCCATGTTCATACAGATGGCGGTGAAGATATTTCCATGTTCATACAGATAGCGGTGTAGATATTTCCATGTTCATACAGATAGTGGTGTAGATATTTCCATGTTCATACAGATAGCGGTGTAGTTATTTCTATGTTCATACAGATAGCGGTGTAGGTATTTCCATGTTTATACAGATAGCGGTGAAGATGTATGCATGTTTACACAGATAGCGGTGTAGATATTTCCATGTTCATACAGATAGCGGTGTAGATATTTCCATGTTCATCCAGATGGCTGTGTAGACATATCCATGTTAATACAGATGGCGGTGAAGATATTTCCATGTTCATACAGATGGCTGTGTAGATATATCCATGTTCATACAGATGGCGGTGTAGATATTTCCATGTTCATACAGATAGCGGTGCTGATATTTCCATGTTTATACAGGTATCGGTGTACATATTTCCATGTTTATACAGATAGCGGTGTAGATATTTCCACGTTTATACAGATAGCGGTGTAGATATTTCCATGTTTATACAGATAGCGGTGTAGATATCTCCATCTTAATACAGATGGCGGTGTAGATATTCATATGTTCATACAGATGGCGGTGCAGATATTTCCATGTTCATACGGATGGCGGTGAAGATATTTCCATGTTCATACAGATGGCGGTGTAGAAACTTCCATGTTCATACTGATAGTGGTGCTGATATTTCCATGTTTATACAGGTAGCGGTGTAGATATTTCCATGTTTATACAGATAGCGGTGTAGATATTTCCATGTTTATACAGATAGCGGTGTAGATATTTCCATGTTTATACAGATAGCTGTGTAGATATTTCCATGTTTATGCAGATAGTTGTGTAGATATCTCCATCTTAATACCCATGGCGGTGTAGATATTTAAATGTTCATTCAGATGGCTGTGTAGACATATCCATGTTCATACAGATGGCGGTGAAGATATTTCCATGTTCATACAGATAGCGGTGTAGATATTTCCATGGTCATACAGATAGCGGTGTAGATATTTCCATGTTCATACAGATGGCTGTGTAGATATATCCATGTTCCTACAGATGGCTGTGAAGATATTTCAATGTTCATACAGATGGCGGTGCAGATATTTCCATGTTCATACAGATAGCGGGGCTGATATTTCCATGTTTATACATGTAGCGGTGTAGATATTTCCATGTTTATACAGATAGCGGTGTAGATATTTCCATGTTTATACACATAGCGGTGTAGATATTTCCATGTTCTTACAGATAGTGGTGTATGTATTTCCATGTTCATACAGATAGCGGTGTAGATATTTCCATTTTCATGCAGATAGCGGTGTATATATTTCCCTGTTCAAACAGTTAGCGGTGTAGATATTTCCATGTTCATAAAGATAGCGGTGTAGATATTTCCATGTTTATACAGATAGCGGTGAAGTTGTATACATGTTTACACAGATAGCGGTGTAGATATTTCCACGTTCATCCAGATGGCTGTGTAGATATATCCATGCTCATACAGATGGCGGTGAAGATATTTCCATGTTCATACAGATGGCGGTGCAGATATTTCCATGTTCGTACGGATGGCGGTGAAGATATTTCCATGTTCATACAGATGGCGGTGTAGAAACTTCCATGTTCATACTGATAGCGGTGCTGATATTTCCATGTTTATACAGGTAGCGGTGTAGATATTTCCATGTTTATACAGATAGCAGTGTAGATATTTCCATGTTTATACACATAGCGGTGTAGATATTTCCATGTCTATACAGATAGCGGTGTAGATATTTCCATGTTTATGCAGATAGTGGTGTAGATATCTCCATCTTAATACAGATGGCGGTGAAGATATTTCCATGTTCATACAGATGGCGGTGTAGGTATTTCCATGTTCATACAGATAGCGGTGTAGTTATTTCCATGTGTAAAGAGATAGCTGTGTAGATATTTCCATGTATAAGCAGATAGCTGTGTAGATATTTCCGTTTTCATACAGATGGCGGTGTATATATTTCCCTGTTCAAACAGTTAGCGGTGTAGATATTTCCATGTTCATAAAGATAGCGGTGTAGATATTTCCATGTTTATACAGATAGCGGTGAAGATGTATGCATGTTTACACAGATAGCGGTGTAGATATTTCCATGTTCATCCAGATGGCTGTGTAGATATATCCATGTTCATACAGATAGAGGTGTAGATATTTCCATGTTCATACAGATAGCGGTGCAGATGTTTCCATGTTCATCCAGATGGCTGTGTAGATATATCCATGTTCATACAGATGGCAGTGAAGATATTTCCATGTTCATACAGATAGCGGTGTAGATATTTCCATGTTCATACAGATAGCGGTGTATATATTTCCAAGTTTATACAGATAGTGGTGTAGATATCTCCATCTTAATACAGATGGCGGGGTAGATATTTATATGTTCATTCAGATGGCGGTGCAGATATTTCCATGTTCATACAGATGGCGGTGTAGATATTTCCATGTTCATACAGATAGCGGTGTAGTTATTTCCATGTGTAAAGAGATAGCAGTGTAGATATTTCCATGTATAAGCAGATAGCTGTGTAGATATGTCCGTTTTCATGCAGATAGCGGTGTATATATTTCCCTTTTCAAACAGTTAGCGGTGTAGATATTTCCATGTTCATAAAGATAGCGGGGTAGATATTTCCATGTTTATACAGATAGCGGTGAAGATGTATGCATGTTTACACAGATAGCGGTGTAGATATTTCCATGTTCATCCAGATGGCTGTGTAGATACATCCATGTTCATACAGATAGAGGTGTAGATATTTCCAAGTTTATACAGATAGCGGTGTAGATATCTCCATCTTAATACAGATGGCGGTGTAGATATTTATATGTTCATTCAGATGGCGGTGCAGATATTTCCATGTTCATACAGATGGCGGTGTAGAAACTTCCATGTTCATACTGATAGCGGTGCTGATATTTCCATGTTTATACAGGTAGCGGTGTAGATATTTCCTTGTTTATACAGATAGCGGTGTAGATATTTCCATGTTTATACACATAGCGGTGTAGATATTTCCATGTTTATACAGATAGCGGTGTAGATATTTCCATGTTTATGCAGATAGTTGTGTAGATATCTCCATCTTAATACAGTTGGCGGTGTAGATATTTAAATGTTCATTCAGATGGCTGTGTAGACATATCCATGTTCATACAGATGGCGGTGAAGATATTTCCATGTTCATACAGATAGCGGTGTAGATATTTCCATGTTCATACAGATAGAGGTGTATGTATTTCCATGTTCATACAGTTAGCGGTGTAGATATTTCCATTTTCATGCAGATAGCGGTGTATATATTTCCCTGTTCAAACAGTTAGCGGTGTAGATATTTCCATGTTCATCCAGATGGCTGTGTAGTTATATCCATCTTCATACAGATGGCGGTGAAGATATTTCCATATTCATACAGATAGCGGTGTAGATATATCCATGTTCATACAGATAGTGGAGTAGATATTTCCATATTCATACAGATAGCGGTGCAGATATTTTCATGTTCATGCAGATAGCGGTGTATGTATTTCCATGTTCATACAGATAGCGGTGTAGATATTTCCATGTTCATCCTGATGGCTGTGTACATATTTCCATGTTCATACAGATAGCGGTGTAGATATTTCCATGTTCATACAGATAGCGGTGTAGATATTTCCATGTTCATCCAGATGGCTGTGTACATATATCCATGTTCATACAGATGGCGGTGAAGATATTTCCATGTTCATACAGATGGCGTTGTAGATATTTCCATGTTCATACAGATAGCCGTGTAGATATTGCCATGTTCATTCCGACAGCGATGCTGATACTTCCATGTTTATACAGGTAGCGGTGTACATATTTCTGTGTTTATACAGGTAGCGGTGTAGATATTTCCATGTTCATACAGATAGCGGTGTAGATATTTCCATGTTTATACAGATAGCGGTGTAGATATCTCCTTCTTAATACAGACGGCGGTGTAGATATTTATATGTTCATACAGATGGCGGTGCAGATATTTCCATGTTCATACAGGTGGTGGTGTAGATATTTCCATGTTTATAGAGATAGCGGTGTAGTTATTTCCATGTGCAAAGAGATAGCTGTGTAGATATTTCCATGTATATGCAGATAGCTGTGTAGATATTTTCATTTTCCTGCAGATAGCGGTGTAGATATTTCCATGTTCAAACAGATAGCGGTGTAGATATTTCCATGTTCATACGGATAGCGGTGTGGATATTTCCATGTTTATACAGATAGCGGTGAAGATGTATGCATGTTTACAGAGATAGCGGTGTAGATTGTTCCATGTTCATACAGATAGCGCTGTAGATATTTCCATGTTCATCCAGATGGCTGTGTAGATATATCCGTGTTCATACAGATGGCGGTGAAGATATTTCCATGTTCATACAGATGGCGGTGAACATATTTCCATGTTCATACAGATAGCGGTGTAGATATTTCCATGTTCATACAGATAGCGGTGTAGATATTTCCATGTTCATACAGATAGGAGTGTAGCTATTTCCATGTTCATACAGATAGCGGTGTAGATATTTCCATGTTCATCCAGATGGCAGTGTAGATATATCCATGTTCATACAGATGGCGGTGAAGATATTTCCATGTTCATACAGATAGCGGTGTAGATATTTCCATGTTCATACAGATAGTGGTGTAGATATTTCCATGTTCATACAGATAGCGGTGTAGTTATTTCTATGTTCATACAGATAGCGGTGTAGTTATTTCCATGTTTATACAGATAGCGGTGAAGATGTATGCATGTTTACACAGATAGCGGTGTAGATATTTCCATGTTCATACAGATAGCGGTGTAGATATTTCCATGTTCATCCAGATGGCTGTGTAGACATATCCATGTTAATACAGATGGCGGTGAAGATATTTCCATGTTCATACAGATGGCTGTGTAGATATATCCATGTTCATACAGATGGCGGTGTAGATATTTCCATGTTCATACAGATAGCGGTGCTGATATTTCCATGTTTATACAGGTATCGGTGTACATATTTCCATGTTTATACAGATAGCGGTGTAGATATTTCCACGTTTATACAGATAGCGGTGTAGATATTTCCATGTTTATACAGATAGCGGTGTAGATATCTCCATCTTAATACAGATGGCGGTGTAGATATTCATATGTTCATACAGATGGCGGTGCAGATATTTCCATGTTCATACGGATGGCGGTGAAGATATTTCCATGTTCATACAGATGGCGGTGTAGAAACTTCCATGTTCATACTGATAGCGGTGCTGATATTTCCATGTTTATACAGGTAGCGGTGTAGATATTTCCATGTTTATACAGATAGCGGTGTAGATATTTCCATGTTTATACAGATAGCGGTGTAGATATTTCCATGTTTATACAGATAGCTGTGTAGATATTTCCATGTTTATGCAGATAGTTGTGTAGATATCTCCATCTTAATACCCATGGCGGTGTAGATATTTAAATGTTCATTCAGATGGCTGTGTAGACATATCCATGTTCATACAGATGGCGGTGAAGATATTTCCATGTTCATACAGATAGCGGTGTAGATATTTCCATGGTCATACAGATAGCGGTGTAGATATTTCCATGTTCATACAGATGGCTGTGTAGATATATCCATGTTCCTACAGATGGCTGTGAAGATATTTCAATGTTCATACAGATGGCGGTGCAGATATTTCCATGTTCATACAGATAGCGGGGCTGATATTTCCATGTTTATACATGTAGCGGTGTAGATATTTCCATGTTTATACAGATAGCGGTGTAGATATTTCCATGTTTATACACATAGCGGTGTAGATATTTCCATGTTCTTACAGATAGTGGTGTATGTATTTCCATGTTCATACAGATAGCGGTGTAGATATTTCCATTTTCATGCAGATAGCGGTGTATATATTTCCCTGTTCAAACAGTTAGCGGTGTAGATATTTCCATGTTCATAAAGATAGCGGTGTAGATATTTCCATGTTTATACAGATAGCGGTGAAGTTGTATACATGTTTACACAGATAGCGGTGTAGATATTTCCACGTTCATCCAGATGGCTGTGTAGATATATCCATGCTCATACAGATGGCGGTGAAGATATTTCCATGTTCATACAGATGGCGGTGCAGATATTTCCATGTTCGTACGGATGGCGGTGAAGATATTTCCATGTTCATACAGATGGCGGTGTAGAAACTTCCATGTTCATACTGATAGCGGTGCTGATATTTCCATGTTTATACAGGTAGCGGTGTAGATATTTCCATGTTTATACAGATAGCAGTGTAGATATTTCCATGTTTATACACATAGCGGTGTAGATATTTCCATGTCTATACAGATAGCGGTGTAGATATTTCCATGTTTATGCAGATAGTGGTGTAGATATCTCCATCTTAATACAGATGGCGGTGAAGATATTTCCATGTTCATACAGATGGCGGTGTAGGTATTTCCATGTTCATACAGATAGCGGTGTAGTTATTTCCATGTGTAAAGAGATAGCTGTGTAGATATTTCCATGTATAAGCAGATAGCTGTGTAGATATTTCCGTTTTCATACAGATAGCGGTGTATATATTTCCCTGTTCAAACAGTTAGCGGTGTAGATATTTCCATGTTCATAAAGATAGCGGTGTAGATATTTCCATGTTTATACAGATAGCGGTGAAGATGTATGCATGTTTACACAGATAGCGGTGTAGATATTTCCATGTTCATCCAGATGGCTGTGTAGATATATCCATGTTCATACAGATAGAGGTGTAGATATTTCCATGTTCATACAGATAGCGGTGCAGATGTTTCCATGTTCATCCAGATGGCTGTGTAGATATATCCATGTTCATACAGATGGCAGTGAAGATATTTCCATGTTCATACAGATAGCGGTGTAGATATTTCCATGTTCATACAGATAGCGGTGTATATATTTCCAAGTTTATACAGATAGTGGTGTAGATATCTCCATCTTAATACAGATGGCGGGGTAGATATTTATATGTTCATTCAGATGGCGGTGCAGATATTTCCATGTTCATACAGATGGCGGTGTAGATATTTCCATGTTCATACAGATAGCGGTGTAGTTATTTCCATGTGTAAAGAGATAGCAGTGTAGATATTTCCATGTATAAGCAGATAGCTGTGTAGATATGTCCGTTTTCATGCAGATAGCGGTGTATATATTTCCCTTTTCAAACAGTTAGCGGTGTAGATATTTCCATGTTCATAAAGATAGCGGGGTAGATATTTCCATGTTTATACAGATAGCGGTGAAGATGTATGCATGTTTACAAAGATAGCGGTGTAGATATTTCCATGTTCATCCAGATGGCTGTGTAGATATATCCATGTTCATACAGATAGCGGTGTAGATATTTCCATGTTCATACAGATAGCGGTGCAGATGTTTCCATGTTCATCCAGATGGCTGTGTAGATATATCCATGTTCATACAGATGGCGGTGAAGATATTTCCATGTTCATACAGATAGCGGTGTAGATATTTCCATGTTCATACAGAAAGCGGTGTAGATATTTCCATGTTCATACAGATAGCGGTGTATATATTTCCATGTTCATACAGATAGCAGTGTAGATATTTCCATTTTCAAGCAGATAGCGCTGTATATATTTCCATGTTCAAACAGATAGCGGTGTAGATATTTCCATGTTCATAAAGATAGCGGTGTAGATATTTCCATGTTTATACAGATAGCGGTGAAAATGTATGCATGTTTACACAGATAGTGGTGTAGATATTTCCATGTTCATCCAGATGTCTGTGTAGATATATCCATGTTTATACAGATGGCGGTGAAGATATTTCCATGTTCATACAGATAGCGGTGTAGATATTTCCATGTTCATACAGATAGCGGTGTAGATATTTCCATGTTCATACAGATAGCGGTGCATGTATTTCCATGTTCATACAGATAGCGGTGTAGATATTTCCATGTTCACCCAGATGGCTGTTTAGATATGCCATGTTCATACAGATAGCGGTGTAGATATTTCCATGTTCATACAGATAGCGGTGTAGATATTTCCATGTTCATCCAGATGGCTGTGTAGATATATCCATGTTCATACAGATGGCTGAGAAGATATTTCCATGTTCATACAGATAGCGGTGTAGATATTCCATGTTCATACAGATAGCCGTGTAGATATTGCCATGTTCATACAGATAGCGGTGCTGATACTTCCATGTTTATACAGGTAGCGGTGTACATATTTCCGTGTTTATACAGATAGCGGTGTAGATATCTCCTTCTTAATACAGATGGCGGTGTAGATATTTCCATGTTCATACAGATGGCGGTGTAGATATTTCCATGTTTATAGAGATAGCGGTGTAGTTATTTCCATGTGCAAAGAGATAGCTGTGTAGATATTTCCATTTATATGCAGATAGTTGTGTAGATAATTCCATTTTCATGCAGATAGCGGTGTAGATATTTCCATGTTAAAACTGATAGCGGTGTAGATATTTCCATGTCCATACAGATAGCGGTGTAGATATTTCCATGTTTATACAGATAGCGGTGAAGAGATATGCATGTTTACACAGATAGCGGTGTAGATATTTCCATGTTCATACAGACGGCTGTGTAGACATATCCATGTTCATACAGATGGCGGTGAAGTTATTTCCATGTTCATACAGATGGCTGTGTAGATATATCCATGTTCATACAGATGGCAGTGACGATATTTCCATGTTCATACAGACGGCGGTGTAGATATTTCCATGTTCATACAGATAGCGGTGCTGATATTTCCATGTTTATACAGGTAGCGGTGTAGATATTTCCATGTTTATACAGACAGCGGTGTAGATATTTCCATGTTCATCCAGATGGGTGTGTAGATATATCCATGTTCATACAGATGGCGGTGAAGACATTTCCATGTTCATACAGATAGCGGTGTAGATATTTCCATGTTCATACAGATAACCGTGTAGATATTGCCATGTTCATACCGATAGCGGTGCTGATACTTCCATGTTTATACAGGTAGTGGTGTAGATATTTCCATGTTTATACACATAGCGGTGTAGATATTTCCATGTTCATACAGATAGCGGTGTATGTATTTCCATGTTCATACAGATAGCGGTGTAGATATTTCCATTTTCATGCAGATAGCGGTGTATATAGTTCCCTTTCCAAACAGTTAGCGGTGTAGATATTTCCATGTTCATAAAGATAGCGGTGTAGATATTTCCATGTTTATACAGATAGCGGTGAAGTTGTATGCATGTTTACACAGATAGCGGTGTAGATATTTCCACGTTCATCCAGATGGCTGTGTAGATATATCCATGTTCATACAGATGGCGGTGAAGATATTTCCATGTTCATACAGATAGCGGTGTAGATATCTCCATCTTAATACAGACGGCAGTGTAGATATTTATATGTTCATACAGATGGCGGTGCAGATATTTCCATGTTCATACAGATGGCGGTGAAGATATTTCCATGTTCATACAGATGGCGATGTAGAAACTTCCATGTTCATACTGATAGCGGTGCTGATATTTCCATGTTTATACAGGTAGCGGTGTAGATATTTCCATGTTTATACAGATAGCGGTGTAGATATTACCATGTTTATACACATAGCGGTGTAGTTATTTCCATGTTTATACAGATAGCGGTGTAGATATCTCCATCTTAATACAGATGGCTGTGTAGATATTTATATGTTTATTCAGATGGCGGTGCAGATATTTCCAAGTTCATACAGATGGCGGTGTAGATATTTCCATCTTCATACAGATAGCGGTGTAGATATTTCCATATTCATCCCGATGTCTGTGTAGATATATCCATGTTCATACAGATGGCGGTGAAGACATTTCCATGTTCATACAGATAGCGGTGTAGATATTTCCATGTTCATACTGATAGCCGTGTAGATATTGCCATGTTCATACCGATAGCGGTGCTGATACTTCCATGTTTATACCGGTAGCGGTGAACATATTTCCGTGTTTATACAGATAGCGGTGTAGATATTTCCATGTTAATACAGATAGCGGTGTAGATATTTCCATGTTTATAGAGATAGCGGTGTAGTTATTTCCATGTGCAAAGAGATAGCTGTGTAGATATTTCCATTTATATGCAGATAGTTGTGTAGATATTTCCATTTTCATGCAGATAGCGGTGTAGACATTTCCATGCTCAAACAGATAGCGGTGTAGATATTTCCATGTTCATACAGATAGAGGTGTAGATATTTCCATGTTTATACAGATAGCGGTGAAGATGTATGCATGTTTACACAGATAGCGGTGTAGATATTTCCATTTTCATACAGATAGCGGTGTAGATATTTCCAAGTTCATCCAGACGGCTGTGTAGACATATCCATGTTCATACAGATGGCAGTGAAGATATTTCCATGTTCATACAGATGGCTGTGTAGATATATCCATGTTCATACAGATGGCGGTGACGATATTTCCATGTTCATACAGATGGCGGTGTAGATATTTCCATGTTCATACAGATAGCGGTGCTGATATTTCCATGTTTATACAGGTATCGGTGTATATATTTCCATGTTTATACAGATAGCGGTGTAGATATTTCCATGTTTATACAGACAGCGGTGTAGATATTTCCATGTTTATACAGATAGCGGTGTAGATATCTCCATCTTAATACAGATGGCGGTGTAGATATTTATATGTTCATACAGATGGCGGTGCAGATATTTCCATGTTCATACGGATGGCGGTGAAGATATTTCCATGTTCATACAGATGGCGGTGTAGAAACTTCCATGTTCATACTGATAACGGTGCTGACATTTCCATGTTTACACAGGTAGCGGTGTAGATATTTCCATGTTTATACAGATAGCAGTGTAGATATTTCCATGTTTATACATATAGCGGTGTAGATATTTCCATGTTTATACAGATAGCGGTGTAGATATTTCCATGTTTATGCAGATAGTGGTGTAGATATCTCCATCTTAATACAGATGGCGGTGTAGATATTTAAATGTTCATACAGTTGGCCGTGCAGATATTTCCATGTTCATACAGATGGCGGTGTAGATATTTCCATGTTCATAAAGATAGCGGTGTAGATATTTCCATGTTTATACAGATAGCGGTGTAGATATTTCCATGTTCATACAGATAGCCGTGTAGATATTGCCATGTTCATACCGATAGCGGTGCTGATACTTCCATGTTTATACAGGTAGCGGTGTACATATTTCCGTGTTTATACACATAGCGGTGTAGAGATTTCCATGTTCATACAGATAGCGGTGTAGATATTTCCATGTTTATACAGATAGCGGTGTAGATATCTCCTTCTTAATACAGATGGCGGTGTACATATTTATATGTTCATACAGATGGCGGTGCAGATATTTCCATGTTCATACGGATGGCGGTGAAGATATTTCCATGTTCATACAGATGGCAGTGTAGAAACTTCCATGCTCATACTGATAGCGGTGCTGATATTTCCATGTTTATACAGGTAGCGGTGTAGATGTTTCCATGTTTAAACAGATAGTGGTGTAGATATTTCCATGTTTATACACATAGCGGTGTAGATATTTCCATGTTTATACAGATAGCGGTGTAGATACTTCCTTGTTTATGCAGATAGTTGTGTAGATATCTCCATCTTAATACAGATGGCGGTGTAGATATTTAAATGTTCATTCAGATGGCTGTGTAGACATATCCATGTTCATACAGATGGCGGTGAAGATATTTCCATGTTCATACAGATGGCTGTGTAGATATATCCATGTTCCTACAGATGGCGGTGAAGATATTTCAATGTTCATACAGATGGCGGTGTAGATATTTCCATGTTTATACAGATAGCGGGGCTGATGTTTCCATGTTTATACATGTAGCGGTGTAGATATTTCCATGTTTATACAGATAGCGGTGTAGATATTTCCATGTTTATACACATAGCGGTGTAGATATTTCCATGTTTATACAGATAGCGGTGTAGATATTTCCATGTTTATGCAGATAGTGGTGTAGATATCTCCATCTTAATACAGATGGCGGTGTAGATATTTAAATGTTCATACAGTTGGCGGTGCAGATATTTCCATGTTCATACAGATGGCGGTGTAGATATTTCCATGTTCATAAAGATAGCGGTGTAGATATTTCCATGTTTATACAGATAGCGGTGTAGATATTTCCATGTTCATACAGATAGCCGTGTAGATATTGCCATGTTCATACCGATAGCGGTGCTGATACTTCCATGTTTATACAGGTAGCGGTGTACATATTTCCGTGTTTATACAGATAGCGGTGTAGATATTTCCACGTTCATACAGATAGCGGTGTAGATATTTCCATGTTTATACAGATAGCGGTGTAGATATCTCCTTCTTAATACAGATGGCGTTGTAGATATTTATACGTTCATACAGATGGCGGTGCAGATATTTCCATGTTCATACGGATGGCGGTGAAGATATTTCCATGTTCATACAGATGGCAGTGTAGAAACTTCCATGTTCATACTGATAGCGGTGCTGATATTTCCATGTTTATACAGGTAGCGGTGTAGATGTTTCCATGTTTAAACAGATAGTGGTGTAGATATTTCCATGTTTATACACATAGCGGTGTAGATATTTCCATGTTTATACAGATAGCGGTGTAGATATTTCCTTGTTTATGCAGATAGTTGTGTAGATATCTCCATCTTAATACAGATGGCGGTGTAGATATTTAAATGTTCATTCAGATGGCTGTGTAGACATATCCATGTTCATACAGATGGCGGTGAAGATATTTCCATGTTCATACAGATGGCTGTGTAGATATATCCATGTTCCTACAGATGGCGGTGAAGATATTTCAATGTTCATACAGATGGCGGTGTAGATATTTCCATGTTTATACAGATAGCGGGGCTGATGTTTCCATGTTTATACATGTAGCGGTGTAGATATTTCCATGTTTATACAGATAGCGGTGTAGATATTTCCATGTTTATACACATAGCGGTGTAGATATTTCCATGTTCATACAGATAGCGGTGTATATATTTCCATGTTCATAAAGATAGCGGTGTAGATATTTCCATGTTTATACAGATAGCGGTGAAGTTGTATGCATGTTTACACAGATAGCGGTGTAGATATTTCCACGTTCATCCAGATGGCTGTGTAGATATATCCATGTTCCTACAGATGGCGGTGAAGATATTTCCATGTTCATACAGATAGCGGTGTAGATATCTCCATCTTAATACATATGGCGGTGTAGACATTTATATGTTCATACAGATGGCGGTGCAGATATTTCCATGTTCATACGGATGGCGGTGAAGATATTTCCATGTTCATACAGATGGCGGTGTAGAAACTTCCATGTTCATACTGATAGCGGTGCTGATATTTCCATGTTTATACAGGTAGCGGTGTAGATATTTCCATGTTTATACAGATAGCAGTGTAGATATTTCCATGTTTATACACATAGCGGTGTAGATATTTCCATGTCTATACAGATAGCGGTGTAGATATTTCCATGTTTATGCAGATAGTGGTGTAGATATCTCCATCTTAATACAGATGGCGGTGTAGATATTTAAATGTTCATACAGATGGCGCTGCAGATATTTCCATGTTCATACAGATGGCGGTGTGGATATTTCCATGTTCATACAGATAGCGGTGTAGTTATTTCCATGTGTAAAGAGATAGCTGTGTAGATATTTCCATGTATAAGCAGATAGCTGTGTAGATATTTCCCTTTTCATGCAGATAGCGGTGTATATATTTCCCTGTTCAAACAGTTAGCGGTGTAGATATTTCCATGTTCATAAAGATAGCGGTGTAGATATTTCCATGTTTATACAGATAGCGGTGAAGATGTATGCATGTTTACACAGATAGTGGTGTAGATATTTCCATGTTCATCCAGATGGCTGTGTAGATATATCCATGTTCATACACATAGAGGTGTAGATATTTCCATGTTCATACAGATAGCGGTGCAGATATTTCCATGTTCATCCAGATGGCTGTGTAGATATATCCATATTCATACAGATGGCGGTGAAGATATTTCCATGTTCATACAGGTAGCGGTGTAGATATTTCCATGTTCATACAGATAGCGGTGTAGATATTTCCAAGTTTATACAGATAGCGGTGTAGATATCTCCATCTTACTACAGATGGCGGTGTAGATATTTATATGTTCATTCAGATGGCGGTGCAGATATTTCCATGTTCATACAGAAGGCGGTGTAGATATTTCCATGTTCTTACAGATAGCGGTGTAGTTATTTCCATGTGTAAAGAGATAGCTGTGTAGATATTCCCATGTATATGCACATAGCTGTGTAGATATTTCCATTTTCAAGCAGATAGCAGTGTATATACTTCCCTGTTCAAACAGATAGCGGTGTAGAGATTTCCATGTTCATACAGATAGCGGTGTAGATATTTCCATGTTCATACAGATAGCGGTGTAGCTATTTCCATGTTTATACAGATAGCGGTGAAGATGTATGCATGTTTACACAGATAGCGGTTTAGATATTTTCATGTTCATCCAGATGGCTGTGTAGATATTTCCATGTTCATACAGATAGCTGTGTACATATTTCCATGTTCATCCAGATGGCTGTGTAGATATATCCATGTTCATACAGATGGCGGTGAAGATATTTCCATGTTCATACAGATAGCGGTGTAGATATTTCCATGTTCTTACAGATAGCGGTGTAGATATTTCCATGTTCATACAGATAGCAGTGTAGCTATTTCCATGTTCATACAGATAGCGGTGTAGATATTTCCATGTTCATACAGATGGCGGTGCAGATATATCCATGTTCATACAGATTGCGGTGAAGATATTTCCATGTTCATACAGATGGCGGTGTAGAAACTTCCATGTTCATACTGATAGCGGTGCTGATATTTCCATGTTTATACAGGTAGCGGTGTAGATATTTCCTTGTTTATACAGATAGCGGTGTAGATATTTCCATGTTTATACACATAGCGGTGTAGATATTTCCATATTTATACAGATAGCGGTGTAGATATTTCCATGTTTATGTAGATAGTTGTGTAGATATCTCCATCTTAATACAGATGGCGGTGTAGATATTTAAATGTTCATTCAGATGGCTGTGTAGACATATCCATGTTCATACAGATGGCGGTGAAGATATTTCCATGTTCATACAGATAGCGGTGTAGATATTTCCATGTTCATACAGATAGCGGTGTAGATATTTCCATGTTCATACAGATGGCTGTGTAGATATATCCATGTTCCTACAGATGGCTGTGAAGATATTTCCATGTTCATACAGATGGCGGTGTAGATATTTCCATGTTCGTACAGATAGCGGGGCTGATATTTCCATGTTTGTACATGTAGCGGTGTAGATATTTCCATGTTTATACAGATAGCGGTGTAGATATTTCCATGTTTATACACATAGCGGTGTAGATATTTCCATGTTCATACAGATAGCGGTGAATGTATTTCCATGTTCATACAGATAGCGGTGTAGATATTTCCATTTTCATGCAGATAGCGGTGTATATAGTTCCCTTTCCAAACAGTTAGCGGTGAAGATATTTCCATGTTCATACAGATAGCGGTGTAGATATTTCCATGTTCATACAGATAGCGGTGTAGACATTTCCATGTTCATACAGATAGCAGTGTAGCTATTTCCATGTTCATACAGATAGCGGTGTAGATATTTCCATGTTCATACAGATGGCGGTGCAGATATATCCATGTTCATACAGATTGCGGTGAAGATATTTCCATGTTCATACAGATGGCGGTGTAGATATCTCCATCTTAATACAGACGGCAGTGTAGATATTTATATGATCATACAGATGGCGGTGCAGATATTTCCATGTTCATACGGATGGCGGTGAAGATATTTCCATGTTCATACAGATGGCGATGTAGAAACTTCCATGTTCATACTGATAGCGGTGCTGATATTTCCATGTTTATACAGGTAGCGGTGTAGATATTTCCATGTTTATACAGATAGCGGTGTAGATATTACCATGTTTATACACATAGCGGTGTAGTTATTTCCATGTTTATACAGATAGCGGTGTAGATATCTCCATCTTAATACAGATGGCTGTGTAGATATTTATATGTTTATTCAGATGGCGGTGCAGATATTTCCAAGTTCATACAGATGGCGGTGTAGATATTTCCATCTTCATACAGATAGCGGTGTAGATATTTCCATATTCATCCCGATGTCTGTGTAGATATATCCATGTTCATACAGATGGCGGTGAAGACATTTCCATGTTCATACAGATAGCGGTGTAGATATTTCCATGTTCATACTGATAGCCGTGTAGATATTGCCATGTTCATACCGATAGCGGTGCTGATACTTCCATGTTTATACCGGTAGTGGTGAACATATTTCCGTGTTTATACAGATAGCGGTGTAGATATTTCCATGTTAATACAGATAGCGGTGTAGATATTTCCATGTTTATAGAGATAGCGGTGTAGTTATTTCCATGTGCAAAGAGATAGCTGTGTAGATATTTCCATTTATATGCAGATAGTTGTGTAGATATTTCCATTTTCATGCAGATAGCGGTGTAGACATTTCCATGCTCAAACAGATAGCGGTGTAGATATTTCCATGTTCATACAGATAGAGGTGTAGATATTTCCATGTTTATACAGATAGCGGTGAAGATGTATGCATGTTTACACAGATAGCGGTGTAGATATTTCCATTTTCATACAGATAGCGGTGTAGATATTTCCATGTTCATCCAGACGGCTGTGTAGACATATCCATGTTCATACAGATGGCAGTGAAGATATTTCCATGTTCATACAGATGGCTGTGTAGATATATCCATGTTCATACAGATGGCGGTGACGATATTTCCATGTTCATACAGATGGCGGTGTAGATATTTCCATGTTCATACAGATAGCGGTGCTGATATTTCCATGTTTATACAGGTATCGGTGTATATATTTCCATGTTTATACAGATAGCGGTGTAGATATTTCCATGTTTATACAGACAGCGGTGTAGATATTTCCATGTTTATACAGATAGCGGTGTAGATATCTCCATCTTAATACAGATGGCGGTGAAGATATTTATATGTTCATACAGATGGCGGTGCAGATATTTCCATGTTCATACGGATGGCGGTGAAGATATTTCCATGTTCATACAGATGGCGGTGTAGAAACTTCCATGTTCATACTGATAACGGTGCTGACATTTCCATGTTTACACAGGTAGCGGTGTAGATATTTCCATGTTTATACAGATAGCAGTGTAGATATTTCCATGTTTATACATATAGCGGTGTAGATATTTCCATGTTTATACAGATAGCGGTGTAGATATTTCCATGTTTATGCAGATATTGGTGTAGATATCTCCATCTTAATACAGATGGCGGTGTAGATATTTAAATGTTCATACAGTTGGCGGTGCAGATATTTCCATGTTCATACAGATGGCGGTGTAGATATTTCCATGTTCATAAAGATAGCGGTGTAGATATTTCCATGTTTATACAGATAGCGGTGTAGATATTTCCATGTTCATACAGATAGCCGTGTAGATATTGCCATGTTCATACCGATAGCGGTGCTGATACTTCCATGTTTATACAGGTAGCGGTGTACATATTTCCGTGTTTATGCACATAGCGGTGTAGATATTTCCATGTTCATACAGATAGCGGTGTAGATATTTCCATGTTTATACAGATAGCGGTGTAGATATCTCCTTCTTAATACAGATGGCGGTGTACATATTTATATGTTCATACAGATGGCGGTGCAGATATTTCCATGTTCATACGGATGGCGGTGAAGATATTTCCATGTTCATACAGATGGCAGTGTAGAAACTTCCATGCTCATACTGATAGCGGTGCTGATATTTCCATGTTTATACAGGTAGCGGTGTAGATGTTTCCATGTTTAAACAGATAGTGGTGTAGATATTTCCATGTTTATACACATAGCGGTGTAGATATTTCCATGTTTATACAGATAGCGGTGTAGATATTTCCTTGTTTATGCAGATAGTTGTGTAGATATCTCCATCTTAATACAGATGGCGGTGTAGATATTTAAATGTTCATTCAGATGGCTGTGTAGACATATCCATGTTCATACAGATGGCGGTGAAGATATTTCCATGTTCATACAGATGGCTGTGTAGATATATCCATGTTCCTACAGATGGCGGTGAAGATATTTCAATGTTCATACAGATGGCGGTGTAGATATTTCCATGTTTATACAGATAGCGGGGCTGATGTTTCCATGTTTATACATGTAGCGGTGTAGATATTTCCATGTTTATACAGATAGCGGTGTAGATATTTCCATGTTTATACACATAGCGGTGTAGATATTTCCATGTTTATACAGATAGCGGTGTAGATATTTCCATGTTTATGCAGATAGTGGTGTAGATATCTCCATCTTAATACAGATGGCGGTGTAGATATTTAAATGTTCATACAGTTGGCGGTGCAGATATTTCCATGTTCATACAGATGGCGGTGTAGATATTTCCATGTTCATAAAGATAGCGGTGTAGATATTTCCATGTTTATACAGATAGCGGTGTAGATATTTCCATGTCCATACAGATAGCCGTGTAGATATTGCCATGTTCATACCGATAGCGGTGCTGATACTTCCATGTTTATACAGGTAGCGGTGTACATATTTCCGTGTTTATACAGATAGCGGTGTAGATATTTCCATGTTCATACAGATAGCGGTGTAGATATTTCCATGTTTATACAGATAGCGGTGTAGATATCTCCTTCTTAATACAGATGGCGTTGTAGATATTTATATGTTCATACAGATGGCGGTGCAGATATTTCCATGTTCATACGGATGGCGGTGAAGATATTTCCATGTTCATACAGATGGCAGTGTAGAAACTTCCATGTTCATACTGATAGCGGTGCTGATATTTCCATGTTTATACAGGTAGCGGTGTAGATGTTTCCATGTTTAAACAGATAGTGGTGTAGTTATTTCCATGTTTATACACATAGCGGTGTAGATATTTCCATGTTTATACAGATAGCGGTGTAGATATTTCCTTGTTTATGCAGATAGTTGTGTAGATATCTCCATCTTAATACAGATGGCGGTGTAGATATTTAAATGTTCATTCAGATGGCTGTGTAGACATATCCATGTTCATACAGATGGCGGTGAAGATATTTCCATGTTCATACAGATGGCTGTGTAGATATATCCATGTTCCTACAGATGGCGGTGAAGATATTTCAATGTTCATACAGATGGCGGTGTAGATATTTCCATGTTTATACAGATAGCGGGGCTGATGTTTCCATGTTTATACATGTAGCGGTGTAGATATTTCCATGTTTATACAGATAGCAGTGTAGATATTTCCATGTTTATACACATAGCGGTGTAGATATTTCCATGTTCATACAGATAGCGGTGTATATATTTCCATGTTCATAAAGATAGCGGTGTAGATATTTCCATGTTTATACAGATAGCGGTGAAGTTGTATGCATGTTTACACAGATAGCGGTGTAGATATTTCCACGTTCATCCAGATGGCTGTGTAGATATATCCATGTTCATACAGATGGCGGTGAAGATATTTCCATGTTCATACAGATAGCGGTGTAGATATCTCCATCTTAATACATATGGCGGTGTAGACATTTATATGTTCATACAGATGGCGGTGCAGATATTTCCATGTTCATACGGATGGCGGTGAAGATATTTCCATGTTCATACAGATGGCGGTGTAGAAACTTCCATGTTCATACTGATAGCGGTGCTGATATTTCCATGTTTATACAGGTAGCGGTGTAGATATTTCCATGTTTATACAGATAGCAGTGTAGATATTTCCATGTTTATACACATAGCGGTGTAGATATTTCCATGTCTATACAGATAGCGGTGTAGATATTTCCATGTTTATGCAGATAGTGGTGTAGATATCTCCATCTTAATACAGATGGCGGTGTAGATATTTAAATGTTCATACAGATGGCGCTGCAGATATTTCCATGTTCATACAGATGGCGGTGTAGATATTTCCATGTTCATACAGATAGCGGTGTAGTTATTTCCATGTGTAAAGAGATAGCTGTGTAGATATTTCCATGTATAAGCAGATAGCTGTGTAGATATTTCCCTTTTCATGCAGATAGCGGTGTATATATTTCCCTGTTCAAACAGTTAGCGGTGTAGATATTTCCATGTTCATAAAGATAGCGGTGTAGATATTTCCATGTTTATACAGATAGCGGTGAAGATGTATGCATGTTTACACAGATAGTGGTGTAGATATTTCCATGTTCATCCAGATGGCTGTGTAGATATATCCATGTTCATACACATAGAGGTGTAGATATTTCCATGTTCATACAGATAGCGGTGCAGATATTTCCATGTTCATCCAGATGGCTGTGTAGATATATCCATATTCATACAGATGGCGGTGAAGATATTTCCATGTTCATACAGGTAGCGGTGTAGATATTTCCATGTTCATACAGATAGCGGTGTAGATATTTCCAAGTTTATACAGATAGCGGTGTAGATATCTCCATCTTACTACAGATGGCGGTGTAGATATTTATATGTTCATTCAGATGGCGGTGCAGATATTTCCATGTTCATACAGAAGGCGGTGTAGATATTTCCATGTTCTTACAGATAGCGGTGTAGTTATTTCCATGTGTAAAGAGATAGCTGTGTAGATATTCCCATGTATATGCACATAGCTGTGTAGATATTTCCATTTTCAAGCAGATAGCAGTGTATATACTTCCCTGTTCAAACAGATAGCGGTGTAGATATTTCCATGTTCATACAGATAGTGGTGTAGATATTTCCATGTTCATACAGATAGCGGTGTAGCTATTTCCATGTTCATACAGATAGCGGTGTGGATATTTCCATGTTCATAGAGATAGCGGTGTAGATATTTCCATGTTTATACAGGTAGCGGTGTAGATATTTCCATGTTTATACAGATAGCGGTGAAGATGTATGCATGTTTACACAGATAGCGGTTTAGATATTTTCATGTTCATCCAGATGGCTGTGTAGATATTTCCATGTTCATACAGATAGCTGTGTACATATTTCCATGTTCATCCAGATGGCTGTGTAGATATATCCATGTTCACACAGATGGCGGTGAAGATATTTCCATGTTCATACAGATAGCGGTGTAGATATTTCCATGTTCTTACAGATAGCGGTGTAGATATTTCCATGTTCATACAGATAGCAGTGTAGCTATTTCCATGTTCATACAGATAGCGGTGTAGATATTTCCATGTTCATACAGATGGCGGTGCAGATATATCCATGTTCATACAGATTGCGGTGAAGATATTTCCATGTTCATACAGATGGCGGTGTAGAAACTTCCATGTTCATACTGATAGCGGTGCTGATATTTCCATGTTTATACAGGTAGCGGTGTAGATATTTCCTTGTTTATACAGATAGCGGTGTAGATATTTCCATGTTTATACACATAGCGGTGTAGATATTTCCATGTTTATACAGATAGCGGTGTAGATATTTCCATGTTTATGTAGATAGTTGTGTAGATATCTCCATCTTAATACAGATGGCGGTGTAGATATTTAAATGTTCATTCAGATGGCTGTGTAGACATATCCATGTTCATACAGATGGCGGTGAAGATATTTCCATGTTCATACAGATAGCGGTGTAGATATTTCCATGTTCATACAGATAGCGGTGTAGATATTTCCATGTTCATACAGATGGCTGTGTAGATATATCCATGTTCCTACAGATGGCTGTGAAGATATTTCCATGTTCATACAGATGGCGGTGTAGATATTTCCATGTTCGTACAGATAGCGGGGCTGATATTTCCATGTTTGTACATGTAGCGGTGTAGATATTTCCATGTTTATACAGATAGCGGTGTAGATATTTCCATGTTTATACACATAGCGGTGTAGATATTTCCATGTTCATACAGATAGCGGTGAATGTATTTCCATGTTCATACAGATAGCGGTGTAGATATTTCCATTTTCATGCAGATAGCGGTGTATATAGTTCCCTTTCCAAACAGTTAGCGGTGTAGATATTTCCATGTTCATAAAGATAGCGGTGTAGATATTTCCATGTTTATACAGATAGCGGTGAAGTTGTATGCATGTTTACACAGATAGCGGTGTAGATATTTCCACGTTCATCCAGATGGCTGTGTAGATATATCCATGTTCATACAGATGGCGGTGAAGATATTTCCATGTTCATACAGATAGCGGTGTAGATATCTCCATCTTAATACAGACGGCAGTGTAGATATTTATATGTTCATACAGATGGCGGTGCAGATATTTCCATGTTCATACGGATGGCGGTGAAGATATTTCCATGTTCATACAGATGGCGGTGTAGAAACTTCCATGTTCATACTGATAGCGGTGCTGATATTTCCATGTTTATACAGGTAGCGGTGTAGATATTTCCATGTTTATACAGATAGCGGTGTAGATATTACCATGTTTATACACATAGCGGTGTAGTTATTTCCATGTTTATACAGATAGCGGTGTAGATATCTCCATCTTAATACAGATGGCTGTGTAGATATTTATATGTTTATTCAGATGGCGGTGCAGATATTTCCAAGTTCATACAGATGGCGGTGTAGATATTTCCATCTTCATACAGATAGCGGTGTAGATATTTCCATATTCATCCCGATGTCTGTGTAGATATATCCATGTTCATACAGATGGCGGTGAAGACATTTCCATGTTCATACAGATAGCAGTGTAGATATTTCCATGTTCATACTGATAGCAGTGTAGATATTGCCATGTTCATACCGATAGCGGTGCTGATACTTCCATGTTTATACAGGTAGCGGTGAACATATTTCCGTGTTTATACAGATAGCGGTGTAGATATTTCCATGTTAATACAGATAGCGGTGTAGATATTTCCATGTTTATAGAGATAGCGGTGTAGTTATTTCCATGTGCAAAGAGATATCTGTGTAGATATTTCCATTTATATGCAGATAGTTGTGTAGATATTTCCATTTTCATGCAGATAGCGGTGTAGATATTTCCATGCTCAAACAGATAGCGGTGTAGATATTTCCATGTTCATACAGATAGCGGTGTAGATATTTCCATGTTTATACAGATAGCGGTGAAGATGTATGCATGTTTACACAGATAGCGGTGTAGATATTTCCATTTTCATACAGATAGCGGTGTAGATATTTCCATGTTCATCCAGACGGCTGTGTAGACATATCCATGTTCATACAGATGGCGGTGAAGATATTTCCATGTTCATACAGATGGCTGTGTAGATATATCCATGTTCATACAGATGGCGGTGACGATATTTCCATGTTCATACAGATGGCGGTGTAGATATTTCCATGTTCATACAGATAGCGGTGCTGATATTTCCATGTTTATACAGGTATCGGTGTATATATTTCCATGTTTATACAGATAGAGGTGTAGATATTTCCATGTTTATACAGACAGCGGTGTAGATATTTCCATGTTTATACAGATAGCGGTGTAGATATCTCCATCTTAATACAGATGGTGGTGTAGATATTTATGTGTTCATACAGATGGCGGTGCAGATATTTCCATGTTCATATGGATGGCGGTGAAGATATTTCCATGTTCATACAGATGGCGGTGTAGAAACTTCCATGTTCATACTGATAGCGGTGCTGATATTTCCATGTTTATACAGGTAGCGGTGTAGATATTTCCATGTTTATACAGATAGCGGTGTAGATATTTCCATGTTTATACACATAGCGGTGTAGATATTTCCATGTCTATACAGATAGCGGTGTAAATATTTCCATGTTTATGCAGATAGTGGTGTAGATATCTCCATCTTAATACAGATGGCGGTGTAGATATTTAAATGTTCATTCAGATGGCTGTGTAGACATATCCATGTTCACACAGATGGCGGTGAAGATATTTCCACGATCATCCTGATGGCTGTGTAGATATATCCATGTTCATACAGATGGCGGTGAAGATATTTCCATGTTCATACAGATAGCGGTGTAGATATTTCCATGTTCATAAAGATAGCGGTGTAGATATTTCCATGTTTATACAGATGGCGGTGAAGATGTATGCATGTTTACACAGATAGTGGTGTAGATATTTCCATGTTCATCCAGATGGCTGTGTAGATATATCCATGTTCATACAGATAGAGGTGTAGATATTTCCATGTTCATACAGATAGCGGTGCAGATATTTCCATGTTCATCCAGATGGCTGTGTAGATATATCCATGTTCATACAGATGGCGGTGAAGATATTTCCATGTTCATACATATAGCGGTGTAGATATTTCCATGTTCATACAGATAGCGGTGTAGATATTTCCAAGTTTATACAGATAGTGGTGTAGATATCTCCATCTTAATACAGATGGCGGTGTAGATATTTATATGTTCATTCAGATGACGGTGCAGATATTTCCATGTTCATACAGATGGCGGTGTAGATATTTCCATGTTCTTACAGATAGCGGTGTAGTTATTTCCATGTGTAAAGAGATAGCTGTGTAGATATTCCCATGTATATGCACATAGCTGTGTAGATATTTCCATTTTCAAGCAGATAGCGGTGTATATACTTCCCTGTTCAAACAGATAGCTGTGTAGATATTTCCATGTTCATACAGATAGTGGTGTAGATATTTCCATGTTCATACAGATAGCGGTGTAGCTATTTCCATGTTCATACAGATAGCGGTGTGGATATTTCCATGTTCATAGAGATAGCGGTGTAGATATTTCCATGTTTATACAGGTAGTGGTGTAGATATTTCCATGTTTATACAGATAGCGGTGAAGATGTATGCATGTTTACACAGATAGCGGTTTAGATATTTTCATGTTCATCCAGATGGCTGTCTAGATATTTCCATGTTCATACAGATAGCTGTGTAGATATTTCCATGTTCATCCAGATGGCTGTGTAGATATATCCATGTTCATACAGACGGCGGTGAAGATATTTCCATGTTCATACAGATAGCGGTGTAGATATTTCCATGTTCATACAGATAGCGGTGTAGATATTTCCATGTTCATACAGATAGCAGTGTAGCTATTTCCATGTTCATACAGATAGCGGTGTAGATATTTCCATGTTCATACAGATGGCGGTGCAGATATATCCATGTTCATACAGATTGCGGTGAAGATATTTCCATGTTCATACAGATGGCGGTGTAGAAACTTCCATATTCATACTGATAGCGGTGCTGATATTTCCATGTTTATACAGGTAGCGGTGTAGATATTTCCTTGTTTATACAGATAGCGGTGTAGATATTTCCATGTTTATACACATAGCGGTGTAGATATTTCCATGTTTATACAGATAGCGGTGTAGATATTTCCATGTTTATGTAGATAGTTGTGTAGATATCTCCATCTTAATACAGATGGTGGTGTAGATATTTAAATGTTCATTCAGATGGCTGTGTAGACATATCCATGTTCATACAGATGGCGGTGAAGATATTTCCATGTTCATACAGATAGCGGTGTAGATATTTCCATGTTCATACAGATAGTGGTGTATGCATTTCCATGTTCTTACAGATAGCGGTGTAGATATTTCCATTTTCATGCAGATAGCGGTGTATATATTTCCCTTTCCAAACAGTTACCGGTGTTGATATTTCCATGTTCATAAAGATAGCGGTGTAGATATTTCCATGTTTATACAGATAGCGGTGAAGTTGTATGCATGTTTACACAGATAGCGGTGTAGATATTTCCACGTTCATCCAGATGGCTGTGTAGATATATCCATGTTCATACAGATGGCGGTGTAGATATTTCCATGTTCATACAGATAGCGGTGTAGATATCTCCACCTTAATACAGACGGCGGTGTAGATATTTATATGTTCATACAGATGGTGGTGCAGATATTTCCATGTTCATACGGATGGCGGTGAAGATATTTCCATGTTCATACAGATGGCGATGTAGAAACTTCCATGTTCATACTGATAGCGGTGCTGATATTTCCATGTTTATACAGGTAGCGGTGTAGATATTTCCATGTTTATACAGATAGCGGTGTAGATATTACCATGTTTATACACATAGTGGTGTAGTTATTTCCATGTTTTTATGCAGATAGCGGTGTAGATATCTCCATCTTAATACAGATGGCTGTGTAGATATTTATATGTTTATTCAGATGGCGGTGCAGATATTTCCATGTTCATACAGATGGCGGTGTAGATATTTCCATCTTCATACAGATAGCCGTGTAGATATTTCCATATTCATCCCGATGTCTGTGTAGATATATCCATGTTCATACAGATGGCGGTGAAGATATTTCCATGTTCATACAGATAGCGGTGTAGATATTTCCATGTTCATACTGATAGCCGTGTAGATATTGCCATGTTCATACCGATAGCGGTGCTGATACTTCCATGTTTATACAGGTAGCGGTGAACATATTTCCGTGTTTATACAGATAGCGGTGTAGATATTTCCATGTTAATACAGATAGCGGTGTAGATATTTCCATGTTTATAGAGATAGCGGTGTAGTTATTTCCATGTGCAAAGAGATAGCTGTGTAGATATTTCCATTTATATGCAGATAGTTGTGTAGATATTTCCATTTTCATGCAGATAGCGGTGTAGATATTTCCATGCTCAAACAGATAGCGGTGTAGATATTTCCATGTTCATACAGATAGCGGTGTAGATATTTCCATGTTTATACAGATAGCGGTGTAGATATTTCCATGTTTATACACATAGCGGTGTAGATATTTCCATGTTCATACAGATAGCGGTGTATGTATATCCATGTTCATACAGATAGCGGTGTAGATATTTCCATGTTCATCCTGATGGCTGTGTAGATATTTCCATGTTCATACAGATAGCGGTGTAGATATCTCCATCTTAATACAGATGGCGGTGTAGATATTTCCATGTTTATACAGATAGCGGTGTAGATATCTCCATCTTAATTCAGAGGGCGGTGTAGATATTTATATGTTCATTCAGATGGCGGTGCAGATATTTCCATGTTCATACAGATGGCGGTGTAGATATTTCCATTTTCATACAGATAGCGGTGTAGTTATTTCCATGTGTAAAGAGATAGCTGTGTAGATATTTCCATGTATCTGCAGATAGCTGTGTAGACATTTCCATTTTCATGCAGATAGCGGTGTATATATTTCCCTGTTCAAAAAGTTAGCGGTGTAGATATTTCCATGTTCATAAAGATAGCAGTGTATATATTTCCATGTTTATACAGATAGTGGTGAAGATGTATGCATGTTTACACAGATAGCGGTGTGGATATTTCCATGTTCATCCAGATGGCTGTGTAGATATATCCATGTTCATACAGATAGCGGTGTAGATATTTCCATGTTCATACAGATAGCGGTGCAGATATGTCCATGTTCATCCAGATGGCTGTGTAGATATATCCATGTTCATACAGATGGCGGTGAAGATATTTCCATGTTCATACAGATGGCGGTGTAGATATTTCCATGTTCATACAGATGGCGGTGTAGATATTTCCATGTTCATACAGATAGCGGTGTATGTATTTCCATGTTCATACAGATAGCGGTGTAGATATTTCCATGTTCATCCAGATGGCTGTGTAGATATATCCATGTTCATTCAGATAGCGGCGTAGATATTTCCTTGTTCATCCAGATGGCTGTGTAGCTATTTCCATGTTCATACAGACAGTGGTGTAGATATTTCCATGTTCATACAGATAGCCGTGTAGATATTTCCATGTTCATACAGATAGCCGTGTAGATATTGCCATGTTCATTCCGATAGCGGTGCTGATACTTCCATGTTTATACAGGTAGCGGTGTACATATTTCCGTGTTTATATAGGTAGCGGTGTAGATATTTCCATGTTCATACAGATAGCGGTGTAGATATTTCCATGTTTATACAGATAGCGGTTTAGATATCTCCTTCTTAATACAGATGGCGGTGTAGATATTTATATGTTCATACAGATGGTGGTGCAGATATTTCCATGTTCATACAGATGGTGGTGTAGATATTTCCATGTTTATAGAGATAGCGGTGTAGTTATTTGCATGTGCAAAGAGATAGCTGTGTTGATATTTCCATGTAAATGCAGATAGCTGTGTAGATATTTCCATTTTCATGCAAATAGCGGTGTAGATATTTCCATGTTCAAACAGAGAGCGGTGTAGATATTTCCATGTTCATACAGATAGCGTTGTGGATATTTCCATGTTTATACAGATAGCGGTGAAGATGTATGCATGTTTACACAGATTGCGGTGTAGATATTTCCATGTTCATACAGATAGCGGTGTAGATATTTCCATGTTCATCCAGACGGCTGTGTAGACATATCCATGTTCATACAGATGGCTGTGTAGATATATCCATGTTCATACAGATGGCGGTGAAGATTTTTCCATGTTCATACAGATGGCGGTGTAGATATTTCCATGTTCATGCCGATAGCGGTGCTGATATTTCCATGTTTATACAGGTAGCAGTGTAGATATTTCCATGTTTATACAGATAGCGGTGTAGATATTTCCATGTTTATACACATAGCGGTGTAGATATTTCCATGTTTATACAGATAGCGGTGTAGATATCTCCATCTTAATACAGATGGCGGTGTAGATATTTATATGTTTATACAGATGGCGGTGCAGATATTTCCATGTTCATACTGATGGCGGTGAAGATATTTCCATGTTCATACAGATGGCGGTGTAGATACTTCCATGTTCATACTGATAGCGGTACTGATATTTCCATGTTTATACAGGTAGCGGTGTAGATATTTCCATGTTTATACAGATAGCGGTGTAGATATGTCCATGTTTATACAGATAGCGGCATAGATATTTCCAGGTTTATACAGATAGCGGTGAAGATATCTCCATCTTAATACTGATGGCGGTGTAGATATTTATATGTGCATACAGATAGCGGTGCTGATATTTCCATGTTTATACAGGTAGCCGTGTAGATATTTCCATGCTTATACAGATAGCGGTGTAGATTTTTCCAAGTTTATACAGATAGCGGTGTAGATATCTCCATCTTAATACAGATGGTGGTGTAGAAATTTATATGTTCATACAGATGGAGGTGCAGATATTTCCATGTTCATACAGATGGCGGTGTAGATATTTCCATGATTATAGAGATAGCAGTGTAGTTATTTCCATGTGTAAAGAGATAGCTTTGTACATATTTCCATGTATATGCAGATAGCTGTGTAGATATTTCCATTTTCATGCAGATAGCGGTGAAGATGTATGCATGGTTACACAGATAGCGGTGTAGATATTTCCATGTACATACAGATAGCGGTGTAGATATTTCCATGTTCATCCAGATGGCTGTGTAGATATATCCATGTTCATACAGATGGCGTTGAAGATATTTCCATGTTCATACACATAGCGGTGTATATGTTTCCATGTTCCTACAGAGGCGGTGTAGATATTTCCATGTTCATAAAGATAGCGGTGTAGATATTTCCATGTTTATATAGATAGCGGTGTAGTTATCTCCTTCTTTATACAGATGGCGGTGGAGATATTTATAAGTTCTTACAGATGGCGGTGCAGATATTTCCATGTTCATACAGATGGCGGTGTAGATATTTCCATGTTTATAGAGATAGCAGTGTAGATATTTCCATGTGTAAAGAGATAGCTGTGGAGATATTTCCATGTATATGCAGATATCTGTGTAGATATTTCCATTTTCATGCAGATACCGGTGTAGATATTTCCATGTTCAAATAGATAGCAGTGTAGATATTGCCATGTTCATACAGATGGCTGTGTAGACATATCCATTTTCATACAGATGGCGTTGAAGATATTTCCATGTTCATACAGATAGTGGTGTAGATTTTTTCACGTTCATACAGATAGCGGGTTAGATATTTCCATGTTCATACAGATGGCTGTGTAGATATATCCATGTTCATACAGATGGTGGTGAAGATATTTCCATGTTCATACAGATGGCGGTGTAGATATTTCCCTGTTCCTACACATAGCGGTGTAGATATTTCCATGTTCATACCGATAGCGGTGCTGTTATTTCCATGTTTATACAGGTAGCGGTGTAGATATTTCCATGTTCATACAGATAGCGGTGTAGATATTTCCATGTTTATACAGACAGCAGTGTAGATATTTCCTTGTATATACAGATAGCGGTGTAGATTTCTCCTTCTTAATACAGACGGCGGTGTAGATGTTTATATGTTCATACAGATGGCGGCGCAGATGTTTCCATGTTCATACAGATGGCGGTGTAGATATTTCCATGTTCATACAGATAGAGGTGTAGATATTTCCATGTTCATACAGATAGCGGTGTAGATATTTCCATGTTCATACAGATAGAGGTGTAGATATTTCCATGTTCATACAGATAGCGGTGTAGATATCTCCATGTTCATACAGATAGCGGTGCTGATATTTCCATGTTTATACAGGTAGCGGTGTAGATATTTCCATGTTTATACAGATAGCGGTGTAGATATCTCCATCTTAATACAGATGGCGGTGTAGATATTTATATGTTCATACAGATGGCAGTGCAGATATTCCCATGTTAATACAGATGGCGGTGTAGATATTTCCATGTTCATACAGATAGCGGTGTAGTTTTTTCCATGTGTAAAGAGATAGCTGTGTAGATATTTCCATGTATATGCAGATAGCTGTGTAGATATTTCCATTTTCATGCAGATAGCGCTGTATATATTTCCATGTTCAGATAGCGGTGTAGATATTTCCATGTTTATACAGATAGCGGTGAAGGTGTATGCATGTCTACACAGATAGCAGTGTAGATATTTCCATGTTCATCCAGATGGCTGTGTAGATATATCCATGTTCATACAGATAGCGGTGTAGATATTTCCATGTTCATACAGATAGCCGTGTAGATATTTCCATTTTCATCCAGATGGCTGTGTAGATATATCCATGTTCATACAGATAGCGGTGTAGATATTTCCATGTTCATACAGATAGTGGTGTAGTTATTTCCATGTTCATAAAGATGTTGGTGTAGCTATTTCCATGTTCATACAGATAGCGGTGTAGATATTTCCATGTTCAAAGAGAAAGCGGTGTAGATATTTCCATGTTCATACAGATAGCTGTGCTGATATTTCCATATTTAAACAGGTAGCGGTGTAGATATTTCCATGTTTATACAGACAGTGGTGTAGATATTTCCATGTTTATACAGACAGCAGTGTAGATATCTCCTTCTTAATACAGATGGCGGTGTAGATATTTATATGTTCATACAGATAGCGGTGTAGATATTTCCATGTTCATACAGATAGAGGTGTAGATATTTCCATGTTCATACAGATAGAGGTGTAGATATTTCCATGTTCATACAGATAGCGGTGTAGATAATTCCATGTTCATACAGATAGAGGTGTAGATATTTCCATGTTCATACAGATAGCGGTGTAGATATTATCATGTTCATACAGATAGCGGTGCTGATATTTCCATGTTTACACAGGTAACGGTGTAGATATTTCCATGTTCATACAGATGGCGGTGCAGATATTCCCATGTTAATACAGATGGCGGTGTAGATATTTCGATGTTCAAACAGATAGCGGTGTAGATATTTCCACGTTTATACAGATAGCGGTGAAGATGTATGCATGTCTACACAGATAGCAGTGTAGATATTTCCATGTTCATCCAGATGGCTGTGTAGATATATCCATGTTCATACAGATAGCGGTGTAGATATTTCCATGTTCATACAGATAGCGGTGTAGATATTTCCATGTTCATCCAGATGGCTGTGTAGATATATCCATGTTCATACAGATAGCGGTATAGATATTTCCATGTTCATACAGATAGCGGTGTAGATATTTCCATGTTCATACAGATAGTGGTGTAGATATTTCCATGTTCATACAGATAGCGTTGTAGATATTTCCATGTTCAAAGAGATAGCGGTGTAGATATTTCCATGTTCATACAGATAGCTGTGCTGATATTTCCATGTTTATACAGGTAGCGGTGTGAATATTTCCATGTTTATACAGATAGTGGTGTAGATATTTCCATGTTTATACAGATAGCGGTGTAGATATTTCCAAGTTTATACAGATAGATATGTAGATATCTCCATCTTAATACAGATGGCGGTGTAGATATTTATATGTTCATACAGATGGCGGTGCAGATATTTCCATGTTCATATAGATGGCGGTGTAGATATTTCCATGTTTATAGAGATAGCGGTGTAGTTATTTCCATGTGTAAAGAGATAGCTTTGTAGATATTTCCATGTGTATGCAGATAGCTGTGTAGATATTTCCATTTTCATGCGGATAGCGTTGTAGATATTTCCATGTTCAAACAGATAGCTGTGTAGATATTTCCATGTTCATACAGATAGCGGTGTAGATATTTCCATGTTTATACAGATAGCGGTGAAGAGGTATGCATGTTTACAAGGATAGCAGTGTAGATATTTCCAAGTTCATACAGATAGCGGTGTAGATATTTCCATGTTCATACAGATGGCTGTGTAGATATATCCATGTTCATACAGATGGCTGTGAAGATATTTCCATGTTCATACAGATAGCGGTGTAGATATTTCCATGTTCGTACAGATAGCCGTGTAGATATTGCCATGTTCATACCGATAGAGGTGCTAATACTTCCATGTTTATACAGGTAGCGGTGTACATATTTCCGTGTTTATACAGATAGCGGTGTAGATATTTCCATGTTCATACAGATAGCGGTGTAGATATTTCCATGTTTATACAGATAGCGGTGTAGTTATCTCCTTCTTAATACAGATGGCGGTGTAGATATTTCCATGTTCATACAGATGGCGGTGTAGATATTTCCATGTTTATAGAGATAGAGGTGTAGTTCTTTCCATGTGCAAAGAGATAGCTGTGTAGATATTTCCATTTATATGCAGATAGTTGTGTAGATATTTCCATTTTCATGCAGATAGCGGTGTAGATATTTCCATGTTCAAACAGATAGCGGTGTGGATATTTCCATGTCCATACAGATAGCGGTGTAGATATTTCCAAGTTTATACAGATAGCGGTGTAGATATCTCCATCTTAATACAGATGGCGGTGTAGATATTTATATGTTCATTCAAATGGCGGTGCAGATATTTCCATGTTCATACAGATGGCGGTGTAGATATTTCCATGTTCTTACAGATAGCGGTGTAGTTATTTCCATGTGTAAAGAGATAGCTGTGTAGATATTCCCATGTATATGCTCATAGCTGTGTAGATATTTCCATTTTCAAGCAGATAGCGGTGTATATACTTCCCTGTTCAAACAGATAGCGGTGTAGATATTTCCATGTTCATACAGATAGTGGTGTAGATATTTCCATGTTCATACAGATAGCGGTGTAGCTATTTCCATGTTCATACAGATAGCGGTGTGGATATTTCCATGTTCATATAGATATCGGTTTAGATATTTCCATGTTTATACAGGTAGCGGTGTAGATATTTCCATGTTTATACAGATAGCGGTGAAGATGTATGCATGTTTACACAGATAGCGGTTTAGATATTTTCATGCTCATCCAGATGGCTGTGTAGATATTTCCATGTTCATACAGATAGCTGTGTAGATATTTCCATGTTCATCCAGATGGCTGTGTAGATATATCCATGTTCATACAGATGGCGGTGAAGATATTTCCATGTTCATACAGATAGCGGTGTAGATATTTCCATGTTCATACAGATAGCGGTGTAGATATTTCCATGTTCATACAGATAGCAGTGTAGCTATTTCCATGTTCATACAGATAGCGGTGTAGATATTTCCATGTTCATACAGATGGCGGTGCAGATATATCCATGTTCATACAGATGGCGGTGAAGATATTTCCATGTTCATACAGATGGCGGTGTAGAAACTTCCATGTTCATACTGATAGCGGTGCTGATATTTCCATGTTTATACAGGTAGCGGTGTAGATATTTCCTTGTTTATACAGATAGCGGTGTAGATATTTCCATGTTTATACACATAGCGGTGTAGATATTTCCATGTTTATACAGATAGCGGTGTAGATATTTCCATGTTCATACAGATGGCTGTGTAGATATATCCATGTTCATACAGATAGCGGTATAGATATTTCCATGTTCATACAGATAGCGGTGTAGATATTTCCATGTTCATACAGATAGTGGTGTAGATATTTCCATGTTCATACAGATAGCGTTGTAGATATTTCCATGTTCAAAGAGATAGCGGTGTAGATATTTCCATGTTCATACAGATAGCTGTGCTGATATTTCCATGTTTATACAGGTAGCGGTGCAGATATTTCCATGTTTATACAGATAGTGGTGTAGATATTTCCATGTTTATACAGATAGCGGTGTAGATATTTCCAAGTTTATACAGATAGATGTGTAGATATCTCCATCTTAATACAGATGGCGGTGTAGATATTTATATGTTCATACAGATGGCGGTGCAGATATTTCCATGTTCATATAGATGGCGGTGTAGATATTTCCATGTTTATAGAGATAGCGGTGTAGTTATTTCCATGTGTAAAGAGATAGCTTTGTAGATATTTCCATGTGTATGCAGATAGCTGTGTAGATATTTCCATTTTCATGCGGATAGCGGTGTAGATATTTCCATGTTCAGATAGCGGTGTAGATATTTCCATGTTCATACAGATAGCGGTGTAGATATTTCCATGTTTATACAGATAGCGGTGAAGATGTATGCATGTTTACAAGGATAGCAGTGTAGATATTTCCAAGTTCATACAGATAGCGGTGTAGATATTTCCATGTTCATACAGATGGCTGTGTAGATATATCCATGTTCATACAGATGGCTGTGAAGATATTTCCATGTTCATACAGATAGCGGTGTAGATATTTCCATGTTCGTACAGATAGCCGTGTAGATATTGCCATGTTCATACCGATAGAGGTGCTGATACTTCCATGTTTATACAGGTAGCGGTGTACATATTTCCGTGTTTATACAGATAGCGGTGTAGATATTTCCATGTTCATACAGATAGCGGTGTAGTTATTTCCATGTTTATACAGATAGCGGTGTAGATATCTCCTTCTTAATACAGATGGCGGTGTAGATATTTCCATGTTCATACAGATGGCGGTGTAGATATTTCCATGTTTATAGAGATAGCGGTGTAGTTATTTCCATGTGCAAAGAGATAGCTGTGTAGATATTTCCATTTATATGCAGATAGTTGTGTAGATATTTCCATTTTCATGCAGATAGCGGTGTAGATATTTCCATGTTCAAACAGATAGCGGTGTAGATATTTCCATGTCCATACAGATAGCGGTGTAGATATTTCCAAGTTTATACAGATAGCGGTGTAGATATCTCCATCTTAATACAGATGGCGGTGTAGATATTTATATGCTCATTCAGATGGCGGTGCAGATATTTCCGTGTTCATACAGATGGCGGTGTAGATATTTCCATGTTCTTACAGATAGCGGTGTAGTTATTTCCATGTGTAAAGAGATAGCTGTGTAGATATTCCCATGTATATGCACATAGCTGTGTAGATATTTCCATTTTCAAGCAGATAGCGGTGTATATACTTCCCTGTTCAAACAGATAGCGGTGTAGATATTTCCATGTTCATACAGATAGTGGTGTAGATATTTCCATGTTCATACAGATAGCGGTGTAGCTATTTCCATGTTCATACAGATAGCGGTGTGGATATTTCCATGTTCATATAGATATCGGTGTAGATATTTCCATGTTTATACAGGTAGCGGTGTAGATATTTCCATGTTTATACAGATAGCGGTGAAGATGTATGCATGTTTACACAGATAGTGGTTTAGATATTTTCATGCTCATCCAGATGGCTGTGTAGATATTTCCATGTTCATACAGATAGCTGTGTAGATATTTCCATGTTCATCCAGATGGCTGTGTAGATATATCCATGTTCATACAGATGGCGGTGAAGATATTTCCATGTTCATACAGATAGCGGTGTAGATATTTCCATGTTCATACAGATAGCGGTGTAGATATTTCCATGTTCATACAGATAGCAGTGTAGCTATTTCCATGTTCATACAGATAGCGGTGTAGATATTTCCATGTTCATACAGATTGCGGTGCAGATATATCCATGTTCATACAGATGGCGGTGAAGATATTTCCATGTTCATACAGATGGCGGTGTAGAAACTTCCATGTTCATACTGATAGCGGTGCTGATATTTCCATGTTTATACAGGTAGCGGTGTAGATATTTCCTTGTTTATACAGATAGCGGTGTAGATATTTCCATGTTTATACACATAGCGGTGTAGATATTTCCATGTTTATACAGATAGCGGTGTAGATATTTCCATGTTCATACAGATGGCTGTGTAGATATATCCATGTTCATACAGATAGCGGTATAGATATTTCCATGTTCATACAGATAGCGGTGTAGATATTTCCATGTTCATACAGATAGTGGTGTAGATATTTCCATGTTCATACAGATAGCGTTGTAGATATTTCCATGTTCAAAGAGATAGCGGTGTAGATATTTCAATGTTCATACAGATAGCTGTGCTGATATTTCCATGTTTATACAGGTAGCGGTGTAGATATTTCCATGTTTATACAGATAGTGGTGTAGATATTTCCATGTTTATACAGATAGCGGTGTAGATATTTCCAAGTTTATACAGATAGATGTGTAGATATCTCCATCTTAATACAGATGGCGGTGTAGATATTTATATGTTCATACAGATGGCGGTGCAGATATTTCCATGTTCATATAGATGGCGGTGTAGATATTTCCATGTTTATAGAGATAGCGGTGTAGTTATTTCCATGTGTAAAGAGATAGCTTTGTAGATATTTCCATGTGTATGCAGATAGCTGTGTAGATATTTCCATTTTCATGCGGATAGCGGTGTAGATATTTCCATGTTCAGATAGCGGTGTAGACATTTCCATGTTCATACAGATAGCGGTGTAGATATTTCCATGTTTATACAGATAGCGGTGAAGGTGTATGCATGTTTACAAGGATAGCAGTGTAGATATTTCCAAGTTCATACAGATAGCGGTGTAGATATTTCCATGTTCATACAGATGGCTGTGTAGATATATCCATGTTCATACAGATGGCTGTGAAGATATTTCCATGTTCATACAGATAGCGGTGTAGATATTTCCATGTTCGTACAGATAGCCGTGTAGATATTGCCATGTTCATACCGATAGAGGTGCTGATACTTCCATGTTTATAAAGGTAGCGGTGTACATATTTCCGTGTTTATACAGATAGCGGTGTAGATATTTCCATGTTCATACAGATAGCGGTGTAGTTATTTCCATGTTTATACAGATAGCGGTGTAGATATCTCCTTCTTAATACAGATGGCGGTGTAGATATTTCCATGTTCATACAGATGGCGGTGTAGATATTTCCATGTTTATAGAGATAGCGGTGTAGTTATTTCCATGTGCAAAGAGATAGCTGTGTAGATATTTCCATTTATATGCAGATAGTTGTGTAGATATTTCCATTTTCATGCAGATAGCGGTGTAGATATTTCCATGTTCAAACAGATAGCTGTGTAGATATTTCCATGTCCATACAGATAGCGGTGTAGATATTTCCAAGTTTATACAGATAGCGGTGTAGATATCTCCATCTTAATACAGATGGCGGTGTAGATATTTATATGCTCATTCAGATGGCGGTGCAGATATTTCCGTGTTCATACAGATGGCGGTGTAGATATTTCCATGTTCTTACAGATAGCGGTGTAGTTATTTCCATGTGTAAAGAGATAGCTGTGTAGATATTCCCATGTATATGCACATAGCTGTGTAGATATTTCCATTTTCAAGCAGATAGCGGTGTATATACTTCCCTGTTCAAACAGATAGCGGTGTAGTTATTTCCATGTTCATACAGATAGTGGTGTAGATATTTCCATGTTCATACAGATAGCGGTGTAGCTATTTCCATGTTCATACAGATAGCGGTGTGGATATTTCCATGTTCATATAGATATCGGTGTAGATATTTCCATGTTTATACAGGTAGCGGTGTAGATATTTCCATGTTTATACAGATAGCGGTGAAGATGTATGCATGTTTACACAGATAGCGGTTTAGATATTTTCATGCTCATCCAGATGGCTGTGTAGATATTTCCATGTTCATACAGATAGCTGTGTACATATTTCCATGTTCATCCAGATGGCTGTGTAGATATATCCATGTTCATACAGATGGCGGTGAAGATATTTCCATGTTCATACAGATAGCGGTGTAGATATTTCCATGTTCATACAGATAGCGGTGTAGATATTTCCATGTTCATACAGATAGCAGTGTAGCTATTTCCATGTTCATACAGATAGCGGTGTAGATATTTCCATGTTCATACAGATGGCGGTGCAGATATATCCATGTTCATACAGATGGCGGTGAAGATATTTCCATGTTCATACAGATGGCGGTGTAGAAACTTCCATGTTCATACTGATAGCGGTGCTGATATTTCCATGTTTATACAGGTAGCGGTGTAGATATTTCCTTGTTTATACAGATAGCGGTGTAGATATTTCCATGTTTATACACATAGCGGTGTAGATATTTCCATGCTTATACAGATAGCGGTGTAGATATTTCCATGTTCATACAGATGGCTGTGTAGATATATCCATGTTCATACAGATAGCGGTATAGATATTTCCATGTTCATACAGATAGCGGTGTAGATATTTCCATGTTCATACAGATAGTGGTGTAGATATTTCCATGTTCATACAGATAGCGTTGTAGATATTTCCATGTTCAAAGAGATAGCGGTGTAGATATTTCCATGTTCATACAGATAGCTGTGCTGATATTTCCATGTTTATACAGATAGTGGTGTAGATATTTCCATGTTTATACAGATAGCGGTGTAGATATTTCCAAGTTTATACAGATAGATGTGTAGATATCTCCATCTTAATACAGATGGCGGTGTAGATATTTATATGTTCATACAGATGGCGGTGCAGATATTTCCATGTTCATATAGATGGCGGTGTAGATATTTCCATGTTTATAGAGATAGCGGTGTAGTTATTTCCATGTGTAAAGAGATAGCTTTGTAGATATTTCCATGTGAATGCAGATAGCTGTGTAGATATTTCCATTTTCATGCGGATAGCGGTGTAGATATTTCCATGTTCAGATAGCGGTGTAGATATTTCCATGTTCATACAGATAGCGGTGTAGATATTTCCATGTTTATACAGATAGCGGTGAAGATGTATGCATGTTTACAAGGATAGCAGTGTAGATATTTCCAAGTTCATACAGATAGCGGTGTAGATATTTCCATGTTCATACAGATGGCTGTGTAGATATATCCATGTTCATACAGATGGCTGTGAAGATATTTCCATGTTCATACAGATAGCGGTGTAGATATTTCCATGTTCGTACAGATAGCCGTGTAGATATTGCCATGTTCATACCGATAGAGGTGCTGATACTTCCATGTTTATACAGGTAGCGGTGTACATATTTCCGTGTTTATACAGATAGCGGTGTAGATATTTCCATGTTCATACAGATAGCGGTGTAGTTATTTCCATGTTTATGCAGATAGCGGTGTAGATATCTCCTTCTTAATACAGATGGCGGTGTAGATATTTCCATGTTCATACAGATGGCGGTGTAGATATTTCCATGTTTATAGAGATAGCGGTGTAGTTATTTCCATGTGCAAAGAGATAGCTGTGTAGATATTTCCATTTATATGCAGATAGTTGTGTAGATATTTCCATTTTCATGCAGATAGCGGTGTAGATATTTCCATGTTCAAACAGATAGCGGTGTAGATATTTCCATGTCCATACAGATAGCGGTGTAGATATGTCCAAGTTTATACAGATAGCGGTGTAGATATCTCCATCTTAATACAGATGGCGGTGTAGATATTTATATGCTCATTCAGATGGCGGTGCAGATATTTCCGTGTTCATACAGATGGCGGTGTAGATATTTCCATGTTCTTACAGATAGCGGTGTAGTTATTTCCATGTGTAAAGAGATAGCTGTGTAGATATTCCCATGTATATGCACATAGCTGTGTAGATATTTCCATTTTCATGCAGATAGCGGTGTATATATTTCCCTGTTCAAACAGTTAGCGGTGTAGATATTTCCATGTTCATACAGATAGTGGTGTAGATATTTCCATGTTCATACAGATAGCGGTGTAGCTATTTCCATGTTCATACAGATAGCGGTGTGGATATTTCCATGTTCATATAGATATCGGTGTAGATATTTCCATGTTTATACAGGTAGCGGTGTAGATATTTCCATGTTTATACAGATAGCGGTGAAGATGTATGCATGTTTACACAGATAGCGGTTTAGATATTTTCATGCTCATCCAGATGGCTGTGTAGATATTTCCATGTTCATACAGATAGCTGTGTAGATATTTCCATGTTCATCCAGATGGCTGTGTAGATATATCCATGTTCATACAGATGGCGGTGAAGATATTTCCATGTTCATACAGATAGCGGTGTAGATATTTCCATGTTCATACAGATAGCGGTGTAGATATTTCCATGTTCATACAGATAGCAGTGTAGCTATTTCCATGTTCATACAGATAGCGGTGTAGATATTTCCATGTTCATACAGATTGCGGTGCAGATATATCCATGTTCATACAGATGGCGGTGAAGATATTTCCATGTTCATACAGATGGCGGTGTAGAAACTTCCATGTTCATACTGATAGCGGTGCTGATATTTCCATGTTTATACAGGTAGCGGTGTAGATATTTCCTTGTTTATACAGATAGCGGTGTAGATATTTCCATGTTTATACACATAGCGGTGTAGATATTTCCATGTTTATACAGATAGCGGTGTAGATATTTCCATGTTCATACAGATGGCTGTGTAGATATATCCATGTTCATACAGATAGCGGTATAGATATTTCCATGTTCATACAGATAGCGGTGTAGATATTTCCATGTTCATACAGATAGTGGTGTAGATATTTCCATGTTCATACAGATAGCGTTGTAGATATTTCCATGTTCAAAGAGATAGCGGTGTAGATATTTCCATGTTCATACAGATAGCTGTGCTGATATTTCCATGTTTATACAGGTAGCGGTGTAGATATTTCCATGTTTATACAGATAGTGGTGTAGATATTTCCATGTTTATACAGATAGCGGTGTAGATATTTCCAAGTTTATACAGATAGACGTGTAGATATCTCCATCTTAATACAGATGGCGGTGTAGATATTTATATGTTCATACAGATGGCGGTGCAGATATTTCCATGTTCATATAGATGGCGGTGTAGATATTTCCATGTTTATAGAGATAGCGGTGTAGTTATTTCCATGTGTAAAGAGATAGCTTTGTAGATATTTCCATGTGTATGCAGATAGCTGTGTAGATATTTCCATTTTCATGCGGATAGCGGTGTAGATATTTCCATGTTCAGATAGCGGTGTAGATATTTCCATGTTCATACAGATAGCGGTGTAGATATTTCCATGTTTATACAGATAGCGGTGAAGATGTATGCATGTTTACAAGGATAGCAGTGTAGATATTTCCAAGTTCATACAGATAGCGGTGTAGATATTTCCATGTTCATACAGATGGCTGTGTAGATATATCCATGTTCATACAGATGGCTGTGAAGATATTTCCATGTTCATACAGATAGCGGTGTAGATATTTCCATGTTCGTACAGATAGCCGTGTAGATATTGCCATGTTCATACCGATAGAGGTGCTGATACTTCCATGTTTATACAGGTAGCGGTGTACATATTTCCGTGTTTATACAGATAGCGGTGTAGATATTTCCATGTTCATACAGATAGCGGTGTAGTTATTTCCATGTTTATACAGATAGCGGTGTAGATATCTCCTTCTTAATACAGATGGCGGTGTAGATATTTCCATGTTCATACAGATGGCGGTGTAGATATTTCCATGTTTATAGAGATAGCGGTGTAGTTATTTCCATGTGCAAAGAGATAGCTGTGTAGATATTTCCATTTATATGCAGATAGTTGTGTAGATATTTCCATTTTCATGCAGATAGCGGTGTAGATATTTCCATGTTCAAACAGATAGCTGTGTAGATATTTCCATGTCCATACAGATAGCGGTGTAGATATTTCCAAGTTTATACAGATAGCGGTGTAGATATCTCCATCTTAATACAGATGGCAGTGTAGATATTTATATGCTCATTCAGATGGCGGTGCAGATATTTCCGTGTTCATACAGATGGCGGTGTAGATATTTCCATGTTCTTACAGATAGCGGTGTAGTTATTTCCATGTGTAAAGAGATAGCTGTGTAGATATTCCCATGTATATGCACATAGCTGTGTAGATATTTCCATTTTCAAGCAGATAGCGGTGTATATACTTCCCTGTTCAAACAGATAGCGGTGTAGATATTTCCATGTTCATACAGATAGTGGTGTAGATATTTCCATGTTCATACAGATAGCGGTGTAGCTATTTCCATGTTCATACAGATAGCGGTGTGGATATTTCCATGTTCATATAGATATCGGTGTAGATATTTCCATGTTTATACAGGTAGCGGTGTAGATATTTCCATGTTTATACAGATAGCGGTGAAGATGTATGCATGTTTACACAGATAGCGGTTTAGATATTTTCATGCTCATCCAGATGGCTGTGTAGATATTTCCATGTTCATACAGATAGCTGTGTACATATTTCCATGTTCATCCAGATGGCTGTGTAGATATATCCATGTTCATACAGATGGCGGTGAAGATATTTCCATGTTCATACAGATAGCGGTGTAGATATTTCCATGTTCATACAGATAGCGGTGTAGATATTTCCATGTTCATACAGATAGCAGTGTAGCTATTTCCATGTTCATACAGATAGCGGTGTAGATATTTCCATGTTCATACAGATGGCGGTGCAGATATATCCATGTTCATACAGATGGCGGTGAAGATATTTCCATGTTCATACAGATGGCGGTGTAGAAACTTCCATGTTCATACTGATAGCGGTGCTGATATTTCCATGTTTATACAGGTAGCGGTGTAGATATTTCCTTGTTTATACAGATAGCGGTGTAGATATTTCCATGTTTATACACATAGCGGTGTAGATATTTCCATGTTTATACAGATAGCGGTGTAGATATTTCCATGTTCATACAGATGGCTGTGTAGATATATCCATGTTCATACAGATAGCGGTATAGATATTTCCATGTTCATACAGATAGCGGTGTAGATATTTCCATGTTCATACAGATAGTGGTGTAGATATTTCCATGTTCATACAGATAGCGTTGTAGATATTTCCATGTTCAAAGAGATAGCGGTGTAGATATTTCCATGTTCATACAGATAGCTGTGCTGATATTTCCATGTTTATACAGGTAGCGGTGTAGATATTTCCATGTTTATACAGATAGTGGTGTAGATATTTCCATGTTTATACAGATAGCGGTGTAGATATTTCCAAGTTTATACAGATAGATGTGTAGATATCTCCATCTTAATACAGATGGCGGTGTAGATATTTATATGTTCATACAGATGGCGGTGCAGATATTTCCATGTTCATATAGATGGCGGTGTAGATATTTCCATGTTTATAGAGATAGCGGTGTAGTTATTTCCATGTGTAAAGAGATAGCTTTGTAGATATTTCCATGTGTATGCAGATAGCTGTGTAGATATTTCCATTTTCATGCGGATAGCGGTGTAGATATTTCCATGTTCAGATAGCGGTGTAGATATTTCCATGTTCATACAGATAGCGGTGTAGATATTTCCATGTTTATACAGATAGCGGTGAAGATGTATGCATGTTTACAAGGATAGCAGTGTAGATATTTCCAAGTTCATACAGATAGCGGTGTAGATATTTCCATGTTCATACAGATGGCTGTGTAGATATATCCATGTTCATACAGATGGCTGTGAAGATATTTCCATGTTCATACAGATAGCGGTGTAGATATTTCCATGTTCGTACAGATAGCCGTGTAGATATTGCCATGTTCATACCGATAGAGGTGCTGATACTTCCATGTTTATACAGGTAGCGGTGTACATATTTCCGTGTTTATACAGATAGCAGTGTAGATATTTCCATGTTCATACAGATAGCGGTGTAGTTATTTCCATGTTTATACAGATAGCGGTGTAGATATCTCCTTCTTAATACAGATGGCGGTGTAGATATTTCCATGTTCATACAGATGGCGGTGTAGATATTTCCATGTTTATAGAGAGAGCGGTGTAGTTATTTCCATGTGCAAAGAGATAGCTGTGTAGATATTTCCATTTATATGCAGATAGTTGTGTAGATATTTCCATTTTCATGCAGATAGCGGTGTAGATATTTCCATGTTCAGATAGCGGTGTAGATATTTCCATGTCCATACAGATAGCGGTGTAGATATTTCCAAGTTTATACAGATAGCGGTGTAGATATCTCCATCTTAATACAGATGGCGGTGTAGATATTTATATGCTCATTCAGATGGCGGTGCAGATATTTCCGTGTTCATACAGATGGCGGTGTAGATATTTCCATGTTCTTACAGATAGCGGTGTAGTTATTTCCATGTGTAAAGAGATAGCTGTGTAGATATTCCCATGTATATGCACATAGCTGTGTAGATATTTCCATTTTCAAGCAGATAGCGGTGTATATACTTCCCTGTTCAAACAGATAGCGGTGTAGATATTTCCATGTTCATACAGATAGTGGTGTAGATATTTCCATGTTCATACAGATAGCGGTGTAGCTATTTCCATGTTCATACAGATAGCGGTGTGGATATTTCCATGTTCATATAGATATCGGTGTAGATATTTCCATGTTTATACAGGTAGCGGTGTAGATATTTCCATGTTTATACAGATAGCGGTGAAGATGTATGCATGTTTACACAGATAGCGGTTTAGATATTTTCATGCTCATCCAGATGGCTGTGTAGATATTTCCATGTTCATACAGATAGCTGTGTAGATATTTCCATGTTCATCCAGATGGCTGTGTAGATATATCCATGTTCATACAGATGGCGGTGAAGATATTTCCATGTTCATACAGATAGCGGTGTAGCTATTTCCATGTTCATACAGATAGCGGTGTAGATATTTCCATGTTCATACAGATAGCAGTGTAGCTATTTCCATGTTCATACAGATAGCGGTGTAGATATTTCCATGTTCATACAGATGGCGGTGCAGATATATCCATGTTCATACAGATGGCGGTGAAGATATTTCCATGTTCATACAGATGGCGGTGTAGAAACTTCCATGTTCATACTGATAGCGGTGCTGATATTTCCATGTTTATACAGGTAGCAGTGTAGATATTTCCTTGTTTATACAGATAGCGGTGTAGATATTTCCATGTTTATACACATAGCGGTGTAGATATTTCCATGTTTATACAGATAGCGGTGTAGATATTTCCATGTTCATACAGATGGCTGTGTAGATATATCCATGTTCATACAGATAGCGGTATAGATATTTCCATGTTCATACAGATAGCGGTGTAGATATTTCCATGTTCATACAGATAGTGGTGTAGATATTTCCATGTTCATACAGATAGCGTTGTAGATATTTCCATGTTCAAAGAGATAGCGGTGTAGATATTTCCAAGTTCATACAGATAGCGGTGTAGATATTTCCATGTTCATACAGATGGCTGTGTAGATATATCCATGTTCATACAGATGGCTGTGAAGATATTTCCATGTTCATACAGATAGCGGTGTAGATATTTCCATGTTCGTACAGATAGCCGTGTAGATATTGCCATGTTCATACCGATAGAGGTGCTGATACTTCCATGTTTATACAGGTAGCGGTGTACATATTTCCGTGTTTATACAGATAGCGGTGTAGATATTTCCATGTTCATACAGATAGCGGTGTAGTTATTTCCATGTTTATACAGATAGCGGTGTAGATATCTCCTTCTTAATACAGATGGCGGTGTAGATATTTCCATGTTCATACAGATGGCGGTGTAGATATTTCCATGTTTATAGAGATAGCGGTGTAGTTATTTCCATGTGCAAAGAGATAGCTGTGTAGATATTTCCATTTATGTGCAGATAGTTGTGTAGATATTTCCATTTTCATGCAGATAGCGGTGTAGATATTTCCATGTTCAAACAGATAGTTGTGTAGATATTTCCATGTCCATACAGATAGCAGTGCTGATATTTCCATGTTTATACAGGTAACGGTGTAGATATTTCCATGTTTATACAGATAGCGGTGTAGATATCTCCATCTTAATTCAGATGGCGGTGTAGATATTTACATGTTCAAACAGATGGCGGTGCAGATATTCCCATGTTAATACAGATGGTGGTGTAGATATTTCCATGTTCATACAGATAGCGGTGTAGTTTTTTCCATGTGTAAAGAGATAGCTGTGTAGATATTTCCATGTATATGCAGATAGCTGTGTAGATATTTCCATTTTCATGCAGATAGCGGTGTATATATTTCCATGTTCAAACAGATAGCGGTGTAGATATTTCCGTGTTTATACAGATAGCGGTGAAGATGTATGCATGTCTACACAGATAGCTGTGTAGATATTTCCATGTTCATCCAGACGGCTGTGTAGACATATCCATGTTCATACAGATGGCGGTGAAGATATTTCCATGTTGATACAGATGGCTGTGTAGATATATCCATGTTCATACAGATGGCGGTGAAGATTTTTCCATGTTCATACAGATGGCGGTGTAGATATTTCCATGTTCATGCAGATAGGGGTGCTGATATTTCCATGTTTATACAGGTAGCAGTGTAGATATTTCCATGTTTATACAGATAGCGGTGTAGATATTTCCATGTTTATACACATAGCGGTGTAGATATTTCCATGTTTATACAGATAGCGGTGTAGATATCTCCATCTTAATACAGATGGCGGTGTAGATATTTAAGTGTTCATACAGATGGCGGTGCAGATATTTCCATGTTCATACAGATGGCGGTGAAGATATTTCCATGTTCATACAGATGGCGGTGTAGATACTTCCATGTTCATACTGATAGCGGTGCTGATATTTCCATGTTTATACAGGTAGCGGTGTAAATATTTCCAAGTTTATACAGATAGCGGTGTAGATATGTAAATGTTTATAGAGTTAGCGGCAAAGATATTTCCAGGTTTATACAGATAGCGGTGAAGATATCTCCATCTTAATACAGATGGCGGTGTAGATATTTATATGGGCATACAGATGGCGGTGCTGATATTTCCATGTATATACAGGTAGCCGTGTAGATATTTCCATGCTTATACAGATAGCGGTGTAGATTTTTCCAAGTTTATACAGATAGCGGTGTAGATATCTCCATCTTAATACAGATGGTGTTGTAGAAAGTTATATGTTCATAGAGATGGCGGTGCAGATATTTCCATGTTCATACAGATGGCGGTGTAGATATTTCCATGATTATAGAGATAGCAGTGTAGTTATTTCCATGTGTAAAGAGATAGCTTTGTAGATATTTCCATGTATATGCAGATAGCTGTGTAGATATTTCCATTTTCATGCAGATAGCGGTGAAGATATATGCATGTTTACACAGATAGCGGTGTAGATATTTCCATGTACATACAGATAGCGGTGTAGATATTTCCATGTTCATCCAGATGGCTGTGTAGATATATCCATGTTCATACAGATGGCGTTGAAAATATTTCCATGTTCATACACATAGCGGTGTATATATTTCCATGTTCATACAGATGGCGGTGTAGATATTTCCATGTTCATAAAGATAGCGGTGTAGATATTTCCATGTTTATACAGATAGCGGTGTAGATATCTCCTTCTTTATACAGATGGCGGTGGAGATATTTATATGTTCATACAGATGGCGGTGAAGATATTTCCATGTTCATACAGATGGCGGTGTGGATATTTCCATGTTTATAGAGATAGCGGAGTAGATATTTCCATGTGTAAGGAGATAGCTGTGTAGATATTTCCATGTATATGCAGATATCTGTGTTGATATTTCCATTTTCATGCAGATAGCGGTGTAGATATTTCCATGTTCAAATAGATAGCAGAGTAGATAATGCCATGTTCATACAGATAGCGGTGTAGATATTTCCATGTTTATACAGATAGCGGTGAAGATGTATGCATGTTTACACAGATAGCGGTGTAGATATTTCCATGTTCATACAGATAGCGGTGTAGATATTTCCATGTTCATCCAGATGGCTGTGTAGACATATCCATTTTCATACAGATGGCGTTGAAGATACTTCCATGTTCATACAGATAGCGGTGTAGAAATTTCCATGTTCATACAGATAGCGGGTTAGATATTTCCATGTTCATACAGATGGCTGTGTAGATATATCCATGTTCATACAGATGGCGGTGAAGATATTTCCATGTTCATACAGATGGCGGTGTAGTTATCTCCATGTGTAAAGAGATAGCTTTGTAGATATTTCCATGTGTATGCAGATAACTGTGTAGATATTTCCATTTTCATGCGGATAGCGGTGTAGATATTTCCATGTTCATACAGATAGTGGTGTAGATATTTCCATGTTCATAAAGATAATGGTGTAGCTATTTCCATGTTCATACAGATAGCGGTGTAGATATTTCCATGTTCAAAGGGATAGCGGTGTAGATATTTCCAAGTTCATACAGATAGCTGTGCTGATATTTCCATATTTAAACAGGTAGCAGTGTAGATATTTCCATGTTTATACAGACAGTGGTGTAGATATTTCCATGTTTATACAGATAGCGGTGTAGATATTTCCAAGTTTATACAGATAGATGTGTAGATATCTCCATCTTAATACACATGGTGGTGTAGATATTTATATGTTCATACAGATGGCGGTGCAGGTATTTCCGTGTTCATATAGATGGCCGTGTAGATATTTCCATGTTTATAGAGATAGCGGTGTAGTTATTTCCATGTGTAAAGAGATAGCTTTGTAGATATTTCCATGTGTATGCAGATAGCTGTGTAGATATTTCCATTTTCTTGCGGATAGCGGTGTAGATATTTCCATGTTCTAACAGATAGCGGTGTAGATATTTCCATGTTCATACAGATAGCGGTGTAGATATTTCCATGTTTATACAGATAGCGGTGAAGATGTATGCATGTTTACAAGGATAGCAGTGTAGATATTTCCCTGTTCATACAGATAGCGGTGTAGATATTTCCATGTTCATGCACATGGCTGTGTAGATATATCCATGTTCATACAGATGGCAGTGAAGATATTTCCATGTTCACACAGATGGCGGTGTAGATATTTCCATGTTCCTACACATAGCGGTGTAGATATTTCCATGTTCATACCGATAGCGGTGCTGTTATTTCCATGTTTATGCAGGTAGCGGTGTATATATTTCCATGGTCATACAGATAGCGGTGTAGATATTTCCATGTTTATACAGACAACATTGTAGATATTTCCTTGTTTATACAGATAGCGGTGTAGATATCTCCTTCTTAATACAGACGGCGGTGTAGATGTTTATATGTTCGTACAGATGGCGGTGCAGATATTTCCATGTTCATACAGATGGCGGTGTAGATATTTCCATGTTTATAGAGATAGCGGTGTAGATATCTCCTTCTTAATACAGATGGCGGTGTAGATGTTTATATGTTCATACAGATGGCGGTGCAGATATTTCCATGTTCATACAGATTGCTGTGTAGATATTTCCATGTATATGCAGATTGCTGTGTAGATATTTCCATTTTCATGCAGATAGCGGTGTAGATATTTCCATGTTCAAACAAATAGCAGTGTAGATATTTCCATGTTCATACAGATAGCGATGTAGATATTTCCATGTTCATACAGATAGAGGTGTAGATATTTCCATGTTCATACAGATAGCGGTGTAGATATTTCCATGTTCATACAGATAGAGGTGTAGATATTTCCATGTTCATACAGATAGCGGTGTAGATATTTCCATGTTCATACAGATAGCGGTGCTGATATTTCCATGTTTATACAGGTAGCGGTGTAGATATTTCCATGTTTGTACAGATAGCGGTGTAGATATCTCCATATTAATACAGATGGCGGTTTAGATATTTATATGTTCATACAGATGGCGGTGCAGATATTCCCATGTTAATACAGATGGCGGTGTAGATATTTCCATGTTCAAACAGATAGCGGTGTAGATATTTCCACGTTTATACAGATAGCGGTGAAGATGAATGCATGTCTACACAGATAGCAGTGTAGATATTTCCATGTTCATCCAGATGGCTGTGTAGATATATCCATGTTCATACAGATAGCGGTGTAGATATTTCCATGTTCATACAGATAGCGGTGTAGATATTTCCATGTTCATAAAGATGGCTGTGTAGATATATCCATGTTCATACAGATAGCGGTGTAGATATTTCCATGTTCATACAGATAGTGGTGTAGATATTTCCATGTTCATACAGATAGTGGTGTAGATATTTCCATGTTCATACAGATAGCGTTGTAGATATTTCCATGTTCAAAGAGATACCGGTGTAGATATTTCCATGTTCATACAGATAGCTGTGCTGATATTTCCATGTTTATACAGGTAGCGGTGTAGATATTTCCATGTTTATACAGATAGTGGTGTAGATATTTCCATGTTTATACAGATAGCGGTGTAGATATTTCCAAGTTTATACAGATAGATGTGTAGATATCTCCATCTTAATACAGATGGCGGTGTAGATATTTATATGTTCATACAGATGGCGGTGCAGATATTTCCATGTTCATATAGATGGCGGTGTAGATATTTCCATGTTTATAGAGATAGCGGTGTAGTTATTTCCATGTGTAAAGAGATAGCTTTGTAGATATTTCCATGTGTATGCAGATAGCTGTGTAGATATTTCCATTTTCATGCGGATAGCGGTGTAGATATTTCCATGTTCAAACAGATAGCGGTGTAGATATTTCCATGTTCTTACAGATAGCGGTGTAGATATTTCCATGTTTATACAGATAGCGGTGAAGGTGTATGCATGTTTACAAGGATAGCAGTGTAGATATTTCCATGTTCATACAGATAGCGGTGTAGATATTTCCATGTTCATCCATATGGCTGTGTAGATATATCCATTTTCATACAAATGGCAGTGAACATATTTCCATGTTCATACAGATAGCGGTGTAGATATTTCCATGTTCATACAGATAGCGGTGTAGATATTTCCGTGTTCATACCGATAGCGGTGCTGATATTTCCATGTTTATACATGTAGCGGTGTAGATATTTCCATGTTTATACAGATAGCGGTGTAGATATTTCCATGTTTATACAGATAGCAGTGTAGATATTTCCATGTTTATACAGATAGCGGTGTAGATATCTCCTTCTTAATACAGATGGCGGTGTAGATATTTATATGTTCATACAGATGGCAGTGCGGATATTTCCATGTTCATACAGATGTCGGTGTAGTTATTTCCATGTTCATACAGATAGCGGTGTAGTTATTTCCATGTGTAAAGAGATAGCTGTGTAGATTTTTTCTTGTATATGCAGATAGCTGTTTAGATATTTCCATTTTCATGCAGATAGCAGTGTATAAATTTCCCTGTTCAAACAGATAGCGGTGTAGATATTTCCAAGTTTATACAGATAGCGGTGTAGATATCTCCATCTTAATACAGATGGCGGTGTAGATATTTATATGTTCATTCAGATGACGGTGCAGATATTTCCATGTTCATACAGATGGCGGTGTAGATATTTCCATGTTCTTACAGATAGCGGTGTAGTTATTTCCATGTGTAAAGAGATAGCTGTGTAGATATTCCCATGTATATGCACATAGCTGTGTAGATATTTCCATTTTCAAGCAGATAGCGGTGTATATACTTCCCTGTTCAAACAGATAGCTGTGTAGATATTTCCATGTTCATACAGATAGTGGTGTAGATATTTCCATGTTCATACAGATAGCGGTGTAGCTATTTCCATGTTCATACAGATAGCGGTGTGGATATTTCCATGTTCATAGAGATAGCGGTGTAGATATTTCCATGTTTATACAGGTAGCGGTGTAGATATTTCCATGTTTATACAGATAGCGGTGAAGATGTATGCATGTTTACACAGATAGCGGTTTAGATATTTTCATGTTCATCCAGATGGCTGTGTAGATATTTCCATGTTCATACAGATAGCTGTGTAGATATTTCCATGTTCATCCAGATGGCTGTGTAGATATATCCATGTTCATACAGACGGCGGTGAAGATATTTCCATGTTCATACAGATAGCGGTGTAGATATTTCCATGTTCATACAGATAGCGGTGTAGATATTTCCATGTTCATACAGATAGCAGTGTAGCTATTTCCATGTTCATACAGATAGCGGTGTAGATATTTCCATGTTCATACAGATGGCGGTGCAGATATATCCATGTTCATACAGATTGCGGTGAAGATATTTCCATGTTCATACAGATGGCGATGTAGAAACTTCCATATTCATACTGATAGCGGTGCTGATATTTCCATGTTTATACAGGTAGCGGTGTAGATATTTCCTTGTTTATACAGATAGCGGTGTAGATATTTCCATGTTTATACACATAGCGGTGTAGATATTTCCATGTTTATACAGATAGCGGTGTAGATATTTCCATGTTTATGTAGATAGTTGTGTAGATATCTCCATCTTAATACAGATGGTGGTGTAGATATTTAAATGTTCATTCAGATGGCTGTGTAGACATATCCATGTTCATACAGATGGCGGTGAAGATATTTCCATGTTCATACAGATAGCGGTGTAGATATTTCCATGTTCATACAGATAGTGGTGTATGCATTTCCATGTTCTTACAGATAGCGGTGTAGATATTTCCATTTTCATGCAGATAGCGGTGTATATATTTCCCTTTCCAAACAGTTACCGGTGTTGATATTTCCATGTTCATAAAGATAGCGGTGTAGATATTTCCATGTTTATGCAGATAGCGGTGAAGTTGTATGCATGTTTACACAGATAGCGGTGTAGATATTTCCACGTTCATCCAGATGGCTGTGTAGATATATCCATGTTCATACAGATGGCGGTGTAGATATTTCCATGTTCATACAGATAGCGGTGTAGATATCTCCACCTTAATACAGACGGCGGTGTAGATATTTATATGTTCATACAGATGGCGGTGCAGATATTTCCATGTTCATACGGATGGCGGTGAAGATATTTCCATGTTCATACAGATGGCGATGTAGAAACTTCCATGTTCATACTGATAGCGGTGCTGATATTTCCATGTTTATACAGGTAGCGGTGTAGATATTTCCATGTTTATACAGATAGCGGTGTAGATATTACCATGTTTATACACATAGTGGTGTAGTTATTTCCATGTTTATACAGATAGCGGTGTAGATATCTCCATCTTAATACAGATGGCTGTGTAGATATTTATATGTTTATTCAGATGGCGGTGCAGATATTTCCATGTTCATACAGATGGCGGTGTAGATATTTCCATCTTCATACAGATAGCCGTGTAGATATTTCCATATTCATCCCGATGTCTGTGTAGATATATCCATGTTCATACAGATGGCGGTGAAGACATTTCCATGTTCATACAGATAGCGGTGTAGATATTTCCATGTTCATACTGATAGCCGTGTAGATATTGCCATGTTCATACCGATAGCGGTGCTGATACTTCCATGTTTATACAGGTAGCGGTGAACATATTTCCGTGTTTATACAGATAGCGGTGTAGATATTTCCATGTTAATACAGATAGCGGTGTAGATATTTCCATGTTTATAGAGATAGCAGTGTAGTTATTTCCATGTGCAAAGAGATAGCTGTGTAGATATTTCCATTTATATGCAGATAGTTGTGTAGATATTTCCATTTTCATGCAGATAGCGGTGTAGATATTTCCATGCTCAAACAGATAGCGGTGTAGATATTTCCATGTTCATACAGATAGCGGTGTAGATATTTCCATGTTTATACAGATAGCGGTGTAGATATTTCCATGTTTATACACATAGCGGTGTAGATATTTCCATGTTCATACAGATAGCGGTGTATGTATATCCATGTTCATACAGATAGCGGTGTAGATATTTCCATGTTCATCCTGATGGCTGTGTAGATATTTCCAAGTTCATACAGATAGCGGTGTAGATATCTCCATCTTAATACAGATGGCGGTGTAGATATTTCCATGTTTATACAGATAGCGGTGTAGATATCTCCATCTTAATTCAGAGGGCGGTGTAGATATTTATATGTTCATTCAGATGGCGGTGCAGATATTTCCATGTTCATACAGATGGCGGTGTAGATATTTCCATGTTCATACAGATAGCGGTGTAGTTATTTCCATGTGTAAAGAGATAGCTGTGTAGATATTTCCATGTATCTGCAGATAGCTGTGTAGACATTTCCATTTTCATGCAGATAGCGGTGTATATATTTCCCTGTTCAAAAAGTTAGCGGTGTAGATATTTCCATGTTCATAAAGATAGCAGTGTATATATTTCCATGTTTATACAGATAGTGGTGAAGATGTATGCATGTTTACACAGGTAGCGGTGTGGATATTTCCATGTTCATCCAGATGGCTGTGTAGATATATCCATGTTCATACAGATAGCGGTGTAGATATTTCCATGTTCATACAGATAGCGGTGCAGATATGTCCATGTTCATCCAGATGGCTGTGTAGATATATCCATGTTCATACAGATGGCGGTGAAGATATTTCCATGTTCATACAGATGGCGGTGTAGATATTTCCATGTTCATACAGATGGCGGTGTAGATATTTCCATGTTCATACAGATAGCGGTGTATGTATTTCCATGTTCATACAGATAGCGGTGTAGATATTTCCATGTTCATCCAGATGGCTGTGTAGATATATCCATGTTCATTCAGATAGCGGCGTAGATATTTCCTTGTTCATCCAGATGGCTGTGTAGCTATTTCCATGTTCATACAGATAGTGGTGTAGATATTTCCATGTTCATACAGATAGCAGTGTAGATATTTCCATGTTCATACAGATAGCCGTGTAGATATTGCCATGTTCATTCCGATAGCGGTGCTGATACTTCCATGTTTATACAGGTTGCGGTGTACATATTTCCGTGTTTATATAGGTAGCGGTGTAGATATTTCCATGTTCATACAGATAGCGGTGTAGATATTTCCATGTTTATACAGATAGCGGTTTAGATATCTCCTTCTTAATACAGATGGCGGTGTAGATATTTATATGTTCATACAGATGGTGGTGCAGATATTTCCATGTTCATACAGATGGTGGTGTAGTTATTTCCATGTGTAAAGAGATAGCTTTGTAGATATTTCCATGTGTATGAAGATAGCTGTGTAGATATTTCCATTTTCATGCGGATAGCGGTGTAGATATTTCCATGTTCATACAGATAGTGGTGTAGATATTTCCATGTTCATAAAGATAGTGGTGTAGCTATTTCCATGTTCATACAGATAGCGGTGTAGATATTTCCATGTTCAAAGGGATAGCGGTGTAGATATTTCCAAGTTCATACAGATAGCTGTGCTGATATTTCCATATTTAAACAGGTAGCAGTGTAGATATTTCCATGTTTATACAGACAGTGGTGTAGATATTTCCATGTTTATACAGATAGCGGTGTAGATATTTCCAAGTTTATACAGATAGATGTGTAGATATCTCCATCTTAATACACATGGTGGTGTAGATATTTATATGTTCATACAGATGGCGGTGCAGGTATTTCCGTGTTCATATAGATGGCCGTGTAGATATTTCCATGTTTATACAGATAGCGGTGTAGTTATTTCCATGTGTAAAGAGATAGCTTTGTAGATATTTCCATGTGTATGCAGATAGCTGTGTAGATATTTCCATTTTCATGCGGATAGCGGTGTAGATATTTCCATGTTCAAACAGATAGCGGTGTAGATATTTCCATGTTCATACAGATAGCGGTGTAGATATTTCCATGTTTATACAGATAGCGGTGAAGATGTATGCATGTTTACAAGGATAGCAGTGTAGATATTTCCCTGTTCATACAGATAGCGGTGTAGATATTTCCATGTTCATGCAGATGGCTGTGTAGATATATCAATGTTCATACAGATGGCAGTGAAGATATTTCCATGTTCACACAGATGGCGGTGTAGATATTTCCATGTTCCTACACATAGCGGTGTAGATATTTCCATGTTCATACCGATAGCGGTGCTGTTATTTCCATGTTTATGCAGGTAGCGGTGTATATATTTCCATGGTCATACAGATAGCGGTGTAGATATTTCCATGTTTATACAGACAGCATTGTAGATATTTCCTTGTATATACAGATAGCGGTGTAGATATCTCCTTCTTAATACAGACGGCGGTGTAGATGTTTATATGTTCGTACAGATGGCGGTGCAGATATTTCCATGTTCATACAGATGGCGGTGTAGATATTTCCATGTTTATAGAGATAGCGGTGTAGATATCTCCTTCTTAATACAGATGGCGGTGTAGATGTTTATATGTTCATACAGATGGCGGTGCAGATATTAACATGTTCATACAGATTGCTGTGTAGATATTTCCATGTATATGCAGATTGCTGTGTAGATATTTCCATTTTCATGCAGATAGCGGTGTAGATATTTCCATGTTCAAACAAATAGCAGTGTAGATATTTCCATGTTCATACCGATAGCGATGTAGATATTTCCATGTTCATACAGATAGAGGTGTAGATATTTCCATGTTCATACAGATAGCGGTGTAGATATTTCCATGTTCATACAGATAGAGGTGTAGATATTTCCATGTTCATACAGATAGCGGTGTAGATATTTCCATGTTCATACAGATAGCGGTGCTGATATTTCCATGTTTATACAGGTAGCGGTGTAGATATTTCCATGTTTGTACAGATAGCGGTGTAGATATCTCCATATTAATACAGATGGCGGTTTAGATATTTATATGTTCATACAGATGGCGGTGCAGATATTCCCATGTTAATACAGATGGCGGTGTAGATATTTCCATGTTCAAACAGATAGCGGTGTAGATATTTCCACGTTTATACAGATAGCGGTGAAGATGAATGCATGTCTACACAGATAGCAGTGTAGATATTTCCATGTTCATCCAGATGGCTGTGTAGATATATCCATGTTCATACAGATAGCGGTGTAGATATTTCCATGTTCATACAGATAGCGGTGTAGATATTTCCATGTTCATAAAGATGGCTGTGTAGATATATCCATGTTCATACAGATAGTGGTGTAGATATTTCCATGTTTATACAGATAGTGGTGTAGATATTTCCATGTTTATACAGGTAGCGGTGTAGATATTTCCATGTTTATACAGATAGTGGTGTAGATATTTCCATGTTTATACAGATAGCGGTGTAGATATTTCCAAGTTTATACAGATAGATGTGTAGATATCTCCATCTTAATACAGATGGCGGTGTAGATATTTATATGTTCATACAGATGGCGGTGCAGATATTTCCATGTTCATATAGATGGCGGTGTAGATATTTCCATGTTTATAGAGATAGCGGTGTAGTTATTTCCATGTGTAAAGAGATAGCTTTGTAGATATTTCCATGTGTATGCAGATAGCTGTGTAGATATTTCCATTTTCATGCGGATAGCAGTGTAGATATTTCCATGTTCAAACAGATAGCGGTGTAGATATTTCCATGTTCTTACAGATAGCGGTGTAGATATTTCCATGTTTATACAGATAGCGGTGAAGGTGTATGCATGTTTACAAGGATAGCAGTGTAGATATTTCCATGTTCATACAGATAGCGGTGTAGATATTTCCATGTTCATCCATATGGCTGTGTAGATATATCCATTTTCATACAAATGGCAGTGAACATATTTCCATGTTCATACAGATAGCGGTGTAGATATTTCCATGTTCATACAGATAGCGGTGTAGATATTTCCGTGTTCATACCGATAGCTGTGCTGATATTTCCATGTTTATACATGTAGCGGTGTAGATATTTCCATGTTTATACAGATAGCGGTGTAGATATTTCCATGTTTATACAGATAGCAGTGTAGATATTTCCATGTTTATACACATAGCGGTGTAGATATCTCCTTCTTAATACAGATGGCGGTGTAGATATTTATATGTTCATACAGATGGCAGTGCGGATATTTCCATGTTCATACAGATGTCGGTGTAGTTATTTCCATGTTCATACAGATAGCGGTGTAGTTATTTCCATGTGTAAAGAGATAGCTGTGTAGATTTTTTCTTGTATATGCAGATAGCTGTTTAGATATTTCCATTTTCATGCAGATAGCGGTGTATAAATTTCCCTGTTCAAACAGATAGCGGTGTAGATATTTCCAAGTTTATACAGATAGCGGTGTAGATATCTCCATCTTAATACAGATGGCGGTGTAGATATTTATATGTTCATTCAGATGACGGTGCAAATATTTCCATGTTCATACAGATGGCGGTGTAGATATTTCCATGTTCTTACAGATAGCGGTGTAGTTATTTCCATGTGTAAAGAGATAGCTGTGTAGATATTCCCATGTATATGCACATAGCTGTGTAGATATTTCCATTTTCAAGCAGATAGCGGTGTATATACTTCCCTGTTCAAACAGATAGCTGTGTAGATATTTCCATGTTCATACAGATAGTGGTGTAGATATTTCCATGTTCATACAGATAGCGGTGTAGCTATTTCCATGTTCATACAGATAGCGGTGTGGATATTTCCATGTTCATAGAGATAGCGGTGTAGATATTTCCATGTTTATACACGTAGCGGTGTAGATATTTCCATGTTTATACAGATAGCGGTGAAGATGTATGCATGTTTACACAGATAGCGGTTTAGATATTTTCATGTTCATCCAGATGGCTGTGTAGATATTTCCATGTTCATACAGATAGCTGTGTAGATATTTCCATGTTCATCCAGATGGCTGTGTAGATATATCCATGTTCATACAGACGGCGGTGAAGATATTTCCATGTTCATACAGATAGCGGTGTAGATATTTCCATGTTCATACAGATAGCGGTGTAGATATTTCCATGTTCATACAGATAGCAGTGTAGCTATTTCCATGTTCATACAGATAGCGGTGTAGATATTTCCATGTTCATACAGATGGCGGTGCAGATATATCCATGTTCATACAGATTGCGGTGAAGATATTTCCATGTTCATACAGATGGCGATGTAGAAACTTCCATATTCATACTGATAGCGGTGCTGATATTTCCATGTTTATACAGGTAGCGGTGTAGATATTTCCTTGTTTATACAGATAGCGGTGTAGATATTTCCATGTTTATACACATAGCGGTGTAGATATTTCCATGTTTATACAGATAGCGGTGTAGATATTTCCATGTTTATGTAGATAGTTGTGTAGATATCTCCATCTTAATACAGATGGTGGTGTAGATATTTAAATGTTCATTCAGATGGCTGTGTAGACATATCCATGTTCATACAGATGGCGGTGAAGATATTTCCATGCTCATACAGATAGCGGTGTAGACATTTCCATGTTCATACAGATAGTGGTGTATGCATTTCAATGTTCTTACAGATAGCGGTGTAGATATTTCCATTTTCATGCAGATAGCGGTGTATATATTTCCCTTTCCAAACAGTTACCGGTGTTGATATTTCCATGTTCATAAAGATAGCGGTGTAGATATTTCCATGTTTATACAGATAGCGGTGAAGTTGTATGCATGTTTACACAGATAGCGGTGTAGATATTTCCACGTTCATCCAGATGGCTGTGTAGATATATCCATGTTCATACAGATGGCGGTGTAGATATTTCCATGTTCATACAGATAGCGGTGTAGATATCTCCACCTTAATACAGACGGCGGTGTAGATATTTATATGTTCATACAGATGGCGGTGCAGATATTTCCATGTTCATACGGATGGCGGTGAAGATATTTCCATGTTCATACAGATGGCGATGTAGAAACTTCCATGTTCATACTGATAGCGGTGCTGATATTTCCATGTTTATACAGGTAGCGGTGTAGATATTTCCATGTTTATACAGATAGCGGTGTAGATATTACCATGTTTATACACATAGTGGTGTAGTTATTTCCATGTTTATACAGATAGCGGTGTAGATATCTCCATCTTAATACAGATGGCTGTGTAGATATTTATATGTTTATTCAGATGGCGGTGCAGATATTTCCATGTTCATACAGATGGCGGTGTAGATATTTCCATCTTCATACAGATAGCCGTGTAGATATTTCCATATTCATCCCGATGTCTGTGTAGATATATCCATGTTCATACAGATGGCGGTGAAGACATTTCCATGTTCATACAGATAGCGGTGTAGATATTTCCATGTTCATACTGATAGCCGTGTAGATATTGCCATGTTCATACCGATAGCGGTGCTGATACTTCCATGTTTATACAGGTAGCGGTGAACATATTTCCGTGTTTATACAGATAGCGGTGTAGATATTTCCATGTTAATACAGATAGCAGTGTAGATATTTCCATGTTTATAGAGATAGCAGTGTAGTTATTTCCATGTGCAAAGAGATAGCTGTGTAGATATTTCCATTTATATGCAGATAGTTGTGTAGATATTTCCATTTTCATGAAGATAGCGGTGTAGATATTTCCATGCTCAAACAGATAGCGGTGTAGATATTTCCATGTTCATACAGATAGCGGTGTAGATATTTCCATGTTTATACAGATAGCGGTGTAGATATTTCCATGTTTATACACATAGCGGTGTAGATATTTCCATGTTCATACAGATAGCGTTGTATGTATATCCATGTTCATACAGATAGCGGTGTAGATATTTCCATGTTCATCCTGATGGCTGTGTAGATATTTCCATGTTCATACAGATAGCGGTGTAGATATCTCCATCTTAATACAGATGGCGGTGTAGATATTTCCATGTTTATACAGATAGCGGTGTAGATATCTCCATCTTAATTCAGAGGGCGGTGTAGATATTTATATGTTCATTCAGATGGCGGTGCAGATATTTCCATGTTCATACAGATGGCGGTGTAGATATTTCCATGTTCATACAGATAGCGGTGTAGTTATTTCCATGTGTAAAGAGATAGCTGTGTAGATATTTCCATGTATCTGCAGATAGCTGTGTAGACATTTCCATTTTCATGCAGATAGCGGTGTATATATTTCCCTGTTCAAAAAGTTAGCGGTGTAGATATTTCCATGTTCATAAAGATAGCAGTGTATATATTTCCATGTTTATACAGATAGTGGTGAAGATGTATGCATGTTTACACAGGTAGCGGTGTGGATATTTCCATGTTCATCCAGATGGCTGTGTAGATATATCCATGTTCATACAGATAGCGGTGTAGATATTTCCATGTTCATACAGATAGCGGTGCAGATATGTCCATGTTCATCCAGATGGCTGTGTAGATATATCCATGTTCATACAGATGGCGGTGAAGATATTTCCATGTTCATACAGATGGCGGTGTAGATATTTCCATGTTCATACAGATGGCGGTGTAGATATTTCCATGTTCATACAGATAGCGGTATATGTATTTCCATGTTCATACAGATAGCGGTGTAGATATTTCCATGTTCATCCAGATGGCTGTGTAGATATATCCATGTTCATTCAGATAGCGGCGTAGATATTTCCTTGTTCATCCAGATGGCTGTGTAGCTATTTCCATGTTCATACAGATAGTGGTGTAGATATTTCCATGTTCATACAGATAGCAGTGTAGATATTTCCATGTTCATACAGATAGCCATGTAGATATTGCCATGTTCATTCCGATAGCGGTGCTGATACTTCCATGTTTATACAGGTAGCGGTGTACATATTTCCGTGTTTATATAGGTAGCGGTGTAGATATTTCCATGTTCATACAGATAGCGGTGTAGATATTTCCATGTTTATACAGATAGCGGTTTAGATATCTCCTTCTTAATACAGATGGCGGTGTAGATATTTATATGTTCATACAGATGGTGGTGCAGATATTTCCATGTTCATACAGATGGTGGTGTAGTTATTTCCATGTGTAAAGAGATAGCTTTGTAGATATTTCCATGTGTATGAAGATAGCTGTGTAGATATTTCCATTTTCATGCGGATAGCGGTGTAGATATTTCCATGTTCATACAGATAGTGGTGTAGATATTTCCATGTTCATAAAGATAGTGGTGTAGCTATTTCCATGTTCATACAGATAGCGGTGTAGATATTTCCATGTTCAAAGGGATAGCGGTGTAGATATTTCCAAGTTCATACAGATAGCTGTGCTGATATTTCCATATTTAAACAGGTAGCAGTGTAGATATTTCCATGTTTATACAGACAGTGGTGTAGATATTTCCATGTTTATACAGATAGCGGTGTAGATATTTCCAAGTTTATACAGATAGATGTGTAGATATCTCCATCTTAATACACATGGTGGTGTAGATATTTATATGTTCATACAGATGGCGGTGCAGGTATTTCCGTGTTCATATAGATGGCCGTGTAGATATTTCCATGTTTATAGAGATAGCGGTGTAGTTATTTCCATGTGTAAAGAGATAGCTTTGTAGATATTTCCATGTGTATGCAGATAGCTGTGTAGATATTTCCATTTTCATGCGGATAGCGGTGTAGATATTTCCATGTTCAAACAGATAGCGGTGTAGATATTTCCATGTTCATACAGATAGCGGTGTAGATATTTCCATGTTTATACAGATAGCGGTGAAGATGTATGCATGTTTACAAGGATAGCAGTGTAGATATTTCCCTGTTCATACAGATAGCGGTGTAGATATTTCCATGTTCATGCAGATGGCTGTGTAGATATATCAATGTTCATACAGATGGCAGTGAAGATATTTCCATGTTCACACAGATGGCGGTGTAGATATTTCCATGTTCCTACACATAGCGGTGTAGATATTTCCATGTTCATACCGATAGCGGTGCTGTTATTTCCATGTTTATGCAGGTAGCGGTGTATATATTTCCATGGTCATACAGATAGCGGTGTAGATATTTCCATGTTTATACAGACAGCATTGTAGATATTTCCTTGTTTATACAGATAGCGGTGTAGATATCTCCTTCTTAATACAGACGGCGGTGTAGATGTTTATATGTTCGTACAGATGGCGGTGCAGATATTTCCATGTTCATACAGATGGCGGTGTAGATATTTCCATGTTTATAGAGATAGCGGTGTAGATATCTCCTTCTTAATACAGATGGCGGTGTAGATGTTTATATGTTCATACAGATGGCGGTGCAGATATTAACATGTTCATACAGATTGCTGTGTAGATATTTCCATGTATATGCAGATTGCTGTGTAGATATTTCCATTTTCATGCAGATAGCGGTGTAGATATTTCCATGTTCAAACAAATAGCAGTGTAGATATTTCCATGTTCATACAGATAGCGATGTAGATATTTCCATGTTCATACAGATAGAGGTGTAGATATTTCCATGTTCATACAGATAGCGGTGTAGATATTTCCATGTTCATACAGATAGAGGTGTAGATATTTCCATGTTCATACAGATAGCGGTGTAGATATTTCCATGTTCATACAGATAGCGGTGCTGATATTTCCATGTTTATACAGGTAGCGGTGTAGATATTTCCATGTTTGTACAGATAGCGGTGTAGATATCTCCATATTAATACAGATGGCGGTTTAGATATTTATATGTTCATACAGATGGCGGTGCAGATATTCCCATGTTAATACAGATGGCGGTGTAGATATTTCCATGTTCAAACAGATAGCGGTGTAGATATTTCCACGTTTATACAGATAGCGGTGAAGATGAATGCATGTCTACACAGATAGCAGTGTAGATATTTCCATGTTCATCCAGATGGCTGTGTAGATATATCCATGTTCATACAGATAGCGGTGTAGATATTTCCATGTTCATACAGATAGCGGTGTAGATATTTCCATGTTCATAAAGATGGCTGTGTAGATATATCCATGTTCATACAGATAGTGGTGTAGATATTTCCATGTTTATACAGATAGTGGTGTAGATATTTCCATGTTTATACAGGTAGCGGTGTAGATATTTCCATGTTTATACAGATAGTGGTGTAGATATTTCCATGTTTATACAGATAGCGGTGTAGATATTTCCAAGTTTATACAGATAGATGTGTAGATATCTCCATCTTAATACAGATGGCGGTGTAGATATTTATATGTTCATACAGATGGCGGTGCAGATATTTCCATGTTCATATAGATGGCGGTGTAGATATTTCCATGTTTATAGAGATAGCGGTGTAGTTATTTCCATGTGTAAAGAGATAGCTTTGTAGATATTTCCATGTGTATGCAGATAGCTGTGTAGATATTTCCATTTTCATGCGGATAGCAGTGTAGATATTTCCATGTTCAAACAGATAGCGGTGTAGATATTTCCATGTTCTTACAGATAGCGGTGTAGATATTTCCATGTTTATACAGATAGCGGTGAAGGTGTATGCATGTTTACAAGGATAGCAGTGTAGATATTTCCATGTTCATACAGATAGCGGTGTAGATATTTCCATGTTCATCCATATGGCTGTGTAGATATATCCATTTTCATACAAATGGCAGTGAACATATTTCCATGTTCATACAGATAGCGGTGTAGATATTTCCATGTTCATACAGATAGCGGTGTAGATATTTCCGTGTTCATACCGATAGCTGTGCTGATATTTCCATGTTTATACATGTAGCGGTGTAGATATTTCCATGTTTATACAGATAGCGGTGTAGATATTTCCATGTTTATACAGATAGCAGTGTAGATATTTCCATGTTTATACAGATAGCGGTGTAGATATCTCCTTCTTAATACAGATGGCGGTGTAGATATTTATATGTTCATACAGATGGCAGTGCGGATATTTCCATGTTCATACAGATGTCGGTGTAGTTATTTCCATGTTCATACAGATAGCGGTGTAGTTATTTCCATGTGTAAAGAGATAGCTGTGTAGATTTTTTCTTGTATATGCAGATAGCTGTTTAGATATTTCCATTTTCATGCAGATAGCGGTGTATAAATTTCCCTGTTCAAACAGATAGCGGTGTAGATATTTCCAAGTTTATACAGATAGCGGTGTAGATATCTCCATCTTAATACAGATGGCGGTGTAGATATTTATATGTTCATTCAGATGACGGTGCAGATATTTCCATGTTCATACAGATGGCGGTGTAGATATTTCCATGTTCTTACACATAGCGGTGTAGTTATTTCCATGTGTAAAGAGATAGCAGTGTAGATATTCCCATGTATATGCACATAGCTGTGTAGATATTTCCATTTTCAAGCAGATAGCGGTGTATATACTTCCCTGTTCAAACAGATAGCTGTGTAGATATTTCCATGTTCATACAGATAGTGGTGTAGATATTTCCATGTTCATACAGATAGCGGTGTAGCTATTTCCATGTTCATACAGATAGCGGTGTGGATATTTCCATGTTCATAGAGATAGCGGTGTAGATATTTCCATGTTTATACAGGTAGCGGTGTAGATATTTCCATGTTTATACAGATAGCGGTGAAGATGTATGCATGTTTACACAGATAGCGGTTTAGATATTTTCATGTTCATCCAGATGGCTGTGTAGATATTTCCATGTTCATACAGATAGCTGTGTAGATATTTCCATGTTCATCCAGATGGCTGTGTAGATATATCCATGTTCATACAGACGGCGGTGAAGATATTTCCATGTTCATACAGATAGCGGTGTAGATATTTCCATGTTCATACAGATAGCGGTGTAGATATTTCCATGTTCATACAGATAGCAGTGTAGCTATTTCCATGTTCATACAGATAGCGGTGTAGATATTTCCATGTTCATACAGATGGCGGTGCAGATATATCCATGTTCATACAGATTGCAGTGAAGATATTTCCATGTTCATACAGATGGCGATGTAGAAACTTCCATATTCATACTGATAGCGGTGCTGATATTTCCATGTTTATACAGGTAGCGGTGTAGATATTTCCTTGTTTATACAGATAGCGGTGTAGATATTTCCATGTTTATACACATAGCGGTGTAGATATTTCCATGTTTATACACATAGCGGTGTAGATATTTCCATGTTTATGTAGATAGTTGTGTAGATATCTCCATCTTAATACAGATGGTGGTGTAGATATTTAAATGTTCATTCAGATGGCTGTGTAGACATATCCATGTTCATACAGATGGCGGTGAAGATATTTCCATGTTCATACAGATAGCGGTGTAGATATTTCCATGTTCATACAGATAGTGGTGTATGCATTTCCATGTTCTTACAGATAGCGGTGTAGATATTTCCATTTTCATGCAGATAGCGGTGTATATATTTCCCTTTCCAAACAGTTACCGGTGTTGATATTTCCATGTTCATAAAGATAGCGGTGTAGATATTTCCATGTTTATACAGATAGCGGTGAAGTTGTATGCATGTTTACACAGATAGCGGTGTAGATATTTCCACGTTCATCCAGATGGCTGTGTAGATATATCCATGTTCATACAGATGGCGGTGTAGATATTTCCATGTTCATACAGATAGCGGTGTAGATATCTCCACCTTAATACAGACGGCGGTGTAGATATTTATATGTTCATACAGATGGCGGTGCAGATATTTCCATGTTCATACGGATGGCGGTGAAGATATTTCCATGTTCATACAGATGGCGATGTAGAAACTTCCATGTTCATACTGATAGCGGTGCTGATATTTCCATGTTTATACAGGTAGCGGTGTAGATATTTCCATGTTTATACAGATAGCGGTGTAGATATTACCATGTTTATACACATAGTGGTGTAGTTATTTCCATGTTTATACAGATAGCGGTGTAGATATCTCCATCTTAATACAGATGGCTGTGTAGATATTTATATGTTTATTCAGATGGCGGTGCAGATATTTCCATGTTCATACAGATGGCGGTGTAGATATTTCCATCTTCATACAGATAGCCGTGTAGATATTTCCATATTCATCCCGATGTCTGTGTATATATATCCATGTTCATACAGATGGCGGTGAAGACATTTCCATGTTCATACAGATAGCGGTGTAGATATTTCCATGTTCATACTGATAGCCGTGTAGATATTGCCATGTTCATACCGATAGCGGTGCTGATACTTCCATGTTTATACAGGTAGCGGTGAACATATTTCCGTGTTTGTACAGATAGCGGTGTAGATATTTCCATGTTAATACAGATAGCGGTGTAGATATTTCCATGTTTATAGAGATAGCAGTGTAGTTATTTCCATGTGCAAAGAGATAGCTGTGTAGATATTTCCATTTATATGCAGATAGTTGTGTAGATATTTCCATTTTCATGCAGATAGCGGTGTAGATATTTCCATGCTCAAACAGATAGCGGTGTAGATATTTCCATGTTCATACAGATAGCGGTGTAGATATTTCCATGTTTATACAGATAGCGGTGTAGATATTTCCATGTTTATACACATAGCGGTGTAGATATTTCCATGTTCATACAGATAGCGTTGTATGTATATCCATGTTCATACAGATAGCGGTGTAGATATTTCCATGTTCATCCTGATGGCTGTGTAGATATTTCCATGTTCATACAGATAGCGGTGTAGATATCTCCATCTTAATACAGATGGCGGTGTAGATATTTCCATGTTTATACAGATAGCGGTGTAGATATCTCCATCTTAATTCAGAGGGCGGTGTAGATATTTATATGTTCATTCAGATGGCGGTGCAGATATTTCCATGTTCATACAGATGGCGGTGTAGATATTTCCATGTTCATACAGATAGCGGTGTAGTTATTTCCATGTGTAAAGAGATAGCTGTGTAGATATTTCCATGTATCTGCAGATAGCTGTGTAGACATTTCCATTTTCATGCAGATAGCGGTGTATATATTTCCCTGTTCAAAAAGTTAGCGGTGTAGATATTTCCATGTTCATAAAGATAGCAGTGTATATATTTCCATGTTTATACAGATAGTGGTGAAGATGTATGCATGTTTACACAGGTAGCGGTGTGGATATTTCCATGTTCATCCAGATGGCTGTGTAGATATATCCATGTTCATACAGATAGCGGTGTAGATATTTCCATGTTCATACAGATAGCGGTGCAGATATGTCCATGTTCATCCAGATGGCTGTGTAGATATATCCATGTTCATACAGATGGCGGTGAAGATATTTCCATGTTCATACAGATGGCGGTGTAGATATTTCCATGTTCATACAGATGGCGGTGTAGATATTTCCATGTTCATACAGATAGCGGTATATGTATTTCCATGTTCATACAGATAGCGGTGTAGATATTTCCATGTTCATCCAGATGGCTGTGTAGATATATCCATGTTCATTCAGATAGCGGCGTAGATATTTCCTTGTTCATCCAGATGGCTGTGTAGCTATTTCCATGTTCATACAGATAGTGGTGTAGATATTTCCATGTTCATACAGATAGCAGTGTAGATATTTCCATGTTCATACAGATAGCCGTGTAGATATTGCCATGTTCATTCCGATAGCGGTGCTGATACTTCCATGTTTATACAGGTAGCGGTGTACATATTTCCGTGTTTATATAGGTAGCGGTGTAGATATTTCCATGTTCATACAGATAGCGGTGTAGATATTTCCATGTTTATACAGATAGCGGTTTAGATATCTCCTTCTTAATACAGATGGCGGTGTAGATATTTATATGTTCATACAGATGGTGGTGCAGATATTTCCATGTTCATACAGATGGTGGTGTAGATATTTCCATGTTTATAGAGATAGCGGTGTATTTATTTGCATGTGCAAAGAGATAGCTGTGTTGATATTTCCATGTAAATGCAGATAGCTGTGTAGATATTTCCATTTTCATGCAAATAGCGGTGTAGATATTTCCATGTTCAAATAGAGAGCGGTGTAGATATTTCCATGTTCATACAGATAGCGTTGTGGATATTTCCATGTTTATACAGATAGCGGTGAAGATGTATGCATGTTTACACAGATTGCGGTGTAGATATTTCCATGTTCATACAGATAGCGGTGTAGATATTTCCATGTTCATCCAGACGGCTGTTTAGACATATCCATGTTCATACAGATGGCTGTGTAGATATATCCATGTTCATACAGATGGCGGTGAAGATTTTTCCATGTTCATACAGATGGCGGTGTAGATATTTCCATGTTCATGCCGATAGCGGTGCTGATATTTCCATGTTTATACAGGTAGCAGTGTAGATATTTCCATGTTTATACAGATAGCGGTGTAGATATTTCCATGTTTATACACATAGCGGTGTAGATATTTCCATGTTTATACAGATAGCGGTGTAGATATCTCCATCTTAATACAGATGGCGGTGTAGATATTTATATGTTTATACAGATGGCGGTGCAGATATTTCCATGTTCATACTGATGGCGGTGAAGATATTTCCATGTTCATACAGATGGCGGTGTAGATACTTCCATGTTCATACTGATAGCGGTACTGATATTTCCATGTTTATACAGGTAGCGGTGTAGATATTTCCATGTTTATACAGATAGCGGTGTAGATATGTCCATGTTTATACAGATAGCGGCATAGATATTTCCAGGTTTATACAGATAGCGGTGAAGATATCTCCATCTTAATACTGATGGCGGTGTAGATATTTATATGTGCATACAGATAGCGGTGCTGATATTTCCATGTTTATACAGGTAGCCGTGTAGATATTTCCATGCTTATACAGATAGCGGTGTAGATTTTTCCAAGTTTATACAGATAGCGGTGTAGATATCTCCATCTTAATACAGATGGTGGTGTAGAAATTTATATGTTCATACAGATGGAGGTGCAGATATTTCCATGTTCATACAGATGGCGGTGTAGATATTTCCATGATTATAGAGATAGCAGTGTAGTTATTTCCATGTGTAAAGAGATAGCTTTGTACCTATTTCCATGTATATGCAGATAGCTGTGTAGATATTTCCATTTTCATGCAGATAGCGGTGAAGATGTATGCATGTTTACACAGATAGCGGTGTAGATATTTCCATGTACATACAGATAGCGGTGTAGATATTTCCATGTTCATCCAGATGGCTGTGTAGATATTTCCATGTTCATACACATAGCGGTGTATATATTTCCATGCTCCTACAGAGGCGGTGTAGATATTTCCATGTTCATAAAGATAGCGGTGTAGATATTTCCATGTTTATACAGATAGCGGTTTAGATATCTCCTTCTTTATGCAGATGGCGGTGGAGATATTTATAAGTTCTTACAGATGGCGGTGCAGATATTTCCATGTTCATACAGATGGCGGTGTAGATATTTCCATGTTTATAGAGATAGCAGTGTAGATATTTCCATGTGTAAAGAGATAGCTGTGGAGATATTTCCATGTATATGCAGATATCTGTGTAGATATTTCCATTTTCATGCAGATACCGGTGTAGATATTTCCATGTTCAAATAGATAGCAGTGTAGATATTGCCATGTTCATACAGATAGCGGTGTAGATATTTCCATGTTTATACAGATAGCGGTGAAGATGTATGCATGTTTACACAGATAGAGGTGTAGATATTTCCATGTTCATACAGATAGCGGTGTAGATATTTCCATGTTCATCCAGATGGCTGTGTAGACATATCCATTTTCATACAGATGGCGTTGAAGATATTTCCATGTTCATACAGATAGTGGTGTAGATATTTTCACGTTCATACAGATAGCGGGTTAGATATTTCCATGTTCATACAGATGGCTGTGTAGATATATCCATGTTCATACAGATGGCGGTGAAGATATTTCCATGTTCATACAGATGGCGGTGTAGATATTTCCCTGTTCCTACACATAGCGGTGTAGATATTTCCATGTTCATACCGATAGCGGTGCTGTTATTTCCATGTTTATACAGGTAGCGGTGTAGATATTTCCATGTTCATACAGATAGCGGTGTAGATATTTCCATGTTTATACAGACAGCAGTGTAGATATTTCCTTGTATATACAGATAGCGGTGTAGATTTCTCCTTCTTAATACAGATGGCGGTGTAGATATATCCATGTTCATACAGATGGCGGTGTAGATGTTTATATGTTCATACAGATGGCGGTGCAGATATTTCCATGTTCATACAGATGACGGTGTAGATATTTCCATGTTCATACAGATAGAGGTGTAGATATTTCCATGTTCATACAGATAGCGGTGTAGTTATTTCCATGTGTAAAGAGATAGCTTTGTAGATATTTCCATGTGTATGCAGATAGCTGTGTAGATATTTCCATTTTCATGCGGATAGCGTTGTAGATATTTCCATGTTCAAACAGATAGCTGTGTAGATATTTCCATGTTCATACAGATAGCGGTGTAGATATTTCCATGTTTATACAGATAGCGGTGAAGAGGTATGCATGTTTACAAGGATAGCAGTGTAGATATTTCCAAGTTCATACAGATAGCGGTGTAGATATTTCCATGTTCATACAGATGGCTGTGTAGATATATCCATGTTCATACAGATGGCTGTGAAGATATTTCCATGTTCATACAGATAGCGGTGTAGATATTTCCATGTTCGTACAGATAGCCGTGTAGATATTGCCATGTTCATACCGATAGAGGTGCTGATACTTCCATGTTTATACAGGTAGCGGTGTACATATTTCCGTGTTTATACAGATAGCGGTGTAGATATTTCCATGTTCATACAGATAGCGGTGTAGATATTTCCATGTTTATACAGATAGCGGTGTAGATATCTCCTTCTTAATACAGATGGCGGTGTAGATATTTCCATGTTCATACAGATGGCGGTGTAGATATTTCCATGTTTATAGAGATAGCGGTGTAGTTATTTCCATGTGCAAAGAGATAGCTGTGTAGATATTTCCATTTATATGCAGATAGTTGTGTAGATATTTCCATTTTCATGCAGATAGCGGTGTAGATATTTCCATGTTCAAACAGATAGCGGTGTAGATATTTCCATGTCCATACAGATAGCGGTGTAGATATTTCCAAGTTTATACAGATAGCGGTGTAGATATCTCCATCTTAATACAGATGGCGGTGTAGATATTTATATGTTCGTTCAGATGGCGGTGCAGATATTTCCATGTTCATACAGATGGCGGTGTAGGTATTTCCATGTTCTTACACATAGCGGTGTAGTTATTTCCATGTGTAAAGAGATAGCTGTGTAGATATTCCCATGTATATGCACATAGCTGTGTAGATATTTCCATTTTGAAGCAAATAGCGGTGTATATACTTCCCTGTTCAAACAGATAGTGGTGTAGATATTTCCATGTTCATACAGATAGTGGTGTAGATATTTCCATGTTCATACAGATAGCGGTGTAGCTATTTCCATGTTCATACAGATAGCGGTGTGGATATTTCCATGTTCATAGAGATAGCGGTGTAGATATTTCCATGTTTATACAGGTAGCGGTGTAGATATTTCCATGTTTATACAGATAGCAGTGAAGATGTATGCATGTTTACAAGGATAGCAGTGTAGATATTTCCAAGTTCATACAGATAGCGGTGTAGATATTTCCATGTTCATACAGATGGCTGTGTACATATATCCATGTTCATACAGATGGCTGTGAAGATATTTCCATGTTCATACAGATAGCGGTGTAGATATTTCCATGTTCGTACAGATAGCCGTGTAGATATTGCCATGTTCATACCGATAGAGGTGCTAATACTTCCATGTTTATACAGGTAGCGGTGTACATATTTCCGTGTTTATACAGATAGCGGTGTAGATATTTCCATGTTCATACAGATAGCGGTGTAGATATTTCCATGTTTATACAGATAGCGGTGTAGATATCTCCTTCTTAATACAGATGGCGGTGTAGATATTTCCATGTTCATACAGATGGCGGTGTAGATATTTCCATGTTTATAGAGATAGAGGTGTAGTTCTTTCCATGTGCAAAGAGATAGCTGTGTAGATATTTCCATTTATATGCAGATAGTTGTGTAGATATTTCCATTTTCATGCAGATAGCGGTGTAGATATTTCCATGTTCAAACAGATAGCGGTGTGGATATTTCCATGTCCATACAGATAGCGGTGTAGATATTTCCAAGTTTATACAGATAGCGGTGTAGATATCTCCATCTTAATACAGATGGCGGTGTAGATATTTATATGTTCATTCAAATGGCGGTGCAGATATTTCCATGTTCATACGGATGGCGGTGTAGATATTTCCATGCTCTTACAGATAGCGGTGTAGTTATTTCCATGTGTAAAGAGATAGCTGTGTAGATATTCCCATGTATATGCTCATAGCTGTGTAGATATTTCCATTTTCAAGCAGATAGCGGTGTATATACTTCCCTGTTCAAACAGATAGCGGTGTAGATATTTCCATGTTCATACAGATAGTGGTGTAGATATTTCCATGTTCATACAGATAGCGGTGTAGCTATTTCCATGTTCATACAGATAGCGGTGTGGATATTTCCATGTTCATATAGATATCGGTTTAGATATTTCCATGTTTATACAGGTAGCGGTGTAGATATTTCCATGTTTATACAGATAGCGGTGAAGATGTATGCATGTTTACACAGATAGCGGTTTAGATATTTTCATGCTCATCCAGATGGCTGTGTAGATATTTCCATGTTCATACAGATGGCTGTGTAGATATATCCATGTTCATACAGATGGCTGTGAAGATATTTCCATGTTCATACAGATAGCGGTGTAGATATTTCCATGTTCGTACAGATAGCCGTGTAGATATTGCCATGTTCATACCGATAGAGGTGCTGATACTTCCATGTTTATACAGGTAGCGGTGTACATATTTCCGTGTTTATACAGATAGCGGTGTAGATATTTCCATGTTCATACAGATAGTGGTGTAGTTATTTCCATGTTTATACAGATAGCGGTGTAGATATCTCCTTCTTAATACAGATGGCGGTGTAGATATTTCCATGTTCATACAGATGGCGGTGTAGATATTTCCATGTTTATAGAGATAGCGGTGTAGTTATTTCCATGTGCAAAGAGATAGCTGTGTAGATATTTCCATTTATATGCAGATAGTTGTGTAGATATTTCCATTTTCATGCAGATAGCGGTGTAGATATTTCCATGTTCAAACAGATAGCTGTGTAGATATTTCCATGTCCATACAGATAGCGGTGTAGATATTTCCAAGTTTATACAGATAGCGGTGTAGATATCGCCATCTTAATACAGAAGGCGGTGTAGATATTTATATGCTCATTCAGATGGCGGTGCAGATATTTCCGTGTTCATACAGATGGCGGTGTAGATATTTCCATGTTCTTACAGATAGCGGTGTAGTTATTTACATGTGTAAAGAGATAGCTGTGTAGATATTCCCATGTATATGCACATAGCTGTGTAGATATTTCCATTTTCAAGCAGATAGCGGTGTATATACTTCCCTGTTCAAACAGATAGCGGTGTAGTTATTTCCATGTTCATACAGATAGTGGTGTAGATATTTCCATGTTCATACAGATAGCGGTGTAGCTATTTCCATGTTCATACAGATAGCGGTGTGGATATTTCCATGTTCATATAGATATCGGTGTAGATATTTCCATGTTTATACAGGTAGCGGTGTAGATATTTCCATGTTTAAACAGATAGCGGTGAAGATGTATGCATGTTTACACAGATAGCGGTTTAGATATTTTCATGCTCATCCAGATGGCTGTGTAGATATTTCCATGTTCATACAGATAGCTGTGTACATATTTCCATGTTCATCCAGATGGCTGGGTAGATATATCCATGTTCATACAGATGGCGGTGAAGATATTTCCATGTTCATACAGATAGCGGTGTAGATATTTCCATGTTCATACAGATAGCGGTGTAGATATTTCCATGTTCATACAGATAGCGGTGTAGCTATTTCCATGTTCATACAGATAGCGGTGTAGATATTTCCATGTTCATACAGATGGCGGTGCAGATATATCCATGTTCATACAGATGGCGGTGAAGATATTTCCATGTTCATACAGATGGCGGTGTAGAAACTTCCATGTTCATACTGATAGCGGTGCTGATATTTCCATGTTTATACAGGTAGCGGTGTAGATATTTCCTTGTTTATACAGATAGCGGTGTAGATATTTCCTTGTTTATACAGATAGCGGTGTAGATATTTCCATGTTTATACAGATAGCGGTGTAGATATTTCCATGTTCATACAGATGGCTGTGTAGATATATCCATGTTCATACAGATAGCGGTATAGATATTTCCATGTTCATACAGATAGCGGTGTAGATATTTCCATGTTCATACAGATAGTGGTGTAGATATTTCCATGTTCATACAGATAGCGTTGTAGATATTTCCATGTTCTAAGAGATAGCGGTGTAGATATTTCCATGTTCATACAGATAGCGGTGCTGATATTTCCATGTTTATACAGGTAGCGGTGTAGATATTTCCATGTTTATACAGATAGTGGTGTAGATATTTCCATGTTTATACAGATAGCGGTGTAGATATTTCCAAGTTTATACAGATAGATGTGTAGATATCTCCATCTTAATACAGATGGCGGTGTAGATATTTATATGTTCATACAGATGGCGGTGCAGATATTTCCATGTTCATATAGATGGCGGTGTAGATATTTCCATGTTTATAGAGATAGCGGTGTAGTTATTTCCATGTGTAAAGAGATAGCTTTGTAGATATTTCCATGTGTATGCAGATAGCTGTGTAGATATTTCCATTTTCATGCGGATAGCGGTGTAGATATTTCCATGTTCAGATAGCGGTGTAGATATTTCCATGTTCATACAGATAGCGGTGTAGATATTTCCATGTTTATACAGATAGCGGTGAAGATGTATGCATGTTTACAAGGATAGCAGTGTAGATATTTCCAAGTTCATACAGATAGCGGTGTAGATATTTCCATGTTCATACAGATGGCTGTGTAGATATATCCATGTTCATACAGATGGCTGTGAAGATATTTCCATGTTCATACAGATAGCGGTGTAGATATTTCCATGTTCGTACAGATAGCCGTGTAGATATTGCCATGTTCATACCGATAGAGGTGCTGATACTTCCATGTTTATACAGGTAGCGGTGTACATATTTCCGTGTTTATACAGATAGCGGTGTAGATATTTCCATGTTCATACAGATAGCGGTGTAGTTATTTCCATGTTTATACAGATAACGTTGTAGATATCTCCTTCTTAATACAGATGGCGGTGTAGATATTTCCATGTTCATACAGATGGCGGTGTAGATATTTCCATGTTTATAGAGATAGCGGTGTAGTTATTTCCATGTGCAAAGAGATAGCTGTGTAGATATTTCCATTTATGTGCAGATAGTTGTGTAGATATTTCCATTTTCATGCAGATAGCGGTGTAGATATTTCCATGTTCAAACAGATAGTTGTGTAGATATTTCCATCTCCATACAGATAGCGGTGTAGATATTTCCAAGTTTATACAGATAGCGGTGTAGATATCTCCATCTTAATACAGATGGCGGTGTAGATATTTATATGCTCATTCAGATGGCGGTGCAGATATTTCCGTGTTCATACAGATGGCGGTGTAGATATTTCCATGTTCTTACAGAGAGCGGTGTAGTTATTTCCATGTGTAAAGAGATAGCTGTGTAGATATTGCCATGTATATGCACATAGCTGTGTAGATATTTCCATTTTCAAGCAGATAGCGGTGTATATACTTCCCTGTTCAAACAGATAGCGGTGTAGATATTTCCATGTTCAAACAGATAGCGGTGTAGATATTTCCATGTTCATACAGATAGTGGTGTAGCTATTTCCATGTTCATACAGATAGTGGTGTGGATATTTCCATGTTCATATAGATATCGGTGTAGATATTTCCATGTTTATACAGGTAGCGGTGTAGATATTTCCATGTTTATACAGATAGCGGTGAAGATGTATGCATGTTTACACAGATAGCGGTTTAGATATTTTCATGCTCATCCAGATGGCTGTGTAGATATTTCCATGTTCATACAGATAGCTGTGTAGATATTTCCATGTTCATCCAGATGGCTGTGTAGATATATCCATGTTCATACAGATGGCGGTGAAGATATTTCCATGTTCATACAGATAGCGGTGTAGATATTTCCATGTTCATACAGATAGCGGTGTAGATATTTCCATGTTCATACAGATAGCAGTGTAGCTATTTCCATGTTCATACAGATAGCGGTGTAGATATTTCCATGTTCATACAGATGGCGGTGCAGATATATCCATGTTCATACAGATGGCGGTGAAGATATTTCCATGTTCATACAGATGGCGGTGTAGAAACTTCCATGTTCATACCGATAGCGGTGCTGATATTTCCATGTTTATACAGGTAGCGGTGTAGATATTTCCTTGTTTATACAGATAGCGGTGTAGATATTTCCATGTTTATACACATAGCGGTGTAGATATTTCCATGTTTATACAGATAGCGGTGTAGATATTTCCATGTTCATACAGATGGCTGTGTAGATATATCCATGTTCATACAGATAGCGGTATAGATATTTCCATGTTCATACAGATAGCGGTGTAGATATTTCCATGTTCATACAGATAGTGGTGTAGATATTTCCATGTTCATACAGATAGCGTTGTAGATATTTCCATGTTCAAAGAGATAGCGGTGTAGATATTTCCATGTTCATACAGATAGCTGTGCTGATATTTCCATGTTTATACAGGTAGCGGTGTAGGTATTTCCATGTTTATACAGATAGTGGTGTAGATATTTCCATGTTTATACAGATAGCGGTGTAGATATTTCCAAGTTTATACAGATAGATGTGTAGGTATCTCCATCTTAATACAGATGGCGGTGTAGATATTTATATGTTCATACAGATGGCGGTGCAGATATTTCCATGTTCATATAGATGGCGGTGTAGATATTTCCATGTTTATAGAGATAGCGGTGTAGTTATTTCCATGTGTAAAGAGATAGCTTTGTAGATATTTCCATGTGTATGCAGATAGCTGTGTAGATATTTCCATTTTCATGCGGATAGCGGTGTAGATATTTCCATGTTCAGATAGCGGTGTAGATATTTCCATGTTCATACAGATAGCGGTGTAGATATTTCCATGTTTATACAGATAGCGGTGAAGATGTATGCATGTTTACAAGGATAGCAGTGTAGATATTTCCAAGTTCATACAGATAGCGGTGTAGATATTTCCATGTTCATACAGATGGCTGTGTAGATATATCCATGTTCATACAGATGGCTGTGAAGATATTTCCATGTTCATACAGATAGCGGTGTAGATATTTCCATGTTCGTACAGATAGCCGTGTAGATATTGCCATGTTCATACCGATAGAGGTGCTGATACTTCCATGTTTATACAGGTAGCGGTGTACATATTTCCGTGTTTATACAGATAGCGGTGTAGATATTTCCATGTTCATACAGATAGCGGTGTAGTTATTTCCATGTTTATACAGATAGCGGTGTAGATATCTCCTTCTTAATACAGATGGCGGTGTAGATATTTCCATGTTCATACAGATGGCGGTGTAGATATTTCCATGTTTATAGAAATAGCGGTGTAGTTATTTCCATGTGCAAAGAGATAGCTGTGTAGATATTTCCATTTATATGCAGATAGTTCTGTAGATATTTCCATTTTCATGCAGATAGCGGTGTAGATATTTCCATGTTCAAACAGATAGCGGTGTAGATATTTCCATGTCCATACAGATAGCGGTGTAGATATTTCCAAGTTTATACAGATAGCGGTGTAGATATCTCCATCTTAATACAGATGGCGGTGTAGATATTTATATGCTCATTCAGATGGCGGTGCAGATATTTCCATGTTCATACAGATGGCGGTGTAGATATTTCCATGTTCTTACAGATAGCGGTGTAGTTATTTCCATGTGTAAAGAGATAGCTGTGTAGATATTCCCATGTATATGCACATAGCTGTGTAGATATTTCCATTTTCAAGCAGATAGCGGTGTATATACTGCCCTGTTCAAACAGATAGCGGTGTAGATATTTCCATGTTCATACAGATAGTGGTGTAGATATTTCCATGTTCATACAGATAGCGGTGTAGCTATTTCCATGTTCATACAGATAGCGGTGTGGATATTTCCATGTTCATAGAGATAGCGGTGTAGATATTTCCATGTTCATACAGATAGCGGTGTAGATATTTCCATGTTTATACAGATAGCGGTGAAGATGTATGCATGTTTACACAGATAGCGGTTTAGATATTTTCATGTTCATCCAGATGGCTGTGTAGATATTTCCATGTTCATACAGATAGCTGTGTAGATATTTCCATGTTCATCCAGATGGCTGTGTAGATATATCCATGTTCATACAGATGGCGGTGAAGATATTTCCATGTTCATACAGATAGCGGTGTAGATATTTCCATGTTCATACAGATAGCGGTGTAGATATTTCCATGTTCATACAGATAGCAGTGTAGCTATTTCCATGTTCATACAGATAGCGGTGTAGATATTTCCATGTTCATACAGATGGCGGTGCAGATATAACCATGTTCATACAGATGGCGGTGAAGATATTTCCATGTTCATACAGATGGCAGTTTAGAAACTTCCATGTTCATACTGATAGCGGTGCTGATATTTCCATGTTTATACAGGTAGCGGTGTAGATATTTCCTTGTTTATACAGATAGCGGTGTAGATATTTCTATGTTTATACACATAGCGGTGTAGATATTTCCATGTTTATACAGATAGCGGTGTAGATATTTCCATGTTTATGTAGATAGTTGTGTAGATATCTCCATCTTAATACAGATGGCGGTGTAGATATTTAAATGTTCATTCAGATGGCTGTGTAGACATATCCATGTTCATACAGATAGCAGTGCTGATATTTCCATGTTTATACAGGTAACGGTGTAGATATTTCCATGTTTATACAGATAGCGGTGTAGATATCTCCATCTTAATTCAGATGGCGGTGTAGATATTTACATGTTCAAACAGATGGCGGTGCAGATATTCCCATGTTAATACAGATGGTGGTGTAGATATTTCCATGTTCATACAGATAGCGGTGTAGTTTTTTCCATGTGTAAAGAGATAGCTGTGTAGATATTTCCATGTATATGCAGATAGCTGTGTAGATATTTCCATTTCCATGCAGATAGCGGTGTATATATTTCCATGTTCAAACAGATAGCGGTGTAGATATTTCCATGTTTATACAGATAGCGGTGAAGATGTATGCATGTCTACACAGATAGCTGTGTAGATATTTCCATGTTCATCCAGACGGCTGTGTAGACATATCCATGTTCATACAGATGGCGGTGAAGATATTTCCATGTTGATACAGATGGCTGTGTAGATATATCCATGTTCATACAGATGGCGGTGAAGATTTTTCCATGTTCATACAGATGGCGGTGTAGATATTTCCATGTTCATGCAGATAGGGGTGCTGATATTTCCATGTTTATACAGGTAGCAGTGTAGATATTTCCATGTTTATACAGATAGCGGTGTAGATATTTCCATGTTTATACACATAGCGGTGTAGATATTTCCATGTTTATACAGATAGCGGTGTAGATATCTCCATCTTAATACAGATGGCGGTGTAGATATTTAAGTGTTCATACAGATGGCGGTGCAGATATTTCCATGTTCATACAGATGGCGGTGAAGATATTTCCATGTTCATACAGATGGCGGTGTAGATACTTCCATGTTCATACTGATAGCGGTGCTGATATTTCCATGTTTATACAGGTAGCGGTGTAAATATTTCCATGTTTATACAGATAGCGGTGTAGATATGTAAATGTTTATAGAGTTAGCGGCAAAGATATTTCCAGGTTTATACAGATAGCGGTGAAGATATCTCCATCTTAATACAGATGGCGGTGTAGATATTTATATGGGCATACAGATGGCGGTGCTGATATTTCCATGTATATACAGGTAGCCGTGTAGATATTTCCATGCTTATACATATAGCGGTGTAGATTTTTCCAAGTTTATACAGATAGCGGTGTAGATATCTCCATCTTAATACAGATGGTGTTGTAGAAAGTTATATGTTCATACAGATGGCGGTGCAGATATTTCCATGTTCATACAGATGGCGGTGTAGATATTTCCATGATTATAGAGATAGCAGTGTAGTTATTTCCATGTGTAAAGAGATAGCTTTGTAGATATTTCCATGTATATGCAGATAGCTGTGTAGATATTTCCATTTTCATGCAGATAGCGGTGAAGATGTATGCATGTTTACACAGATAGCGGTGTAGATATTTCCATGTACATACAGATAGCGGTGTAGATATTTCCATGTTCATCCAGATGGCTGTGTAGATATATCCATGTTCATACAGATGGCGTTGAAAATATTTCCATGTTCATACACATAGCGGTGTATATATTTCCATGTTCATACAGATGGCGGTGTAGATATTTCCATGTTCATAAAGATAGCGGTGTAGATATTTCCATGTTTATACAGATAGCGGTGTAGATATCTCCTTCTTTATACAGATGGCGGTGGAGATATTTATATGTTCATACAGATGGCGGTGAAGATATTTCCATGTTCATACAGATGGCGGTGTGGATATTTCCATGTTTATAGAGATAGCGGTGTAGATATTTCCATGTGTAAGGAGATAGCTGTGTAGATATTTCCATGTATATGCAGATATCTGTGTTGATATTTCCATTTTCATGCAGATAGCGGTGTAGATATTTCCATGTTCAAATAGATAGCAGAGTAGATAATGCCATGTTCATACAGATAGTGGTGTAGATATTTCCATGTTTATACAGATAGCGGTGAAGATGTATGCATGTTTACACAGATAGCGGTGTAGATATTTCCATGTTCATACAGATAGCGGTGTAGATATTTCCATGTTCATCCAGATGGCTGTGTAGACATATCCATTTTCATACAGATGGCGTTGAAGATACTTCCATGTTCATACAGATAGCGGTGTAGAAATTTCCATGTTCATACAGATAGCGGGTTAGATATTTCCATGTTCATACAGATGGCTGTGTAGATATATCCATGTTCATACAGATGGCGGTGAAGATATTTCCATGTTCATACAGATGGCGGTGTAGATATTCCCTGTTCCTACACATAGCGGTGTAGATATTTCCATGTTCATACCGATAGCGGTGCTGTTATTTCCATGTTTATACAGGTAGCGGTGTAGATATTTCCATGTTCATACAGATAGCGGTGTAGATATTTCCATGTTTATACAGACAGCAGTGTAGATATTTCCTTGTATATACAGATAGCGGTGTCGATTTCTCCTTCTTAATACAGACGGCGGTGTAGATGTTTATATGTTCCTACAGATGGCGGTGCAGATATTTCCATGTTCATACAGATGGCGGTGTAGATATTTCCATGTTCATACAGATAGAGGTGTAGATATTTCCATGTTCATACAGATAGCGGTTTAGATATTTCCATGTTCATACAGATATCGGTGTAGATATTTCCATGTTCAAAGAGATAGCGGTGTAGATATTTCCATGTTCATACAGATAGCTGTGCTGATATTTCCATATTTAAACAGGTAGCGGTGTAGATATTTCCATGTTTATACAGACAGTGGTGTAGATATTTCCATGTTTATACAGATAGCGGTGTAGATATTTCCAAGTTAATACAGATAGATGTGTAGATATCTCCATCTTAATACAGATGTTGGAGTAGATATTTATATGTTCATACAGATGGCGGTGCAGATATTTCCGTGTTCATATAGATGGCCGTGTAGATATTTCCATGTTTATAGAGATAGCGGTGTAGTTATTTCCATGTGTAAAGAGATAGCTTTGTAGATATTTCCATGTGTATGCAGATAGCTGTGTAGATATTTCCATTTTCATGCGGATAACGGTGTAGATATTTCCATGTTCAAACAGATAGCGGTGTAGATATTTCCATGTTCATACAGATAGCGGTGTAGATATTTCCATGTTTATACAGATAGCGGTGAAGATGTATGCATGTTTACAAGGATAGCAGTGTAGATATTTCCATGTTCATACAGATACCGGTGTAGATATTTCCATGTTCATCCAGATGGCTGTGTAGATATATCCATGTTCATACAGATGGCAGTGAAGATATTTCCATGTTCACACAGATGGCGGTGTAGATATTTCCATGTTCCTACACATAGCGGTGTAGATATTTCCATGTTCATACCGATAGCGGTGCTGTTATTTCCATGTTTATACAGGTAGCGGTGTAGATATTTCCATGTTCATACAGATAGCGGTGTAGATATTTCCATGTTTATACAGACGGCAGTGTAGATATTTCCTTCTTTATACAGATAGCGGTGTAGATATCTCCTTCTTAATACAGACGGCTGTGTAGATGTTTATATGTTCATACAGATGGCGGTGCAGATATTTCCATGTTCATACAGATGGCGGTGTAGATATTTCCATGTTTATAGAGATAGCTGTTTAGATATCTCCTTCTTAATACAGATGGCGGTGTAGATGTTTATATGTTCATACAGATGGCGGTGCAGATATTTCCATGTTCATACAGATAGCTGTGTAGATATTTCCATGTATATGCAGATAGCTGTGTAGATATTTCCATTTTCATGCAGATAGCGGTGTAGATATTTCCATGTTCAAACAAATAGCGGTGTAGATATTTCCATGTTCATACAGATAGCGCTGTAGATATTTCCATGTTCATACAGATAGAGGTGTAGATATTTCCATGTTCATACAGATAGCGGTGTAGATATTTCCATGTTCATATAGATAGAGGTGTAGATATTTCCATGTTCATACAGATAGCGGTTTAGATATTTCCATGTTCATACAGATAGCGGTGCTGATATTTCCATGTTTATACAGGTAGCGGTGTAGATATTTCCATGTTTGTACAGATAGCGGTGTAGATATCTCCATATTAATACAGATGGCGGTTTAGATATTTATATGTTCATACTGATGGAGGTGCAGATATTCCCATGTTAATACAGATGGCGGTGTAGATATTTCCATGTTCAAACAGATAGCGGTGTAGATATTTCCACGTTTATACAGATAGCGGTGAAGATGTATGCATGTCTACACAGATAGCAGTGTAGATATTTCCATGTTCATCCAGATGGCTGTGTAGATATATCCATGTTCATACAGATAGCGGTGTAGATATTTCCATGTTCAAACAGATAGCGGTGTAGATATTTCCATGTTCATACAGATGGCTGTGTAGATATATCCATGTTCATACAGATAGCGGTGTAAATATTTCCATGTTCATACAGATAGTGGTGTAGATATTTCCATGTTCATACAGATAGTGGTGTAGATATTTCCATGTTCATTCAGATAGCGTTGTAGATATTTCCATGTTCAAAGAGATAGCGGTGTAGATATTTCCATGTTCATACAGATAGCTGTGCTGATATTTCCATGTTTATACAGGTAGCGGTGTAGATATTTCCATGTTTATACAGATAGTGGTGTAGATATTTCCATGTTTATACAGATAGCGGTGTAGATATTTCCAAGTTTATACAGAGAGATGTGTAGATATCTCCATCTTAATACAGATGGCGGTGTAGATATTTATATGTTCATACAGATGGCGGTGCAGATATTTCCATGTTCATATAGATGGCGGTGTAGATATTTCCATGTTTATAGAGATAGCGGTGTAGTTATTTCCATGTGTAAAGAGATAGCTTTGTAGATATTTCCATGTGTATGCAGATAGCTGTGTAGATATTTCCATTTTCATGCGGATAGCGGTGTAGATATTTCCATGTTCATACAGATAGTGGTGTAGATATTTCCATGTTCATAAAGATAGTGGTGTAGCTATTTCCATGTTCATACAGATAGCGGTGTAGATATTTCCATGTTCAAAGGGATAGCGGTGTAGATATTTCCAAGTTCATACAGATAGCTGTGCTGATATTTCCATATTTAAACAGGTAGCAGTGTAGATATTTCCATGTTTATACAGACAGTGGTGTAGATATTTCCATGTTTATACAGATAGCGGTGTAGATATTTCCAAGTTTATACAGATAGATGTGTAGATATCTCCATCTTAATACACATGGTGGTGTAGATATTTATATGTTCATACAGATGGCGGTGCAGGTATTTCCGTGTTCATATAGATGGCCGTGTAGATATTTCCATGTTCATACCGATAGCGGTGTTGTTATTTCCATGTTTATACAGGTAGCGGTGTAGATATTTCCATGTTCATACAGATAGCGGTGTAGATATTTCCATGTTTATTCAGACAGCAATGTAGATATTTCCTTGTTTATACACATAGCGGTGTAGATTTCTCCTTCTTAATACAGACGGCGGTGTAGATGTTTATATGTTCATATAGATGGCGGTGCAGATATTTCCATGTTCATACAGATAGAGGTGTAGATATTTCCATGTTCATACAGATAGCAGTGTAGATATTTCCATGTTCGTACAGATAGAGGTGTAGATATATCCATGTTCATACAGATAGTGGTGTCGATATTTCCATGTTCATACAGATAGCGGTGCTGATATTTCCATGTTTATACAGGTAGCGGTGTAGATATTTCCATGTTTATACAGATAGCGCTGTAGATATCTCCATCTTAATAGAGATGGCGGTGTAGATATTTATATGTTCATACAGATGGCGTTGCAGATATCCCCATGTTAATACAGATGGCGGTGTAGATATTTCCATGCTCATACAGATAGCGGTGTAGTTTTTTCCATGTGTAAGGAGATAGCTGTGTAGATATTTCCATGTATATGCAGATAGCTGTGTAGATATTTCCATTTTCATGCAGATAGCGGTGTATATATTTCCATGTTCAAACAGATAGCGGTGTAGGTATTTCCATGTTTATACAGATAGCGGTGAAGATGTATGCATGTCTACACAGATAGCAGTGTAGATATTTCCATGTTCATCCAGATGGCTGTGTAGATATATCCATGTTCATACAGATAGCGGTGTAGATATTTCCATGTTCATACAGATAGCGGTGTAGATATTTCCATGTTCATCCAGATGGCTGTATAGATATATCCATGTTCATACAGATAGCGGTGTAGATATTTCCATGTTCATACAGATAGTGGTGTAGATATTTCCATGTTCATAAAGATAGCGGTGTAGCTATTTCCATGTTCATACAGATAGCGTTGTAGATATTTCCATGTTCAAGGAGATACCGGTGTAGATATTTCCATGTTTATACAGATAGCTGTGCTGATATTTCCATATTTATACAGGTAGCGGTGTAGATATTTCAATGTTTATACAGATAGTGGTGTAGATATTTCCATGTTTATACAGATAGCGGTGTAGATATTTCCAAGTTTATACAGATAGATGTGTAGATATCTCCATCTTAATACAGATGGTGGTGTAGATATTTATATGTTCATACAGATGGCGGTGCAGATATTTCCGTGTTCATATAGATGGCCGTGTAGATATTTCCATGTTTATAGAGATAGCGGTGTAGTTATTTCCATGTGCAAAGAGATAGCTTTGTAGATATTTCCATGTGTATGCAGATTGCTGTGTAGATATTTCCATTTTCATGCGGATAGCGGTGTAGATATTTCCATGTTCAAACAGATAGCGGTGTAGATATTTCCATGTTCATACAGATAGCGGTGTAGATATCTCCATCTTAATACAGACGGCGGTGTAGATATTTATATGTTCATACAGATGGCGGTGCAGATATTTCCATGTTCATACGGATGTCGGTGAAGATATTTCCATGTTCATACAGATAGCGTGGCTGATATTTCCATGTTTATACATGTAGCGGTGTAGATATTTCCATGTTTATACAGATAGCGGTGTAGATATTTCCATGTTTATACACATAGCGGTGTAGATATTTCCATGTTCATACAGATAGCGGTGTATGTATATCCATGTTCATACAGATAGCGGTGTAGATATTTCCATGTTCATCATGATGGCTGTGTAGATATTTCCATGTTCATACAGATAGCGGTGTAGATATCTCCATCTTAATACAGATGGCGGTGTAGATATTTCCATGTTTATACAGATAGCGGTGTAGATATCTCCATCTTAATTCAGATGGCGGTGTAGATATTTATATGTTCATTCAGATGGCGGTGCAGATATTTCCATGTTCATACAGATGGCGGTGTAGATATTTCCATGTTCATACAGATAGCGGTGTAGTTATTTCCATGTGTAAAGAGATAGCTGTGTAGATATTTCCATGTATATGCAGATAGCTGTGTAGACATTTCCATTTTCATGCAGATAGCGGTGTATATATTTCCCTGTTCAAACAGTTAGCGGTGTAGATATTTCCATGTTCATAAAGATAGCAGTGTATATATTTCCATGTGTATACAGATAGCGGTGAAGATTTATGCATGTTTACACAGATAGCGGTGTGGATATTTCCATGTTCATCCAGATGGCTGTGTAGATATATCCATGTTCATACAGATAGCGGTGTAGATATTTCCATGTTCATACAGATAGCGGTGCAGATATGTCCATGTTCATCCAGATGGCTGTGTAGATATATCCATGTTCATACAGATGGCGGTGAAGTTATTTCCATGTTCATACAGATGGCGGTGTAGATATTTCCATGTTCATACAGATAGCGGTGTAGATATTTCCATGTTCATACAGATAGCGGTGTATGTATTTCCATGTTCATACAGATAGCGGTGTAGATATTTCCATGTTCATCCAGATGTCTGTGTAGATATATCCATGTTCATTCAGATAGCGGTGTAGGTATTTCCTTGTTCATCCAGATGGCTGTGTAGCTATTTCCATGTTCATACAGATAGTGGTGTAGATATTTCCATGTTCATACAGATAGCGGTGTAGATATTTCCATGTTTATACAGATAGCGGTGTAGATATCTCCTTCTTAATACAGATGGCGGTGTAGATATTTATATGTTCATACAGATGGCGGTGCAGATATTTCCATGTTCATACAGATGGTGGTGTAGATATTTCCATGTTTATAGAGATAGCGGTGTAGTTATTTGCATGTGCAAAGAGATAGCTGTGTTGATATTTCCATGTAAATGCAGATAGCTGTGTAGATATTTCCGTTTCCATGCAAATAGCGGTGTAGATATTTCCATGTTCAAACAGATAGCGGTGTAGATATTTCCATGTTCATACAGATAGCGTTGTGGATATTTCCATGTTTATACAGATAGCGGTGAAGATGTATGCATGTTTACACAGATCGCTGTGTAGATATTTCCCTGTTCATACAGATAGCGGTGTAGATATTTCCATGTTCATACAGATAGCGGTGTAGATATTTCCATGTTCATCCAGATGGCTGTGTAGACATATCCATTTTCATACAGATGGCGTTGAAGATATTTCCATGTTCATACAGATAGCGGTGTAGATATTTCCATGTTCATACAGATAGCGGGTTAGATATTTCCATGTTCATACAGATGGCTGTGTAGATATATCCATGTTCATACAGATGGCGGTGAAGATATTTCCATGTTCATACAGATGGCGGTGTAGATATTCCCTGTTCATACACATAGCGGTGTAGATATTTCCATGTTCATACCGATAGCGGTGCTGTTATTTCCATGTTTATACAGGTAGCGGTGTAGATATTTCCATGTTCATACAGATAGCGGTGTAGATATTTCCATGTTTATACAGACAGCTGTGTAGATATTTCCTTGTATATACAGATAGCGGTGTAGATTTCTCCTTCTTAATACAGACGGCGGTGTAGATGTTTATATGTTCCTACAGATGGCGGTGCAGATATTTCCATGTTCATACAGATGGCGGTGTAGATATTTCCATGTTCATACAGATAGAGGTGTAGATATTTCCATGTTCATACAGATAGCGGTTTAGATATTTCCATGTTCATTCAGATAGAGGTGTAGATATTTCCATGTTCATACAGATAGCGGTGTAGATATTTCCATGTTCATACAGATAGCGGTGCTGATATTTCCATGTTTATACAGGTAACGGTGTAGATATTTCCATGTTTATACAGATAGCGGTGTAGATATCTCCATCTTAATTCAGATGGCGGTGTAGATATTTATATGTTCATACAGATGGCGGTGCAGATATTCCCATGTTAATTCAGATGGTGGTGTAGATATTTCCATGTTCATACAGATAGCGGTGTAGTTTTTTCCATGTGTAAAGAGATAGCTGTGTAGATATTTCCATGTATATGCAGATAGCTGTGTAGATATTTCCATTTTCATGCAGATAGCGGTGTATATATTTCCATGTTCAAACAGATAGCGGTGTAGATATTTCCATGTTTATACAGATAGCGGTGAAGATGTATGCATGTCTACACAGATAGCTGTGTAGATATTTCCATGTTCATCCAGACGGCTGTGTAGACATATCCATGTTCATACAGATGGCGGTGAAGATATTTCCATGTTCATACAGATGGCTGTGTAGATATATCCATGTTCATACAGATGGCGGTGAAGATTTTTCCATGTTCATACTGATGGCGGTGTAGATATTTCCATGTTCATGCAGATAGGGGTGCTGATATTTCCATGTTTATACAGGTAGCAGTGTAGATATTTCCATGTTTATACAGATAGCGGTGTAGATATTTCCATGTTTATACACATAGCGGTGTAGATATTTCCATGTTTATACAGATAGCGGTGTAGATATCTCCATCTTAATACAGATGGCGGTGTAGATATTTAAGTGTTCATACAGATGGCGGTGCAGATATTTCCATGTTCATACAGATGGCGGTGAAGATATTTCCATGTTCATACAGATGGCGGTGTAGATACTTCCATGTTCATACTGATAGCGTTGCTGATATTTCCATGTTTATACAGGTAGCGGTGTAAATATTTCCATGTTTATACAGATAGCGGTGTAGATATGTCCATGTTTATAGAGTTAGCGGCAAAGATATTTCCAGGTTTATAGAGATAGCGGTGAAGATATCTCCATCTTAATACAGATGGCGGTGTAGATATTTATATGTGCATACAGATGGCGGTGCTGATATTTCCATGTATATACAGGTAGTCGTGTAGATATTTCCATGCTTATACAGATAGCGGTGTAGATTTTTCCAAGTTTATACAGATAGCGGTGTAGATATCTCCATCTTAATACAGATGGTGTTGTAGAAAGTTATATGTTCATACAGATGGCGGTGCAGATATTTCCATGTTCATACAGATGGCGGTGTAGATATTTCCATGATTATAGAGATAGCAGTGTAGTTATTTCCATGTGTAAAGAGATAGCTTTGTAGATATTTCCATGTATATGCAGATAGCTGTGTAGATATTTCCATTTTCATGCAGATAGCGGTGAAGATGTATGCATGTTTACACAGATAGCGGTGTAGATATTTCCATGTACATGCAGATAGCGGTGTAGATATTTCCATGTTCATCCAGATGGCTGTGTAGATGTATCCATGTTCATACAGATGGCGTTGAAAATATTTCCATGTTCATACACATAGCTGTGTATATATTTCCATGTTCATACAGATGGCGGTGTAGATATTTCCATGTTCATAAAGATAGCGGTGTAGATATTTCCATGTTTATACAGATAGCGGTGTAGATATCACCTTCTTTATACAGATGGCGGTGGAGATATTTATATGTTCATACAGATGGCGGTGCAGATATTTCCATGTTCATACAGATGGCGGTGTAGATATTTCCATGTTTATAGAGATAGCGGTGTAGATATTTCCATGTGTAAGAAGATAGCTGTGTAGATATTTCCATGTATATGCAGATATCTGTGTTGATATTTCCATTTTCATGCAGATAGCGGTGTAGATATTTCCATGTTCAAATAGATAGCAGAGTAGATATTGCCATGTTCATACAGATAGCGGTGTAGAAATTTCCATGTTTATACAGATAGCGGTGAAGATGTATGCATGTTTACACAGATAGCGGTGTAGATATTTCCATGTTCATACAGATAGCGGTGTAGATATTTCCATGTTCATCGAGATGGCTGTGTAGACATATCCATTTTCATACAGATGGCGTTGAAGATATTTCCATGTTCATACAGATAGCGGTGTAGATATTTCCATGTTCATACAGATAGCGGGTTAGATATTTCCATGTTCATAAAGATGGCTGTGTAGATATATCCATGTTCATACAGATGGCGGTGAAGATATTTCCATGTTCATACAGATGGCGGTGTAGATATTCCCTGTTCCTACACATAGCGGTGTAGATATTTCCATGTTCATACCGATAGCGGTGCTGTTATTTCCATGTTTTTACAGGTAGCGGTGTAGATATTTCCATGTTCATACAGATAGCGGTGTAGATATTTCCATGTTTATACAGACAGCAGTGTAGATATTTCCTTGTATATACAGATAGCGGTGTAGATTTCTCCTTCTTAATACAGACGGCGGTGTAGATGTTTTTATGTTCCTACAGATGGCGGTGCAGATATTTCCATGTTCATACTGATGGCGGTGTAGATATTTCCATGTTCATACAGATAGAGGTGTAGATATTTCAATGTTCATACAGATAGCCGTTTAGATATTTCCATGTTCATACAGATAGAGGTGTAGATATTTCCATGTTCATACAGATAGCGGTGTATATATTTCCATGTTCATACAGATAGCAGTGCTGATATTTCCATGTTTATACAGGTAACGGTGTAGATATTTCCATGTTTATACAGATAGCGGTGTAGATATCTCCATCTTAATTCAGATGGCGGTGTAGATATTTACATGTTCAAACAGATGGCGGTGCAGATATTCCCATGTTAATACAGATGGTGGTGTAGATATTTCCATGTTCATACAGATAGCGGTGTAGTTTTTTCCATGTGTAAAGAGATAGCTGTGTAGATATTTCCATGTATATGCAGATAGCTGTGTAGATATTTCCATTTTCATGCAGATAGCGGTGTATATATTTCCATGTTCAAACAGATAGCGGTGTAGATATTTCCCTGTTTATACAGATAGCGGTGAAGATGTATGCATGTCTACACAGATAGCTGTGTAGATATTTCCATGTTCATCCAGACGGCTGTGTAGACATATCCATGTTCATACAGATGGCGGTGAAGATATTTCCATGTTGATACAGATGGCTGTGTAGATATATCCATGTTCATACAGATGGCGGTGAAGATTTTTCCATGTTCATACAGATGGCGGTGTAGATATTTCCATGTTCATGCAGATAGGGGTGCTGATATTTCCATGTTTATACAGGTAGCAGTGTAGATATTTCCATGTTTATACACATAGCGGTGTAGATATTTCCATGTTTATACACATAGCGGTGTAGATATTTCCATGTTTATACAGATAGCGGTGTAGATATCTCCATCTTAATACAGATGGCGGTGTAGATATTTAAGTGTTCATACAGATGGCGGTGCAGATATTTCCATGTTCATACAGATGGCGGTGAAGATATTTCCATGTTCATACAGATGGCGGTGTAGATACTTCCATGTTCATACTGATAGAGGTGCTGATATTTCCATGTTTATACAGGTAGCGGTGTAAATATTTCCATGTTTATACAGATAGCGGTGTAGATATGTAAATGTTTATAGAGTTAGCGGCAAAGATATTTCCAGGTTTATACAGATAGCGGTGAAGATATCTCCATCTTAATACAGATGGCGGTGTAGATATTTATATGTGCATACAGATGGCGGTGCTGATATTTCCATGTATATACAGGTAGCCGTGTAGATATTTCCATGCTTATACAGATAGCGGTGTAGATTTTTCCAAGTTTATACAGATAGCGGTGTAGATATCTCCATCTTAATACAGATGGTGTTGTAGAAAGTTATATGTTCATACAGATGGCGGTGCAGATATTTCCATGTTCATACAGATGGCGGTGTAGATATTTCCATGATTATAGAGATAGCAGTGTAGTTATTTCCATGTGTAAAGAGATAGCTTTGTAGATATTTCCATGTATATGCAGATAGCTGTGTAGATATTTCCATTTTCATGCAGATAGCGGTGAAGATGTATGCATGTTTACACAGATAACGGTGTAGATATTTCCATGTACATACAGATAGCGGTGTAGATATTTCCATGTTCATCCAGATGGCTGTGTAGATATATCCATGTTCATACAGATGGCGTTGAAAATATTTCCATGTTCATACACATAGCGGTGTATATATTTCCATGTTCATACAGATGGCGGTGTAGATATTTCCATGTTCATAAAGATAGCGGTGTAGATATTTCCATGTTTATACAGATAGCGGTGTAGATATCTCCTTCTTTATACAGATGGCGGTGGAGATATTTATATGTTCATACAGATGGCGGTGCAGATATTTCCATGTTCATACAGATGGCGGTGTAGATATTTCCATGTTTATAGAGATAGCGGTGTAGATATTTCCATGTGTAAGGAGATAGCTGTGTAGATATTTCCATGTATATGCAGATATCTGTGTTGATATTTCCATTTTCATGCAGATAGCGGTGTAGATATTTCCATGTTCAAATAGATAGCAGAGTAGATATTGCCATGTTCATACAGATAGCGGTGTAGATATTTCCATGTTTATACAGATAGCGGTGAAGATGTATGCATGTTTACACAGATATCGGTGTAGATATTTCCATGTTCATACAGATAGCGGTGTAGATATTTCCATGTTCATCCAGATGGCTGTGTAGACATATCCATTTTCATACAGATGGCGTTGAAGATATTTCCATGTTCATGCAGATAGCGGTGTAGAAATTTCCATGTTCATACAGATAGCGGGTTAGATATTTCCATGTTCATACAGATGGCTGTGTAGATATATCCATGTTCATACAGATGGCGGTGAAGATATTTCCATGTTCATACAGATGGCGGTGAAGATATTCCCTGTTCCTACAGATGGCGGTGTAGATATTCCCTGTTCCTACACATAGCGGTGTAGATATTTCCATGTTCATACCGATAGCGGTGCTGTTATTTCCATGTTTATACAGGTAGCGGTGTAGATATTTCCATGTTCATACAGATAGCGGTGTAGATATTTCCATGTTTATACAGACAGCAGTGTAGATATTTCCTTGTATATACAGATAGCGGTGTCGATTTCTCCTTCTTAATACAGACGGAGGTGTAGATGTTTATATGTTCCTACAGATGGCGGTGCAGATATTTCCATGTTCATACAGATGGCGGTGTAGATATTTCCATGTTCATACAGATAGAGGTGTAAATATTTCCATGTTCAAACAGATAGCGGTGTGGATATTTCCATGTTCATACAGATAGCGGTGTAGATATTTCCATGTTTATACAGATAGCGGTGAAGATGTATGCATGTTTACAAGGATAGCAGTGTAGATATTTCCATGTTCATACAGATAGCGGTGTAGATATTTCCATGTTCATCCAGATGGCTGTGTAGATATATCCATGTTCATACAGATGGCAGTGAAGATATTTCCATGTTCACACAGATGGCGGTGTAGATATTTCCATGTTCCTACACATAGCGGTGTTGATATTTCCATGTTCATACCGATAGCGGTGCTGTTATTTCCATGTTTATACAGGTAGCGGTGTAGATATTTCCATGTTCATACAGATAGCGGTGTAGATATTTCCATGTTTATACAGACAGCAGTGTAGATATTTCCTTGTTTATACAGATAGCGGTGTAGATATCTCCTTCTTAATACAGACGGCTGTGTAGATGTTTATATGTTCATACAGATGGCGGTGCAGATATTTCCATGTTCATACAGATGGCAGTGTAGATATTTCCATGTTTATAGAGATAGCGGTTTAGATATCTCCTTCTTAATACAGATGGCGGTGTAGATGTTTATATGTTCATACAGATGGCGGTACAGATATTTCCATGTTCATACAGATAGCTGTGTAGATATTTCCATGTATATGCAGATAGCTGTGTAGATATTTCCATTTTCATGCAGATAGCGGTGTAGATATTTCCATGTTCAAACAAATAGCGGTGTAGATATTTCCATGTTCATACAGATAGCGATGTAGATATTTCCATGTTCATACAGATAGAGGTGTAGATATTTCCATGTTCATACAGATGGCGGTGTAGATATTTCCATGTTCATATAGATAGAGGTGTAGATATTTCCATGTTCATACAGATAGCAGTGTAGATATTTCCATGTTCATACAGATAGCGGTGCTGATATTTCCATGTTTATACAGGTAGCGGTGTAGATATTTCCATGTTTGTACAGATAGCGGTGTAGATATCTCCATATTAATACAGATGGCGGTTTAGATATTTATATGTTCATACAGATGGAGGTGCAGATATTCCCATGTTAATACAGATGGCAGTGTAGATATTTCCATGTTCAAACAGATAGCGGTGTAGATATTTCCACGTTTATACAGATAGCGGTGAAGATGTATGCATGTCTACACAGATAGCAGTGTAGATATTTCCATGTTCATCCAGATGGCTGTGTAGATATATCCATGTTCATACAGATAGCGGTGTAGATATTTCCATGTTCATACAGATAGCGGTGTAGATATTTCCATGTTCATACAGAAGGCTGTGTAGATATATCCATGTTCATACAGATAGCGGTGTAGATATTTCCATGTTCATACAGATAGTGGTGTAGATATTTCCATGTTCATTCAGATAGCGTTGTAGATATTTCCATGTTCAAAGAGATAGCGGTGTAGATATTTCCATGTTCATACAGATAGCTGTGCTGATATTTCCATGTTTATACAGGTAGCGGTGTAGATATTTCCATGTTTATACAGATAATGGTGTAGATATTTCCATGTTTATACAGATAGCGGTGTAGATATTTCCAAGTTTATACAGATAGATGTGTAGATATCTCCATCTTAATTCAGATGGCGGTGTAGATATTTATATGTTCATACAGATGGCGGTGCAGATGTTTCCATGTTCATATAGATGGCGGTGTAGATATTTCCATGTTTATAGAGATAGCGGTGTAGTTATTTCCATGTGTAAAGAGATAGCTTTGTAGATATTTCCATGTGTATGCAGATAGCTGTGTAGATATTTCCATTTTCATGCGGATAGCGGTGTAGATATTTCCATGTTCATACAGATAGTGGTGTAGATATTTCCATGTTCATAAAGATAGTGGTGTAGCTATTTCCATGTTCATACAGATAGCGGTGTAGATATTTCCATGTTCAAAGAGATAGCGGTGTAGATATTTCCAAGTTCATACTGATAGCTGTGCTGATATTTCCATATTTAAACAGGTAGCAGTGTAGATATTTCAATGTTTATACAGACAGTGGTGTAGATATTTCCATGTTTATACAGATAGCGGTGTAGATATTTCCAAGTTTATACAGATAGATGTGTAGATATCTCCATCTTAATGCAGATGGTGGTGTAGATATTTATATGTTCATACAGATGGCGGTGCAGATATTTCCGTGTTCATATAGATGGCCGTGTAGATATTTCCATGTTTATAGAGATAGCGGTGTAGTTATTTCCATGTGTAAAGAGATAGCTTTGTAGATATTTCCATGTGTATGCAGATAGCTGTGTAGATATTTCCATTTTCATGCGGATAGCAGTGTAGATATTTCCATGTTCAAACAGATAGCGGTGTAGATATTTCCATGTTCATACAGATAGCGGTGTAGATATTTCCATGTATATACAGATAGCGGTGAAGATGTATGCATGTTTACAAGGATAGCAGTGTAGATATTTCCCTGTTCATACAGATAGCGGTGTAGATATTTCCATGTTCATGCAGATGGCTGTGTAGATATATCAATGTTCATACAGATGGCAGTGAAGATATTTCCATGTTCACACAGATGGCGGTGTAGATATTTCCATGTTCCTACACATAGCGGTGTAGATATTTCCATGTTCATACCGATAGCGGTGCTGTTATTTCCATGTTTATGGAGGTAGCGGTGTAGATATTTCCATGGTCATACAGATAGCGGTGTAGATATTTCTATGTTTATACAGACAGCATTGTAGATATTTCCTTGTTTATACAGATAGCGGTGTAGATATCTCCTTCTTAATACAGACGGCGGTGTAGATGTTTATATGTTCGTACAGATGGCGGTGCAGATATTTCCATGTTCATACAGATGGCGGTGTAGATATTTCCATGATTATAGAGATAGCAGTGTAGTTATTTCCATGTGTAAAGAGATAGCTTTGTAGATATTTCCATGTATATGCAGATAGCTGTGTAGATATTTCCATTTTCATGCAGATAGCGGTGAAGATGTATGCATGTTTACACAGATAGCGGTGTAGATATTTCCATGTACATGCAGATAGCGGTGTAGATATTTCCATGTTCATCCAGATGGCTGTGTAGATGTATCCATGTTCATACAGATGGCGTTGAAAATATTTCCATGTTCATACACATAGCTGTGTATATATTTCCATGTTCATACAGATGGCGGTGTAGATATTTCCATGTTCATAAAGATAGCGGGGTAGATATTTCCATGTTTATACAGATAGCGGTGTAGATATCACCTTCTTTATACAGATGGCGGTGGAGATATTTATATGTTCATACAGATGGCGGTGCAGATATTTCCATGTTCATACAGATGGCGGTGTAGATATTTCCATGTTTATAGAGATAGCGGTGTAGATATTTCCATGTGTAAGAAGATAGCTGTGTAGATATTTCCATGTATATGCAGATATCTGTGTTGATATTTCCATTTTCATGCAGATAGCGGTGTAGATATTTCCATGTTCAAATAGATAGCAGAGTAGATATTGCCATGTTCATACAGATAGCGGTGTAGAAATTTCCATGTTTATACAGATAGCGGTGAAGATGTATGCATGTTTACACAGATAGCGGTGTAGATATTTCCATGTTCATACAGATAGCGGTGTAGATATTTCCATGTTCATCCAGATGGCTATGTAGACATATCCATTTTCATACAGATGGCGTTGAAGATATTTCCATGTTCATACAGATAGCGGTGTAGATATTTCCATGTTCATACAGATAGCGGGTTAGATATTTCCATGTTCATACAGATGGCTGTGTAGATATATCCATGTTCATACAGATGGCGGTGAAGATATTTCCATGTTCATACAGATGGCGGTGTAGATATTCCCTGTTCCTACACATAGCGGTGTAGATATTTCCATGTTCATACCGATAGCGGTGCTGTTATTTCCATGTTTTTACAGGTAGCGGTGTAGATATTTCCATGTTCATACAGATAGCGGTGTAGATATTTCCATGTTTATACAGACAGCAGTGTAGATATTTCCTTGTATATACAGATAGCGGTGTAGATTTCTCCTTCTTAATACAGACGGCGGTGTAGATGTTTATATGTTCATACAGATAGCGGTTTAGATATTTCCATGTTCATACAGATAGAGGTGTAGATATTTCCATGTTCATACAGATAGCGTTGTAGATATTTCCATGTTCATACAGATAGCAGTGCTGATATTTCCATGTTTATACAGGTAACGGTGTAGATATTTCCATGTTTATACAGATAGCGGTGTAGATATCTCCATCTTAATTCAGATGGCGGTGTAGATATTTACATGTTCAAACAGATGGCGGTGCAGATATTCCCATGTTAATACAGATGGTGGTGTAGATATTTCCATGTTCATACAGATAGCGGTGTAGTTTTTTCCATGTGTAAAGAGATAGCTGTGTAGATATTTCCATGTATATGCAGATAGCTGTGTAGATATTTCCATTTTCATGCAGATAGCGGTGTATATATTTCCATGTTCAAACAGATAACGGTGTAGATATTTCCATGTTTATACAGATAGCGGTGAAGATGTATGCATGTCTACACAGATAGCTGTGTAGATATTTCCATGTTCATCCAGACGGCTGTGTAGACATATCCATGTTCATACAGATGGCGGTGAAGATATTTCCATGTTGATACAGATGGCTGTGTAGATATATCCATGTTCATACAGATGGCCGTGAAGATTTTTCCATGTTCATACAGATGGCGGTGTAGATATTTCCATGTTCATGCAGATAGGGGTGCTGATATTTCCATGTTTATACAGGTAGCAGTGTAGATATTTCCATGTTTATACACATAGCGGTGTAGATATTTCCATGTTTATACACATAGCGGTGTAGATATTTCCATGTTTATACAGATAGCGGTGTAGATATCTCCATCTTAATACAGATGGCGGTGTAGATATTTAAGTGTTCATACAGATGGCGGTGCAGATATTTCCATGTTCATACAGATGGCGGTGAAGATATTTCCATGTTCATACAGATGGCGGTGTAGATACTTCCATGTTCATACTGATAGCGGTGCTGATATTTCCATGTTTATACAGATAGCGGTGTAGATATGTAAATGTTTATAGAGTTAGCGGCAAAGATATTTCCAGGTTTATACAGATAGCGGTGAAGATATCTCCATCTTAATACAGATGGCGGTGTAGATATTTATATGTGCATACAGATGGCGGTGCTGATATTTCCATGTATATACAGGTAGCCGTGTAGATATTTCCATGCTTATACAGATAGCGGTGTAGATTTTTCCAAGTTTATACAGATAGCGGTGTAGATATCTCCATCTTAATACAGATGGTGTTGTAGAAAGTTATATGTTCATACAGATGGCGGTGCAGATATTTCCATGTTCATACAGATGGCGGTGTAGATATTTCCATGATTATAGAGATAGCAGTGTAGTTATTTCCATGTGTAAAGAGATAGCTTTGTAGATATTTCCATTTATATGCAGATAGCTGTGTAGATATTTCCATTTTCATGCAGATAGCGGTGAAGATGTATGCATGTTTACACAGATAGCGGTGTAGATATTTCCATGTACATACAGATAGCGGTGTAGATATTTCCATGTTCATCCAGATGGCTGTGTAGATATATCCATGTTCATACAGATGGCGTTGAAAATATTTCCATGTTCATACACATAGCGGTGTATATATTTCCATGTTCATACAGATGGCGGTGTAGATATTTCCATGTTCATAAAGATAGCGGTGTAGATATTTCCATGTTTATACAGATAGCGGTGTAGATATCTCCTTCTTTATACAGATGGCGGTGGAGATATTTATATGTTCATACAGATGGCGGTGCAGATATTTCCATGTTCATACAGATGGCGGTGTAGATATTTCCATGTTTATAGAGATAGCGGTGTAGATATTTCCATGTGTAAGGAGATAGCTGTGTAGATATTTCCATGTATATGCAGATATCTGTGTTGATATTTCCATTTTCATGCAGATAGCGGTGTAGATATTTCCATGTATATACAGATAGCGGTGAAGATGTATGCATGTTTACAAGGATAGCAGTGTAGATATTTCCCTGTTCATACAGATAGCGGTGTAGATATTTCCATGTTCATGCAGATGGCTGTGTAGATATATCAATGTTCATACAGATGGCAGTGAAGATATTTCCATGTTCACACAGATGGCGGTGTAGATATTTCCATGTTCCTACACATAGCGGTGTAGATATTTCCATGTTCATACCGATAGCGGTGCTGTTATTTCCATGTTTATGCAGGTAGCGGTGTAGATATTTCCATGGTCATACAGATAGCGGTGTAGATATTTCCATGTTTATACAGACAGCATTGTAGATATTTCCTTGTTTATACAGATAGCGGTGTAGATATCTCCTTCTTAATACAGACGGCGGTGTAGATGTTTATATGTTCGTACAGATGGCGGTGCAGATATTTCCATGTTCATACAGATGGCGGTGTAGATATTTCCATGATTATAGAGATAGCAGTGTAGTTATTTCCATGTGTAAAGAGATAGCTTTGTAGATATTTCCATGTATATGCAGATAGCTGTGTAGATATTTCCATTTTCATGCAGATAGCGGTGAAGATGTATGCATGTTTACACAGATAGCGGTGTAGATATTTCCATGTACATGCAGATAGCGGTGTAGATATTTCCATGTTCATCCAGATGGCTGTGTAGATGTATCCATGTTCATACAGATGGCATTGAAAATATTTCCATGTTCATACACATAGCTGTGTATATATTTCCATGTTCATACAGATGGCGGTGTAGATATTTCCATGTTCATAAAGATAGCGGGGTAGATATTTCCATGTTTATACAGATAGCGGTGAAGATATCACCTTCTTTATACAGATGGCGGTGGAGATATTTATATGTTCATACAGATGGCGGTGCAGATATTTCCATGTTCATACAGATGGCGGTGTAGATATTTCCATGTTTATAGAGATAGCGGTGTAGATATTTCCATGTGTAAGAAGATAGCTGTGTAGATATTTCCATGTATATGCAGATATCTGTGTTGATATTTCCATTTTCATGCAGATAGCGGTGTAGATATTTCCATGTTCAAATAGATAGCAGAGTAGATATTGCCATGTTCATACACATAGCGGTGTAGAAATTTCCATCTTTATACAGATAGCGGTGAAGATGTATGCATGTTTACACAGATAGCGGTGTAGATATTTCCATCTTCATACAGATAGCGGTGTAGATATTTCCATGTTCATCCAGATGGCTATGTAGACATATCCATTTTCATACAGATGGCGTTGAAGATATTTCCATGTTCATACAGATAGCGGTGTAGATATTTCCATGTTCATACAGATAGCGGGTTAGATATTTCCATGTTCATACAGATGGCTGTGTAGATATATCCATGTTCATACAGATGGCGGTGAAGATATTTCCATGTTCATACAGATGGCGGTGTAGATATTCCCTGTTCCTACACATAGCGGTGTAGATATTTCCATGTTCATACCGATAGCGGTGCTGTTATTTCCATGTTTTTACAGGTAGCGGTGTAGATATTTCCATGTTCATACAGACAGCGGTGTAGATATTTCCATGTTTATACAGACAGCAGTGTAGATATTTCCTTGTATATACAGATAGCGGTGTAGATTTCTCCTTCTTAATACAGACGGCGGTGTAGATGTTTATATGTTCCTACAGATGGCGGTGCAGATATTTCCATGTTCATACAGATGGCGGTGTAGATATTTCCATGTTCATACAGATAGAGGTGTAGATATTTCAATGTTCATACAGATAGCGGTTTAGATATTTCCATGTTCATACAGATAGAGGTGTAGATATTTCCATGTTCATACAGATAGCGTTTTAGATATTTCCATGTTCATACAGATAGCAGTGCTGATATTTCCACGTTTATACAGGTAACGGTGTAGATATTTCCATGTTTATACAGATAGCGGTGTAGATATCTCCATCTTAATTCAGATGGCGGTGTAGATATTTACATGTTCAAACAGATGGCGGTGCAGATATTCCCATGTTAATACAGATGGTGGTGTAGATATTTCCATGTTCATACAGATAGCGGTGTAGTTTTTTCCATGTGTAAAGAGATAGCTGTGTAGATATTTCCATGTATATGCAGATAGCTGTGTAGATATTTCCATTTTCATGCAGATAGCGGTGTATATATTTCCATGTTCAAACATATAGCGGTGTAGATATTTCCATGTTTATACAGATAGCGGTGAAGATGTATGCATGTCTACACAGATAGCTGTGTAGATATTTCCATGTTCATCCAGACGGCTGTGTAGACATATCCATGTTCATACAGATGGCGGTGAAGATATTTCCATGTTGATACAGATGGCTGTGTAGATATATCCATGTTCATACAGATGGCCGTGAAGATTTTTCCATGTTCATACAGATGGCAGTGTAGATATTTCCATGTTCATGCAGATAGGGGTGCTGATATTTCCATGTTTATACAGGTAGCAGTGTAGATATTTCCATGTTTATACACATAGCGGTGTAGATATTTCCATGTTTATACACATAGCGGTGTAGATATTTCCATGTTTATACAGATAGCGGTGTAGATATCTCCATCTTAATACAGATGGCGGTGTAGATATTTAAGTGTTCATACAGATGGCGGTGCAGATATTTCCATGTTCATACAGATGGCGGTGAAGATATTTCCATGTTCATACAGATGGCGGTGTAGATACTTCCATGTTCATACTGATAGCGGTGCTGATATTTCCATGTTTATACAGGTAGCGGTGTAATTATTTCCATGTTTATACAGATAGCGGTGTAGATATGTAAATGTTTATAGAGTTAGCGGCAAAGATATTTCCAGGTTTATACAGATAGCGGTGAAGATATCTCCATCTTAATACAGATGGCGGTGTAGATATTTATATGTGCATACAGATGGCGGTGCTGATATTTCCATGTATATACAGGTAGCCGTGTAGATATTTCCATGCTTATACAGATAGCGGTGTAGATTTTTCCAAGTTTATACAGATAGCGGTGTAGATATCTCCATCTTAATACAGATGGTGTTGTAGAAAGTTATATGTTCATAGAGATGGCGGTGCAGATATTTCCATGTTCATACAGATGGCGGTGTAGATATTTCCATGATTATAGAGATAGCAATGTAGTTATTTCCATGTGTAAAGAGATAGCTTTGTAGATATTTCCATGTATATGCAGATAGCTGTGTAGATATTTCCATTTTCATGCAGATAGCGGTGAAGATGTATGCATGTTTACACAGATAGCGGTGTAGATATTTCCATGTACATACAGATAGCGGTGTAGATATTTCCATGTTCATCCAGATGGCTGTGTAGATATATCCATGTTCATACAGATGGCGTTGAAAATATTTCCATGTTCATACACATAGCGGTGTATATATTTCCATGTTCATACAGATGGCGGTGTAGATATTTCCATGTTCATAAAGATAGCGGTGTAGATATTTCCATGTTTATACAGATAGCGGTGTAGATATCTCCTTCTTTATACAGATGGCGGTGGAGATATTTATATGTTCATACAGATGGCGGTGCAGATATTTCCATGTTCATACAGATGGCGGTGTAGATATTTCCATGTTTATAGAGATAGCGGTGTAGATATTTCCATGTGTAAGGAGATAGCTGTGTAGATATTTCCATGTATATGCAGATATCTGTGTTGATATTTCCATTTTCATGCAGATAGCGGTGTAGATATTTCCTTGTTCAAATAGATAGCAGAGTAGATATTGCAATGTTCATACAGATAGCGGTGTAGATATTTCCATGTTTATACAGATAGCGGTGAAGATGTATGCATGTTTACACAGATATCGGTGTAGATATTTCCATGTTCATACAGATAGCGGTGTAGATATTTCCATGTTCATCCAGATGGCTGTGTAGACATATCCATTTTCACACAGATGGCGTTGAAGATATTTCCATGTTCATACAGATAGCGGTGTAGATATCACCTTCTTTATACAGATGGCGGTGGAGATATTTATATGTTCATACAGATGGCGGTGCAGATATTTCCATGTTCATACAGATGGCGGTGTAGATATTTCCATGTTTATAGAGATAGCGGTGTAGATATTTCCATGTGTAAGAAGATAGCTGTGTAGATAATTCCACGTATATGCAGATATCTGTGTTGATATTTCCATTTTCATGCAGATAGCGGTGTAGATATTTCCATGTTCAAATAGATAGCAGAGTAGATATTGCCATGTTCATACAGATAGCGGTGTAGAAATTTCCATGTTTATACAGATAGCGGTGAAGATGTATGCATGTTTACACAGATAGCGTTGTAGATATTTCCATGTTCATACAGATAGCGGTGTAGATATTTCCATGTTCATCCAGATGGCTATGTAGACATATCCATTTTCATACAGATGGCGTTGAAGATATTTCCATGTTCATACAGATAGCGGTGTAGATATTTCCATGTTCATACAGATAGCGGGTTAGATATTTCCATGTTCATACAGATGGCTGTGTAGATATATCCATGTTCATACAGATGGCGGTGAAGATATTTCCATGTTCATACAGATGGCGGTGTAGATATTCCCTGTTCCTACACATAGCGGTGTAGATATTTCCATGTTCATACCGATAGCGGTGCTGTTATTTCCATGTTTTTACAGGTAGCGGTGTAGATATTTCCATGTTCATACAGATAGCGGTGTAGATATTTCCATGTTTATACAGACAGCAGTGTAGATATTTCCTTGTATATACAGATAGCGGTGTAGATTTCTCCTTCTTAATACAGACGGCGGTGTAGATGTTTATATGTTCCTACAGATGGCGGTGCAGATATTTCCATGTTCATACAGATGGCGGTGTAGATATTTCCATGTTCTTACAGATAGAGGTGTAGATATTTCAATGTTCATACAGATAGCGGTTTAGATATTTCCATGTTCATACAGATAGAGGTGTAGATATTTCCATGTTCATACAGATAGCGGTGTAGATATTTCCATGTTCATACAGATAGCAGTGCTGATATTTCCATGTTTATACAGGTAACGGTGTAGATATTTCCATGTTTATACAGATAGCGGTGTAGATATCTCCATCTTAATTCAGATGGCGGTGTAGATATTTACATGTTCAAACAGATGGCGGTGCAGATATTCCCATGTTAATACAGATGGTGGTGTAGATATTTCCATGTTCATACAGATAGCGGTGTAGTTTTTTCCATGTGTAAAGAGATAGCTGTGTAGATATTTCCATGTATATGCAGATAGCTGCGTAGATATTTCCATTTTCATGCAGATAGCGGTGTATATATTACCATGTTCAAACAGATAGCGGTGTAGATATTTCCATGTTTATACAGATAGCGGTGAAGATGTATGCATGTCTACACAGATAGCTGTGTAGATATTTCCATGTTCATCCAGACGGCTGTGTAGACATATCCATGTTCATACAGATGGCGGTGAAGATATTTCCATGTTGATACAGATGGCTGTGTAGATATATCCATGTTCATACAGATGGCGGTGAAGATTTTTCCATGTTCATACAGATGGCGGTGTAGATATTTCCATGTTCATGCAGATAGCGGTGCTGATATTTCCATGTTTATACAGGTAGCAGTGTAGATATTTCCATGTTTATACAGATAGCGGTGTAGATATTTCCATGTTTATACACATAGCGGTGTAGATATTTCCATGTTTATACAGATAGCGGTGTAGATATCTCCATCTTAATACAGATGGCGGTGTAGATATTTAAGTGTTCATACAGATGGCGGTGCAGATATTTCCATGTTCATACAGATGGCGGTGAAGATATTTCCATGTTCATACAGATGGCGGTGTAGATACTTCCATGTTCATACTGATAGCGGTGCTGATATTTCCATGTTTATACAGGTAGCGGTGTAATTATTTTCATGTTTATACAGATAGCGGTGTAGATATGTAAATGTTTATAGAGTTAGCGGCAAAGATATTTCCAGGTTTATACAGATAGCGGTGAAGATATCTCCATCTTAATACAGATGGCGGTGTAGATATTTATATGTGCATACAGATGGCGGTGCTGATATTTCCATGTATATACAGGTAGCCGTGTAGATATTTCCATGCTTATACAGATAGCGGTGTAGATTTTTCCAAGTTTATACAGATAGCGGTGTAGATATCTCCATCTTAATACAGATGGTGTTGTAGAAAGTTATATGTTCATACAGATGGCGGTGCAGATATTTCCATGTTCATACAGATGGCGGTGTAGATATTTCCATGATTATAGAGATAGCAGTGTAGTTATTTCCATGTGTAAAGAGATAGCTTTGTAGATATTTCCATGTATATGCAGATAGCTGTGTAGATATTTCCATTTTCATGCAGATAGCGGTGAAGATGTATGCATGTTTACACAGATAGTGGTGTAGATATTTCCATGTACATACAGATAGCGGTGTAGATATTTCCATGTTCATCCAGATGGCTGTGTAGATATATCCATGTTCATACAGATGGCGTTGAAAATATTTCCATGTTCATACACATAGCGGTGTATATATTTCCATGTTCATACAGATGGCGGTGTAGATATTTCCATGTTCATAAAGATAGCGGTGTAGATATTTCCATGTTTATACAGATAGCGGTGTAGATATCTCCTTCTTTATACAGATGGCGGTGGAGATATTTATATGTTCATACAGATGGCGGTGCAGATATTTCCATGTTCATACAGATGGCGGTGTAGATATTTCCATGTTTATAGAGATAGCGGTGTAGATATTTCCATGTGTAAGGAGATAGCTGTGTAGATATTTCCATGTATATGCAGATATCTGTGTTGGTATTTCCATTTTCATGCAGATAGCGGTGTAGATATTTCCATGTTCAAATAGATAGCAGAGTAGATATTGCCATGTTCATACAGATAGCGGTGTAGATATTTCCATGTTTATACATATAGCGGTGAAGATGTATGCATGTTTACACAGATATCGGTGTAGATATTTCCATGTTCATACAGATAGCGGTGTAGATATTTCCATGTTCATCCAGATGGCTGTGTAGACATATCCATTTTCATACAGATGGCGTTGAAGATATTTCCATGTTCATACAGATAGCGGTGTAGAAATTTCCATGTTCATACAGATAGCGGGTTAGATATTTCCATGTTCATACAGATGGCTGTGTAGATATATCCATGTTTATACAGATGGCGGTGAAGATATTTCCATGTTCATACAGATGGCGGTGTAGATATTCCCTGTTCCTACACATAGCGGTGTAGATATTTCCATGTTCATACCGATAGCGGTGCTGTTATTTCCATGTTTATACAGGTAGCGGTGTAGATATTTCCATGTTCATACAGATAGCGGTGTAGATATTTCCATGTTTATACAGACAGCAGTGTAGATATTTCCTTGTATATACAGATAGCGGTGTCGATTTCTCCTTCTTAATACAGACGGCGGTGTAGATGTTTATATGTTCCTACAGATGGCGGTGCAGATATTTCCATGTTCATACAGATGGCGGTGTAGATATTTCCATGTTCATACAGATAGAGGTGTAGATATTTCCATGTTCAAACAGATAGCGGTGTAGATATTTCCATGTTCATACAGATAGCGGTGTAGATATTTCCATGTTTATACAGATAGCGGTGAAGATGTATGCATGTTTACAAGGATAGCAGTGTAGATATTTCCATGTTCATACAGATAGCGGTGTAGATATTTCCATGTTCATCCAGATGGCTGTGTAGATATATCCATGTTCATACAGATAGCGGTGTAGATATTTCCATGTTCTTACAGATAGTGGTGTAGATATTTCCATGTTTATACAGATAGCGGTGTAGATATTTCCAAGTTTATACAGATAGATGTGTAGATATCTCCATCTTAATACAGATGGCGGTGTAGATATTTATATGTTCATACAGATGGTGGTGCAGATATTTCCATGTTCATATAGATGGCGGTGTAGATATTTCCATGTTTATAGAGATAGCGGTGTAGTTATTTCCATGTGTAAAGAGATAGCTTTGTAGATATTTCCATGTGTATGCAGATAGCTGTGTAGATATTTCCATTTTCATGCGGATAGCGGTGTAGATATTTCCATGTTCAAACAGATAGCGGTGTAGATATTTCCATGTTCATACAGATAGCGGTGTAGATATTTCCATGTTTATACAGATAGCGGTGAAGGTGTATGCATGTTTACAAGGATAGCAGTGTAGATATTTCCATGTTCATACAGATAGCGGTGTAGATATTTCCATGTTTATACAGGTAGCGGTGTAGATATTTCCATGTTTGTACAGATAGCGGTGTAGATATCTCCATATTAATACAGATGGCGGTTTAGATATTTATATGTTCATACAGTTGGAGGTGCAGATACTCCCATGTTAATACAGATGGCAGTGTAGATATTTCCATGTTCAAACAGATAGCGGTGTAGATATTTCCACGTTTATACAGATAGCGGTGAAGATGTATGCATGTCTACACAGATAGCAGTGTAGATATTTCCATGTTCATCCAGATGGCTGTGTAGATATATCCATGTTCATACAGATAGCGGTGTAGATATTTCCATGTTCATACAGATAGCGGTGTAGATATTTCCATGTTCATACAGATGGCTGTGTAGATATATCCATGTTCATACAGATAGCGGTGTAGATATTTCCATGTTCATACAGATAGTGGTGTAGATATTTCCATGTTCATACAGATAGTGGTGTAGATATTTCCATGTTCATTCAGATAGCGTTGTAGATATTTCCATGTTCAAAGAGATAGCGGTGTAGATATTTCCATGTTCATACAGATAGCTGTGCTGATATTTCCATGTTTATACAGGTAGCGGTTTAGATATTTCCATGTTTATACAGATAGTGGTGTAGATATTTCCATGTTCATACAGATAGCGGTGTAGCTATTTCCATGTTCATACAGATAGCGGTGTAGATATTTCCATGTTTATACAGATAGCGGTGAAGATGTATGCATGTTTACAAGGATAGCAGTGTAGATGTTTCCATGTTCATGCAGATAGCGGTGTAGATATTTCCATGTTCATACAGATAGCGGTGTATGTATTTCCATGTTCATACAGATAGCGGTGTAGATATTTCCATGTTCATCCAGATGGCTGTGTAGGTATATCCATGTTCATACAGATAGCGGTGCAGATATTTCCATGTTCATCCAGATGGCTGTGTAGGTATATCCATGTTCATACCGATAGCGGTGCTGATACTTCCATGTTGATACAGGTAGCGGTGTAGATATTTCCAAGTTTATACAGATAGCGGTGTAGATATCTCCATCTTAATACAGATGGCGGTGTAGATATTTAAATGTTCATACGGATGGCGGTGCAGATATTTCCATGTTCATACAGATGGCGGTGTAGATACTTCCATGTTCATACTGATAGCGGTGCTGATATTTCCATGTTTATACAGGTAGCGGTGTAGATATTTCCATGTTTATACAGATAGCGGTGTAGATATTTCCATGTTTATACACATAGCGGTGTAGATATTTCCATGTTTATACAGATAGCGGTGTAGATATCTCCATCTTAATACAGATGGCGGTGTAGATATTTATATGTTCATACAGATGGCGGTGCAGATATTTCCATGTTCATACTGATGGCGTTGTAGATACTTCCTTGTTCATACTGATAGCGGTGCTGTTATTTCCATGTTTATACAGGTAGCGGTGTAGATATTTCCATGTTTATACAGATAGCGGTGTAGATATTTCCATGTTTATACACATAGCAGTGTAGATATTTCCATGTTTATACAGATAGCGGTGTAGATATCTCCATCTTAATACAGATGGCGGTGTAGATATTTATATGTTCATTCAGATGGCGGTGCAGATATTTCCATGTTCATACAGATGGCGGTGTAGATATTTCCATGTTCATACAGATAGCGTTGTAGTTATTTCCATGTGTAAAGAGATAGCTGTGTAGATATTTCCATGTATTTGCAGATAGCTGTGTAGACATTTCCATTTTCATGCATACAGCGGTGTATATATTTCCCTGTTCAAACAGTTAGCGGTGTAGATATTTCCATGTTCATAAAGATAGCAGTGTAGATATTTCCATGTTTATACAGATAGCGGTGAAGATGTATGCATGTTTACACAGATAGCGGTGTAGATATTTCCATGTTCATCCAGATGGCTGTGTAGATATATCCATGTTCATACAGATAGCGGTGTAGATATTTCCATGTTCATACAGATAGCGGTGCAGATATTTCCATGTTCATCCAGATGGCTGTGTAGATATATCCATATTCATACAGATGGCGGTGAAGATATTTACATGTTCATACAGATGGCGGTGTAGATATTTCCATATTCATACAGATAGCGGTGTAGATATTTCCGTGTTCATACAGATAGCGGTGTATGTATTTCCATGTTCATACAGATAGCGGTGTAGATATTTCTATGTTCATCCAGATGGCTGTGTAGATATATCCATGTTCATTCAGATAGCGGTGTAGATATTTCCATGTTCATCCAGATGGCTGTGTAGCTATTTCCATGTTTATACAGATAGTGGTGTAGATATTTCCATATTCATACAGATAGCGGTGTAGATATTTCCATGTTCATACAGATAGCCGTGTAGATATTGCCATGTTCATACTGATAGCGGTGCTGATACTTCCATGTTTATACAGGTAGCGGTGTACATATTTCCGTGTTTATACAGATAGCGGTGTAGATATCTCCTTCTTAATACAGATGGCCTTGTAGATATTTATATGTTCATACAGATGGCGGTGCAGTTATTTCCATGTTCATACAGATGGTGGTGTAGATATTTCCATGTTTATAGAGATAGCGGTGTAGTTATTTCCATGTGCAAAGAGATAGCTGTGTTGATATTTCCATGTAAATGCAGATAGCTGTGTAGATATTTCCATTTTCATGCAACTAGCGGTGTAGATATTTCCATGTTCAAACAGATAGCGGTGTAGATATTTCCATGTTCATACAAATAGCGGTGTGGATATTACCATGTTTATACAGATAGCGTTGAAGATGTATGCATGTTTACACAGATTGCGGTGTAGATATTTCCATGTTCATACAGATAGCGGTGTAGATATTTCCATGTTCATCCAGACGGCTGTGTAGACATATCCATGTTCATACAGATGGCGGTGAAGATATTTCCATGTTCATACAGATGGCTGTGTAGATATATCCATGTTCATACAGATTGCGGTGAAGATTTTTCCATGTTCATACAGATGGCGGTGTAGATATTTCTATGTTCATGCAGATAGCGGTGCTGATATTTCCATGTTTATACAGGTAGCAGTGTAGGTATTTCCATGTTTATACAGATAGCGGTGTAGATATTTCCATTTTTATACACATAGCGGTGTAGATATTTCCATGTTTATACAGATAGCGGTGTAGATATCTCCATCTTAATACAGATGGCGGTGTAGATATTTATATGTTCATACAGATGGCGGTGCAGATATTTCCATGTTCATACAGATGGCGTTGTAGATACTTCCATGTTCATACTGATAGCGGTGCTGATATTTCCATGTTTATACAGGTAGCGGTGTAGATATTTCCATGTTTATACAGATAGCGGTGTAGATATGTCCATGTTTATACAGATAGCGGCGTAGATATTTCCAGGTTTATACAGATAGCGGTGAAGATATCTCCATCTTAATACAGATGGCGGTGTAGATATTTATATGTGCATACAGATAGCGGTGCTGATATTTCCATGTTTATACAGGTAGCCGTGTAGATATTTCCATGCTTATACAGATAGCGGTGTAGACTTTTCCAAGTTTATACAGATAGCGGTGTAGATATCTCCATCTTAATACAGATGGCGGTTTAGAAATTTATATGTTCATACAGATGGCGGTGCAGATATTTCCATGTTCATACAGAGGGTGGTGTAGATATTTCCATGATTATAGAGATAGCAGTGTAGTTATTTCCATGTGTAAAGCGATAGCTTTGTAGATATTTCCTTGTATATGCAGATAGCTGTGTAGATATTTCCATTTTCATGCAGATAGCGTTGAAGATGTATGTATGTTTACACAGATAGCGGTGTAGATATTTCCATGGGAATACAGATAGCGGTGTAGATATTTCCATGTTCATCCAGATGGCTGTGTAGATATATCCATGTTCATAGAGATGGCGGTGAAGATATTTCCATGTTCATACAGATAGCGGTGTAGATATTTCCATGTTCATACAGATAGCGGTGTAGATATTTCCATGTGTAAAGAGATAGCTGTGTAGATATTTCCATGTATATGCAGATAGCTGTGTAGACATTTCCATTTTCATGCAGATAGCGGTGTATATATTTCCCTGTTCAAACAGTTAGCGGTGTAGATATTTCCATGTTCATAAAGATAGCAGTGTATATATTTCCATGTTTATACAGATAGCGGTGAAGATTTATGCATGTTTACACAGATAGCGGTGTGGATATTTCCATGTTCATCCAGATGGCTGTGTAGATATATCCATGTTCATACAGATAGCGGTGTAGATATTTCCATGTTCATACAGATAGCGGTGCAGATATGTCCATGTTCATCCAGATGGCTGTGTAGATATATCCATGTTCATACAGATGGCGGTGAAGATATTTCCATGTTCATACAGATGGCGGTGTAGATATTTCCATGTTCATACAGATAGCGGTGTAGATATTTCCATGTTCATACAGATAGCGGTGTATGTATTTCCATGTTCATACAGATAGCGGTGTAGATATTTCCATGTTCATCCAGATGTCTGTGTAGATATATCCATGTTCATTCAGATAGCGGTGTGGGTATTTCCTTGTTCATCCAGATGGCTGTGTAGCTATTTCCATGTTCATACAGATAGTGGTGTAGATATTTCCATGTTCATACAGATAGCGGTGTAGATATTTCCATGTTTATACAGATAGCGGTGTAGATATCTCCTTCTTAATACAGATGTCGGTGTAGATATTTATATGTTCATACAGATGGCGGTGCAGATATTTCCATGTTCATACAGATGGTGGTGTAGATATTTCCATGTTTATAGAGATAGCGGTGTAGTTATTTGCATGTGCAAAGAGATAGCTGTGTTGATATTTCCATGTAAATGCAGATAGCTGTGTAGATATTTCCATTTTCATGCAAATAGCGGTGTAGATATTTCCATGTTCAAACAGATAGCGGTGTATATATTTCCATGTTCATACAGATAGCGTTGTGGATATTTCCATGTTTATACAGATAGCGGTGAAGATGTATGCATGTTTACACAGATAGCTGTGTAGATATTTCCATGTTCATACAGATAGCGGTGTAGATATTTCCATGTTCATACAGATAGCGGTGTAGATATTTCCATGTTCATCCAGATGGCTGTGTAGACATATCCATTTTCATACAGATGGCGTTGAAGATATTTCCATGTTCATACAGATAGCGGTGTAGATATTTCCATGTTCATACAGATAGCGGGTTAGATATTTCCATGTTCATACAGATGGCTGTGTAGATATATCCATGTTCATACAGATGGCGGTGAAGATATTTCCATGTTCATACAGATGGCGGTGTAGATATTCCCTGTTCATACACATAGCGGTGTAGATATTTCCATGTTCATACCGATAGCGGTGCTGTTATTTCCATGTTTATACAGGTAGCGGTGTAGATATTTCCATGTTCATACAGATAGCGGTGTAGATATTTCCATGTTTATACAGACAGCAGTGTAGACATTTCCTTGTATATACAGATAGCGGTGTAGATTTCTCCTTCTTAATACAGACGGCGGTGTAGATGTTTATATGTTCCTACAGATGGCGGTGCAGATATTTCCATGTTCATACAGATGGCGGTGTAGATATTTCCATGTTCATACAGATAGAGGTGTAGATATTTCCATGTTCATACAGATAGCGGTTTAGATATTTCCATGTTCATTCAGATAGAGGTGTAGATATTTCCATGTTCATACAGATAGCGGTGTAGATATTTCCATGTTCATACAGATAGCGGTGAAGATATTTCCATGTTTATACAGATAGCGGTGTAGATATCTCCTTCTTTATACAGATTGCGGTGGAGATATTTATATGTTCATACAGATGGCGGTGCAGATATTTCCATGTTCATACAGATGGCGGTGTAGTTATTTCCATGTTTATAGAGATAGCGGTGTAGATATTTCCATGTGCAAAGAGATAGCGGTGTAGATATTTCCATGTATATGCAGATACCTGTGTAGATATTTCCATTTTCATGCAGATAGCGGTGTAGATATTTCCATGTTCAAATAGATAGCAGTGTAGATATTTCCATGTTCATACAGATAGCGGTGTAGATATTTCCTTGTTTATACAGACAGCGGTGAAGATGTATGCATGTTTACACAGATAGCTGTGTAGATATTTCCATGTTCATACAGATAGCGGGTTAGATATTTCCATGTTCATACAGATGGCTGTGTAGATATATCCATGTTCATACAGATGGCGGTGAAGATATTTCCATGTTCATACAGATGGCGGTGTAGATATTTCCATGTTCATACCGATAGCGGTGCTGTTATTTCCATGTTTATACAGGTAGCGGTGTAGATATTTCCATGTTCATACAGATAGCGGTGTAGATATTTCCATGTTTATTCAGACAGCAGTGTAGATATTTCCTTGTTTATACACATAGCGGTGTAGATTTCTCCTTCTTAATACAGACGGCGGTGTAGATGTTTATATGTTCATATAGATGGCGGTGCAGATATTTCCATGTTCATACAGATAGAGGTGTAGATATTTCCATGTTCATACAGATAGCAGTGTAGATATTTCCATGTTCATACAGATAGAAGTGTAGATATATCCATGTTCATACAGATAGTGGTGTCGATATTTCCATGTTCATACAGATAGCGGTGCTGATATTTCCATGTTTATACAGGTAGCGGTGTAGATATTTCCATGTTTATACAGATAGCGGTTTAGATATCTCCTTCTTTATGCAGATGGCGGTGGAGATATTTATAAGTTCTTACAGATGGCGGTGCAGATATTTCCATGTTCATACAGATGGCGGTGTAGATATTTCCATGTTTATAGAGATAGCAGTGTAGATATTTCCATGTGTAAAGAGATAGCTGTGGAGATATTTCCATGTATATGCAGATATCTGTGTAGATATTTCCATTTTCATGCAGATACCGGTGTAGATATTTCCATGTTCAAATAGATAGCAGTGTAGATATTGCCATGTTCATACAGATAGCGGTGTAGATATTTCCATGTTTATACAGATAGCGGTGAAGATGTATGCATGTTTACACAGATAGAGGTGTAGATATTTCCATGTTCATACAGATAGCGGTGTAGATATTTCCATGTTCATCCAGATGGCTGTGTAGACATATCCATTTTCATACAGATGGCGTTGAAGATATTTCCATGTTCATACAGATAGTGGTGTAGATATTTTCACGTTCATACAGATAGCGGGTTAGATATTTCCATGTTCATACAGATGGCTGTGTAGATATATCCATGTTCATACAGATGGCGGTGAAGATATTTCCATGTTCATACAGATGGCGGTGTAGATATTTCCCTGTTCCTACACATAGCGGTGTAGATATTTCCATGTTCATACCGATAGCGGTGCTGTTATTTCCATGTTTATACAGGTAGCGGTGTAGATATTTCCATGTTCATACAGATAGCGGTGTAGATATTTCCATGTTTATACAGACAGCAGTGTAGATATTTCCTTGTATATACAGATAGCGGTGTAGATTTCTCCTTCTTAATACAGATGGCGGTGTAGATATATCCATGTTCATACAGATGGCGGTGTAGATGTTTATATGTTCATACAGATGGCGGTGCAGATATTTCCATGTTCATACAGATGACGGTGTAGATATTTCCATGTTCATACAGATAGAGGTGTAGATATTTCCATGTTCATACAGATAGCGGTGTAGTTATTTCCATGTGTAAAGAGATAGCTTTGTAGATATTTCCATGTGTATGCAGATAGCTGTGTAGATATTTCCATTTTCATGCGGATAGCGTTGTAGATATTTCCATGTTCAAACAGATAGCTGTGTAGATATTTCCATGTTCATACAAATAGCGGTGTAGATATTTCCATGTTTATACAGATAGCGGTGAAGAGGTATGCATGTTTACAAGGATAGCAGTGTAGATATTTCCAAGTTCATACAGATAGCGGTGTAGATATTTCCATGTTCATACAGATGGCTGTGTAGATATATCCATGTTCATACAGATGGCTGTGAAGATATTTCCATGTTCATACAGATAGCGGTGTAGATATTTCCATGTTCGTACAGATAGCCGTGTAGATATTGCCATGTTCATACCGATAGAGGTGCTGATACTTCCATGTTTATACAGGTAGCGGTGTACATATTTCCGTGTTTATACAGATAGCGGTGTAGATATTTCCATGTTCATACAGATAGCGGTGTAGATATTTCCATGTTTATACAGATAGCGGTGTAGATATCTCCTTCTTAATACAGATGGCGGTGTAGATATTTCCATGTTCATACAGATGGCGGTGTAGATATTTCCATGTTTATAGAGATAGCGGTGTAGTTATTTCCATGTGCAAAGAGATAGCTGTGTAGATATTTCCATTTATATGCAGATAGTTGTGTAGATATTTCCATTTTCATGCAGATAGCGGTGTAGATATTTCCATGTTCAAACAGATAGCGGTGTAGATATTTCCATGTCCATACAGATAGCGGTGTAGATATTTCCAAGTTTATACAGATAGCGGTGTAGATATCTCCATCTTAATACAGATGGCGGTGTAGATATTTATATGTTCGTTCAGATGGCGGTGCAGATATTTCCATGTTCATACAGATGGCGGTGTAGGTATTTCCATGTTCTTACACATAGCGGTGTAGTTATTTCCATGTGTAAAGAGATAGCTGTGTAGATATTCCCATGTATATGCACATAGCTGTGTAGATATTTCCATTTTGAAGCAAATAGCGGTGTATATACTTCCCTGTTCAAACAGATAGTGGTGTAGATATTTCCATGTTCATACAGATAGTGGTGTAGATATTTCCATGTTCATACAGATAGCGGTGTAGCTATTTCCATGTTCATACAGATAGCGGTGTGGATATTTCCATGTTCATAGAGATAGCGGTGTAGATATTTCCATGTTTATACAGGTAGCGGTGTAGATATTTCCATGTTTATACAGATAGCAGTGAAGATGTATGCATGTTTACAAGGATAGCAGTGTAGATATTTCCAAGTTCATACAGATAGCGGTGTAGATATTTCCATGTTCATACAGATGGCTGTGTACATATATCCATGTTCATACAGATGGCTGTGAAGATATTTCCATGTTCATACAGATAGCGGTGTAGATATTTCCATGTTCGTACAGATAGCCGTGTAGATATTGCCATGTTCATACCGATAGAGGTGCTAATACTTCCATGTTTATACAGGTAGCGGTGTACATATTTCCGTGTTTATACAGATAGCGGTGTAGATATTTCCATGTTCATACAGATAGCGGTGTAGATATTTCCATGTTTATACAGATAGCGGTGTAGATATCTCCTTCTTAATACAGATGGCGGTGTAGATATTTCCATGTTCATACAGATGGCGGTGTAGATATTTCCATGTTTATAGAGATAGAGGTGTAGTTCTTTCCATGTGCAAAGAGATAGCTGTGTAGATATTTCCATTTATATGCAGATAGTTGTGTAGATATTTCCATTTTCATGCAGATAGCGGTGTAGATATTTCCATGTTCAAACAGATAGCGGTGTGGATATTTCCATGTCCATACAGATAGCGGTGTAGATATTTCCAAGTTTATACAGATAGCGGTGTAGATATCTCCATCTTAATACAGATGGCGGTGTAGATATTTATATGTTCATTCAAATGGCGGTGCAGATATTTCCATGTTCATACGGATGGCGGTGTAGATATTTCCATGCTCTTACAGATAGCGGTGTAGTTATTTCCATGTGTAAAGAGATAGCTGTGTAGATATTCCCATGTATATGCTCATAGCTGTGTAGATATTTCCATTTTCAAGCAGATAGCGGTGTATATACTTCCCTGTTCAAACAGATAGCGGTGTAGATATTTCCATGTTCATACAGATAGTGGTGTAGATATTTCCATGTTCATACAGATAGCGGTGTAGCTATTTCCATGTTCATACAGATAGCGGTGTGGATATTTCCATGTTCATATAGATATCGGTTTAGATATTTCCATGTTTATACAGGTAGCGGTGTAGATATTTCCATGTTTATTCAGATAGCGGTGAAGATGTATGCATGTTTACACAGATAGCGGTTTAGATATTTTCATGCTCATCCAGATGGCTGTGTAGATATTTCCATGTTCATACAGATGGCTGTGTAGATATATCCATGTTCATACAGATGGCTGTGAAGATATTTCCATGTTCATACAGATAGCGGTGTAGATATTTCCATGTTCGTACAGATAGCCGTGTAGATATTGCCATGTTCATACCGATAGAGGTGCTGATACTTCCATGTTTATACAGGTAGCGGTGTACATATTTCCGTGTTTATACAGATAGCGGTGTAGATATTTCCATGTTCATACAGATAGTGGTGTAGTTATTTCCATGTTTATACAGATAGCGGTGTAGATATCTCCTTCTTAATACAGATGGCGGTGTAGATATTTCCATGTTCATACAGATGGCGGTGTAGATATTTCCATGTTTATAGAGATAGCGGTGTAGTTATTTCCATGTGCAAAGAGATAGCTGTGTAGATATTTCCATTTATATGCAGATAGTTGTGTAGATATTTCCATTTTCATGCAGATAGCGGTGTAGATATTTCCATGTTCAAACAGATAGCTGTGTAGATATTTCCATGTCCATACAGATAGCGGTGTAGATATTTCCAAGTTTATACAGATAGCGGTGTAGATATCGCCATCTTAATACAGAAGGCGGTGTAGATATTTATATGCTCATTCAGATGGCGGTGCAGATATTTCCGTGTTCATACAGATGGCGGTGTAGATATTTCCATGTTCTTACAGATAGCGGTGTAGTTATTTACATGTGTAAAGAGATAGCTGTGTAGATATTCCCATGTATATGCACATAGCTGTGTAGATATTTCCATTTTCAAGCAGATAGCGGTGTATATACTTCCCTGTTCAAACAGATAGCGGTGTAGTTATTTCCATGTTCATACAGATAGTGGTGTAGATATTTCCATGTTCATACAGATAGCGGTGTAGCTATTTCCATGTTCATACAGATAGCGGTGTGGATATTTCCATGTTCATATAGATATCGGTGTAGATATTTCCATGTTTATACAGGTAGCGGTGTAGATATTTCCATGTTTAAACAGATAGCGGTGAAGATGTATGCATGTTTACACAGATAGCGGTTTAGATATTTTCATGCTCATCCAGATGGCTGTGTAGATATTTCCATGTTCATACAGATAGCTGTGTACATATTTCCATGTTCATCCAGATGGCTGTGTAGATATATCCATGTTCATACAGATGGCGGTGAAGATATTTCCATGTTCATACAGATAGCGGTGTAGATATTTCCATGTTCATACAGATAGCGGTGTAGATATTTCCATGTTCATACAGATAGCGGTGTAGCTATTTCCATGTTCATACAGATAGCGGTGTAGATATTTCCATGTTCATACAGATGGCGGTGCAGATATGTCCATGTTCATACAGATGGCGGTGAAGATATTTCCATGTTCATACAGATGGCGGTGTAGAAACTTCCATGTTCATACTGATAGCGGTGCTGATATTTCCATGTTTATACAGGTAGCGGTGTAGATATTTCCTTGTTTATACAGATAGCGGTGTAGATATTTCCTTGTTTATACAGATAGCGGTGTAGATATTTCCATGTTTATACAGATAGCGGTGTAGATATTTCCATGTTCATACAGATGGCTGTGTAGATATATCCATGTTCATACAGATAGCGGTATAGATATTTCCATGTTCATACAGATAGCGGTGTAGATATTTCCATGTTCATACAGATAGTGGTGTAGATATTTCCATGTTCATACAGATAGCGTTGTAGATATTTCCATGTTCTAAGAGATAGCGGTGTAGATATTTCCATGTTCATACAGATAGCGGTGCTGATATTTCCATGTTTATACAGGTAGCGGTGTAGATATTTCCATATTTATACAGATAGTGGTGTAGATATTTCCATGTTTATACAGATAGCGGTGTAGATATTTCCAAGTTTATACAGATAGATGTGTAGATATCTCCATCTTAATACAGATGGCGGTGTAGATATTTATATGTTCATACAGATGGCGGTGCAGATATTTCCATGTTCATATAGATGGCGGTGTAGATATTTCCATGTTTATAGAGATAGCGGTGTAGTTATTTCCATGTGTAAAGAGATAGCTTTGTAGATATTTCCATGTGTATGCAGATAGCTGTGTAGATATTTCCATTTTCATGCGGATAGCGGTGTAGATATTTCCATGTTCAGATAGCGGTGTAGATATTTCCATGTTCATACAGATAGCGGTGTAGATATTTCCATGTTTATACAGATAGCGGTGAAGATGTATGCATGTTTACAAGGATAGCAGTGTAGATATTTCCAAGTTCATACAGATAGCGGTGTAGATATTTCCATGTTCATACAGATGGCTGTGTAGATATATCCATGTTCATACAGATGGCTGTGAAGATATTTCCATGTTCATACAGATAGCGGTGTAGATATTTCCATGTTCGTACAGATAGCCGTGTAGATATTGCCATGTTCATACCGATAGAGGTGCTGATACTTCCATGTTTATACAGGTAGCGGTGTACATATTTCCGTGTTTATACAGATAGCGGTGTAGATATTTCCATGTTCATACAGATAGCGGTGTAGTTATTTCCATGTTTATACAGATAACGTTGTAGATATCTCCTTCTTAATACAGATGGCGGTGTAGATATTTCCATGTTCATACAGATGGCGGTGTAGATATTTCCATGTTTATAGAGATAGCGGTGTAGTTATTTCCATGTGCAAAGAGATAGCTGTGTAGATATTTCCATTTATGTGCAGATAGTTGTGTAGATATTTCCATTTTCATGCAGATAGCGGTGTAGATATTTCCATGTTCAAACAGATAGTTGTGTAGATATTTCCATCTCCATACAGATAGCGGTGTAGATATTTCCAAGTTTATACAGATAGCGGTGTAGATATCTCCATCTTAATACAGATGGCGGTGTAGATATTTATATGCTCATTCAGATGGCGGTGCAGATATTTCCGTGTTCATACAGATGGCGGTGTAGATATTTCCATGTTCTTACAGAGAGCGGTGTAGTTATTTCCATGTGTAAAGAGATAGCTGTGTAGATATTGCCATGTATATGCACATAGCTGTGTAGATATTTCCATTTTCAAGCAGATAGCGGTGTATATACTTCCCTGTTCAAACAGATAGCGGTGTAGATATTTCCATGTTCAAACAGATAGCGGTGTAGATATTTCCATGTTCATACAGATAGTGGTGTAGCTATTTCCATGTTCATACAGATAGTGGTGTGGATATTTCCATGTTCATATAGATATCGGTGTAGATATTTCCATGTTTATACAGGTAGCGGTGTAGATATTTCCATGTTTATACAGATAGCGGTGAAGATGTATGCATGTTTACACAGATAGCGGTTTAGATATTTTCATGCTCATCCAGATGGCTGTGTAGATATTTCCATGTTCATACAGATAGCTGTGTAGATATTTCCATGTTCATCCAGATGGCTGTGTAGATATATCCATGTTCATACAGATGGCGGTGAAGATATTTCCATGTTCATACAGATAGCGGTGTAGATATTTCCATGTTCATACAGATAGCGGTGTAGATATTTCCATGTTCATACAGATAGCAGTGTAGCTATTTCCATGTTCATACAGATAGCGGTGTAGATATTTCCATGTTCATACAGATGGCGGTGCAGATATATCCATGTTCATACAGATGGCGGTGAAGATATTTCCATGTTCATACAGATGGCGGTGTAGAAACTTCCATGTTCATACCGATAGCGGTGCTGATATTTCCATGTTTATACAGGTAGCGGTGTAGATATTTCCTTGTTTATACAGATAGCGGTGTAGATATTTCCATGTTTATACACATAGCGGTGTAGATATTTCCATGTTTATACAGATAGCGGTGTAGATATTTCCATGTTCATACAGATGGCTGTGTAGATATATCCATGTTCATACAGATAGCGGTATAGATATTTCCATGTTCATACAGATAGCGGTGTAGATATTTCCATGTTCATACAGATAGTGGTGTAGATATTTCCATGTTCATACAGATAGCGTTGTAGATATTTCCATGTTCAAAGAGATAGCGGTGTAGATATTTCCATGTTCATACAGATAGCTGTGCTGATATTTCCATGTTTATACAGGTAGCGGTGTAGGTATTTCCATGTTTATACAGATAGTGGTGTAGATATTTCCATGTTTATACAGATAGCGGTGTAGATATTTCCAAGTTTATACAGATAGATGTGTAGGTATCTCCATCTTAATACAGATGGCGGTGTAGATATTTATATGTTCATACAGATGGCGGTGCAGATATTTCCATGTTCATATAGATGGCGGTGTAGATATTTCCATGTTTATAGAGATAGCGGTGTAGTTATTTCCATGTGTAAAGAGATAGCTTTGTAGATATTTCCATGTGTATGCAGATAGCTGTGTAGATATTTCCATTTTCATGCGGATAGCGGTGTAGATATTTCCATGTTCAGATAGCGGTGTAGATATTTCCATGTTCATACAGATAGCGGTGTAGATATTTCCATGTTTATACAGATAGCGGTGAAGATGTATGCATGTTTACAAGGATAGCAGTGTAGATATTTCCAAGTTCATACAGATAGCGGTGTAGATATTTCCATGTTCATACAGATGGCTGTGTAGATATATCCATGTTCATACAGATGGCTGTGAAGATATTTCCATGTTCATACAGATAGCGGTGTAGATATTTCCATGTTCGTACAGATAGCCGTGTAGATATTGCCATGTTCATACCGATAGAGGTGCTGATACTTCCATGTTTATACAGGTAGCGGTGTACATATTTCCGTGTTTATACAGATAGCGGTGTAGATATTTCCATGTTCATACAGATAGCGGTGTAGTTATTTCCATGTTTATACAGATAGCGGTGTAGATATCTCCTTCTTAATACAGATGGCGGTGTAGATATTTCCATGTTCATACAGATGGCGGTGTAGATATTTCCATGTTTATAGAAATAGCGGTGTAGTTATTTCCATGTGCAAAGAGATAGCTGTGTAGATATTTCCATTTATATGCAGATAGTTCTGTAGATATTTCCATTTTCATGCAGATAGCGGTGTAGATATTTCCATGTTCAAACAGATAGCGGTGTAGATATTTCCATGTCCATACAGATAGCGGTGTAGATATTTCCAAGTTTATACAGATAGCGGTGTAGATATCTCCATCTTAATACAGATGGCGGTGTAGATATTTATATGCTCATTCAGATGGCGGTGCAGATATTTCCATGTTCATACAGATGGCGGTGTAGATATTTCCATGTTCTTACAGATAGCGGTGTAGTTATTTCCATGTGTAAAGAGATAGCTGTGTAGATATTCCCATGTATATGCACATAGCTGTGTAGATATTTCCATTTTCAAGCAGATAGCGGTGTATATACTGCCCTGTTCAAACAGATAGCGGTGTAGATATTTCCATGTTCATACAGATAGTGGTGTAGATATTTCCATGTTCATACAGATAGCGGTGTAGCTATTTCCATGTTCATACAGATAGCGGTGTGGATATTTCCATGTTCATAGAGATAGCGGTGTAGATATTTCCATGTTCATACAGATAGCGGTGTAGATATTTCCATGTTTATACAGATAGCGGTGAAGATGTATGCATGTTTACACAGATAGCGGTTTAGATATTTTCATGTTCATCCAGATGGCTGTGTAGATATTTCCATGTTCATACAGATAGCTGTGTAGATATTTCCATGTTCATCCAGATGGCTGTGTAGATATATCCATGTTCATACAGATGGCGGTGAAGATATTTCCATGTTCATACAGATAGCGGTGTAGATATTTCCATGTTCATACAGATAGCGGTGTAGATATTTCCATGTTCATACAGATAGCAGTGTAGCTATTTCCATGTTCATACAGATAGCGGTGTAGATATTTCCATGTTCATACAGATGGCGGTGCAGATATAACCATGTTCATACAGATGGCGGTGAAGATATTTCCATGTTCATACAGATGGCAGTTTAGAAACTTCCATGTTCATACTGATAGCGGTGCTGATATTTCCATGTTTATACAGGTAGCGGTGTAGATATTTCCTTGTTTATACAGATAGCGGTGTAGATATTTCTATGTTTATACACATAGCGGTGTAGATATTTCCATGTTTATACAGATAGCGGTGTAGATATTTCCATGTTTATGTAGATAGTTGTGTAGATATCTCCATCTTAATACAGATGGCGGTGTAGATATTTAAATGTTCATTCAGATGGCTGTGTAGACATATCCATGTTCATACAGATAGCAGTGCTGATATTTCCATGTTTATACAGGTAACGGTGTAGATATTTCCATGTTTATACAGATAGCGGTGTAGATATCTCCATCTTAATTCAGATGGCGGTGTAGATATTTACATGTTCAAACAGATGGCGGTGCAGATATTCCCATGTTAATACAGATGGTGGTGTAGATATTTCCATGTTCATACAGATAGCGGTGTAGTTTTTTCCATGTGTAAAGAGATAGCTGTGTAGATATTTCCATGTATATGCAGATAGCTGTGTAGATATTTCCATTTCCATGCAGATAGCGGTGTATATATTTCCATGTTCAAACAGATAGCGGTGTAGATATTTCCATGTTTATACAGATAGCGGTGAAGATGTATGCATGTCTACACAGATAGCTGTGTAGATATTTCCATGTTCATCCAGACGGCTGTGTAGACATATCCATGTTCATACAGATGGCGGTGAAGATATTTCCATGTTGATACAGATGGCTGTGTAGATATATCCATGTTCATACAGATGGCGGTGAAGATTTTTCCATGTTCATACAGATGGCGGTGTAGATATTTCCATGTTCATGCAGATAGGGGTGCTGATATTTCCATGTTTATACAGGTAGCAGTGTAGATATTTCCATGTTTATACAGATAGCGGTGTAGATATTTCCATGTTTATACACATAGCGGTGTAGATATTTCCATGTTTATACAGATAGCGGTGTAGATATCTCCATCTTAATACAGATGGCGGTGTAGATATTTAAGTGTTCATACAGATGGCGGTGCAGATATTTCCATGTTCATACAGATGGCGGTGAAGATATTTCCATGTTCATACAGATGGCGGTGTAGATACTTCCATGTTCATACTGATAGCGGTGCTGATATTTCCATGTTTATACAGGTAGCGGTGTAAATATTTCCATGTTTATACAGATAGCGGTGTAGATATGTAAATGTTTATAGAGTTAGCGGCAAAGATATTTCCAGGTTTATACAGATAGCGGTGAAGATATCTCCATCTTAATACAGATGGCGGTGTAGATATTTATATGGGCATACAGATGGCGGTGCTGATATTTCCATGTATATACAGGTAGCCGTGTAGATATTTCCATGCTTATACATATAGCGGTGTAGATTTTTCCAAGTTTATACAGATAGCGGTGTAGATATCTCCATCTTAATACAGATGGTGTTGTAGAAAGTTATATGTTCATACAGATGGCGGTGCAGATATTTCCATGTTCATACAGATGGCGGTGTAGATATTTCCATGATTATAGAGATAGCAGTGTAGTTATTTCCATGTGTAAAGAGATAGCTTTGTAGATATTTCCATGTATATGCAGATAGCTGTGTAGATATTTCCATTTTCATGCAGATAGCGGTGAAGATGTATGCATGTTTACACAGATAGCGGTGTAGATATTTCCATGTACATACAGATAGCGGTGTAGATATTTCCATGTTCATCCAGATGGCTGTGTAGATATATCCATGTTCATACAGATGGCGTTGAAAATATTTCCATGTTCATACACATAGCGGTGTATATATTTCCATGTTCATACAGATGGCGGTGTAGATATTTCCATGTTCATAAAGATAGCGGTGTAGATATTTCCATGTTTAAACAGATAGCGGTGTAGATATCTCCTTCTTTATACAGATGGCGGTGGAGATATTTATATGTTCATACAGATGGCGGTGAAGATATTTCCATGTTCATACAGATGGCGGTGTGGATATTTCCATGTTTATAGAGATAGCGGTGTAGATATTTCCATGTGTAAGGAGATAGCTGTGTAGATATTTCCATGTATATGCAGATATCTGTGTTGATATTTCCATTTTCATGCAGATAGCGGTGTAGATATTTCCATGTTCAAATAGATAGCAGAGTAGATAATGCCATGTTCATACAGATAGCGGTGTAGATATTTCCATGTTTATACAGATAGCGGTGAAGATGTATGCATGTTTACACAGATAGCGGTGTAGATATTTCCATGTTCATACAGATAGCGGTGTAGATATTTCCATGTTCATCCAGATGGCTGTGTAGACATATCCATTTTCATACAGATGGCGTTGAAGATACTTCCATGTTCATACAGATAGCGGTGTAGAAATTTCCATGTTCATACAGATAGCGGGTTAGATATTTCCATGTTCATACAGATGGCTGTGTAGATATATCCATGTTCATACAGATGGCGGTGAAGATATTTCCATGTTCATACAGATGGCGGTGTAGATATTCCCTGTTCCTACACATAGCGGTGTAGATATTTCCATGTTCATACCGATAGCGGTGCTGTTATATCCATGTTTATACAGGTAGCGGTGTAGATATTTCCATGTTCATACAGATAGCGGTGTAGATATTTCCATGTTTATACAGACAGCAGTGTAGATATTTCCTTGTATATACAGATAGCGGTGTCGATTTCTCCTTCTTAATACAGACGGCGGTGTAGATGTTTATATGTTCCTACAGATGGCGGTGCAGATATTTCCATGTTCATACAGATGGCGGTGTAGATATTTCCATGTTCATACAGATAGAGGTGTAGATATTTCCATGTTCATACAGATAGCGGTTTAGATATTTCCATGTTCATACAGATATCGGTGTAGATATTTCCATGTTCAAAGAGATAGCGGTGTAGATATTTCCATGTTCATACAGATAGCTGTGCTGATATTTCCATATTTAAACAGGTAGCGGTGTAGATATTTCCATGTTTATACAGACAGTGGTGTAGATATTTCCATGTTTATACAGATAGCGGTGTAGATATTTCCAAGTTAATACAGATAGATGTGTAGATATCTCCATCTTAATACAGATGTTGGAGTAGATATTTATATGTTCATACAGATGGCGGTGCAGATATTTCCGTGTTCATATAGATGGCCGTGTAGATATTTCCATGTTTATAGAGATAGCGGTGTAGTTATTTCCATGTGTAAAGAGATAGCTTTGTAGATATTTCCATGTGTATGCAGATAGCTGTGTAGATATTTCCATTTTCATGCGGATAACGGTGTAGATATTTCCATGTTCAAACAGATAGCGGTGTAGATATTTCCATGTTCATACAGATAGCGGTGTAGATATTTCCATGTTTATACAGATAGCGGTGAAGATGTATGCATGTTTACAAGGATAGCAGTGTAGATATTTCCATGTTCATACAGATAGCGGTGTAGATATTTCCATGTTCATCCAGATGGCTGTGTAGATATATCCATGTTCATACAGATGGCAGTGAAGATATTTCCATGTTCACACAGATGGCGGTGTAGATATTTCCATGTTCCTACACATAGCGGTGTAGATATTTCCATGTTCATACCGATAGCGGTGCTGTTATTTCCATGTTTATACAGGTAGCGGTGTAGATATTTCCATGTTCATACAGATAGCGGTGTAGATATTTCCATGTTTATACAGACGGCAGTGTAGATATTTCCTTCTTTATACAGATAGCGGTGTAGATATCTCCTTCTTAATACAGACGGCTGTGTAGATGTTTATATGTTCATACAGATGGCGGTGCAGATATTTCCATGTTCATACAGATGGCGGTGTAGATATTTCCATGTTTATAGAGATAGCTGTTTAGATATCTCCTTCTTAATACAGATGGCGGTGTTGATGTTTATATGTTCATACAGATGGCGGTGCAGATATTTCCATGTTCATACAGATAGCTGTGTAGATATTTCCATGTATATGCAGATAGCTGTGTAGATATTTCCATTTTCATGCAGATAGCGGTGTAGATATTTCCATGTTCAAACAAATAGCGGTGTAGATATTTCCATGTTCATACAGATAGCGCTGTAGATATTTCCATGTTCATACAGATAGAGGTGTAGATATTTCCATGTTCATACAGATAGCGGTGTAGATATTTCCATGTTCATATAGATAGAGGTGTAGATATTTCCATGTTCATACAGATAGCGGTTTAGATATTTCCATGTTCATACAGATAGCGGTGCTGATATTTCCATGTTTATACAGGTAGCGGTGTAGATATTTCCATGTTTGTACAGATAGCGGTGTAGATATCTCCATATTAATACAGATGGCGGTTTAGATATTTATATGTTCATACAGATGGAGGTGCAGATATTCCCATGTTAATACAGATGGCGGTGTAGATATTTCCATGTTCAAACAGATAGCGGTGTAGATATTTCCACGTTTATACAGATAGCGGTGAAGATGTATGCATGTCTACACAGATAGCAGTGTAGATATTTCCATGTTCATCCAGATGGCTGTGTAGATATATCCATGTTCATACAGATAGCGGTGTAGATATTTCCATGTTCAAACAGATAGCGGTGTAGATATTTCCATGTTCATACAGATGGCTGTGTAGATATATCCATGTTCATACAGATAGCGGTGTAAATATTTCCATGTTCATACAGATAGTGGTGTAGATATTTCCATGTTCATACAGATAGTGGTGTAGATATTTCCATGTTCATTCAGATAGCGTTGTAGATATTTCCATGTTCAAAGAGATAGCGGTGTAGATATTTCCATGTTCATACAGATAGCTGTGCTGATATTTCCATGTTTATACAGGTAGCGGTGTAGATATTTCCATGTTTATACAGATAGTGGTGTAGATATTTCCATGTTTATACAGATAGCGGTGTAGATATTTCCAAGTTTATACAGAGAGATGTGTAGATATCTCCATCTTAATACAGATGGCGGTGTAGATATTTATATGTTCATACAGATGGCGGTGCAGATATTTCCATGTTCATATAGATGGCGGTGTAGATATTTCCATGTTTATAGAGATAGCGGTGTAGTTATTTCCATGTGTAAAGAGATAGCTTTGTAGATATTTCCATGTGTATGCAGATAGCTGTGTAGATATTTCCATTTTCATGCGGATAGCGGTGTAGATATTTCCATGTTCATACAGATAGTGGTGTAGATATTTCCATGTTCATAAAGATAGTGGTGTAGCTATTTCCATGTTCATACAGATAGCGGTGTAGATATTTCCATGTTCAAAGGGATAACGGTGTAGATATTTCCAAGTTCATACAGATAGCTGTGCTGATATTTCCATATTTAAACAGGTAGCAGTGTAGATATTTCCATGTTTATACAGACAGTGGTGTAGATATTTCCATGTTTATACAGATAGCGGTGTAGATATTTCCAAGTTTATACAGATAGATGTGTAGATATCTCCATCTTAATACACATGGTGGTGTAGATATTTATATGTTCATACAGATGGCGGTGCAGGTATTTCCGTGTTCATATAGATGGCCGTGTAGATATTTCCATGTTCATACCGATAGCGGTGTTGTTATTTCCATGTTTATACAGGTAGCGGTGTAGATATTTCCATGTTCATACAGATAGCGGTGTAGATATTTCCATGTTTATTCAGACAGCAATGTAGATATTTCCTTGTTTATACACATAGCGGTGTAGATTTCTCCTTCTTAATACAGACGGCGGTGTAGATGTTTATATGTTCATATAGATGGCGGTGCAGATATTTCCATGTTCATACAGATAGAGGTGTAGATATTTCCATGTTCATACAGATAGCAGTGTAGATATTTCCATGTTCGTACAGATAGAGGTGTAGATATATCCATGTTCATACAGATAGTGGTGTCGATATTTCCATGTTCATACAGATAGCGGTGCTGATATTTCCATGTTTATACAGGTAGCGGTGTAGATATTTCCATGTTTATACAGATAGCGCTGTAGATATCTCCATCTTAATAGAGATGGCGGTGTAGATATTTATATGTTCATACAGATGGCGTTGCAGATATCCCCATGTTAATACAGATGGCGGTGTAGATATTTCCATGCTCATACAGATAGCGGTGTAGTTTTTTCCATGTGTAAGGAGATAGCTGTGTAGATATTTCCATGTATATGCAGATAGCTGTGTAGATATTTCCATTTTCATGCAGATAGCGGTGTATATATTTCCATGTTCAAACAGATAGCGGTGTAGGTATTTCCATGTTTATACAGATAGCGGTGAAGATGTATGCATGTCTACACAGATAGCAGTGTAGATATTTCCATGTTCATCCAGATGGCTGTGTAGATATATCCATGTTCATACAGATAGCGGTGTAGATATTTCCATGTTCATACAGATAGCGGTGTAGATATTTCCATGTTCATCCAGATGGCTGTATAGATATATCCATGTTCATACAGATAGCGGTGTAGATATTTCCATGTTCATACAGATAGTGGTGTAGATATTTCCATGTTCATAAAGATAGCGGTGTAGCTATTTCCATGTTCATACAGATAGCGTTGTAGATATTTCCATGTTCAAGGAGATACCGGTGTAGATATTTCCATGTTTATACAGATAGCTGTGCTGATATTTCCATATTTATACAGGTAGCGGTGTAGATATTTCAATGTTTATACAGATAGTGGTGTAGATATTTCCATGTTTATACAGATAGCGGTGTAGATATTTCCAAGTTTATACAGATAGATGTGTAGATATCTCCATCTTAATACAGATGGTGGTGTAGATATTTATATGTTCATACAGATGGCGGTGCAGATATTTCCGTGTTCATATAGATGGCCGTGTAGATATTTCCATGTTTATAGAGATAGCGGTGTAGTTATTTCCATGTGCAAAGAGATAGCTTTGTAGATATTTCCATGTGTATGCAGATTGCTGTGTAGATATTTCCATTTTCATGCGGATAGCGGTGTAGATATTTCCATGTTCAAACAGATAGCGGTGTAGATATTTCCATGTTCATACAGATAGCGGTGTAGATATCTCCATCTTAATACAGACGGCGGTGTAGATATTTATATGTTCATACAGATGGCGGTGCAGATATTTCCATGTTCATACGGATGTCGGTGAAGATATTTCCATGTTCATACAGATAGCGTGGCTGATATTTCCATGTTTATACATGTAGCGGTGTAGATATTTCCATGTTTATACAGATAGCGGTGTAGATATTTCCATGTTTATACACATAGCGGTGTAGATATTTCCATGTTCATACAGATAGCGGTGTATGTATATCCATGTTCATACAGATAGCGGTGTAGATATTTCCATGTTCATCATGATGGCTGTGTAGATATTTCCATGTTCATACAGATAGCGGTGTAGATATCTCCATCTTAATACAGATGGCGGTGTAGATATTTCCATGTTCATACAGATAGCAGTGTAGATATTTCCATGTTCATACAGATAGCGGTGCTGATATTTCCATGTTTATACAGGTAGCGGTGTAGATATTTCCATGTTTGTACAGATAGCGGTGTAGATATCTCCATATTAATACAGATGGCGGTTTAGATATTTATATGTTCATACAGATGGAGGTGCAGATATTCCCATGTTAATACAGATGGCAGTGTAGATATTTCCATGTTCAAACAGATAGCGGTGTAGATATTTCCACGTTTATACAGATAGCGGTGAAGATGTATGCATGTCTACACAGATAGCAGTGTAGATATTTCCATGTTCATCCAGATGGCTGTGTAGATATATCCATGTTCATACAGATAGCGGTGTAGATATTTCCATGTTCATACAGATAGCGGTGTAGATATTTCCATGTTCATACAGAAGGCTGTGTAGATATATCCATGTTCATACAGATAGCGGTGTAGATATTTCCATGTTCATACAGATAGTGGTGTAGATATTTCCATGTTCATTCAGATAGCGTTGTAGATATTTCCATGTTCAAAGAGATAGCGGTGTAGATATTTCCATGTTCATACAGATAGCTGTGCTGATATTTCCATGTTTATACAGGTAGCGGTGTAGATATTTCCATGTTTATACAGATAATGGTGTAGATATTTCCATGTTTATACAGATAGCGGTGTAGATATTTCCAAGTTTATACAGATAGATGTGTAGATATCTCCATCTTAATTCAGATGGCGGTGTAGATATTTATATGTTCATACAGATGGCGGTGCAGATGTTTCCATGTTCATATAGATGGCGGTGTAGATATTTCCATGTTTATAGAGATAGCGGTGTAGTTATTTCCATGTGTAAAGAGATAGCTTTGTAGATATTTCCATGTGTATGCAGATAGCTGTGTAGATATTTCCATTTTCATGCGGATAGCGGTGTAGATATTTCCATGTTCATACAGATAGTGGTGTAGATATTTCCATGTTCATAAAGATAGTGGTGTAGCTATTTCCATGTTCATACAGATAGCGGTGTAGATATTTCCATGTTCAAAGAGATAGCGGTGTAGATATTTCCAAGTTCATACTGATAGCTGTGCTGATATTTCCATATTTAAACAGGTAGCAGTGTAGATATTTCAATGTTTATACAGACAGTGGTGTAGATATTTCCATGTTTATACAGATAGCGGTGTAGATATTTCCAAGTTTATACAGATAGATGTGTAGATATCTCCATCTTAATGCAGATGGTGGTGTAGATATTTATATGTTCATACAGATGGCGGTGCAGATATTTCCGTGTTCATATAGATGGCCGTGTAGATATTTCCATGTTTATAGAGATAGCGGTGTAGTTATTTCCATGTGTAAAGAGATAGCTTTGTAGATATTTCCATGTGTATGCAGATAGCTGTGTAGATATTTCCATTTTCATGCGGATAGCAGTGTAGATATTTCCATGTTCAAACAGATAGCGGTGTAGATATTTCCATGTTCATACAGATAGCGGTGTAGATATTTCCATGTATATACAGATAGCGGTGAAGATGTATGCATGTTTACAAGGATAGCAGTGTAGATATTTCCCTGTTCATACAGATAGCGGTGTAGATATTTCCATGTTCATGCAGATGGCTGTGTAGATATATCAATGTTCATACAGATGGCAGTGAAGATATTTCCATGTTCACACAGATGGCGGTGTAGATATTTCCATGTTCCTACACATAGCGGTGTAGATATTTCCATGTTCATACCGATAGCGGTGCTGTTATTTCCATGTTTATGGAGGTAGCGGTGTAGATATTTCCATGGTCATACAGATAGCGGTGTAGATATTTCTATGTTTATACAGACAGCATTGTAGATATTTCCTTGTTTATACAGATAGCGGTGTAGATATCTCCTTCTTAATACAGACGGCGGTGTAGATGTTTATATGTTCGTACAGATGGCGGTGCAGATATTTCCATGTTCATACAGATGGCGGTGTAGATATTTCCATGATTATAGAGATAGCAGTGTAGTTATTTCCATGTGTAAAGAGATAGCTTTGTAGATATTTCCATGTATATGCAGATAGCTGTGTAGATATTTCCATTTTCATGCAGATAGCGGTGAAGATGTATGCATGTTTACACAGATAGCGGTGTAGATATTTCCATGTACATGCAGATAGCGGTGTAGATATTTCCATGTTCATCCAGATGGCTGTGTAGATGTATCCATGTTCATACAGATGGCGTTGAAAATATTTCCATGTTCATACACATAGCTGTGTATATATTTCCATGTTCATACAGATGGCGGTGTAGATATTTCCATGTTCATAAAGATAGCGGGGTAGATATTTCCATGTTTATACAGATAGCGGTGTAGATATCACCTTCTTTATACAGATGGCGGTGGAGATATTTATATGTTCATACAGATGGCGGTGCAGATATTTCCATGTTCATACAGATGGCGGTGTAGATATTTCCATGTTTATAGAGATAGCGGTGTAGATATTTCCATGTGTAAGAAGATAGCTGTGTAGATATTTCCATGTATATGCAGATATCTGTGTTGATATTTCCATTTTCATGCAGATAGCGGTGTAGATATTTCCATGTTCAAATAGATAGCAGAGTAGATATTGCCATGTTCATACAGATAGCGGTGTAGAAATTTCCATGTTTATACAGATAGCGGTGAAGATGTATGCATGTTTACACAGATAGCGGTGTAGATATTTCCATGTTCATACAGATAGCGGTGTAGATATTTCCATGTTCATCCAGATGGCTATGTAGACATATCCATTTTCATACAGATGGCGTTGAAGATATTTCCATGTTCATACAGATAGCGGTGTAGATATTTCCATGTTCATACAGATAGCGGGTTAGATATTTCCATGTTCATACAGATGGCTGTGTAGATATATCCATGTTCATACAGATGGCGGTGAAGATATTTCCATGTTCATACAGATGGCGGTGTAGATATTCCCTGTTCCTACACATAGCGGTGTAGATATTTCCATGTTCATACCGATAGCGGTGCTGTTATTTCCATGTTTTTACAGGTAGCGGTGTAGATATTTCCATGTTCATACAGATAGCGGTGTAGATATTTCCATGTTTATACAGACAGCAGTGTAGATATTTCCTTGTATATACAGATAGCGGTGTAGATTTCTCCTTCTTAATACAGACGGCGGTGTAGATGTTTATATGTTCATACAGATAGCGGTTTAGATATTTCCATGTTCATACAGATAGAGGTGTAGATATTTCCATGTTCATACAGATAGCGTTGTAGATATTTCCATGTTCATACAGATAGCAGTGCTGATATTTCCATGTTTATACAGGTAACGGTGTAGATATTTCCATGTTTATACAGATAGCGGTGTAGATATCTCCATCTTAATTCAGATGGCGGTGTAGATATTTACATGTTCAAACAGATGGCGGTGCAGATATTCCCATGTTAATACAGATGGTGGTGTAGATATTTCCATGTTCATACAGATAGCGGTGTAGTTTTTTCCATGTGTAAAGAGATAGCTGTGTAGATATTTCCATGTATATGCAGATAGCTGTGTAGATATTTCCATTTTCATGCAGATAGCGGTGTATATATTTCCATGTTCAAACAGATAACGGTGTAGATATTTCCATGTTTATACAGATAGCGGTGAAGATGTATGCATGTCTACACAGATAGCTGTGTAGATATTTCCATGTTCATCCAGACGGCTGTGTAGACATATCCATGTTCATACAGATGGCGGTGAAGATATTTCCATGTTGATACAGATGGCTGTGTAGATATATCCATGTTCATACAGATGGCCGTGAAGATTTTTCCATGTTCATACAGATGGCGGTGTAGATATTTCCATGTTCATGCAGATAGGGGTGCTGATATTTCCATGTTTATACAGGTAGCAGTGTAGATATTTCCATGTTTATACACATAGCGGTGTAGATATTTCCATGTTTATACACATAGCGGTGTAGATATTTCCATGTTTATACAGATAGCGGTGTAGATATCTCCATCTTAATACAGATGGCGGTGTAGATATTTAAGTGTTCATACAGATGGCGGTGCAGATATTTCCATGTTCATACAGATGGCGGTGAAGATATTTCCATGTTCATACAGATGGCGGTGTAGATACTTCCATGTTCATACTGATAGCGGTGCTGATATTTCCATGTTTATACAGATAGCGGTGTAGATATGTAAATGTTTATAGAGTTAGCGGCAAAGATATTTCCAGGTTTATACAGATAGCGGTGAAGATATCTCCATCTTAATACAGATGGCGGTGTAGATATTTATATGTGCATACAGATGGCGGTGCTGATATTTCCATGTATATACAGGTAGCCGTGTAGATATTTCCATGCTTATACAGATAGCGGTGTAGATTTTTCCAAGTTTATACAGATAGCGGTGTAGATATCTCCATCTTAATACAGATGGTGTTGTAGAAAGTTATATGTTCATACAGATGGCGGTGCAGATATTTCCATGTTCATACAGATGGCGGTGTAGATATTTCCATGATTATAGAGATAGCAGTGTAGTTATTTCCATGTGTAAAGAGATAGCTTTGTAGATATTTCCATTTATATGCAGATAGCTGTGTAGATATTTCCATTTTCATGCAGATAGCGGTGAAGATGTATGCATGTTTACACAGATAGCGGTGTAGATATTTCCATGTACATACAGATAGCGGTGTAGATATTTCCATGTTCATCCAGATGGCTGTGTAGATATATCCATGTTCATACAGATGGCGTTGAAAATATTTCCATGTTCATACACATAGCGGTGTATATATTTCCATGTTCATACAGATGGCGGTGTAGATATTTCCATGTTCATAAAGATAGCGGTGTAGATATTTCCATGTTTATACAGATAGCGGTGTAGATATCTCCTTCTTTATACAGATGGCGGTGGAGATATTTATATGTTCATACAGATGGCGGTGCAGATATTTCCATGTTCATACAGATGGCGGTGTAGATATTTCCATGTTTATAGAGATAGCGGTGTAGATATTTCCATGTGTAAGGAGATAGCTGTGTAGATATTTCCATGTATATGCAGATATCTGTGTTGATATTTCCATTTTCATGCAGATAGCGGTGTAGATATTTCCATGTATATACAGATAGCGGTGAAGATGTATGCATGTTTACAAGGATAGCAGTGTAGATATTTCCCTGTTCATACAGATAGCGGTGTAGATATTTCCATGTTCATGCAGATGGCTGTGTAGATATATCAATGTTCATACAGATGGCAGTGAAGATATTTCCATGTTCACACAGATGGCGGTGTAGATATTTCCATGTTCCTACACATAGCGGTGTAGATATTTCCATGTTCATACCGATAGCGGTGCTGTTATTTCCATGTTTATGCAGGTAGCGGTGTAGATATTTCCATGGTCATACAGATAGCGGTGTAGATATTTCCATGTTTATACAGACAGCATTGTAGATATTTCCTTGTTTATACAGATAGCGGTGTAGATATCTCCTTCTTAATACAGACGGCGGTGTAGATGTTTATATGTTCGTACAGATGGCGGTGCAGATATTTCCATGTTCATACAGATGGCGGTGTAGATATTTCCATGATTATAGAGATAGCAGTGTAGTTATTTCCATGTGTAAAGAGATAGCTTTGTAGATATTTCCATGTATATGCAGATAGCTGTGTAGATATTTCCATTTTCATGCAGATAGCGGTGAAGATGTATGCATGTTTACACAGATAGCGGTGTAGATATTTCCATGTACATGCAGATAGCGGTGTAGATATTTCCATGTTCATCCAGATGGCTGTGTAGATGTATCCATGTTCATACAGATGGCATTGAAAATATTTCCATGTTCATACACATAGCTGTGTATATATTTCCATGTTCATACAGATGGCGGTGTAGATATTTCCATGTTCATAAAGATAGCGGGGTAGATATTTCCATGTTTATACAGATAGCGGTGAAGATATCACCTTCTTTATACAGATGGCGGTGGAGATATTTATATGTTCATACAGATGGCGGTGCAGATATTTCCATGTTCATACAGATGGCGGTGTAGATATTTCCATGTTTATAGAGATAGCGGTGTAGATATTTCCATGTGTAAGAAGATAGCTGTGTAGATATTTCCATGTATATGCAGATATCTGTGTTGATATTTCCATTTTCATGCAGATAGCGGTGTAGATATTTCCATGTTCAAATAGATAGCAGAGTAGATATTGCCATGTTCATACACATAGCGGTGTAGAAATTTCCATCTTTATACAGATAGCGGTGAAGATGTATGCATGTTTACACAGATAGCGGTGTAGATATTTCCATCTTCATACAGATAGCGGTGTAGATATTTCCATGTTCATCCAGATGGCTATGTAGACATATCCATTTTCATACAGATGGCGTTGAAGATATTTCCATGTTCATACAGATAGCGGTGTAGATATTTCCATGTTCATACAGATAGCGGGTTAGATATTTCCATGTTCATACAGATGGCTGTGTAGATATATCCATGTTCATACAGATGGCGGTGAAGATATTTCCATGTTCATACAGATGGCGGTGTAGATATTCCCTGTTCCTACACATAGCGGTGTAGATATTTCCATGTTCATACCGATAGCGGTGCTGTTATTTCCATGTTTTTACAGGTAGCGGTGTAGATATTTCCATGTTCATACAGACAGCGGTGTAGATATTTCCATGTTTATACAGACAGCAGTGTAGATATTTCCTTGTATATACAGATAGCGGTGTAGATTTCTCCTTCTTAATACAGACGGCGGTGTAGATGTTTATATGTTCCTACAGATGGCGGTGCAGATATTTCCATGTTCATACAGATGGCGGTGTAGATATTTCCATGTTCATACAGATAGAGGTGTAGATATTTCAATGTTCATACAGATAGCGGTTTAGATATTTCCATGTTCATACAGATAGAGGTGTAGATATTTCCATGTTCATACAGATAGCGTTTTAGATATTTCCATGTTCATACAGATAGCAGTGCTGATATTTCCACGTTTATACAGGTAACGGTGTAGATATTTCCATGTTTATACAGATAGCGGTGTAGATATCTCCATCTTAATTCAGATGGCGGTGTAGATATTTACATGTTCAAACAGATGGCGGTGCAGATATTCCCATGTTAATACAGATGGTGGTGTAGATATTTCCATGTTCATACAGATAGCGGTGTAGTTTTTTCCATGTGTAAAGAGATAGCTGTGTAGATATTTCCATGTATATGCAGATAGCTGTGTAGATATTTCCATTTTCATGCAGATAGCGGTGTATATATTTCCATGTTCAAACATATAGCGGTGTAGATATTTCCATGTTTATACAGATAGCGGTGAAGATGTATGCATGTCTACACAGATAGCTGTGTAGATATTTCCATGTTCATCCAGACGGCTGTGTAGACATATCCATGTTCATACAGATGGCGGTGAAGATATTTCCATGTTGATACAGATGGCTGTGTAGATATATCCATGTTCATACAGATGGCCGTGAAGATTTTTCCATGTTCATACAGATGGCGGTGTAGATATTTCCATGTTCATGCAGATAGGGGTGCTGATATTTCCATGTTTATACAGGTAGCAGTGTAGATATTTCCATGTTTATACACATAGCGGTGTAGATATTTCCATGTTTATACACATAGCGGTGTAGATATTTCCATGTTTATACAGATAGCGGTGTAGATATCTCCATCTTAATACAGATGGCGGTGTAGATATTTAAGTGTTCATACAGATGGCGGTGCAGATATTTCCATGTTCATACAGATGGCGGTGAAGATATTTCCATGTTCATACAGATGGCGGTGTAGATACTTCCATGTTCATACTGATAGCGGTGCTGATATTTCCATGTTTATACAGGTAGCGGTGTAATTATTTCCATGTTTATACAGATAGCGGTGTAGATATGTAAATGTTTATAGAGTTAGCGGCAAAGATATTTCCAGGTTTATACAGATAGCGGTGAAGATATCTCCATCTTAATACAGATGGCGGTGTAGATATTTATATGTGCATACAGATGGCGGTGCTGATATTTCCATGTATATACAGGTAGCCGTGTAGATATTTCCATGCTTATACAGATAGCGGTGTAGATTTTTCCAAGTTTATACAGATAGCGGTGTAGATATCTCCATCTTAATACAGATGGTGTTGTAGAAAGTTATATGTTCATAGAGATGGCGGTGCAGATATTTCCATGTTCATACAGATGGCGGTGTAGATATTTCCATGATTATAGAGATAGCAATGTAGTTATTTCCATGTGTAAAGAGATAGCTTTGTAGATATTTCCATGTATATGCAGATAGCTGTGTAGATATTTCCATTTTCATGCAGATAGCGGTGAAGATGTATGCATGTTTACACAGATAGCGGTGTAGATATTTCCATGTACATACAGATAGCGGTGTAGATATTTCCATGTTCATCCAGATGGCTGTGTAGATATATCCATGTTCATACAGATGGCGTTGAAAATATTTCCATGTTCATACACATAGCGGTGTATATATTTCCATGTTCATACAGATGGCGGTGTAGATATTTCCATGTTCATAAAGATAGCGGTGTAGATATTTCCATGTTTATACAGATAGCGGTGTAGATATCTCCTTCTTTATACAGATGGCGGTGGAGATATTTATATGTTCATACAGATGGCGGTGCAGATATTTCCATGTTCATACAGATGGCGGTGTAGATATTTCCATGTTTATAGAGATAGCGGTGTAGATATTTCCATGTGTAAGGAGATAGCTGTGTAGATATTTCCATGTATATGCAGATATCTGTGTTGATATTTCCATTTTCATGCAGATAGCGGTGTAGATATTTCCTTGTTCAAATAGATAGCAGAGTAGATATTGCAATGTTCATACAGATAGCGGTGTAGATATTTCCATGTTTATACAGATAGCGGTGAAGATGTATGCATGTTTACACAGATATCGGTGTAGATATTTCCATGTTCATACAGATAGCGGTGTAGATATTTCCATGTTCATCCAGATGGCTGTGTAGACATATCCATTTTCACACAGATGGCGTTGAAGATATTTCCATGTTCATACAGATAGCGGTGTAGATATCACCTTCTTTATACAGATGGCGGTGGAGATATTTATATGTTCATACAGATGGCGGTGCAGATATTTCCATGTTCATACAGATGGCGGTGTAGATATTTCCATGTTTATAGAGATAGCGGTGTAGATATTTCCATGTGTAAGAAGATAGCTGTGTAGATAATTCCACGTATATGCAGATATCTGTGTTGATATTTCCATTTTCATGCAGATAGCGGTGTAGATATTTCCATGTTCAAATAGATAGCAGAGTAGATATTGCCATGTTCATACAGATAGCGGTGTAGAAATTTCCATGTTTATACAGATAGCGGTGAAGATGTATGCATGTTTACACAGATAGCGTTGTAGATATTTCCATGTTCATACAGATAGCGGTGTAGATATTTCCATGTTCATCCAGATGGCTATGTAGACATATCCATTTTCATACAGATGGCGTTGAAGATATTTCCATGTTCATACAGATAGCGGTGTAGATATTTCCATGTTCATACAGATAGCGGGTTAGATATTTCCATGTTCATACAGATGGCTGTGTAGATATATCCATGTTCATACAGATGGCGGTGAAGATATTTCCATGTTCATACAGATGGCGGTGTAGATATTCCCTGTTCCTACACATAGCGGTGTAGATATTTCCATGTTCATACCGATAGCGGTGCTGTTATTTCCATGTTTTTACAGGTAGCGGTGTAGATATTTCCATGTTCATACAGATAGCGGTGTAGATATTTCCATGTTTATACAGACAGCAGTGTAGATATTTCCTTGTATATACAGATAGCGGTGTAGATTTCTCCTTCTTAATACAGACGGCGGTGTAGATGTTTATATGTTCCTACAGATGGCGGTGCAGATATTTCCATGTTCATACAGATGGCGGTGTAGATATTTCCATGTTCTTACAGATAGAGGTGTAGATATTTCAATGTTCATACAGATAGCGGTTTAGATATTTCCATGTTCATACAGATAGAGGTGTAGATATTTCCATGTTCATACAGATAGCGGTGTAGATATTTCCATGTTCATACAGATAGCAGTGCTGATATTTCCATGTTTATACAGGTAACGGTGTAGATATTTCCATGTTTATACAGATAGCGGTGTAGATATCTCCATCTTAATTCAGATGGCGGTGTAGATATTTACATGTTCAAACAGATGGCGGTGCAGATATTCCCATGTTAATACAGATGGTGGTGTAGATATTTCCATGTTCATACAGATAGCGGTGTAGTTTTTTCCATGTGTAAAGAGATAGCTGTGTAGATATTTCCATGTATATGCAGATAGCTGCGTAGATATTTCCATTTTCATGCAGATAGCGGTGTATATATTACCATGTTCAAACAGATAGCGGTGTAGATATTTCCATGTTTATACAGATAGCGGTGAAGATGTATGCATGTCTACACAGATAGCTGTGTAGATATTTCCATGTTCATCCAGACGGCTGTGTAGACATATCCATGTTCATACAGATGGCGGTGAAGATATTTCCATGTTGATACAGATGGCTGTGTAGATATATCCATGTTCATACAGATGGCGGTGAAGATTTTTCCATGTTCATACAGATGGCGGTGTAGATATTTCCATGTTCATGCAGATAGCGGTGCTGATATTTCCATGTTTATACAGGTAGCAGTGTAGATATTTCCATGTTTATACAGATAGCGGTGTAGATATTTCCATGTTTATACACATAGCGGTGTAGATATTTCCATGTTTATACAGATAGCGGTGTAGATATCTCCATCTTAATACAGATGGCGGTGTAGATATTTAAGTGTTCATACAGATGGCGGTGCAGATATTTCCATGTTCATACAGATGGCGGTGAAGATATTTCCATGTTCATACAGATGGCGGTGTAGATACTTCCATGTTCATACTGATAGCGGTGCTGATATTTCCATGTTTATACAGGTAGCGGTGTAATTATTTTCATGTTTATACAGATAGCGGTGTAGATATGTAAATGTTTATAGAGTTAGCGGCAAAGATATTTCCAGGTTTATACAGATAGCGGTGAAGATATCTCCATCTTAATACAGATGGCGGTGTAGATATTTATATGTGCATACAGATGGCGGTGCTGATATTTCCATGTATATACAGGTAGCCGTGTAGATATTTCCATGCTTATACAGATAGCGGTGTAGATTTTTCCAAGTTTATACAGATAGCGGTGTAGATATCTCCATCTTAATACAGATGGTGTTGTAGAAAGTTATATGTTCATACAGATGGCGGTGCAGATATTTCCATGTTCATACAGATGGCGGTGTAGATATTTCCATGATTATAGAGATAGCAGTGTAGTTATTTCCATGTGTAAAGAGATAGCTTTGTAGATATTTCCATGTATATGCAGATAGCTGTGTAGATATTTCCATTTTCATGCAGATAGCGGTGAAGATGTATGCATGTTTACACAGATAGTGGTGTAGATATTTCCATGTACATACAGATAGCGGTGTAGATATTTCCATGTTCATCCAGATGGCTGTGTAGATATATCCATGTTCATACAGATGGCGTTGAAAATATTTCCATGTTCATACACATAGCGGTGTATATATTTCCATGTTCATACAGATGGCGGTGTAGATATTTCCATGTTCATAAAGATAGCGGTGTAGATATTTCCATGTTTATACAGATAGCGGTGTAGATATCTCCTTCTTTATACAGATGGCGGTGGAGATATTTATATGTTCATACAGATGGCGGTGCAGATATTTCCATGTTCATACAGATGGCGGTGTAGATATTTCCATGTTTATAGAGATAGCGGTGTAGATATTTCCATGTGTAAGGAGATAGCTGTGTAGATATTTCCATGTATATGCAGATATCTGTGTTGGTATTTCCATTTTCATGCAGATAGCGGTGTAGATATTTCCATGTTCAAATAGATAGCAGAGTAGATATTGCCATGTTCATACAGATAGCGGTGTAGATATTTCCATGTTTATACATATAGCGGTGAAGATGTATGCATGTTTACACAGATATCGGTGTAGATATTTCCATGTTCATACAGATAGCGGTGTAGATATTTCCATGTTCATCCAGATGGCTGTGTAGACATATCCATTTTCATACAGATGGCGTTGAAGATATTTCCATGTTCATACAGATAGCGGTGTAGAAATTTCCATGTTCATACAGATAGCGGGTTAGATATTTCCATGTTCATACAGATGGCTGTGTAGATATATCCATGTTTATACAGATGGCGGTGAAGATATTTCCATGTTCATACAGATGGCGGTGTAGATATTCCCTGTTCCTACACATAGCGGTGTAGATATTTCCATGTTCATACCGATAGCGGTGCTGTTATTTCCATGTTTATACAGGTAGCGGTGTAGATATTTCCATGTTCATACAGATAGCGGTGTAGATATTTCCATGTTTATACAGACAGCAGTGTAGATATTTCCTTGTATATACAGATAGCGGTGTCGATTTCTCCTTCTTAATACAGACGGCGGTGTAGATGTTTATATGTTCCTACAGATGGCGGTGCAGATATTTCCATGTTCATACAGATGGCGGTGTAGATATTTCCATGTTCATACAGATAGAGGTGTAGATATTTCCATGTTCAAACAGATAGCGGTGTAGATATTTCCATGTTCATACAGATAGCGGTGTAGATATTTCCATGTTTATACAGATAGCGGTGAAGATGTATGCATGTTTACAAGGATAGCAGTGTAGATATTTCCATGTTCATACAGATAGCGGTGTAGATATTTCCATGTTCATCCAGATGGCTGTGTAGATATATCCATGTTCATACAGATAGCGGTGTAGATATTTCCATGTTCTTACAGATAGTGGTGTAGATATTTCCATGTTTATACAGATAGCGGTGTAGATATTTCCAAGTTTATACAGATAGATGTGTAGATATCTCCATCTTAATACAGATGGCGGTGTAGATATTTATATGTTCATACAGATGGTGGTGCAGATATTTCCATGTTCATATAGATGGCGGTGTAGATATTTCCATGTTTATAGAGATAGCGGTGTAGTTATTTCCATGTGTAAAGAGATAGCTTTGTAGATATTTCCATGTGTATGCAGATAGCTGTGTAGATATTTCCATTTTCATGCGGATAGCGGTGTAGATATTTCCATGTTCAAACAGATAGCGGTGTAGATATTTCCATGTTCATACAGATAGCGGTGTAGATATTTCCATGTTTATACAGATAGCGGTGAAGGTGTATGCATGTTTACAAGGATAGCAGTGTAGATATTTCCATGTTCATACAGATAGCGGTGTAGATATTTCCATGTTTATACAGGTAGCGGTGTAGATATTTCCATGTTTGTACAGATAGCGGTGTAGATATCTCCATATTAATACAGATGGCGGTTTAGATATTTATATGTTCATACAGTTGGAGGTGCAGATACTCCCATGTTAATACAGATGGCAGTGTAGATATTTCCATGTTCAAACAGATAGCGGTGTAGATATTTCCACGTTTATACAGATAGCGGTGAAGATGTATGCATGTCTACACAGATAGCAGTGTAGATATTTCCATGTTCATCCAGATGGCTGTGTAGATATATCCATGTTCATACAGATAGCGGTGTAGATATTTCCATGTTCATACAGATAGCGGTGTAGATATTTCCATGTTCATACAGATGGCTGTGTAGATATATCCATGTTCATACAGATAGCGGTGTAGATATTTCCATGTTCATACAGATAGTGGTGTAGATATTTCCATGTTCATACAGATAGTGGTGTAGATATTTCCATGTTCATTCAGATAGCGTTGTAGATATTTCCATGTTCAAAGAGATAGCGGTGTAGATATTTCCATGTTCATACAGATAGCTGTGCTGATATTTCCATGTTTATACAGGTAGCGGTTTAGATATTTCCATGTTTATACAGATAGTGGTGTAGATATTTCCATGTTCATACAGATAGCGGTGTAGCTATTTCCATGTTCATACAGATAGCGGTGTAGATATTTCCATGTTTATACAGATAGCGGTGAAGATGTATGCATGTTTACAAGGATAGCAGTGTAGATGTTTCCATGTTCATGCAGATAGCGGTGTAGATATTTCCATGTTCATACAGATAGCGGTGTATGTATTTCCATGTTCATACAGATAGCGGTGTAGATATTTCCATGTTCATCCAGATGGCTGTGTAGGTATATCCATGTTCATACAGATAGCGGTGCAGATATTTCCATGTTCATCCAGATGGCTGTGTAGGTATATCCATGTTCATACCGATAGCGGTGCTGATACTTCCATGTTGATACAGGTAGCGGTGTAGATATTTCCAAGTTTATACAGATAGCGGTGTAGATATCTCCATCTTAATACAGATGGCGGTGTAGATATTTAAATGTTCATACGGATGGCGGTGCAGATATTTCCATGTTCATACAGATGGCGGTGTAGATACTTCCATGTTCATACTGATAGCGGTGCTGATATTTCCATGTTTATACAGGTAGCGGTGTAGATATTTCCATGTTTATACAGATAGCGGTGTAGATATTTCCATGTTTATACACATAGCGGTGTAGATATTTCCATGTTTATACAGATAGCGGTGTAGATATCTCCATCTTAATACAGATGGCGGTGTAGATATTTATATGTTCATACAGATGGCGGTGCAGATATTTCCATGTTCATACTGATGGCGTTGTAGATACTTCCTTGTTCATACTGATAGCGGTGCTGTTATTTCCATGTTTATACAGGTAGCGGTGTAGATATTTCCATGTTTATACAGATAGCGGTGTAGATATTTCCATGTTTATACACATAGCAGTGTAGATATTTCCATGTTTATACAGATAGCGGTGTAGATATCTCCATCTTAATACAGATGGCGGTGTAGATATTTATATGTTCATTCAGATGGCGGTGCAGATATTTCCATGTTCATACAGATGGCGGTGTAGATATTTCCATGTTCATACAGATAGCGTTGTAGTTATTTCCATGTGTAAAGAGATAGCTGTGTAGATATTTCCATGTATTTGCAGATAGCTGTGTAGACATTTCCATTTTCATGCATACAGCGGTGTATATATTTCCCTGTTCAAACAGTTAGCGGTGTAGATATTTCCATGTTCATAAAGATAGCAGTGTAGATATTTCCATGTTTATACAGATAGCGGTGAAGATGTATGCATGTTTACACAGATAGCGGTGTAGATATTTCCATGTTCATCCAGATGGCTGTGTAGATATATCCATGTTCATACAGATAGCGGTGTAGATATTTCCATGTTCATACAGATAGCGGTGCAGATATTTCCATGTTCATCCAGATGGCTGTGTAGATATATCCATATTCATACAGATGGCGGTGAAGATATTTACATGTTCATACAGATGGCGGTGTAGATATTTCCATATTCATACAGATAGCGGTGTAGATATTTCCGTGTTCATACAGATAGCGGTGTATGTATTTCCATGTTCATACAGATAGCGGTGTAGATATTTCTATGTTCATCCAGATGGCTGTGTAGATATATCCATGTTCATTCAGATAGCGGTGTAGATATTTCCATGTTCATCCAGATGGCTGTGTAGCTATTTCCATGTTTATACAGATAGTGGTGTAGATATTTCCATATTCATACAGATAGCGGTGTAGATATTTCCATGTTCATACAGATAGCCGTGTAGATATTGCCATGTTCATACTGATAGCGGTGCTGATACTTCCATGTTTATACAGGTAGCGGTGTACATATTTCCGTGTTTATACAGATAGCGGTGTAGATATCTCCTTCTTAATACAGATGGCCTTGTAGATATTTATATGTTCATACAGATGGCGGTGCAGTTATTTCCATGTTCATACAGATGGTGGTGTAGATATTTCCATGTTTATAGAGATAGCGGTGTAGTTATTTCCATGTGCAAAGAGATAGCTGTGTTGATATTTCCATGTAAATGCAGATAGCTGTGTAGATATTTCCATTTTCATGCAACTAGCGGTGTAGATATTTCCATGTTCAAACAGATAGCGGTGTAGATATTTCCATGTTCATACAAATAGCGGTGTGGATATTACCATGTTTATACAGATAGCGTTGAAGATGTATGCATGTTTACACAGATTGCGGTGTAGATATTTCCATGTTCATACAGATAGCGGTGTAGATATTTCCATGTTCATCCAGACGGCTGTGTAGACATATCCATGTTCATACAGATGGCGGTGAAGATATTTCCATGTTCATACAGATGGCTGTGTAGATATATCCATGTTCATACAGATTGCGGTGAAGATTTTTCCATGTTCATACAGATGGCGGTGTAGATATTTCTATGTTCATGCAGATAGCGGTGCTGATATTTCCATGTTTATACAGGTAGCAGTGTAGGTATTTCCATGTTTATACAGATAGCGGTGTAGATATTTCCATTTTTATACACATAGCGGTGTAGATATTTCCATGTTTATACAGATAGCGGTGTAGATATCTCCATCTTAATACAGATGGCGGTGTAGATATTTATATGTTCATACAGATGGCGGTGCAGATATTTCCATGTTCATACAGATGGCGTTGTAGATACTTCCATGTTCATACTGATAGCGGTGCTGATATTTCCATGTTTATACAGGTAGCGGTGTAGATATTTCCATGTTTATACAGATAGCGGTGTAGATATGTCCATGTTTATACAGATAGCGGCGTAGATATTTCCAGGTTTATACAGATAGCGGTGAAGATATCTCCATCTTAATACAGATGGCGGTGTAGATATTTATATGTGCATACAGATAGCGGTGCTGATATTTCCATGTTTATACAGGTAGCCGTGTAGATATTTCCATGCTTATACAGATAGCGGTGTAGACTTTTCCAAGTTTATACAGATAGCGGTGTAGATATCTCCATCTTAATACAGATGGCGGTTTAGAAATTTATATGTTCATACAGATGGCGGTGCAGATATTTCCATGTTCATACAGAGGGTGGTGTAGATATTTCCATGATTATAGAGATAGCAGTGTAGTTATTTCCATGTGTAAAGCGATAGCTTTGTAGATATTTCCTTGTATATGCAGATAGCTGTGTAGATATTTCCATTTTCATGCAGATAGCGTTGAAGATGTATGTATGTTTACACAGATAGCGGTGTAGATATTTCCATGGGAATACAGATAGCGGTGTAGATATTTCCATGTTCATCCAGATGGCTGTGTAGATATATCCATGTTCATAGAGATGGCGGTGAAGATATTTCCATGTTCATACAGATAGCGGTGTAGATATTTCCATGTTCATACAGATAGCGGTGTAGATATTTCCATGTGTAAAGAGATAGCTGTGTAGATATTTCCATGTATATGCAGATAGCTGTGTAGACATTTCCATTTTCATGCAGATAGCGGTGTATATATTTCCCTGTTCAAACAGTTAGCGGTGTAGATATTTCCATGTTCATAAAGATAGCAGTGTATATATTTCCATGTTTATACAGATAGCGGTGAAGATTTATGCATGTTTACACAGATAGCGGTGTGGATATTTCCATGTTCATCCAGATGGCTGTGTAGATATATCCATGTTCATACAGATAGCGGTGTAGATATTTCCATGTTCATACAGATAGCGGTGCAGATATGTCCATGTTCATCCAGATGGCTGTGTAGATATATCCATGTTCATACAGATGGCGGTGAAGATATTTCCATGTTCATACAGATGGCGGTGTAGATATTTCCATGTTCATACAGATAGCGGTGTAGATATTTCCATGTTCATACAGATAGCGGTGTATGTATTTCCATGTTCATACAGATAGCGGTGTAGATATTTCCATGTTCATCCAGATGTCTGTGTAGATATATCCATGTTCATTCAGATAGCGGTGTGGGTATTTCCTTGTTCATCCAGATGGCTGTGTAGCTATTTCCATGTTCATACAGATAGTGGTGTAGATATTTCCATGTTCATACAGATAGCGGTGTAGATATTTCCATGTTTATACAGATAGCGGTGTAGATATCTCCTTCTTAATACAGATGTCGGTGTAGATATTTATATGTTCATACAGATGGCGGTGCAGATATTTCCATGTTCATACAGATGGTGGTGTAGATATTTCCATGTTTATAGAGATAGCGGTGTAGTTATTTGCATGTGCAAAGAGATAGCTGTGTTGATATTTCCATGTAAATGCAGATAGCTGTGTAGATATTTCCATTTTCATGCAAATAGCGGTGTAGATATTTCCATGTTCAAACAGATAGCGGTGTATATATTTCCATGTTCATACAGATAGCGTTGTGGATATTTCCATGTTTATACAGATAGCGGTGAAGATGTATGCATGTTTACACAGATAGCTGTGTAGATATTTCCATGTTCATACAGATAGCGGTGTAGATATTTCCATGTTCATACAGATAGCGGTGTAGATATTTCCATGTTCATCCAGATGGCTGTGTAGACATATCCATTTTCATACAGATGGCGTTGAAGATATTTCCATGTTCATACAGATAGCGGTGTAGATATTTCCATGTTCATACAGATAGCGGGTTAGATATTTCCATGTTCATACAGATGGCTGTGTAGATATATCCATGTTCATACAGATGGCGGTGAAGATATTTCCATGTTCATACAGATGGCGGTGTAGATATTCCCTGTTCATACACATAGCGGTGTAGATATTTCCATGTTCATACCGATAGCGGTGCTGTTATTTCCATGTTTATACAGGTAGCGGTGTAGATATTTCCATGTTCATACAGATAGCGGTGTAGATATTTCCATGTTTATACAGACAGCAGTGTAGACATTTCCTTGTATATACAGATAGCGGTGTAGATTTCTCCTTCTTAATACAGACGGCGGTGTAGATGTTTATATGTTCCTACAGATGGCGGTGCAGATATTTCCATGTTCATACAGATGGCGGTGTAGATATTTCCATGTTCATACAGATAGAGGTGTAGATATTTCCATGTTCATACAGATAGCGGTTTAGATATTTCCATGTTCATTCAGATAGAGGTGTAGATATTTCCATGTTCATACAGATAGCGGTGTAGATATTTCCATGTTCATACAGATAGCGGTGAAGATATTTCCATGTTTATACAGATAGCGGTGTAGATATCTCCTTCTTTATACAGATTGCGGTGGAGATATTTATATGTTCATACAGATGGCGGTGCAGATATTTCCATGTTCATACAGATGGCGGTGTAGTTATTTCCATGTTTATAGAGATAGCGGTGTAGATATTTCCATGTGCAAAGAGATAGCGGTGTAGATATTTCCATGTATATGCAGATACCTGTGTAGATATTTCCATTTTCATGCAGATAGCGGTGTAGATATTTCCATGTTCAAATAGATAGCAGTGTAGATATTTCCATGTTCATACAGATAGCGGTGTAGATATTTCCTTGTTTATACAGACAGCGGTGAAGATGTATGCATGTTTACACAGATAGCTGTGTAGATATTTCCATGTTCATACAGATAGCGGGTTAGATATTTCCATGTTCATACAGATGGCTGTGTAGATATATCCATGTTCATACAGATGGCGGTGAAGATATTTCCATGTTCATACAGATGGCGGTGTAGATATTTCCATGTTCATACCGATAGCGGTGCTGTTATTTCCATGTTTATACAGGTAGCGGTGTAGATATTTCCATGTTCATACAGATAGCGGTGTAGATATTTCCATGTTTATTCAGACAGCAGTGTAGATATTTCCTTGTTTATACACATAGCGGTGTAGATTTCTCCTTCTTAATACAGACGGCGGTGTAGATGTTTATATGTTCATATAGATGGCGGTGCAGATATTTCCATGTTCATACAGATAGAGGTGTAGATATTTCCATGTTCATACAGATAGCAGTGTAGATATTTCCATGTTCATACAGATAGAAGTGTAGATATATCCATGTTCATACAGATAGTGGTGTCGATATTTCCATGTTCATACAGATAGCGGTGCTGATATTTCCATGTTTATACAGGTAGCGGTGTAGATATTTCCATGTTTATACAGATAGCGGTGTAGATATCTCCATCTTAATAGAGATGGCGGTGTAGATATTTATATGTTCATACAGATGGCGGTGCAGATATCCCCATGTTAATACAGATGGCGGTGTAGATATTCCCATGCTCATACAGATAGCGGTGTAGTTTTTTCCATGTGTAAGGAGATAGCTGTGTAGATATTTCCATGTATATGCAGATAGCTGTGTAGATATTTCCATTTTCATGCAGATAGCGGTGTATATATTTCCATGTTCAAACAGATAGCGGTGTAGGTATTTCCATGTTTATACAGATAGCGGTGAAGATGTATGCATGTCTACACAGATAGCAGTGTAGATATTTCCATGTTCATCCAGATGGCTGTGTAGATATATCCATGTTCATACAGATAGCGGTGTAGATATTTCCATGTTCATACAGATAGCGGTGTAGATATTTCCATGTTCATCCAGATGGCTGTATAGATATATCCATGTTCATACAGATAGCGGTGTAGATATTTCCATGTTCATACAGATAGTGGTGTAGATATTTCCATGTTCATAAAGATAGCGGTGTAGCTATTTCCATGTTCATACAGATAGCGGTATAGATATTTCCATGTTCAAGGAGATACCGGTGTAGGTATTTCCATGTTTATACAGATAGCTGTGCTGATATTTCCATATTTATACAGGTAGCGGTGTAGATATTTCAATGTTTATACAGATACTGGTGTAGATATTTCCATGTTTATACAGATAGCGGTGTAGATATTTCCAAGTTTATACAGATAGATGTGTAGATATCTCCATCTTAATACAGATGGTGGTGTAGATATTTATATGTTCATACAGATGGCGGTGCAGATATTTCCGTGTTCATATAGATGGCCGTGTAGATATTTCCATGTTTATAGAGATAGCGGTGTAATTATTTCCATGTGCAAAGAGATAGCTTTGTAGATATTTCCATGTGTATGCAGATTGCTGTGTAGATATTTCCATTTTCATGCGGATAGCGGTGTAGATATTTCCATGTTCAAACAGATAGCGGTGTAGATATTTCCATGTTCATACAGATAGCGGTGTAGATATCTCCATCTTAATACAGACGGCGGTGTAGATATTTATATGTTCATACAGATGGCGGTGCAGATATTTCCATGTTCATACGGATGTCGGTGAAGATATTTCCATGTTCATACAGATAGCGGGGCTGATATTTCCATGTTTATACATGTAGCGGTGTAGATATTTCCATGTTTATACAGATAGCGGTGTAGATATTTCCATGTTTATACACATAGCGGTGTAGATATTTCCATGTTCATACAGATAGCGGTGTATGTATATCCATGTTCATACAGATAGCGGTGTAGATATTTCCATGTTCATCCTGATGGCTGTGTAGATATTTCCATGTTCATACAGATAGCGGTGTAGATATCTCCATCTTAATACAGATGGCGGTGTAGATATTTCCATGTTTATACAGATAGCGGTGTAGATATCTCCATCTTAATTCAGATGGCGGTGTAGATATTTATATGTTCATTCAGATGCCGGTGCAGATATTTCCATTTTCATACAGATGGCGGTGTAGATATTTCCATGTTCATACAGATAGCGGTGTAGTTATTTCCATGTGTAAAGAGATAGCTGTGTAGATATTTCCATGTATATGCAGATAGCTGTGTAGACATTTCCATTTTCATGCAGATAGCGGTGTATATATTTCCCTGTTCAAACAGTTAGCGGTGTAGATATTTCCATGTTCATAAAGATAGCAGTGTATATATTTCCATGTTTATACAGATAGCGGTGAAGATTTATGCATGTTTACACAGATAGCGGTGTGGATATTTCCATGTTCATCCAGATGGCTGTGTAGATATATCCATGTTCATACAGATAGCGGTGTAGATATTTCCATGTTCATACAGATAGCGGTGCAGATATGTCCATGTTCATCCAGATGGCTGTGTAGATATATCCATGTTCATACAGATGGCGGTGAAGATATTTCCATGTTCATACAGATGGCGGTGTAGATATTTCCATGTTCATACGGATAGCGGTGTAGATATTTCCATGTTCATACAGATAGCGGTGTATGTATTTCCATGTTCATACAGATAGCGGTGTAGATATTTCCATGTTCATCCAGATGTCTGTGTAGATATATCCATGTTCATTCAGATAGCGGTGTAGGTATTTCCTTGTTCATCCAGATGGCTGTGTAGCTATTTCCATGTTCATACAGATAGTGGTGTAGGTATTTCCATGTTCATACAGATAGCGGTGTAGATATTTCCATGTTTATACAGATAGCGGTGTAGATATCTCCTTCTTAATACAGATGGCGGTGTAGGTATTTATATGTTCACACAGATGGCAGTGCAGATATTTCCATGTTCATACAGATGGTGGTGTAGATATTTCCATTTTCATGCAGATAGCGGTGTAGATATTTCCATGTTCAAACAGATAGCGGTGTAGATATTTCCATGTTCATACAGATAGCGGTGTGGATATTTCCATGTTTTTACAGATAGCGGTGAAGATGTATGCATGTTTACACAGATAGCGGTGTAGATATTTTCATGTTCATACAGATAGCGGTGTAGATATTTCCATGTTCATCCAGACGGCTGTGTAGACATATCCATGTTCATACAGATGGCGGTGAAGATATTTCCATGTTCATACAGATGGCTGTGTAGATATATCCATGTTCATACAGATGGCGGTGAAGATTTTTCCATGTTCATACAGATGGCGGTGTAGATATTTCCATGTTCATACAAATAGCGGGGCTGATATTTCCATGTTTATACAGGTAGCAGTGTAGATATTTCCATGTTTATACAGATAGCGGTGTAGATATTTCCATGTTTATACACATAGCGGTGTAGATATTTCCATGTTTATACATATAGCGGTGTAGATATCTCCATCTTAATACAGATGGCGGTGTAGATATTTATATGTTCATACAGATGGCGGTGCAGATATTTCCATGTTCATACTGATGGCGTTGTAGATACTTCCTTGTTCATACTGATAGCGGTGCTGATATTTCCATGTTTATACAGGTAGCGGTGTAGATATTTCCATGTTTATACAGATAGCGGTGTAGATATTTCCATGTTTATACACATAGCGGTGTAGATATTTCCATGTTTATACAGATAGCGGTGTAGATATCTCCATCTTAATACAGATGGCGGTGTAGATATTTATATGTTCATTCAGATGGCGGTGCAGATATTTCCATGTTCATACAGATGGCGGTGTAGATATTTCCATGTTCATACAGATAGCGGTGTAGTTATTTCCATGTGTAAAGAGATAGCTGTGTAGATATTTCCATGTATTTGCAGATAGCTGTGTAGACATTTCCATTTTCATGCATACAGCGGGGAATATATTTCACTGTTCAAACAGTTAGCTGTGTAGATATTTCCATGTTCATAAAGATAGCAGTGTAGATATTTCCATGTTTATACAGATAGCGGTGAAGATGTATGCATGTTTACACAGATAGCGGTGTAGATATTTCCATGTTCATCCAGATGGCTGTGTAGATATATCCATGTTCATACAGATAGCGGTGTAGATATTTCCATGTTCATACAGATAGCGGTGCAGATATTTCCATGTTCATCCAGATGGCTGTGTAGATATATCCATATTCATACAGATGGCGGTGAAGATATTTACATGTTCATACAGATGGCGGTGTAGATATTTCCATGTTCATACAGATAGCGGTGTAGATATTTCCGTGTTCATACAGATAGCGGTGTATGTATTTCCATGTTCATACAGATAGCGGTGTAGATATTTCTATGTTCATCCAGATGGCTGTGTAGATATATCCATGTTCATTCAGATAGCGGTGTAGATATTTCCATGTTCATCCAGATGGCTGTGTAGCTATTTCCATGTTTATACAGATAGTGGTGTAGATATTTCCATATTCATACAGATAGTGGTGTAGATATTTCCATGTTCATACAGATAGCCGTGTAGATATTGCCATGTTCATACTGATAGCGGTGCTGATACTTCCATGTTTATACAGGTAGCTTTGTACATATTTCCGTGTTTATACAGATAGCGGTGTAGATATCTCCTTCTTAATACAGATGGCCTTGTAGATATTTATATGTTCATACAGATGGCGGTGTAGTTATTTCCATGTTCATACAGATGGTGGTGTAGATATTTCCATGTTTATAGAGATAGCGGTGTAGTTATTTCCATGTGCAAAGAGATAGCTGTGTTGATATTTCCATGTAAATGCAGATAGCTGTGTAGATATTTCCATTTTCATGCAACTAGCGGTGTAGATATTTTCATGTTCAAACAGATAGCGGTGTAGATATTTCCATGTTCATACAAATAGAGGTGTGGATATTACCATGTTTATACAGATAGCGGTGAAGATGTATGCATGTTTACACAGATTGCGGTGTAGATATTTCCATGTTCATACAGATAGCGGTGTAGATATTTCCATGTTCATCCAGACGGCTGTGTAGATATATCCATGTTCATACAGATGGCGGTGAAGATATTTCCATGTTCATACAGATGGCTGTGTAGATATATCCATGTTCATACAGATGGCGGTGAAGATTTTTCCATGTTCATACAGATGGCGGTGTAGATATTTCTATGTTCATGCAGATAGCGGTGCTGATATTTCCATGTTTATACAGGTAGCAGTGTAGGTATTTCCATGTTTATACAGATAGCGGTGTAGATATTTCCATTTTTATACACATAGCGGTGTAGATATTTCCATGTTTATACAGATAGCGGTGTAGATATCTCCATCTTAATACAGATGGCGGTGTAGATATTTATATGTTCATACAGATGGCGGTGCAGATATTTCCATGTTCATACAGATGGCGGTGTAGATACTTCCATGTTCATACTGATAGCGGTGCTGATATTTCCATTTTTATACAGGTAGCGGTGTAGATATTTCCATGTTTATACAGATAGCGGTGTAGATATATCCATGTTTATACAGATAGCGGCGTAGATATTTCCAGGTTTATACAGATAGCGGTGAAGATATCTCCATCTTAATACAGATGGCGGTGTAGATATTTATATGTGCATACAGATAGCGGTGCTGATATTTCCATGTTTATACAGGTAGCCGTGTAGATATTTCCATGCTTATACAGATAGCGGTGTAGACTTTTCCAAGTTTATACAGATAGCGGTGTAGATATCTCCATCTTAATACAGATGGCGGTGTAGAAATTTATATGTTCATACAGATGGCGGTGCAGATATTTCCATGTTCATACAGATGGCGGTGTAGATATTTCCATGATTATAGAGATAGCAGTGTAGTTATTTCCATGTGTAAAGCAATAGCTTTGTAGATATTTCCTTGTATATGCAGATAGCTGTGTAGATATTTCCATTTTCATGCAGATAGCGTTGAAGATGTATGCATGTTTACACAGATAGCGGTGTAGATATTTCCATGGGAATACAGATAGCGGTGTAGATATTTCCATGTTCATCCAGATGGCTGTGTAGATATATCCATGTTCATACAGATGGCGGTGAAGATATTTCCATGTTCATACAGATAGCGGTGTAGATATTTCCATGTTCATACAGATAGCGGTGTAGATATTTCCATGTTCATACAGATAGCGGTGAAGATATTTCCATGTTTATACGGATAGCGGTGTAGATATCTCCTTCTTTATACAGATTGCGGTGGAGATATTTATATGTTCATACAGATGGCGGTGCAGATATTTCCATGTTCATACAGATGGCGGTGTAGTTATTTCCATGTTTATAGAGATAGCGGTGTAGATATTTCCATGTGCAAAGAGATAGCGGTGTAGATATTTCCATGTATATGCAGATATCTGTGTAGATATTTCCATTTTCATGCAGATAGCGGTGTAGATATTTCCATGTTCAAATAGATAGCAGTGTAGATATTTCCATGTTCATACAGATAGCGGTGTAGATATTTCCTTGTTTATACAGACAGCGGTGAAGATGTATGCATGTTTACACAGATAGCGGTGTAGATATTTCCATGTTCATACAGATAGCGGGTTAGATATTTCCATGTTCATACAGATGGCTGTGTAGATATATCCATGTTCATACAGATGGCGGTGCAGATATTTCCATGTTCATACAGATGGCGGTGTAGATATTTCCATGTTCATACCGATAGCGGTGCTGTTATTTCCATGTTTATACAGGTAGCGGTGTAGATATTTCCATGTTCATACAGATAGCGGTGTAGATATTTCCATGTTTATTCAGACAGCAGTGTAGATATTTCCTTGTTTATACACATAGCGGTGTAGATTTCTCCTTCTTAAAACAGACGGCGGTGTAGATGTTTATATGTTCATATAGATGGCGGTGCAGATATTTCCATGTTCATACAGATAGAGGTGTAGATATTTCCATGTTCATACAGATAGCAGTGTAGATATTTCCATGTTCATACAGATAGAGGTGTAGATATATCCATGTTCATACAGATAGTGGTGTCGATATTTCCATGTTCATACAGATAGCGGTGCTGATATTTCCATGTTTATACAGGTAGCGGTGTAGATATTTCCATGTTTATACAGATAGCGGTGTAGATATCTCCATCTTAATAGAGATGGCGGTGTAGATATTTATATGTTCATACAGATGGCGGTGCAGATATCCCCATGTTAATACAGATGGCGGTGTAGATATTCCCATGCTCATACAGATAGCGGTGTAGTTTTTTCCATGTGTAAGGAGATAGCTGTGTAGATATTTCCATGTATATGCAGATAGCTGTGTAGATATTTCCATTTTCATGCAGATAGCGGTGTATATATTTCCATGTTCAAACAGATAGCGGTGTAGGTATTTCCATGTTTATACAGATAGCGGTGAAGATGTATGCATGTCTACACAGATAGCAGTGTAGATATTTCCATGTTCATCCAGATGGCTGTGTAGATATATCCATGTTCATACAGATAGCGGTGTAGATATTTCCATGTTCATACAGATAGCGGTGTAGATATTTCCATGTTCATCCAGATGGCTGTATAGATATATCCATGTTCATACAGATAGCGGTGTAGATATTTCCATGTTCATACAGATAGTGGTGTAGATATTTCCATGTTCATAAAGATAGCGGTGTAGCTATTTCCATGTTCATACAGATAGCGGTATAGATATTTCCATGTTCAAGGAGATACCGGTGTAGGTATTTCCATGTTTATACAGATAGCTGTGCTGATATTTCCATATTTATACAGGTAGCGGTGTAGATATTTCAATGTTTATACAGATACTGGTGTAGATATTTCCATGTTTATACAGATAGCGGTGTAGATATTTCCAAGTTTATACAGATAGATGTGTAGATATCTCCATCTTAATACAGATGGTGGTGTAGATATTTATATGTTCATACAGATGGCGTTGCAGATATTTCCGTGTTCATATAGATGGCCGTGTAGATATTTCCATGTTTATAGAGATAGCGGTGTAGTTATTTCCATGTGCAAAGAGATAGCTTTGTAGATATTTCCATGTGTATGCAGATTGCTGTGTAGATATTTCCATTTTCATGCGGATAGCGGTGTAGATATTTCCATGTTCAAACAGATAGCGGTGTAGATATTTCCATGTTCATACAGATAGCGGTGTAGATATCTCCATCTTAATACAGACGGCGGTGTAGATATTTATATGTTCATACAGATGGCGGTGCAGATATTTCCATGTTCATACGGATGTCGGTGAAGATATTTCCATGTTCATACAGATAGCGGGGCTGATATTTCCATGTTTATACATGTAGCGGTGTAGATATTTCCATGTTTATACAGATAGCGGTGTAGATATTTCCATGTTTATACACATAGCGGTGTAGATATTTCCATGTTCATACAGATAGCGGTGTATGTATATCCATGTTCATACAGATAGCGGTGTAGATATTTCCATGTTCATCCTGATGGCTGTGTAGATATTTCCATGTTCATACAGATAGCGGTGTAGATATCTCCATCTTAATACAGATGGCGGTGTAGATATTTCCATGTTTATACAGATAGCGGTGTAGATATCGCCATCTTAATTCAGATGGCGGTGTAGATATTTATATGTTCATTCAGATGCCGGTGCAGATATTTCCATGTTCATACAGATGGCGGTGTAGATATTTCCATGTTCATACAGATAGCGGTGTAGTTATTTCCATGTGTAAAGAGATAGCTGTGTAGATATTTCCATGTATATGCAGATAGCTGTGTAGACATTTCCATTTTCATGCAGATAGCGGTGTATATATTTCCCTGTTCAAACAGTTAGCGGTGTAGATATTTCCATGTTCATAAAGATAGCAGTGTATATATTTCCATGTTTATACAGATAGCGGTGAAGATTTATGCATGTTTACACAGATAGCGGTGTGGATATTTCCATGTTCATCCAGATGGCTGTGTAGATATATCCATGTTCATACAGATAGCGGTGTAGATATTTCCATGTTCATACAGATAGCGGTGCAGATATGTCCATGTTCATCCAGATGGCTGTGTAGATATATCCATGTTCATACAGATGGCGGTGAAGATATTTCCATGTTCATACAGATGGCGGTGTAGATATTTCCATGTTCATACAGATAGCGGTGTAGATATTTCCATGTTCATACAGATAGCGGTGTATGTATTTCCATGTTCATACAGATAGCGGTGTAGATATTTCCATGTTCATCCAGATGTCTGTGTAGATATATCCATGTTCATTCAGATAGCGGTGTAGGTATTTCCTTGTTCATCCAGATGGCTGTGTAGCTATTTCCATGTTCATACAGATAGTGGTGTAGATATTTCCATGTTCATACAGATAGCGGTGTAGATATTTCCATGTTTATACAGATAGCGGTGTAGATATCTCCTTCTTAATACAGATGGCGGTGTAGATATTTATATGTTCATACAGATGGCGGTGCAGATATTTCCATGTTCATACAGATGGTGGTGTAGATATTTCCATGTTTATAGAGATAGCGGTGTAGTTATTTGCATGTGCAAAGAGATAGCTGTGTTGATATTTCCATGTAAATGCAGATAGCTGTGTAGATATTTCCATTTTCATGCAAATAGCGGTGTAGATATTTCCATGTTCAAACAGATAGCGGTGTATATATTTCCATGTTCATACAGATAGCGTTGTGGATATTTCCATGTTTATACAGATAGCGGTGAAGATGTATGCATGTTTACACAGATAGCTGTGTAGATATTTCCATGTTCATACAGATAGCGGTGTAGATATTTCCATGTTCATACAGATAGCGGTGTAGATATTTCCATGTTCATCCAGATGGCTGTGTAGACATATCCATTTTCATACAGATGGCGTTGAAGATATTTCCATGTTCATACAGATAGCGGTTTAGATATTTCCATGTTCATACAGATAGCGGGTTAGATATTTCCATGTTCATACAGATGGCTGTGTAGATATATCCATGTTCATACAGATAGCGGTGAAGATATTTCCATGTTTATACAGATAGCGGTGTAGATATCTCCTTCTTTATACAGATTGCGGTGGAGATATTTATATGTTCATACAGATGGCGGTGCAGGTATTTCCATGTTCATACAGATGGCGGTGTAGTTATTTCCATGTTTATAGAGATAGCGGTGTAGATATTTCCATGTGCAAAGAGATAGCGGTGTAGATATTTCCATGTATATGCAGATATCTGTGTAGATATTTCCATTTTCATGCAGATAGCGGTGTAGATATTTCCATGTTCAAATAGATAGCAGTGTAGATATTTCCATGTTCATTCAGATAGCGGTGTAGATATTTCCTTGTTTATACAGACAGCGGTGAAGATGTATGCATGTTTACACAGATAGCGGTGTAGATATTTCCATGTTCATACAGATAGCGGGTTAGATATTTCCATGTTCATACAGATGGCTGTGTAGATATATCCATGTTCATACAGATGGCGGTGAAGATATTTCCATGTTCATACAGATGGCGGTGTAGATATTTCCATGTTCATACCGATAGCGGTGCTGTTATTTCCATGTTTATACAGGTAGCGGTGTAGATATTTCCATGTTCATACAGATAGCGGTGTAGATATTTCCATGTTTATTCAGACAGCAGTGTAGATATTTCCTTGTTTATACACATAGCGGTGTAGATTTCTCCTTCTTAATACAGACGGCGGTGTAGATGTTTATATGTTCATATAGATGGCGGTGCAGATATTTCCATGTTCATACAGATAGAGGTGAAGATATTTCCATGTTCATACAGATAGCAGTGTAGATATTTCCATGTTCATACAGATAGAGGTGTAGATATATCCATGTTCATACAGATAGTGGTGTCGATATTTCCATGTTCATACAGATAGCGGTGCTGATATTTCCATGTTTATACAGGTAGCGGTGTAGATATTTCCATGTTTATACAGATAGCGGTGTAGATATCTCCATCTTAATAGAGATGGCGGTGTAGATATTTATATGTTCATACAGATGGCGGTGCAGATATCCCCATGTTAATACAGATGGCGGTGTAGATATTCCCATGCTCATACAGATAGCGGTGTAGTTTTTTCCATGTGTAAGGAGATAGCTGTGTAGATATTTCCATGTATATGCAGATAGCTGTGTAGATATTTCCATTTTCATGCAGATAGCGGTGTATATATTTCCATGTTCAAACAGATAGCGGTGTAGGTATTTCCATGTTTATACAGATAGCGGTGAAGATGTATGCATGTCTACACAGATAGCAGTGTAGATATTTCCATGTTCATCCAGATGGCTGTGTAGATATATCCATGTTCATACAGATAGCGGTGTAGATATTTCCATGTTCATACAGATAGCGGTGTAGATATTTCCATGTTCATCCAGATGGCTGTATAGATATATCCATGTTCATACAGATAGCGGTGTAGATATTTCCATGTTCATACAGATAGTGGTGTAGATATTTCCATGTTCATAAAGATAGCGGTGTAGCTATTTCCATGTTCATACAGATAGCGGTATAGATATTTCCATGTTCAAGGAGATACCGGTGTAGGTATTTCCATGTTTATACAGATAGCTGTGCTGATATTTCCATATTTATACAGGTAGCGGTGTAGATATTTCAATGTTTATACAGATACTGGTGTAGATATTTCCATGTTTATACAGATAGCGGTGTAGATATTTCCAAGTTTATACAGATAGATGTGTAGATATCTCCATCTTAATACAGATGGTGGTGTAGATATTTATATGTTCATACAGATGGCGGTGCAGATATTTCCGTGTTCATATAGATGGCCGTGTAGATATTTCCATGTTTATAGAGATAGCGGTGTAGTTATTTCCATGTGCAAAGAGATAGCTTTGTAGATATTTCCATGTGTATGCAGATTGCTGTGTAGATATTTCCATTTTCATGCGGATAGCGGTGTAGATATTTCCATGTTCAAACAGATAACGGTGTAGATATTTCCATGTTCATACAGATAGCGGTGTAGATATCTCCATCTTAATACAGACGGCGGTGTAGATATTTATATGTTCATACAGATGGCGGTGCAGATATTTCCATGTTCATACGGATGTCGGTGAAGATATTTCCATGTTCATACAGATAGCGGGGCTGATATTTCCATGTTTATACATGTAGCGGTGTAGATATTTCCATGTTTATACAGATAGCGGTGTAGATATTTCCATGTTTATACACATAGCGGTGTAGATATTTCCATGTTCATACAGATAGCGGTGTATGTATATCCATGTTCATACAGATAGCGGTGTAGATATTTCCATGTTCATCCTGATGGCTGTGTAGATATTTCCATGTTCATACAGATAGCGGTGTAGATATCTCCATCTTAATACAGATGGCGGTGTAGATATTTCCATGTTTATACAGATAGCGGTGTAGATATCGCCATCTTAATTCAGATGGCGGTGTAGATATTTATATGTTCATTCAGATGCCGGTGCAGATATTTCCATGTTCATACAGATGGCGGTGTAGATATTTCCATGTTCATACAGATAGCGGTGTAGTTATTTCCATGTGTAAAGAGATAGCTGTGTAGATATTTCCATGTATATGCAGATAGCTGTGTAGACATTTCCATTTTCATGCAGATAGCGGTGTATATATTTCCCTGTTCAAACAGTTAGCGGTGTAGATATTTCCATGTTCATAAAGATAGCAGTGTATATATTTCCATGTTTATACAGATAGCGGTGAAGATTTATGCATGTTTACACAGATAGCGGTGTGGATATTTCCATGTTCATCCAGATGGCTGTGTAGATATATCCATGTTCATACAGATAGCGGTGTAGATATTTCCATGTTCATACAGATAGCGGTGCAGATATGTCCATGTTCATCCAGATGGCTGTGTAGATATATCCATGTTCATACAGATGGCGGTGAAGATATTTCCATGTTCATACAGATGGCGGTGTAGATATTTCCATGTTCATACAGATAGCGGTGTAGATATTTCCATGTTCATACAGATAGCGGTGTATGTATTTCCATGTTCATACAGATAGCGGTGTAGATATTTCCATGTTCATCCAGATGTCTGTGTAGATATATCCATGTTCATTCAGATAGCGGTGTAGGTATTTCCTTGTTCATCCAGATGGCTGTGTAGCTATTTCCATGTTCATACAGATAGTGGTGTAGATATTTCCATGTTCATACAGATAGCGGTGTAGATATTTCCATGTTTATACAGATAGCGGTGTAGATATCTCCTTCTTAATACAGATGGCGGTGTAGATATTTATATGTTCATACAGATGGCGGTGCAGATATTTCCATGTTCATACAGATGGTGGTGTAGATATTTCCATGTTTATAGAGATAGCGGTGTAGTTATTTGCATGTGCAAAGAGATAGCTGTGTTGATATTTCCATGTAAATGCAGATAGCTGTGTAGATATTTCCATTTTCATGCAAATAGCGGTGTAGATATTTCCATGTTCAAACAGATAGCGGTGTATATATTTCCATGTTCATACAGATAGCGTTGTGGATATTTCCATGTTTATACAGATAGCGGTGAAGATGTATGCATGTTTACACAGATAGCTGTGTAGATATTTCCATGTTCATACAGATAGCGGTGTAGATATTTCCATGTTCATACAGATAGCGGTGTAGATATTTCCATGTTCATCCAGATGGCTGTGTAGACATATCCATTTTCATACAGATGGCGTTGAAGATATTTCCATGTTCATACAGATAGCGGTTTAGATATTTCCATGTTCATACAGATAGCGGGTTAGATATTTCCATGTTCATACAGATGGCTGTGTAGATATATCCATGTTCATACAGATAGCGGTGAAGATATTTCCATGTTTATACAGATAGCGGTGTAGATATCTCCTTCTTTATACAGATTGCGGTGGAGATATTTATATGTTCATACAGATGGCGGTGCAGGTATTTCCATGTTCATACAGATGGCGGTGTAGTTATTTCCATGTTTATAGAGATAGCGGTGTAGATATTTCCATGTGCAAAGAGATAGCGGTGTAGATATTTCCATGTATATGCAGATATCTGTGTAGATATTTCCATTTTCATGCAGATAGCGGTGTAGATATTTCCATGTTCAAATAGATAGCAGTGTAGATATTTCCATGTTCATTCAGATAGCGGTGTAGATATTTCCTTGTTTATACAGACAGCGGTGAAGATGTATGCATGTTTACACAGATAGCGGTGTAGATATTTCCATGTTCATACAGATAGCGGGTTAGATATTTCCATGTTCATACAGATGGCTGTGTAGATATATCCATGTTCATACAGATGGCGGTGAAGATATTTCCATGTTCATACAGATGGCGGTGTAGATATTTCCATGTTCATACCGATAGCGGTGCTGTTATTTCCATGTTTATACAGGTAGCGGTGTAGATATTTCCATGTTCATACAGATAGCGGTGTAGATATTTCCATGTTTATTCAGACAGCAGTGTAGATATTTCCTTGTTTATACACATAGCGGTGTAGATTTCTCCTTCTTAATACAGACGGCGGTGTAGATGTTTATATGTTCATATAGATGGCGGTGCAGATATTTCCATGTTCATACAGATAGAGGTGAAGATATTTCCATGTTCATACAGATAGCAGTGTAGATATTTCCATGTTCATACAGATAGAGGTGTAGATATATCCATGTTCATACAGATAGTGGTGTCGATATTTCCATGTTCATACAGATAGCGGTGCTGATATTTCCATGTTTATACAGGTAGCGGTGTAGATATTTCCATGTTTATACAGATAGCGGTGTAGATATCTCCATCTTAATAGAGATGGCGGTGTAGATATTTATATGTTCATACAGATGGCGGTGCAGATATCCCCATGTTAATACAGATGGCGGTGTAGATATTCCCATGCTCATACAGATAGCGGTGTAGTTTTTTCCATGTGTAAGGAGATAGCTGTGTAGATATTTCCATGTATATGCAGATAGCTGTGTAGATATTTCCATTTTCATGCAGATAGCGGTGTATATATTTCCATGTTCAAACAGATAGCGGTGTAGGTATTTCCATGTTTATACAGATAGCGGTGAAGATGTATGCATGTCTACACAGATAGCAGTGTAGATATTTCCATGTTCATCCAGATGGCTGTGTAGATATATCCATGTTCATACAGATAGCGGTGTAGATATTTCCATGTTCATACAGATAGCGGTGTAGATATTTCCATGTTCATCCAGATGGCTGTAGAGATATATCCATGTTCATACAGATAGCGGTGTAGATATTTCCATGTTCATACAGATAGTGGTGTAGATATTTCCATGTTCATAAAGATAGCGGTGTAGCTATTTCCATGTTCATACAGATAGCGGTATAGATATTTCCATGTTCAAGGAGATACCGGTGTAGGTATTTCCATGTTTATACAGATAGCTGTGCTGATATTTCCATATTTATACAGGTAGCGGTGTAGATATTTCAATGTTTATACAGATACTGGTGTAGATATTTCCATGTTTATACAGATAGCGGTGTAGATATTTCCAAGTTTATACAGATAGATGTGTAGATATCTCCATCTTAATACAGATGGTGGTGTAGATATTTATATGTTCATACAGATGGCGGTGCAGATATTTCCGTGTTCATATAGATGGCCGTGTAGATATTTCCATGTTTATAGAGATAGCGGTGTAGTTATTTCCATGTGCAAAGAGATAGCTTTGTAGATATTTCCATGTGTATGCAGATTGCTGTGTAGATATTTCCATTTTCATGCGGATAGCGGTGTAGATATTTCCATGTTCAAACAGATAACGGTGTAGATATTTCCATGTTCATACAGATAGCGGTGTAGATATCTCCATCTTAATACAGACGGCGGTGTAGATATTTATATGTTCATACAGATGGCGGTGCAGATATTTCCATGTTCATACGGATGTCGGTGAAGATATTTCCATGTTCATACAGATAGCGGGGCTGATATTTCCATGTTTATACATGTAGCGGTGTAGATATTTCCATGTTTATACAGATAGCAGTGTAGATATTTCCATGTTTATACACATAGCGGTGTAGATATTTCCATGTTCATACAGATAGCGGTGTATGTATATCCATGTTCATACAGATAGCGGTGTAGATATTTCCATGTTCATCCTGATGGCTGTGTAGATATTTCCATGTTCATACAGATAGCGGTGTAGATATCTCCATCTTAATACAGATGGCGGTGTAGATATTTCCATGTTTATACAGATAGCGGTGTAGATATCTCCATCTTAATTCAGATGGCGGTGTAGATATTTATATGTTCATTCAGATGCCGGTGCAGATATTTCCATGTTCATACAGATGGCGGTGTAGATATTTCCATGTTCATACAGATAGCGGTGTAGTTATTTCCATGTGTAAAGAGATAGCTGTGTAGATATTTCCATGTATATGCAGATAGCTGTGTAGACATTTCCATTTTCATGCAGATAGCGGTGTATATATTTCCCTGTTCAAACAGATAGCGGTGTAGATATTTCCATGTTCATAAAGATAGCAGTGTATATATTTCCATGTTTATACAGATAGCGGTGAAGATTTATGCATGTTTACACAGATAGCGGTGTGGATATTTCCATGTTCATCCAGATGGCTGTGTAGATATATCCATGTTCATACAGATAGCGGTGTAGATATTTCCATGTTCATACAGATAGCGGTGCAGATATGTCCATGTTCATCCAGATGGCTGTGTAGATATATCCATGTTCATACAGATGGCGGTGAAGATATTTCCATGTTCATACAGATGGCGGTGTAGATATTTCCATGTTCATACAGATAGCGGTGTAGATATTTCCATGTTCATACAGATAGCGGTGTATGTATTTCCATGTTCATACAGATAGCGGTGTAGATATTTCCATGTTCATCCAGATGTCTGTGTAGATATATCCATGTTCATTCAGATAGCGGTGTAGGTATTTCCTTGTTCATCCAGATGGCTGTGTAGCTATTTCCATGTTCATACAGATAGTGGTGTAGATATTTCCATGTTCATACAGATAGCGGTGTAGATATTTCCATGTTTATACAGATAGCGATGTAGATATCTCCTTCTTAATACAGATGGCGGTGTAGATATTTATATGTTCATACAGATGGCGGTGCAGATATTTCCATCTTCATACAGATGGTGGTGTAGATATTTCCATGTTTATAGAGATAGCGGTGTAGTTATTTGCATGTGCAAAGAAATAGCTGTGTTGATATTTCCATGTAAATGCAGATAGCTGTGTAGATATTTCCATTTTCATGCAAATAGCGGTGTAGATATTTCCATGTTCAAACAGATAGCGGTGTATATATTTCCATGTTCATACAGATAGCGTTGTGGATATTTCCATGTTTATACAGATAGCGGTGAAGATGTATGCATGTTTACACAGATAGCTGTGTAGATATTTCCATGTTCATACAGATAGCGGTGTAGATATTTCCATGTTCATACAGATAGCGGTGTAGATATTTCCATGTTCATCCAGATGGCTGTGTAGACATATCCATTTTCATACAGATGGCGTTGAAGATATTTCCATGTTCATACAGATAGCGGTGTAGATATTTCCATGTTCATCCAGATGGCTGTATAGATATATCCATGTTCATACAGATAGCGGTGTAGATATTTCCATGTTCATACAGATAGCGGTGCAGATATGTCCATGTTCATCCAGATGGCTGTGTAGATATATCCATGTTCATACAGATGGCGGTGAAGATATTTCCATGTTCATACAGATGGCGGTGTAGATATTTCCATGTTCATACAGATAGCGGTGTAGATATTTCCATGTTCATACAGATAGCGGTGTATGTATTTCCATGTTCATACAGATAGCGGTGTAGATATTTCCATGTTCATCCAGATGTCTGTGTAGATATATCCATGTTCATTCAGATAGCGGTGTAGGTATTTCCTTGTTCATCCAGATGGCTGTGTAGCTATTTCCATGTTCATACAGATAGTGGTGTAGATATTTCCATGTTCATACAGATAGCGGTGTAGATATTTCCATGTTTATACAGATAGCGGTGTAGATATCTCCTTCTTAATACAGATGGCGGTGTAGATATTTATATGTTCATACAGATGGCGGTGCAGATATTTCCATGTTCATACAGATGGTGGTGTAGATATTTCCATGTTTATAGAGATAGCGGTGTAGTTATTTGCATGTGCAAAGAGATAGCTGTGTTGATATTTCCATGTAAATGCAGATAGCTGTGTAGATATTTCCATTTTCATGCAAATAGCGGTGTAGATATTTCCATGTTCAAACAGATAGCGGTGTATATATTTCCATGTTCATACAGATAGCGTTGTGGATATTTCCATGTTTATACAGATAGCGGTGAAGATGTATGCATGTTTACACAGATAGCTGTGTAGATATTTCCATGTTCATACAGATAGCGGTGTAGATATTTCCATGTTCATACAGATAGCGGTGTAGATATTTCCATGTTCATCCAGATGGCTGTGTAGACATATCCATTTTCATACAGATGGCGTTGAAGATATTTCCATGTTCATACAGATAGCGGTTTAGATATTTCCATGTTCATACAGATAGCGGGTTAGATATTTCCATGTTCATACAGATGGCTGTGTAGATATATCCATGTTCATACAGATAGCGGTGAAGATATTTCCATGTTTATACAGATAGCGGTGTAGATATCTCCTTCTTTATACAGATTGCGGTGGAGATATTTATATGTTCATACAGATGGCGGTGCAGGTATTTCCATGTTCATACAGATGGCGGTGTAGTTATTTCCATGTTTATAGAGATAGCGGTGTAGATATTTCCATGTGCAAAGAGATAGCGGTGTAGATATTTCCATGTATATGCAGATATCTGTGTAGATATTTCCATTTTCATGCAGATAGCGGTGTAGATATTTCCATGTTCAAATAGATAGCAGTGTAGATATTTCCATGTTCATTCAGATAGCGGTGTAGATATTTCCTTGTTTATACAGACAGCGGTGAAGATGTATGCATGTTTACACAGATAGCGGTGTAGATATTTCCATGTTCATACAGATAGCGGGTTAGATATTTCCATGTTCATACAGATGGCTGTGTAGATATATCCATGTTCATACAGATGGCGGTGAAGATATTTCCATGTTCATACAGATGGCGGTGTAGATATTTCCATGTTCATACCGATAGCGGTGCTGTTATTTCCATGTTTATACAGGTAGCGGTGTAGATATTTCCATGTTCATACAGATAGCGGTGTAGATATTTCCATGTTTATTCAGACAGCAGTGTAGATATTTCCTTGTTTATACACATAGCGGTGTAGATTTCTCCTTCTTAATACAGACGGCGGTGTAGATGTTTATATGTTCATATAGATGGCGGTGCAGATATTTCCATGTTCATACAGATAGAGGTGAAGATATTTCCATGTTCATACAGATAGCAGTGTAGATATTTCCATGTTCATACAGATAGAGGTGTAGATATATCCATGTTCATACAGATAGTGGTGTCGATATTTCCATGTTCATACAGATAGCGGTGCTGATATTTCCATGTTTATACAGGTAGCGGTGTAGATATTTCCATGTTTATACAGATAGCGGTGTAGATATCTCCATCTTAATAGAGATGGCGGTGTAGATATTTATATGTTCATACAGATGGCGGTGCAGATATCCCCATGTTAATACAGATGGCGGTGTAGATATTCCCATGCTCATACAGATAGCGGTGTAGTTTTTTCCATGTGTAAGGAGATAGCTGTGTAGATATTTCCATGTATATGCAGATAGCTGTGTAGATATTTCCATTTTCATGCAGATAGCGGTGTATATATTTCCATGTTCAAACAGATAGCGGTGTAGGTATTTCCATGTTTATACAGATAGCGGTGAAGATGTATGCATGTCTACACAGATAGCAGTGTAGATATTTCCATGTTCATCCAGATGGCTGTGTAGATATATCCATGTTCATACAGATAGCGGTGTAGATATTTCCATGTTCATACAGATAGCGGTGTAGATATTTCCATGTTCATCCAGATGGCTGTATAGATATATCCATGTTCATACAGATAGCGGTGTAGATATTTCCATGTTCATACAGATAGTGGTGTAGATATTTCCATGTTCATAAAGATAGCGGTGTAGCTATTTCCATGTTCATACAGATAGCGGTATAGATATTTCCATGTTCAAGGAGATACCGGTGTAGGTATTTCCATGTTTATACAGATAGCTGTGCTGATATTTCCATATTTATACAGGTAGCGGTGTAGATATTTCAATGTTTATACAGATACTGGTGTAGATATTTCCATGTTTATACAGATAGCGGTGTAGATATTTCCAAGTTTATACAGATAGATGTGTAGATATCTCCATCTTAATACAGATGGTGGTGTAGATATTTATATGTTCATACAGATGGCGGTGCAGATATTTCCGTGTTCATATAGATGGCCGTGTAGATATTTCCATGTTTATAGAGATAGCGGTGTAGTTATTTCCATGTGCAAAGAGATAGCTTTGTAGATATTTCCATGTGTATGCAGATTGCTGTGTAGATATTTCCATTTTCATGCGGATAGCGGTGTAGATATTTCCATGTTCAAACAGATAACGGTGTAGATATTTCCATGTTCATACAGATAGCGGTGTAGATATCTCCATCTTAATACAGACGGCGGTGTAGATATTTATATGTTCATACAGATGGCGGTGCAGATATTTCCATGTTCATACGGATGTCGGTGAAGATATTTCCATGTTCATACAGATAGCGGGGCTGATATTTCCATGTTTATACATGTAGCGGTGTAGATATTTCCATGTTTATACAGATAGCGGTGTAGATATTTCCATGTTTATACACATAGCGGTGTAGATATTTCCATGTTCATACAGATAGCGGTGTATGTATATCCATGTTCATACAGATAGCGGTGTAGATATTTCCATGTTCATCCTGATGGCTGTGTAGATATTTCCATGTTCATACAGATAGCGGTGTAGATATCTCCATCTTAATACAGATGGCGGTGTAGATATTTCCATGTTTATACAGATAGCGGTGTAGATATCGCCATCTTAATTCAGATGGCGGTGTAGATATTTATATGTTCATTCAGATGCCGGTGCAGATATTTCCATGTTCATACAGATGGCGGTGTAGATATTTCCATGTTCATACAGATAGCGGTGTAGTTATTTCCATGTGTAAAGAGATAGCTGTGTAGATATTTCCATGTATATGCAGATAGCTGTGTAGACATTTCCATTTTCATGCAGATAGCGGTGTATATATTTCCCTGTTCAAACAGTTAGCGGTGTAGATATTTCCATGTTCATAAAGATAGCAGTGTATATATTTCCATGTTTATACAGATAGCGGTGAAGATTTATGCATGTTTACACAGATAGCGGTGTGGATATTTCCATGTTCATCCAGATGGCTGTGTAGATATATCCATGTTCATACAGATAGCGGTGTAGATATTTCCATGTTCATACAGATAGCGGTGCAGATATGTCCATGTTCATCCAGATGGCTGTGTAGATATATCCATGTTCATACAGATGGCGGTGAAGATATTTCCATGTTCATACAGATGGCGGTGTAGATATTTCCATGTTCATACAGATAGCGGTGTAGATATTTCCATGTTCATACAGATAGCGGTGTATGTATTTCCATGTTCATACAGATAGCGGTGTAGATATTTCCATGTTCATCCAGATGTCTGTGTAGATATATCCATGTTCATTCAGATAGCGGTGTAGGTATTTCCTTGTTCATCCAGATGGCTGTGTAGCTATTTCCATGTTCATACAGATAGTGGTGTAGATATTTCCATGTTCATACAGATAGCGGTGTAGATATTTCCATGTTTATACAGATAGCGGTGTAGATATCTCCTTCTTAATACAGATGGCGGTGTAGATATTTATATGTTCATACAGATGGCGGTGCAGATATTTCCATGTTCATACAGATGGTGGTGTAGATATTTCCATGTTTATAGAGATAGCGGTGTAGTTATTTGCATGTGCAAAGAGATAGCTGTGTTGATATTTCCATGTAAATGCAGATAGCTGTGTAGATATTTCCATTTTCATGCAAATAGCGGTGTAGATATTTCCATGTTCAAACAGATAGCGGTGTATATATTTCCATGTTCATACAGATAGCGTTGTGGATATTTCCATGTTTATACAGATAGCGGTGAAGATGTATGCATGTTTACACAGATAGCTGTGTAGATATTTCCATGTTCATACAGATAGCGGTGTAGATATTTCCATGTTCATACAGATAGCGGTGTAGATATTTCCATGTTCATCCAGATGGCTGTGTAGACATATCCATTTTCATACAGATGGCGTTGAAGATATTTCCATGTTCATACAGATAGCGGTTTAGATATTTCCATGTTCATACAGATAGCGGGTTAGATATTTCCATGTTCATACAGATGGCTGTGTAGATATATCCATGTTCATACAGATAGCGGTGAAGATATTTCCATGTTTATACAGATAGCGGTGTAGATATCTCCTTCTTTATACAGATTGCGGTGGAGATATTTATATGTTCATACAGATGGCGGTGCAGGTATTTCCATGTTCATACAGATGGCGGTGTAGTTATTTCCATGTTTATAGAGATAGCGGTGTAGATATTTCCATGTGCAAAGAGATAGCGGTGTAGATATTTCCATGTATATGCAGATATCTGTGTAGATATTTCCATTTTCATGCAGATAGCGGTGTAGATATTTCCATGTTCAAATAGATAGCAGTGTAGATATTTCCATGTTCATTCAGATAGCGGTGTAGATATTTCCTTGTTTATACAGACAGCGGTGAAGATGTATGCATGTTTACACAGATAGCGGTGTAGATATTTCCATGTTCATACAGATAGCGGGTTAGATATTTCCATGTTCATACAGATGGCTGTGTAGATATATCCATGTTCATACAGATGGCGGTGAAGATATTTCCATGTTCATACAGATGGCGGTGTAGATATTTCCATGTTCATACCGATAGCGGTGCTGTTATTTCCATGTTTATACAGGTAGCGGTGTAGATATTTCCATGTTCATACAGATAGCGGTGTAGATATTTCCATGTTTATTCAGACAGCAGTGTAGATATTTCCTTGTTTATACACATAGCGGTGTAGATTTCTCCTTCTTAATACAGACGGCGGTGTAGATGTTTATATGTTCATATAGATGGCGGTGCAGATATTTCCATGTTCATACAGATAGAGGTGAAGATATTTCCATGTTCATACAGATAGCAGTGTAGATATTTCCATGTTCATACAGATAGAGGTGTAGATATATCCATGTTCATACAGATAGTGGTGTCGATATTTCCATGTTCATACAGATAGCGGTGCTGATATTTCCATGTTTATACAGGTAGCGGTGTAGATATTTCCATGTTTATACAGATAGCGGTGTAGATATCTCCATCTTAATAGAGATGGCGGTGTAGATATTTATATGTTCATACAGATGGCGGTGCAGATATCCCCATGTTAATACAGATGGCGGTGTAGATATTCCCATGCTCATACAGATAGCGGTGTAGTTTTTTCCATGTGTAAGGAGATAGCTGTGTAGATATTTCCATGTATATGCAGATAGCTGTGTAGATATTTCCATTTTCATGCAGATAGCGGTGTATATATTTCCATGTTCAAACAGATAGCGGTGTAGGTATTTCCATGTTTATACAGATAGCGGTGAAGATGTATGCATGTCTACACAGATAGCAGTGTAGATATTTCCATGTTCATCCAGATGGCTGTGTAGATATATCCATGTTCATACAGATAGCGGTGTAGATATTTCCATGTTCATACAGATAGCGGTGTAGATATTTCCATGTTCATCCAGATGGCTGTAGAGATATATCCATGTTCATACAGATAGCGGTGTAGATATTTCCATGTTCATACAGATAGTGGTGTAGATATTTCCATGTTCATAAAGATAGCGGTGTAGCTATTTCCATGTTCATACAGATAGCGGTATAGATATTTCCATGTTCAAGGAGATACCGGTGTAGGTATTTCCATGTTTATACAGATAGCTGTGCTGATATTTCCATATTTATACAGGTAGCGGTGTAGATATTTCAATGTTTATACAGATACTGGTGTAGATATTTCCATGTTTATACAGATAGCGGTGTAGATATTTCCAAGTTTATACAGATAGATGTGTAGATATCTCCATCTTAATACAGATGGTGGTGTAGATATTTATATGTTCATACAGATGGCGGTGCAGATATTTCCGTGTTCATATAGATGGCCGTGTAGATATTTCCATGTTTATAGAGATAGCGGTGTAGTTATTTCCATGTGCAAAGAGATAGCTTTGTAGATATTTCCATGTGTATGCAGATTGCTGTGTAGATATTTCCATTTTCATGCGGATAGCGGTGTAGATATTTCCATGTTCAAACAGATAACGGTGTAGATATTTCCATGTTCATACAGATAGCGGTGTAGATATCTCCATCTTAATACAGACGGCGGTGTAGATATTTATATGTTCATACAGATGGCGGTGCAGATATTTCCATGTTCATACGGATGTCGGTGAAGATATTTCCATGTTCATACAGATAGCGGGGCTGATATTTCCATGTTTATACATGTAGCGGTGTAGATATTTCCATGTTTATACAGATAGCAGTGTAGATATTTCCATGTTTATACACATAGCGGTGTAGATATTTCCATGTTCATACAGATAGCGGTGTATGTATATCCATGTTCATACAGATAGCGGTGTAGATATTTCCATGTTCATCCTGATGGCTGTGTAGATATTTCCATGTTCATACAGATAGCGGTGTAGATATCTCCATCTTAATACAGATGGCGGTGTAGATATTTCCATGTTTATACAGATAGCGGTGTAGATATCTCCATCTTAATTCAGATGGCGGTGTAGATATTTATATGTTCATTCAGATGCCGGTGCAGATATTTCCATGTTCATACAGATGGCGGTGTAGATATTTCCATGTTCATACAGATAGCGGTGTAGTTATTTCCATGTGTAAAGAGATAGCTGTGTAGATATTTCCATGTATATGCAGATAGCTGTGTAGACATTTCCATTTTCATGCAGATAGCGGTGTATATATTTCCCTGTTCAAACAGATAGCGGTGTAGATATTTCCATGTTCATAAAGATAGCAGTGTATATATTTCCATGTTTATACAGATAGCGGTGAAGATTTATGCATGTTTACACAGATAGCGGTGTGGATATTTCCATGTTCATCCAGATGGCTGTGTAGATATATCCATGTTCATACAGATAGCGGTGTAGATATTTCCATGTTCATACAGATAGCGGTGCAGATATGTCCATGTTCATCCAGATGGCTGTGTAGATATATCCATGTTCATACAGATGGCGGTGAAGATATTTCCATGTTCATACAGATGGCGGTGTAGATATTTCCATGTTCATACAGATAGCGGTGTAGATATTTCCATGTTCATACAGATAGCGGTGTATGTATTTCCATGTTCATACAGATAGCGGTGTAGATATTTCCATGTTCATCCAGATGTCTGTGTAGATATATCCATGTTCATTCAGATAGCGGTGTAGGTATTTCCTTGTTCATCCAGATGGCTGTGTAGCTATTTCCATGTTCATACAGATAGTGGTGTAGATATTTCCATGTTCATACAGATAGCGGTGTAGATATTTCCATGTTTATACAGATAGCGATGTAGATATCTCCTTCTTAATACAGATGGCGGTGTAGATATTTATATGTTCATACAGATGGCGGTGCAGATATTTCCATCTTCATACAGATGGTGGTGTAGATATTTCCATGTTTATAGAGATAGCGGTGTAGTTATTTGCATGTGCAAAGAAATAGCTGTGTTGATATTTCCATGTAAATGCAGATAGCTGTGTAGATATTTCCATTTTCATGCAAATAGCGGTGTAGATATTTCCATGTTCAAACAGATAGCGGTGTATATATTTCCATGTTCATACAGATAGCGTTGTGGATATTTCCATGTTTATACAGATAGCGGTGAAGATGTATGCATGTTTACACAGATAGCTGTGTAGATATTTCCATGTTCATACAGATAGCGGTGTAGATATTTCCATGTTCATACAGATAGCGGTGTAGATATTTCCATGTTCATCCAGATGGCTGTGTAGACATATCCATTTTCATACAGATGGCGTTGAAGATATTTCCATGTTCATACAGATAGCGGTGTAGATATTTCCATGTTCATCCAGATGGCTGTATAGATATATCCATGTTCATACAGATAGCGGTGTAGATATTTCCATGTTCATACAGATAGTGGTGTAGATATTTCCATGTTCATAAAGATAGCGGTGTAGCTATTTCCATGTTCATACAGATAGCGGTATAGATATTTCCATGTTCAAGGAGATACCGGTGTAGGTATTTCCATGTTTATACAGATAGCTGTGCTGATATTTCCATATTTATACAGGTAGCGGTGTAGATATTTCAATGTTTATACAGATACTGGTGTAGATATTTCCATGTTTATACAGATAGCGGTGTAGATATTTCCAAGTTTATACAGATAGATGTGTAGATATCTCCATCTTAATACAGATGGTGGTGTAGATATTTATATGTTCATACAGATGGCGGTGCAGATATTTCCGTGTTCATATAGATGGCCGTGTAGATATTTCCATGTTTATAGAGATAGCGGTGTAGTTATTTCCATGTGCAAAGAGATAGCTTTGTAGATATTTCCATGTGTATGCAGATTGCTGTGTAGATATTTCCATTTTCATGCGGATAGCGGTGTAGATATTTCCATGTTCAAACAGATAACGGTGTAGATATTTCCATGTTCATACAGATAGCGGTGTAGATATCTCCATCTTAATACAGACGGCGGTGTAGATATTTATATGTTCATACAGATGGCGGTGCAGATATTTCCATGTTCATACGGATGTCGGTGAAGATATTTCCATGTTCATACAGATAGCGGGGCTGATATTTCCATGTTTATACATGTAGCGGTGTAGATATTTCCATGTTTAAACAGATAGTGGTGTAGATATTTCCATGTTTATACAGATAGCGGTGTAGATATTTCCAAGTTTATACAGATAGATGTGTAGATATCTCCATCTTAATACAGATGGCGGTGTAGATATTTATATGTTCATACAGATGGCGGTGCAGATATTTCCATGTTCATATAGATGGCGGTGTAGATATTTCTATGTTTATAGAGATAGCGGTGTAGTTATTTCCATGTGTAAAGAGATAGCTTTGTAGATATTTCCATGTGTATGCAGATAGCTGTGTAGATATTTCCATTTTCATGCGGATAGCGGTGTAGATATTTCCATGTTCATACAGATAGTGGTGTAGATATTTCCATGTTCAAAGGGATAGCGGTGTAGATATTTCCAAGTTCATACAGATAGCTGTGCTGATATTTCCATATTTAAACAGGTAGCAGTGTAGATATTTCCATGTTTATACAGACAGTGGTGTAGATATTTCCATGTTTATACAGATAGCGGTGAAGATGTATGCATGTTTACAAGGATAGCAGTGTAGATATTTCCCTGTTCATACAGATAGCGGTGTAGATATTTCCATGTTCATGCAGATGGCTGTGTAGATATATCAATGTTCATACAGATGGCAGTGAACATATTTCCATGTTCATACAGATAGCGGTGTAGATATTTCCATGTTCATACAGATAGCGGTGTAGATATTTCCGTGTTCATACCGATAGCGGTGCTGATATTTCCATGTTTATACATGTAGCGGTGTAGATATTTCCATGTTTATACAGATAGCGGTGTAGATATCTCCTTCTTAATACAGATGGCGGTGTAGATATTTATATGTTCATACAGATGGCGGTGCGGATATTTCCATGTTCATACAGATGGCGGTGTAGTTATTTCCATGTTCATACAGATAGCGGTGTAGTTATTTCCATGTGTAAAGAGATAGCTGTGTAGATATTTCCATGTATATGCAGATAGCTGTTTAGATATTTCCATTTTCATGCAGATAGCGGTGTATAAATTTCCCTGTTCAAACAGATAGCGGTGTAGATATTTCCATTTTCATACAGATAGAGGTGTAGATATTTCCATGTTCATACAGATAGTGGTGTAGATATTTCCATGTTCATACAGATAGCGGTGTAGCTATTTCCATGTTCATACAGATAGCGGTGTAGATATTTCCATGTTCATAGAGATAGCGGTGTAGATATTTCCATGTTCATACAGATAGCGGTGCTGATATTTCCATGTTTATACAGGTAGCGCTGTAGATATTTCCATGTTTATACAGATACAGATGTAGATATTTCCATGTTTATTCAGATAGCGGTGTAGATATTTCCAAGTTTATACAGATAGTGGTGTAGATATCTCCATCTTAATACAGATGGCGGTGTAGATATTTATATGTTCATACAGATGGCAGTGCAGATATTTCCATGTTCATATAGATGGCGGTGTAGGTATTTCCATGTTTATAGAGATAGCGGTGTAGTTATTTCCATGTGTAAAGCGATAGCTTTGTAGATATTTCCATGTGTATGCAGATAGCTGTGTAGATATTTCCATTTTCATGCAGATAGCGGTGTAGATATTTCCATGTTCAAACAGATAGCGGTGTAGATATTTCCATGTTCATACAGATAGCGGTGTAGATATTTCCATGTTTATACAGATAGCGGTGAAGATGTATGCATGTTTACAAGGATAGCAGTGTAGATGTTTCCATGTTCTTGCAGATAGCGGTGTAGATATTTCCATGTTAATCCAGATGGCATTGTAGATATATCCATGTTCATACAGATGGCAGTGAAGATATTTCCATGTTCATACAGATAGCGTTGTAGATATTTCCATGTTCATACAGATAGCGGTTTAGATATTTCCGTGTTCATACCGATAGCGGTGCTGATATTTCCATGTTTATACAGGTAGCGATGTAGATATTTCCATCTTTGTACAGATAGCGGTGTAGATATTTCCATGTTTATACATGTAGCGGTGTAGATATTTCCATGTTTATACAGATAGCGGTGTAGATATCTCCTTCTTAATACAGATGGCGGTGTAGATATTTATATGTTCATACAGATGGCGGTGCGGATATTTCCATGTTCATACAGATGGCGGTGTAGTTATTTCCATGTTCATACAGATAGCGGTGTAGTTATTTCCATGTGTAAAGAGATAGCTGTGTAGATATTTCCATGTATATGCAGATAGCTGTTTAGATATTTCCATTTTCATGCAGATAGCGGGGTATAAATTTCCCTGTTCAAACAGATAGCGGTGTAGATATTTCCATTTTCATACAGATAGAGGTGTAGATATTTCCATGTTCATACAGATAGTGGTGTAGATATTTCCATGTTCATACAGATAGCGGTGTAGCTATTTCCATGTTCATACAGATAGCGGTGTAGATATTTCCATGTTCATAGAGATAGCGGTGTAGATATTTCCATGTTCATACAGATAGCGGTGCTGATATTTCCATGTTTATACAGGTAGCGGTGTAGATATTTCCATGTTTATACAGATACAGATGTAGATATTTCCATGTTTATTCAGATAGCGGTGTAGATATTTCCAAGTTTATACAGATAGTGGTGTAGATATCTCCATCTTAATACAGATGGCGGTGTAGATATTTATATGTTCATACAGATGGCAGTGCAGATATTTCCATGTTCATATAGATGGCGGTGTAGGTATTTCCATGTTTATAGAGATAGCGGTGTAGTTATTTCCATGTGTAAAGCGATAGCTTTGTAGATATTTCCATGTGTATGCAGATAGCTGTGTAGATATTTCCATTTTCATGCAGATAGCGGTGTAGATATTTCCATGTTCAAACAGATAGCGGTGTAGATATTTCCATGTTCATACAGATAGCGGTGTAGATATTTCCATGTTTATACAGATAGCGGTGAAGATGTATGCATGTTTACAAGGATAGCAGTGTAGATGTTTCCATGTTCTTGCAGATAGCGGTGTAGATATTTCCATGTTAATCCAGATGGCATTGTAGATATATCCATGTTCATACAGATGGCAGTGAAGATATTTCCATGTTCATACAGATAGCGTTGTAGATATTTCCATGTTCATACAGATAGCGGTTTAGATATTTCCGTGTTCATACCGATAGCGGTGCTGATATTTCCATGTTTATACAGGTAGCGATGTAGATATTTCCATGTTTGTACAGATAGCGGTGTAGATATTTCCATGTTTATACAGATAGCAGTGTAGATATTTCCATGTTTATACAGATATCGGTGTAGATATCTCCTTAATACAGATGGCGGTGTAGATATTTATATGTTCATACAGATGGCGGTGCAGATATTTCCATGTTCATACAGATGGCGGTGTAGATTTTTCCATGTTCATACAGATAGCGGTGTAGTTATTTCCATGTGTAAAGAGATAGCTGTGTAGATCTTCCCATGTATATTCAGATAGCTGTGTAGATATTTCCATTTTCATGCAGATAGCGGTTTATATATTTCCCTGTTCAAACAGATAGCGGTGTAGATATTTCCATGTTCATACAGATAGTGGTGTAGATATTTCCATGTTCATACAGATAGCGGTGTAGCTATTTCCATGTTCATACAGATAGCGGTGTGCATATTTCCATGTTCATAGAGATAGCAGTGTAGATATTTCCATGTTCTTACAGATAGAGGTGCTGATATTTCCATGTTTATACTGGTAGTGGTGTAGATATTTCCATGTTTATACAGATAGCGGTGAAGATGTATGCATGTTTACACATATAGCGTTGTACATATTTTCATGTTCATCCAGATGGCTGTGTAGATATTTCCATGTTCATACAGATAGCGGTGTAGATATTTCCATGTTCATCCAGATGGCTGTGTAGATATATCCATGTTCATACAGATGGCAGTGAAGATATTTCCATGTTCATACAGATAGAGGTGTAGATATTTCCATGTTCATACAGATAGCAGTGTAGATATTTCCGTGTTCATACCGATAGCGGTGCTGATATTTCCATGTTTATACAGGTAGTGGTGTAGGTATTTCCATGTTTATACAGATAGCGGTGTAGATATCTCTTTCTTAATACAGATGGCAGTGTAGATATTTATATGTTCATAGAGATGGCGGTGCAGATATTTCCATGTTCATACAGATGGCGGTGTAGATATTTCCATGTTCATACAGATAGCGGTGTAGTTATTTCCATGTGTAAAGAGATAGCTGTATAGATATTTCCATGTATATGCAGATAGCTGTGCAGATATTTCCATTTTCATGCAGATAACGGTGTACATATTTCCCTGTTCAAACAGATAGCGGTGTAGATATTTCCATGTTCATACAGATAGTGGTGTAGATATTTCCATGTTCATACAGATAGCGGTGTAGATATTTCCATGTTCATCCAGATGGCTGTGTAGATATATCCATGTTCATACAGATAACGGTGTAGATATTTCCATGTTCGTATAGATAGTGGTGTAGATATTTCCATGTTCATACAGATAGCGGTGTAGCTATTTCCATGTTCATACAGATAGCGGTGTAGATATTTCCATGTTTATACAGATAGCGGTGAAGATGTATGCATGTTTACAAGGATAGCAGTGTAGATGTTTCCATGTTCATGCAGATAGCGGTGTAGATATTTCCATGTTCATACAGATAGCGGTGTATGTATTTCCATGTTCATACAGATAGCGGTGTAGATATTTCCATGTTCATACAGATAGCGGGTTAGATATTTCCATGTTCATACAGATGGCTGTGTAGATATATCCATGTTCATACAGATGGCGGTGAAGATATTTCCATGTTCATACAGATGGCGGTGTAGATATTTCCATGTTCATACCGATAGCGGTGCTGTTATTTCCATGTTTATACAGGTAGCGGTGTAGATATTTCCATGTTCATACAGATAGCGATGTAGATATTTCCATGTTTATTCAGACAGCAGTGTAGATATTTCCTTGTTTATACACATAGCGGTGTAGATTTCTCCTTCTTAATACAGACGGCGGTGTAGATGTTTATATGTTCATATAGATGGCGGTGCAGATATTTCCATGTTCATACAGATAGAGGTGTAGATATTTCCATGTTCATACAGATAGCAGTGTAGATATTTCCATGTTCATACAGATAGAGGTGTAGATATATCCATGTTCATACAGATAGTGGTGTAGATATTTCCATGTTCATACAGATAGCGGTGCTGATATTTCCATGTTTATACAGGTAGCGGTGTAGATATTTCCATGTTTATACAGATAGCGGTGTAGATATCTCCATCTTAATAGAGATGGCGGTGTAGATATTTATATGTTCATACAGATGGCGGTGCAGATATTCCCATGTTAATACAGATGGCGGTGTAGATATTTCCATGCTCATAGAGATAGCGGTGTAGTTTTTTCCATGTGTAAGGAGATAGCTGTGTAGATATTTCCATGTATATGCAGATAGCTGTGTAGATATATCCATGTTCATACAGATGGCGGTGTAGTTATTTCCATGTTCATACAGATAGCGGTGTAGTTATTTCCATGTGTAAAGAGATAGCTGTGTAGATATTTCCATGTATATGCAGATAGCTGTTTAGATATTTCCATTTTCATGCAGATAGCGGTGTATAAATTTCCCTGTTCAAACAGATAGCGGTGTAGATATTTCCATGTTCATACAGATAGAGGTGTAGATATTTCCATGTTCATACAGATAGTGGTGTAGATATTTCCATGTTCATACAGATAGCGGTGTAGCTATTTCCATGTTCATACAGATAGCGGTGTAGATATTTCCATGTTCATAGAGATAGCGGTGTAGATATTTCCATGTTCATACAGATAGCGGTGCTGATATTTCCATGTTTATACAGGTAGCGGTGTAGATATTTCCATGTTTATACAGATACAGATGTAGATATTTCCATGTTTATTCAGATAGCGGTGTAGATATTTCCAAGTTTATACAGATAGTGGTGAAGATATCTCCATCTTAATACAGATTGCGGTGTAGATATTTATATGTTCATACAGATGGCAGTGCAGATATTTCCATGTTTATATAGATGGCGGTGTAGGTATTTCCATGTTTATAGAGATAGCGGTGTAGTTATTTCCATGTGTAAAGCGATAGCTTTGTAGATATTTCCATGTGTATGCAGATAGCTGTGTAGATATTTCCATTTTCATGCAGATAGCGCTGTAGATATTTCCATGTTCAAACAGATAGCGGTGTAGATATTTCTATGTTCATACAGATAGCGGTGTAGATATTTCCATGTTTATACAGATAGCGGTGAAGATGTATGCATGTTTACAAGGATAGCAGTGTAGATGTTTCCATGTTCTTGCAGATAGCGGTGTAGATATTTCCATGTAAATCCAGATGGCATTGTAGATATATCCATGTTCATACAGATGGCAGTGAAGATATTTCCATGTTCATACAGATAGCGTTGTAGATATTTCCATGTTCATACAGATAGCGGTTTAGATATTTCCGTGTTCATACCGATAGCGGTGCTGATATTTCCATGTTTATACAGGTAGCGATGTAGATATTTCCATGTTTATACAGATAGCGGTGTAGATATCTCCATCTTAATACAGATGGCGGTGTAGATATGTAAGTGTTCATACAGATGACGGTGCAGATATTTCCATGTTCATACAGATGGCGGTGAAGATATTTCCATGTTCATACAGATGGCGGTGTAGATACTTCCATGTTCATACTGATAGCGGTGCTGATATTTCCAAGATTATACAGGTAGCGGTGTAAATATTTCCATGTTTATACAGATAGCGGTGTAGATATGTAAATGTTTATAGAGTTAGCGGCAAAGATATTTCCAGGTTTATACAGATAGCGGTGAAGATATCTCCATCTTAATACAGATGGCGGTGTAGATATTTATATGTGCATACAGATGGCGGTGCTGATATTTCCATGTATATACAGGTAGCCGTGTAGATATTTCCATGCTTATACAGATAGCGGTGTAGATTTTTCCAAGTTTATACAGATAGCGGTGTAGATATCTCCATCTTAATACAGATGGTGTTGTAGAAAGTTATATGTTCATACAGATGGCGGTGCAGATATTTCCATGTTCATACAGATGGCGGTGTAGATATTTCCATGATTATAGAGATAGCAGTGTAGTTATTTCCATGTGTAAAGAGATAGCTTTGTAGATATTTCCATGTATATGCAGATAGCTGTGTAGATATTTCCATTTCCATGCAGATAGCGGTGAAGATGTATGCATGTTTACACAGATAGCGGTGTAGATATTTCCATGTACATACAGAGAGCGGTGTAGATATTTCCATGTTCATCCAGATGGCTGTGTAGATATATCCATGTTCATACAGATGGCGTTGAAAATATTTCCATGTTCATACACATAGCGGTGTATATATTTCCATGTTCATACAGATGGCGGTGTAGATATTTCCATGTTCATAAAGATAGCGGTGTAGATATTTCCATGTTTATACAGATAGCGGTGTAGATATCTCCTTCTTTATACAGATGGCGGTGGAGATATTTATATGTTCATACAGATGGCGGTGCAGATATTTCCATGCTCATACAGATGGCGGTGTAGATATTTCCATGTTTATAGAGATAGCGGTGTAGATATTTCCATGTGTAAGGAGATAGCTGTGTAGATATTTCCATGTATATGCAGATATCTGTGTTGATATTTCCATTTTCATGCAGATAGCGGTGTAGATATTTCCATGTTCAAATAGATAGCAGAGTAGATATTGCCATGTTCATACAGATAGCGGTGTAGATTTTTCCATGTTTATACAGATAGCGGTGAAGATGTATGCATGTTTACACAGATAGCGGTGTAGATATTTCCATGTTCATACAGATAGCGGTGTAGATATTTAAATGTTCATCCAGATGGCTGTGTAGACATATCCATTTTCATACAGATGGCGTTGAAGATATTTCCATCTTCATACAGATAGCGGTGTAGAAATTTCCATGTTCATACAGATAGCGGGTTAGATATTTCCATGTTCATACAGATGGCTGTGTAGATATATCCATGTTCATGCAGATGGCGGTGAAGATATTTCCATGTTCATACAGATGGCGGTGTAGATATTCCCTGTTCCTACACATAGCGGTGTAGATATTTCCATGTTCATACCGATAGCGGTGCTGTTATTTCCATGTTTATACAGGTAGCGGTGTAGATATTTCCATGTTCATACAGATAGCGGTGTAGATATTTCCATGTTTATACAGACAGCAGTGTAGATATTTCCTTGTATATACAGATAGCGGTGTCGATTTCTCCTTCTTAATACAGACGGCGGTGTAGATGTTTATATGTTCCTACAGATGGCGGTGCAGATATTTCCATGTTCATACAGATGGCGGTGTAGATATTTCCATGTTCATACAGATAGAGGTGTAGATATTTCCATGTTCATACAGATAGCGGTTTAGATATTTCCATGTTCATACAGATAGCGGTGTAGATATTTCCATGTTCAAAGAGATAGCGGTGTAGATATTTCCATGTTCATACAGATAGCTGTGCTGATATTTCCATATTTAAACAGGTAGCGGTGTAGATATTTCCATGTTTATACAGACAGTGGTGTAGATATTTCCATGTTTATACAGATAGCCGTGTAGATATTTCCAAGTTTATACAGATAGATGTGTAGATATCTCCATCTTAATACAGATGTTGGTGTAGATATTTATATGTTCATACAGATGGCGGTGCAGATATTTCCGTGTTCATATAGATGGCCGTGTAGGTATTTCCATGTTTATAGAGATAGCGGTGTAGTTATTTCCATGTGTAAAGAGATAGCTTTGTAGATATTTCCATGTGTATGCAGATAGCTGTGTAGATATTTCCATTTTCATGCGGATAACGGTGTAGATATTTCCATGTTCAAACAGATAGCGGTGTAGATATTTCCATGTTCATACAGATAGCGGTGTAGATATTTCCATGTTTATACAGATAGCGGTGAAGATGTATGCATGTTTACAAGGATAGCAGTGTAGATATTTCCATGTTCATACAGATAGCGGTGTAGATATTTCCATGTTCATCCAGATGGCTGTGTAGATATATCCATGTTCATACAGATGGCAGTGAAGATATTTCCATGTTCACACAGATGGCGGTGTAGATATTTCCATGTTCCTACACATAGCGGTGTAGATATTTCCATGTTCATACCGATAGCGGTGCTGTTATTTCCATGTTTATACAGGTAGCGGTGTAGATATTTCCATGTTCATACAGATAGCGGTGTAGATATTTCCATGTTTATACAGACGGCAGTGTAGATATTTCCTTGTTTATACAGATAGCGGTGTAGATATCTCCTTCTTAATACAGACGGCTGTGTAGATGTTTATATGTTCATACAGATGGCGGTGCAGATATTTCCATGTTCATACAGATGGCGGTGTAGATATTTCCATGTTTATAGAGATAGCGGTTTAGATATCTCCTTCTTAATACAGATGGCGGTGTAGATGTTTATATGTTCATACAGATGGCGGTGCAGATATTTCCATGTTCATACAGATAGCTGTGTAGATATTTCCATGTATATGCAGATAGCTGTGTAGATATTTCCATTTTCATGCAGATAGCGGTGTAGATATTTCCATGTTCAAACAAATAGCGGTGTAGATATTTCCATGTTCATACAGATAGAGATGTAGATATTTCCATGTTCATACAGATAGAGGTGTAGATATTTCCATGTTCATACAGATAGCGGTGTAGATATTTCCATGTTCATATAGATAGAGGTGTAGATATTTCCATGTTCATACAGATAGCGGTGTAGATATTTCCATGTTCATACAGATAGCTGTGCTGATATTTCCATGTTTATACAGGTAGCGGTGTAGATATTTCCATGTTTGTACAGATAGCGGTGTAGATATCTCCATATTAATACAGATGGCGGTTTAGATATTTATATGTTCATACAGATGGAGGTGCAGATATTCCCATGTTAATACAGATGGCGGTGTAGATATTTCCATGTTCAAACAGATAGCGGTGTAGATATTTCCACGTTTATACAGATAGCGGTGAAGATGTATGCATGTCTCCACAGATAGCAGTGTAGATATTTACATGTTCATCCAGATGGCTGTGTAGATATATCCATGTTCATACAGATAGCGGTGTAGATATTTCCATGTTCATACAGATAGCGGTGTAGATATTTCCATGTTCATACAGATGGCTGTGTAGATATATCCATGTTCATACAGATAGCGGTGTAGATATTTCCATGTTCATAAAGATAGTGGTGTAGATATTTCCATGTTCGTACAGATAGTGGTGTAGATATTTCCATGTTCATTCAGATAGCGTTGTAGATATTTCCATGTTCAAAGAGATAGCGGTGTAGATATTTCCATGTTCATACAGATAGCTGTGCTGATATTTCCATGTTTATACAGGTAGCGGTGTAGATATTTCCATGTTTATACAGATAGTGGTGTAGAGATTTCCATGTTTATACAGATAGCGGTGTAGATATTTCCAAGTTTATACAGATAGATGTGTAGATATCTCCATCTTAATACAGATGGCGGTGTAGATATTTATATGTTCATACAGATGGCGGTGCAGATATTTCCATGTTCATATAGATGGCGGTGTAGATATTTCTATGTTTATAGAGATAGCGGTGTAGTTATTTCCATGTGTAAAGAGATAGCTTTGTAGATATTTCCATGTGTATGCAGATAGCTGTGTAGATATTTCCATTTTCATGCGGATAGCGGTGTAGATATTTCCATGTTCATACAGATAGTGGTGTAGATATTTCCATGTTCAAAGGGATAGCGGTGTAGATATTTCCAAGTTCATACAGATAGCTGTGCTGATATTTCCATATTTAAACAGGTAGCAGTGTAGATATTTCCATGTTTATACAGACAGTGGTGTAGATATTTCCATGTTTATACAGATAGCGGTGAAGATGTATGCATGTTTACAAGGATAGCAGTGTAGATATTTCCCTGTTCATACAGATAGCGGTGTAGATATTTCCATGTTCATGCAGATGGCTGTGTAGATATATCAATGTTCATACAGATGGCAGTGAACATATTTCCATGTTCATACAGATAGCGGTGTAGATATTTCCATGTTCATACAGATAGCGGTGTAGATATTTCCGTGTTCATACCGATAGCGGTGCTGATATTTCCATGTTTATACATGTAGCGGTGTAGATATTTCCATGTTTATACAGATAGCGGTGTAGATATCTCCTTCTTAATACAGATGGCGGTGTAGATATTTATATGTTCATACAGATGGCGGTGCGGATATTTCCATGTTCATACAGATGGCGGTGTAGTTATTTCCATGTTCATACAGATAGCGGTGTAGTTATTTCCATGTGTAAAGAGATAGCTGTGTAGATATTTCCATGTATATGCAGATAGCTGTTTAGATATTTCCATTTTCATGCAGATAGCGGTGTATAAATTTCCCTGTTCAAACAGATAGCGGTGTAGATATTTCCATTTTCATACAGATAGAGGTGTAGATATTTCCATGTTCATACAGATAGTGGTGTAGATATTTCCATGTTCATACAGATAGCGGTGTAGCTATTTCCATGTTCATACAGATAGCGGTGTAGATATTTCCATGTTCATAGAGATAGCGGTGTAGATATTTCCATGTTCATACAGATAGCGGTGCTGATATTTCCATGTTTATACAGGTAGCGGTGTAGATATTTCCATGTTTATACAGATACAGATGTAGATATTTCCATGTTTATTCAGATAGCGGTGTAGATATTTCCAAGTTTATACAGATAGTGGTGTAGATATCTCCATCTTAATACAGATGGCGGTGTAGATATTTATATGTTCATACAGATGGCAGTGCAGATATTTCCATGTTCATATAGATGGCGGTGTAGGTATTTCCATGTTTATAGAGATAGCGGTGTAGTTATTTCCATGTGTAAAGCGATAGCTTTGTAGATATTTCCATGTGTATGCAGATAGCTGTGTAGATATTTCCATTTTCATGCAGATAGCGGTGTAGATATTTCCATGTTCAAACAGATAGCGGTGTAGATATTTCCATGTTCATACAGATAGCGGTGTAGATATTTCCATGTTTATACAGATAGCGGTGAAGATGTATGCATGTTTACAAGGATAGCAGTGTAGATGTTTCCATGTTCTTGCAGATAGCGGTGTAGATATTTCCATGTTAATCCAGATGGCTGTGTAGATATATCCATGTTCATACAGATGGCAGTGAAGATATTTCCATGTTCATACAGAGAGTGGTGTAGATATTTCCATGTTCATACAGATAGCAGTGTAGATATTTCCGTGTTCATACCGATAGCGGTGCTGATATTTCCATGTTTATACAGGTAGCGGTGTAGGTATTTCCATGTTTATACAGATAGCGGTGTAGATATCTCTTTCTTAATACAGATGGCAGTGTAGATATTTATATGTTCATAGAGATGGCGGTGCAGATATTTCCATGTTCATACAGAAGGCGGTGTAGATATTTCCATGTTCATACAGATAGCGGTGTAGTTATTTCCATGTGTAAAGAGATAGCTGTATAGATATTTCCATGTATATGCAGATAGCTGTGCAGATATTTCCATTTTCATGCAGATAACGGTGTACATATTTCCCTGTTCAAACAGATAGCGGTGTAGATATTTCCATGTTCATACAGATAGTGGTGTAGATATTTCCATGTTCATACAGATAGCGGTGTAGATATTTCCATGTTCATCCAGATGGCTGTGTAGATATATCCATGTTCATACAGATAGCGGTGTAGATATTTCCATGTTCGTATAGATAGTGGTGTAGATATTTCCATGTTCATACAGATAGCGGTGTAGCTATTTCCATGTTCATACAGATAGCGGTGTAGATATTTCCATGTTTATACAGATAGCGGTGAAGATGTATGCATGTTTACAAGGATAGCAGTGTAGATGTTTCCATGTTCATGCAGATAGCGGTGTAGATATTTCCTTGTTCATACAGATAGCGGTGTATGTATTTCCATGTTCATACAGATAGCGGTGTAGATATTTCCATGTTCATACAGATAGCGGGTTAGATATTTCCATGTTCATACAGATGGCTGTGTAGATATATCCATGTTCATACAGATGGCGGTGAAGATATTTCCATGTTCATACAGATGGCGGTGTAGATATTTCCATGTTCATACCGATAGCGGTGCTGTTATTTCCATGTTTATACAGGTAGCGGTGTAGATATTTCCATGTTCATACAGATAGCGGTGTAGATATTTCCATGTTTATTCAGACAGCAGTGTAGATATTTCCTTGTTTATACACATAGCGGTGTAGATTTCTCCTTCTTAATACAGACGGCGGTGTAGATGTTTATATGTTCATATAGATGGCGGTGCAGATATTTCCATGTTCATACAGATAGAGGTGTAGATATTTCCATGTTCATACAGATAGCAGTGTAGATATTTCCATGTTCATACAGATAGAGGTGTAGATATATCCATGTTCATACAGATAGTGGTGTAGATATTTCCATGTTCATACAGATAGCGGTGCTGATATTTCCATGTTTATACAGGTAGCGGTGTAGATATTTCCATGTTTATACAGATAGCGGTGTAGATATCTCCATCTTAATAGAGATGGCGGTGTAGATATTTATATGTTCATACAGATGGCGGTGCAGATATTCCCATGTTAATACAGATGGCGGTGTAGATATTTCCATGCTCATAGAGATAGCGGTGTAGTTTTTTCCATGTGTAAGGAGATAGCTGTGTAGATATTTCCATGTATATGCAGATAGCTGTGTAGATATTTCCATTTTCATGCAGATAGCGGTGTATATATTTCCATGTTCAAACAGATAGCGGTGTAGGTATTTCCATGTTTATACAGATAGCGGTGAAGATGTATGCATGTCTACACAGATAGCAGTGTAGATATTTCCATGTTCATCCAGATGGCTGTGTAGATATATCCATGTTCATACAGATGGCGGTGAAGATTTTTCAATGTTCATACAGATGGCGGTGTAGATATTTCCATGTTCATACAGATAGCGGGGCTGATATTTCCATGTTTATACAGGTAGCAGTGTAGATATTTCCATGTTTATACAGATAGCGGTGTAGATATTTCCATGTTTATACACATAGCGGTGTAGATATTTCCATGTTTATACAGATAGCGGTGTAGATATCTCCATCTTAATACAGATGGCGGTGTAGATATTTATATGTTCATACAGATGGCGGTGCAGATATTTCCATGTTCATACTGATGGCGTTGTAGATACTTCCTTGTTCATACTGATAGCGGTGCTGATATTTCCATGTTTATACAGGTAGTGGTGTAGATATTTCCATGTTTATACAGATAGCGGTGTAGATATTTCCATGTTTATACACATAGCAGTGTAGATATTTCCATGTTTATACAGATAGCGGTGTAGATATCTCCATCTTAATACAGATGGCGGTGTAGATATTTATATGTTCATTCAGATGGCGGTGCAGATATTTCCATGTTCATACAGATGGCGGTGTAGATATTTCCATGTTCATACAGATAGCGGTGTAGTTATTTCCATGTGTAAAGAGATAGCTGTGTAGATATTTCCATGTATTTGCAGATAGCTGTGTAGACATTTCCATTTTCATGCATACAGCGGTGTATATATTTCCCTGTTCAAACAGTTAGCGGTGTAGATATTTCCATGTTCATAAAGATAGCAGTGTAGATATTTCCATGTTTATACAGATAGCGGTGAAGATGTATGCATGTTTACACAGATAGCGGTGTAGATATTTCCATGTTCATCCAGATGGCTGTGTAGATATATCCATGTTCATACAGATAGCGTTGTAGATATTTCCATGTTCATACAGATAGCGGTGCAGATATTTCCATGTTCATCCAGATGGCTGTGTAGATATATCCATATTCATACAGATGGCGGTGAAGATATTTACATGTTCATACAGATGGCGGTGTAGATATTTCCATCTTCATACAGATGGCTGTGTAGATATATCCATGTTCATTCAGATAGCGGTGTAGATATTTCCATGTTCATCCAGATGGCTGTGTAGCTATTTCCATGTTTATACAGATAGTGGTGTAGATATTTCCATATTCATACAGATAGCGGTGTAGATATTTCCATGTTCATACAGATAGCCGTGTAGATATTGCCATGTTCATACTGATAGCGGTGCTGATACTTCCATGTTTATACAGGTAGCGGTGTACATATTTCCGTGTTTATACAGATAGCGGTGTAGATATCTCCTTCTTAATACAGATGGCCTTGTAGATATTTATATGTTCATACAGATGGCGGTGCAGTTATTTCCATGTTCATACAGATGGTGGTGTAGATATTTCCATGTTTATAGAGATAGCGGTGTAGTTATTTCCATGTGCAAAGAGATAGCTGTGTTGATATTTCCATGTAAATGCAGATAGCTGTGTAGATATTTCCATTTTCATGCAACTAGCGGTGTAGATATTTCCATGTTCAAACAGATAGCGGTGTAGATATTTCCATGTTCATACAAATATCGGTGTGGATATTACCATGTTTATACAGACAGCGGTGAAGATGTATGCATGTTTACACAGATTGCGGTGTAGATATTTCCATGTTCATACAGATAGCGGTGTAGATATTTCCATGTTCATCCAGACGGCTGTGTAGGCATATCCATGTTCATACAGATTGCGGTGAAGATATTTCCATGTTCATACAGATGGCTGTGTAGATATATCCATGTTCACACAGATGGCGGTGAAGATTTTTCCATGTTCATACAGATGGCGGTGTAGATATTTCTATGTTCATGCAGATAGCGGTGCTGATATTTCCATGTTTATACAGGTAGCAGTGTAGGTATTTCCATGTTTATACAGATAGCGGTGTAGATATTTCCATTTTTATACACATAGCGGTGTAGATATTTCCATGTTTATACAGATAGCGGTGTAGATATCTCCATCTTAATACAGATGGCGGTGTAGATATTTATATGTTCATACAGATGGCGGTGCAGATATTTCCATGTTCATACAGGTGGCGGTGTAGATACTTCCATGTTCATACTGATAGCGGTGCTGATATTTCCATGTTTATACAGGTAGCGGTGTAGATATTTCCATGTTTATACAGATAGCGGTGTAGATATGTCCATGTTTATACAGATAGCGGCGTAGATATTTCCAGGTTTATACAGATAGCGGTGAAGATATCTCCATCTTAATACAGATGGCGGTGTAGATATTTATATGTGCATACAGATAGCGGTGCTGATATTTCCATGTTTATACAGGTAGCCGTGTAGATATTTCCATGCTTATACAGATAGCGGTGTAGACTTTTCCAAGTTTATACAGATAGCGGTGTAGATATCTCCATCTTAATACAGATGGCGGTGTAGAAATTTATATGTTCATACAGATGGCGGTGCAGATATTTCCATGTTCATACAGATGGCGGTGTAGATATTTCCATGATTATAGAGATAGCAGTGTAGTTATTTCCATGTGTAAAGCGATAGCTTTGTAGATATTTCCTTGTATATGCAGATAGCTGTGTAGATATTTCCATTTTCATGCAGATAGCGTTGAAGATGTATGCATGTTTACACAGATAGCGGTGTAGATATTTCCATGGGAATACAGATAGCGGTGTAGATATTTCCATGTTCATCCAGATGGCTGTGTAGATATATCCATGTTCATACAGATGGCGGTGAAGATATTTCCATGTTCATACAGATAGCGGTGTAGATATTTCCATGTTCATACAGATAGCGGTGTAGATATTTCCATGTTCATACAGATAGCGGTGAAGATATTTACATGTTTATACAGATAGCGGTGTAGATATCTCCTTCTTTATACAGATGGCGGTGGAGATATTTATATGTTCATACAGATGGCGGTGCAGATATTTCCATGTTCATACAGATGGCGGTGTAGTTATTTCCATGTTTATAGAGATAGCGGTGTAGATATTTCCATGTGCAAAGAGATAGCTGTGTAGATATTTCCATGTATATGTAGATATCTGTGTAGATATTTCCATTTTCATGCAGATAGCGGTGTAGATATTTCCATGTTCAAATAGATAGCAGTGTAGATATTTCCATGTTCATACAGATAGCGGTGTAGATATTTCCTTGTTTATACAGACAGCGGTGAAGATGTATGCATGTTTACACAGATAGCGGTGTAGATATTTCTATGTTCATACAGATAGCGGTGTAGATATTTCCATGTTCATCCAGATGGCTGTGTAGACATATCCATTTTCATACAGATGGCGTTGAAGATATTTCCATGTTCATACAGATAGCGGTGTAGATATTTCCATGTTCATACAGATAGCGGGTTAGATATTTCCATGTTCATACAGATGGCTGTGTAGATATATCCATGTTCATACAGATGGCGGTGAAGATATTTCCATGTTCATACAGATGGCGTTGTAGATATTTCCATGTTCATACCGATAGCGGTGCTGTTATTTCCATGTTTATACAGGTAGCGGTGTAGATATTTCCATGTTCATACAGATAGCGGTGTAGATATTTCCATGTTTATTCAGACAGCAGTGTAGATATTTCCTTGTTTATACACATAGCGGTGTTGATTTCTCCTTCTTAATACAGACGGCGGTGTAGATGTTTATATGTTCATATAGATGGCGGTGCAGATATTTCCATGTTCATACAGATAGAGGTGTAGATATTTCCATGTTCATACAGATAGCAGTGTAGATATTTCCATGTTCATACAGATAGAGGTGTAGATATATCCATGTTCATACAGATAGTGGTGTAGATATTTCCATGTTCATACAGATAGCCGTGCTGATATTTCCATGTTTATACAGGTAGCGGTGTAGATATTTCCATGTTTATACAGATAGCGCTGTAGATATCTCCATCTTAATAGAGATGGCGGTGTAGATATTTATATGTTCATACAGATGGCGGTGCAGATATTCCCATGTTAATACAGATGGCGGTGTAGATATTTCCATGCTCATACAGATAGCGGTGTAGTTTTTTCCATGTGTAAGGAGATAGCTGTGTAGATATTTCCATGTATATGCAGATAGCTGTGTAGATATTTCCATTTTCATGCAGATAGCGGTGTATATATTTCCATGTTCAAACAGATAGCGGTGTAGGTATTTCCATGTTTATACAGATAGCGGTGAAGATGTATGCATGTCTACACAGATAGCAGTGTAGATATTTCCATGTTCATCCAGATGGCTGTGTAGATATATCCATGTTCATACAGATAGCGGTGTAGATATTTCCATGTTCATACAGATAGTGGTGTAGATATTTCCATGTTCATAAAGATAGCGGTGTAGCTATTTCCATGTTCATACAGATAGCGGTGTAGATATTTCCATGTTCAAGGAGATACCGGTGTAGATATTTCCATGTTTATACAGATAGCTGTGCTGATATTTCCATATTTATACAGGTAGCGGTGTAGATATTTCAATGTTTATACAGATAGTGGTGTAGATATTTCCATGTTTATACAGATAGCGGTGTAGATATTTCCAAGTTTATACAGATAGATGTGTAGATATCTCCATCTTAATACAGATGGTGGTGTAGATATTTATATGTTCATACAGATGGCGGTGCAGATATTTCCGTGTTCATATAGATGGCCGTGTAGATATTTCCATGTTTATAGAGATAGCGGTGTAGTTATTTCCATGTGCAAAGAGATAGCTTTGTAGATATTTCCATGTGTATGCAGATTGCTGTGTAGATATTTCCATTTTCATGCGGATAGCGGTGTAGATATTTCCATGTTCAAACAGATAGCGGTGTAGATATTTCCATGTTCATACAGATAGCGGTGTAGATATTTCCATGTTTATACAGATAGCGGTGAAGATGTATGCATGTTTACAAGGATAGCAGTGTAGATATTTCCATGTTCATACAGATAGCGGTGTAGATATTTCCATGTTCATCCAGATGGCTGTGTAGATATATCCATGTTCATAAAGATGGCAGTGAAGATATTTCCATGTTCACACAGATGGCGGTGTAGATATTTCCATGTTCCTACACATAGCGGTGTAGATATTTCCATGTTCATACCGATAGCGGTGCTGTTATTTCCATGTTGATACAGGTAGCGGTGTAGATATTTCCATGTTCATACAGATAGAGGTGTAGATATTTCCATGTTTATACAGACAGCAGTGTAGATATTTCCTTGTTTATACAGATAGCGGTGTAGATATCTCCTTCTTAATACAGACGGCGGTGTAGATGTTTATATGTTCATACAGATGGCGGTGCAGATATTTCCATATTCATACAGATGGCGGTGTAGATATTTCCATGTTTATAGAGATAGCGGTGTAGATATCTCCTTCTTAATACAGATGGCGGTGTAGATGTTTATATGTTCATACAGATGGCGGTGCAGATATTTCCATGTTCATACAGATAGCTGTGTAGATATTTCCATGTATATGCAGATAACTGTGTAGATATTTCCATTTTCATGCAGATAGCGGTGTAGATATTTCCATGTTCAAACAGATAGCGGTGTAGATATTTCCATGTTCATACAGATAGCGATGTAGATATTTCCATGTTCATACAGATAGAGGTGTAGATATTTCCATGTTCATACAGATAGCGGTGTAGATATTTCCATGTTCATACAGATAGCGGTGCTGATATTTCCATGTTTATAAAGGTAGCGGTGTAGATATTTCCATGTTTATACAGATAGCGGTGTAGATATCTCCGTCTTAATACAGATGGCTGTGTAGATATTTATATGTTCATACAGATGGCGGTGCAGATATTCCCATGTTAATACAGATGGCGGTGTAGATATTTCCATGTTCAAACAGAGAGTGGTGTAGATATTTCCACGTTTATACAGGTAGCGGTGAAGATGTATGCATGTCTACACAGATAGCAGTGTAGATATTTCTGTGTTCATCCAGATGGCTGTGTAGATATATCCATGTTCATACAGATAGCGGTGTAGATATTTCCATGTTCATACAGATAGCGGTGTAGATATTTCCATGTTCATACAGATGGCTGTGTAGATATATCCATGTTCATACAGATAGCGGTGTAGATATTTCCATGTTCATACAGATAGTGGTGCAGATATTTCCGTGTTCATACAGATAGCGGTGTAGCCATTTCCATGTTCATACAGAGAGCGGTGTAGATATTTCCATGTTCAAAGAGATAGCGGTGTAGATATTTCCATGTTCATACAGATAGCTGTGCTGATATTTCCATGTTTATACAGGTAGCGGTGTAGATATTTCCATGTTTATACAGATAGTTTTGTAGATATTTCCATGTTTATACAGATAGCGGTGTAGATATTTCCAAGTTTATACAGATAGATGTGTAGATATCTCCATTTTAATACAGATGGCGGTGTAGATATTTATATGTTCATACAGATGGCGGTGCAGATATTTCCATGTTCATATAGATGGCTGTGTAGATATTTCCATGTTTATAGAGATAGCGGTGTAGTTATTTCCATGTGTAAAGAGATGGCTTTGTAGATATTTCCATGTATATGCAGATAGCTGTGTAGATTTCCATTTTCATGCGGATAGCGGTGTAGATATTTCCATGTTCAAACAGATAGCGGTGTAGATATTTCCATGTTCATACAGATAGCGGTGTAGATATTTCCATGTTTATACAGATAGCGGTGAAGATGTATGCATGTTTACAAGGATAGCAGTGTAGATATTTCCATGTTCATACAGATAGCGGTGTAGATATTTCCATGTTCATCCAGATGGTTGTGTAGATATATCCATGTTCATACGAAAGGCAGTGAACATATTTCCATGTTCCTACACATAGCGGTGTAGATATTTCCATGTTCATGCAGATAGAGGTGTAGATATTTCCATGTTCATACAGATAGTGGTGTAGATATTTCCATGTTCGTACAGATAGCGGTGTAGCTATTTCCATGTTCATACAGATAGCGGTGTAGATATTTCCATGTTCATAGAGATAGCGGTGTAGATATTTACATGTTCATACAGATAGCGGTGCTGATATTTCCATGTTTTTACAGGTAGCGGTGTAGATATTTCCATGTTTATACAGATACTGATGTAGATATTTCCATGTTTATTCAGATAGCGGTGTAGATATTTCCAAGTTTATACAGATAGCGGTGTAGATATCTCCATCTTAATACTGATGGCGGTGTAGATATTTATATGTTCATACAGATGGCGGTGCAGATATTTCCATGTTCATATAGATGGCGGTGTAGATATTTCCATGTTTATAGAGATAGCAGTGAAGATGTATGCATGTTTACACAGATAGCGGTGAAGATATTTCCATGTTCATCCAGATGGCTGTGTAGATATATCCATGTTCATACAGATAGAGGTGTAGATATTTCCATGTTCATACAGATAGCGGTGCAGATATTTCCATGTTCATCCAGATGGCTGTGTAGATATATCCATGTTCATACAGATGGCGGTGAAGATATTTCCATGCTCATACAGATAGCGGTGTAGATATTTCCATGTTCATACAGATAGCGGTGTAGATATTTCCATGTTCATACAGATAGGGGTGTATGTATTTCCATGTTCATACAGATAGTGGTGTAGATATTTCCATGTTCATAAAGATAGCGGTGTAGCTATTTCCATTTTCATACAGATAGCGGTGTAGATATTTCCATGTTCAAGGAGATAGCGGTGTTGATATTTCCATGTTTATACAGATAGCTGTGCTGATATTTCCATATTTATACAGGTAGCGGTGTAGATATTTCAATGTTTATACAGATAGTGGTGTAGATATTTCCATGTTTATACAGATAGCGGTGTAGATATTTCCAAGTTTATACAGATAGATGTGTAGATATCTCCATCTTAATACAGATGGTGGTGTAGATATTTATATGTTCATACAGATGGCGGTGCAGATATTTCCGTGTTCATATAGATGGCCGTGTAGATATTTCCATGTTTATAGAGATAGCGGTGTAGTTATTTCCATGTGCAAAGAGATAGCTTTGTAGATATTTCCATGTGTATGCAGATTGCTGTGTAGATATTTCCATTTTCATGCGGATAGCGGTGTAGATATTTCCATGTTCAAACAGATAGCGGTGTAGATATTTCCATGTTCATACAGATAGCGGTGTAGGTATTTCCATGTTTATACAGATAGCGGTGAAGATGTATGCATGTTTACAAGGATAGCAGTGTAGATATTTCCATGTTCATACAGATAGCGGTGTAGATATTTCCATGTTCATCCAGATGGCTGTGTAGATATATCCATTTTCATACAGATGGCAGTGAAGATATTTCCATGTTCACACTGATGGCGGTGTAGATATTTCCATGTTCCTACACATAGCAGTTTAGATATTTCCATGTTCATACCGATAGCGGTGCTGTTATTTCCATGTTTATGCAGGTAGCGGTCTAGATATTTCCATGTTCATACAGATAGCGGTGTAGATATTTCCATGTTTATACAGACAGCAGTGTAGATATTTCCTTGTTTATACAGATAGCGGTGTAGATCTCTCCTTCTTAATACAGACGGCGGTGTAGATGTTTATATGTTCATACAGATGGCGGTGCAGATATTTCCATGTTCATACAGATGGCGGTGTAGATATTTCCATGTTTATAGAGATAGCGGTGTAGATATCTCCTTCTTAATACAGATGGCGGTGTAGATGTTTATATGTTCATACAGATGGCGGTGCAGATATTTCCATGTTCATACAGATAGCTGTGTAGATATTTCCATGTATATGCAGATAACTGTGTAGATATTTCCATTTTCATGCAGATAGCGGTGTAGATATTTCCATGTTCAAACAGATAGCGGTGTAGATATTTCCATGTTCATACAGATAGCGATGTAGATATTTCCATGTTCATACAGATAGAGGTGTAGATATTTCCATGTTCATACAGATAGCGGTGTAGATATTTCCATGTTCATACAGATAGCGGTGCTGATATTTCCATGTTTATACAGGTAGCGGTGTAGATATTTCCATGTTTATACAGATAGCGGTGTAGATATCTCCGTCTTAATACAGATGGCTGTGTAGATATTTATATGTTCATACAGATGGCGGTGCAGATATTCCCATGTTAATACAGATGGCGGTGTAGATATTTCCATGTTCAAACAGAGAGTGGTGTAGATATTTCCACGTTTATACAGATAGCGGTGAAGATGTATGCATGTCTACACAGATAGCAGTGTAGATATTTCTGTGTTCATCCAGATGGCTGTGTAGATATATCCATGTTCATACAGATAGCGGTGTAGATATTTCCATGTTCATACAGATAGCGGTGTAGATATTTCCATGTTCATACAGATGGCTGTGTAGATATATCCATGTTCATACAGATAGCGGTGTAGATATTTCCATGTTCATACAGATAGTGGTGCAGATATTTCCGTGTTCATACAGATAGCGGTGTAGCCATTTCCATGTTCATACAGAGAGCGGTGTAGATATTTCCATGTTCAAAGAGATAGCGGTGTAGATATTTCCATGTTCATACAGATAGCTGTGCTGATATTTCCATGTTTATACAGGTAGCGGTGTAGATATTTCCATGTTTATACAGATAGTGGTGTAGATATTTCCATGTTTATACAGATAGCGGTGTAGATATTTCCAAGTTTATACAGATAGATGTGTAGATATCTCCATTTTAATACAGATGGCGGTGTAGATATTTATATGTTCATACAGATGGCGGTGCAGATATTTCCATGTTCATATAGATGGCTGTGTAGATATTTCCATGTTTATAGAGATAGCGGTGTAGTTATTTCCATGTGCAAAGAGATAGCTTTGTAGATATTTCCATGTATATGCAGATAGCTGTGTAGATATTTCCATTTTCATGCGGATAGCGGTGTAGATATTTCCATGTTCAAACAGATAGCGGTGTAGATATTTCCATGTTCATACAGATAGCGGTGTAGATATTTCCATGTTTATACAGATAGCGGTGAAGATGTATGCATGTTTACAAGGATAGCAGTGTAGATATTTCCATGTTCATACAGATAGCGGTGTAGATATTTCCATGTTCATCCAGATGGCTGTGTAGATATATCCATGTTCATACAAAAGGCAGTGAACATATTTCCATGTTCCTACACATAGCGGTGTAGATATTTCCATGTTCATGCAGATAGAGGTGTAGATATTTCCATGTTCATACAGATAGTGGTGTAGATATTTCCATGTTCATACAGATAGCGGTGTAGCTATTTCCATGTTCATACAGATAGCGGTGTAGATATTTCCATGTTCATAGAGATAGCGGTGTAGATATTTACATGTTCATACAGATAGCGGTGCTGATATTTCCATGTTTTTACAGGTAGCGGTGTAGATATTTCCATGTTTATACAGATACTGATGTAGATATTTCCATGTTTATTCAGATAGCGGTGTAGATATTTCCAAGTTTATACAGATAGCGGTGTCGATATCTCCATCTTAATACAGATGGCGGTGTAGATATTTATATGTTCATACAGATGGCGGTGCAGATATTTCCATGTTCATATAGATGGCGGTGTAGATATTTCCATGTTTATAGAGATAGCGGTGAAGATGTATGCATGTTTACACAGATAGTGGTGAAGATATTTCCATGTTCATCCAGATGGCTGTGTAGATATATCCATGTTCATACAGATAGAGGTGTAGATATTTCCATGTTCATACAGATAGCGGTGCAGAAATTTCCATGTTCATCCAGATGGCTGTGTAGATATATCCATGTTCATACAGATGGCGGTGAAGATATTTCCATGCTCATACAGATAGCGGTGTAGATATTTCCATGTTCATACAGATAGCGGTGTAGATATTTCCATGTTCATACAGATAGGGGTGTATGTATTTCCATGTTCATACAGATAGTGGTGTAGATATTTCTATTTTCATGCAGATAGCGGTGTATATATTTCCCTGTTCAAACAGTTAGCGGTGTAGATATTTCCATGTTCATAAAGATAGCAGTGTAGATATTTCCATGTTCATCCAGATGGCTGTGTAGATATATCCATGTTCATACAGATAGCGGTGTAGATATTTCCATGTTCATACAGATAGCGGTGTAGATATTTCCATGTTCATCCAGATGGCTGTATAGATATATCCATGTTCATACAGATAGCGGTGTAGATATTTCCATGTTCAAACACATAGTGGTGTAGATATTTCCAAGTTCATAAAGATAGCGGTGTAGCTATTTCCATGTTCATACAGATAGCGGTGTAGATATTTCCATGTTCAAGGAGATAGCGGTGTAGATATTTCCATGTTTATACAGATAGCTGTGCTGATATTTCCATATTTATACAGGTAGCGGTGTAGATATTTCAATGTTTATACAGATAGTGGTGTAGATATTTCCATGTTTATACAGATAGCGGTGTAGATATTTCCAAGTTTATACAGATAGATGTGTAGATATCTCCATCTTAATACAGATGGCAGTGAAGATATTTCCATGTTCACACAGATGGCGGTGTAGATATTTCCATGTTCCTACACATAGCGGTGTAGATATTTCCATGTTCATACCGATAGCGGTGCTGTTATTTCCATGTTTATACAGGTAGCGGTGTAGATATTTCCATGTTCATACAGATAGCGGTGTAGATATTTCCATGTTTATACAGACAGCAGTGTGGATATTTCCTTGTTTATACAGATAGCGGTGTAGATATCTCCTTCTTAATACAGACGGCGGTGTGAATGTTTATATGTTCATACAGATGGCGGTGCAGATATTTCCATGTTCATACAGATGGCGGTGTAGATATTTCCATGTTTATAGAGATAGCGGTGTAGATATCTCCTTCTTAATACAGATGGCGGTGTAGATGTTTATATGTTCATACAGATGGCGGTGCAGATATTTCCATGTTCATACAGATAGCTGTGTAGATATTTCCATGTATATGCAGATAACTGTGTAGATATTTCTATTTTCATGCAGATAGCGGTGTAGATATTTCCATGTTCAAACAGATAGCGGTGTAGATATTTCCATGTTTATACAGATAGCGGTGTAGATATGTCCATGTTTATACAGATAGCGGCGTAGATATTTCCAGGTTTATACAGATAGCGGTGAAGGTATCTCCATCTTAATACAGATGGCGGTGTAGATATTTATATGTGCATACAGATAGCGGTGCTGATATTTCCATGTTTATACAGGTAGCCGTGTAGATATTTCCATGCTTATACAGATAGCGGTGTAGACTTTTCCAAGTTTATACAGATAGCGGTGTAGATATCTCCAACTTAATACAGATGGCGGTGTAGAAATTTATATGTTCATACAGATGGCGGTGCAGATATTTCCATGTTAATACAGATGGCGGTGTAGATATTTCCATGATTATAGAGATAGCAGTGTAGTTATTTCCATGTGTAAAGCGATAGCTTTGTAGATATTTCCTTGTATATGCAGATAGCTGTGTAGATATTTCCATTTTCATGCAGATAGCGTTGAAGATGTATGCATATTTACACAGATAGCGGTGTAGATATTTCCATGGGAATACAGATAGCGGTGTAGATATTTCCATGTTCATCCAGATGGCTGTGTAGATATATCCATGTTCATACAGATGGCGGTGAAGATATTTCCATGTTCATACAGATAGCGGTGTAGATATTTCCATGTTCATACAGATAGCGGTGTAGATATTTCCATGTTCATACAGATAGCGGTGAAGATATTTCCATGTTTATACAGATAGCGGTGTAGATATCTCCTTCTTTATACAGATTGCGGTGGAGATATTTATATGTTCATACAGATGGCGGTGCAGATATTTCCATGTTCATACAGATGGCGGTGTAGTTATTTCCATGTTTATAGAGATAGCGGTGTAGATATTTCCATGTGCAAAGAGATAGCGGTGTAGATATTTCCATGTATATGCAGATATCTGTGTAGATATTTCCATTTTCATGCAGATAGCGGTGTAGATATTTCCATGTTCAAATAGATAGCAGTGTAGATATTTCCATGTTCATACAGATAGCGGTGTAGATATTTCCTTGTTTATACAGACAGCGGTGAAGATGTATGCATGTTTACACAGATAGCGGTGTAGATATTTCCATGTTCATACAGATAGCGGGATAGATATTTCCATGTTCATACAGATGGCTGTGTAGATATATCCATGTTCATACAGATGGCGGTGAAGATATTTCCATGTTCATACAGATGGCGGTGTAGATATTTCCATGTTCATACCGATAGCGGTGCTGTTATTTCCATGTTTATACAGGTAGCGGTGTAGATATTTCCATGTTCATACAGATAGCGGTGTAGATATTTCCATGTTTATTCAGACAGCAGTGTAGATATTTCCTTGTTTATACACATAGCGGTGTAGATTTCTCCTTCTTAATACAGACGGCGGTGTAGATGTTTATATGTTCATATAGATGGCGGTGCAGGTATTTCCATGTTCATACAGATAGAGGTGTAGATATTTCCATGTTCATACAGATAGCAGTGTAGATATTTCCATGTTCATACAGATAGAGGTGTAGATATATCCATGTTCATACTGATAGTGGTGTCGATATTTCCATGTTCATACACATAGCGGAGCTGATATTTCCATGTTTATACAGGTAGCGGTGTAGATATTTCCATGTTTATACAGATAGCGGTGTAGATATCTCCATCTTAATAGAGATGGCGGTGTAGATATTTATATGTTCATACAGATGGCGGTGCAGATATCCCCATGTTAATACAGATGGCGGTGTAGATATTCCCATGCTCATACAGATAGCGGTGTAGTTTTTTCCATGTGTAAGGAGATAGCTGTGTAGATATTTCCATGTATATGCAGATAGCTGTGTAGATATTTCCATTTTCATGCAGATAGCGGTGTATATATTTCCATGTTCAAACAGATAGCGGTGTAGGTATTTCCATGTTTATACAGATAGCGGTGAAGATGTATGCATGTCTACACAGATAGCAGTGTAGATATTTCCATGTTCATCCAGATGGCTGTGTAGATATATCCATGTTCATACAGATAGCGGTGTAGATATTTCCATGTTCATACAGATAGCGGTGTAGATATTTCCATGTTCATCCAGATGGTTGTATAGATATATCCATGTTCATACAGATAGCGGTGTAGATATTTCCATGTTCATACAGATAGTGGTGTAGATATTTCCATGTTCATAAAGATAGCGGTGTAGCTATTTCCATGTTCATACAGATAGCGGTATAGATATTTCCATGTTCAAGGAGATACCGGTGTAGGTATTTCCATGTTTATACAGATAGCTGTGCTGATATTTCCATATTTATACAGGTAGCGGTGTAGATATTTCAATGTTTATACAGATACTGGTGTAGATATTTCCATGTTTATACAGATAGCAGTGTAGATATTTCCAAGTTTATACAGATAGATGTGTAGATATCTCCATCTTAATACAGATGGTGGTGTAGATATTTATATGTTCATACAGATGGCGGTGCAGATATTTCCGTGTTCATATAGATGGCCGTGTAGATATTTCCATGTTTATAGAGATAGCGGTGTAGTTATTTCCATGTGCAAAGAGATAGCTTTGTAGATATTTCCATGTGTATGCAGATTGCTGTGTAGATATTTCCATTTTCATGCGGATAGCGGTGTAGATATTTCCATGTTCAAACAGATAGCGGTGTAGATATTTCCATGTTCATACAGATAGCGGTGTAGATATCTCCATCTTAATACAGACGGCGGTGTAGATATTTATATGTTCATACAGATGGCGGTGCAGATATTTCCATGTTCATACGGATGTCGGTGAAGATATTTCCATGTTCATACAGATAGCGGGGCTGATATTTCCATGTTTATACATGTAGCGGTGTAGATATTTCCATGTTTATACAGATAGCGGTGTAGATATTTCCATGTTTATACACATAGCGGTGTAGATATTTCCATGTTCATACAGATAGCGGTGTATGTATATCCATGTTCATACAGATAGCGGTGTAGATATTTCCATGTTCATCCTGATGGCTGTGTAGATATTTCCATGTTCATACAGATAGCGGTGTAGATATCTCCATCTTAATACAGATGGCGGTGTAGATATTTCCATGTTTATACAGATAGCGGTGTAGATATCTCCATCTTTATTCAGATGGCGGTGTAGATATTTATATGTTCATTCAGATGGCGGTGCAGATATTTCCATGTTCATACAGATGGCGGTGTAGATATTTCCATGTTCATACAGATAGCGGTGTAGTTATTTCCATGTGTAAAGAGATAGCTGTGTAGATATTTCCATGTATATGCAGATAGCTGTGTAGACATTTCCATTTTCATGCAGATAGCGGTGTATATATTTCCCTGTTCAAACAGTTAGCGGTGTAGATATTTCCATGTTCATAAAGATAGCAGTGTATATATTTCCATGTTTATACAGATAGCGGTGAAGATTTATGCATGTTTACACAGATAGCGGTGTGGATATTTCCATGTTCATCCAGATGGCTGTGTAGATATATCCATGTTCATACAGATAGCGGTGTAGATATTTCCATGTTCATACAGATAGCGGTGCAGATATGTCCATGTTCATCCAGATGGCTGTGTAGATATATCCATGTTCATACAGATGGCGGTGAAGATATTTCCATGTTCATACAGATGGCGGTGTAGATATTTCCAAGTTCATACAGATAGTGGTGTAGATATTTCCATGTTCATACAGATAGCGGTGTATGTATTTCCATGTTCATACAGATAGCGGTGTAGATATTTCCATGTTCATCCAGATGTCTGTGTAGATATATCCATGTTCATTCAGATAGCGGTGTAGGTATTTCCTTGTTCATCCAGATGGCTGTGTAGCTATTTCCATGTTCATACAGATAGTGGTGTAGATATTTGCATGTTCATACAGATAGCGGTGTAGATATTTCCATGTTTATACAGATAGCGGTGTAGATATTTCCAAGTTTATACAGATAGCGGTGTAGATATCTCCATCTTAATACTGATGGCGGTGTAGATATTTATATGTTCATACAGATGGCGGTGCAGATATTTCCATGTTCATATAGATGGCGGTGTAGATATTTCCATGTTTATAGAGATAGCAGTGAAGATGTATGCATGTTTACACAGATAGCGGTGAAGATATTTCCATGTTCATCCAGATGGCTGTGTAGATATATCCATGTTCATACAGATAGAGGTGTAGATATTTCCATGTTCATACAGATAGCGGTGCAGATATTTCCATGTTCATCCAGATGGCTGTGTAGATATATCCATGTTCATACAGATGGCGGTGAAGATATTTCCATGCTCATACAGATAGCGGTGTAGATATTTCCATGTTCATACAGATAGCGGTGTAGATATTTCCATGTTCATACAGATAGGGGTGTATGTATTTCCATGTTCATACAGATAGTGGTGTAGATATTTCCATGTTCATAAAGATAGCGGTGTAGCTATTTCCATGTTCATACAGATAGCGGTGTAGATATTTCCATGTTCAAGGAGATAGCGGTGTAGATATTTCCATGTTTATACAGATAGCTGTGCTGATATTTCCATATTTATACAGGTAGCGGTGTAGATATTTCAATGTTTATACAGATAGTGGTGTAGATATTTCCATGTTTATACAGATAGCGGTGTAGATATTTCCAAGTTTATACAGATAGATGTGTAGATATCTCCATCTTAATACAGATGGTGGTGTAGATATTTATATGTTCATACAGATGGCGGTGCAGATATTTCCGTGTTCATATAGATGGCCGTGTAGATATTTCCATGTTTATAGAGATAGCGGTGTAGTTATTTCCATGTGCAAAGAGATAGCTTTGTAGATATTTCCATGTGTATGCAGATTGCTGTGTAGATATTTCCATTTTCATGCGGATAGCGGTGTAGATATTTCCATGTTCAAACAGATAGCGGTGTAGATATTTCCATGTTCATACAGATAGCGGTGTAGGTATTTCCATGTTTATACAGATAGCGGTGAAGATGTATGCATGTTTACAAGGATAGCAGTGTTGATATTTCCATGTTCATACAGATAGCGGTGTAGATATTTCCATGTTCATCCAGATGGCTGTGTAGATATATCCATTTTCATACAGATGGCAGTGAAGATATTTCCATGTTCACACAGATGGCGGTGTAGATATTTCCATGTTCCTACACATAGCGGTTTAGGTATTTCCATGTTCATACCGATAGCGGTGCTGTTATTTCCATGTTTATGCAGGTAGCGGTCTAGATATTTCCATGTTCATACAGATAGCGGTGTAGATATTTCCATGTTTATACAGACAGCAGTGTAGATATTTCCTTGTTTATACAGATAGCGGTGTAGATCTCTCCTTAATACAGACGGCGGTGTAGATGTTTATATGTTCATACAGATGGCGGTGCAGATATTTCCATGTTCATACAGATGGCGGTGTAGATATTTCCATGTTTATAGAGATAGCGGTGTAGATATCTCCTTCTTAATACAGATGGCGGTGTAGATGTTTATATGTTCATACAGATGGCGGTGCAGATATTTCCATGTTCATACAGATAGCTGTGTAGATATTTCCATGTATATGCAGATAACTGTGTAGGTATTTCCATTTTCATGCAGATAGCGGTGTAGATATTTCCATGTTCAAACAGATAGCGGTGTAGATATTTCCATGTTCATACAGATAGCGATGTAGATATTTCCATGTTCATACAGATAGAGGTGTAGATATTTCCATGTTCATACAGATAGCGGTGTAGATATTTCCATGTTCATACAGATAGCGGTGCTGATATTTCCATGTTTATACAGGTAGCGGTGTAGATATTTCCATGTTTATACAGATAGCGGTGTAGATATCTCCGTCTTAATACAGATGGCTGTGTAGATATTTATATGTTCATACAGATGGCGGTGCAGATATTCCCATGTTAATACAGATGGCGGTGTAGATATTTCCATGTTCAAACAGAGAGTGGTGTAGATATTTCCACGTTTATACAGATAGCGGTGAAGATGTATGCATGTCTACACAGATAGCAGTGTAGATATTTCTGTGTTCATCCAGATGGCTGTGTAGATATATCCATGTTCATACAGATAGCGGTGTAGATATTTCCATGTTCATACAGATAGCGGTGTAGATATTTCCATGTTCATACAGATGGCTGTGTAGATATATCCATGTTCATACAGATAGCGGTGTAGATATTTCCATGTTCATACAGATAGTGGTGCAGATATTTCCGTGTTCATACAGATAGCAGTGTAGCCATTTCCATGTTCATACAGAGAGCGGTGTAGATATTTCCATGTTCAAAGAGATAGCGGTGTAGATATTTCCATGTTCATACAGATAGCTGTGCTGATATTTCCATGTTTATACAGGTAGCGGTGTAGATATTTCCATGTTTATACAGATAGTGGTGTAGATATTTCCATGTTTATACAGATAGCGGTGTAGATATTTCCAAGTTTATACAGATAGATGTGTAGATATCTCCATTTTAATACAGATGGCGGTGTAGATATTTATATGTTCATACAGATGGCGGTGCAGATATTTCCATGTTCATATAGATGGCTGTGTAGATATTTCCATGTTTATAGAGATAGCGGTGTAGTTATTTCCATGTGCAAAGAGATAGCTTTGTAGATATTTCCATGTATATGCAGATAGCTGTGTAGATATTTCCATTTTCATGCGGATAGCGGTGTAGATATTTCCATGTTCAAACAGATAGCGGTGTAGATATTTCCATGTTCATACAGATAGCGGTGTAGATATTTCCATGTTTATACAGATAGCGGTGAAGATGTATGCATGTTTACAAGGATAGCAGTGTAGATATTTCCATGTTCATACAGATAGCGGTGTAGATATTTCCATGTTCATCCAGATGGCTGTGTAGATATATCCATGTTCATACAAAAGGCAGTGAACATATTTCCATGTTCCTACACATAGCGGTGTAGATATTTCCATGTTCATGCAGATAGAGGTGTAGATATTTCCATGTTCATACAGATAGTGGTGTAGATATTTCCATGTTCATACAGATAGCGGTGTAGCTATTTCCATGTTCATACAGATAGCGGTGTAGATATTTCCATGTTCATAGAGATAGCGGTGTAGATATTTACATGTTCATACAGATAGCGGTGCTGATATTTCCATGTTTTTACAGGTAGCAGTGTAGATATTTCCATGTTTATACAGATACTGATGTAGATATTTCCATGTTTATTCAGATAGCGGTGTAGATATTTCCAAGTTTATACAGATAGCGGTGTCGATATCTCCATCTTAATACAGATGGCGGTGTAGATATTTATATGTTCATACAGATGGCGGTGCAGATATTTCCATGTTCATATAGATGGCGGTGTAGATATTTCCATGTTTATAGAGATAGCGGTGAAGATGTATGCATGTTTACACAGATAGTGGTGAAGATATTTCCATGTTCATCCAGATGGCTGTGTAGATATATCCATGTTCATACAGATAGAGGTGTAGATATTTCCATGTTCATACAGATAGCGGTGCAGAAATTTCCATGTTCATCCAGATGGCTGTGTAGATATATCCATGTTCATACAGATGGCGGTGAAGATATTTCCATGCTCATACAGATAGCGGTGTAGATATTTCCATGTTCATACAGATAGCGGTGTAGATATTTCCATGTTCATACAGATAGGGGTGTATGTATTTCCATGTTCATACAGATAGTGGTGTAGATATTTCTATTTTCATGCAGATAGCGGTGTATATATTTCCCTGTTCAAACAGTTAGCGGTGTAGATATTTCCATGTTCATAAAGATAGCAGTGTAGATATTTCCATGTTCATCCAGATGGCTGTGTAGATATATCCATGTTCATACAGATAGCGGTGTAGATATTTCCATGTTCATACAGATAGCGGTGTAGATATTTCCATGTTCATCCAGATGGCTGTATAGATATATCCATGTTCATACAGATAGCGGTGTAGATATTTCCATGTTCAAACAGATAGTGGTGTAGATATTTCCAAGTTCATAAAGATAGCGGTGTAGCTATTTCCATGTTCATACAGATAGCGGTGTAGATATTTCCATGTTCAAGGAGATAGCGGTGTAGATATTTCCATGTTTATACAGATAGCTGTGCTGATATTTCCATATTTATACAGGTAGCGGTGTAGATATTTCAATGTTTATACAGATAGTGGTGTAGATATTTCCATGTTTATACAGATAGCGGTGTAGATATTTCCAAGTTTATACAGATAGATGTGTAGATGTCTCCATCTTAATACAGATGGCAGTGAAGATATTTCCATGTTCACACAGATGGCGGTGTAGATATTTCCATGTTCCTACACATAGCGGTGTAGATATTTCCATGTTCATACCGATAGCGGTGCTGTTATTTCCATGTTTATACAGGTAGCGGTGTAGATATTTCCATGTTCATACAGATAGCGGTGTAGATATTTCCATGTTTATACAGACAGCAGTGTAGATATTTCCTTGTTTATACAGATAGCGGTGTAGATATCTCCTTCTTAATACAGACGGCGGTGTGAATGTTTATATGTTCATACAGATGGCGGTGCAGATATTTCCATGTTCATACAGATGGCGGTGTAGATATTTCCATGTTTATAGAGATAGCGGTGTAGATATCTCCTTCTTAATACAGATGGCGGTGTAGATGTTTATATGTTCATACAGATGGCGGTGCAGATATTTCCATGTTCATACAGATAGCTGTGTAGATATTTCCATGTATATGCAGATAACTGTGTAGATATTTCTATTTTCATGCAGATAGCGGTGTAGATATTTCCATGTTCAAACAGATAGCTGTGTAGATATTTCCATGTTCATACAGATTGCGATGTAGATATTTCCATGTTCATACAGATAGAGGTGTAGATATTTCCATGTTCATAAAGATAGCGGTGTAGATATTTCCATGTTCATACAGATAGCGGTGCTGATATTTCCATGTTTATACAGGTAGCGGTGTAGATATTTCCATGTTTATACAGATAGCGGTGTAGATATCTCCGTCTTAACACAGATGGCTGTGTAGATATTTATATGTTCATACAGATAGTGGTGTAGATATTTCCACGTTTATACAGATAGCGGTGAAGATGTATGCATGTCTACACAGATAGCAGTGTAGATATTTCCATGTTCATCCAGATGGCTGTGTAGATATATCCATGTTCACACAGATAGCGGTGTAGATATTTCCATGTTCATACAGATAGCGGTTTAGATATTTCCATGTTCATACAGATGGCTGTGTAGATATATCCATGTTCATACAGATAGCGGTGTAGATATTTCCATGTTCATACAGATAGTGGTGTAGATATTTCCGTGTTCATACAGATAGCGGTGTAGCCATTTCCATGTTCATACAGATAGCGGTGTAGATATTTCCATGTTCAAAGAGATAGCGGTGCAGATATTTCCATGTTCATCCAGATGGCTGTGTAGATATATCCATGTTCATACAGATGGCGGTGAAGATATTTCCATGCTCATACAGATAGCGGTGTAGATATTTCTATGTTCATACAGATAGCGGTGTAGATATTTCCATGTTCATACAGATAGGGGTGTATGTATTTCCATGTTCATACAGATTGTGGTGTAGATATTCCTATTTTCATGCAGATAGCGGTGTATATATTTCCCTGTTCAAACAGTTAGCGGTGTAGATATTTCCATGTTCATAAAGATAGCAGTGTAGATATTTCCATGTTCATCCAGATGGCTGTGTAGATATATCCATGTTCATACAGATAGCGGTGTAGATATTTCCATGTTCATACAGATAGCGGTGTAGATATTTCCATGTTCATCCAGATGGCTGTATAGATATATCCATGTTCATACAGATAGCGGTGTAGATATTTCCATGTTCATACAGATAGTGGTGTAGATATTTCCATGTTCATAAAGATAGCGGTGTAGCTATTTCCATGTTCATACAGATAGCGGTGTAGATATTTCCATGTTCAAGGAGATAGCGGTGTAGATATTTCCATGTTTATACAGATAGCTGTGCTGATATTTCCATATTTATACAGGTAGCGGTGTAGATATTTCAATGTTTATACAGATAGTGGTGTAGATATTTCCATGTTTATACAGATAGCGGTGTAGATATTTCCAAGTTTATACAGATAGATGTGTAGATATCTCCATCTTAATACAGATGGTGGTGTAGATATTTATATGTTCATACAGATGGCGGTGCAGATATTTCCGTGTTCATATAGATGGCCGTGTAGATATTTCCATATTTATAGAGATAGCGGTGTAGTTATTTCCATGTGCAAAGAGATAGCTTTGTAGATATTTCCATGTGTATGCAGATTGCTGTGTAGATATTTCCATTTTCATGCGGATAGCGGTGTAGATATTTCCATGTTCAAACAGATAGCGGTGTAGATATTTCCATGTTCATACAGATAGCGGTGTAGATATTTCCATGTTTATACAGATAGCGGTGAAGGTGTATGCATGTTTACAAGGATAGCAGTGTAGATATTTCCATGTTCATACAGATAGCGGTGTAGATATTTCCATGTTCATCCAGATGGCTGTGTAGATATATCCATGTTCATACAGATGGCAGTGAAGATATTTCCATGTTCACACAGATGGCGGTGTAGATATTTCCATGTTCCTACACATAGCGGTGTAGATATTTCCATGTTCATACCGATAGCGGTGCTGTTATTTCCATGTTTATACAGGTAGCGGTGTAGATATTTCCATGTTCATACAGATAGCGGTGTAGATATTTCCATGTTTATACAGACAGCAGTGTAGATATTTCCTTGTTTATACAGATAGCGGTGTAGATATCTCCTTCTTAATACGGAAGGCGGTGTAGATGTTTATATGTTCATACAGATGGCGGTGCAGATATTTCCATGTTTATACAGATGGCGGTGTAGATATTTCCATGTTTATAGAGATAGCGGTGTAGATATCTCCTTCTTAATACAGATGGCGGTGAAGATATTTCCCTGTTCAAACAGTTAGCGGTGTAGATATTTCCATGTTCATAAAGATAGCGGTGTAGATATTTCCATGTTTATACAGATAGCGGTGAAGATATATGCATGTTTTCACAGATATCGGTGTAGATATTTCCATGTTCATCCACATCGCTGTGTAGATATATCCATGTTCATACAGATGGCGGTGAAGATATTTCCATGTTCATACAGATAGCGGTGTAGATATCTCCTTCTTAATACAGATGGCGGTGAAGATATTTCCATGTTCATACAGATAGCGGTGTACGTATTTCCATGTTCATACAGATAGCGGTGTAGATATTTCCATGTTCATCCTGATGGCTGTGTAGATATTTCCATGTTCATACAGATAGCGGTGTAAATATTTCCATGTTCATACAGATAGCGGTGTAGTTATTTCCATGTTCATCCAGATGGCTGTGTAGTTATATCCATGTTCATACAGATGGCGGTGAAGATATTTCCATGTTCATACAGATGGCGTTGTAGATATTTCCATGTTCATACAGATAGCCGTGTAGATATTGCCATGTTCATACCGATATCGGTGCTGATACTTCCATGTTTATACAAGTAGCGGTGTACATATTTCCGTGTTTATACAGGTAACGGTGTAGATATTTCCATGTTCATACAGATAGCGGTGTAGATATTTCCATGTTTATACAGATAGCGGTGTAGATATCTCCTTCATAATACAGATGGCGGTGTAGATATTTATAAGTTCATACAGATGGCGGTGCAGATATTTCCATGTTCATACAGATGGTGGTGTAGATATTTCCATGTTTATAGAGATAGCGGTGTAGTTATTTCCATGTGCAAAGAGATAGCTGTGTAGATATTTCCATGTATATGCAGATAGCTGTGTAGATATTTCCATTTACATGCAGATAGCAGTGTAGATATTTCCATGTTCAAACAGATAGCGGTGCAGATATCTCCATATTAATACAGATGGCGGTTTAGATATTTATATGTTCATACAGATGGAGGTGCAGATATTCCCATGTTAATACAGATGGCGGTGTAGATATTTCCATGTTCAAACAGATAGCGGTGTAGATATTTCCACGTTTATACAGAAAGCGGAGAAGATGTATGCATGTCTACACAGATAGCAGTGTAGATATTTCCATGTTCATCCAGATGGCTGTGTAGATATATCCATGTTCATACAGATAGCGGTGTAGATATTTCCATGTTCATACAGATAGTGGTGTAGATATTTCCATGTTCATACAGATAGTGGTGTAGATATTTCCATGTTCATTCAGATAGCGTTGTAGATATTTCCATGTTCAAAGAGATAGCGGTGTAGATATTTCCATGTTCATACAGATAGCTGTGCTGATATTTCCATGTTTATACAGGTAGCGGTGTAGATATTTCCATGTTTATACAGATAGCGGTGTAGATATTTCCATGTTTATACAGATAGCGGTGTAGATATTTCCAAGTTTTTACAGATAGATGTGTAGATATCTCCATCTTAATACAGATGGCGGTGTAGATATTTATATGTTCATACAGATGGCGGTGCAGATATTTCCATGTTCATATAGATGGCGGTGTAGATATTTCCATGTTTATAGAGATAGTGGTGTAGTTATTTCCATGTGTAAAGAGATAGCTTTGTAGATATTTCCATGTGTATGCAGATAGCTGTGTAGATATTTCCATTTTCATGCGGATAGCGGTGTAGATATTTCCATGTTCAAACAGATAGCGGTGTAGATATTTCCATGTTCATACAGATAGCGGTGTAGATATTTCCATGTTTATACAGATAGCGGTGAAGGTGTATGCATGTTTACAAGGAAAGCAGTGTAGATATTTCCATGTTCATACAGATAGCGGTGTAGATATTTCCATGTTCATCCATATGGCTGTGTAGATATATCCATTTTCATACAAATGGCAGTGAACATATTTCCATGTTCATACAGATAGCGGTGTAGATATTTCCATGTTCATACAGATAGCGGTGTAGATATTTCCGTGTTCATACCGATAGCGGTGCTGATATTTCCATGTTTATACATGTAGCGGTGTAGATATTTCCATGTTTATACAGATAGCGGTGTAGATATTTCCATGTTTATACAGATAGCAGTGTAGATATTTCCATGTTTATACATATAGCGGTGTAGATATCTCCTTCTTAATACAGATGGCGGTGTAGATATTTATATGTTCATACAGATGGCGGTGCGGATATTTCCATGTTCATACAGATGGTGGTGTAGTTATTTCCATGTTCATACAGATAGCGGTGTAGTTATTTCCATGTGTAAAGAGATAGCTGTGTAGATATTTCCATGTATATGCAGATAGCTGTTTAGATATTTTCAATTTCATGCAGATAGCGGTGTATAAATTTCCCTGTTCAAACAGATAGCGGTGTAGATATTTCCATGTTCATACAGATAGAGGTGTAGATATTTCCATGTTCATACAGATAGTGGTGTAGATATTTCCATGTTCATACAGATAGCGGTGTAGCTATTTCCATGTTCATACAGATAGCGGTGTAGATATTTCCATGTTCATAGAGATAGCGGTGTAGATATTTCCATGTTCATACAGATAGCGGTGCTGATATTTCCATGTTTATACAGGTAGCGGTGTAGATATTTCCATGTTTATACAGATACAGATGTAGATATTTCCATGTTTATTCAGATAGCGGTGTAGTTATTTCCAAGTTTATACAGATAGTGGTGTAGATATCTCCATCTTAATACAGATGGCGGTGTAGATATTTATATGTTCATACAGATGGCAGTGCAGATATTTCCATGTTCATATAGATGGCCGTGTAGGTATTTCCATGTTTATAGAGATAGCGGTGTAGTTATTTCCATGTGTAAAGCGATAGCTTTGTAGATATTTCCATGTGTATGCAGATAGCTGTGTAGATATTTCCATTTTCATGCAGATAGCGGTGTAGATATTTCCATGTTCAAACAGATAGCGGTGTAGATATTTCCATGTTCATACAGATAGCGGTGTAGATATTTCCATGTTTATACAGATAGCGGTGAAGATGTATGCATGTTTACAAGGATAGCAGTGTAGATGTTTCCATGTTCTTGCAGATAGCGGTGTAGTTATTTCCATGTTAATCCAGATGGCATTGTAGATATATCCATGTTCATACAGATGGCAGTGAAGATATTTCCATGTTCATACAGATAGCGTTGTAGATATTTCCATGTTCATACAGATAGCGGTTTAGATATTTCCGTGTTCATACCGATAGCGGTGCTGATATTTCCATGTTTATACAGGTAGCGATGTAGATATTTCCATGTTTGTACAGATAGCGGTGTAGATATTTCCATGTTTATACAGATAGCAGTGTAGATATTTCCATGTTTATACAGATATCGGTGTAGATATCTCCTTAATACAGATGGCGGTGTAGATATTTATATGTTCATACAGATGGCGGTGCAGATATTTCCATGTTCATACAGATGGCGGTGTAGATTTTTCCATGTTCATACAGATAGTGGTGTAGTTATTTCCATGTGTAAAGAGATAGCTGTGTAGATCTTCCCATGTATATTCAGATAGCTGTGTAGATATTTCCATTTTCATGCAGATAGCGGTTTATATATTTCCCTGTTCAAACAGATAGCAGTGTAGATATTTCCATGTTCATACAGATAGTGGTGTAGATATTTCCATGTTCATACAGATAGCGGTGTAGCTATTTCCATGTTCATACAGATAGCGGTGTGCATATTTCCATGTTCATAGAGATAGCAGTGTAGATATTTCCATGTTCTTACAGATAGCGGTGCTGATATTTCCATGTTTATAGTGGTAGCGGTGTAGATATTTCCATGTTTATACAGATAGCGGTGAAGATGTATGCATGTTTACACATATAGCGTTGTACATATTTTCATGTTCATCCAGATGGCTGTGTAGATATTTCCATGTTCATACAGATAGCGGTGTAGATATTTCCATGTTCATCCAGATGGCTGTGTAGATATATCCATGTTCATACAGATGGCAGTGAAGATATTTCCATGTTCATACAGATAGAGGTGTAGATATTTCCATGTTCATACAGATAGCAGTGTAGATATTTCCGTGTTCATACCGATAGCGGTGCTGATATTTCCATGTTTATACAGGTAGCGGTGTAGGTATTTCCATGTTTATACAGATAGCGGTGTAGATATTTCCATGTTTATACAGATAGCAGTGTAGATATTTCCATGTTTATACAGATAGCGGTGTAGATATCTCTTTCTTAATACAGATGGCAGTGTAGATATTTATATGTTCATAGGGATGGCGGTGCAGATATTTCCATGTTCATACAGATGGCGGTGTAGATATTTCCATGTTCATACAGATAGCGGTGTAGTTATTTCCATGTGTAAAGAGATAGCTGTATAGATATTTCCATGTATATGCAGATAGCTGTGCAGATATTTCCATTTTCATGCAGATAACGGTGTATATATTTCCCTGTTCAAACAGATAGCGGTGTAGATATTTCCATGTTCATACAGATAGTGGTGTAGATATTTCCATGTTCATACAGATAGCGGTGTAGATATTTCCATGTTCATCCAGATGGCTGTGTAGATATATCCATGTTCATACAGATAGCGGTGTAGATATTTCCATGTTCGTATAGATAGTGGTGTAGATATTTCCATGTTCATACAGATAGCGGTGTAGCTATTTCCATGTTCATACAGATAGCGGTGTAGATATTTCCATGTTTATACAGATAGCGGTGAAGATGTATGCATGTTTACAAGGATAGCAGTATAGATGTTTCCATGTTCATGCAGATAGCGGTGTAGATATTTCCATGTTCATACAGATAGCGGTGTATGTATTTCCATGTTCATACAGATAGCGGTGTAGATATTTCCATGTTCATCCAGATGGCTGTGTAGATATATCCATGTTCATACAGATAGCGGTGCAGATATTTCCATGTTCATCCAGATGGCTGTGTAGCTATTTCCATGTTCATACAGATAGTGGTGTAGATATTTCCATGTTCATACAGATAGCGGTGTAGATATTTCCATGTTCATACAGATAGCCGTGTAGATATTGCCATGTTCATACCGATAGCGCTGCTGATACTTCCAAGTTTATACAGGTAGCGGTGTACATATTTCCGTGTTTATACAGGTAGCGGTGTAGGTATTTCCATGTTCATACAGATAGCGGTGTAGATATTTCCATGTTTCTACAGATAGCGGTGTAGATATCTCCTTCTTAATACAGATGGCGGTGTAGGTATTTATATGTTCACACAGATGGCAGTGCAGATATTTCCATGTTCATACAGATGGTGGTGTAGATATTTCCATTTTCATGCAGATAGCGGTGTAGATATTTCCATGTTCAAACAGATAGCGGTGTAGATATTTCCATGTTCATACAGATAGCGGTGTGGATATTTCCATGTTTTTACAGATAGCGGTGAATATGTATGCATGTTTACACAGATAGCGGTGTAGATATTTTCATGTTCATACAGATAGCGGTGTAGATATTTCCATGTTCATCCAGACGGCTGTGTAGACATATCCATGTTCATACAGATGGCGGTGAAGATATTTCCATGTTCATACAGATGGCTTTGTAGATATATCCATGTTCATACAGATGGCGGTGAAGATTTTTCCATGTTCATACAGATGGCGGTGTAGATATTTCCATGTTCATACACATAGCGGGGCTGATATTTCCATGTTTATGCAGGTAGCAGTGTAGATATTTCCATGTTTATACAGATAGCGGTGTAGATATTTCCATGTTTATACACATAGCGGTGTAGATATTTCCATGTTTATACAGATAGCGGTGTAGATATCTCCATCTTAATACAGATGGCGGTGTAGATATTTATATGTTCATACAGATGGCGGTGCAGATACTTCCATGTTCATACTGATGGCGTTGTAGATACTTCCTTGTTCATACTGATAGCGGTGCTGATATTTCCATGTTTATACAGGTAGCGGTGTAGATATTTCCATGTTTATACAGATAGCGGTGTAGATATTTCCAAGTTTATACACATAGCGGTGTAGATATTTCCATGTTTATACAGATAGCGGTGTAGATATCTCCATCTTAATACAGATGGCGGTGTAGATATTTATATGTTCATTCAGATGGCGGTGCAGATATTTCCATGTTCATACAGATGGCGGTGTAGATATTTCCATGTTCATACAGATAGCGGTGTAGTTATTTCCATGTGTAAAGAGATAGCTGTGTAGATATTTCCATGTATTTGCAGATAGCTGTGTAGACATTTCCATTTTCATGCATACAGCGGTGTATATATTTCCCTGTTCAAACAGTTAGCGGTGTAGATATTTCCATGTTCATAAAGATAGCAGTGTAGATATTTCCATGTTTATACAGATAGCGGTGAAGCTGTATGCATGTTTACACAGATAGCGGTGTAGATATTTCCATGTTCATCCAGATGGCTGTGTAGATATATCCATGTTCATACAGATAGCGGTGTATATATTTCCATGTTCATACAGATAGCGGTGTAGATATTTCTATGTTCATCCAGATGGCTGTGTAGATATATCCCTGTTCATTCAGATAGCGGTGTAGATATTTCCATGTTCATCCAGATGGCTGTGTAGCTATTTCCATGTTTATACAGATAGTGGTGTAGATATTTCCATATTCATACAGATAGCGGTGTAGATATTTCCATGTTCATACAGATAGCCGTGTAGATATTGCCATGTTCATACTGATAGCGGTGCTGATACTTCCATGTTTATACAGGTAGCGGTGTACATATTTCCGTGTTTATACAGATAGCGGTGTAGATATCTCCTTCTTAATACAGATGGCCTTGTAGATATTTATATGTTCATACAGATGGCGGTGCAGTTATTTCCATGTTCATACAGATGGTGGTGTAGATATTTCCATGTTTATAGAGATAGCGGTGTAGTTATTTCCATGTGCAAAGAGATAGCTGTGTTGATATTTCCATGTAAATGCAGATAGCTGTGTAGATATTTCCATTTTCATGCAACTAGCGGTGTAGATATTTCCATGTTCAAACAGATAGCGGTGTAGATATTTCCATGTTCATACAAATAGCGGTGTGGATATTACCATGTTTATACAGATAGCGGTGAAGATGTATGCATGTTTACACAGATTGCGGTGTAGATATTTCCATGTTCATACAGATAGCGGTGTAGATATTTCCATGTTCATCCAGACGGCTGTGTAGACATATCCATGTTCATACAGATGGCGGTGAAGATATTTCCATGTTCATACAGATGGCTGTGTAGATATATCCATGTTCATACAGATGGCGGTGAAGATTTTTCCATGTTCATACAGATGGCGGTGTAGATATTTCTATGTTCATGCAGATAGCGGTGCTGATATTTCCATGTTTATACAGGTAGCAGTGTAGGTATTTCCATGTTTATACAGATAGCGGTGTAGATATTTCCATTTTTATACACATAGCGGTGTAGATATTTCCATGTTTATACAGATAGCGGTGTAGATATCTCCATCTTAATACAGATGGCGGTGTAGATATTTATATGTTCATACAGATGGCGGTGCAGATATTTCCATGTTCATACAGATGGCGGTGTAGATACTTCCATGTTCATACTGATAGCGGTGCTGATATTTCCATTTTTATACAGGTAGCGGTGTAGATATTTCCATGTTTATACAGATAGTGGTGTAGATATGTCCATGTTTATACAGATAGCGGCGTAGATATTTCCAGGTTTATACAGATAGCGGTGAAGGTATCTCCATCTTAATACAGATGGCGGTGTAGATATTTATATGTGCATACAGATAGCGGTGCTGATATTTCCATGTTTATACAGGTAGCCGTGTAGATATTTCCATGCTTATACAGATAGCGGTGTAGACTTTTCCAAGTTTATACAGATAGCGGTGTAGATATCTCCAACTTAATACAGATGGCGGTGTAGAAATTTATATGTTCATACAGATGGCGGTGCAGATATTTCCATGTTAATACAGATGGCGGTGTAGATATTTCCATGATTATAGAGATAGCAGTGTAGTTATTTCCATGTGTAAAGCGATAGCTTTGTAGATATTTCCTTGTATATGCAGATAGCTGTGTAGATATTTCCATTTTCATGCAGATAGCGTTGAAGATGTATGCATGTTTACACAGATAGCGGTGTAGATATTTCCATGGGAATACAGATAGCGGTGTAGATATTTCCATGTTCATCCAGATGGCTGTGTAGATATATCCATGTTCATACAGATGGCGGTGAAGATATTTCCATGTTCATACAGATAGCGGTGTAGATATTTCCATGTTCATACAGATAGCGGTGTAGATATTTCCATGTTCATACAGATAGCGGTGAAGATATTTCCATGTTTATACAGATAGCGGTGTAGATATCTCCTTCTTTATACAGATTGCGGTGGAGATATTTATATGTTCATACAGATGGCGGTGCAGATATTTCCATGTTCATACAGATGGCGGTGTAGTTATTTCCATGTTTATAGAGATAGCGGTGTAGATATTTCCATGTGCAAAGAGATAGCGGTGTAGATATTTCCATGTATATGCAGATATCTGTGTAGATATTTCCATTTTCATGCAGATAGCGGTGTAGATATTTCCATGTTCAAATAGATAGCAGTGTAGATATTTCCATGTTCATACAGATAGCGGTGTAGATATTTCCTTGTTTATACAGACAGCGGTGAAGATGTATGCATGTTTACACAGATAGCGGTGTAGATATTTCCATGTTCATACAGATAGCGGGATAGATATTTCCATGTTCATACAGATGGCTGTGTAGATATATCCATGTTCATACAGATGGCGGTGAAGATATTTCCATGTTCATACAGATGGCGGTGTAGATATTTCCATGTTCATACCGATAGCGGTGCTGTTATTTCCATGTTTATACAGGTAGCGGTGTAGATATTTCCACGTTCATACAGATAGCGGTGTAGATATTTCCATGTTTATTCAGACAGCAGTGTAGATATTTCCTTGTTTATACACATAGCGGTGTAGATTTCTCCTTCTTAATACAGACGGCGGTGTAGATGTTTATATGTTCATATAGATGGCGGTGCAGATATTTCCATGTTCATACAGATAGAGGTGTAGATATTTCCATGTTCATACAGATAGCAGTGTAGATATTTCCATGTTCATACAGATAGAGGTGTAGATATATCCATGTTCATACTGATAGTGGTGTCGATATTTCCATGTTCATACAGATAGCGGTGCTGATATTTCCATGTTTATACAGGTAGCGGTGTAGATATTTCCATGTTTATACAGATAGCGGTGTAGATATCTCCATCTTAATAGAGATGGCGGTGTAGATATTTATATGTTCATACAGATGGCGGTGCAGATATCCCCATGTTAATACAGATGGCGGTGTAGATATTCCCATGCTCATACAGATAGCGGTGTAGTTTTTTCCATGTGTAAGGAGATAGCTGTGTAGATATTTCCATGTATATGCAGATAGCTGTGTAGATATTTCCATTTTCATGCAGATAGCGGTGTATATATTTCCATGTTCAAACAGATAGCGGTGTAGGTATTTCCATGTTTATACAGATAGCGGTGAAGATGTATGCATGTCTACACAGATAGCAGTGTAGATATTTCCATGTTCATCCAGATGGCTGTGTAGATATATCCATGTTCATACAGATAGCGGTGTAGATATTTCCATGTTCATACAGATAGCGGTGTAGATATTTCCATGTTCATCCAGATGGTTGTATAGATATATCCATGTTCATACAGATAGCGGTGTAGATATTTCCATGTTCATACAGATAGTGGTGTAGATATTTCCATGTTCATAAAGATAGCGGTGTAGCTATTTCCATGTTCATACAGATAGCGGTATAGATATTTCCATGTTCAAGGAGATACCGGTGTAGGTATTTCCATGTTTATACAGATAGCTGTGCTGATATTTCCATATTTATACAGGTAGCGGTGTAGATATTTCAATGTTTATACAGATACTGGTGTAGATATTTCCATGTTTATACAGATAGCAGTGTAGATATTTCCAAGTTTATACAGATAGATGTGTAGATATCTCCATCTTAATACAGATGGTGGTGTAGATATTTATATGTTCATACAGATGGCGGTGCAGATATTTCCGTGTTCATATAGATGGCCGTGTAGATATTTCCATGTTTATAGAGATAGCGGTGTAGTTATTTCCATGTGCAAAGAGATAGCTTTGTAGATATTTCCATGTGTATGCAGATTGCTGTGTAGATATTTCCATTTTCATGCGGATAGCGGTGTAGACATTTCCATGTTCAAACAGATAGCGGTGTAGATATTTCCATGTTCATACAGATAGCGGTGTAGATATCTCCATCTTAATACAGACGGCGGTGTAGATATTTATATGTTCATACAGATGGCGGTGCAGATATTTCCATGTTCATACGGATGTCGGTGAAGATATTTCCATGTTCATACAGATAGCGGGGCTGATATTTCCATGTTTATACATGTAGCGGTGTAGATATTTCCATGTTTATACAGATAGCGGTGTAGATATTTCCATGTTTATACACATAGCGGTGTAGATATTTCCATGTTCATACAGATAGCGGTGTATGTATATCCATGTTCATACAGATAGCGGTGTAGATATTTCCATGTTCATCCTGATGGCTGTGTAGATATTTCCATGTTCATACAGATAGCGGTGTAGATATCTCCATCTTAATACAGATGGCGGTGTAGATATTTCCATGTTTATACAGATAGCGGTGTAGATATCTCCATCTTTATTCAGATGGCGGTGTAGATATTTATATGTTCATTCAGATGGCGGTGCAGATATTTCCATGTTCATACAGATGGCGGTGTAGATATTTCCATGTTCATACAGATAGCGGTGTAGTTATTTCCATGTGTAAAGAGATAGCTGTGTAGATATTTCCATGTATATGCAGATAGCTGTGTAGACATTTCCATTTTCATGCAGATAGCGGTGTATATATTTCCCTGTTCAAACAGTTAGCGGTGTAGATATTTCCATGTTCATAAAGATAGCAGTGTATATATTTCCATGTTTATACAGATAGCGGTGAAGATTTATGCATGTTTACACAGATAGCGGTGTGGATATTTCCATGTTCATCCAGATGGCTGTGTAGATATATCCATGTTCATACAGATAGCGGTGTAGATATTTCCATGTTCATACAGATAGCGGTGCAGATATGTCCATGTTCATCCAGATGGCTGTGTAGATATATCCATGTTCATACAGATAGCGGTGAAGATATTTCCATGTTCATACAGATGGCGGTGTAGATATTTCCAAGTTCATACAGATAGTGGTGTAGATATTTCCATGTTCATACAGATAGCGGTGTATGTATTTCCATGTTCATACAGATAGCGGTGTAGATATTTCCATGTTCATCCAGATGTCTGTGTAGATATATCCATGTTCATTCAGATAGCGGTGTAGGTATTTCCTTGTTCATCCAGATGGCTGTGTAGCTATTTCCATGTTCATACAGATAGTGGTGTAGATATTTCCATGTTCATACAGATAGCGGTGTAGATATTTCCATGTTAATACAGATAGCGGTGTAGATATATCCATTTTCATACAGATGGCGGTGAAGATATTTCCATGTTCATACAGATGGCGGTGTAGATATTCCCTGTTCATACACATAGCGGTTTAGATATTTCCATGTTCATACCGATAGCGGTGCTGTTATTTCCATGTTTATGCAGGTAGCGGTCTAGATATTTCCATGTTCATACAGATAGCGGTGTAGATATTTCCATGTTTATACAGACAGCAGTGTAGATATTTCCTTGTTTATACAGATAGCGGTGTAGATCTCTCCTTCTTAATACAGACGGCGGTGTAGATGTTTATATGTTCATACAGATGGCGGTGCAGATATTTCCATGTTCATACAGATGGCGGTGTAGATATTTCCATGTTCATACAGATAGCGGTGTAGATATCTCCTTCTTAATACAGATGGCGGTGTAGATGTTTATATGTTCATACAGATGGCGGTGCAGATATTTCCATGTTCATACAGATAGCTGTGTAGATATTTCCATGTATATGCAGATAACTGTGTAGATATTTCCATTTTCATGCAGATAGCGGTGTAGATATTTATATGTTCATACAGATGGCGGTGCAGATATTCCCATGTTAATACAGATGGTGGTGTAGATATTTCCATGTTCATACAGATAGCGGTGTAGTTTTTTCCATGTGTAAAGAGATAGCTGTGTAGATATTTCCATGTATATGCAGATAGCTGTGTAGATATTTCCATTTTCATGCAGATAGCGGTGTATATATTTCCATGTTCAAACAGATAGCGGTGTAGATATTTCCATGTTTATACAGATAGCGGTGAAGATGTATGCATGTCTACACAGATAGCTGTGTAGATATTTCCATGTTCATCCAGACGGCTGTGTAGACATATCCATGTTCATACAGATGGCGGTGAAGATATTTCCATGTTCATACAGATGGCTGTGTAGATATATCCATGTTCATACAGATGGCGGTGAAGATTTTTCCATGTTCATACAGATGGCGGTGTAGATATTTCCATGTTCATGCAGATAGGGGTGCTGATATTTCCATGTTTATACAGGTAGCAGTGTAGATATTTCCATGTTTATACAGATAGCGGTGTAGATATTTCCATTTTTATACACATAGCGGTGTAGATATTTCCATGTTTATACAGATAGCGGTGTAGATATCTCCATCTTAATACAGATGGCGGTGTAGATATTTAAGTGTTCATACAGGTGGCGGTGCAGATATTTCCATGTTCATACAGATGGCGGTGAAGATATTTCCATGTTCATACAGATGGCGGTGTAGATACTTCCATGTTCATACTGATAGCGGTGCTGATATTTCCATGTTTATACAGGTAGCGGTGTAAATATTTCCATGTTTATACAGATAGCGGTGTAGATATGTCCATGTTTATAGAGTTAGCGGCAAAGATATTTCCAGGTTTATACAGATAGCGGTGAAGATATCTCCATCTTAATACAGATGGCGGTGTAGATATTTATATGTGCATACAGATGGCGGTGCTGATATTTCCATGTATATACAGGTAGCCGTGTAGATATTTCCATGCTTATACAGATAGCGGTGTAGATTTTTCCAAGTTTATACAGATAGCGGTGTAGATATCTCCATCTTAATACAGATGGTGTTGTAGAAAGTTATATGTTCATACAGATGGCGGTGCAGATATTTCCATGTTCATACAGATGGTGGTGTAGATATTTCCATGATTATAGAGATAGCAGTGTAGTTATTTCCATGTGTAAAGAGATAGCTTTGTAGATATTTCCATGTATATGCAGATAGCTGTGTAGATATTTCCATTTTCATGCAGATAGCGGTGAAGATGTATGCATGTTTACACAGATAGCGGTGTAGATATTTCCATGTACATACAGAGAGCGGTGTAGATATTTCCATGTTCATCCAGATGGCTGTGTAGATATATCCATGTTCATACAGATGGCGTTGAAAATATTTCCATGTTCATACACATAGCGGTGTATATATTTCCATGTTCATACAGATGGCGGTGTAGATATTTCCATGTTCATAAAGATAGCGGTGTAGATATTTCCATGTTTATACAGATAGCGGTGTAGATATCTCCTTCTTTATACAGATGGCGGTGGAGATATTTATATGTTCATACAGATGGCGGTGCAGATATTTCCATGTTCATACAGATGGCGGTGTAGATATTTCCATGTTTATAGAGATAGCGGTGTAGATATTTCCATGTGTAAGGAGATAGCTGTGTAGATATTTCCATGTATATGCAGATATCTGTGTTGATATTTCCATTTTCATGCAGATAGCGGTGTAGATATTTCCATGTTCAAATAGATTGCAGAGTAGATATTGCCATGTTCATACAGATAGCGGTGTAGATATTTCCATGTTTATACAGATAGCGGTGAAGATGTATGCATGTTTACACAGATAGCGGTGTAGATATTTCCATGTTCATACAGATAGCGGTGTAGATATTTCCATGTTCATCCAGATGGCTGTGTAGACATATCCATTTTCATACAGATGGCGTTGAAGATATTTCCATCTTCATACAGATAGCGGTGTAGAAATTTCCATGTTCATACAGATAGCGGGTTAGATATTTCCATGTTCATACAGATGGCTGTGTAGATATATCCATGTTCATGCAGATGGCGGTGAAGATATTTCCATGTTCATACAGATGGCGGTGTAGATATTCCCTGTTCCTACACATAGCGGTGTAGATATTTCCATGTTCATACCGATAGCGGTGCTGTTATTTCCATGTTTATACAGGTAGCGGTGTAGATATTTCCATGTTCATACAGATAGCGGTGTAGATATTTCCATGTTTATACAGACAGCAGTGTAGATATTTCCTTGTATATACAGATAGCGGTGTCGATTTCTCCTTCTTAATACAGACGGCGGTGTAGATGTTTATATGTTCCTACAGATGGCGGTGCAGATATTTCCATGTTCATACAGATGGCGGTGTAGATATTTCCATGTTCATACAGATAGAGGTGTAGATATTTCCATGTTCATACAGATAGCGGTTTAGATATTTCCATGTTCATACAGATAGCGGTGTAGATTTTCCATGTTCAAAGAGATAGCGGTGTAGATATTTCCATGTTCATACAGATAGCTGTGCTGATATTTCCATATTTAAACAGGTAGCGGTGTAGATATTTCCATGTTTATACAGACAGTGGTGTAGTTATTTCCATGTTTATACAGATAGCGGTGTAGATATTTCCAAGTTTATACAGATAGATGTGTAGATATCTCCATCTTAATACAGATGTTGGTGTAGATATTTATATGTTCATACAGATGGCGGTGCAGATATTTCCGTGTTCATATAGATGGCCGTGTAGATATTTCCATGTTTATAGAGATAGCGGTGTAGTTATTTCCATGTGTAAAGAGATAGCTTTGTAGATATTTCCATGTGTATGCAGATAGCTGTGTAGATATTTCCATTTTCATGCGGATAACGGTGTAGATATTTCCATGTTCAAACAGATAGCAGTGTAGATATTTCCATGTTCATACAGATAGCGGTGTAGATATTTCCATGTTTATACAGATAGCAGTGAAGATGTATGCATGTTTACAAGGATAGCAGTGTAGATATTTCCATGTTCATACAGATAGCGGTGTAGATATTTCCATGTTCATCCAGATGGCTGTGTAGATATATCCATGTTCATACAGATGGCAGTGAAGATATTTCCATGTTCACACAGATGGCGGTGTAGATATTTCCATGTTCCTACACATAGCGGTGTAGATATTTCCATGTTCATACCGATAGCGGTGCTGTTATTTCCATGTTTATACAGGTAGCGGTGTAGATATTTCCATGTTCATACAGATAGCGGTGTTGATATTTCCATGTTTATACAGACGGCAGTGTAGATATTTCCTTGTTTATACAGATAGCGGTGTAGATATCTCCTTCTTAATACAGACGGCTGTGTAAATGTTTATATGTTCATACAGATGGCGGTGCAGATATTTCCATGTTCATACAGATGGCGGTGTAGATATTTCCATGTTTATAGAGATAGCGGTTTAGATATCTCCTTTTTAATACAGATGGCGGTGTAGATGTTTATATGTTCGTACAGATGGCGGTGCAGATATTTCCATGTTCATACAGATAGCTGTGTAGATATTTCCATGTATATGCAGATAGCTGTGTAGATATTTCCATTTTCATGCAGATAGCGGTGTAGATATTTCCATGTTCAATCAAATAGCGGTGTAGATATTACCATGTTCATACAGATAGCGATGTAGATATTTCCATGTTCATACAGATAGAGGTGTAGATATTTCCATGTTCATACAGATAGCGGTGTAGATATTTCCATGTTCATATAGATAGAGGTGTAGATATTTCCATGTTCATACAGATAGCGGTGTAGATATTTCCATGTTCATACAGATAGCGGTGCTGATATTTCCATGTTTATACAGGTAGCAGTGTAGATATTTCCATGTTTGTACAGATAGCGGTGTAGATATCTCCATATTAATACAGATGGCGGTTTAGATATTTATATGTTCATACAGATGGAGGTGCAGATATTCCCATGTTAATACAGATGGCGGTGTAGATATTTCCATGTTCAAACAGATAGCGGTGTAGATATTTCCACGTTTATACAGATAGCGGTGAAGATGTATGCATGTCTACACAGATAGCAGTGTAGATATTTCCATGTTCATCCAGATGGCTGTGTAGATATATCCATGTTCATACAGATAGCGGTGTAGATATTTCCATGTTCATACAGATAGCGGTGTAGATATTTCCATGTTCATACAGATGGCTGTGTAGATATATCCATGTTCATACAGATAGCGGTGTAGATATTTCCATGTTCATAAAGATAGTGGTGTAGATATTTCCATGTTCGTACAGATAGTGGTGTAGATATTTCCATGTTCATTCAGATAGCGTTGTAGATATTTCCATGTTCAAAGAGATAGCGGTGTAGATATTTCCATGTTTATACAGATAGCTGTGCTGATATTTCCATGTTTATACAGGTAGCGGTGTAGATATTTCCATGTTTATACAGATAGTGGTGTAGATATTTCCATGTTTATACAGATAGCGGTGTAGATATTTCCAAGTTTATACAGATAGATGTGTAGATATCTCCATCTTAATACAGATGGCGGTGTAGATATTTATATGTTCATACAGATGGCGGTGCAGATATTTCCATGTTCATATAGATGGCGGTGTAGATATTTCCATGTTTATAGAGATAGCGGTGTAGTTATTTCCATGTGTAAAGAGATAGCTTTGTAGATATTTCCATGTGTATGGAGATAGCTGTGTAGATATTTCCATTTTCATGCGGATAGCGGTGTAGATATTTCCATGTTCATACAGATAGTGGTGTAGATATTTCCATGTTCATACAGATAGTGGTGTAGCTATTTCCATGTTCATACAGATAGCGGTGTAGATATTTCCATGTTCAAAGGGATAGCGGTGTAGATATTTCCAAGTTCATACAGATAGCTGTGCTGATATTTCCATATTTAAACAGGTAGCAGTGTAGATATTTCCATGTTTATACAGACAGTGGTGTAGATATTTCCATGTTTATACAGATAGCGGTGAAGATGTATGCATGTTTACAAGGATAGCAGTGTAGATATTTCCCTGTTCATACAGATAGCGGTGTAGATATTTCCATGTTCATGCAGATGGCTGTGTAGATATATCAATGTTCATACAGATGGCAGTGAACATATTTCCATGTTCATACAGATAGCGGTGTAGATATTTCCATGTTCATACAGATAGCGGTGTAGATATTTCCGTGTTCATACCGATAGCGGTGCTGATATTTCCATGTTTATACATGTAGCGGTGTAGATATTTCCATGTTTATACAGATAGCGGTGTAGATATCTCCTTCTTAATACAGATGGCGGTGTAGATATTTATATGTTCATACAGATGGCGGTGCGGATATTTCCATGTTCATACAGATGGCGGTGTAGTTATTTCCATGTTCATACAGATAGCGGTGTAGTTATTTCCATGTGTAAAGAGATAGCTGTGTAGATATTTCCATGTATATGCAGATAGCTGTTTAGATATTTCCATTTTCATGCAGATAGCGGTGTATAAATTTCCCTGTTCAAACAGATAGCGGTGTAGATATTTCCATGTTCATACAGATAGAGGTGTAGATATTTCCATGTTCATACAGATAGTGGTGTAGATATTTCCATGTTCATAGAGATAGCGGTGTAGCTATTTCCATGTTCATACAGATAGCGGTGTAGATATTTCCATGTTCATAGAGATAGCGGTGTAGATATTTCCATGTTCATACAGATAGCGGTGCTGATATTTCCATGTTTATACAGGTAGCGGTGTAGATATTTCCATGTTTATACAGATACAGATGTAGATATTTCCATGTTTATTCAGATAGCGGTGTAGATATTTCCAAGTTTATACAGATAGTGGTGTAGATATCTCCATCTTAATACAGATGGCGGTGTAGATATTTATATGTTCATACAGATGGCAGTGCAGATATTTCCATGTTCATATAGATGGCGGTGTAGGTATTTCCATGTTTATAGAGATAGCGGTGTAGTTATTTCCATGTGTAAAGCGATAGCTTTGTAGATATTTCCATGTGTATGCAGATAGCTGTGTAGATATTTCCATTTTCATGCAGAAAGCGGTGTAGATATTTCCATGTTCAAACAGATAGCGGTGTAGATATTTCCATGTTCATACAGATAGCGGTGTAGATATTTCCATGTTTATACAGATAGCGGTGAAGATGTATGCATGTTTACAAGGATAGCAGTGTAGATGTTTCCATGTTCTTGCAGATAGCGGTGTAGATATTTCCATGTTCATCCAGATGGCATTGTAGATATATCCATGTTCATACAGATGGAAGTGAAGATATTTCCATGTTCATACAGATAGCGTTGTAGATATTTCCATGTTCATACAGATAGCGGTTTAGATATTTCCGTGTTCATACCGATAGCGGTGCTGATATTTCCATGTTTATACAGGTAGCGATGTAGATATTTCCATGTTTGTACAGATAGCGGTGTAGATATTTCCATGTTTATACAGATAGCAGTGTAGATATTTCCATGTTTATACAGATATCGGTGTAGATATCTCCTTAATACAGATGGCGGTGTAGATATTTATATGTTCATACAGATGGCGGTGCAGATATTTCCATGTTCATACAGATGGCGGTGTAGATTTTTCCATGTTCATACAGATAGCGGTGTAGTTATTTCCATGTGTAAAGAGATAGCTGTGTAGATCTTCCCATGTATATTCAGATAGCTGTGTAGATATTTCCATTTTCATGCAGATAGCGGTTTATATATTTCCCTGTTCAAACAGATAGCGGTGTAGATATTTCCATGTTCATACAGATAGTGGTGTAGATATTTCCATGTTCATACAGATAGCGGTGTAGCTATTTCCATGTTCATACAGATAGCGGTGTGCATATTTCCATGTTCATAGAGATAGCAGTGTAGATATTTCCATGTTCTTACAGATAGCGCTGCTGATATTTCCATGTTTATACTGGTAGCGGTGTAGATATTTCCATGTTTATACAGATAGCGGTGAAGATGTATGCATGTTTACACATATAGCGTTGTACATATTTTCATGTTCATCCAGATGGCTGTGTAGATATTTCCATGTTCATACAGATGGCGGTGAAGATATTTCCATGTTCATACAGATGGCGGTGTAGATACTTCCATGTTCATACTGATAGCGGTGCTGATATTTCCATGTTTATACAGGTAGCGGTGTAAATATTTCCATGTTTATACAGATAGCGGTGTAGATATGTCCATGTTTATAGAGTTAGCGGCAAAGATATTTCCAGGTTTATACAGATAGCGGTGAAGATATCTCCATCTTAATACAGATGGCGGTGTAGATATTTATATGTGCATACAGATGGCGGTGCTGATATTTCCATGTATATACAGGTAGCCGTGTAGATATTTCCATGCTTATACAGATAGCGGTGTAGATTTTTCCAAGTTTATACAGATAGCGGTGTAGATATCTCAATCTTAATACAGTTGGTGTTGTAGAAAGTTATATGTTCATACAGATGGCGGTGCAGATATTTCCATGTTCATACAAATGGCGGTGTAGATATTTCCATGATTATAGAGATAGCAGTGTAGTTATTTCCATGTGTAAAGAGATAGCTTTGTAGATATTTCCATGTATATGCAGATAGCTGTGTAGATATTTCCATTTTCATGCAGATAGCGGTGAAGATGTATGCATGTTTACACAGATAGCGGTGTGGATATTTCCATGTACATGCAGATAGCGGTGTAGATATTTCCATGTTCATCCAGATGGCTGTGTAGATGTATCCATGTTCATACAGATGGCGTTGAAAATATTTCCATTTTCATACACATAGCGGTGTATATATTTCCATGTTCATACAGATGGCGGTGTAGATATTTCCATGTTCATAAAGATAGCGGTGTAGATATTTCCATGTTTATACAGATAGTGGTGTAGATATCACCTTCTTTATACAGATGGCGGTGGAGATATTTATATGTTCATACAGATGGCGGTGCAGATATTTCCATGTTCATACAGATGGCGGTGTAGATATTTCCATGTTTATAGAGATAGCGGTGTAGATATTTCCATGTGTAAGGAGATAGCTGTGTAGATATTTCCATGTATATGCAGATATCTGTGTTGATATTTCCATTTTCATGCAGATAGCGGTGTAGATATTTCCATGTTCAAATAGATAGCAGAGTAGATATTGCCATGTTCATACAGATAGCGGTGTAGAAATTTCCATGTTTATACAGATAGCGGTGAAGATGTATGCATGTTTACACAGATATCGGTGTAGATATTTCCATGTTCATACAGATAGCGGTGTAGATATTTCCATGTTCATCCAGATGGCTGTGTAGACATATCCATTTTCATACAGATGGCGTTGAAGATATTTCCATGTTCATACAGATAGCGGTGTAGATATTTCCATGTTCATACAGATAGCGGGTTAGATATTTCCATGTTCATACAGATGGCTGTGTAGATATATCCATGTTCATACAGATGGCGGTGAAGATATTTCCATGTTCATACAGATGGCGGTGTAGATATTCCCTGTTCCTAAACATAGCGGTGTAGATATTTCCATGTTCATACCGATAGCGGTGCTGTTATTTCCATGTTTATACAGGTAGCGGTGTAGATATTTCCATGTTCATACAGATAGCGGTGTAGATATTTCCATGTTTATACAGACAGCAGTGTAGATATTTCCTTGTATATACAGATAGCGGTGTAGATTTCTCCTTCTTAATACAGACGGCGGTGTAGATGTTTATATGTTCCTACAGATGGCGGTGCAGATATATCCATGTTCATACAGATGGCGGTGTAGATATTTCCATGTTCATACAGATAGAGGTGTAGATATTTCAATGTTCATACAGATAGCGGTTTAGATATTTCCATGTTCATACAGATAGAGGTGTAGATATTTCCATGTTCATACAGATAGCGGTGTAGATATTTCCATGTTCATACAGATAGCAGTGCTGATATTTCCATGTTTATACAGGTAACGGTGTAGATATTTCCATGTTTATACAGATAGCGGTGTAGATATCTCCATCTTAATTCAGATGGCGGTGTAGATATTTATATGTTCATACAGATGGCGGTGCAGATATTCCCATGTTAATACAGATGGTCGTGTAGATATTTCCATGTTCATACAGATAGCGGTGTAGTTTTTTCCATGTGTAAAGAGATAGCTGTGTAGATATTTCCATGTATATGCAGATAGCTGTGTAGATATTTCCATTTTCATGCAGATAGCGGTGTATATATTTCCATGTTCAAACAGATAGCGGTGTAGATATTTCCATGTTTATACAGATAGCGGTGAAGATGTATGCATGTCTACACAGATAGCTGTGTAGATATTTCCATGTTCATCCAGACGGCTGTGTAGACATATCCATGTTCATACAGATGGCGGTGAAGATATTTCCATGTTGATACAGATGGCTGTGTAGATATATCCATGTTCATACAGATGGCGGTGAAGATTTTTCCATGTTCATACAGATGGCGGTGTAGATATTTCCATGTTCATGCAGATAGGGGTGCTGATATTTCCATGTTTATACAGGTAGCAGTGTAGATATTTCCATGTTTATACAGATAGCGGTGTAGATATTTCCATGTTTATACACATAGCTGTGTAGATATTTCCATGTTTATACAGATAGCGGTGTAGATATCTCCATCTTAATACAGATGGCGGTGTAGATATTTAAGTGTTCATACAGATGGCGGTGCAGATATTTCCATGTTCATACAGATGGCGGTGAAGATATTTCCATGTTCATACAGATGGCGGCGTAGATACTTCCATGTTCATACTGATAGCGGTGCTGATATTTCCATGTTTATACAGGTAGCGGTGTAAATATTTCCATGTTTATACAGATAGCGGTGTAGATATGTAAATGTTTATAGAGTTAGCGGCAAAGATATTTCCAGGTTTATACAGATAGCGGTGAAGATATCTCCATCTTAATACAGATGGCGGTGTAGATATTTATATGTGCATACAGATGGCGGTGCTGATATTTCCATGTATATACAGGTAGCCGTGTAGATATTTCCATGCTTATACAGATAGCGGTGTAGATTTTTCCAAGTTTATACAGATAGCGGTGTAGATATCTCCATCTTAATACAGATGGTGTTGTAGAAAGTTATATGTTCATACAGATGGCGGTGAAGATGTTTCCATGTTCATACAGATGGCGGTGTAGATATTTCCATGATTATAGAGATAGCAGTGTAGTTATTTCCATGTGTAAAGAGATAGCTTTGTAGATATTTCCATGTATATGCAGATAGCTGTGTAGATATTTCCATTTTCATGCAGATAGCGGTGAAGAAGTATGCATGTTTACACAGATAGCGGTGTAGATATTTCCATGTACATACAGAGAGCGGTGTAGATATTTCCATGTTCATCCACATGGCTGTGTAGATATATCCATGTTCATACAGATGGCGTTGAAAATATTTCCATGTTCATACACATAGCGGTGTATATATTTCCATGTTCATACAGATGGCGGTGTAGATATTTCCATGTTCATAAAGATAGCGGTGTAGATATTTCCATGTTTTTACAGATAGCGGTGTAGATATCTCCTTCTTTATACAGATGGCGGTGGAGATATTTATATGTTCATACAGATGGCGGTGCAGATATTTCCATGTTCATACAGATGACGGTGTAGATATTTCCATGTTTATAGAGATAGGGGTGTAGATATTTCCATGTGTAAGGATATAGCTGTGTAGATATTTCCATGTATATGCAGATATCTGTGTTGATATTTCCATTTTCATGCAGATAGCGGTGTAGATATTTCCATGTTCAAATAGATAGCAGAGTAGATATTGCCATGTTCATACAGATAGCGGTGTAGATATTTCCATGTTTATACAGATAGCGGTGAAGATGTATGCATGTTTACACAGATAGCGGTGTAGATATTTCCATGTTCATACAGATAGCGGTGTAGATATTTCCATGTTCATCCAGATGGCTGTGTAGACATATCCATTTTCATACAGATGGCGTTGAAGATATTTCCATGTTCATACAGATAGCGGTGTAGAAATTTCCATGTTCATACAGATAGCGGGTTAGATATTTCCATGTTCATACAGATGGCTGTGTAGATATATCCATGTTCATACAGATGGCGGTGAAGATATTTCCATGTTCATACAGATGGCGGTGTAGATATTCCCTGTTCCTACACATAGCGGTGTAGATATTTCCATGTTCATACCGATAGTGGTGCTGTTATTTCCATGTTTATACAGGTAGCGGTGAAGATATTTCCATGTTCATACAGATAGCGGTGTAGATATTTCCATGTTTATACAGACAGCAGTGTAGATATTTCCTTGTATATACAGATAGCGGTGTCGATTTCTCCTTCTTAATACAGACGGTGGTGTAGATGTTTATATGTTCCTACAGATGGCGGTGCAGATATTTCCATGTTCATACAGATGGCGGTGTAGATATTTCCATGTTCATACAGATAGAGGTGTAGATATTTCCATGTTCATACAGATAGCGGTTTAGATATTTCCATGTTCATACAGATAGCGGTGTAGATATTTCCATGTTCAAAGAGATAGCGGTGTAGATATTTCCATGTTCATACAGATAGCTGTGCTGATATTTCCATATTTAAACAGGTAGCGGTGTAGATATTTCCATGTTTATACAGACAGTGGTGTAGATATTTCCATGTTTATACAGATAGCGGTGTAGATATTTCCAAGTTTATACAGATAGATGTGTAGATATCTCCATCTTAATACAGATGTTGGTGTAGATATTTATATGTTCATACAGATGGCGGTGCAGATATTTCCGTGTTCATATAGATGGCCGTGTAGATATTTCCATGTTTATAGAGATAGCGGTGTAGTTATTTCCATGTGTAAAGTGATAGCTTTGTAGATATTTCCATGTGTATGCAGATAGCTGTGTAGATATTTCCATTTTCATGCGGATAACGGTGTAGATATTTCCATGTTCAAACAGATAGCGGTGTAGATATTTCCATGTTCATACAGATAGCGGTGTAGATATTTCCATGTTTATACAGATAGCGGTGAAGATGTATGCATGTTTACAAGGATAGCAGTGTAGATATTTCCATGTTCATACAGATAGCGGTGTAGATATTTCCATGTTCATACAGATGGCTGTGTAGATATATCCATGTTCATACAGATGGCAGTGAAGATATTTCCATGTTCACACAGATGGCGGTGTAGATATTTCCATGTTCCTACACATAGCGGTGTAGATATTTCCATGTTCATACCGATAGCGGTGCTGTTATTTCCATGTTTATACAGGTAGCGGTGTAGATATTTCCATGTTCATACAGATAGCGGTGTAGATATTTCCATGTTTATACAGACAGCAATGTAGATATTTCCTTGTTTATACAGATAGCGGTGTAGATATCTCCTTCTTAATACAGACGGCTGTGTAGATGTTTATATGTTCATACAGATGGCGGTGCAGATATTTCCATGTTCATACAGATGGCGGTGTAGATATTTCCATGTTTATAGAGATAGCGGTTTAGATATCTCCTTCTTAATACAGATGGCGGTGTAGATGTTTATATGTTCATACAGATGGCGGTGCAGATATTTCCATGTTCATACAGATAGCTGTGTAGATATTTCCATGTATATGCAGATAGCTGTGTAGATATTTCCATTTTCATGCAGATAGCGGTGTAGATATTTCCATGTTCAAACAGATAGCGGTGTAGATATTTCCATGTTCATACAGATAGCGAAGTAGATATTTCCACGTTCATACAGATAGAGGTGTAGATATTTCCATGTTCATACAGATAGCGGTGTAGATATTTCCATGTTCATATAGATAGAGGTGTAGATATTTCCATGTTCGTACAGATAGCGGTGTAGATATTTCCATGTTCATACAGATAGCGGTGCTGATATTTCCATGTTTATACAGGTAGCGGTGTAGATATTTCCATGTTTGTACAGATAGCGGTGTAGATATCTCCATCTTAATACAGATGGCGGTTTAGATATTTATATGTTCATACAGATGGAGGTGCAGATATTCCCATGTTAATACAGATGGCGGTGTAGATATTTCCATGTTCAAACAGATAGCGGTGTAGATATTTCCACGTTTATACAGATAGCGGTGAAGATGTATGCATGTCTACACAGATAGCAGTGTAGATATTTCCATGTTCATCCAGATGGCTGTGTAGATATATCCATGTTCATACAGATAGCGGTGTAGATATTTCCATGTTCATACAGATAGCGGGGTAGATATTTCCATGTTCATACAGATGGCTGTGTAGATATATCCATGTTCATACAGATAGCGGTGTAGATATTTCCATGTTCATACAGATAGTGGTGTAGATATTTCCATGTTCATACAGATAGTGGTGTAGATATTTCCATGTTCATTCAGATGGCGTTGTAGATATTTCCATGTTCAAAGAGATAGCGGTGTAGATATTTCCATGTTCATACAGATAGCTGTGCTGATATTTCCATGTTTATACAGGTAGCGGTGTAGATATTTCCATGTTTATACAGATAGTGGTGTAGATATTTCCATGTTTATACAGATAGCGGTGTAGATATTTCCAAGTTTATACAGATAGCGGTGTAGATATCTCCATCTTAATACAGATGGCGGTGTAGATATTTATATGTTCATACAGATGGCGGTGCAGATATTTCCATGTTCATATAGATGGCGGTGTAGATATTTCCATGTTTATAGAGATAGCGGTGTAGTTATTTCCATGGGTAAAGAGATAGCTTTGTAGATATTTCCATGTGTATGCAGATAGCTGTGTAGATATTTCCATTTTCATGCGGATAGCAGTGTAGATATTTCCATGTTCATACAGATAGTGGTGTAGATATTTCCATGTTCATAAAGATAGTGGTGTAGCTATTTCCATGTTCATACAGATAGCGGTGTAGATATTTCCATGTTCAAAGAGATAGCGGTGTAGATATTTCCAAGTTCATACAGATAGCTGTGCTGATATTTCCATATTTAAACAGGTAGCAGTGTAGATATTTCCATGTTTATACAGACTGTGGTGTAGATATTTCCATGTTTATACAGATAGCGGTGTAGATATTTCCAAGTTTATACAGATAGATGTGTAGATATCTCCATCTTAATACAGATGATGGTGTAGATATTTATATGTTCATACAGATGGCGGTGCAGATATTTCCGTGTTCATATAGATGGCCGTGTAGATATTTCCATGTTTATAGAGATAGCGGTGTAGTTATTTCCATGTGTAAAGAGATAGCTTTGTAGATATTTCCATGTGTATGCAGATAGCTGTGTAGATATTTCCATTTTCATGCGGATAGCGGTGTAGATATTTCCATGTTCAAACAGATAGCGGTGTAGATATTTCCATGTTCATACAGATAGCGGTGTAGATATTTCCATGTATATACAGATAGCGGTGAAGATGTATGCATGTTTACAAGGATAGCAGTGTAGATATTTCCCTGTTCATACAGATAGCGGTGTAGATATTTCCATGTTCATGCAGATGGCTGTGTAGATATATCAATGTTCATACAGATGGCAGTGAAGTTATTTCCATGTTCACACAGATGGCGGTGTACATATTTCCATGTTCCTACACATAGCGGTGTAGATATTTCCATGTTCATACCGATAGCGGTGCTGTTATTTCCATGTTTATGCCGGTAGCGGTGTAGATATTTCCATGGTCATACAGATAGCGGTGTAGATATTTCCATGTTTATACAGACAGCATTGTAGATATTTCCTTGTTTATACAGATAGCGGTGTAGATATCTCCTTCTTAATACAGACGGCGGTGTAGATGTTTATATGTTCATACAGATGGCGGTGCAGATATTTCCATGTTCATACAGATGGCGGTGTAGATATTTCCATGTTTATAGAGATAGCGGTGTAGATATCTCCTTCTTAATACAGATGGCGGTGTAGATGTTTATATGTTCATACAGATGGCGGTGCAGATATTTCCATGTTCATACAGATAGCTGTGTAGATATTTCCATGTATATGCAGATTGCTGTGTAGATATTTCCATTTTCATGCAGATAGCGGTGTAGATATTTCCATGTTCAAACAAATAGCGGTGTAGATATTTCCATGTTCATACAGATAGCGATGTAGATATTTCCATGTTCATACAGATAGAGGTGTAGATATTTCCATGTTCATACAGATAGCGGTGTAGATATTTCCATGTTCATACAGATAGAGGTGTAGATATTTCCATGTTCATACAGATAGCGGTGTAGATATTTCCATGTTCATACAGATAGCGGTGCTGATATTTCCATGTTTATACAGGTAGCGGTGTAGATATTTCCATGTTTGTACAGATAGCGGTGTAGATATCTCCATATTAATACAGATGGCGGTTTAGATATTTATATGCTCATACAGATGGCGGTGCAGATATTCCCATGTTAATACAGATGGCGGTGTAGATATTTCCACGTTTATACAGATAGCGGTGAAGATGTATGCATGTCTACGCAGATAGCAGTGTAGATATTTCCATGTTCATCCAGATGGCTGTGTAGATATATCCATGTTCATACAGATAGCGGTGTAGATATTTCCATGTTCATACAGATAGTGGTGTAGATATTTCCATGTTTATACAGATAGCGGTGTAGATATTTCCAAGTTTATACAGATAGATGTGTAGATACCTCCATCTTAATATAGATGGCGGTGTAGATATTTATATGTTCATACAGATGGCAGTGCAGATATTTCCATGTTCATATAGATGGCGGTGTAGATATTTCCATGTTTATAGAGATAGCGGTGTAGTTATTTCCATGTGTAAAGAGATAGCTTTGTAGATATTTCCATGTGTATGCAGATAGCTGTGTAGATATTTCCATTTTCATGCGGATAGCGGTGTAGATATTTCCATGTTCAAACAGATAGCGGTGTAGATATTTCCATGTTCATACAGATAGCGGTGTAGATATTTCCATGTTTATACAGATAGCGGTGAAGGTTTATGCATGTTTACAAGGATAGCAGTGTAGATATTTCCATGTTCATACAGATAGCGGTGTAGATATTTCCATGTTCATCCATATGGCTGTGTAGATATATCCATTTTCATACAAATGGCAGTGAACATATTTCCATGTTCATACAGATAGCGGTGTAGATATTTCCATGTTCATACAGATAGCGGTGTAGATATTTCCATGTTCATACAGATAGCGGTGGAGATATTTCCGTGTTCATACCGATAGCGGTGCTGATATTTCCATGTTTATACATGTAGCGGTGTAGATATTTCCATGTTTATACAGATAGCGGTGTAGATATTTCCATGTTTATACAGATAGCAGTGTAGATATTTCCATGTTTATACAGATAGCGGTGTAGATATCTCCTTCTTAATACAGATGGCGGTGTAGATATTTATATGTTCATACAGATGGCGGTGCAGATATTTCCATGTTCATACGGATGGCGGTGAAGATATTTCCATGTTCATACTGATAGCGGTGCTGATATTTCCATGTTCATACAGATAGCGGTGTAGATATTTCCATGTTCATACAGATAGCCGTGTAGATATTGCCATGTTCATACCGATAGCGGTGCTGATACTTCCATGTTTATACGGGTAGCGGTGTACATATTTCCGTGTTTATACAGGTAGCGGTGTAGATATTTCCATGTTCATACAGATAGCGGTGTAGATATTTCCATGTTTATACAGATAACGGTGTAGATATCTCCTTCTTAATACAGATGGCGGTGTAGATATTTATATGTTCATACAGATGGCGGTGTAGATATTTCCATGTTCATACAGATAGTGGTGTAGTTATTTCCATGTGTAAAGAGATAGCTGTGTAGATATTTCCATGTATATGCAGATTGCTGTGTAGACATTTCCATTTTCATGCAGATAGCGGTGTATATATTTCCCTGTTCAAACAGTTATTGGTGTAGATATTTCCATGTTCATAAAGATACCAGTGTAGATATTTCCATGTTCATACAGATAGCAGTGTAGTTATTTCCATGTGTAAAGAGATAGCTGTGTAGATATTTCCATGTATATGCAGATAGCTGTGTAGACCTTTCCATTTACATGCAGATAGCGGTGTATATATTTCCCTGTTCAAACAGTTAGCGGTGCAGATATTTCCATGTTCATAAAGATAGCAGTGTAGATAATTCCATGTTTATACAGATAGCGGTGAAGATGTATGCATGTTTACACAGATAGCGGTGTATATATTTCCATGTTCATCCAGATGGCTGAGTAGATATATCCATGTTCATACAGATAGCGGTGTAGATATTTCCATGTTCATACAGATAGCGGTGCAGATATTTCCATGTTCATCCAGATGGCTGTGTAGATATATCCATGTTCATACAGATGGCGGTGAAGATATTTCCATGTTCATACAGATAGCGGTGTAGATATTTCCATTTTCATACAGATAGCGGTGTAGATATTTCCATGTTCATACAGATAGCGGTGTATGTGTTTCCATGTTCATACAGATAGCAGTGTAGTTATTTCCATGTTCATCCAGATGGCTGTGTAGATATATCCATGTTCATACAGATAGCTGTGTAGATATTTCCATGTTCATCCAGATGGCTGTGTAGCTATTTCCATGTTCATACAGATAGTGGTGTAGATATTTCCATGTTCATACAGATAGCGGTGTAGATATTTCCATGTTCATACAGATAGCCGTATAGATATTGCCATGTTCATACCGATAGCGGTGCTGATACTTCCATGTTTATACAGGTAGCGGTGTACATATTTCCGTGATTATACAGGTAGCGGTGTAGATATTTCCATGTTCATACAGATAGCGGTGTAGATATTTCCATGTTTATACAGGTAGCGGTGTAGATATCTCCTTCTTAATACAGATGGCGGTGTAGATATTTATATGTTCATACAGATGGCGGTTCAGATATTTCCATGTTCATACAGATGGTGGTGTAGATATTTCCATGTTTATAGAGATAGCGGTGTAGTTATTTCCATGTGCAAAGAGATAGCTGTGTAGATATTTCCATGTAAATACAGATAGCTGTGTAGATATTTCCATTTCCATGCAGATAGCGGTGTAGATATTTCCATGTTCATACAGATAGCGGTGTAGATATTTCCATGTTGATACAGATAGCGGTGTGGATATTTCCACGTTTATACAGATAGCGGTGAAGATGTATGCATGTTTACAAAGATAGCGGTGTAGATATTTTCATGTTCATACAGATAGCGGTGTAGATATTTCCATGTTCATCCAGACGGCTGTGTAGACATATCCATGTTTATACAGATGGCGGTGAAGATATTTCCATGCTTATACAGAAGCTGTGTAGATATATCCATGTTGATACAGATGGCGCTGAAGATTTTTCCATGTTCATACAGATGGCGGTGTAGATATTTCCATGTCCATACAGATAGCGGTGCTGATATTTCCATGTTTATACAGGTAGCAGTGTCGATATTACCATGTTTATACAGATAGTGGTGTAGATATTTCCATGTTTATACACATAGCAGTGTAGATATTTCCATGTTTATACAGATAGCGGTGTAGATATCTCCTTCTTAATACAGATGGCGGTGTAGATATTTATATGTTCATACTGATGGCGGTGCAGATATTTCCATGTTCATACAGATGGCGGTGAAGATATTTCCATGTTCATACAGATGGCGGTGTAGGTACTTCCATGTTCATACTGATAGCGGTGCTGATATTTCCATGTTTATACAGGTAGCCGTGTAGATATTTCCATGTTTATACAGATAGCGGTGTAGATATTTCCGTGTTTATACACATAGCGGTGTAGATATATCCATGTTTATACACATAGCAGTGTAGATATCTCCATCTTAATACAGATGGCGGTGTAGATATTTATATGTTCATTCAGATGGCGGTGCAGATATTTCCATGTTCATACAGATGGCGGTGTAGATATTTCCATGTTCATACAGATAGCGGTGTAGTTATTTCCATGTGTAAAGGGATAGCTGTGTAGATATTTCCATGTATATGCAGATAGCTTTGTAGACATTTCCATTTTCATGCAGATAGCGGTGTATATATTTCCCTGTTCAAACAGTTAGCGGTGTAGATATTTCCATGTTCATGAAGATAGCAGTGTTGATATTTCCTTGTTTATACAGATAGCGGTGAAGATGTATGCATGTTTACACAGATAGAGGTGTAGATATTTCCATGTTCATCCAGATGGCTGTGTAGATATATCCATGTTCATACAGATAGCGGTGTAGATATTTCCATGTTCATACAGATAGCGGTGCAGATATTTCCATGTTCATCCAGATGGCTGTGTAGATATATGCATGTTCATACAGATGGCGGTGAAGATATTTCCATGTTCATACAGATAGCGGTGTAGGTATTTCCATGTTCATACAGATAGCGGTGTAGAGATTTCCATGTTCATACAGATAGCGGTGTATATATTTCCATGTTCATACAGATAGTGGTGCTGATTATTCCATGTTTATACAGGTAGCGGTGTAGATATTTCCTTGTTTATACAGATAGCGGTGTAGTTATTTCCATGTTTATACAGATAGCGGTGTAGATATTTCCATGTTCATGCAGATAGCGCTGTAGATATTTCCATGTTTATACAGATAGCGGTGTAGATATCTCCATCTTAATACAGATGGCGGTGTAGATATTTATATGTTCATACAGATGGCGGTGCAGATATTTCCATGTTCATACGGATGGCGGTGAAGATATTTCCATGTTCATACTGATAGCGGTGCTGATATTTCCATGTTCATACAGATAGCGGTGTAGATATTTCCATGTTCATACAGATAGCCGTGTAGATATTGCCATGTTCATACCGATAGCGGTGCTGATACTTCCATGTTTATACGGGTAGCGGTGTACATATTTCCGTGTTTATACAGGTAGCGGTGTAGATATTTCCATGTTCATACAGATAGCGGTGTAGATATTTCCATGTTTATACAGATAACGGTGTAGATATCTCCTTCTTAATACAGATGGCGGTGTAGATATTTATATGTTCATACAGATGGCGGTGCAGATATTTCCATCTTCATACAGATGGCGGTGTAGATATTTCCATGTTCATACAGATAGCGGTGTAGTTATTTCCATGTGTAAAGAGATAGCTGTGTAGATATTTCCATGTATATGCAGATAGCTGTGTAGACATTTCCATTTTCATGCAGATAGCGGTGTATATATTTCCCTGTTCAAACAGTTATTGGTGTAGATATTTCCATGTTCATAAAGATACCAGTGTAGATATTTCCATGTTCATACAGATAGCAGTGTAGTTATTTCCATGTGTAAAGAGATAGGTGTATAGATATTTCCATGTATATGCAGATAGCTGTGTAGACCTTTCCATTTACATGCAGATAGCGGTGTATATATTTCCCTGTTCAAACAGTTAGCGGTGCAGATATTTCCATGTTCATAAAGATAGCAGTGTAGATAATTCCATGTTTATACAGATAGCGGTGAAGATGTATGCATGTTTACACAGATAGCGGTGTATATATTTCCATGTTCATCCAGATGGCTGAGTAGATATATCCATGTTCATACAGATAGCGGTGTAGATATTTCCATGTTCATACAGATAGCGGTGCAGATATTTCCATGTTCATCCAGATGGCTGTGTAGATATATCCATGTTCATACAGATGGCGGTGAAGATATTTCCATGTTCATACAGATAGCGGTGTAGATATTTCCATTTTCATACAGATAGCGGTGTAGATATTTCCATGTTCATACAGATAGCGGTGTATGTGTTTCCATGTTCATACAGATAGCAGTGTAGTTATTTCCATGTTCATCAAGATGGCTGTGTAGATATATCCATGTTCATACAGATAGCTGTGTAGATATTTCCATGTTCATCCAGATGGCTGTGTAGCTATTTCCATGTTCATACAGATAGTGGTGTAGATATTTCCATGTTCATACAGATAGCGGTGTAGATATTTCCATGTTCATACAGATAGCCGTATAGATATTGCCATGTTCATACAGATAGCGGTGCTGATACTTCCATGTTTATACAGGTAGCGGTGTACATATTTCCGTGATTATACAGGTAGCGGTGTAGATATTTCCATGTTCATACAGATAGCGGTGTAGATATTTCCATGTTTATACAGGTAGCGGTGTAGATATCTCCTTCTTAATACAGATGGCGGTGTAGATATTTATATGTTCATACAGATGGCGGTTCAGATATTTCCATGTTCATACAGATGGTGGTGTAGATATTTCCATGTTTATAGAAATAGCGGTGTAGTTATTTCCATGTGCAAAGAGATAGCTGTGTAGATATTTCCATGTAAATACAGATAGCTGTGTAGATATTTCCATTTCCATGCAGATAGCGGTGTAGATATTTCCATGTTCATACAGATAGCGGTGTAGATATTTCCATGTTGATACAGATAGCGGTGTGGATATTTCCACGTTTATACAGATAGCGGTGAAGATGTATGCATGTTTACAAAGATAGCGGTGTAGATATTTTCATGTTCATACAGATAGCGGTGTAGATATTTCCATGTTCATCCAGACGGCTGTGTAGACATATCCATGTTTATACAGATGGCGGTGAAGATATTTCCATGCTTATACAGAAGCTGTGTAGATATATCCATGTTGATACAGATGGCGCTGAAGATTTTTCCATGTTCATACAGATGGCGGTGTAGATATTTCCATGTCCATACAGATAGCGGTGCTGATATTTCCATGTTTATACAGGTAGCAGTGTCGATATTACCATGTTTATACAGATAGTGGTGTAGATATTTCCATGTTTATACAAATAGCAGTGTAGATATTTCCATGTTTATACAGATAGCGGTGTAGATATCTCCTTCTTAATACAGATGGCGGTGTAGATATTTATATGTTCATACTGATGGCGGTGCAGATATTTCCATGTTCATACAGATGGCGGTGAAGATATTTCCATGTTCATACAGATGGCGGTGTAGGTACTTCCATGTTCATACTGATAGCGGTGCTGATATTTCCATGTTTATACAGGTAGCCGTGTAGATATTTCCATGTTTATACAGATAGCGGTGTAGATATTTCCGTGTTTATACACATAGCGGTGTAGATATATCCATGTTTATACACATAGCAGTGTAGATATCTCCATCTTAATACAGATGTCGGTGTAGATATGTATATGTTCATTCAGATGGCGGTGCAGATATTTCCATGTTCATACAGATGGCGGTGTAGATATTTCCATGTTCATACAGATAGCGGTGTAGTTATTTCCATGTGTAAAGGGATAGCTGTGTAGATATTTCCATGTATATGCAGATAGCTGTGTAGACATTTCCATTTTCATGCAGATAGCGGTGTATATATTTCCCTGTTCAAACAGTTAGCGGTGTAGATATTTCCATGTTCATGAAGATAGCAGTGTTGATATTTCCTTGTTTATACAGATAGCGGTGAAGATGTATGCATGTTTACACAGATAGAGGTGTAGATATTTCCATGTTCATCCAGATGGCTGTGTAGATATATCCATGTTCATACAGATAGCGGTGTAGATATTTCCATGTTCATACAGATAGCGGTGCAGATATTTCCATGTTCATCCAGATGGCTGTGTAGATATATGCATGTTCATACAGATGGCGGTGAAGATATTTCCATGTTCATACAGATAGCGGTGTAGGTATTTCCATGTTCATACAGATAGCGGTGTAGAGATTTCCATGTTCATACAGATAGCGGTGTATGTATTTCCATGTTCATACAGATAGCGGTGTAGATATTTCCATGTTCATACAGATAGCCGTGTAGATATTGCCATGTTCTTACCGATAGCGGTGCTGATACTTCCATGTTTATACAGGTAGCGGTGTACATATTTCCGTGTTTATACAGGTAGCGGTGTAGATATTTCCATGTTCATACAGATAGCGGTGTAGCTATTTCCATGTTTATACAGATAGCGGTGTAGATATCTCCTTCTTAATACAGATGGCGGTGTAGATATTTATATGTTCATACTGATGGCGGTGCAGATATTTCCATGTTCATACAGATTGTGGTGTAGATATTTCCATGTTTATAGAGATAGCGGTGTAGTTATTTCCATGTGTAAAGAGATAGCTGTGTAGATATTTCCATGTATATGCAGATAGCTGTGTAGATATTTCCATTTTCATGCAGATAGCGGTGTAGATATTTCCATGTTCAAACAGATAGCGGTGTAGATATTTCCATGTTCATACAGATAGCGGTGTGGATATTTCCATGTTTATACAGATAGCGGTGAAGATGTATGCATGTTTACACAGATAGCGGTGTAGATATTTCCATGTTCATACAGATAGCGGTGTAGATATTTCCATGTTCATCCAGACGGCTGTGTAGACATATCCATGTTCATACAGATGGCGGTGAAGATATTTCCATGTTCATACAGATGGCTGTGTAGATATATCCAGGTTCATAGAGATGGCGGTGAAGATTTTTCCATGTTCATACAGAAGCGGTGTAGATATTTCCATGTTCATACAGATAGCGGTGCTGATATTTCCATGTTTATACAGGTAGCAGTGTAGATATTTCCACGTTTATACAGATAGCGGTGTTGATATTTCCATGTTTATACACATAGCGGTGTAGATATTTCCATGTTTATACAGATAGCGTGTAGATATCTCCATCTTAATACAGATGGCGGTGTAGATATTTATATGTTCATACAGATGGCGGTGCAGATATTTCCATGTTCATACAGATGGAGGTGAAGATAATTCCATGATCATACAGATGGCGGTGTAGATACTTCCATGTTCATACTGATAGCGGTGCTGATATTTCCATGTTTATACAGATAGCGGTGAAGATATTTCCATCTTAATACAGATGGCGGTGTAGATATTTATATGTTCATTCAGATGGCGGTGGAGATATTTCCATCTTCATACAGATGGCGGTGTAGATATTTCCATGTTCATACAGATAGCGGTGTAGTTATATTCCATGTGTAAAGAGATAGCTGTGTAGATATTTCCATGTATATGCAGACAGCTGTGTAGACATTTCCATTTTCATGCAGATAGCGGTTTATATATTTCCCTGTTCAAACAGTTAGCGGTGTAGATATTTCCATGTTCATAAAGATAGCAGTGTAGATATTTCCATGTTTATACAGAAAGCGGTGAAGATGTATGCATGTTTACACAGATAGCGGTGTAGATATTTCCATGTTCATCCAGATGGCTCTGTAGATATATCCATATTCATACAGATAGCGGTGTAGATATTTCCATGTTCATACAGATAGCGGTGCAGATATTTCCATGTTCATCCAGATGGCTGTGTAGATATATCCATGTTCATACAGATGGCGGTGAAGATATTTCCATGTTCATACAGATAGCGGTGTAGATATTTATATGTTCATACAGATGGCGGTGTAGTTTTTCCATGTTCATAGGGATGGCGGTGTAGATATTTCCATATTTATAGAGATAGCGGTGTAGTTATTTCCTTGTTCCTGGAGATAGCGGTGTAGATATTTCCATGTATATACAGATAGCTTTGTATATATTTCCATGTTCAGACAGATAGCGGTGTCGATATTTCCAAGTTCATATGGATGGCGGTGTAGATATTTCCTTGTTCGTACAGATGGCGTTGTAGATATTTCCATGTTTATAGAGATAGCGTTGTAGATATTTCCATGTTTATACTGACAGCGGTATAGCTATTTCCATGTTTCTACAGATGGTGGTGTAGATATTTCCAAGTTTATAGAGATAGCACTATAGACATTTCCATGTTTACCCAGATAGCGTTGTAAATATTTACATGTTTATAGAGATTGCGGTGTAGTTATTTCCATGTTTATACAGATAGCGGTGTAGATATCTCCATCTTAATACGGATGGCGGTGTAGATATTTATATGTTCATACAGATGGCGGTGCAGATATTTCCATGTTCATACAGATGGCGGTGTAGATATTTAAATGTTCATACAGATAGCGGTGTAGATATTTCCATGTTCATACAGATAGCGGTGTAGATATTGCCATGCTTATACAGATTGCGGTGAATATGTATGCATGTTTACACAGATAGCGGTGAAGATATTTCCATGTTCATAGAGATTGCGGTAAAGATATTTCTATGTTCATCCAGACGGCTGTGTTGATATATCCATGTTCATACAGATAGCGGTGTAGATATTTCCATGTTCATCCAGATGGCTGTGTAGATATATCCATGTTCATACAGATGGCGGTGAAGATATTTCCATGTTCATACAGATAGCGGTGTAGATATTTCCACGTTCATACAGATAGCGGTGTAGTTATTTCCATCTTCATACAGATAGCGGTGTATGTGTTTCCATGTTCATACAGATAGTGGTGTAGATATTTCCATGTTCATCCAGATGGCTGTGTAGTTATATCCATGTTCACACAGATAGCGGTGTAGATATTTCCATGTTCATCCAGATGGCTGTGTAGCTATTTCCATGTTCATACAGATAGTGGTGTAGATATTTCCATGTTCATACAGATAGCGGTGTAGATATTTCCATGTTCATACAGATAGCCATGTAGATATTGCCATGTTCATACCGATAGCGGTGCTGATACTTCCATGTTTATACAGCTAGCGGTGTACATATTTCCGTGTTTATACAGGTAGCGCTGTAGATATTTCCATGTTCATACAGATAGCGGTGTAGATATTTCCATGTTTATACAGATAGCGGTGTAGATATCTCATTCTTAATACAGATGGCGGTGTAGATATTTATATGTTCATACAGATGGCGGTGCAGATATTTCCATGTTCATACAGATAGCGGTGTGGATATTTCCATGTTTATACAGATGGCTGTGTAGATATATCCATGTTCATACAGATGGCGGTGAAGATTTTTCCATGTTCATACAGATGGCGGTGTAGATATTTCCATGTTCATACAGATAGCGGTGCTGATATTTCCATGTTTATACAGGTAGCAGTGTAGATATTTCCATGTTTATACAGATAGCGGTGTAGATATTTCCATATTTATACACATAGCGGTGTAGATATTTCCATGTTTATACAGATAGCGGTGTAGATATCTCCATCTTAATACAGATGGCGGTGTAGATATTTATATGTTCATACAGATGGCGGTGCAGATATTTCCATGTTCATACAGATGGCGGTGAAGATATTTCCACGTTCATACAGAAGGCGGTGTAGAAACTTCCATGTTCATACTGATAGCAGTGCTGATATTTCCATGTTTATACAGGTAGCGGTGTAGATATTTCCATGTTTATACAGATAGCAGTGTAGATATTTCCATGTTTATACACATAGCGGTGTAGATATATCCATGTTTATACAGATAGCGGTGTAGATATTTCCATGTTCATGCAGATAGTGGTGTAGATATCTCCATCTTAATACAGATGGCGGTGTAGATATTTAAATGTTCATACAGATGGCGGTGCAGATATTTCCATGTTCATACAGATAGCGGTGCAGATATTTCCATGTTCATCCAGATGGCTGTGTAGATATATCCATGTTCATACAGATGGCGGTGAAGATATTTCCATGTTCATACAGATAGCGGTGTAGATATTTCCATGTTCATACAGATAGCGGTGTAGTTATTTCCATGTGTAAAGAGATAACTGTGTAGATATTTCCATGTATATGCAGATAGCTGTGTAGACATTTCCATTTTCATGCAGATAGCGGTGTATATATTTCCCTGTTCAAACAGTTATTGGTGTAGATATTTCCATGTTCATAAAGATACCAGTGTAGATATTTCCATGTTCATACAGATAGCAGTGTAGTTATTTCCATGTGTAAAGAGATAGCTGTGTAGATATTTCCATGTATATGCAGATAGCTGTGTAGACATTTCCATTTACATGCAGATAGCGGTGTATATATTTCCCTGTTCAAACAGTTAGCGGTGCAGATATTTCCATGTTCATAAAGATAGCAGTGTAGATAATTCCATGTTTATACAGATAGCGGTGAAGATGTATGCATGTTTACACAGATAGCGGTGTATATATTTCCATGTTCATCCAGATGGCTGAGTAGATATATCCATGTTCATACAGATAGCGGTGTAGATATTTCCATGTTCATACAGATAGCGGTGCAGATATTTCCATGTTCATCCAGATGGCTGTGTAGATATATCCATGTTCATACAGATGGCGGTGAAGATATTTCCATGTTCATACAGATAGCGGTGTAGATATTTCCATTTTCATACAGATAGCGGTGTAGATATTTCCATGTTCATACAGATAGCGGTGTATGTGTTTCCATGTTCATACAGATAGCAGTGTAGTTATTTCCATGTTCATCCAGATGGCTGTGTAGTTATATCCATGTTCATACATATAGCGGTGTAGATATTTCCATGTTCATCCAGATGGCTGTGTAGCTATTTCCATGTTCATACAGATAGTGGTGTAGATATTTCCATGTTCATACAGATAGCGGTGTAGATATTTCCATGTTCATACAGATAGCCGTATAGATATTGCCATGTTCATACCGATAGCGGTGCTGATACTTCCATGTTTATACAGGTAGCGGTGTACATATTTCCGTGATTATACAGGTAGCGGTGTTGATATTTCCATGTTCATACAGATAGCGGTGTAGATATTTCCATGTTTATACAGGTAGCGGTGTAGATATCTCCTTCTTAATACAGATGGCGGTGTAGATATTTATATGTTCATACAGATGGCGGTGCAGATATTTCCATGTTCATACAGATGGTGGTGTAGATATTTCCATGTTTATAGAGATAGCGGTGTAGTTATTTCCATGTGCAAAGAGATAGCTGTGTAGATATTTCCATGTATCTACAGATAGCTGTGTAGATATTTCCATTTCCATGCAGATAGCGGTGTAGATATTTCCATGTTCAAACAGATAGCGGTGTAGATATTTCCATGTTCATACAGATAGCGGTGTGGATATTTCCATGTTTATACAGATAGCGGTGAAGATGTATGCATGTTCACACAGATAGCGGTGTAGATATTTTCATGTTCATACAGATAGCGGTGTAGATATTTCCATGTTCATCCAGACGGCTGTGTAGACATATCCATGTTCATACAGATGGCGGTGAAGATATTTCCATGCTTATACAGAAGCTGTGTAGATATATCCATGTTGATACAGATGGCGCTGAAGATTTTTCCATGTTCATACAGATGGCGGTGTAGATATTTCCATGTCCATACAGATAGCGGTGCTGATATTTCCATGTTTATACAGGTAGCAGTGTCGATATTACCATGTTTATACAGATAGTGGTGTAGATATTTCCATGTTTATACACATAGCGGTGTAGATATTTCCATGTTTATACAGATAGCGGTGTAGATATCTCCATCTTAATACAGATGGCGGTGTAGATATTTATATGTTCATACAGATGGCGGTGCAGATATTTCCATGTTCATACAGATGGCGGTGAAGATATTTCCATGTTCATACAGATGGCGGTGTAGATACTTCCATGTTCATACTGATAGCGGTGCTGATATTTCCATGTTTATACAGGTAGCGGTGTAGATATTTCCATGTTTATACAGATAGCGGTGTAGATATTTCCATGTTTATACACATAGCGGTGTAGATATATCCATGTTTATACACATAGCAGTGTAGATATCTGCATCTTAATACAGATGGCGGTGTAGATATTTATATGTTCATTCAGATGGCGGTGCAGATATTTCCATGTTCATACAGATGGCGGTGTAGATATTTCCATTTTCATACAGATAGCGGTGTAGTTATTTCCATGTGTAAAGGGATAGCTGTGTAGATATTTCCATGTATATGCAGATAGCTGTGTAGACATTTCCATTTTCATGCAGATAGCGGTGTATATATTTCCCTGGTCAAACAGTTAGCGGTGTAGATATTTCCATGTTCATGAAGATAGCAGTGTTGATATTTCCTTGTTTATACAGATAGCGGTGAAGATGTATGCATGTTTACACAGATAGCGGTGTAGATATTTCCATGTTCATCCAGATGGCTGTGTAGATATATCCATGTTCATACAGATAGCGGTGTAGATATTTCCATGTTCATACAGATAGCGGTGCAGATATTTCCATGTTCATCCAGATGGCTGTGTAGATATATGCATGTTCATACAGATGGCGGTGAAGATATTTCCATGTTCATACAGATAGCGGTGTAGGTATTTCCATGTTCATACAGATAGCGGTGTAGATATTTCCATGTTCATACAGATAGCGGTGTATGTATTTCCATGTTCAAACAGATAGCGGTGTAGATATTTCCATGTTCATCCAGATGGCTGTGTAGATATATCCATGTTCATAGAGATAGCGCTGAAGATATTTCCATGTTCATCCAGAAGGCTGTGTAGCTGTTTCCATATTCATACAGATAGTGGTGTAGATATTTCCATGTTCATACAGATAGCCGTGTAGATATTGCCATGTTCTTACCGATAGCGGTGCTGATACTTCCATGTTTATACAGGTAGCGGTGTAGATATTTCCGTGTTTATACAGGTAGCGGTGTAGATATTTCCATGTTCATACAGATAGCGGTGTAGCTATTTCCATGTTTATACAGATAGCGGTGTAGATATCTCCTTCTTAATACAGATGGCGGTGTAGATATTTATATGTTCATACAGATGACGGTGCAGATATTTCCATGTTCATACAGATTGTGGTGTAGATATTTCCATGTTTATAGAGATAGCGGTGTAGTTATTTCCATGGGCAAAGAGATAGCTGTGTAGATATTTCCATGTATATGCAGATAGCTGTGTAGATATTTCCATTTTCATGCAGATAGCGGTGTAGATATTTCCATGTTCAAACAGATAGCGGTGTAGATATTTCCATGTTCATACAGATAGCGGTGTGGATATTTCCATGTTTATACAGATAGCGGTGAAGATGTATGCATGTTTACACAGATAGCGGTGTAGATATTTCCATGTTCATACAGATAGCGGTGTAGATATTTCCATGTTCATCCAGACGGCTGTGTAGACATATCCATGTTCATACAGATGGCGGTGAAGATATTTCCATGTTCATACAGATGGCTGTGTAGATATATCCAGGTTCATAGAGATGGCGGTGAAGATTTTTCCATGTTCATACAGAAGCGGTGTAGATATTTCCATGTCCATACAGATAGCGGTGCTGATATTTCCATGTTTATACAGGTAGCAGTGTAGATATTTCCATGTTTATACAGATAGCGGTGTTGATATTTCCATGTTTATACACATAGCGGTGTAGATATTTCCATGTTTATACAGATAGCGTGTAGATATCTCCATCTTAATACAGATGGCGGTGTAGATATTTATATGTTCATACAGATGGCGGTGCAGATATTTCCATGTTCATACAGATGGCGGTGAAGATAATTCCATGATCATACAGATGGCGGTGTAGATACTTCCATGTTCATACTGATAGCGGTGCTGATATTTCCATGTTTATACATATAGCGGTGTAGATATTTCCATGTTTATACCGATAGCGGTGCAGATATTTCCATCTTAATACAGATGGCGGTGTAGATATTTATATGTTCATTCAGATGGCGGTGGAGATATTTCCATCTTCATACAGATGGCGGTGTAGATATTTCCATGTTCATACAGATAGCGGTGTAGTTATATTCCATGTGTAAAGAGATAGCTGTGTAGATATTTCCATGTATATGCAGACAGCTGTGTAGACATTTCCATTTTCATGCAGATAGCGGTTTATATATTTCCCTGTTCAAACAGTTAGCGGTGTAGATATTTCCATGTTCATAAAGATAGCAGTGTAGATATTTCCATGTTTATACAGAAAGCGGTGAAGATGTATGCATGTTTACACAGATAGCGGTGAAGATATTTCCATGTTCATAGAGATAGCGGTAAAGATATTTCCATGTTCATCCAGACGGCTGTGTTGATATATCCATGTTCATACAGATAGCGGTGTAGATATTTCCATGTTCATCCAGATGGCTGTGTAGATATATCCATGTTCATACAGATGGCGGTGAAGATATTTCCATGTTCATACAGATAGCGGTGTAGATATTTCCACGTTCATACAGATAGCGGTGTAGTTATTTCCATCTTCATACAGATAGCGGTGTATGTGTTTCCATGTTCATACAGATAGCGGTGTAGATATTTCCATGTTCATCCAGATGGCTGTGTAGTTATATCCATGTTCATACAGATAGCGGTGTAGATATTTCCATGTTCATCCAGATGGCTGTGTAGCTATTTCCATGTTCATACAGATAGTGGTGTAGATATTTCCATGTTCATACAGATAGCGGTGTAGATATTTCCATGTTCATACAGATAGCCATGTAGATATTGCCATGTTCATACCGATAGCGGTGCTGATACTTCCATGTTTATACAGCTAGCGGTGTACATATTTCCGTGTTTATACAGGTAGCGGTGTAGATATTTCCATGTTCATACAGATAGCGGTGTAGATATTTCCATGTTTATACAGATAGCGGTGTAGATATCTCATTCTTAATACAGATGGCGGTGTAGATATTTATATGTTCATACAGATGGCGGTGCAGATATTTCCATGTTCATACAGATAGCGGTGTGGATATTTCCATGTTTATACAGATAGCGGTGTAGATATCTCATTCTTAATACAGATGGCGTTGTAGATATTTATATGTTCATCCAGACGGCTGTGTAGACATATCCATGTTCATACAGATGGCGGTGAAGATATTTCCATGTTCATACAGATGGCGGTGTAGATATATCCATGTTCATACAGATGGCGGTGAAGATTTTTCCATGTTCATACAGATGGCGGTGTAGATATTTCCATGTTCATACAGATAGCGGTGCTGATATTTCCATGTTTATACAGGTAGCAGTGTAGATATTACCAGGTTTATACAGATAGCGGTGTAGATATTTCCATGTTTATACACATAGTGGTGTAGATATTTCCATGTTTATACAGATAGCGGTGTAGATATCTCAATCTTAATACAGATGGCGGTGTAGATATTTATATGTTCATACAGATGGCGGTGCAGATATTTCCATGTTCATACAGATGGCGGTGAAGATATTTCCATGTTCATACAGAAGGCGGTGTAGAAACTTCCATTTTCATACTGATAGCAGTGCTGATATTTCCATGTTTATACAGGTAGCGGTGTAGATATTTCCATGTTTATACAGATAGCAGTGTAGATATTTCCATGTTTATACACATAGCGGTGTAGATATATCCATGTTTATACAGATAGCGGTATCGATATTTCCATGTTCATGCAGATAGTGGTGTAGATATCTCCATCTTAATACAGATGGCGGTGTAGATGTTTAAATGTTCATACAGATGGCGGTGCAGATACTTCCATGTTCATACAGATAGCGGTGCAGATATTTCCATGTTCATCCAGATGGCTGTGTAGATATATCCATGTTCATACAGATGGCGGTGAAGATATTTCCATGTTCATACAGATAGCGGTGTAGATATTTCCATGTTCATACAGATAGCGGTGTAGATATTTCCATGTTCATACAGATAGTGGGGTATGTATTTCCATGTTCATACAGATAGCGGTGTAGATATTTCCATGTTCATCCAGATGGCTGTGTAGATATATCCATGTTCATACAGATAGCGGTGTGAATATTTCCGTGTTCATCCAGATGGCTGTGTAGCTATTTCCATGTTCATACAGATAGTGGTGTAGATATTTCCATGTTCATACAGATAGCGGTGTAGATATTTCCATGTTCATACAGATAGCCGTGTAGATATTGCCATGTTCATACCGATAGCGGTGCTGATACTTTCATGTTTATACAGGTAGCGGTGTACATATTTCCGTGTTTATACAGGTAGCGGTGTAGATATTTCCATGTTCATACAGATAGCGGTGTAGATATCTCCTTCTTAATACAGATGGCGGTGTAGATATTTATATGTTCATACAGATGGCGGTGCAGATATTTCCATGTTCATACAGATGGTGGAGTACATATTTCCATGTTTATAGAGATAGCGGTGTAGTTATTTCCATGTGCAAAGAGATAGCTGTGTAGATATTTCCATGTATATGCAGATAGCTGTGTAGACATTTCCATTTTCATGCAGATAGCGGTGTATATATTTCCCTGTTCAAACAGTTAGCGGTGTAGATATTTCCATGTTCATAAAGATAGCAGTGTAGATATTTCCATGTTTATACAAAAAGCAGTGAAGATGTATGCATGTTTACACAGATAGCGGTGTAGATATTTCCATGTTCATCCAGATGGCTCTGTAGATATATCCATGTTCATACAGATAGCGGTGTAGATATTTCCATGTTCATACAGATAGCGGTGCAGATATTTCCATGTTCATCCAGATGGCTGTGTAGATATATCCATGTTCATAAAGATGGCAGTGTAGATATTTATATGTTCATACAGATGGCGGTGCAGATATTTCCATGTTCATACAGATAGCGGTGTAGATATTTCCATGTTGATACAGATAGCGGTGTAGATATCTCATTCTTAATACAGATGGCGGTGTAGATATTTATATGTTCATCCAGACGGCTGTGTAGACATATCCATGTTCATACAGATGGCGGTGAAGATATTTCCATGTTCATACAGATGGCTGTCTAGATATATCCATGTTCATACAGATGGCGGTGAAGGTTTTTCCATGTTCATACAGATGGCGGTGTAGATATTTCCATGTTCATACAGATAGCGGTGCTGATATTTCCATGTTTATACAGGTAGCAGTGTAGATATTTCCATGTTTATACAGATAGCTGTGTAGATATTTCCATGTTTATACACATAGCGGTGTAGATATTTCCATGTTTATACAGATAGCGTTGTAGATATTTCCATGTTTATACCCATAGCGGTGTAGATATTTCCATGTTTATACAGATAGCGGTGTAGATATCTCCATCTTAATACAGATGGCGGTGTAGATATTTATATGTTCATACAGATGGTGGTGCAGATATTTCCATGTTCATACAGATGGCGGTGAAGATATTTCCATGTTCATACAGATTGCGGTGTAGATACTTCCATGTTCATACTGATAGCGGTGCTGATATTTCCATGTTTATACAGGTAGCGGTGTAGATATTTCCATGTTTATACAGATGGCGGTGTACATATTTCCATGTTCATACAGATAGCGGTGTTGTTATTTCCATGTGTAAAGAGATAGCTGTGTAGATATTTCCATGTATATGCAGATAGCTGTGTAGACATTTCCATTTTCATGCAGATAGCGGTGTATATATTTCCCTGTTCAAACAGTTAGCGGTGTAGATATTTCCATGTTCATAAAGATAGCAGTGTAGATATTTCCATGTTTATACAGATAGCGGTGAAGATGTATGCATGTTTACACAGATAGCGGTGTAGATATTTCCATGTTCATCCAGATGGCTGTGTAGATATATCCATGTTCATACAGATAGCGGTGTAGATATTTCCATGTTCATATAGATAGCGGTGCAGATATTTCCGTGTTCATCCAGATGACTGTGTAGATATATCCATGTTCATACAGATGGCGGTGAAGATATTTCCATGTTCATACAGATAGCGGTGTAGATATTTCCATGTTCATACAGATAGCGGTGTAGATATTTCCATGTTCATACAGATAGCGGTGTATGTATTTCCATGTTCATACAGATAGCGGTGTAGATATTTCCATGTTCATCCAGATGGCTGTGTAGATATATCCATGTTCATACAGATAGCGGTGTAGATATTTCCATGTTCATCCAGATGGCTGTGTAGCTATTTCCATGTTCATACAGATAGTGGTGTAGATATTTCCACGTTCATACAGATAGCGGTGTAGATATTTCCATGTTCATACAGATAGCCGTGTAGGTATTGCCATGTTCATACCGATAGCGGTGCTGATACTTCCATGTTTATACAGGTAGCGGTTTGGATATTTCCGTGTTTATACAGGTAGCGGTGTAGATATTTCCATGTTCATACAGATAGCGGTGTAGATATTTCCATGTTTATACAGATAGCGGTGTAGATATCTCCTTCTTAATACAGATGGCGGTGTAGATATTTATATGTTCATACAGATGGCGGTGCAGATATTTATATGTTCATACAGATGGTGGAGTAGATATTTCCATGTTTATAGAGATAGCGGTGTAGTTATTTCCATGTGCAAAGAGATAGCTGTGTAGATATTTCCATGTATATGCAGATAGCTGTGTAGATATTTCCATTTTCATGCAGATAGCGGTGTAGATATTTCCATGCTCAAACAGATAGCGGTGTAGATATTTCCATGTTCATACAGATAGCGGTGTGGATATTTCCATGTTTATACAGATAGCGGTGAAGATGTATGCATGTTTACACAGATAGCGGTGTAGTTATTTCCATGTTCATACAGATAGCGGTGTAGATATTTCCATGTTCATCCAGACGGCTGTGTAGACATATCCATGTTCATACAGATGGCTGTGAAGATATTTCCATGTTCATACAGATGGCTGTGTACATATATCCATGTTCATACAGATGGCGGTGAAGATTTTTCCATGTTCATACAGATGGCGGTGTAGATATTTCCATGTTCATACAGATAGCGGTGCTGACATTAAGATGTTTATACAGGTAGCAGTGTAGATATTTCCATGTTTATTCAGATAGCGGTGTAGATATTTCCATGTTTATACACATAGCGGTGTAGATATTTCCATGTTTATACAGATAGCGGTGTAGATATCTCCATCTTAATACAGATGGCGGTGTAGATATTTATATGTTCATACAGATGGCGGTGCAGATATTTCCATGTTCATACAGATGGCGGTGAAGATATTTCCATTTTCATACAGATGGCGGTGTAGATACTTCCATGTTCATTCTGATAGCGGTGCTGATATTTCCATGTTTTCATGTAGCGGTGTAGATATTTCCATGTTTATACATATAGCGGTGTAGATATTTCCATGTTTATACACATAGCGGTGTAGATATTTCCATGTTTATACAGATAGGGGTGTAGATATCTCCATCTTAATACAGATGGCGGTGTAGATAAATATATGTTCATTCAGATGGAGGTGCAGATATTTCCATGTCCATACAGATGGCGGTGTAGATATTTCCATGTTCATACAGATAGCGGTGTAGTTATTTCCATGTGTAAAGAGATAGCTTTGTAGATATTTCCATGTATATGCAGATAGCTGTGTTGACATTTCCATTTTCATGCAGATAGTGGTGTATATATTTCCCTGTTCAAACAGTTAGCGGTGTAGATATTTCCGTGTTCATAAAGATAGCAGTGTAGATATTTCCATGTTTATACAGATAGCGGTGAAGATGTATGCATGTTTACACAGATAGCGGTATAGATATTTCCATGTTCATCCAGATGGCTCTGTAGATATATCCATGTTCATACAGATAGCGGTGTAGATATTTCCATGTTCATACAGATAGCGGTGCAGATATTTCCATGTTCATCCAGATGGCTGTGTAGATATATCCATGTTCATACAGATGGCGGTGAAGGTATTTCCATGTTCATCCAGATAGCGGTGTAGATATTTCCATGTTCATACAGATAGCGGTGTAGATATTTCCATGTTCATACAGATAGCGGTGTAGCTATTTCCATGTTCATACAGATAGCGGTGTAGATATTTCCATGTTCATCCAGACGGCTCTGTAGCTATTTCCATGTTCATACAGTTAGTGGTGTAGATATTTCCATGTTCATACAGATAGCGATGTAGATATTTCCATGTTCATACAGATAGCCGTGTAGATATTGCCATGTTCATACCGATAGCGGTGCTGATAGTTCCACGTTTATACAGGTAGCGGTGTACATATTTCCGTGTTTATACAGGTAGCGGTGTAGATATTTCCATGTTCATAAAGATAGCGGTGTAGATATTTCAATGTTTATACAGATAGCGGTGTAGATATCTCCTTCTTAATGCAGATGGCGGTGTAGATATTTATATGTTCATACAGACGGCGGTGCAGATATTTCCATGTTCATACAGAAGGTGGTGTAGATATTTCCATGTTCATACAGATAGCGGTGTGGATATTTCCATGTTTATACAGATAGCGGTGAAGATGTATGCATGTTTACACAGTTAGTGGTGTAGATATTTCCATGTTCATACAGATAGCGGTGTAGATATTTCCATGTTCATCCAGACGGCTGTGTAGACATATCCATGTTCATACAGATGGCGGTGAAGGTATTTCCATGTTGATACAGATGGCTGTGTAGATATATCCATGTTCATACAGATGGCGGTGAAGATTTTTCCATGTTCATACAGATGGCGGTGTAGATATTTCCATGTTCATACAGATAGCGGTGCTGATATTTCCATGTTTATACAGGTAGCAGTGTAGATATTTCCATGTTTATACCGATAGCGGTGTAGATATTTCCATGTTTATACACATAGCGGTGTAGATATTTCCATGTTTATACAGATATCGGTGTAGATATCTCCATCTTAATACAGATGGTGGTGTAGATATTTACATGTTCATACAGATGGCGGTGCAGATATTTCCATGTTCATACAGATGGCGGTGAAGATATTTCCATGTTCACACAGATGGCAGTGTAGATACTTCCATGTTCATACTGATAGCGGTGCTGATATTTCCATGTTTATACAGGTAGCGGTGTAGATATTTCCATGTTTATACAGATAGCGGTGTAGATATTTCCATGTTTATACACGTAGCGGTGTAGATATTTCCATGTTTATACAGATAGCGGTGTAGATATCTCCATCTTAATACAGATGGCGGTGCAGATATTTAAATGTTCATTCAGATGGCGGTGCAGATATTTCCATGTTCATACAGATGGCGGTGTAGATATTTCCATGTTCATACAGATAGCAGTTTAGTTATTTCCATGTGTAAAGAGATAGCTGTGTAGATATTTCCATGTATATGCAGTTAGCTGTGTAGACATTTCCATTTTCAAGCAGATAGCAGTGTATATATTTCCATGTTCAAACAGTTAGCGGTGTAGATATTTCCATGTTCATAAAGATAGCAGTGTAGATATTTCCATGTTTATACAGATAGCGGTGAAGATGTATGCATGTTTACACAGATAGCGGTGTAGATATTTCCATGTTCATCCAGATGGCTGTGTAGATATATCCATGTTCATACAGATAGCAGTGTAGATATTTCCATGTTCATACAGATAGCGGTACAGTTATTTCCATGTTCATCCAGATGGCTGTGTAGATATATCCATGTTCATACAGATGGCGGTGAAGATATTTCCATGTTCATACAGATAGCGGTGTAGATATTTCCACGTTCATACAGATAGTGGTGTAGATATTTCCATGTTCATACAGATAGCGGTGCAGATATTTCCATGTTCATCCAGATGGCTGTGTAGATATATCCATGTTCATACAGATGGCGGTGAACATATTTCCGTGTTCATACAGATAGCGGTGTAGATATTTCCATGTTCATACAGATAGCGGTGTAGATATTTCCAAGTTCATCCAGATGGCTGTGTAGATATATCCATGTTCATACAGATAGCGGTGTAGGTATTTCCATGTTCATTCAGATGGCTGTGTAGCTATTTCCATGTTCATACAGATAGTGGTGTAGATATTTCCATGTTCATACAGATAGCGATGTAGATATTTCCATGTTCATTCAGATAGCCGTGTAGATATTGCCATGTTCATACCGATAGCGGTGCTGATACTTCCAGGTTTATAGAGGTAGCGGTGTACATATTTCCGTGTTTATACAGGTAGCGGTGTAGATATTTCCATGTTCATATAGATAGCGGTGTAGATATTTCCATGTTTATACAGATAGCGGTGTAGATATCTCCTTCTTAATACAGATGGCGGTGTAGATATTTATATGTTCATACAGACGGCGGTGCAGATATTTCCAAGTTCATACAGATGGTGGTGTAGATATTTCCATGTTCATACAGATAGCGGTGTGGATATTTCCATGTTTATACAGATAGCGGTGAAGATGTATGCATGTTTACACAGATAGTGGTGTAGATATTTCCATGTTCATACAGATAGCGGTGTAGATATTTCCATGTTCATCTAGACGGCTGTGTAGACATATCCATGTTCATACAGATGGCGGTGAAGATATTTCCATGTTGATACAGATGGCTGTGTAGATATATCCATGTTCATACAGATGGCGGTGAAGATTTTTCCATGTTCATACAGATGGCGGTGTAGATATTTCCATGTTCATACAGATAGCGGTGCTGATATTTCCATGTTTATACAGGTAGCAGTGTAGATATTTCCATGTTTATACAGATAGCGGTGAAGATATTTCCTTGTTTATACACATAGCGGTGTAGATATTTCCATGTTCATACAGATAGCGGTGTAGATATTTCCATGTTTATACACATAGTGGTGTAGATATTTCCATGTTTATACAGATAGCGGTGTAGATATCTCCATCTTAATACAGATGGCGGTGCAGATATTTATATGTTCATTCAGATGGCGGTGCAGATATTTCCATGTTCATACAGATGGCGGTGTAGATATTTCCATGTTCATACAGATAGCGGTTTAGTTATTTCCATGTTTAAAGAGATATCTGTGTAGATATTTCCATGTATATGCAGTTAGCTGTGTAGACATTTCCATTTTCAAGCAGATAGCGGTGTATATATTTGCCTGTTCAATCAGTTAGCGGTGTAGATATTTCCATGTTCATAAAGATAGCAGTGTAGATATTTCCATGTTTATACAGATAGCGGTGAAGATGTATGCATGTTTACACAGATAGCGGTGTAGATATTTCCATGTTCATCCAGATGGCTGTGTAGATATATCCATGTTCATACAGTTAGCGGTGTAGATATTTCCATGTTCATACAGATAGCAGTGCAGTTATTTCCATGTTCATCCAGATGGCTGTGTAGATATATCCATGTTCATACAGATGGCGGTGAAGATATTTCCATGTTCATACAGATAGCGGTGTAGATATTTCCATGTTCATACAGATAGCGGTGTAGATATTTCCATGTTCCTACAGAGGGCGGTGCTGATATTTCCATGTTTATACAGGTAGCAGTGTAGATATTTCCATGTTTATACAGATAGCGGTGTAGATATTTCCATGTTTATACACGTAGCGGTGTAGATATTTCCAAGTTTATACAGATAGCGGTGTAGATATCTCCATCTTAATACAGATGGCGGTGTAGATATTTATATGTTCATACAGATGGCGGTGCAAATATTTCCATGTTCATACAGATGGCGGTGTAGATATTACCATGTTTATAGAGACAGCGGTGTAGTTATTTCCATGTGTAAAGAGATAGCTGTGTAGATATTTCCATGTATATGCAGATAGCTGTGTAGATATTTCCATTTTCATGCAGTTAGCGGTGTAGATATTTCCATGTTCAAACAGATAGCGGTGTAGATATTTCCATGTTCATACAGATAGCAGTGTAGATATTTCCATGTTTATACAGATAGCGGTGAAGATGTATGCATGTTTACACAGATAGCGGTGTAGCTATTTCCATGTTCATACAGATAGCGGTGTAGATATTTCCATGTTCATCCAGATGGCTGTTTAGAGATATCCATGTTCATCCAGATGGCTGTGTAGATATATCCATGTTCATACAGATGGCAGTGAAGATATTTCCATGTTCATACAGATAGCGGTGTATGTATTTCCATGTTCATACAGAGAGCGGTGTAGATATTTCCATGTTCATCCAGATGGCTGTGTAGATATATCCATGTTCATACAGATAGCGGTGTAGATATTTCCATGTTCATCCAGATGGCTGTGTAGCTATTTCCATGTTCATACAGATAGTGGTGTAGATATTTCCACGTTCATACAGATAGCGTTGTAGATATTTCCATGTTCATACAGATAGCCGTGTAGGTATTGCCATGTTCATACCGATAGCGGTGCTGATACTTCCATGTTTATACAGGTAGCGGTTTGGATATTTCCGTGTTTATACAGGTAGCGGTGTAGATATTTCCATGTTCATACAGATAGCGGTGTAGATATTTCCATGTTTATACAGATAGCGGTGTAGATATCTCCTTCTTAATACAGATGGCGGTGTAGATATTTATATGTTCATACAGATGGCGGTGCAGATATTTATATGTTCATACAGATGGTGGAGTAGATATTTCCATGTTTATAGAGATAGCGGTGTAGTTATTTCCATGTGCAAAGAGATAGCTGTGTAGATATTTCCATGTATATGCAGATAGCTGTGTAGATATTTCCATTTTCATGCAGATAGCGGTGTAGATATTTCCATGCTCAAACAGATAGCGGTGTAGATATTTCCATGTTCATACAGATAGCGGTGTGGATATTTCCATGTTTATACAGATAGCGGTGAAGATGTATGCATGTTTACACAGATAGCGGTGTAGTTATTTCCATGTTCATACAGATAGCGGTGTAGATATTTCCATGTTCATCCAGACGGCTGTGTAGACATATCCATGTTCATACAGATGGCTGTGAAGATATTTCCATGTTCATACAGATGGCTGTGTACATATATCCATGTTCATACAGATGGCGGTGAAGATTTTTCCATGTTCATACAGATGGCGGTGTAGATATTTCCATGTTCATACAGATAGCGGTGCTGACATTTAGATGTTTATACAGGTAGCAGTGTAGATATTTCCATGTTTATTCAGATAGCGGTGTAGATATTTCCATGTTTATACAGATAGCGGTGTAGATATCTCCATCTTAATACAGATGGCGGTGTAGATATTTATATGTTCATACAGATGGCGGTGCAGATATTTCCATGTTCATACAGATGGCGGTGAAGATATTTCCATGTTCATACAGATGGCGGTGTAGATACTTCCATGTTCATTCTGATAGCGGTGCTGATATTTCCATGTTTACATGTAGCGGTGTAGATATTTCCATGTTTATACATATAGCGGTGTAGATATTTCCATGTTTATACACATAGCGGTGTAGATATTTCCATGTTTATACAGATAGCGGTGTAGATATCTCCATCTTAATACAGATGGCGGTGTAGATAAATATATGTTCATTCAGATGGAGGTGCAGATATTTCCATGTTCATACAGATGGAGGTGTAGATATTTCCATGTTCATACAGATAGCGGTGTAGTTATTTCCATGTGTAAAGAGATAGCTTTGTAGATATTTCCAAGTATATGCAGATAGCTGTGTTGACATTTCCATTTTCATGCAGATAGTGGTGTATATATTTCCCTGTTCAAACAGTTAGCGGTGTAGATATTTCCGTGTTCATAAAGATAGCAGTGTAGATATTTCCATGTTTATACAGATAGCGGTGAAGATGTATGCATGTTTACACAGATAGCGGTATAGATATTTCCATGTTCATCCAGATGGCTCTGTAGATATATCCATGTTCATACAGATAGCGGTGTAGATATTTCCATGTTCATACAGATAGCGGTGCAGATATTTCCATGTTCATCCAGATGGCTGTGTAGATATATCCATGTTCATACAGATGGCGGTGAAGGTATTTCCATGTTCATCCAGATAGCGGTGTAGATATTTCCATGTTCATACAGATAGCGGTGTAGATATTTCCATGTTCATACAGATAGCGGTGTAGCTATTTCCATGTTCATACAGATAGCGGTGTAGATATTTCCATGTTCATCCAGATGGCTCTGTAGCTATTTCCATGTTCATACAGTTAGTGGTGTAGATATTTCCATGTTCATACAGATAGCGATGTAGATATTTCCATGTTCATACAGATAGCCGTGTAGGTATTGCCATGTTCATACCGATAGCGGTGCTGATAGTTCCACGTTTATACAGGTAGCGGTGTACATATTTCCGTGTTTATACAGGTAGCGGTGTAGATATTTCCATGTTCATAAAGATAGCGGTGTAGATATTTCAATGTTTATACAGATAGCGGTGTAGATATCTCCTTCTTAATGCAGATGGCGGTGTAGATATTTATATGTTCATACAGACGGCGGTGCAGATATTTCCATGTTCATACAGAAGGTGGTGTAGATATTTCCATGTTCATACAGATAGCGGTGTGGATATTTCCATGTTTATACAGATAGCGGTGAAGATGTATGCATGTTTACACAGTTAGTGGTGTAGATATTTCCATGTTCATACAGATAGCGGTGTAGATATTTCCATGTTCATCCAGACGGCTGTGTAGACATATCCATGTTCATACAGATGGCGGTGAAGATATTTCCATGTTGATACAGATGGCTGTGTAGATATATCCATGTTCATACAGATGGCGGTGAAGATTTTTCCATGTTCATACAGATGGCGGTGCAGATATTTCCATGTTCATACAGATAGCGGTGCTGATATTTCCATGTTTATACAGGTAGCAGTGTAGATATTTCCATGTTTATACCGATAGCGGTGTAGATATTTCCATGTTTATACACATAGCGGTGAAGATATTTCCATGTTTATACAGATAGCGGTGTAGATATCTCCATCTTAATACAGATGGTGGTGTAGATATTTACATGTTCATACAGATGGCGGTGCAGATATTTCCATGTTCATACAGATGGCGGTGAAGATATTTCCATGTTCACACAGATGGCAGTGTAGATACTTCCATGTTCATACTGATAGCGGTGTTGATATTTCCATGTTTATACAGGTAGCGGTGTAGATATTTCCATGTTTATACAGATAGCGGTGTAGATATTTCCATGTTTATACACGTAGCGGTGTAGATATTTCCATGTTTATACAGATAGCGGTGTAGATATCTCCATCTTAATACAGATGGCGGTGCAGATATTTAAATGTTCATTCAGATGGCGGTGCAGATATTTCCATGTTCATACAGATGGCGGTGTAGATATTTCCATGTTCATACAGATAGCAGTGTAGTTATTTCCATGTGTAAAGAGATAGCTGTGTAGATATTTCCATGTATATGCAGTTAGCTGTGTAGACATTTCCATTTTCAAGCAGATAGCAGTGTATATATTTCCATGTTCAAACAGTTAGCGGTGTAGATATTTCCATGTTCATAAAGATAGCAGTGTAGATATTTCCATGTTTATACAGATAGCGGTGAAGATGTATGCATGTTTACACAGATAGCGGTGTAGATATTTCCATGTTCATCCAGATGGCTGTGTAGATATATCCATGTTCATACAGATAGCAGTGTAGATATTTCCATGTTCATACAGATAGCGGTACAGTTATTTCCATGTTCATCCAGATGGCTGTGTAGATATATCCATGTTCATACAGATGGCGGTGAAGATATTTCCATGTTCATACAGATAGCGGTGTAGATATTTCCATGTTCATACAGATAGTGGTGTAGATATTTCCATGTTCATACAGATAGCGGTGCAGATATTTCCATGTTCATCCAGATGGCTGTGTAGATATATCCATGTTCATACAGATGGCGGTGAACATATTTCCGTGTTCATACAGATAGCGGTGTAGATATTTCCATGTTCATACAGATAGCGGTGTAGATATTTCCAAGTTCATCCAGATGGCTGTGTAGATATATCCATGTTCATACAGATAGCGGTGTAGGTATTTCCATGTTCATTCAGATGGCTGTGTAGCTATTTCCATGTTCATACAGATAGTGGTGTAGATATTTCCATGTTCATACAGATAGCGATGTAGATATTTCCATGTTCATTCAGATAGCCGTGTAGATATTGCCATGTTCATACCGATAGCGGTGCTGATACTTCCAGGTTTATAGAGGTAGCGGTGTACATATTTCCGTGTTTATACAGGTAGCGGTGTAGATATTTCCATGTTCATATAGATAGCGGTGTAGATATTTCCATGTTTATACAGATAGCGGTGTAGATATCTCCTTCTTAATACAGATGGCGGTGTAGATATTTATATGTTCATACAGACGGCGGTGCAGATATTTCCAAGTTCATACAGATGGTGGTGTAGATATTTCCATGTTCATACAGATAGCGGTGTGGATATTTCCATGTTTATACAGATAGCGGTGAAGATGTATGCATGTTTACACAGATAGTGGTGTAGATATTTCCATGTTCATACAGATAGCGGTGTAGATATTTCCATGTTCATCCAGACGGCTGTGTAGACATATCCATGTTCATACAGATGGCGGTGAAGATATTTCCATGTTGATACAGATGGCTGTGTAGATATATCCATGTTCATACAGATGGCGGTGAAGATTTTTCCATGTTCATAGAGATGGCGGTGTAGATATTTCCATGTTCATACAGATAGCGGTGCTGATATTTCCATGTTTATACAGGTAGCAGTGTAGATATTTCCATGTTTATACAGATAGCGGTGAAGATATTTCCTTGTTTATACACATAGCGGTGTAGATATTTCCATGTTCATACAGATAGCGGTGTAGATATTTCCATGTTCATACAGATGGCGGTGTAGATATTACCATGTTTATAGAGACAGCGGTGTAGTTATTTCCATGTGTAAAGAGATAGCTGTGTAGATATTTCCATGTATATGCAGATAGCTGTGTAGATATTTCCATTTTCATGCAGTTAGCGGTGTAGATATTTCCATGTTCAAACAGATAGCGGTGTAGATATTTCCATGTTCATACAGATAGCAGTGTAGATATTTCCATGTTTATACAGATAGCGGTGAAGATGTATGCATGTTTACACAGATAGCGGTGTAGATATTTCCATGTTCATACAGATAGCGGTGTAGATATTTCCATGTTCATCCAGATGGCTGTTTAGAGATATCCATGTTCATCCAGATGGCTGTGTAGATATATCCATGTTCATACAGATGGCGGTGAAGATATTTCCATGTTCATACAGATAGCGGTGTAGATATTTCCATATTCATACAGATAGCAGTGTATGTATTTCCATGTTCATACAGATAGCGGTGTAGATATTTCCATGTTCATCCAGATTGCTGTGTAGATATATCCATGTTCATACAGATAGCGGTGTAGATATTTCCATGTTCATACAGACAGCGGTGATGATATTTCCTTGTTCATCCAGATGGCTGTGTAGATATATCCATGTTCATAGAGATGACGGTGAAGATATTTCCATGTTCATACAGATATGGGTGTAGATATTTCCATGTTCATACAGATAGCGGTGTAGATATTTCCATGTTTATACAGGTAGCTGTGTAGGTATTTCCATGTTTATACAGATAGCGGTGTAGATATTTCCATGTTTATATAGGTAGCGGTGTAGATATTTCCATGTTTATACAGATAGCGGTGTAGATATCTTCATCTTAATACAGATGGCGGTGTAGATATTTATATGTTCATACAGATGGCGGTGCAGATATTTCCATGTTCATACAGATGGCCGTGTAGATATTTCTATGTTTATAGAGATAGCGGTGTAGTTATTTCCATGTGTAAAGAGATAGCTGTGTAGATATTTCCATGTATGTGCAGATAGCAGTGTAGATATTTCCATTTTCATGCAGATAGCTGTGTAGATATTTCCATTTTCAAACAGATAGCGGTGTAGTTATTTCCATATTCATACAGATAGCGGTGTAGATATTTCCATGTTTATACAGATAGCGGTGAAGATGTATGCATGTTTACACAGATAGCGGTGTAGATATTTCCATGTTCATACAGAAAACGGTGTAGATATTTCAATGTTTATACAGATAGCGGTGAAGATGTATGCATGTTTACACAGATAGCGGTGTAGATAATTCCATGTTCATCCACATGGCTGTGTAGATATATCCATGTTCATACAGATAGCGGTGTAGATATTTCCATGTTCATACAGAAAGCGGTGCGGATATTTCCTTGTTCATCCAGATGGCTGTGTAGATATATCCTTGTTCATACAGATGGCGGTGAGTGTATTTCCATGTTCATACAGATAGCGGTGTATGTATTTCCGTGTTCATACAGATAGCGGTGTAGACATATTCATGTTCATCCAGATGGCTGTGTAGATATTTCCATGTTCATACAGATAGCGGTGTAGATATTTCCATGTTCATACAGATAGCGGTGTAGATATTTCCATGTTCATCCAGATGGCTGTGTAGGTATATCGATATTCATACAGATGGCGGTGAAGATATTTCCATGTTTATACAGATAGCGGTGTAGATATTTCCATGTTCATACAGATAATCGTGTAGATATTGCCATGTTCATACCTATAGCGGTGCTGATACTTCCATGTTTATACAGGTAGCTGTGTACTTATTTCCGTGTTTATACAGTTAGCGGTGTAGATATTTCCATGTATATATAGATAGCGGTGTAGATATTTCCATGTTTATACAGATAGCGGTGTAGATATCTCCTTCTTCAAACAGATGGTGGTGTAGATATTTATATGTTCAAACAGATAGCGGTGCAGATATGTCCATGTTCATACAGAGGGCGGTGTAGATATTTCCATGTTTATAGAGATAGCGGTGTAGTTATTTCCATGTGTAAAGAGATATGTGTGTAGGTATTTCCATGTATATGCAGATAGCTGTGTAGATATTTCCATTTTCATGCAGATAGCGGTGTAGATATTTCCATGTTCAACAGATAGCGGTGTAGATATTTCCATGTTCATCCAGATGGCTGTGTAGATATATCCATGTTCATACAGATGGCGGTGAAGATATTTCCATGTTCATACAGATAGCGGTGTAGATATTTTCATGTTCATACAGATAGCGGTGCTGATATTTCCTTGTTCATCCAGATGGCTGTGTAGATATTTCCATGTTCATAGAGATGGCGGTGAAGATATTTCCATGTTCATACAGATATCGGTGTAGATATTTCCATGTTCATACAGATAGCGGTGTAGATATTTCCATGTTTATACTGATAGCGGTGTAGATATCTCCATCTTAATACAGGTGGCAGTGTAGATATTTATATGTTCATACAGATGGCGGTGCAGATATTTCCATGTTCATACAGATGGCGGTGTAGATATTACCATGTTTATAGAGATAGCGGTGTAGTTATTTCCATGTGTAAAGAGATAGCTGTATAGATATTTCCATGTATATGCAGATAGCTGTGTAGATATTTCCATTTTCATGCAGATACTGGTGTAGATATTTCCATGTTCATACAGATAGCGGTGTAGATATTTCCATGTTCATACAGATAGCGGTGTATGTATTTCCATGTTCATACAGATAGCGGTGTAGATATTTCCATGTTCATCCAGATGGCTGTGTAGATATATCCATGTTCATACAGATAGCGGTGTAGATATTTCCATGTTCATCCAGATGGCTGTGTAGCTATTTCCATGTTCATACAGATAGTGGTGTAGATATTTCCACGTTCATACAGATAGCGGTGTAGATATTTCCATGTTCATACAGATAGCCGTGTAGGTATTGCCATGTTCATACCGATAGCGGTGCTGATACTTCCATGTTTATACAGGTTGCGGTTTGGATATTTCCGTGTTTATACAGGTAGCGGTGTAGATATTTCCATGTTCATACAGATAGCGGTGTAGATATTTCCATGTTTATACAGATAGCGGTGTAGATATCTCCTTCTTAATACAGATGGCGGTGTAGATATTTATATGTTCATACAGATGGCGGTGCAGATATTTATATGTTCATACAGATGGTGGAGTAGATATTTCCATGTTTATAGAGATGGCGGTGTACTTATTTCCATGTGCAAAGAGATAGCTGTGTAGATATTTCCATGTATATGCAGATAGCTGTGTAGATATTTCCATTTTCATGCAGATAGCGGTGTAGATATTTCCATGCTCAAACAGATAGCGGTGTAGATATTTCCATGTTCATACAGATAGCGGTGTAGATATTTCCATGTTCATCCAGACGGCTGTGTAGACATATCCATCTTCATACAGATGGCTGTGAAGATATTTCCATGTTCATACAGATGGCTGTGTACATATATCCATGTTCATAAAGATGGCGGTGAAGATTTTTCCATGTTCATACAGATGGCGGTGTAGATATTTCCATGTTCATACAGATAGCGGTGCTGATATTTCCATGTTTATACAGGTAGCAGTGTAGATATTTCCATGTTTATTCAGATAGCGGTGTAGATATTTCCATGTTTATACACATAGCGGTGTAGATATTTCCATGTTTATACAGATAGCGGTGTAGATATCTCCATCTTAATACAGATGGCGGTGTAGATATTTATATGTTCATACAGATGGCGGTGCAGATATTTCCATGTTCATACAGATGGCGGTGAAGATATTTCCATGTTCATACAGATGGCGGTGTAGATACTTCCATGTTCATTCTGATAGCGGTGCTGATATTTCCATGTTTATACATGTAGCGGTGTAGATATTTCCATGTTTATACATATAGCGGTGTAGATATTTCCATGTTTATGCACATAGCGGTGTAGATATTTCCATGTTTATACAGATAGCGGTGTAGATATCTCCATCTTAATACAGATGGCGGTGTAGATAAATATATGTTCATTCAGATGGAGGTGCAGATATTTCCATGTTCATACAGATGGCGGTGTAGATATTTCCATGTTCATACAGATAGCTGTGTAGTTATTTCCATGTGTAAAGAGATAGCTGTGTAGATATTTCCATGTATATGCAGATAGCTGTGTTGACATTTCCATTTTCATGCAGATAGTGGTGTATATATTTCCCTGTTCAAACAGTTAGCGGTGTAGATATTTCCGTGTTCATAAAGATAGCAGTGTAGATATTTCCATGTTTATACAGATAGCGGTGAAGATGTATGCATGTTTACACAGATAGCGGTATAGATATTTCCATGTTCATCTAGATGGCTCTGTAGATATATCCATGTTCATACAGATAGCGGTGTAGATATTTCCATGTTCATACAGATAGCGGTGCAGATATTTCCATGTTCATCCAGATGGCTGTGTAGATATATCCATGTTCATACAGATGGCGGTGAAGGTATTTCCATGTTCATCCAGATAGCGGTGTAGATATTTCCATGTTCATACAGATAGCGGTGTAGATATTTCCATGTTCATACAGATAGCGGTGTAGCTATTTCCATGTTCATACAGATAGCGGTGTAGATATTTCCATGTTCATCCAGATGGCTCTGTAGCTATTTCCATGTTCATACAGTTAGTGGTGTAGATATTTCCATGTTCATACAGATAGCGATGTAGATATTTCCATGTTCATACAGATAGCCGTGTAGATATTGCCATGTTCATACCGATAGCGGTGCTGATAGTTCCACGTTTATACAGGTAGCGGTGTACATATTTCCGTGTTTATACAGGTAGCGGTGTAGATATTTCCATGTTCATAAAGATAGCGGTGTAGATATTTCCATGTTTATACAGATAGCGGTGTAGATATCTCCTTCTTAATACAGATGGCGGTGTAGATATTTACATGTTCATACAGACGGCGGTGCAGATATTTCCATGTTCATACAGAAGGTGGTGTAGATATTTCCGTGTTCATACAGATAGCGGTGTGGATATTTCCATGTTTATACAGATAGCGGTGAAGATGTATGCATGTTTACACAGTTAGTGGTGTAGATATTTCCATGTTCATACAGATAGCGGTGTAGATATTTCCATGTTCATCCAGACGACTGTGTAGACATATCCATGTTCATACAGATGGCGGTGAAGATATTTCCATTTTGATACAGATGGCTGTGTAGATATATCCATGTTCATACAGATGGCGGTGAAGATTTTTCCATGTTCATACAGATGGCGGTGTAGATATTTCCATGTTCATACAGATAGCGGTGCTGATATTTCCATGTTTATACAGGTAGCAGTGTAGATATTTCCATGTTTATACCGATAGCGGTGTAGATATTTCCATGTTTATACACATAGCGGTGTAGATATTTCCATGTTTATACAGATAGCGGTGTAGATATCTCCATCTTAATACAGATGGCGGTGCAGATATTTCCATGTTCACACAGATGGCAGTGTAGATACTTCCATGTTCATACTGATAGCGGTGCTGATATTTCCATGTTTATACAGGTAGCGGTGTAGATATTTCCATGTTTATACAGATAGCGGTGTAGATATTTCCATGTTTATACACGTAGCGGTGTAGATATTTCCATGTTTATACAGATAGCGGTGTAGATATCTCCATCTTAATACAGATGGCGGTGCAGATATTTAAATGTTCATTCAGATGGCGGTGCAGATATTTCCATGTTCATACAGATGGCGGTGTAGATATTTCCATGTTCATACAGATAGCAGTGTAGTTATTTCCATGTGTAAAGAGATAGCTGTGTAGATATTTCCATGTATATGCAGTTAGCTGTTTAGACATTTCCATTTTCAAGCAGATAGCAGTGTATATATTTCCATGTTCAAACAGTTAGCGGTGTAGATATTTCCATGTTCATAAAGATAGCAGTGTAGATATTTCCATGTTTATACAGATAGCGGTGAAGATGTATGCATGTTTACACAGATAGCGGTGTAGATATTTCCATGTTCATCCAGATGGCTGTGTAGATATATCCATGTTCATACAGATAGCAGTGTAGATATTTCCATGTTCATACAGATAGCGGTACAGTTATTTCCATGTTCATCCAGATGGCTGTGTAGATATATCCATGTTCATACAGATGGCGGTGAAGATATTTCCATGTTCATACAGATAGCGGTGTAGATATTTCCATGTTCATACAGATAGTGGTGTAGATATTTCCATGTTCATACAGATAGCGGTGCAGATATTTCCATGTTCATCCAGATGGCTGTGTAGATATATCCATGTTCATACAGATGGCGGTGAACATATTTCCGTGTTCATACAGATAGCGGTGTAGATATTTCCATGTTCATACAGATAGCGGTGTAGATATTTCCAAGTTCATCCAGATGGCTGTGTAGATATATCCATGTTCATACAGATAGCGGTGTAGGTATTTCCATGTTCATCCAGATGGCTGTGTAGCTATTTCGATGTTCATACAGATAGTGGTGTAGATATTTCCATGTTCATACCGATAGCGATGTAGATATTTCCATGTTCATACAGATAGCCGTGTAGATATTGCCATGTTCATACCGATAGCGGTGCTGATACTTCCATGTTTATAGAGGTAGCGGTGTACATATTTCCGTGTTTATACAGGTAGCGGTGTAGATATTTCCATGTTCATATAGATAGCGGTGTAGATATTTCCATGTTTATACAGATAGCGGTGTAGGTATCTCCTTCTTAATACAGATGGCGGTGTAGATATTTATATGTTCATACAGACGGCGGTGCAGATATTTCCAAGTTCATACAGATGGTGGTGTAGATATTTCCATGTTCATACAGATAGCGGTGTGGATATTTCCATGTTTATACAGATAGCGGTGAAGATGTATGCATGTTTACACAGATAGTGGTGTAGGTATTTCCATGTTCATACAGATAGCGGTGTAGATATTTCCATGTTCATCCAGACGGCTGTGTAGACATATCCATGTTCATACAGATGGCGGTGAAGATATTTCCATGTTGATACAGATGGCTGTGTAGATATATCCATGTTCATACAGATGGCGGTGAAGATTTTTCCATGTTCATACAGATGGCGGTGTAGATATTTCCATGTTCATACAGATAGCGGTGCTGATATTTCCATGTTTATACAGGTAGCAGTGTAGATATTTCCATGTTTATACAGATAGCGGTGTAGATATTTCCATGTTTATACAGATAGCGGTGTAGATATCTCCATCTTAATACAGATGGTGGTGTAGATATTTACATGTTCATACAGATGGCGGTGCAGATATTTCCATGTTCATACAGATGGCGGTGAAGATATTTCCATGTTCAAACAGATGGCAGTGTAGATACTTCCATGTTCATACTGATAGCGGTGCTGATATTTCCATGTTTATACAGGTAGCGGTGTAGATATTTCCATGTTTATACAGATAGCGGTGTAGATATTTCCATGTTTATACACGTAGCGGTGTAGATATTTCCATGTTTATACAGATAGCGGTGTAGATATCTCCATCTTAATACAGATGGCGGTGCAGATATTTAAATGTTCATTCAGATGGCGGTGCAGATATTTCCATGTTCATACAGATGGCGGTGTAGATATTTCCATGTTCATACGGATAGCAGTGTAGTTATTTCCATGTGTAAAGAGATAGCTGTGTAGATATTTCCATGTATATGCAGTTAGCTGTGTAGACATTTCCATTTTCAAGCAGATAGCAGTGTATATATTTCCATGTTCAAACAGTTAGCGGTGTAGATATTTCCATGTTCATAAAGATAGCAGTGTAGATATTTCCATGTTTATACAGATAGCGGTGAAGATGTATGCATGTTTACACAGATAGCGGTGTAGATATTTCCATGTTCATCCAGATGGCTGTGTAGATATATCCATGTTCATACAGATAGCAGTGTAGATATTTCCATGTTCATACAGATAGCGGTACAGTTATTTCCATGTTCATCCAGATGGCTGTGTAGATATATCCATGTTCATACAGATGGCGGTGAAGATATTTCCATGTTCATACAGATAGCGGTGTAGATATTTCCATGTTCATACAGATAGTGGTGTAGATATTTCCATGTTCATACAGATTGCGGTGCAGATATTTCCATGTTCATCCAGATGGCTGTGTAGATATATCCATGTTCATACAGATGGCGGTGAACATATTTCCGTGTTCATACAGATAGCGGTGTAGATATTTCCATGTTCATACAGATAGCGGTGTAGATATTTCCAAGTTCATCCAGATGGCTGTGTAGATATATCCATGTTCATACAGATAGCGGTGTAGGTATTTCCATGTTCATCCAGATGGCTGTGTAGCTATTTCCATGTTCATACAGATAGTGGTGTAGATATTTCCATGTTCATACAGATAGCGATGTAGATATTTCCATGTTCATACAGATAGCCGTGTAGATATTGCCATGTTCATACCGATAGCGGTGCTGATACTTCCATGTTTATAGAGGTAGCGGTGTACATATTTCCGTGTTTATACAGGTAGCGGTGTAGATATTTCCATGTTCATATAGATAGCCATGTAGATATTTCCATGTTTATACAGATAGCGGTGTAGATATCTCCTTCTTAATACAGATGGCGGTGTAGATATTTATATGTTCATACAGACGGCGGTGCAGATATTTCCAAGTTCATACAGATGGTGGTGTAGATATTTCCATGTTCATACAGATAGCGGTGTGGATATTTCCATGTTTATACAGATAGCGGTGAAGATGTATGCATGTTTACACAGATAGTGGTGTAGATATTTCCATGTTCATACAGATAGCGGTGTAGATATTTCCATGTTCATCCAGACGGCTGTGTAGACATATCCATGTTCATACATATGGCGGTGAAGATATTTCCATGTTGATACAGATGGCTGTGTAGATATATCCATGTTCATACAGATGGCGGTGAAGATTTTTCCATGTTCATACAGATGGCGGTGTAGATATTTCCATGTTCATACAGATAGCGGTGCTGATATTTCCATGTTTATACAGGTAGCAGTGTAGATATTTCCATGTTTATACAGATAGCGGTGAAGATATTTCCTTGTTTATACACATAGCGGTGTATATATTTCCATGTTTATACAGATAGCGGTGTAGATATCTCCATCTTAATACAGATGGTGGTGTAGATATTTATATGTTCATACAGATGGCGGTGCAGATATTTCCATGTTCATACAGATGGCGGTGAAGATATTTCCATGTTCACACAGATGGCGGTGCAGATACTTCCATGTTCATACTGATAGCGGTGCTGATATTTCCATGTTTATACAGGTAGCAGTGAAGATATTTCCATGTTCATCCAGATGGCTGTGTAGATATATCCATGTTCATACAGTTAGCGGTGTAGATATTTCCATGTTCATACAGATAACAGTGCAGTTATTTCCATGTTCATCCAGATGGCTGTGTAGATATATCCATGTTCATACAGATGGCGGTGAAGATATTTCCATGTTCATACAGATAGCGGTGTAGATATTTCCATGTTCATACAGATAGCGGTGTAGATATTTCCATGTTCCTACAGAGGGCGGGGCTGATATTTCCATGTTTATACAGGTAGCAGTGTAGATATTTCCATGTTTATACAGATAGCGGTGTAGATATTTCCATGTTTATACACGTAGCGGTGTAGATATTTCCATGTTTATACAGATAGCGGTGTAGATATCTCCATCTTAATACAGATGGCGGTGTAGATATTTATATGTTCATACAGATGGCGGTGCAAATATTTCCATGTTCATACAGATGGCGGTGTAGATATTACCATGTTTATAGAGACAGCGGTGTAGTTATTTCCATGTGTAAAGAGATACCTGTGTAGATATTTCCATGTATATGCAGATAGCTGTGTAGATATTTCCATTTTCATGCAGTTAGTGGTGTAGATATTTCCATGTTCAAACAGATAGCGGTGTAGATATTTCCATGTTCATACAGATAGCAGTGTAGATATTTCCATGTTTATACAGATAGCGGTGAAGATGTATGCCTGTTTACACAGATAGCGGTGTAGATATTTCCATGTTCATACAGATAGCGGTGTAGATATTTCCATGTTCATCCAGATGGCTGTTTAGAGATATCCATGTTCATCCAGATGGCTGTGTAGATATATCCATGTTCATACAGATGGCGGTGAAGATATTTCCATGTTCATACAGATAGCGGTGTAGATATTTCCATATTCATACAGATAGCGGTGCAGATATTTCCATGTTCATACAGATAGCGGTGTAGATATTTCCATGTTCATCCAGATGGCTGTGTAGATATATCCATGTTCATACAGATAGCGGTGTAGATATTTCCATGTTCATACAGACAGCGGTGATGATATTTCCTTGTTCATCCAGATGGCTGTGTAGATATATACATGTTCATAGAGATGACGGTGAAGATATTTCCATGTTCATACAGATATGGGTGTAGATATTTCCATGTTCATACAGATAGCGGTGTAGATATTTCCATGTTTATACAGGTAGCTGTGTAGGTATTTCCATGTTTATACAGATAGCAGTGTAGATATTTCCATGTTTATATAGGTAGCGGTGTAGATATTTCCATGTTTATACAGATAGCGGTGTAGATATCTTCATCTTAATACAGATGGCGGTGTAGATATTTATATGTTCATACAGATGGCGGTGCAGATATTTCCATGTTCATACAGATGGCCGTGTAGATATTTCTATGTTTATAGAGATAGCGGTGTAGTTATTTCCATGTGTAAAGAGATAGCTGTGTAGATATTTCCATGTATGTGCAGATAGCAGTGTAGATATTTCCATTTTCATGCAGATAGCTGTGTAGATATTTCCATTTTCAAACAGATAGCGGTGTAGTTATTTCCATATTCATACAGATAGCGGTGTAGATATTTCCATGTTTATACAGATAGCGGTGAAGATGTATGCATGTTTACACAGATAGCGGTGTAGATATTTCCATGTTCATACAGAAAACGGTGTAGATATTTCCATGTTTATACAGATAGCGGTGAAGATGTATGCATGTTTACACAGATAGCGGTGTAGATAATTCCATGTTCATCCACATGGCTGTGTAGATATATCCATGTTCATACAGATAGCGGTGTAGATATTTCCATGTTCATACAGAAAGCGGTGCGGATATTTCCTTGTTCATCCAGATGGCTGTGTAGATATATCCTTGTTCATACAGATGGCGGTGAGTGTATTTCCATGTTCATACAGATAGCGGTGTATGTATTTCCGTGTTCATACAGATAGCGGTGTAGACATATTCATGTTCATCCAGATGGCTGTGTAGATATTTCCATGTTCATACAGATAGCGGTGTAGATATTTCCATGTTCATACAGAGAGCGGTGTAGATATTTCCATGTTCATCCAGATGGCTGTGTAGGTATATCGATATTCATACAGATGGCGGTGAAGATATTTCCATGTTTATACAGATAGCGGTGTAGATATTTCCATGTTCATACAGATAATCGTGTAGATATTGCCATGTTCATACCTATAGCGGTGCTGATACTTCCATGTTTATACAGGTAGCTGTGTACTTATTTCCGTGTTTATACAGTTAGCGGTGTAGATATTTCCATGTATATATAGATAGCGGTGTAGATATTTCCATGTTTATACAGATAGCGGTGTAGATATCTCCTTCTTCATACAGATGGCGGTGTAGATATTTATATGTTCATACAGATAGCGGTGCAGATATGTCCATGTTCATACAGAGGGCGGTGTAGATATTTCCATGTTTATAGAGATAGCGGTGTAGTTATTTCCATGTGTAAAGAGATATGTGTGTAGTTATTTCCATGTATATGCAGATAGCTGTGTAGATATTTCCATTTTCATGCAGATAGTGGTGTAGATATTTCCATGTTCAAACAGATAGCGGTGTAGATATTTCCATGTTCATCCAGATGGCTGTGTAGATATATCCATGTTCATACAGATGGCGGTGAAGATATTTCCATGTTCATACAGATAGCGGTGTAGATATTTTCATGTTCATACAGATAGCGGTGCTGATATTTCCTTGTTCATCCACATGGCTGTGTAGATATTTCCATGTTCATAGAGATGGCGGTGAAGATATTTCCATGTTCATACAGATATCGGTGTAGATATTTCCATGTTCATACAGATAGCGGTGTAGATATTTCCATGTTCATACAGATAGCGGTGCTGATATTTCCATGTTTATACTGGTAGCGGGGTAGGTATTTCCATGTTTATACAGATAGCGGTGTAGATATTTCCATGTTTATTCAGGTAGCGGTGTAGATATTTCCATGTTTATACATATAGCGGTGTAGATATCTTCATCTTAATACAGATGGCGGTGTAGATATTTATATGTTCATACAGATGACGGTGCAGATATTTCCATGTTCATACTGATGGTAGTGTAGATATTTCCATGTTTATAGAGATAGCGGTGTACTTATTTCCAAGTGTAAAGAGATAGCTTTGTAGATATTTCCATGTATGTGCAGATAGCTGTGTAGATATTTCCATTTTCATACAGATAGCGGTGTAGATATTTCCATTTTCAAACAGATAGCGGTGTAGATATTTCCATGTTCATACAGATAGCGGTGTAGATATTTCCATGTTTATACAGATAGCGGTGAAGATGTATGCATGTTTACACAGATAGCGGTGTAGATATTTCCATGTTCATACAGAAAACGGTGTAGATATTTCCATGTTTATACAGATAGCGGTGAAGATGTATGCATGTTTACACAGATAGCGGTGTAGATAATTCCATGTTCATCCAGATGGCTGTGTAGATATTTCCACGTTCATCCAGATGGCTGTGTAGATATATCCATGTTCATACAGATGGCGGTGAAGATATTTCCATGTTCATGCAGATGGCGGTGTAGATATTTCCATGTTCATACAGGTAACTGTGTTGATATTTCCATGTTTATACAGATAGTGGTGTAGATATTTCCATGTTTATACACATAGCGGTGTAGATATTTCCATGTTTATACTGATAGCGGTGTAGATATATCCATCTTAATACAGGTGGCAGTGTAGATATTTATATGTTCATACAGATGGCGGTGCAGATATTTCCATGTTCATACAGATGGCGGTGTAGATATTACCATGTTTATAGAGATAGCGGTGTAGTTATTTCCATGTGTAAAGAGATAGCTGTATAGATATTTCCATGTATATGCAGATAGCTGTGTAGATATTTCCATTTTCATGCAGATAGCGGTGTAGATATTTCCATGTTCAAACAGATAGCGGTGTAGATATTTCCATGTTCATACAGATAGCCGTGTGGATATTTCCATGTTCATACAGATAGCGGTGTAGATATTTCCATGTTCATACAGATAGCGGTGTATATATTTCCATGTTCATACAGATAGCGGTGAAGACATTTCCATCTTCATCCAGATGGCTGTGTAGATATTTCCATGTTCATACCGATAGCGCTGTAGATATTTCCATGTTCATACAGATAGCAGTGTAGATATTTCCATGTTCATCCTGATGGCTGTGTAGATATATCCATGTTCATACAGATGGCGGTGAAGATATTTCCATGTTCATACAGATAGCGGTGTAGATATTTCCATGTTCATACAGATAGCCGTGTAGATATTGCCATGTTCATACCGATAGCGGTTCTGATACTTCCTTGTTTATACAGGTAGCGGTGTACATATTTCCGTGTTTATACAGATAGCGGTGTAGATATTTCCATGTTCATACAGATGGCGGTGTAGATATTTCCATGTTTATAGAGATAGCGGTGTAGTTATTTCCATGTGTAAAGAGATAGCTTTGTAGATATTTCCATGTATGTGCAGATAGCTGAGTAGATATTTCCATTTTCATGCAAATAGCGGTGTGGATATTTCCATTTTCAAACAGATAGCGGTGTAGATATTTCCATGTTTATACAGATAGCGGTGAAGATGTATGCATCTTTACACAGATAGCGGTGTAGATAATTCCATGTTCATCCAGATGGCTGTGTAGATATTTCCACGTTCATCCAGATGGCTGTGTAGATATATCCATGTTCATACAGATGGCGGTGAAGATATTTCCATGTTCATCCAAATGGCTGTGTAGATATTTCCATGTTCATACCGATAGCGGTGTAGATATTTCCATGTTCATACAGATAGCGGTGTAGATATTTCCATGTTCATCCTGATGGCTGTGTACATATATCCATGTTCATACAGATGGCGGTGAAGATATTTCCATGTTCATACAGATTGTGGTGTAGATATTTCCATGTTCATACAGATAGCCGTGTAGATATTGCCATGTTCATACCGATAGCGGTGCTGATACTTCCATGTTTATACAGGTAGCGGTGTACATATTTCCATGTTTATACAGATAGCGGTGTAGATATTTCCATGTTCATACAGATGGCGGTGTAGATATTTCCATGTTTATAGAGATAGCGGTGTAGTTATTTCCATGTGTAAAGAGATAGCTTTGTAGATATTTCCATGTATGTGCAGATAGCTGAGTAGATATTTCCATTTTCATGCAGATAGCGGTGTGGATATTTCCATTTTCAAACAGATAGCGGTGTAGATATTTCCATGTTCATACAGATAGCGGTGTAGATATTTCCATGTTTACACAGATAGCGGTGAAGATGTATGCATGTTTACACAGATAGCGGTGTAGATATTTCCATGTTCATACAGAAAACGGTGTAGATATTTCCATGTTTATACAGATAGCGGTGAAGATGTATGCATCTTTACACAGATAGCGGTGTAGATAATTCCATGTTCATCCAGATGGCTGTGTAGATATTTCCACGTTCATCCAGATGGCTGTGTAGATATATCCATGTTCATACAGATGGCGGTGAAGATATTTCCACATTCATACAGATGGCGGTGTAGATATTTCCATGTTCATACCGATAACGGTGCTGATATTTCCATGTTCATACAGGTAACTGTGTAGATATTTCCATGTTTATACAGATAGCGGTGTAGATATTTCCATGTTTATACACATAGCGGTGTAGATATTTCCATGTTTATACTGATAGCGGTGTAGATATCTCCATCTTAATACAGATGACGGTGTAGATATTTATATGTTCATACAGATGGCTGTGCAGTTATTTCCATGTTCATACAGATGACGGTGTAGATATTACCATGTTTATAGAGATAGCAGTGTAGTTATTTCCATGTTCAAACAGATAGCGGTGTAGATATTTCCATGTTCATACAGATAGCGGTGTAGATATTTCCATGTTCATACAGATAGTGGTGTAGATATTTCCATGTTCATACAGATAGCAGTGTATGTATTTCCATGTTCATACAGATAGCGGTGTAGATATTTCCATTTTCATGCAGATAGCGGTGTAGTTATTTCCCTGTTCAAACAGTTAGCGGTGTAGATATTTCCATGTTCATACAGATAGCGGTGTAGATATTTCCATGTTTATACAGATAGCGGTGAAGATGTATGCATGTTTACACAGATAGCGGTGTAGATAATTCCATGTTCATCCAGATGGCTGTGTAGATATATCCATGTTCATAAAGATGGCGGTGAAGATATTTCCTTGTTCATACAGATAGCGGTGTATATATTTGATGTTCATACAGATAGCGGTGTAGATATTTCCATCTTCATACAGACAGCGGTGAATGTATCTCCATGTTCATACAGATAGCGGTGTTGGTATTTCCATGTTCATCCAGATGGCTGTGTAGTTATTTCCATGTTTATAGAGATAGCGGTGTAGTTATTTCCATGTGTAAAGAGATAGCTTTGTAGATATTTCCATGTATGTGCAGACAGCTGTGTAGATATTTCCATTTTCATGCAGATAGCGGTGTAGATATTTCCATTTTCAAACAGATAGCGGTGTATGTATTTCCATGTTCATACAGATAGCGGTGTAGACATTTCCATGTTCAAACAGATAGCGGTGTAGATATTTCCATGTTCATACAGATAGCGGTGTAGATATTTCCATGTTTATACAGATAGCGGTGAAGTTGTATGCATGTTTACACATATAGCGGTGTAGATACTTCCATGTTCATACAGAAAAAGGTGTAGATATTTCCATGTTTATACAGATAGCGGTGAAGATGTATGCATGTTTACACAGATAGCGGTGTAGATAATTCCATGTTCATCCAGATTGCTGTGTAGATATTTCCACGTTCATCCAGATGGCTGTGTAGATATATCCATGTTCATACAGATGGCGGTGAAGATATTTCCATGTTCATACAGATAGCGGTGTAGATATTTCCATGTTTTTACAGGTAGCGGTGTAGATATTTCCATATTTATACAGATAGCGGTGTAGATATTTCCATGTTTATACAGGTAGCGGTGTAGATATTTCCATGTTTATACAGATAGCAGTGCAGATATTTCTGTGTTTATACAGATAGCCGTGTAGATATTTCCATCATCATTCAGCTGGCGGTGTAGATATTTGCAAGCTGATACAGATGGCGGTGTAGATATTTCCAAGTTTATAGAGATGGCGTACAGATATTTCCATGTTCTCACCGACGGCGGTGTAAATATTTCCATGTTTATAGAGATGGCGGTGTAGATATTTCCATGTTTATACACTTATCGCTGTAGATATTTCCATGTTTATTCAGATAGCAGTGTTGATATTTCCATGTTTATACAAATAGCGGTGTAGATATTTCCATGTTTATAGAGATAGTGGTGTAGATATTTCCATGTTTATAGAGATAGTGGTGTAGATATTTCCATGATTATAGAGATTGTGGTGTAGTTATTTCCATGTTTATAGAGATAGCATTGTAGAAATTTCCCTGTTTCACAGAAAGCAGTGTAGATATTTCCATGTTTATACAGATACCGGTGTAGATATTTCCATGTTTATACAGATGGCAGTGTAGATATTTCCATGTTTATAGAGATGGCGGTGTAGATATTTCCTTGTTTATACAGATAGCAGTGTAAATATTTCGATGTTTATAGAGATAGGTTTGTAGGTATTTCCATGTTCATACAGATAGCGGTGTAGATATTTCCATGTTCATACAGAAGGCGGTGTAGATATTTCCATCTTCATACAGATGGCGGTGAAGATATTTGCATGTTCATACAGATGGCGGTGTAGATATTTCCATGTTCATACAGATGTCGGTGTAGCTATTTCCATGTTCACACAGATGTCTGTGTAGTTATTTCCATGTTCATACAGATGACGTTGGTGATATTTCCATGTTCATACCGAGGGCGGTGTAGATATTTCCATGTTTATAGAGATGGCGGTGTAGATATTTCCAAGTTTATACAGATGGCAGTGTAGATATTTCCATGTTCATACAGATAGCATTGTAGATATTTCCATGTTTATGGAGATATCGGTGTAGATATTTGCATGTTTATACAGATAGCGGTGTAGACATTTCCATGATTACACAGATAGTGGTGTAGATATTTCCATGTTTATATAGATAGCAGTGTAGATATTTACATGTTTATACAGATAGCGGTGAAGATATTTCCATGTTTATACAGACAGAGGTGTAGATATTTCCATGTTTATACAGAGAGCATTGTAGATATTTCCATGTTTATAGAGTTAGCGGTGTAGATATTTCCCTGTTTTACCGATAGCAGAGTAGATATTTCCATGTTTATACAGATAGCAGTGTAGACATTTCCATGTTTATACCGATAACTGTGTAGTTATTTCTGTGTTTATACATATAACGGTGTAGATATTTCCATGATCATACACATGGCGGTGTGGATATTTCCATTTTGATACAGACTGGGTGTAGATATTTTCATGTTTATACAGATGACGGTGTAGATATTTTCATGTTTATAGACATGGCGGTGTAGATATTTCCATGTTTTTACACATAGCAGTGGCGATATTTCCATGTTTATGGAGATATCGGTGTAGGTATTTCCATGTTTATAGAGAGAGCGTTGTAGATATTTCCATGTTTATACAGATAGCGGTGTAGATATTTCCCTGTTTTACAGATAGCAGTGTAGATATTTCCATGTTTATACAGATAGCGGTGTAGATATTTCCATGTACATACAGATAGCGGTGTAGATATTCCCATGTTTATTCAGATGGCAATGTAGATATTTACATGTTTATAGGGATGGCGGTGTAGATATTTCCTTGTATTGACAGATAGCTGTGTAGATATTTCCATTTTTATACAGATAGCGCTGAAGATATTTCCATGATTATACAGATAGTGGTGTAGATATTTCCATGTTTATACAGATAGCGGTGTAGATATTTCCATGTTTATACAGATAGCGGTGTAGATATTTCCATGTTTATGGAGATGGCATTATAGTTATTTACTTGTTTATACAGATGGTGGTGTCGGTATTTCCATGTTCATACAGATAGCGGTGTAGATATTTCCATATTTATACACATGGCGGTGTAGATATTTCCATGTGCATACAGATGCCGGTTTAGATATTTCAATGTTTATAGAGATGACGTTGTAGATATTTCCATGTTTATACAGATGGCGGTGTAGATATTTCCATGTTTATACCCATAGCGGTGTAGATATTTCCATGTTTATACACATTGCGGTATAGATATTTCTATGTTTACAGAGATATTGGTGTAGATATTTCCATGTTTATAGAGATAGTCGTGTAGATATTTCCATGTTTATTGAGATAGCGGTGTCGATAATTCCCTGTTTCACAGACAGCAGTGTAGATATTGCCATGTTTATTCAGATAGCGGTGTAGATATATCCATGTTTATAGAGATAGCGGTGTAATTATTTCCATGTTTATAGAGATGGCGGTGGAGATATTTCCATGCTTATAGAGATGGCGGTGTAGATATTTCCATGTTTATACAGATGGCGGTGTAGGTATTTCCATGTTTATACAGATAGCGGTGTAGGTATTTCCATGCTTATACAGATAGCGGTGTAGATATTTCCATGTTCATACAGATAGCGTTGTAATATTTCCATGTTTATACAGATAGCGGTGTAGATATTTCCATGTTTATAGAGATTGTGTTTTAGATATTTCCATGTTTATACATATAGCGGTATAGATATTTCCATGTTTAAACAGATGGCGGTGTAGATATTTCCATGTTTATACAGGTGGCGGTGTAGTTATTTCCATATTCATACAGATGGCGTTGTAGATATTTCAATGTTTATAGAGATGGCGGTGTAGATATTTCCATGTTTATACAGATGGCGGTGTAGTTATTTCCATGCTTATACAGATAGCGGTGTAGGTATTTCCATGCTTATACAGATAGCGGTGTAGATATTTCCGTGTTCATACAGATAGCGTTGTAAATATTTCCATGGTTATACAGATAGCGGTGTAGATATTTCCATGTTTATAGAGATAGCGGTATAGATATTTCCATGTTGATACACATAGCGGTGTAGATATTTCCATGTTTATAGAGATAGCGGTGTAGATATTTCCAAGTTTATAGAGATGGCGGCTTGGATATTTCCATGTTTATATATGTGGCAGTGTTTATATTTCCATGTTTATGCAGATGGCGGTGTAGATATTTCCATGTTTATACAGATGGCGGTGTAGATATTTCCATGTTTATACAGATGGCGGTGTAGATACTTCCATATTTATACAGATGGCGCTGTAGATATTTTCATGTTCATACAGATAGCGGTGTAGATATTTCCATGTTTATAGAGATGGCGCTGTAGATATTTCCTTGTTTATACACATAGCAGTGTAGATATTTCCATGTTTAAAGAGATGGCGGTGTAGATATTTCCATGTTTGTACAGGTAGCGGTGAAGATATTTCCATATTTATACAGGTAGCGGTACAGATATGTGAATTCATTAAACCTCTTTTTCTTTATAAATTACCCAGTCTTGGGTATGTCTTTATCAGCAGCATGAAAATTGACTAATACACTCACTGTCCATGAATGATACTCTGTTAGCCCATTTGCATTGTTATAAAGAAATACCTGAGGCTGGGTTATTTATAAAGAAATGCGGTTTATTTGGCTCCTTGTTGTGAAGGCTGTACATGAAGCATAGTACTGGCACCTGCTTCCAGGGAGGGCATCAGGAACCTTCCAATCATGGTGGAAGGTGAAGGGAAACCAGCATATCACATGGTGAGAGCGGAAGCAAGAGAGACAGGGAAGAGGTGTCAGTCTCTTTTAAACAACCAGATATCGCATGAACTCACAGGGTAAGAACTCATTCATTACCAAGAGGACAGCACCAAGCCATTCAGGAGGCATCTATCTCCAACATTGGGGATCACATTTTAACGTGAGATTTGAAGGGGACAAACATCCAAACTATGTCAGATACCAAAGCTGACAATGCTTATTATCTTTAGCTGTTCCAGGTTCTGGGAAAAGGGAGAGAGTTAGCTTCCCTCGTCTATGCTGTGCTACTCCATATTATATTAGTAACTATTGTTCTCTAAAGGTTTTTGAAAGCAAATAAACAAATGCAAGGCAAAATATACGAAATGCAAGGCAAAACATATGAAATGCAAGGCAAATGCATTAAAAACTTTTGAGTGTTAATATATAGATTTTATTTTATCTTTTTAATTTCTTTTGCTTAACCAAATAGATTATGTAGTTTTGATTAACTGGCCATGAAATAGCTCTGCCTACATAGAATTTCCCATGAATAATTGGTTGTGGAGACTTTTATGTGTAACCCAAATCCTCCCTCAAAACTGAAGTTTGCCCAGCTATTGGGAGTGTTGGCAAATCATGCCTCTCAGCTGATTCTCTCTAGAATTTATTCTCAGGAGATCTAATTAATAACTTGTCAAGCTGATGTCCATCCTTGGGGACAACTCGTATCTGAAGAATGGCCAGTGAAAGGTATTAAAACTCCATACTCCTGCCTCAATTTAGGGCAACTCTGAAGGGTCGCCCCAGCTTCTCAGCTCCCCCTTGAGATTAGCTGAGGTATTTGTTGTGACTGCCTCACATCTCAACTCCCTTTGTCCAATTCAGCTTTTTAGCCACAGTTGTTGGCTCCTAGGATTTTACCCGGTTAAATGTTCTCTACACAAATCTCTATCTCAAATCTGCTTTACAGGGAATGTGGCCTCAGACAGGTTTTCATTAGGTTCTGGACGTAACTCTCATTAGTCATTGATATGATTCGGCTGTGTCTCCATCCGAATCTCACCTTGATTGTAATTATCCCCGCATGTCAAGGATGGAGTCAGGTGGAGATCATTGAATCATAGGGGCGGGTTCCCCCTACTGTTCTCCTGGTAGCGAATAAGTCTCACGAGATCTGATGCTTTTAAAATGGGAGCTTCCCTACACAAGCTTTCTTCTCTGCTACCATTTAAGATGTGCCTTTGCTTCTTTTTTGCCTTCTGCCGTGACTGTGAGGCCTCCCCAGCCATGTGGAATTGTGAGTTCATTAAACCTCTTTCCTTTCTAAATTACCCGGTCTTGGGTATGACTTTATTAGCAGCATGAGAACAAACTAGTGCAGTCTGTTCTATAAGCCCAAGTCGGATCACAGAGTCCCGCTTTCTGTTTTTTTTTTCTAGCCCATATTTCTACTAAAACTTGACTCATATAGACTTAAAACAAAATAATTAAGCATGGCTAGTAATTATTTAATATTTTATACGTGTCAGGTACTGTATTTTGTAACTTATCTTTTAATAATCTTTCCAAATCTCTAAAAGGAGAATTCTGCTCTTTTATAGAGAAAACAAGGATGGCTCAATCTTTTGATTTTTATTACAAGCTTTATTTTGTATAACATATAATAAACTAAAAATATTGAAAGTTTAGAAACCATCAGCACACAATCGAGGTGATGGAAATATACTTCACCTCCAGTTTCCTGATGCCTCTTTATAATACATTTCTCTGGCCCCTCATTCCTGGCCCTTAAAAACCACCAAACTGCTTTCTGTCACTGGACAGTAATTTATACAGTCAAAAAATGTATATAAATACAATTTTACACTATGCACTTTTTTGTCTGACATTTTATGTTTTTTTCTCTGCATGTTTTACCTCTAGAGTCTGCCTTGTTTCACTTAGTATAGTTATTTTGAGATTCATTCATGTTATAGTATGTATCCATAATTAATTCGGATAAAGCAAGTTAATTCATTAATGTATTGATTGATATTTAGACTGTTTCTAGTTTGGGCTATTATGAATACATGTGCTATGAACATTTGTGTTGATATCATTATATGAACACCTACTTTTATCTCTCTTGGGTAAATACCCAGGAGTGCAATGGCTGAGTCTTACGGCAGAAGTATGTTTAACTTTTTAAGGGACTCTTAAACTGTTTTTCAAAGGTTACACTTTTTTGTATTCCCATCAGCAGTGTATGAGAGTTTCAGCTTCTCCACATCCAAGCCAGTGCTTGGCTATTATCAGTCATGCTAATCTTAGCTATTTAAAAATAGATAGTGGCGTCTCATTTTGGTTTTAATTTGCATTGCCCTAAGCATTAATTATGTTGAGCATATGTGCTTATTTACCAAACAAATGTCTACTTTGAAATGTCTGTTCCAGTCTTTCACCCAAGTTTTAAATGGGGTTGTTTGTTTTTCATTATTAAATTTTGAGCTTTTAAAATATATTTTTGATGCAAGCCTTTCATCAGATATATGAATTGCAAATATTTTCTCCCAGCCTGCAGCTTGTCTTTTCAGTCTCTTAATAGATTCTTTTGAAGAGCAGATTCTTTTTTTTAAATTTGATGAGTTCTTCTTATCAATATATTATTATATAAATCATGCTGTGGGGTCATATCAAAGAAAGCTTTGCCTGACTCAAAGTCCCAAATGTTTTCACATCTTCCCTCTCCTCTCCTTTGGGAACTGAGATTACACGTAAATTCAGTTACTTGAAATTTACTGTCTACTATTGCTCTGTTCATGTTTTTTAAAAGTTTATTTTCTCTCTATATTTTATTTTGAGAGGTGTCTATCTTTTCTTCTTTAATGACTAACGTGCTATCAGCCTACCATGTAGCTGGGACTACAGCCGCATGCTACTATGCCCCGCTAATTTTTGTATTTTTAGTAGAGATGGGATTTCACCATATTGGTCAGGCTGGTCCTGAACTCCTGACTTCGTGATCCACCTGCCTCGGCCTCACAAAATGCTGAGATTACAGGCGTGAGCCACTGCGCCCAGCCTCCTTTAGTGTATCTTGCATGTCTCTATTTTAGAACATATAGAATACTGTTTCAATAAGCATTTGAATGTTCTTAACTGATAACTCTGGCACCTTGATTTACTCTGGATCAGTTCTGACTCAGTGATTTTTCTCCTTATTATGAGCCACGTTCTTCTGTCTTTTGTTGTTACTGTTGTGTCTCTGCTAAACTGTGTCTGGATGTCAGATATGGTGACTTTTATCTTATTGAGTGCTGGAAGTATATATAAATATTCTTGATCTTTGTATTGGTATGTATTTAAGTTTAGTTGGAAAGAGTTTGACTCTTTTTGGTCTTGCTTTAAAAATTCATTAGGTGGGATCAGACCAGTTCTCATTTTAGAGCTAATCACTCCCAACTAGTGAGGCAAGATCCTTCTGGGTATCCCTGGGAATCTTGAGGTGTTCCTGGTTTGGCTGATAAAATAAGCACTATTACTGGACCTTGGTGAGCATGTGTACTGTTACTTTTCATCTTATCTGGGTGTTGTTTCCCCAACCGTAGGTACTTTTCTCTAGGCCTGTCCTAACAATTACTTAGCTATGTACTTTAGGGGGACCCTTTGCAGAGCTCTGGAGTTCTCTTTCTGTGCAGCCCCTTCTTCTCGGAAACCTTGTCCTGAGAGCTCATGTCAACATGGTTTCTGTGGACTCTCAGCTCTGTCCCCTCAGCTCAGGGAGAACGATGGGCTCCTCTTGGGCTTTTCTCCTGGAGTAGTGGGCTGGAAAACTTTCTCCAGGCATAAATTAGGGCAGTTGATAGGCTCACCTTGTTTGAGACTGACTTTACAGGGTCTTGCAAACTTTTGTGGCATACATTTTGGCCATTTTTTTTGGTTGTTTCAGGAGGGAGAGAAAGTCTAGTTCTTGTTACTCCATCATGGTCATTGCAGAAGTCAACCTAACTGATATTTATCAATACAGTCTGTTGCTACACATTGAACTTGCTTAAGATAATTTTTAGATGGCACAGAACTTTCTGTCCATTGAATGAGACTCTCTGCTTATTTTGCAAGTGCTCATTTGTATGGAGACATTTGTATGGAGAAACTTCAAAAAGTTTGTGGAAAAATGAAGTTAAAAGATAAACATTGAAAATGTGATCTTCGGTTTTCATCCCTAAAGAACTGATGGTCCTGGGAACTTAACAATGTCAATGCAGTCTCTTATACATTATTAACTTAAGAAAAATGGGTGCCCTTTCCACATTTGTTGAGATTGGGAAACAAAAAGAAGTCAGAAGGAGCCAAATCAGAGCTGTAAGGTGGATGCCTGACAATTTCCCATTGAGACTCTCACAAAATTGCCTTTGCTTGATGACAGGAATGAGCAGAAACATTGTGGTGTTAGAGGACTGTCTGCTAAAGCTTTCCCAGGTATTTTGCCCTAAAACTTTGGCTAACTTATTCAAAACACTCTCATGATATGCAGATATTATTGTTCTTTGACCTTCCACAAAGTCAACAAGCAAAATGCCTGGAATGTCCCCAAAAAACTGTTGCCGTGACCTTTGCTCTTGAGTGATCCCCTTTAGCTTTGACTGGACCACTTCCACCTTTGGTAGCCATTGCTTTGATTGTGTTTTGCCCTCAGGATCATACTGGGAAAGCCATGTTTTATCTTCTGTTACAATTCTTCAAAGAAATCCTTCAGGATCTTGACCCTAGTTCTTTAAAATTTCCATTGAGAGCTCTCCTCTTGTCTGCAGCTGATCTGAGCACAACACTTTTGGCACCCATGCAGTGGAAAGTTGGTTCAACTTTAATTTTTTAGTCAGAACTGTGTAAGCTGAACCAATTAAGATGTCTACGATGTTGGCTATTGTTTGTGCTGTTGATTATCAGTCCTCTTCAATTAGGGCACAAACAAGATTAATTTTTTTCCTTGCAAATTGATATGGATGATCTGTCCCTGTGGACTTCATCTTCCACATCATCTCGTTTCTTCTTTAAAAAAGCTGTCCGCTTGTGAACTACTGATTTCTTTGGTGCATTGTCCCCTCAAGCTTCTTGTAAAGCATCAGTGATTTCACCATTCTTTCACTCAAGCTTCATCATAATCTAATGTTTGTTCTTGCTTCAATTTTAGCAGAATTTACATTGCTCTGCTAGGGGCTCTTTTCAAACTAATGTCTACTCCTTCTTACTGTCTCAAACTAGATCCTGTTCAAACATGCTATAATAAATTAGTATGAGTTTATTTTGCTGCCAAAATTGAAACCTTTGCATAGTTTTTTTCATAATATACATTTTCCATGAACTTTTTAAGGCCTCTCATGTATCCACAGGTAGAGTGCCTTACCTATTCTGACTTCAGTCAATTATTCAAGACCTTTCCTTGTCAGTGATACATTAGAAAGGTAGAGTATTGAAAAATAAGAGTAGCTTCTGCTGATTAAGAAATACTATATCTTTTTCTACTTCTTTCTTTTTTTTTTTTTTTCTTTTTTTCTTTTTTTTCTTTTTTTTTTTTTTTTTTTTGAGACAGCATCTTTCTCTGTCACCCAGGCTGGAGTGCAGTGGTGTGATCTCAGCTCACTGCAACCTCTGCCTCCCAGGGTCAAGTGATTCTCCTGCCTCAGCCTCCCGAGTAGCTGGGACTATAGGTGCCTGCCACCACACCCAGCTAATTTTTGTATTTTTAGTGGAGACAAGGTTTTACCATATTGGCCAGGCTGGTCTTGAACTCCTGACCTTGTGATCTGCCTGATTCGGCCTCCCAAAGTGCTGGGATTACAGTCATGAGCCACCGTACCTAGCTTTCTACTTCTTTCTTATTATTTTCCTCCTCTCTCATTCCTATATTCTCTCCTTTCTCCTACTTTCCTCCCCACTCCCTGTTTCCTTCCTTTCATCTTTCCTATTTTCAAGACTTAATATTTCTTGAACCTCCGATGTTATCATAGTATGTTATTTGTTTAATTTTCACATAACAATAATAGTTTAAATACAAATAATATTTATTTTCATCCCCATGTTATCAGTATAACAGTAAAGATGTGGAGAGGCCAGCTGGGCATGGTGGCTCAAGCCTGTAATCCCAGCACATTGGGAGGCCGAGGTGGGTGGATCACGAGGTCAGGAGATCGAGACCATCCTGGCTAACATGGTGAAACCCCATCTCTACTAAAAAATAGAAAAAATTAGCTGGGCGTGGTGGCGCGTGCCTGTAGTCCCAGCTACTCGGGAGGCTGAGGCAGGAGAATAGTGTGAACCCGGGAGGCAGAACTTGCAGTGAGCCAAGATCACGCCACTGCACTCCAGCCTGGGTGACAGAGCGAGACTCTGTCTCAAAAAATAAATAAATAAATAAATGAAAATAAAATTAAAAAAATGATGTGGAGAGGCCAAACCAATGGCTCTTATATCCACGTTCTTTCTTCTAAATGATTTCACCTTAGTTTTGGTCTGCATCTCTAACCATAGCTAGTTGCAGCAGGACTTCTATCTGGCCTTGCTGCTCTCATTTTTGGACCTCCTCACTGAAATCAAATTGATCTTTCTAAAATGCAAACCTGGTCTTAGTATTTTATTACTTAAAACCCATTGGTGGCTTTCCATGATTTATGGAATAAAGTCAAAATTCCTGTTTTTGCCCATGTTTCTGTGTGCCTCTCATCCCTACATTTACTGATTCCTGTGTGCCATAAATTGCCAGTTGTCCAGAGTTCATTCTCTTTTTGTACTTGGGAGGACTTCTGCATCCTGCAACTTTTCCCCTGAAACGTGCTTGGAAAATACCTACTCATTTTTTTCAGATTCAGGTTAGCTTTTTACTTCAGTTTCTTTTCCTGAAGCTTATACTGACTGCTCCATATGGCTTTGGGGATTAGCTACTCATTCCTTTGTGCCCTTTGTAGATACACATTTATCATGGAGTCTTTTTTTTTTTTTTTTTTTTGAGACAGAGTCTCACTCTGTCACCAGGCTGGAGTGCAGTGGTGTGATCTCAGCTCACTGCAACCTTTACCTTCCAGGTTCAACTGATTCTCTTGCCTCAGCCTCCCAAGTAACTACAGGCGTGCACCACCGTGCCCAGCTAATTTTTGTATTTTTAGTAGAGACGGGGTTTCACTATGTTGGCCAGGATGGTCTCGATCTCTTGACCTCGTGATCTGCCCACGTTGGCCTCCCAAAGTGCTGGGATTACAGGCATGAACCACCGCTCCCAATCAGTCATGCAGTCTTTATACTTACTTGTTTACTTGCCTGTGAGCTCACTGAATGCAGGGACTATTTCCTTGTTGCTCTAGCACCTACACCAGTACCTGGTATCCAGAAGCTGTATGCTAAATGTTTGTTGAGTGGCTGTTTGACTGAATGATTGTACTCCTAATTAGTAGATAGAAAGCCATGAACTTCCCAGTTCATCATTCTTTGTGCTCAATTCTGGTTTCTTTATTGTGTTCAAAAGAGTTCCTTAGTGACATAAAACTATGGAGCTAGTATGTCAGCTCATTTAAGCAATGATTGGTTTATGTATATAAGAGACTTCAATAATTATATATTTTTATTTCAGTTTCAGTAAATGATCAATTGATTAATTTTCTCTGTTTTGGCTTATTGTTCACATTTAATATCAAATAAAAGTGTTTTACTTAAAATTATTCATGCCAATTATGACAGTTAGGTGAATATTACTTTGATTTACATTCCAGTAGTAGTTTTGGTTGAACCCTGAATATGCTAAGACGTCCCTTTTCTTTTTTCTTATGAACAGGCTACTGTGTTTACATATATTATTAAAATCTTCTTTGAAAATACGAAGAATGTTACATTTCTTATATTTAGTTCTCTGTGCTTCAGAATTCCTGTGATACTTGCACTTAAGTCCTTCTGAGCAGTTGATGTTGATATTTATGTGGTTAATTTCATGAAACGTGGTGGTTTTCATTTCTATCATTAATTTATACAGGAGATAGACTGTTTTCCAGGTGTAAGCTCAGTCATATAATTAGAAAATTTATAAGCAGAAAGGAGTTATTTGGTCTAACCCATTTATTCTACAGATAGAGAAATTAGAGTCCAGAAACTCTGTCTTCTTTAAAGTCTTACAGGTATTTAAGAAAAAAGAATAGACTTGAGGTTTCTGTGCTCTGAACCCAGTGATCTTGACACTGTAACGATCTTCATCCATATTATTCACAGAAGTAAATATAATCACATATTAAATAAGAAACAAAAATACTAAGGAGATATTATACTGAAAAATGAAATAATATTATCTTAATTATTTTGATCAGATTCAATCTATAGCAGCTTGAAGGCTAATAATTCCAATGATTCTCTGAATAAACCATTTTTCTAATAAGATTACAGGTTTTAGTAATCTAATTATTTTGACTGATGCAAATGTTACCCCGCCAGTCTGAAAAATGTGTTTATTTATATGTCATAAAGAATAATTTATTCCAAAAAGGCTAATTTTCAAAATATATGTATCTTCTGAAACTGTATCTATTTTTTCCCCACGTTTTCTAAATATATTTTAGAGGGCATTTGTAGATTTTCATGGTGCTGAAAAATTAAGGTATAATGGTCTCATGAAGGAGAATAATGTCATTTAGACATTGTAATTTTGGAGGATCACAATACTTTTTGGAATGTGGTTGTTGCAGCACTGGTCACTTATACTAATTATATAATAACATACTATACTAATGCAATAATATACCATATGAAATTATTCAGTGGTAAATTTGTCTTAAATCCTCTAGAATACTGCAAAGAAATAGTTTATATAAGAAAGAGTACCATAGCAGATGTGAACACAATATTTCCTATTTTTTTCTTCTTTTTTATTTTTTTGAAGACAAGTTCTCACTCTGTTGCCCAGACTGGAGTTCAGTGCCATGTTCATAGTTCACTGCAACCTCAAACTCCCAAGCTCAAGTGATCCTCTTGATTCAGCCTCTGAAGTAGCTGTGCCTATAGGTGTGCACCACCACACCGGCTAAGTTTTAAAATTTTTTATAGATATGTTGCCCAAGCTGGTCTCAAATTCTTGAGCTCAAGAGATCTTCTCACCTTGGCCTCCCAGAGTGTTGGGATTACAGGCATGAGCCACCATACTCAGCCAATATTTCTTTTGTAAAAGACATTTTCTAACATACTTCTCATTTTAACTAACATAATATTCAAAGTGTAGATCTGAGAAAGAGATAGTGCCTGCAGATCTGGGATCCTACATGCTAATATTATGGGATGCATTCAGATTTGATCAGCAGATATTCCATTTATTCTAGAACACCACCAGCAGAAGAATGTAATTACGTCTATCACTAAAACTTTGTGTCAATACAGACTACTGTATTTGTTATCATAGATGGTCCTTGGATGGCAGCCTTAAGCAATTTTAAACCTAGACAGGTGATGTACTTTTTCTTCTTGGATAATTTTCATGGTTTTATCTAATTTGGTTGTAACTAATGTGTTTAATATGGCTTGCTTGTTTTTTAAAAAGTTGTTCAGTATCCTTAGAACTCAGTGCTGATTTCTTTTTCTAGCAGGCCTTTTATATAGGACATCTCACTTTCTCCTGGCTCTCTACTACTAGCATGAGGTCTCTGAAAAATCAAGACAGCAAAATAATTTGTTATAGAACAGCCTATGTAGAGGGACAGGGGAGGAGTCATATTCCAAGAGGGAAAGACCTTTGAGCCAGGCTCAATTTGTAGAGGCTGTTGAATGAAAATGAGAGAGAGAGAATGCACACTTTATTGCACTATTAAAGCAAAATTCTGACAATAACTTCTAAAAATGATTCAACTCTTATACACTGAGAATATGACAGACCTTCCAAAAGTATAATTTCTTATATGAACGTCCAGGTATATAAGGAAAAATAACTATTTCATACCAATATCTCCAGCCGCCTTTATTGTTGGTTCACCACATAGGTTTTTATCAGAATCGCAGAACATTAATTTTTTAAAGTAGCTACCATTACAACTAGCTTGAGAAGAACTTTCTTTTTAATAATTCGACCCAGATGCATTCTAGATACTCCAGTGTTACGAATCGATGGCTTCATGAGGAGCCGCTGTTGACTCATGCTATCTCTGGACACACTGACAGGAAACGTTTTCTTACACCTGTTTTCCTCCTGCTTTTCCTTGGTAGGACTTAGTGCCTTGGCATAGTTCAGTATCAATGGCAGTCATAGAGAAGTGTTACAGAAACCCAGCTTATTCCAACTTGTGAATTATTTGGCACCCAGGAACCAGGTCTTACAATCTTCAACCCACTTTTTCCTAACATGGCCCCTTTTCTGAAATGTTTATTTATATATGATGTAGGCCTGGGGAAAGGACATGGACTTTCAAAGAAAATATTCTCCAATAGATCTGTCAACTCCAGAGAACCTTCTGACTAAATCTGAAAGAATTCCACTGTGCTCTGATAACATCCTTTAATAATGAAGGAAAAGATATTTTTCCCCCAGGAGGATTTTGTAGTGAAAGAGATGGCATAATTTTCTTAAAAAATGTTGTTTATAATCTCATTTGTTTTTTCATTTGTGGGGTGTGTCTTAAATCCTAAATGGTACATCCTTTTTAAAATACTTCTAGTAATAAAATGTTTCTGAAGTTATGTTGTAAGTATCATTGGACTATGTTTAATAATGTTAAGTTGATCCCACTTCCCCTGAAATTATATACATAAATGCTGAAAGTATAAATTTACATATACAACTTCATGGAACATTTTTCTTCCAAGTGTGCATTTGCTAGAATTTGCATTGAAAGGTTTTGGAAGGAGCCTGTTGGTATGAATCCTGTGTGAGCAACACTCAGATTTGTTGCATACTGAACAGCATGCTAAATCTCACTTCACAATCTTAGATTTCTCATCTACCATCTTGAGCTGAATTTAAAATGTAACTGCAGTTTATTATGTCACCTGTTCGTCAAACACTGATGCAAAGCTTAGTTTTCAGTGTGAAGAACCCATGACTAGAGAAGGGAAGAAGAAAGGGTCAAGCAGACCTCATTAAAGAGTGTATGGGCAAGAAAACACATCAGATGTCTTGATAGGTTTTTTAAAGTCCTGTTAGACTTGTCATGATTTCCAAAACACTAAATGCCATCTAGTATTTTGGACCCTCCGAAATTACAGTAGAATATTATTATGGGTCATCTTAATTGGAAATATACAGGGAAATCCTGATGATTAATGTAGACTAGTGATAGCTCTCACACATTTATATAACCTATGTTGAAAAGAAAGAAGAAAGTCAGGAAGGAAAGAAGGAAAAAGAGCGGAGAGAGAGGAACAAGAAAACACGTGGATTTGTGGAAATGAAAATTTTTAAATTACTAATTTGCAAGAATGGGTAAGAAAAATACCGAGTATGAACATAAATGCTTTCAATTCCGTTTGTCTCTTAATCCTTCTCAGTCCGTGGCCAGTTTTGAAACTTGGTGTAACTTCCTTCCTTTATTCCTCCCTCCCTTGCTCCCTCCATCCCTTCTTGCCAGCCTCCTTCCCTTCCTCTCTCCTTGAGTTTCCTTCTTCTTTCTTGTTCCCTCCCTCCCTCCCTCTCTCTTTTTTCCCCTTAGTTTCCCCAGAAGCACATATACCAGCCATTTGAATGCTTTCTGCTCATAGATACTGCCAAGCCCCCTCACCCAGACTGCTGACTAGATTTGGTAGAATGGAGTGAGAAACATAGACTTTGTGTCTGTGGCGGCCACCTCTGATGTTGCAGACTTTTGCCGTGATTATGCACTCCAGCCGAGGGACGCTAGAGAGGTTGAAATTTCAACTGTGGGATTTGCCATTTTGGAATTTGCAGAAATGTACTGGATATGCTAACAGCAGCCTGGCTAGCCTCCACTTCACAAGGAAGTATTTAAATATACACGTGTAATATGAAGAAAATTGCATTAGATCATAGGGGATGAATTATTTTGTAAATGACTATACCATCAAATACCATACCTGATATCAATCATCTTCATCAGACAGTATCTGTGTATGTAAGTAGATAAACAAAAAAGCAGGAGTTTATTTCTCTCTAATGTATCCTCGACTCTCTAGCAGTGACCTCTGAAATGTCTCTTCTGATCCAGACTTGTTTGAATCATGTGCAACATTTTAGATTTGTCTTTTCTCTGCAAGTTTTTTTTCATTAAGTACCATAACATATTGAACCAAATAGTTTTGCTTGCTTTCTATTGATGACACATGATTTTGGCTTTTATCTTCAGTGGAAAATCAATGTGTCACACGGAGTTCACTAAGAAAAAGGTATGGGGCCTCTTTGTAATTCTTTGTCAGATGATTGCTTTATCTTGATTTATGCCTTCAAACTTTTTCCCATTCAGCAGAAAATATTGTGTCGCTATCTGTGAGAGCAAAGCGACCTATACCAATTTATGCTCTAAGTGTAGCCTCCTTCCAGAACTGCTTATGGAACATATCAACTCACTATAGATTAGGGACATAATGGATTCTTCTTTCTTAAAAGTGGCAGATTGACAATTTTAGTTCATATACAAGCTTTTATATTAACATTAAAACAATATTTCTATGTAAAGTAAAATATTGTAGTTGATTATTATTTGAGGGCCTCCCAGAATTTCAAGGTCTGAAAATAAATTCAGTGTTCCTGGTGGTAACAAAATTGCCCCTACTTCCTTGTATCAGGACTGCCATTTGGAACTGCTGGGGAAGCTCTTTTCAGAAATTATTTTCAAAACAGCATTGTTGCCTTTTGCCAAACTGAAATCTGGTTGTAAACTTTTGAAAACTAGTTCCTTGGAATGGAATTCAAGTTGTCTTCTAAGCAATTTTTTTTAACTCAAACATACATTCTATCTTGCTTTATTATGTCGCTATTTGTGTAGGAAACATATTTCTATTTTTACCATTTTCAATTTATTTACATTTACATTTACATTTGTGTGTATATATATATACACACATACATACACTTTAAGTTCTGGGATACATTTGCAGAACTTGCAGTTTTGTGAAATAGGTATACATGTGCTGTCGTGGTTTGCTGCACCCATCAACTCGTCATCTACATTAAGTATTTCTCCTAATGCTATCCCTCCTCTTTCCTTCCTACCCACTGACAGGCCCCAGTGTGTGATGTTCCCCTCCCTGTGTCTATGTGTTCTCATTGTTCAACTCCCACTTATGAGTGAGAACATGTGGTGTTTGGTTTTCTGTTCTTGTGATAGTTTGCTGAGAATGATGGTTTCCAGCTTCATCCATGTCTCTGCAAAAGACATTAATCCATCCTTTTTTATAGCTGCATGGTATTCCATGGTGTATATGTGCCACATATTCTTTATCCAGTCTATCATTGATGGGCATTTGGGTTGGTTCCTAGTCTTTGCTCTTGTGAATAGTGCTGCAATAAACATATGTGTGAATGTGTCTTTATAGTAGAATGATTTATAATCCTTTGGATGTGTACCTAGTAATGAGACTGTTAGGTCAAATGATATTTCTAGTTCTGGATCCTTGAGGAATTGCTACACTGTCTTCCACAATGGTTGAACTAATTTACACTCCCACCAACAGTGTAAAAGCATTCCTATTTCTCCACATCCTCTCTAGCACCTGTTGTTTCCTGACTTTTTAATGATTGCCATTCTAACTGGCGCGAGATGGCATCTCATTGGACCAGGGGTGATGAGCTTTTTTTTTTTTTTCTTCGAGACAGCCTCACTCTGTCACCCAGGGTGGAGTGCAGTGGCACAATTTCGGCTCACTGCAACCTCCACCTAATGGGTTCAAGCAATTCTCCTGTCTTAGCCTCTTGAGTAGCTGGGATTACAGATATATACCACCACGCCTGGCTAAAGTTTTTTTGTGTGTTTTTGGTAGAGACAGAGTTTCACCATAGTGGCCAGGCAAGTCTCAAACTCCTGACCTTGTGATCCACTCGCCTTGGCCTCCCAAAGTGATGGGATTACAGGCGTGAGCCACCACGCCCAGCCTATGATGAGCTTTTTCTCATGTGTTTATTGGCCGCATAAATGTCTTCTTTTGAGAAGTGTCTGTTCATATCCTTTTCCCACTTTTTGATGGGGTTTTTTTTTCTTGTAAATTTGTTTAAGTTCCTTGTAGATTCTGGATATTAGCCCTTTGTTAGATGGATAGATTGCAAAAATTTTCTCCCACTCTGTAGGTTGTGTGTTCACTCCGATGATAGTGTCTTTTGCTGTGCAGAAGCTATCTTTAGTTTAATTAGATCCCATTTCTCAATTTTGGCTTTTGTTGCCACTGCTTTTGGTGTTTTGGTCGTGAAGTCTTTGCCTATGCCTATGTTCTGAATGGTATTGGCTAGGTTGTCTTCTAGAGTTTTTATGGTTTTAGATCTTATGTTTAAGTCTTTAATCCATCTTGAGTTAATTATTTTATAAGGTGTAAGGAAGGGGTCCACTTTCAGCTTTCTTCATTTGGCTAGCCAGTTTTCCCATCACCATTTATTAAATAGTCAATCTTTCCCCATTGTTTGTTTCCGTCAGGTGTGTCAGAGATATGTTGTATATTTCATGGTACAATGCCTTCTGTCAATGGGGAAAAATAACAAGCATATATGGGATGAATGAAGTCTGCTATGGTTAAGGTTGAGAATATTTACTGATCCTTGAGTTCAGTCTCCAGGAATGTTGGAAATAGAGAATGGAGATAATGGAGATAAAGAAAAGTTCTGAAAATGACACTTCCCATAGTGTCAAAATTGTGATCTATTGCAGAATTCTGTGATACATCAAAATCTCTGTTTATACTGAGGTTTGCTATTGTGTATGAGCATATCTTTATCAGGTGTAGGCTATTTCTATACTTTCATGTCTTTAAATCAATGTTTCTATTCACATATGTATATGTGCAAATAGAAGCATGTTAATATTATATATATATTTTCTGTCATTACCATGATTGCTATGATTATCATTAGCATGTATTATTAGTGTGACCGAAGTATCATCAGTATCAGTTTCTTTCTCACTGCAGTGCTCCTGTAATGCTTCATTTCTACAGAGCCAACCTACACCCACCGTTTCCCTGACTATAACTTTACCTAAAGTATAAGCCCTTATAAAGCCATGAAAGCCTACCAAGAATTGTCAAAGAAGCTAGGCAGCAGCCAGGCTCTGCCTTAGGAAAAGATTTTACTTTTTATTATCATGTGCAGTACTTAACTACTTGTTTTGACCTCTAAGATTTTGCTCTCCTATATTTCTATCCCCTGGCTTTCTGATATTTCATGTGATTATATTTGAAATTTTAACCTTGCTTTTCTTTTTGGAATCTCTGATATCTCTGCTGCCACAGGTAATGACAGGTTCCTCTCTAACTGTTGGTGTTATCCCTGGTCAGATTATTACTGATGACAGAAGTAGATGTTTTACGTGGATTCTCTCGATATCAGAAACAAATACAGATATCACAACTCAAAAATGACAGACTGATAACCATTATGAACTTAGATGCAACATTCTTAATACAATATTAGCAAATTGAGTCTAGGAATATTTAAAAATGATAATGTGTTTTAACCAAGTGGGGTTTATCTCAAGTTGGTTTCAACAACTGAAAATCTACCATGCTGACAGAAAAAAGAAAAATCACGTGACACTCTCAATAGATGCAAAAAAGGAATTTACAAAATGTAACACATTTTTTAAATTAAAAACTCCCAGCAAACTGAGGATAGAAAAGTACATTTTCAAACTGATTATGTGTTTACAAAAAATCTATAGCAAACATCTTACTTAAAATGGTGAAAGCCTTAATACTTTCTACATAAGATTATGAAAAATGCAATGATGTCCTCTCTCCCTAGTTCTTTAAAGTATTGCATTCAATATTAAATAAGTGGAAATATATACCAAGTTCATTGATAAATATTTAATACTTATGAGATGATAATTCTCCTGAAATTGATCTCTAGATTCAGTGGAATTCCCATGAAACCTTATAGGTCCTTTTGGATAAATTACAAAACTGATTCTAAAACAGGGAGAAAGAAAGAAGGGAAGGAAGGAGGAATGGACAGAAAGAAGAAAGAAATAAAGAGAAAAGAAAAGAAAATAAGAAATAAGTGACACCCAAGTTGGGAAGAAAGAAAAATACTATTCTCACGTGATGTAAACATATACATAGAAAATCCTTAGGCATCTGCAGAAGTGTGCTAGAGGTATGAAGTGAATTTAACAAAGTTGTAGGATGAAAGATCAATAAATAAAATCAATTGTGTTTCTATACACAATCAACACCAATTAGAAAATAAAATTATGTAAGCAATTTAACTTATAATAGCCTCAAAAATAATAAAATAATTCAGAATAAATTTAATAAAAGGTATGCTGATCCAAAATTTCTAAATCACTAATACGAGAGATTGAATAGGTAGAAATATGTATCAAGTTCATTGGTAAATATACATGTCATACTTATTAGATGATAATTCTTCTGAAACTGATCTCCAGATTTGGCACAATCCCAGTCAAACCTATAGGCCTTTTTGGAGAAATTACAAAGCTGATTCTAATTTTTTTTTTTTTAAATGCAGAAGTCCTAGAATAGCCAGAGCATGTTTTAGAAAGAAGAATAAAGTTGGAAAACTTTCCAAATTTCAAGACATATTGTAAAGCTACACTAAACAGTACAGTAAACTTACTGGCATGAAGAAGACATATATATCAGTGAAACAGAATAAATAATTTAGAAATATATCCTGCCTTACATGGCCAAAGTTGCCAAAATATTTCAATAAGGAAATCAATGTCTTTATAAAGATGGTACTATTAAAATTGGATATTAAATGGAGAATATGAACTTCAGAATTACCTCACACCATATCCTCAAATTAACTCAACATGTATTTTATACATAATGTAAATATAAAAAGTATAAAGCTTACTGAATAGGAAAAATTTTTAATAATCTTACTATAGCTAAAAATTTTTTAGATAAGAAAAGGATGGATGAAAATGGAAAAAAATAGTAAGTTGGACTTCATGAAATTAAGACTTTTGCAACTTAAAACATAGCATCAAAAAATGAAAAGGCAAACCACAGATTGGGACAGAATAATTTTAAATATGTCTGATAAAGAACTTTCATCTAGAATGTACACATAACTAAAAAACTAAATAACAAAACACAAATAACTCATTTAACGTAATATTTTGACCTAAATGGGCCAAATATTTGTACAGATATTTTAATTTAAAAAGAGATGGTGTCCAATACACAAATGAAAAGATACTTAACATTACCCGTCATCAGGGAAATTCAAGTTAAAACCACATTGAGGTACCACTGTACACCCACTGGAGTGGCTGACACGAGCAGAACTGACCATACCACATGATGTGAAGAATTGCTATTCACACCTGGCTAGTGGGACTTCAAAATGGTACAGACATTTTGGAAAGCAGTTTGGCAGTTTCTTTTAATGTTAAACTTAGTACTGATCATATAGCCAAATAATTCCACTGCGACTCAAAATAAATAAAAACATATCCGTACCAAGCCTCATCCTTGAAGTTCATAGCAGATGTGTCCATCAACTTGTAAATGGATAAACCAGTTGTAGATGGAGTACCACTCAACAATAAAAAGGAGCAAACTGATACAACAGCAATATAAATGAATATCAAAAGCATTATGCTCAGTGAAAGAAGCTAGACATGAAAGACACCAATGTATCATTCCACTAATAGGATACTCTAGAAAATGCAAACTGTAGAAACAGAAGCAGATTAGTGGTTGCCTGTGTTCAGGAATGGAGAAAAGATCAAATGCAAAACAGCAAAAGAAAACGTTTTGTGATGATGCAGATTTTCTGTATCTTGATCATGATTGTGGTCAAATGATGATATTCATCTGCCATAACCCATTAAATTGCACATTGAAAAGGGTGAATTTTACTGTGTGTACATTATACTTAAATGGAGCTGTAAATATGTTTGGAGCTTATCTGTGAACATTAGTTGCAGAGCAGGAGTTACTTTTATAGAGTGGAAATCTGCTGAGTGCCAACTTGAGAAGGGTTGAAAAAAATTAGAACCTTCTTCCAACACATTTCAGTTAGAACACTCTTAGGATGTCGTTACAGCTGCGCTCTATATTGGTGTCTCTGATGAAATCACATGTCTGACGATCTCAGCATGCCTTTAATCAACAGAATATACACGTGTTTTCTTTTATTACTATAAAGGATATACCAAACAACTTTTTCAAGACTTTACTTCAAAAAGGCACGTAGTTTTGCAACATTTTTGGTAAGTCTTTAATTATTTCAAAATGAAAAATTGAAAATAAAATGCAATTATTTACTCAGGCCCCCCAAAAAAAGGTCTGTACGGGGAATGCATGTGGTGTGTGTGTGTGTGTGTGTGTGTAAGTGTGTGATTTGAAGAATTGAAAAAATTTTAGTGGGGTTTTGTAGCATCACTTTGATAGCATCCTGTAATTTTGTATTGTGTTTGAAATAAAAATAAAGTGAATACACTGATAAAAGAATTTGAAAAGAATTTGCATTATTGCCTAAATTATGTGTGGTTTCCACAGTGGCATGAATCGAGCATCTTTAACCTACATAACAATATATCAGAAGTATTAGGTAAAAAATAAGTAAACTAGTATAACAAAGTTAAATATTTCTAAAGTAAAATTATAGCTTTATTTTTTTTCCTGAAATGTTTTGAGGAGATATTTACACCAAAAGATATTATCACTGATCAATGAAACTTTTTAAGAATTTGCTTGTGTCCCACCAATATTTGATTACATAGTGCTTCTGTGAGTTCCATTTCATTAATTTAGCTTTGACAGGAGAGAAGGCAATGGCTCTGCAGCCTCTCTCGGTGTGGCATGATCCTGGTTCCGCTGGCTGATCTCTATTAGAACCATGGCCTTAATCATGCCTTTCATGCTTCTAACTTGATTTGCATTTGTTGTGTGATCCAAATTTATTCTCTCGTTTAGTCGCTTCCACCCATAGAAAAGCAGGTCTTTTTCATTTCTCCTTCACCATTGCCCCCATTTTTTCTTTTTGTCCTCCCATGATGAAAAACAAGACAGAAAACAAACTATAACAACAACAGACACCTTTTGTCTGTGGTCACCAATGCATTGTAGCACTAAACTTTGTTCAAAATCTCTAGATCTGACCTCTATATCTGCTGTTCCCAGAGTTTTTCAATGTGTTCTCTAGACTGCTGTGACCCACTGACAGAAAGTCTAGCTATATTTAATTGAAAGTTATTACTGTCTGATATGGTTTGGCTGTGTCCCCACTGAAATCTCATCTTGCACTGTAGCTCCCATAATTCACATGTTGTGGGAGGGACCCAGTGAGAGGTAAGTGGATCATGGGGGCAGTTTTCCCCACACTGTTCTAGTGGTAGTGAATAAGTCTCATGAGATCTGATGGTTTTATAAGGGGAAACCCCTTTCGCCTTTCACTTGGTTCTCATTTGCTGTTTGCCTGCTGCCATGTAAGATGCGCCTTTCGCCTTCTGCCATAACTGTGAGGCCTCCTCAGCCATGTGGAACTGTGAATTCATTAAACCTCTTTTTCTTTATAAATGACCCAGTCTTGGGTATGTCTTTATCAGCAGCATGAAAATTGACTAATACACTCACTGTCCATGAATGATACTCTGTTAGCCCATTTGCATTGTTATAAAGAAATACCTGAGGCTGGGTAATTTATAAAGAAATGCGGTTTATTTGGCTCCTTGTTGTGAAGGCTGTACATGAAGCATAGTACTGGCACCTGCTTCCAGGGAGGGCCTCAGGAACCTTCCAATCATGGTGGAAGGTGAAGGGAAACCAGCATATCACATGGTGAGAGCGGAAGCAAGAGAGACAGGGAGGAGGTGTCAGTCTCTTTTAAACAACCAGATATCGCATGAACTCACAGGGTAAGAACTCATTCATTACCAAGAGGACAGCACCAAGCCATTCAGGAGGCATCTATCTCCAACATTGGGGATCACATTTTAACGTGAGATTTGAAGGGGACAAACATCCAAACTATGTCAGATACCAAAGCTGACAATGCTTAGGATCTTTAGCTGTTCCAGGTTCTGGGAAAAGGGAGAGAGTTAGCTTCCCTCGTCTATGCTGTGCTACTCCATATTATATTAGTAATTATTGTTCTCTAAAGGTTCTTGAAAGCAAATAAACAAATGCAAGGCAAAACATATAAAAGGCAAGGCAAAACATACGAAATGCAAGGCAAATGCATTAAAAAACTTTTGAGTGTTAATACATAGATTTTATTTTATCTTTTTAATTTCTTTTGCTTAACCAAATAGATTATGTAGTTTTGATTAACTGGCCATGAAATAGCTCTGCCTACATAGAATTTCCCATGAATAATTGGTTGTGGAGACTTTTGTGTGTGACCCAAATCCTCCCTCAAAACTGAAGTTTGCCCAGCTATTGGGAGTGTTGGCAAATCATGCCTCTCAGCTGATTCTCTCTAGAATTTATTCTCAGGAGATCTAATTAATAACTTGTCAAGCTGATGTCCATCCTTGGGGACAACTCTTATCTGAAGAATGGCCAGTGAAAGGTATTAAAACTCCATACTCCTGCCTCAATTTAGGGCAACTCTGAAGGGTCGCCCCAGCTTCTCAGCTCCCCCTTGAGATTAGCTGAGGTATTTGTTGTGACTGCCTCACATCTCAACTCCCTTTATCCAATTCAGCTTTTTCGCCACAGTTGTTGGTTCCTAGGATTTTACCCAGTTAAATGTTCTCTACACAAATCTCTATCTCAAATCTGCTTTACAGGGAATGTGGCCTCAGACAGGTTTTCATTAGGTTCTGGACGTAACTCTCATTAGTCATTGATATGATTCGGCTGTGTCTCCATCCGAATCTCACCTTGATTGTAATTATCCCCGCATGTCAAGGATGGAGTCAGGTGGAGATCATTGAATCATAGGGGCGGGTTCCCCCTACTGTTCTCCTGGTAGCGAATAAGTCTCACGAGATCTGATGCTTTTAAAATGGGAGCCTCCCTACACAAGCTTTCTTCTCTGCTACCATTTAAGATGTGCCTTTGCTTCTTTTTTGCCTTCTGCCGTGACTGTGAGGCCTCCCCAGCCATGTGGAATTGTGAGTTCCTTAAACCTCTTTCCTTTCTAAATTACCCGGTCTTGGGTATGACTTTATTAGCAGCATGAGAACAAACTAGTGCAGTCTGTTCTATAAGCCCAAGTCGGATCACAGAGTCCCGCTTTCTGTTTTTTTTTTCTAGCCCATATTTCTACTAAAACTTGACTCATATAGACTTAAAACAAAATAATTAAGCATGGCTAGTATTTATTTATTATTTTATACGTGTCAGGTACTGTATTTTGTAACTTATCTTTTAATAATCTTTCCAAATCTCTAAAAGGAGAACTCTGCTCTTTTATAGAGAAAATAAGGATGGCTCTGAAAATGTTAGCATTAGGGGAAGTAGGGTGAGGGACATAGGGGGCACTTTGTGTTATTTGTGCATTTTGCTATCAATCTAAAATCAGGTCAAAATAAAAATTAAAAAAATGGGTAGTAGAAGCAGGTTGTTAAGGTTTTCAGTGTGACTCTAGAATTTTTTTGTTTGTTGTTTGTTTTGGAGTGTAGTGGTAAGATCTCTGCTCACTGCAACCTCCACTTCCCAGGCTCAAGCAATTCTCCTGCCTCAGTCTCCCAAGTAGCTGGGATTATAGGTGCCCGCCACCACACCCAGCTAAGTTTTCTATTTTTTTTTTTTTAGTAGAGATGGGGTTTCAGCATGTTGGCCAGTCCAGTCTCCTACTCCTGACTTCAAGTCATCCGCCCGCCTCAGCCTCCCGAAGTGCTGGGATTATAGGCATGAGCTCCCACTCCTGGCCCAAAGTTCATATTTTAACTACTAACCTAAATTATTTTAAAAACAAAAGCCTCCTTGGACTCAAACCAGGTCAGAGTGACATGATCATGTGCCTGTTTTGTGCAGGGTGAAGTGAGATTATTATCTAGGAAATAGCTGAAATGTCTTGTTGTGGGCATACATATTTCATATAAATTCTAAGCTTCATATTAGCACTTAGATTATAATTATCTAAAGAATAGAGAACAATTTCATATAATTTTCAGTGTATCAGGCGAATCAAAAGTGTACATACAAGCATGCAGATGAATTTCAGTGAATATAGTGGTGACAATGCTCAACAGAATATATGTCCCCCACCCAACCCTGCTTCTTGCTCTTTCACTGTCCTAAAGATAGAACAAAATGGTTCAGGCATCCAGCTTGTCCCCTCCACACTTCACACTTTTACTTAATAGCAGCTTATCTTTAACACTTTGTCATCTTTAAGATGTTGCTAATTCTTTCTGGTAGATCCCAGGACTGAGGATGAGGAAGAATGATTTTATTTAAATAAAGTTGCTTAATAAAAAACAATTTTTTTAGTTTTAAAATATTTTCATTATTTTATAAAATTTTTGTGGGTACATAGGAGGTTTATATATTTGTGGGGTACATGAGATGTTTTGATACAGGCATGCAGTGTGAAATAATCACGTCATGAGGAATGGGCTTTCCATCCCCTCAAGCATTTATCCTCTGAGTTAAAAACTATTCAATTGGCTGGGCACGGTGGCTCACGCCTGTAGTCCCAGCTCTTTGGGAGGCCGAGGTTGGCGGATCGCCTGAGGTCAGGAGTTTGAGACCAGCCTGGCCAACATGATGAAACCCCATCTCTACTAAAAATACAAAAATTAGCCGGGTGTGGTGGCGAGTGCCTGTCATCCCAGCTACTCGGGAGGCTGAGACAGGAGAATCATTTGAACCTGGGAGGTGGAGGTTACAGTGAGCCGAGATCATGCCATTGTACTCCAGCCTGAGTGACAAGAGTGAAACTCCATGTCAAAAACAAACAAAAATCAATTACATTCTTTAAGTTATTAAAATTAAACATTGTAAATGATTTTTTTTCCCAAAGCTTTTTCAAAGAAAAAAAAGTAGAAACAAAGACACTTTCTACTGATTTCCAATATGGTGACTCTGTATTTCTAGCATGTGTTAAGGTGAAAAATTGATTTTATGTTTAATACAAAACATAGCATAATGTAATGAAAAGCAAGATTGTAATGATAAAGGAAAATAACACTAGTGCTAATTTTTTTCAATTTGAAGCATTGGATTAAAATGAATTAGGTTATATTCCAACATGTTTATATTGAATTTCTTTTTTCTCCAATTGGTTTCTTTTTATTAATGGGTGAGTGTTGCATTTGTATAAGGTTTCCCTATTATATTCAATTGTTTTGAGATGCTTTTAATTTGAAGTTTTTATGTTTTCTTTTTGATGTATACATGTTATGCTTTTATGCTGAATTTGATAATTGGTGCTGTATATGCAAAGCAAATGTAATTTCCCAGCTTTTATTTTTTAAAGCCCTGGGAAGCAACATAATGAAGTAGAAATAGTATCAAGACAGGAGTTAGAATACCTGGATTCTAAAATTTAAATTAAATTAGGATCTAGTGACATTATAGGTGTTCCTTGATCTTCTGATGACCTGATTCCTCAAAAGAAAAATAAAATAATCTATAAATTGTTTCTAATTCTAAAACTCTATAAATCCTATTTTTAAAATTATAATTAGTTGAACTCTATAAGGTCACAAAAATCCCTATTAAGAAACTAAAATAAAATTTTATCATATCTTAAAAATACTCTGATCTTTTTTTATATGCTGACATGAATTCTAATTATTTTTGAGCCCCTAAAAAACATTTAAGATCACAGTTTATGTTTTATTATTGACTTTCAGATAATTAACATTTTACTGATAGATATGAACAAATCTACTCTAACAGAGATAGTCATTAGTTTATTTCTCTCTTTTCAGTATCAATAAAAAGTATCGATTTACCAATAACAATGAATTAATTGCCTGAAATAAATGAAACGTAAGCAGCAAAAGTGAACTTTTTAGTATAACTCTTCTTGTAAACATTGACTTAGTTCAAAGGGAGCTTATCTTTAAAAAAACAAGCGCTAATTCATGTCTATTGGTATAGATATAATCTTTTTTTCCTTGAAAATAGATCCTACTATACTCCAGACACTATGCCACTAGGTGCAGATATTAACACAAATAGCAGGTGATCATTGTCCTCATGGAGTTTATTTTAAAGAGAACAAAGTGAGACAAAGGCACACAAGCAAATAACTACAATACAAAGGGGATGGCATCTGACTCAGCATGGAGGTGTCACGGAAGGTGTTGTTTTGCTTAGGTTTTGAAGTGTGGGTAGGAGATGGCCCATGTTGAGAGTGGGAACTGGGAATTAAAAAGATGAGGAGGTCTCTGCAAATCTACATGGATGGGAAGTAGCATGCTGATGTGGGAAACAACTAAAAAGTTCCAGAATGCATGGTTTATAAAGCGTGAGTCAGAGAGGGCTAGACCAGTAGCCAGATCAAGGATATCTCAGATGTTATAGTCATGAATTAGTGCATTGACCTGCAGGCCATGGGAGTCACTGAAGGTTTCAGTCAGGTAAGTGAGCTGATCAGAACAGTCCTTTAGATAGGCCGCTCTTTTGGCTGTAATGGGGACACGTTTGAAGTAGGGCTATAGCTAAAAATATACAGACACTTCCTCTTGTCTACAGCCCTGCTGGCATCTGTTGTATTTTGACTTTTTAATAATAGCCATTCCAACCGGTATGAAATGGTATCTCATTGTGTTTTGATTTGCATTTTTCTGATGATTAGTGATTCTAAGCATTTTTTTTTTCGTGTATTTGTTGGCCATTTGTATGTGTTCTTTTGAGAAGTGTTTGTTCATGTCCTTTGCCCATTTTTTAATTGGGTTATTTTTTTTTCTAATTGATTTAAGTTCCCTGTAGATTCTGGATACTAAAAAACAAACAAAAACCAGAAGTAAATAAATTCTCAGGACACACACACCCACACCCACACCCACAGAGAGAGAGAGAGAGAGAGAGAGCGCGCGCCTAGGTAAGAGGCCACCAACCACCAGGGTCTAAACTGGGAACACTTTCTAGTACAGAATGAATGGAAAGGATTCATGAAATATCTAGAAAGTAACGTTAATGAGATTTACATGTATGGAGTGAATGAGGAGAAACAGGGATCATTCAGGATTCTGGTGGGAATAACAGGGGGAGCCATTAGTTGAAATTTTGAAGTGGGAGAAGGAGAGGGAGTTTTAGGGAGAAAGATGAGTTGTTTTTTTAGGTATTTCAAACCCTTGAAGCTTCTATGGGACATCGAAGTGGAAATAACAGTCTGTGGGTTGGGACAATAAAGAAAGAAATTGGTTGAAGACTAGGGGAAGAGTATAGAGCAAAGAAATATTTAAGATAATAAACATATAGAGATAGCTGAAAATGTGGGACTGGATTACAAAGGAAGAATGATTTAGTTATGAAGCCCAAGGGCTGACAGGAATGGGTGACTAGTCGAGGAGTTCATATGCATCTGTTATTGTATGAATAAAAAAAATTATCTGTTCCTTCCTAAAGATATCTTCAACCTGTTTTTGGATACATATGGGCACTGCTTTTCACTCTCTTAGCCCCATTTCTTATTTTAGCCTCTGCTGTAGCGATCAGTTCTGCACAGGCTTTGACCCAGGCTTTGACTAGTTGGTGCAGGTGTGATATGACACTTACCTGGAATGGCCCACAGTTTGTGGCTGCTCTTACTTAAGCAGGTGGGATGCTCATGTAGGTGTAACCTAGCAGCTTGGTAGAGTTTATGCCCATGGGGCAACCTGTGACCACTCAAAAATAAAGCCCTTTCCTCCTCCCAGATTGAGGAGTCTTGCATTATGTAATAAAACTCCTTAGAAGGCCTATTAGGTTCCAATACAGCATTAGGCAACTTGATAAGGTATCCCATCATCAGCCTTCCTTTCTTCCCTCATTCCTCTGCCTCTCACTCTTTCTTCCTAAGTTAACTTCTTAGATAAAATGCCAACTTTCTATATTTTGTCTCACATCAGGGAAAATAATTGTATACCCCATTTCAAAAGCACATAAAAAGGTTACTGTATAGAAAATTTGTCTTTAAGAGATTAAGCTGTAATTTTCCAAATACTTTAAAATTTTATTTCAGATACGTTTTTCATTTTTATAAGCTTCATCTAAAAGCAGAGTTCACCTAAGAATATACCTAAGAGCATATTACATAGAATATATTTTATATTTCAGTAGTTTAGCTAGGATTCTTTCAAAATTGAGAGGATCTACAAATATTTCTAACACATTAGTTTTCAGTCTTAAGGCTGAGTCAAGAACAAAGCTCCTAAACTTTGCATTGGTGATTGAGAACATTTTAAAATTGTTATTTAATTCATTAATTTATTTTTAAAAAAATTTCACATTGTAATTATATAGATTTATAGGATACAATTTGATGTTTCAATGAATATGTATGTTGTCTAATGATCCAATAAGGATAGTTAGTGTATTAATTACCTCATGCATTCATCATTTCTTTTTAATAAGAAATTTCAAAATCCTTTCTTCTAGATACTTTGTAATATACAATACTTTACTTTTAACTATAGTCACCCTGCTTTGCAAAGAACACTACAACTTATTCTTCCTATATAATTGTGATTTCATAACTGTTAACCAATCTATCTCCATTTTGCCCTCCCCACTTCTTCCTCACTGTTTGGTAACCACTATTCTACTCTACTTCTCTATTAACATTTTTTTTTTAAGATTCCACATATGAGCGAGATCATGCGGTATTTGCTTTCTGTGTCTGGCTTATTTCACTTAACATTGTATCCTACAGGGTCATCCATGTTGTTGCAACTGGCAGAATTTCATTCTTTTTTTATGGCTGAATAGTATTTCATTGTGTGTGTGTCCATATATATATATATATATATAATTTTATATATAATTATAATTACACATAAAATTATATATAATTATAATTAATTTTATGCATAATTCTAATTACACATAAAATTATATATAATTATAATTATAATTATATACAATTATATATAATAATAATATATATTATATGTAATATATAATATACATAACATACATAATGTATATTATATATAATATACATTATGTATATTATATATAATATACATAATGTATATTATATATAATATACATAACGTATATTATATACATTATACATTATATATTATGTATATAATATACATAATATGTATTATATATAAAATATACATAATATATAATGTATATTATACATATAATATATATTATATATTAATAATATATTAATATCAATATTAATTATTATTAATTATTATTAATTAATAATTATTATTTATTATTAATATTATTAATATTAATATATAATATATTAATATATAATATATTATACATAATATATTATATATAATATACATAATATGTATTATATATAATATACATAATATATATTATATATATATAATTCACTTGTTTGTTTTTATACACATAGGTTGATTCCATATCTGATTATTAGAAATAGTGCTAGAGTAAACATAAGAGTGCAGATATTTTTCAAACACAATGATTTCATTTCCTATGGATATATACCCAGTCGTGGGATTGCTGGGTTATGTGATCGAATGATTGTTTTTTTTTTTTATTTTTTATTTTTTAGCGAACTTCCATAAAGTTTTGCTTAATGGTTGTACTAGTTTACAACCCCATCAACAGTGCGTAAGTGTTCCGTTTTCTCCACTTCCTTGCCAACTCTTGTTATCTTTTACCTTTTTGCTAATAGCCATTCTAATGGGTGAACTGGTATCTCATTGCGGTTTTGATTTGCATTTCCCTGATGGTTAGTGATGTTGAACATGATTTTATTATATATTCGTCTTGACCCTTTCTATATTTTCTCTTGTGGCATTTCTTTTAGTTTATTTTGTCCTTTTTTTTTTTTTTTTGCGAAGGAGTCTTGCTCTGTTGCCCAAGCTGGAGTGCAGTGGTGCAATCGGGGCTCACGGCAACCTCCATCTCCCTGGTTCAAGCAATTCCCCTGCCTCAGCCTGCTGAGTAGCTGGGGTTACAGGCACACGCCATCATGTTTGGCTAAATTTTTGTATTTTTAGTAGAGAAATGATTTCACCATATTGGTCAGGCTGGTCTCAAACTCCTGACCTCAGGCAATCCGCCTGCCTCAGCCTCCCAGTTTTGCCCATTTTTAAATAAGTTATTTATGTTTTTGCTGTTGAGTTGTTTAAGTTTGTTATATAATCTGGGCATTAACTCCTTAGCAGATGTATAGTTTGCAAATATTGTATCCCATTCTGTAAGTTGTTTTTTCACTCTGTTAAGTTTCCTTTGCTGTGCAAAAGCATTTTAGTTTGATGAAACCCCATTTATCTCTTTTTGCTTTTGTTGCCTGTGCTTTTGACGTCTCATTTAAAAAATCCTTGTAGAACCCAAAGTTATAGAGAATTTCCCACATGTTATCTTCTAGTAGTTTTTCATAGTTTTCAATCTTACCTTTAGGTCTTTAATCGCATTTGAGTTGATTTTTGTATAAGGTAAAAGATAGGGGTCTAATTTCATTATCCCACATGTAGATATCCAATCTTCTCAGTACCATTTAATGAAGAGACTGTCTTTACCCCTGTGTGTGCTCTTGACTCCTTTTTGGAAAATCAGTTGACTTTAGGTATGAGAATTTATTTCTGAGCTGTATATTCTCTTCCATTGGTCTATGTGTTTGCTTTATGGCAGTGCCATGCTGTTTTGCTTACTATGGCTTTGTAGTATATTTTGAAGTCAGGTAGTGTGGTGCCTCCAGCTTTGTTATTTTTGCACAGGATTGCTTTGGTTATTTGGGGTCTTTTCTGGTTTCATACAAATTTTAGGGTATTTTTTTCTATTTCTGTGAAGAATTTCATTGGTATTTTGATAGGGATTGCATTGAATCTGTAGGACATTTTGTTAGTATGGTCATTTCAATAGTATCAGTTCTTCCATTCCATGAGTATATAGTGTCCATTTTTTGTGGATCGTAAATTTTTCCATCAGTGTGTTATAGTTTTCATTGTAGAGATCTTTCACGACCTTGATTAAATTTATCTGCAGATTTCTTGGTAGCTATTGTAAATGGAATTCCTTTCTTGATGACTTTTTCAGATAGTTCACTATTAGTGTATAGAAACAACACTGAATTTTCTGTGTGGATTTTGTATACTACAACTTTACTGAATTTATTTATGATTTCTAGTAGTTTTTGGTCAAGTCTTTAGGGTTCTCACTCTATATAAGTATATATAGAAAGAACCCTAAAGAGAGAGAGATCATATATATCTATATGATCATATATATAGATGTATACATATGTATGTGAGATCACATTTTCTACAAACAGAAACAATCTGACTTCCTTCTTTCCAGTTTGGATCCCTCTTATTTATTTCTTTTGTCTAATTGCTCTGGCTCTGACCTCCAGTACTATGCTAAATAGAAGTGGTAGAAGTTGACATCCTTGTCTTCCTCCATATCATAGAGGAAAAGCATTTAACTATTCACCATAAATAAGATGTTAGCTGTGGGTTTGTCACATATGGCCTTTACTGCGTTGAGGTACACTCCTATACCTACTTTCTTGACAGTTTTTATCATAAAGGAATGTTGACTTTTGTCAAGTGTTCTTTTTGCATCTGTTGAAATGATCACATGGTTTTTGTTCTTCTTTCTATTGTGGTGGTGTATCATATTTACTGATTTGTGCATGTTAAGCCATCCTTTCATCCCTGGGATGAACCCCACTTGATTATAGTGAATACTCTTTTTAGTGTGCTGTCGAAGTCAGTTCACTTGTATCTTGTTGAGAATTTTTGTATCTATGTTCTTCAGGAATATTGGCCTGTTATTTTCATTTTGTGCGTGTCTTTGTCTGGTTTTAGAATCAGGATGTTGCGAGCCTCATAAGATGAGTATGGAAGTATTCCTTCCTCATTACTTTTGTGGAAAAGTTTGTGGAGAATTGGTAGTTATTCTTTAACTGTTTGGTAGAATTCAGCAGTGAAGACATCAGGTCCTGGGTGTTGGTTGTTGTTGTTGTTGTTTTGATGGAAGATGTTTTATTATTGATTCAATTTCCAAACTCATTATTGATGTGTTCAGATGTTATATTTCCTCACAATTTAATCTGGGTAGTTGTATGTGTGCAGAAATTTATTCATTTTATTCTACATTATCAAATTTGTTGGCATATAGTTATGAGTAATGTCTTACAATCCCTTCTATTTCTGTGGTGTATCAGTTGTAATGTCTCCTTTTTCATCTTTTATTTATTTGAATTTTCTCTCCTTTTGTCTTAGTTTAGCTAAAGGTTTGTCAGTTTTACCTTTACACTTTGTCTTATTTATCTTTTGAAATATTTTTTAGTGTCTGTTTCATTTATATCTGCTGTGAGCTTTATTATTTCCTTCCTTCTACCAATTTTGGGTTTAGTTTGTTTTTGATGTTCTAGTTACTTGAAGTGTATAATTTTGCTTTGTGATTTGAAAATCTTTCTTCTTTTTTGGTGTAGGCTTTTATTGCTATAAATTTCCCTCTTAGAACTGCTTTTGCTACGTTCCATAGGTTTGGGTATGTTGGATTTTCATTCTTACTTGTCTCAGTGACTTTTGAAATTTTCCTATTAATGTCTTAATGAGACCTATTGATTTCTTGGGTGCGTGCTATTTAATTTCCATGTTTTTATAAAATTTCCAAGGGCTTTCCTGTTGTTGATTTCTGACTTTATATCCCTGTAATCAGAAAAGATACTTCATATGATATCTGTCTTCTTAAGTTTGTTAAGACTTATTATGTGTCATAATGTATGATTGGTCCTAGAGAATGTTTGGTGTACAGTTGAGAATAATTTGTATTCTGCAGCTGTTGGATGATGTATTAGTCTGTTTTCATACTGCTGATAAAGACATACCCGAGACTGGGTAATTTACAGAGAAAAAGAGGTTTAGTGGACTCATAGTTCCACGTGGCTGGGGAGGTCTCCCAATCATGATGGAAGGCGAAAGACACATCTTACATGGTAGCAAACAAAATAGAATTGAGAACCAAGTGAAAGGGTTCCCCCTTATAAAACCATCAGATCTTGTTAGACGTATTCACTACCACAAGAACAGTATGGGGGAACCGCCCCCATGATTCAATTATCTCCCACTGGTTCCCTCCCACAACATGTATGAATTATGGGAGCTATAATCAAGATGAGATTTGGGTGGGGATATACAGCCAAACCATATCAGGTGAGATCTTCTTTACCTGCTAGGTCCATTTGGTCTATGGTATAGTTTGAGTCTGTCATTTTTTGGTTGATTTTCTCTTCATATAATCTGTCCATTTTTAAAGTGGAGTGTTGAAATTTCCTACTAATATTGTATTGCAGTCTATCTCTACCTTTAAATCTAATATTTGCTTTATATATCTGGTTGTTCTGGTGTTGGGTACATATATAGTTACACCTAAGTAATATATATGTTATGTCCTCGTATTGAATTGGGCCTTTTATCATTTCATTATACAGTGACATTCTTTTTTTATATAGTTTTTTTATTTAAAGCCTTTTAAAATATGACATGACTGTGGCTACTCCTGCTTGCTTTTCATTTGTTTGCATAAAATATATTTTTCCATCTCTTCACTTTCAGTCTATTTGTCTTTAATAGTGAGGTAAGTATCATGTAGGCAGCATATAGGTGGGTTTTGCTATCTGAATCCATTCATCCACTTTATATCTTTTAAGTAGAGTTTAATCCACTTCTATTCAAGTTTATTATTGATAAATTAGGACTTCCTTCTACCATTTCATTAGTTGTTTTTTAGATTACTTGTTCACTTCTTCCTTTCTTATTGTTTATCCCTCTAGTTTGGTGGTTTTCTGTGGTGCTAAGCTTTGTTTCTTTTCCCTTTTTTGGTGTGTGTGTGTGTATCTGCTGTAATTTCTTTCTTTCTGGTTAGTGAAACTAACATACAGAGTCCTGTATTTGTAACAGACTATTTTACACTGATAACAACTTAACTTCTGTCACATAAAAATACTCTTGACTTCTCCCCCCCACACACATAATTTATATTTTTGTTACCTTACATTGCATCTTTATGAATGGTAGACTCCATGGAACATAGGATCTATGTCACAACTAAATCAATTATTTAATGGCAGCATTAAAGCAGCCCAAAGAATGTGAAAAACTGGTGTGGGTGTATTTAACTTTTTAAAAACTATGTTTCATAATGTTTTCATTAAAAAGTCTTTATCAGTTTGCTAATGCCTAATTTTTACAACCAGCCACCATAGATTTTACAGGATAAATATATTATTTCAGTGGTAATTGAAGCAGAATTTTTGTTGCTCTTCTTACCCTTAGAGATTGTGTATTATCCTCAGACGTAATTCTTTGATTTTTTTTTCTTTTCATGTTGTTACACATAGTTACCAACAATCAACGTGAGAATAACCTTTGAATATTTTCAAGCATTAAGATTTGTTTATACAGCTGCACAATTAGACAACCAACACTCTTGGGTCTTTACCTCTCAGCATACACCTGATTATTAACTTAAAGGTATGATGGGAAAAGTATCAATTTTTGTTGGTCACCTAGATTTGGAAATACGTAATAACTATAAGCTTGGGTCTGCTTCTTCAGAAGCCTAGGAATTGGAGTGATGGTTCTCTGAAGAGGCTGGAAACAAAGTATGTGTTTCCAGAAGGCTTAATAGAATATGTTGAGACATAGGCCATTAACACAAAAGTGAAAGAAATGCAAAAAATGTATGAAAGTAAGGATTTGAGAAGGGAAATTTTATTTTTAAGTCTAAGATTCCTATGAATTATATGAAAATAAATGTCCTATCCTTAAAATTAGCCAAAGGAAGCACTTTACTTATCAATATGATATGACTTTTCATACTCTTATCTAAAGATATCCTAAACTAAGATCCAGTTTTCTAAGTAAAGACGTTTTAATCATGCTTTAAAGCATGTTAGATGATTCCTACCACATCACATCATGTTGTTTACATGTATGATTTAAACTGCATTTATTCTTCAACTCACTGGTTCCTTAGGCTTCTTATCTTTCCTTGCACGCTTAGATAATTTTATGTTAAATTGATTTTTAGAAGTTTAGTTGCTGGGCGTAGTGGCTGTCGCCTGTAAGCCCAGTACTTTGGGAATTCAAGGCAGGTGGATTGCTTGAGTCTTGGAGTTTGAGGCCTGCCTGGGAAAGATGACAAACCCCATTGGTACAAAAATAAAAATATTAGCTGGATATGGTGGCACATGCCTGTGGTCCCAGCTACTCCAAGGCTGAGGTGGGAGGATGGCTTGAGTCCGAGAGGCAGAGGTGTGAGCCAAGATCATGCCCTGCTCTTCAGCCTGGGCAACCAAGCCAGACCCTGTTTCAAAAAAAAAAAATCTAGTGAGATTTGACTTCTATTTCTATGTGATTCAAAACTAGGAGAGCTTCAAGGCTAATGACTATTAAAAAATGGCCATTGCTACTTGCATTTTCTATGAAGCCAGCATACACAGCAACGTGCAACCTAAAAACCAAGCTATTTAATAAGTAGCTTAGATTTCAGGTTTGATTGTCTTTGAGGTTTGATTATTGCAGAGATCAATTGCCAGAAAAAATATAGACTAATTCTGTATTTGGTCCTTTTATCATATGAAACATCCCATCGTTGGGTATAAATTAAGAGCAAATACGGATGTTTATACCGATAGCGGTGCAGATATTTCCATGTTTATACAGATAGCGGTGTAGATATTTCCATGTTCATACAGATAGTGGTGTAGATATTTCCATGTTCATACAGATAGCGGTGTAGCTATTTCCATGTTCATACAGATAGCGGTGTAGATATTTCCATGTTCATCCAGATGGCTGTGTAGATATATCCACGTTCATACAGATGGCGGTGAAGATATTTCCATGCTCATACAGATAGAGGTGTAGATATTTTCATGTTCATACAGATAGTGGTGTAGATATTTCCATGTTCATACAGATAGAGGGGCTGATATTTCCATGTTCATACAGATAGCGGTGCTGATATTTCCATGTTTATACAGGTAGCGGTGTAGATATTTCCATGTTTATACAGATATCGGTGTAGATATTTCCATGTTCATACAGATAGCAGTGTAGGTATTTCCATGTTCATACAGATAGCGGTGTAGATATTTCCATGTTTATACAGATGGCGGTGTAGATATTTCCATGTTTATAGAGATAGCGGTGTGGATATCTCCATGTTAATACAGATGGTGGTGTAGATATTTATATGTTCATGCAGATAGCGGTGCAGATATTTCCATGTTCATACAGATTGCGGTGTAGGTATTTCTATGTTTATAGAGATAGCGGTGTAGTTATTTCCATGTGTAAAGAAATAGCTTTGTAGATATTTCCATGTATATGCAGATAGCTCTGTAGATATTTCCATTTTCATGCAGATAGCGGTGTAGATATTTACATGTTCATACAGATAGCGGTGGAGATGTTTCCATGTTTATACAGATAGCGGTGAAGATGTATGCATGTTTACACAGATAGCGGTGTAGATATTTCCAAGTTCATTCAGGTAGCGGTGTAGATATTTCCATGTTCATCCAGATGGCTGTTTAGGTATATCCATGTTCATACAGATGGCGGTGAAGATATTTCCATGTTCATACAGATAGCGGTGTAGATCCTTCCATGTTCATACAGATAGCGGTGTAGATATTTCCATGTTCATACAGATAGAGGTGTAGCTATTTCCATGTTCATACAGATGGCTGTGTAGATATATCCATGATCATACAGATGGCGGTGAAGATATTTCCATGTTCATACAGATAGCAGTGTAGATATTTCCATGTTCATACAGATAGTGGTGTAGATATTTCCATGTTCATACAGATAGCGGTGTATCTATTTCCATGTTCACACATATAGCGGTGTAGATATTTCCATGTTCATCCAGATGGCTGTGTAGATATTTCCATGTTCATACAGATAGCGGTGCTGATATTTCCATGTTTATACAGGTAGCGGTGTAGATATTTCCATGTTTATACAGATAGCGGTTTAGATATTTCCATGTTTATACAGATAGCGGTGTAGATATTTCCAGGTTTATACAGATAGCGGTGTAGATATCTCCATCTTAATACAGATGGCAGTGTAGATATTTATATGTTCATACAGATGGCGGTGAAGATATCTCCATGTTCATACAGATGGCGGTGTAGATATTTCCATGTTAATAGAGATAGCGGTGTAGTTATTTCCATGTGTAAAGAAATAGCTTTGTAGATATTTCCATGTATATGCAGATAGCTGTGTAGATATTTCCATTTTCATGCAGATAGCGGAGTAGATATTTCAATGTTCAAACAGATAGCGGTGTAGATATTTCCATGTTCATACAGATAGCGGTGTAGATATTTCCATGTTTATACAGATAGCGGTGAAGATGTATGCATGTTTACACAGATAGTGGTGTAGATATTTCCATGTTCATACAGATAGCGGTGTAGATATTTCCATGTTCATTCAGATGGCTATGTAGATATATCCATGTTCATACAGATGGCGGTGAAGATATTTCCATGTTCATACAGATAGCGGTGTAGATATTTCCATGTTCCTACAGATAGCTGTGTAGATATTTCCATGTTGATTCAGACAGCGGTGTAGATATTTCCATGTTCATACAGATAGTGGTGTAGATATTTCCATGTTCATACAGATAGCGGTGTAGCTATTTCCATGTTCATCCAGATGGCTGTGTAGTTATATCCATGTTCATACAGATGGCGGTAAAGATATTTCCATGATCATACAGATAGCGGTGTAGATATTTCCATGTTCATACAGATAGCGGTGTAGACATTTCCATGTTCATACAGATAGCGGTGTAGCTATTTCCATGTTCATACAGACAGCGGTGTAGATATTTCCATGTTCATCCAGATGGGTGTGTAGATATTTCCATGTTCATACAGATAGCGGTGCTGATATTTCCATGTTTATACAGGTAGCGGTGTAGATATTCCCATGTTTATACAGATATCGGTGTAGATATTTCCATGTTTATACAGATAGAGGTGAAGATTTATGCAAGTTTACACAGTTAGCGGTGCAGATATTTCCATGTTCATACAGATAGCGGTGTAGATATTTCCATGTTCATCCAGATGGCTGTGTAGATATATCCATGTTCATTCAGATGGCGGTGAAGATATTTCCATGTTCATACAGATAGCGGTGTAGATATTTCCATGTTCATACAGATAGCTGTGTAGATATTTCCATGTTCATACAGACAACGGATTAGATATTTCCATGTTCATACAGATAGTGGTGTAGATATTTCAATGTTCATACAGATAGCGGTGTAGGTATTTCCATGTTCATACAGATAGCGGTGTAGATATTTCCATGTTCATAGAGATAGCGGTGTAGATATTTCCATGTTCATACAGATAGCGGTGCTGATATTTCCATGTTTATACAGGTAGCGGTGTAGATATTTCCATGTTTATACAGATAGCGGTGTACATATTTCCACGTTTATACAGATAGCGGTGTAGATATTATCATGTTTATACAGATAGCGGTGTAGTTATCTCCATCTTAATACAGATGGCGGTGTAGATATTTATATGTTCATACAGATGGCGGTGCAGATATTTCCATGTTCATACAGATGGCGGTGTAGATATTTCCATGTTTATGGAGACTGCGGTGTAGATATTTCCATGTGTAAAGAAATAGCTTTGTAAATATTTCCATGTATATGCAGATAGCTGTGTAGATATTTCCATTTTCATGCAGATAGCGGTGTAGATATTTCCATGTTCAAACAGATAGCTGTGTAGATATTTCCATGTACATACAGATAGCGGTGTAGATATTTTCATGTTTATACAGATAGCGGAGAAGATGTATGCATGTTAACACAGATAGCTGTGTAGATATTTCCAAGTTCATACAGATAGCGCTGTAGATATTTCCATGTTCATCCAGATGTCTGTGTAGATATATCCATGTTCATACAGATGGCGGTGAAGATATTTCCATGTTCATGCAGACAGCGGTGTAGATTTTTCCATGTTCATACAGATAGCGGTGTAGACATTTCCATGTTCATGCTGATAGCGGTGTAGCTATTTCCATGTTCATACAGATAGCGGTGTAGATATTTCCATGTTCATCCAGATGGCTGTGTAGATATGTCCATGTTCATACAGATGGCGGTGAAGATATTTCCATGTTCATACAGACGGCGGTGTAGATATTTCCATGTTCATACAGATAGCACTGTAGATATTTCCATGTTCATACAGACAGCGGTGCTGTTATTTCCATGTTCATCCAGATGGCTGTGTAGATATATCCATGTTCATACAGATGGCGGTGAAGATATTTCCATGTTCATACAGATATCGGTGTAGATATTTCCATGTTCATAGAGATAGCGGTGTAGATATTTCCATGTTCATACAGATAGCGGTGCTGATATTTCCATGTTTATTCAGGTAGAGGTGTTGATATTTCCATGTTTATACAGATAGCGGTGTAGATATTTCCATGTTTATACAGATAGCGGTGTAGATATTTTCATGTTTATACAGATAGCGGTGCAGATATTTCCATCTTAATACAGATGGCGGTGTAGATATTTATATGTCCATACAGATGGCGGTGCAGATATTTCCATGTTCATTCAGATGGCGGTGTAGATATTTCCATGTTTATAGAGATTGCGGTGTAGATATTTCCATGTGTAAAGAAATATCTTTGTAGATATTTCCATGTACATGCAGAGAGCTGTGTAGATATTTCCATTTTCATGCAGATAGCGGTGTAGATATTTCCATGTACAAACAGATTGCTGTGTAGACATTTCCATGTTCATACAGATAGCGGTGTAGATATTTCCATGTTTATACAGATAGCGGTGTAGATATTTCCATATGCATCCGGATGGCTGTGTAGGTATATCCATGTTCATGCAGATGGCGGTGAAGATATTTCCATGTTCATACAGATAGCGGTGTAGATATTTCCATGTTCATACAGATAGCGGTGTAGATATTTCCATGTTCATACAGATAGCGGTGTAGCTATTTCCATGTTCATACAGATAGTGGTGTAGATATTTCCATGTTCATCCAGATGGGTGTGTAGATATATCCATGTTCATACAGATGGCGGTGAAGATATTTCCATGTTCATACAGATAGCGGTGTAGATATTTCCATGTTTATACAGATATCGGTGTAGATATTTCCATGTTTATACAGATAGCGGAGTAGATATCTCCATCTTAATACAGATGGCGGTGTAGATATTTATATGATCATACAGATGGCGGTGCAGATATTTCCATGTTCATACAGATGGCGGTGTAGATATTTCCATGTTTATAGAGGTAGCGGTGTAGTTATTTCCATGTGTAAAGAGATATCTGTATAGATATTTCCATGTATATGCAGATAGCTTTGTAGATATTTCCATTTTCATGCAGATAGCGGTGTAGATATTTCCATGTTCAAACAGATAGCGGTGTAGATATTTCCATGTTCATACAGATATCAGTGTAGATATTTCCATGTTTAAACAGATAGTGGTGAAGATGTATACATGTTTACAGAGATAGTGGTGTAGATATTTCCATGCTCATACAGATAGCGGTGTAGATATTTCCGTGTTCATCCAGATGGCTGTGTAGATATATCCATGTTCATAAAGATGGCGGTGAAGATATTTCCATGTTCATACAGATAGCGGTGTAGATATTTCCATGTTCATACAGATAGCAGTGTAGATATTTCCATGTTCATACAGACAGCGGTGCTGATATTTCCATGTTCATCCAGATGGCTGTGTAGATATATCTATGTTCATACAGATGGTGGTGAAGATATTTCCATGTTCATACAGATATCGGTGTAGATATTTCCATGTCCATACAGATAGCAGTGTAGGTATTTCCATGTTCATACAGATAGCGGTGCTGATATTTCCATGTTTATACAGGTAGCGGTGTAGATATTTCCATGTTTATACAGATAGTGGTGTAGATATTTCCATGTTTATACAGATAGTGGTGTAGATATTTCCATGTTTATACAGATAGTGGTGTAGATATTTCCATGTTTATAGAGATAGCGGTGTAGTTATTTCCATGTGTAAAGAGATAGCTTTGTAGATATTTCCATGTATATGCAGATAGCTGTGTAGATATTTCCATTTTCATGCAGATAGCGGTGTAGATATTTCCATGTTCATACAGATAGCGGTGTAGATATTTCCATGTTCATACAGATATCGGTGCTGATATTTCCATGTTTATACAGGTAGCGGTGTAGATATTTCCATGTTTATACAGATAGCGGTGTAGATATTTCCATGTTTATACAGATAGCGGTGTAGATATTTCCATGTTTATACAGATAGCATTGTAGATATCTCCATCTTAATAGAGATGGCGGTGTAGATATTTATATGTTCATACAGATGGCTGTGCAGAGATTTCCATGTTCATACAGATGGTGGTGTAGATATTTCCATGTTTATAGAGATAGAGGTGTAGTTATTTCCGTGTGTAAAGAAATAGCTTTGTAGATATTTCCGTGTATATGCAGATAGCTGTGTAGATATTTCCATTTTCATGCAGATAGCGGTGTAGATATTTCCATGTTCAGATAGCGGTGTATATATTTCCATGTTCATACAGATAGCGGTGTAGATATTTCCATGTTTATACAGATAGCGGTGAAGATGTATGCATGTTTGCACAGATAGCGGTGTAGATATTTCCATGTTCATACAGATAGCGGTGCAGATATTTCCATGTTCATACAGATAGCGGTGTAGATATTTCCATGTTCATCCAGAAGGCGGTGTAGATATTTCCATGTTCATACAGATAGCGGTGTTGATAGTTCCATGTTTATACAGGTAGCCGTGTAGATATTTCCATGTTTATACAGATAGCGGTGCAGATATTTCCATGTTTATACAGATAGCGGTGTAGATATTTCCATGTTTATACAGATAGCGGTGTAGAAATCTCCATCTTAATACAGATGGCGGTGTAGATATTTATATGTTCATAAAGATGGCTGTGCAGATATTTCCATGTTCATACAGATGGCGGTGTAGATATTTCCATGTTTATAGAGATAGCGGTGTAGTTATTTCCATGTGTAAAGAAATAGCTTTGTAGATATTTCCGTGTATATGCAGATAGCTGTGTAGATATTTCCATTTTCATGCAGATAGCGGTGTAGATATTTCCATGTTCAAACAGATAGCGGTGTAGATATTTCCAGGTTCATACAGATAGCGGTGTAGATATTTGCATGTTTATACAGATAGCGGTGAAGATTTATGCATTTTTGCACAGATAGCGGTGGAGATATTTCCATGTTCATACAGATAGCGGTGTAGATATTTCCATGTTAATACAGATAGCGGTGTAGATATTTCCATGTTCATCCAGATGGCTGTGTAGATATATCCATGTTCATTCAGATAGCGGTGTAGATATTTCCATGTTCATCCAGATGGCTGTGTAGATATATCCATGTTCATTCAGATAGCGGTGTAGATATTTCCATGTTCATCCAGATGGCTGTGTAGCTATTTCCATGTTTATACAGATAGTGGTGTAGATATTTCCATATTCATACAGATAGCGGTGTAGATATTTCCATGTTCATTCAGATAGCCGTGTAGATATTGCCATGTTCATACCGATAGCGGTGCTGATACTTCCATGTTTATACAGGTAGCGGTGTACATATTTCCGTGTTTATATAGGTAGCGGTGTAGATATTTCCATGTTCATACAGATAGCGGTGTGGATATTTCCATGTTTATACAGATAGCGGTGTAGATATCTCCTTCTTAATACAGATGGCCTTGTAGATATTTATATGTTCATACAGATGGCGGTGCAGATATTTCCATGTTCATACAGATGGTGGTGTAGATATTTCCATGTTTATAGAGATAGCGGTGTAGTTATTTCCATGTGCAAAGAGATAGCTGTGTTGATATTTCCATGTAAATGCAGATAGCTGTGTAGATATTTCCATTTTCATGCAAATAGCGGTGTAGATATTTCCATGTTCCAACAGATAGCGGTGTAGATATTTCCATGTTTATACAGATATCGGTGAAGATGTATGTATGTCTACACAGATAGCAGTGTAGATATTACCATGTTCATCCAGATGGCTTTGTAGATATATCCATGTTCATACAGATAGCGGTGTAGATATTTCCATGTTCATACAGATAGCGGTGTAGATATTTCCATGTTCATCCAGATGGCTGTGTAGATATATCCATGTTCATACAGATAGCGGTGTAAATATTTCCATGTTCATACAGATAGTGGTGCAGATATTTCCATGTTCATAAAGATAGCGGTGTAGCTATTTCCATGTTCATACAGATAGCGGTGTAGATATTTCCATGTTCAAGGAGATAGCGGTGTAGATATTTCCATGTTCATACAGATAGCTGTGCTGGTATTTCCATATTTATACAGGTAGCGGTGTTGATATTTCCATGTTTATACAGATAGCCGTGTAGATATTTCCATGTTTATACAGGTAGCGGTGTAGATATTTCCATGTTCATACAGATAGCGGTGTAGATATTTCCATGTTTATACAGACAGCGGTGTAGATATTTCCTTGTTTATACAGATAGCGGTGTAGATTTCTCCTTCTTAATACAGACGGCGGTGTAGATCTTTATATGTTCATACAGATGGCGGTGCAGATATTTCCATGTTCATACAGATAGAGGTGTAGATATTTCCATGTGCATACAGATAGCGGTGTAGATATTTCCGTGTTAATCCAGATGGCTCTGTAGATATATCCATGTTCATACAGATGGCGGTGAAGATATTTCCATGTTCATACACATAGCGGTGTAGATATTTCCATGTTCCTACAGATAGCAGTGCAGATATTTCCATGTTCATACAGATTTCGGTGTAGATATTTCCATGTTTATACAGATAGCGGTGTAGATATCTCCTTCTTTATACAGATGGCGGTGGAGATATTTATATGTTCATACAGGTGGCGGTGCAGATATTTCCATGTTCATACAGATGGCGGTGTAGATATTTCCTTGTTTATAGAGATAGCGGTGTAGATATTTCCATGTGTAAAGAGATAGCTGTGTAGATATTTCCATGTATATGCAGATATCTGAGTAGATATTTCCATTTTCATGCAGATAGCGGTGTAGATATTTCCATGTTCAAATAGATAGCAGTGTAGATATTTCCATGTTCATACAGATAGCGGTGTAGATATTTCCATGTTCATACAGATATCGGTGTAGATATTTCCATGTTCATAGAGATAGCGGTGTAGATATTTCCATGTTCATACAGATAGCGGTGCTGATATTTCCATGTTTATTCAGGTAGCGGTGTTGATATTTCCATGTTTATACAGATAGCGGTGTAGATATTTTCATGTTTATACAGATAGCGGTGCAGATATTTCCATCTTAATACAGATGGCGGTGTAGATATTTATATGTCCATACAGATGGCGGTGGAGATATTTCCATGTTCATTCAGATGGCGGTGTAGATATTTCCATGTTTATAGAGATTGCGGTGTAGATATTTCCATGTGTAAAGAAATAGCTTTGTAGATATTTCCATGTACATGCAGAGTGCTGTGTAGATATTTCCATTTTCATGCAGATAGCGGTGTAGATATTTCCATGTTCAAACAGATAGCTGTGTAGATATTTCCATGTTCATACAGATAGCGGTGTAGAAATTTCCATGTTTATACAGATAGCGGTGAAGATGTATGCATGTTAACACAGATAGCGGTGTAGCTATTTCCATGTTCATACAGATAGCGGTGTAGATATTTCCATATGCATCCGGATGGCTGTGTAGGTATATCCATGTTCATGCAGATGGCGGTGAAGATATTTCCATGTTCATACAGATAGCGGTGTAGATATTTCCATGTTCATACAGATAGCGGTGTAGATATTTCCATGTTCATACAGAAAGCGGTGTAGCTATTTCCATGTTCATACAGATAGCGGTGTAGATATTTCCATGTTCATCCAGATGGGTGTGTAGATAAATCCATGTTCATACAGATGGCGGTGAAGATATTTCCATGTTCATACAGATAGCGGTGTAGATATTTCCATGTTTATACAGATATCGGTGTAGATATTTCCATGTTTATACAGATAGCGGAGTAGATATCTCCATCTTAATACAGATGGCGGTGTAGATATTTATATGATCATACAGATGGCGGTGCAGATATTTCCATGTTCATACAGATGGCGGTGTAGATATTTCCATGTTTATAGAGGTAGCGGTGTAGTTATTTCCATGTGTAAAGAGATAGCTGTATAGATATTTCCATGTATATGCAGATAGCTTTGTAGATATTTCCATTTTCATGCAGATAGCGGTGTAGATATTTCCATGTTCAAACAGATAGCGGTGTAGATATTTCCATGTTCATACAGATATCAGTGTAGATATTTCCATGTTTAAACAGATAGTGGTGAAGATGTATACATGTTTACAGAGATAGCGGTGTAGATATTTCCATGCTCATACAGATAGCGGTGTAGATATTTCCGTGTTCATCCAGATGGCTGTGTAGATATATCCATGTTCATAAAGATGGCGGTGAGGATATTTCCATGTTCATACAGATAGCGGTGTAGATATTTCCATGTTCATACAGATAGCGGTGTAGATATTTCCTTGTTCATACAGATGGCTGTGTAGATATATCTATCTTCATACAGATGGTGGTGAAGATATTTCCATGTTCATACAGATATCGGTGTAGATATTTCCATGTCCATACAGATAGCAGTGTAGGTAATTCCATGTTCATACAGATAGCGGTGCTGATATTTCCATGTTTATATAGGTAGCGGTGTAGATATTTCCATGTTTATACAGATAGTGGTGTAGATATTTCCATGTTTATACAGATAGCGGTGTAGATATTTCCATGTTTATACAGATAGTGGTGTAGATATTTCCATGTTTATAGAGATAGCGGTGTAGTTATTTCCATGTGTAAAGAGATAGCTTTGTAGATATTTCCATGTATATGCAGATAGCTGTGTAGATATTTCCATTTTCATGCAGATAGCGGTGTAGATATTTCCATGTTCATACAGATAGCGGTGTAGATATTTCCATGTTCATACAGATAGCGGTGCTGATATTTCCATGTTTATACAGGTAGCGGTGTAGATATTTCCATGTTCATCCAGATGGGTGTGTAGATATATCCATGTTCATACAGATGGCGGTGAAGATATTTCCATGTTCATACAGATAGCGGTGTAGATATTTCCATGTTTATACAGATATCGGTGTAGATATTTCCATGTTTATACAGATAGCGGAGTAGATATCTCCATCTTAATACAGATGGCGGTGTAGATATTTATATGATCATACAGATGGCGGTGCAGATATTTCCATGTTCATACAGATGGCGGTGTAGATATTTCCATGTTTATGGAGACTGCGGTGTAGATATTTCCATGTGTAAAGAAATAGCTTTGTAAATATTTCCATGTATATGCAGATAGCTGTGTAGGTATTTCCATTTTCATGCAGATAGCGGTGTAGATATTTCCATGTTCAAACAGATAGCTGTGTAGATATTTCCATGTACATACAGATAGCGGTGTAGATATTTTCATGTTTATACAGATAGCGGTGAAGATGTATGCATGTTAACACAGATAGCTGTGTAGATATTTCCAAGTTCATACAGATAGCGGTGTAGATATTTCCATGTTCATCCAGATGTCTGTGTAGATATATCCATGTTCATACAGATGGCGGTGAAGATATTTCCATGTTCATGCAGACAGCGGTGTAGATATTTCCATGTTCATACAGATAGCGGTGTAGACATTTCCATGTTCATGCTGATAGCGGTGTAGCTATTTCCATGTTCATACAGATAGCGGTGTAGATATTTCCATGTTCATCCAGATGGCTGTGTAGATATGTCCATGTTCATACAGATGGCGGTGAAGATATTTCCATGTTCATACAGACGGCGGTGTAGATATTTCCATGTTCATACAGATAGCACTGTAGATATTTCCATGTTCATACATACAGCGGTGCTGTTATTTCCATGTTCATCCAGATGGCTGTGTAGATATATCCATGTTCATACAGATGGCGGTGAAGATATTTCCATGTTCATACAGATATCGGTGTAGATATTTCCATGTTCATAGAGATAGCGGTGTAGATATTTCCATGTTCATACAGATAGCGGTGCTGATATTTCCATGTTTATTCAGGTAGCGGTGTTGATATTTCCATGTTTATACAGATAGCGGTGTAGATATTTCCATGTTTATACAGATAGCGGTGTAGATATTTTCATGTTTATACAGATAGCGGTGCTGATATTTCCATCTTAATACAGATGGCGGTGTAGATATTTATATGTCCATACAGATGGCGGTGCAGATATTTCCATGTTCATTCAGATGGCGGTGTAGATATTTCCATGTTTATAGAGATTGCGGTGTAGATATTTCCATGTGTAAAGAAATAGCTTTGTAGATATTTCCATGTACATGCAGAGAGCTGTGTAGATATTTCCATTTTCATGCAGATAGCGGTGTAGATATTTCCATGTTTATACAGATAGCGGTGTAGATATTTCCATATGCATCCGGATGGCTGTGTAGGTATATCCATGTTCATGCAGATGGCGGTGAAGATATTTCCATGTTCATACAGATTGCGGTGTAGATATTTCCATGTTCATACAGATAGCGGTGTAGATATTTCCATGTTCATACAGATAGCGGTGTAGCTATTTCCATGTTCATACAGATAGTGGTGTAGATATTTCCATGTTCATCCAGATGGGTGTGTAGATATATCCATGTTCATACAGATGGCGGTGAAGATATTTCCATGTTCATACAGATAGCGGTGTAGATATTTCCATGTTTATACAGATATCGGTGTAGATATTTCCATGTTTATACAGATAGCGGAGTAGATATCTCCATCTTAATACAGATGGCAGTGTAGATATTTATATGATCATTCAGATGGCGGTGCAGATATTTAGATGTTCATACAGATGGCGGTGTAGATATTTCCATGTTTATAGAGGTAGCGGTGTAGTTATTTCCATGTGTAAAGAGATAGCTGTATAGATATTTCCATGTATATGCAGATAGCTTTGTAGATATTTCCATTTTCATGCAGATAGCGGTGTAGATATTTCCATGTTCAAACAGATAGCGGAGTAGATATTTCCATGTTCATACAGATATCAGTGTAGATATTTCCATGTTTAAACAGATAGTGGTGAAGATGTATACATGTTTACAGAGATAGCGGTGTAGATATTTCCATGCTCATACAGATAGCGGTGTAGATATTTCCGTGTTCATCCAGATGGCTGTGTAGATATATCCATGTTCATAAAGATGGCGGTGAAGATATTTCCATGTTCATACAGATAGCGGTGTAGATATTTCCATGTTCATACAGATAGCAGTGTAGATATATCCATGTTCATACAGACAGCGGTGCTGATATTTCCATGTTCATCCAGATGGCTGTGTAGATATATCTATGTTCATACAGATGGTGGTGAAGATATTTCCATGTTCATACAGATATCGGTGTAGATATTTCCATGTCCATACAGATAGCAGTGTAGGTATTTCCATGTTCATACAGATAGCGGTGCTGATATTTCCATGTTTATACAGGTAGCGGTGTAGATATTTCCATGTTTATACAGATAGTGGTGTAGATATTTCCATGTTTATACAGATAGTGGTGTAGATATTTCCATGTTTATACAGATAGTGGTGTAGATATTTCCATGTTTATAGAGATAGCGGTGTAGTTATTTCCATGTGTAAAGAGATAGCTTTGTAGATATTTCCATGTATATGCAGATAGCTGTGTAGATATTTCCATTTTCATGCAGATAGCGGTGTAGATATTTCCATGTTCATACAGATAGCGGTGTAGATATTTCCATGTTCATACCGTTAGCGGTGCTGATATTTCCATGTTTATACAGGTAGCGGTGTAGATATTTCCATGTTTATACAGATAGCGGTGTAGATATTTCCATGTTTATACAGATAGCGGTGTAGATATTTCCATGTTTATACAGATAGCATTGTAGATATCTCCATCTTAATAGAGATGGCGGTGTAGATATTTATATGTTCATACAGATGGCTGTGCAGAGATTTCCATGTTCATACAGATGGTGGTGTAGATATTTCCATGTTTATAGAGATAGAGGTGTAGTTATTTCCGTGTGTAAAGAAATAGCTTTGTAGATATTTCCGTGTATATGCAGATAGCTGTGTAGATATTTCCATTTTCATGCAGATAGCGGTGTAGATATTTCCATGTTCAGATAGCGGTGTAGATATTTCCATGTTCATACAGATAGCGGTGTAGATATTTCCATGTTTATACAGATAGCGGTGAAGATGTATGCATGTTTGCACAGATAGCGGTGTAGATATTTCCATGTTCATACAGATAGCGGTGTAGATATTTCCATGTTCATACTGATAGCGGTGTAGATATTTCCATGTTCATCCAGAAGGCGGTGTAGATATTTCCATGTTCATACAGATAGCGGTGTTGATAGTTCCATGTTTATACAGGTAGCCGTGTAGATATTTCCATGTTTATACAGATAGCGGTGCAGATATTTCCATGTTTATACAGATAGCGGTGTAGATATCTCCATCTTAATACAGATGGCGGTGTAGATATTTATATGTTCATAAAGATGGCTGTGCAGATATTTCCATGTTCATACAGATGGCGGTGTAGATATTTCCATGTTTATAGAGATAGCAGTGTAGTTATTTCCATGTGTAAAGAAATAGCTTTGTAGATATTTCCGTGTATATGCAGATAGCTGTGTAGATATTTCCATTTTCATGCAGATAGCGGTGTAGATATTTCCATGTTTATACAGATAGCGGTGTAGATATTTCCATGTTTATACAGATAGAGGTGTAGATATCTACATCTTAATACAGATGGCAGTTTAGATATTTATATGTTCATACAGATGGCCGTGCAGATATTTCCATGTTCATACAGATGGCGGTGTAGATATATCCATGTTCATACAGATAGCGGTGTAGTTTTTTCCATGTGTAAAGAGATAGCTGTGTAGATATTTCCATGTATACGCAGATAGCTGTGTAGATATTTCCATTTTCATGCAGATGGCGGTTTAGATATTTCCATGTTCAAACAGATAGCGGTGTAGATATTTCCATGTTCATACAGATAGCTTTGTAGATATATCCATGTTTATACAGATAGCGGCGAAGATGTATGCATGTTTACACAGATAGCGGTGTAGATATTTACATGTTTATACAGATAGCGGTGTAGATATTTCCATGTTCATACAGATAGTGCTGTAGATATTTCCATGTTCATACAGATAGCGGTGCAGCTATTTCCATGTTCTTACAGATAGCGGTGTAGATATTTCCATGTTCGTACAGATAGCGGTGTAGATATTTCCATGTTCATAGAGATAGCGGTGCTTATATTTCCATGTTTATACAGATAGCGGTGTAGATATTTCCATGTTCATACAGATAGCGGTGTAGATATTTGCATGTTTATACAGATAGCGGTGAAGATGTATGCATGTTTGCACAGATAGCGGTGTAGATATTTACATGTTCATACAGATATCGGTGAAGATATTTCCATGTTCATAAGGATAGCGGTGTAGATATTTCCATGTTCATACAGATAGCGGTGTAGATATTTCCATGTTCATACAGATAGCGGTGTAGATATTTCCATGTTCATCCAGAAGGCTGTGTAGATATTTCCATGTTCATACAGATAGCGGTGTAGATATTTCCATGTTTATATAGGTAGCAGTGTAGATATTTCCATGTTCATACAGATAGCGGTGTAGATATTTCCATGTTTATACAGATAGCGGTGTAGATATTTCCATGTTTATAGAGATAGCGGTGTGGATATCTCCATCTTAATACAGATGGTGTTGTAGATATTTATATGTTCATGCAGATGGCGGTACAGATATTTCCATGTTCATACAGATGGCGGTGTACATATTTCTATGTTTATAGAGATAGCAGTGTAGTTATTTCCATGTGTAAAGAAATAGCTTTTTAGATATTTCCATGTATATGCAGATAGCTCTGTAGATATTTCCATTTTCATGCAGATAGCGGTGTAGATATTTCCATGTTCATACAGATAGCGGTGGAGATATTTCCATGTTTATACAGATAGCGGTGAAGATGTATGCATGTTTACACAGATAGCGGTGTAGATATTTCCATGTTCATTCAGGTAGCGGTGTACATATTTCCATGTTCATCCAGATGGCTGTGTATATATATCCATGTTCATACAGATGGCGGTGAAGATATTTCCACGTTCATACAGATAGCGGTGTAGATCTTTCCATGTTCATAAAGATAGCGGTGTAGATATTTCCATGTTCATACAGATAGAGGTGTAGCTATTTCCATGTTCATACAGATTGCGGCGTAGATATATCCATGTTCATCCAGATGGCTGTGTAGATATATCAATGTTCATACAGATGGCGGTGAAGATATTTCCATGTTCATACAGATAGCAGTGTAGATATTTCCATGTTCATACAGATAGCGGTGTAGATATTTCTATGTTCATCCAGATGGCTGTGTAGATATATCCACGTTCATTCAGATGGCGGTGAAGGTATTTCCATGTTCATACAGATAGCGGTGTAGATATTTCCATGTTCATACAGATAGCTGTGTAGATATTTCCATGTTCATACAGACAGCGGTGTAGATATTTCCATGTTCATACAGATAGCGGTGTAGATATTTCCATGTTCATACAGATAGCGGTGTAGATATTTCCATGTTCATAGAGATAGCGGTGTAGATATTTCCATGTTCATACAGATAGCGGTGCTGATATTTCCATGTTTATACAGGTAGCAGTGTAGATATTTCCATGTTTATACAGATAGCGGTGTAGGTATCTCCATCTTAATACAGATGGCGGTGTAGATGTTTATATGTTCATACAGATGGCGGGGCAGATATTTCCATGTTCATACAGATGGCGGTGTAGATATTTCCATGTTTATAGAGACTGCGGTATAGATATTTCCATGTGTAAGGATATAGCTTTGTAAATATTTCCATGTATATGCAGATAGCTGTGTAGATATTTCCATTTTCATGCAGATAGCGGTGTAGATATTTCCATGTTCATACAGATAGCGGTGTAGACATTTCCATGTTCATACTGATAGCGGTGAAGATGTATGCATGTTAACACAGATAGCGGTGTAGATATTTCCAAGTTCATACAGATAGCGGTGTAGATATTTCCATGTTCAAACAGATAGCTGTGTAGATATTTCCATGTTCATACAGATAGCGGTGTAGATATTTCCATGTTTATACAGATAGCGGTGAAGATGTATGCATGTTAACACACATAGCGGTGTAGATATTTCCATGTTCATACAGATAGCGGTGTAGATATTTCCATATTCATCCAGATGGCTGTGTAGATATATCCATGTTCATACAGATGGCGGTGAACATATTTCCATGTTCATACTGATAGCGGTGTAGATATTTCCATGTTCATACAGATAGACGTGTAGATATTTCCATGTTCATACAGATAGCGGTGTAGCTATTTCCATGTTCATACAGATAGCAGTGTAGATATTTCCATGTTCATCCAGATGGGAGTGTAGATAAATCCATGTTCATACAGATGGTGGTGAAGATATTTCCATGTTCATACAGATAGCGGTGTAGATATTTCCATGTTTATACAGATATCGGTGTAGATATTTCCATGTTTGTACAGATAGCGGAGAAGATATCTCCAACTTAATACAGATGGCGGTGTAGATATTTATATGATCATACAGATGGCGGTGCAGATATTTCCATGTTCATACAGATGGCGGTGTAGATATTTCCATGTTTATAGAGGTAGCGGTGTAGTTATTTCCATGTGTAAAGAGATAGCTGTATAGATATTTCCATGTATATGCAGATAGCTTTGTAGATATTTCCATTTTCATGCAGATAGCTGTGTAGATATTTCCATGTTCAAACAGATAGTGGTGTAGATATTTCCATGTTCATACAGATAGCAGTGTAGATATTTCCATGTTTAAACAGATAGTGGTGAAGATGTATACATGTTTACAGAGATAGCCGTGTAGATATTTCCATGCTCATACAGATAGCGGTTTAGATATTTCCGTGTTCATCCAGATGGCTGTGTAGATATATCCATGTTCATACAGATGGCGGTGAAGATATTTCCATGTTCATACAGATAGCGGTGTAGATATTTCCATGTTCATACAGATAGCGGTGTAGATATTTCCATGTTCATACAGACAGCGGTGCTGATATTTCCATGTTCATCCAGATGGCTGTGTAGATATATCTATGTTCATACAGATGGTGGTGAAGATATTTCCATGTTCATACAGATATCGGTGTAGATATTTCCATGTTCATACAGATAGCAGTGTAGGTATTTCCATGTTCATACAGATAGCGGTGTAGATATTTCCATGTTTATACAGATGGCGGTGTAGATATTTCCATGTTTATAGAGATAGCGGTGTGGATATCTCCATCTTAATACAGATGGTGGTGTAGATATTTATATGTTCATGCAGATAGCGGTGCAGATATTTCCATGTTCATACAGATTGCGGTGTAGGTATTTCTATGTTTATAGAGATAGTGGTGTAGTTATTTCCATGTGTAAAGAAATAGCTTTGTAGATATTTCCATGTATATGCAGATAGCTCTGTAGATATTTCCATTTTCATGCAGATAGCGGTGTAGATATTTACATGTTCATACAGATAGCGGTGGAGATGTTTCCATGTTTATACAGATAGCGGTGAAGATGTATGCATGTTTACACAGATAGCGGTGTAGATATTTCCATGTTCATTCAGGTAGCGGTGTAGATATTTCCATGTTCATCCAGATGGCTGTTTAGGTATATCCATGTTCATACAGATGGCGGTGAAGATATTTCCATGTTCATACGGATAGCGGTGTAGATCTTTCCATGTTCATACAGATAGCGGTGTAGATATTTCCATGTTCATACAGATAGAGGTGTAGCTATTTCCATGTTCATACAGATGGCTGTGTAGATATATCCATGATCATACAGATGGCGGTGAAGATATTTCCATGTTCATACAGATAGCAGTGTAGATATTTCCATGTTCATACAGATAGTGGTGTAGATATTTCCATGTTCATACAGATAGCGGTGTATCTATTTCCATGTTCATACATATAGCGGTGTAGATATTTCCATGTTCATCCAGATGGCTGTGTAGATATTTCCATGTTCATACAGATAGCGGTGCTGATATTTCCATGTTTATACAGGTAGCGGTGTAGATATTTCCATGTTTATACAGATAGCGGTTTAGATATTTCCATGTTTATACAGATAGCGGTGTAGATATTTCCAGGTTTATACAGATAGCGGTGTAGATATCTCCATCTTAATACAGATGGCAGTGTAGATATTTATATGTTCATACAGATGGCGGTGAAGATATCTCCATGTTCATACAGATGGCGGTGTAGATATTTCCATGTTAATAGAGATAGCGGTGTAGTTATTTCCATGTGTAAAGAAATAGCTTTGTAGATATTTCCATGTATATGCAGATAGCTGTGTAGATATTTCCATTTTCATGCAGATAGCGGAGTAGATATTTCAATGTTCAAACAGATAGCGGTGTAGATATTTCCATGTTCATACAGATAGCGGTGTAGATATTTCCATGTTTATACAGATAGTGGTGAAGATGTATGCATGTTTACACAGATAGTGGTGTAGATATTTCCATGTTCATACAGATAGCGGTGTAGATATTTCCATGTTCATTCAGATGGCTATGTAGATATATCCATGTTCATACAGATGGCGGTGAAGATATTTCCATGTTCATACAGATAGCGGTGTAGATATTTCCATGTTCCTACAGATAGCTGTGTAGATATTTCCATGTTGATTCAGACAGCGGTGTAGATATTTCCATGTTCATACAGATAGTGGTGTAGATATTTCCATGTTCATACAGATAGCGGTGTAGCTATTTCCATGTTCATCCAGATGGCTGTGTAGTTATATCCATGTTCATACAGATGGCGGTAAAGATATTTCCATGATCATACAGATAGCGGTGTAGATATTTCCATGTTCATACAGATAGCGGTGTAGACATTTCCATGTTCATACAGATAGCGGTGTAGCTATTTCCATGTTCATACAGACAGCGGTGTAGATATTTCCATGTTCATCCAGATGGGTGTGTAGATATTTCCATGTTCATACAGATAGCGGTGCTGATATTTCCATGTTTATACAGGTAGCGGTGTAGATATTCCCATGTTTATACAGATAGCGGTGTAGATATTTCCATGTTTATACAGATAGAGGTGAAGATTTATGCAAGTTTACACAGTTAGCGGTGCAGATATTTCCATGTTCATACAGATAGCGGTGTAGATATTTCCATGTTCATCCAGAAGGCTGTGTAGATATATCCATGTTCATTCAGATGGCGGTGAAGATATTTCCATGTTCATACAGATAGCGGTGTAGATATTTCCATGTTCATACAGATAGCTGTGTAGATATTTCCATGTTTATACAGATAGCGGTGCAGATATTTCCATGTTCATACAGATAGTGGTGTAGATATTTCAATGTTCATACAGATAGCGGTGTAGGTATTTCCATGTTCATACAGATAGCGGTGTAGATATTTCCATGTTCATAGAGATAGCGGTGTAGATATTTCCATGTTCAAACAGATAGCGGTGCTGATATTTCCATGTTTATACAGGTAGCGGTGTAGATATTTCCATGTTTATACAGATAGCGGTGTACATATTTCCACGTTTATACAGATAGCGGTGTAGATATTATCATGTTTATACAGATAGCGGTGTAGTTATCTCCATCTTAATACAGATGGCGGTGTAGATATTTATATGTTCATACAGATGGCGGTGCAGATATTTCCATGTTCATACAGATGGCGGTGTAGATATTTCCATGTTTATGGAGACTGCGGTGTAGATATTTCCATGTGTAAAGAAATAGCTTTGTAAATATTTCCATGTATATGCAGATAGCTGTGTAGATATTTCCATTTTCATGCAGATAGCGGTGTAGATATTTCCATGTTCAAACAGATAGCTGTGTAGATATTTCCATGTACATACAGATAGCGGTGTAGATATTTTCATGTTTATACAGATAGCGGAGAAGATGTATGCATGTTAACACAGATAGCTGTGTAGATATTTCCAAGTTCATACAGATAGCGCTGTAGATATTTCCATGTTCATCCAGATGTCTGTGTAGATATATCCATGTTCATACAGATGGCGGTGAAGATATTTCCATGTTCATGCAGACAGCGGTGTAGATTTTTCCATGTTCATACAGATAGCGGTGTAGACATTTCCATGCTCATGCTGATAGCGGTGTAGCTATTTCCATGTTCATACAGATAGCGGTGTAGATATTTCCATGTTCATCCAGATGGCTGTGTAGATATGTCCATGTTCATACAGATGGCGGTGAAGATATTTCCATGTTCATACAGACGGCGGTGTAGATATTTCCATGTTCATACAGATAGCACTGTAGATATTTCCATGTTCATACAGACAGCGGTGCTGTTATTTCCATGTTCATCCAGATGGCTGTGTAGATATATCCATGTTCATACAGATGGCGGTGAAGATATTTCCATGTTCATACAGATATCGGTGTAGATATTTCCATGTTCATAGAGATAGCGGTGTAGATATTTCCATGTTCATACAGATAGCGGTGCTGATATTTCCATGTTTATTCAGGTAGAGGTGTTGATATTTCCATGTTTATACAGATAGCGGTGTAGATATTTCCATGTTTATACAGATAGCGGTGTAGATATTTTCATGTTTATACAGATAGCGGTGCAGATATTTCCATCTTAATACAGATGGCGGTGTAGATATTTATATGTCCATACAGATGGCGGTGCAGATATTTCCATGTTCATTCAGATGGCGGTGTAGATATTTCCATGTTTATAGAGATTGCGGTGTAGATATTTCCATGTGTAAAGAAATATCTTTGTAGATATTTCCATGTACATGCAGAGAGCTGTGTAGATATTTCCATTTTCATGCAGATAGCGGTGTAGATATTTCCATGTACAAACAGATAGCTGTGTAGACATTTCCATGTTCATACAGATAGCGGTGTAGATATTTCCATGTTTATACAGATAGCGGTGTAGATATTTCCATATGCAACCGGATGGCTGTGTAGGTATATCCATGTTCATGCAGATGGCGGTGAAGATATTTCCATGTTCATACAGATAGCGGTGTAGATATTTCCATGTTCATACAGATAGCGGTGTAGATATTTCCATGTTCATACAGATAGCGGTGTAGCTATTTCCATGTTCATACAGATAGTGGTGTAGATATTTCCATGTTCATCCAGATGGGTGTGTAGATATATCCATGTTCATACAGATGGCGGTGAAGATATTTCCATGTTCATACAGATAGCGGTGTAGATATTTCCATGTTTATACAGATATCGGTGTAGATATTTCCATGTTTATACAGATAGCGGTGTAGATTTCTCCTTCTTAATACAGACGGCGGTGTAGATCTTTATATGTTCATACAGATGGCGGTGCAGATATTTCCATGTTCATACAGATAGAGGTGTAGATATTTCCATGTGCATACAGATAGCGGTGTAGATATTTCCGTGTTAATCCAGATGGCTCTGTAGATATATCCATGTTCATACAGATGGCGGTGAAGATATTTCCATGTTCATACACATAGCGGTGTAGATATTTCCATGTTCCTACAGATAGCAGTGCAGATATTTCCATGTTCATACAGATTTCGGTGTAGATATTTCCATGTTTATACAGATAGCGGTGTAGATATCTCCTTCTTTATACAGATGGCGGTGGAGATATTTATATGTTCATACAGGTGGCGGTGCAGATATTTCCATGTTCATACAGATGGCGGTGTAGATATTTCCTTGTTTATAGAGATAGCGGTGTAGATATTTCCATGTGTAAAGAGATAGCTGTGTAGATATTTCCATGTATATGCAGATATCTGAGTAGATATTTCCATTTTCATGCAGATAGCGGTGTAGATATTTCCATGTTCAAATAGATAGCAGTGTAGATATTTCCATGTTCATACAGATAGCGGTGTAGATATTTCCATGTTCATACAGATATCGGTGTAGATATTTCCATGTTCATAGAGATAGCGGTGTAGATATTTCCATGTTCATACAGATAGCGGTGCTGATATTTCCATGTTTATTCAGGTAGCGGTGTTGATATTTCCATGTTTATACAGATAGCGGTGTAGATATTTTCATGTTTATACAGATAGCGGTGCAGATATTTCCATCTTAATACAGATGGCGGTGTAGATATTTATATGTCCATACAGATGGCGGTGGAGATATTTCCATGTTCATTCAGATGGCGGTGTAGATATTTCCATGTTTATAGAGATTGCGGTGTAGATATTTCCATGTGTAAAGAAATAGCTTTGTAGATATTTCCATGTACATGCAGAGTGCTGTGTAGATATTTCCATTTTCATGCAGATAGCGGTGTAGATATTTCCATGTTCAAACAGATAGCTGTGTAGATATTTCCATGTTCATACAGATAGCGGTGTAGAAATTTCCATGTTTATACAGATAGCGGTGAAGATGTATGCATGTTAACACAGATAGCGGTGTAGCTATTTCCATGTTCATACAGATAGCGGTGTAGATATTTCCATATGCATCCGGATGGCTGTGTAGGTATATCCATGTTCATGCAGATGGCGGTGAAGATATTTCCATGTTCATACAGATAGCGGTGTAGATATTTCCATGTTCATACAGATAGCGGTGTAGATATTTCCATGTTCATACAGAAAGCGGTGTAGCTATTTCCATGTTCATACAGATAGCGGTGTAGATATTTCCATGTTCATCCAGATGGGTGTGTAGATAAATCCATGTTCATACAGATGGCGGTGAAGATATTTCCATGTTCATACAGATAGCGGTGTAGATATTTCCATGTTTATACAGATATCGGTGTAGATATTTCCATGTTTATACAGATAGCGGAGTAGATATCTCCATCTTAATACAGATGGCGGTGTAGATATTTATATGATCATACAGATGGCGGTGCAGATATTTCCATGTTCATACAGATGGCGGTGTAGATATTTCCATGTTTATAGAGGTAGCGGTGTAGTTATTTCCATGTGTAAAGAGATAGCTGTATAGATATTTCCATGTATATGCAGATAGCTTTGTAGATATTTCCATTTTCATGCAGATAGCGGTGTAGATATTTCCATGTTCAAACAGATAGCGGTGTAGATATTTCCATGTTCATACAGATATCAGTGTAGATATTTCCATGTTTAAACAGATAGTGGTGAAGATGTATACATGTTTACAGAGATAGCGGTGTAGATATTTCCATGCTCATACAGATAGCGGTGTAGATATTTCCGTGTTCATCCAGATGGCTGTGTAGATATATCCATGTTCATAAAGATGGCGGTGAGGATATTTCCATGTTCATACAGATAGCGGTGTAGATATTTCCATGTTCATACAGATAGCGGTGTAGATATTTCCTTGTTCATACAGATGGCTGTGTAGATATATCTATCTTCATACAGATGGTGGTGAAGATATTTCCATGTTCATACAGATATCGGTGTAGATATTTCCATGTCCATACAGATAGCAGTGTAGGTAATTCCATGTTCATACAGATAGCGGTGCTGATATTTCCATGTTTATATAGGTAGCGGTGTAGATATTTCCATGTTTATACAGATAGTGGTGTAGATATTTCCATGTTTATACAGATAGCGGTGTAGATATTTCCATGTTTATACAGATAGTGGTGTAGATATTTCCATGTTTATAGAGATAGCGGTGTAGTTATTTCCATGTGTAAAGAGATAGCTTTGTAGATATTTCCATGTATATGCAGATAGCTGTGTAGATATTTCCATTTTCATGCAGATAGCGGTGTAGATATTTCCATGTTCATACAGATAGCGGTGTAGATATTTCCATGTTCATACAGATAGCGGTGCTGATATTTCCATGTTTATACAGGTAGCGGTGTAGATATTTCCATGTTCATCCAGATGGGTGTGTAGATATATCCATGTTCATACAGATGGCGGTGAAGATATTTCCATGTTCATACAGATAGCGGTGTAGATATTTCCATGTTTATACAGATATCGGTGTAGATATTTCCATGTTTATACAGATAGCGGAGTAGATATCTCCATCTTAATACAGATGGCGGTGTAGATATTTATATGATCATACAGATGGCGGTGCAGATATTTCCATGTTCATACAGATGGCGGTGTAGATATTTCCATGTTTATGGAGACTGCGGTGTAGATATTTCCATGTGTAAAGAAATAGCTTTGTAAATATTTCCATGTATATGCAGATAGCTGTGTAGGTATTTCCATTTTCATGCAGATAGCGGTGTAGATATTTCCATGTTCAAACAGATAGCTGTGTAGATATTTCCATGTACATACAGATAGCGGTGTAGATATTTTCATGTTTATACAGATAGCGGTGAAGATGTATGCATGTTAACACAGATAGCTGTGTAGATATTTCCAAGTTCATACAGATAGCGGTGTAGATATTTCCATGTTCATCCAGATGTCTGTGTAGATATATCCATGTTCATACAGATGGCGGTGAAGATATTTCCATGTTCATGCAGACAGCGGTGTAGATATTTCCATGTTCATACAGATAGCGGTGTAGACATTTCCATGTTCATGCTGATAGCGGTGTAGCTATTTCCATGTTCATACAGATAGCGGTGTAGATATTTCCATGTTCATCCAGATGGCTGTGTAGATATGTCCATGTTCATACAGATGGCGGTGAAGATATTTCCATGTTCATACAGACGGCGGTGTAGATATTTCCATGTTCATACAGATAGCACTGTAGATATTTCCATGTTCATACATACAGCGGTGCTGTTATTTCCATGTTCATCCAGATGGCTGTGTAGATATATCCATGTTCATACAGATGGCGGTGAAGATATTTCCATGTTCATACAGATATCGGTGTAGATATTTCCATGTTCATAGAGATAGCGGTGTAGATATTTCCATGTTCATACAGATAGCGGTGCTGATATTTCCATGTTTATTCAGGTAGCGGTGTTGATATTTCCATGTTTATACAGATAGCGGTGTAGATATTTCCATGTTTATACAGATAGCGGTGTAGATATTTTCATGTTTATACAGATAGCGGTGCTGATATTTCCATCTTAATACAGATGGCGGTGTAGATATTTATATGTCCATACAGATGGCGGTGCAGATATTTCCATGTTCATTCAGATGGCGGTGTAGATATTTCCATGTTTATAGAGATTGCGGTGTAGATATTTCCATGTGTAAAGAAATAGCTTTGTAGATATTTCCATGTACATGCAGAGAGCTGTGTAGATATTTCCATTTTCATGCAGATAGCGGTGTAGATATTTCCATGTTTATACAGATAGCGGTGTAGATATTTCCATATGCATCCGGATGGCTGTGTAGGTATATCCATGTTCATGCAGATGGCGGTGAAGATATTTCCATGTTCATACAGATTGCGGTGTAGATATTTCCATGTTCATACAGATAGCGGTGTAGATATTTCCATGTTCATACAGATAGCGGTGTAGCTATTTCCATGTTCATACAGATAGTGGTGTAGATATTTCCATGTTCATCCAGATGGGTGTGTAGATATATCCATGTTCATACAGATGGCGGTGAAGATATTTCCATGTTCATACAGATAGCGGTGTAGATATTTCCATGTTTATACAGATATCGGTGTAGATATTTCCATGTTTATACAGATAGCGGAGTAGATATCTCCATCTTAATACAGATGGCAGTGTAGATATTTATATGATCATTCAGATGGCGGTGCAGATATTTAGATGTTCATACAGATGGCGGTGTAGATATTTCCATGTTTATAGAGGTAGCGGTGTAGTTATTTCCATGTGTAAAGAGATAGCTGTATAGATATTTCCATGTATATGCAGATAGCTTTGTAGATATTTCCATTTTCATGCAGATAGCGGTGTAGATATTTCCATGTTCAAACAGATAGCGGAGTAGATATTTCCATGTTCATACAGATATCAGTGTAGATATTTCCATGTTTAAACAGATAGTGGTGAAGATGTATACATGTTTACAGAGATAGCGGTGTAGATATTTCCATGCTCATACAGATAGCGGTGTAGATATTTCCGTGTTCATCCAGATGGCTGTGTAGATATATCCATGTTCATAAAGATGGCGGTGAAGATATTTCCATGTTCATACAGATAGCGGTGTAGATATTTCCATGTTCATACAGATAGCAGTGTAGATATATCCATGTTCATACAGACAGCGGTGCTGATATTTCCATGTTCATCCAGATGGCTGTGTAGATATATCTATGTTCATACAGATGGTGGTGAAGATATTTCCATGTTCATACAGATATCGGTGTAGATATTTCCATGTCCATACAGATAGCAGTGTAGGTATTTCCATGTTCATACAGATAGCGGTGCTGATATTTCCATGTTTATACAGGTAGCGGTGTAGATATTTCCATGTTTATACAGATAGTGGTGTAGATATTTCCATGTTTATACAGATAGTGGTGTAGATATTTCCATGTTTATACAGATAGTGGTGTAGATATTTCCATGTTTATAGAGATAGCGGTGTAGTTATTTCCATGTGTAAAGAGATAGCTTTGTAGATATTTCCATGTATATGCAGATAGCTGTGTAGATATTTCCATTTTCATGCAGATAGCGGTGTAGATATTTCCATGTTCATACAGATAGCGGTGTAGATATTTCCATGTTCATACCGTTAGCGGTGCTGATATTTCCATGTTTATACAGGTAGCGGTGTAGATATTTCCATGTTTATACAGATAGCGGTGTAGATATTTCCATGTTTATACAGATAGCGGTGTAGATATTTCCATGTTTATACAGATAGCATTGTAGATATCTCCATCTTAATAGAGATGGCGGTGTAGATATTTATATGTTCATACAGATGGCTGTGCAGAGATTTCCATGTTCATACAGATGGTGGTGTAGATATTTCCATGTTTATAGAGATAGAGGTGTAGTTATTTCCGTGTGTAAAGAAATAGCTTTGTAGATATTTCCGTGTATATGCAGATAGCTGTGTAGATATTTCCATTTTCATGCAGATAGCGGTGTAGATATTTCCATGTTCAGATAGCGGTGTAGATATTTCCATGTTCATACAGATAGCGGTGTAGATATTTCCATGTTTATACAGATAGCGGTGAAGATGTATGCATGTTTGCACAGATAGCGGTGTAGATATTTCCATGTTCATACAGATAGCGGTGTAGATATTTCCATGTTCATACTGATAGCGGTGTAGATATTTCCATGTTCATCCAGAAGGCGGTGTAGATATTTCCATGTTCATACAGATAGCGGTGTTGATAGTTCCATGTTTATACAGGTAGCCGTGTAGATATTTCCATGTTTATACAGATAGCGGTGCAGATATTTCCATGTTTATACAGATAGCGGTGTAGATATCTCCATCTTAATACAGATGGCGGTGTAGATATTTATATGTTCATAAAGATGGCTGTGCAGATATTTCCATGTTCATACAGATGGCGGTGTAGATATTTCCATGTTTATAGAGATAGCAGTGTAGTTATTTCCATGTGTAAAGAAATAGCTTTGTAGATATTTCCGTGTATATGCAGATAGCTGTGTAGATATTTCCATTTTCATGCAGATAGCGGTGTAGATATTTCCATGTTTATACAGATAGCGGTGTAGATATTTCCATGTTTATACAGATAGAGGTGTAGATATCTACATCTTAATACAGATGGCAGTTTAGATATTTATATGTTCATACAGATGGCCGTGCAGATATTTCCATGTTCATACAGATGGCGGTGTAGATATATCCATGTTCATACAGATAGCGGTGTAGTTTTTTCCATGTGTAAAGAGATAGCTGTGTAGATATTTCCATGTATACGCAGATAGCTGTGTAGATATTTCCATTTTCATGCAGATGGCGGTTTAGATATTTCCATGTTCAAACAGATAGCGGTGTAGATATTTCCATGTTCATACAGATAGCTTTGTAGATATATCCATGTTTATACAGATAGCGGCGAAGATGTATGCATGTTTACACAGATAGCGGTGTAGATATTTACATGTTTATACAGATAGCGGTGTAGATATTTCCATGTTCATACAGATAGTGCTGTAGATATTTCCATGTTCATACAGATAGCGGTGCAGCTATTTCCATGTTCTTACAGATAGCGGTGTAGATATTTCCATGTTCGTACAGATAGCGGTGTAGATATTTCCATGTTCATAGAGATAGCGGTGCTTATATTTCCATGTTTATACAGATAGCGGTGTAGATATTTCCATGTTCATACAGATAGCGGTGTAGATATTTGCATGTTTATACAGATAGCGGTGAAGATGTATGCATGTTTGCACAGATAGCGGTGTAGATATTTACATGTTCATACAGATATCGGTGAAGATATTTCCATGTTCATAAGGATAGCGGTGTAGATATTTCCATGTTCATACAGATAGCGGTGTAGATATTTCCATGTTCATACAGATAGCGGTGTAGATATTTCCATGTTCATCCAGAAGGCTGTGTAGATATTTCCATGTTCATACAGATAGCGGTGTAGATATTTCCATGTTTATATAGGTAGCAGTGTAGATATTTCCATGTTCATACAGATAGCGGTGTAGATATTTCCATGTTTATACAGATAGCGGTGTAGATATTTCCATGTTTATAGAGATAGCGGTGTGGATATCTCCATCTTAATACAGATGGTGTTGTAGATATTTATATGTTCATGCAGATGGCGGTACAGATATTTCCATGTTCATACAGATGGCGGTGTACATATTTCTATGTTTATAGAGATAGCAGTGTAGTTATTTCCATGTGTAAAGAAATAGCTTTTTAGATATTTCCATGTATATGCAGATAGCTCTGTAGATATTTCCATTTTCATGCAGATAGCGGTGTAGATATTTCCATGTTCATACAGATAGCGGTGGAGATATTTCCATGTTTATACAGATAGCGGTGAAGATGTATGCATGTTTACACAGATAGCGGTGTAGATATTTCCATGTTCATTCAGGTAGCGGTGTACATATTTCCATGTTCATCCAGATGGCTGTGTATATATATCCATGTTCATACAGATGGCGGTGAAGATATTTCCACGTTCATACAGATAGCGGTGTAGATCTTTCCATGTTCATAAAGATAGCGGTGTAGATATTTCCATGTTCATACAGATAGAGGTGTAGCTATTTCCATGTTCATACAGATTGCGGCGTAGATATATCCATGTTCATCCAGATGGCTGTGTAGATATATCAATGTTCATACAGATGGCGGTGAAGATATTTCCATGTTCATACAGATAGCAGTGTAGATATTTCCATGTTCATACAGATAGCGGTGTAGATATTTCTATGTTCATCCAGATGGCTGTGTAGATATATCCACGTTCATTCAGATGGCGGTGAAGGTATTTCCATGTTCATACAGATAGCGGTGTAGATATTTCCATGTTCATACAGATAGCTGTGTAGATATTTCCATGTTCATACAGACAGCGGTGTAGATATTTCCATGTTCATACAGATAGCGGTGTAGATATTTCCATGTTCATACAGATAGCGGTGTAGATATTTCCATGTTCATAGAGATAGCGGTGTAGATATTTCCATGTTCATACAGATAGCGGTGCTGATATTTCCATGTTTATACAGGTAGCAGTGTAGATATTTCCATGTTTATACAGATAGCGGTGTAGGTATCTCCATCTTAATACAGATGGCGGTGTAGATGTTTATATGTTCATACAGATGGCGGGGCAGATATTTCCATGTTCATACAGATGGCGGTGTAGATATTTCCATGTTTATAGAGACTGCGGTATAGATATTTCCATGTGTAAGGATATAGCTTTGTAAATATTTCCATGTATATGCAGATAGCTGTGTAGATATTTCCATTTTCATGCAGATAGCGGTGTAGATATTTCCATGTTCAAACAGATAGCTGTGTAGATATTTCCATGTTCATACAGATAGCGGTGAAGATATTTTCATGTTTATACAGATAGCGGTGAAGATGTATGCATGTTAACACAGATAGCAGTGTAGATATTTCCAAGTTCATACAGATAGCGGTGTAGATATTTCCATGTTCATCCAGATGGCTGTGTAGATATATCCATGTTCATACAGATGGCGGTGAAGATATTTCCATGTTCTTGCAGACAGCGGTGTAGATATTTCCATGTTCATACAGATAGCGGTGTAGACATTTCCATGTTCATACTGATAGCGGTGAAGATGTATGCATGTTAACACAGATAGCGGTGTAGATATTTCCAAGTTCATACAGATAGCGGTGTAGATATTTCCATGTTCAAACAGATAGCTGTGTAGATATTTCCATGTTCATACAGATAGCGGTGTAGATATTTCCATGTTTATACAGATAGCGGTGAAGATGTATGCATGTTAACACACATAGCGGTGTAGATATTTCCATGTTCATACAGATAGCGGTGTAGATATTTCCATATTCATCCAGATGGCTGTGTAGATATATCCATGTTCATACAGATGGCGGTGAACATATTTCCATGTTCATACTGATAGCGGTGTAGATATTTCCATGTTCATACAGATAGACGTGTAGATATTTCCATGTTCATACAGATAGCGGTGTAGCTATTTCCATGTTCATACAGATAGCAGTGTAGATATTTCCATGTTCATCCAGATGGGAGTGTAGATAAATCCATGTTCATACAGATGGTGGTGAAGATATTTCCATGTTCATACAGATAGCGGTGTAGATATTTCCATGTTTATACAGATATCGGTGTAGATATTTCCATGTTTGTACAGATAGCGGAGAAGATATCTCCAACTTAATACAGATGGCGGTGTAGATATTTATATGATCATACAGATGGCGGTGCAGATATTTCCATGTTCATACAGATGGCGGTGTAGATATTTCCATGTTTATAGAGGTAGCGGTGTAGTTATTTCCATGTGTAAAGAGATAGCTGTATAGATATTTCCATGTATATGCAGATAGCTTTGTAGATATTTCCATTTTCATGCAGATAGCTGTGTAGATATTTCCATGTTCAAACAGATAGTGGTGTAGATATTTCCATGTTCATACAGATAGCAGTGTAGATATTTCCATGTTTAAACAGATAGTGGTGAAGATGTATACATGTTTACAGAGATAGCCGTGTAGATATTTCCATGCTCATACAGATAGCGGTTTAGATATTTCCGTGTTCATCCAGATGGCTGTGTAGATATATCCATGTTCATACAGATGGCGGTGAAGATATTTCCATGTTCATACAGATAGCGGTGTAGATATTTCCATGTTCATACAGATAGCGGTGTAGATATTTCCATGTTCATACAGACAGCGGTGCTGATATTTCCATGTTCATCCAGATGGCTGTGTAGATATATCTATGTTCATACAGATGGTGGTGAAGATATTTCCATGTTCATACAGATATCGGTGTAGATATTTCCATGTTCATACAGATAGCAGTGTAGGTATTTCCATGTTCATACAGATAGCGGTGTAGATATTTCCATGTTTATACAGATGGCGGTGTAGATATTTCCATGTTTATAGAGATAGCGGTGTGGATATCTCCATCTTAATACAGATGGTGGTGTAGATATTTATATGTTCATGCAGATAGCGGTGCAGATATTTCCATGTTCATACAGATTGCGGTGTAGGTATTTCTATGTTTATAGAGATAGTGGTGTAGTTATTTCCATGTGTAAAGAAATAGCTTTGTAGATATTTCCATGTATATGCAGATAGCTCTGTAGATATTTCCATTTTCATGCAGATAGCGGTGTAGATATTTACATGTTCATACAGATAGCGGTGGAGATGTTTCCATGTTTATACAGATAGCGGTGAAGATGTATGCATGTTTACACAGATAGCGGTGTAGATATTTCCATGTTCATTCAGGTAGCGGTGTAGATATTTCCATGTTCATCCAGATGGCTGTTTAGGTATATCCATGTTCATACAGATGGCGGTGAAGATATTTCCATGTTCATACGGATAGCGGTGTAGATCTTTCCATGTTCATACAGATAGCGGTGTAGATATTTCCATGTTCATACAGATAGAGGTGTAGCTATTTCCATGTTCATACAGATGGCTGTGTAGATATATCCATGATCATACAGATGGCGGTGAAGATATTTCCATGTTCATACAGATAGCAGTGTAGATATTTCCATGTTCATACAGATAGTGGTGTAGATATTTCCATGTTCATACAGATAGCGGTGTATCTATTTCCATGTTCATACATATAGCGGTGTAGATATTTCCATGTTCATCCAGATGGCTGTGTAGATATTTCCATGTTCATACAGATAGCGGTGCTGATATTTCCATGTTTATACAGGTAGCGGTGTAGATATTTCCATGTTTATACAGATAGCGGTTTAGATATTTCCATGTTTATACAGATAGCGGTGTAGATATTTCCAGGTTTATACAGATAGCGGTGTAGATATCTCCATCTTAATACAGATGGCAGTGTAGATATTTATATGTTCATACAGATGGCGGTGAAGATATCTCCATGTTCATACAGATGGCGGTGTAGATATTTCCATGTTAATAGAGATAGCGGTGTAGTTATTTCCATGTGTAAAGAAATAGCTTTGTAGATATTTCCATGTATATGCAGATAGCTGTGTAGATATTTCCATTTTCATGCAGATAGCGGAGTAGATATTTCAATGTTCAAACAGATAGCGGTGTAGATATTTCCATGTTCATACAGATAGCGGTGTAGATATTTCCATGTTTATACAGATAGTGGTGAAGATGTATGCATGTTTACACAGATAGTGGTGTAGATATTTCCATGTTCATACAGATAGCGGTGTAGATATTTCCATGTTCATTCAGATGGCTATGTAGATATATCCATGTTCATACAGATGGCGGTGAAGATATTTCCATGTTCATACAGATAGCGGTGTAGATATTTCCATGTTCCTACAGATAGCTGTGTAGATATTTCCATGTTGATTCAGACAGCGGTGTAGATATTTCCATGTTCATACAGATAGTGGTGTAGATATTTCCATGTTCATACAGATAGCGGTGTAGCTATTTCCATGTTCATCCAGATGGCTGTGTAGTTATATCCATGTTCATACAGATGGCGGTAAAGATATTTCCATGATCATACAGATAGCGGTGTAGATATTTCCATGTTCATACAGATAGCGGTGTAGACATTTCCATGTTCATACAGATAGCGGTGTAGCTATTTCCATGTTCATACAGACAGCGGTGTAGATATTTCCATGTTCATCCAGATGGGTGTGTAGATATTTCCATGTTCATACAGATAGCGGTGCTGATATTTCCATGTTTATACAGGTAGCGGTGTAGATATTCCCATGTTTATACAGATAGCGGTGTAGATATTTCCATGTTTATACAGATAGAGGTGAAGATTTATGCAAGTTTACACAGTTAGCGGTGCAGATATTTCCATGTTCATACAGATAGCGGTGTAGATATTTCCATGTTCATCCAGAAGGCTGTGTAGATATATCCATGTTCATTCAGATGGCGGTGAAGATATTTCCATGTTCATACAGATAGCGGTGTAGATATTTCCATGTTCATACAGATAGCTGTGTAGATATTTCCATGTTCATACAGACAACGGATTAGATATTTCCATGTTCATACAGATAGTGGTGTAGATATTTCAATGTTCATACAGATAGCGGTGTAGGTATTTCCATGTTCATACAGATAGCGGTGTAGATATTTCCATGTTCATAGAGATAGCGGTGTAGATATTTCCATGTTCAAACAGATAGCGGTGCTGATATTTCCATGTTTATACAGGTAGCGGTGTAGATATTTCCATGTTTATACAGATAGCGGTGTACATATTTCCACGTTTATACAGATAGCGGTGTAGATATTATCATGTTTATACAGATAGCGGTGTAGTTATCTCCATCTTAATACAGATGGCGGTGTAGATATTTATATGTTCATACAGATGGCGGTGCAGATATTTCCATGTTCATACAGATGGCGGTGTAGATATTTCCATGTTTATGGAGACTGCGGTGTAGATATTTCCATGTGTAAAGAAATAGCTTTGTAAATATTTCCATGTATATGCAGATAGCTGTGTAGATATTTCCATTTTCATGCAGATAGCGGTGTAGATATTTCCATGTTCAAACAGATAGCTGTGTAGATATTTCCATGTACATACAGATAGCGGTGTAGATATTTTCATGTTTATACAGATAGCGGAGAAGATGTATGCATGTTAACACAGATAGCTGTGTAGATATTTCCAAGTTCATACAGATAGCGCTGTAGATATTTCCATGTTCATCCAGATGTCTGTGTAGATATATCCATGTTCATACAGATGGCGGTGAAGATATTTCCATGTTCATGCAGACAGCGGTGTAGATTTTTCCATGTTCATACAGATAGCGGTGTAGACATTTCCATGCTCATGCTGATAGCGGTGTAGCTATTTCCATGTTCATACAGATAGCGGTGTAGATATTTCCATGTTCATCCAGATGGCTGTGTAGATATGTCCATGTTCATACAGATGGCGGTGAAGATATTTCCATGTTCATACAGACGGCGGTGTAGATATTTCCATGTTCATACAGATAGCACTGTAGATATTTCCATGTTCATACAGACAGCGGTGCTGTTATTTCCATGTTCATCCAGATGGCTGTGTAGATATATCCATGTTCATACAGATGGCGGTGAAGATATTTCCATGTTCATACAGATATCGGTGTAGATATTTCCATGTTCATAGAGATAGCGGTGTAGATATTTCCATGTTCATACAGATAGCGGTGCTGATATTTCCATGTTTATTCAGGTAGAGGTGTTGATATTTCCATGTTTATACAGATAGCGGTGTAGATATTTCCATGTTTATACAGATAGCGGTGTAGATATTTTCATGTTTATACAGATAGCGGTGCAGATATTTCCATCTTAATACAGATGGCGGTGTAGATATTTATATGTCCATACAGATGGCGGTGCAGATATTTCCATGTTCATTCAGATGGCGGTGTAGATATTTCCATGTTTATAGAGATTGCGGTGTAGATATTTCCATGTGTAAAGAAATATCTTTGTAGATATTTCCATGTACATGCAGAGAGCTGTGTAGATATTTCCATTTTCATGCAGATAGCGGTGTAGATATTTCCATGTACAAACAGATAGCTGTGTAGACATTTCCATGTTCATACAGATAGCGGTGTAGATATTTCCATGTTTATACAGATAGCGGTGTAGATATTTCCATATGCAACCGGATGGCTGTGTAGGTATATCCATGTTCATGCAGATGGCGGTGAAGATATTTCCATGTTCATACAGATAGCGGTGTAGATATTTCCATGTTCATACAGATAGCGGTGTAGATATTTCCATGTTCATACAGATAGCGGTGTAGCTATTTCCATGTTCATACAGATAGTGGTGTAGATATTTCCATGTTCATCCAGATGGGTGTGTAGATATATCCATGTTCATACAGATGGCGGTGAAGATATTTCCATGTTCATACAGATAGCGGTGTAGATATTTCCATGTTTATACAGATATCGGTGTAGATATTTCCATGTTTATACAGATAGCGGAGTAGATATCTCCATCTTAATACAGATGGCGGTGTAGATATTTATATGATCATACAGATGGCGGTGCAGATATTTCCATGTTCATACAGATGGCGGTGTAGATATTTCCATGTTTATAGAGGTAGCGGTGTAGTTATTTCCATGTGTAAAGAGATATCTGTATAGATATTTCCATGTATATGCAGATAGCTTTGTAGATATTTCCATTTTCATGCAGATAGCGGTGTAGATATTTCCATGTTCAAACAGATAGCGGTGTAGATATTTCCATGTTCATACAGATATCAGTGTAGATATTTCCATGTTTAAACAGATAGTGGTGAAGATGTATACATGTTTACAGAGATAGCGGTGTAGATATTTCAATGCTCATACAGATAGCGGTGTAGATATTTCCGTGTTCATCCAGATGGCTGTGTAGATATATCCATGTTCATAAAGATGGCGGTGAAGATATTTCCATGTTCATACAGATAGCGGTGTAGATATTTCCATGTTCATACAGATAGCAGTGTAGATATTTCCATGTTCATACAGACAGCGGTGCTGATATTTCCATGTTCATCCAGATGGCTGTGTAGATATATCTATGTTCATACAGATGGTGGTGAAGATATTTCCATGTTCATACAGATATCGGTGTAGATATTTCCATGTCCATACAGATAGCAGTGTAGGTATTTCCATGTTCATACAGATAGCGGTGCTGATATTTCCATGTTTATACAGGTAGCGGTGTAGATATTTCCATGTTTATACAGATAGTGGTGTAGATATTTCCATGTTTATACAGATAGTGGTGTAGATATTTCCATGTTTATACAGATAGTGGTGTAGATATTTCCATGTTTATAGAGATAGCGGTGTAGTTATTTCCATGTGTAAAAAGATAGCTTTGTAGATATTTCCATGTATATGCAGATAGCTGTGTAGATATTTCCATTTTCATGCAGATAGCAGTGTAGATATTTCCATGTTCATACAGATAGCGGTGTAGATATTTCCATGTTCATACAGATATCGGTGCTGATATTTCAATGTTTATACAGGTAGCGGTGTAGATATTTCCATGTTTATACAGATAGCGGTGTAGATATTTCCATGTTTATACAGATAGCGGTGTAGATATTTCCATGTTTATACAGATAGCATTGTAGATATCTCCATCTTAATAGAGATGGCGGTGTAGATATTTATATGTTCATACAGATGGCTGTGCAGAGATTTCCATGTTCATACAGATGGCGGTGTAGATATTTCCATGTTTATAGAGATAGAGGTGTAGTTATTTCCGTGTGTAAAGAAATAGCTTTGTAGATATTTCCGTGTATATGCAGATAGCTGTGTAGATATTTCCATTTTCATGCAGATAGCGGTGTAGATATTTCCATGTTCAGATAGCGGTGTATATATTTCCATGTTCATACAGATAGCGGTGTAGATATTTCCATGTTTATACAGATAGCGGTGAAGATGTATGCATGTTTGCACAGATAGCGGTGTAGATATTTCCATGTTCATACAGATAGCGGTGTAGATATTTCCATGTTCATACAGATAGCGGTGTAGATATTTCCATGTTCATCCAGAAGGCGGTGTAGATATTTCCATGTTCATACAGATAGCGGTGTTGATAGTTCCATGTTTATACAGGTAGCCGTGTAGATATTTCCATGTTTATACAGATAGCGGTGCAGATATTTCCATGTTTATACAGATAGCGGTGTAGATATTTCCATGTTTATACAGATAGCGGTGTAGATAACTCCATCTTAATACAGATGGCGGTGTAGATATTTATATGTTCATAAAGATGGCTGTGCAGATATTTCCATGTTCATACAGATGGCGGTGTAGATATTTCCATGTTTATAGAGATAGCGGTGTAGTTATTTCCATGTGTAAAGAAATAGCTTTGTAGATATTTCCGTGTATATGCAGATAGCTGTGTAGATATTTCCATTTTCATGCAGATAGCGGTGTAGATATTTCCATGTTCAAACAGATAGCGGTGTAGATATTTCCAGGTTCATACAGATAGCGGTGTAGATATTTGCATGTTTATACAGATAGCGGTGAAGATTTATGCATTTTTGCACAGATAGCGGTGGAGATATTTCCATGTTCATACAGAGAGCGGTGTAGATATTTCCATGTTAATACAGATAGCGGTGTAGATATTTCCATGTTCATACAGATAGCGGTGCAGATATTTCCATGTTCATCCAGATGGCTGTGTAGATATATCCATGTTCATTCAGATAGCGGTGTAGATATTTCCATGGTCATCCAGATGGCTGTGTAGCTATTTCCATGTTTATACAGATAGTGGTGTAGATATTTCCATATTCATACAGATAGCGGTGTAGATATTTCCATGTTCATTCAGATAGCCGTGTAGATATTGCCATGTTCATACCGATAGCGGTGCTGATACTTCCATGTTTATACAGGTAGCGGTGTACATATTTCCGTGTTTATATAGGTAGCGGTGTAGATATTTCCATGTTCATACAGATAGCGGTGTAGATATTTCCATGTTTATACAGATAGCGGTGTAGATATCTCCTTCTTAATACAGATGGCCTTGTAGATATTTATATGTTCATACAGATGGCGGTGCAGATATTTCCATGTTCATACAGATGGTGGTGTAGATATTTCCATGTTTATAGAGATAGCGGTGTAGTTATTTCCATGTGCAAAGAGATAGCTGTGTTGATATTTCCATGTAAATGCAGATAGCTGTGTAGATATTTCCATTTTCATGCAAATAGCGGTGTAGATATTTCCATGTTCCAACAGATAGCGGTGTAGATATTTCCATGTTTATACAGATATCGGTGAAGATGTATGCATGTCTACACAGATAGCAGTGTAGATATTACCATGTTCATCCAGATGGCTTTGTAGATATATCCATGTTCATACAGATAGCGGTGTAGATATTTCCATGTTCATACAGATAGCGGTGTAGATATTTCCATGTTCATCCAGATGGCTGTGTAGATATATCCATGTTCATACAGATAGCGGTGTAAATATTTCCATGTTCATACAGATAGTGGTGCAGATATTTCCATGTTCATAAAGATAGCGGTGTAGCTATTTCCATGTTCATACAGATAGCGGTGTAGATATTTCCATGTTCAAGGAGATAGCGGTGTAGATATTTCCATGTTCATACAGATAGCTGTGCTGGTATTTCCATATTTATACAGGTAGCGGTGTTGATATTTCCATGTTTATACAGATAGCCGTGTAGATATTTCCATGTTTATACAGGTAGCGGTGTAGATATTTCCATGTTCATACAGATAGCGGTGTAGATATTTCCATGTTTATACAGACAGCGGTGTAGATATTTCCTTGTTTATACAGATAGCGGTGTAGATTTCTCCTTCTTAATACAGACGGCGGTGTAGATCTTTATATGTTCATACAGATGGCGGTGCAGATATTTCCATGTTCATACAGATAGAGGTGTAGATATTTCCATGTGCATACAGATAGCGGTGTAGATATTTCCGTGTTAATCCAGATGGCTCTGTAGATATATCCATGTTCATACAGATGGCGGTGAAGATATTTCCATGTTCATACACATAGCGGTGTAGATATTTCCATGTTCCTACAGATAGCAGTGTAGATATTTCCATGTTCATACAGATTTCGGTGTAGATATTTCCATGTTTATACAGATAGCGGTGTAGATATCTCCTTCTTTATACAGATGGCGGTGGAGATGTTTATATGTTCATACAGGTGGCGGTGCAGATATTTCCATGTTCATACAGATGGCGGTGTAGATATTTCCTTGTTTATAGAGATAGCGGTGTAGATATTTCCATGTGTAAAGAGATAGCTGTGTAGATATTTCCATGTATATGCAGATATCTGAGTAGATATTTCCATTTTCATGCAGATAGCGGTGTAGATATTTCCATGTTCAAATAGATAGCAGTGTAGATATTTCCATGTTCATACAGATAGCGGTGTAGATATTTCCATGTTCATACAGATATCGGTGTAGATATTTCCATGTTCATCCAGATGGGTGTGTAGATAAATCCATGTTCATACAGATGGCGGTGAAGATATTTCCATGTTCATACAGATAGCGGTGTAGATATTTCCATGTTCATACAGATAGCGGTGCTGATATTTCCATGTTTATTCAGGTAGCGGTGTTGATATTTCCATGTTTATACAGATAGCGGTGTAGATATTTTCATGTTTATACAGATAGCGGTGCAGATATTTCCATCTTAATACAGATGGCGGTGTAGATATTTATATGTCCATACAGATGGCGGTGGAGATATTTCCATGTTCATTCAGATGGCGGTGTAGATATTTCCATGTTTATAGAGATTGCGGTGTAGATATTTCCATGTGTAAAGAAATAGCTTTGTAGATACTTCCATGTACATGCAGAGAGCTGTGTAGATATTTCCATTTTCATGCAGATAGCGGTGTAGATATTTCCATGTTCAAACAGATAGCTGTGTAGATATTTCCATGTTCATACAGATAGCGGTGTAGAAATTTCCATGTTTATACAGATAGCGGTGAAGATGTATGCATGTTAACACAGATAGCGGTGTAGCTATTTCCATGTTCATACAGATAGCGGTGTAGATATTTCCATATGCATCCGGATGGCTGTGTAGGTATATCCATGTTCATGCAGATGGCGGTGAAGATATTTCCATGTTCATACAGATAGCGGTGTAGATATTTCCATGTTCATACAGATAGCGGTGTAGATATTTCCATGTTCATACAGATAGCGGTGTAGCTATTTCCATGTTCATACAGATAGCGGTGTAGATATTTCCATGTTCATCCAGATGGGTGTGTAGATAAATCCATGTTCATACAGATGGCGGTGAAGATATTTCCATGTTCATACAGATAGCGGTGTAGATATTTCCATGTTTATACAGATATCGGTGTAGATATTTCCATGTTTATACAGATAGCGGAGTAGATATCTCCATCTTAATACAGATGGCGGTGTAGATATTTATATGATCATACAGATGGCGGTGCAGATATTTCCATGTTCATACAGATGGCGGTGTAGATATTTCCATGTTTATAGAGGTAGCGGTGTAGTTATTTCCATGTGTAAAGAGATAGCTGTATAGATATTTCCATGTATATGCAGATAGCTTTGTAGATATTTCCATTTTCATGCAGATAGCGGTGTAGATATTTCCATGTTCAAACAGATAGCGGTGTAGATATTTCCATGTTCATACAGATATCAGTGTAGATATTTCCATGTTTAAACAGATAGTGGTGAAGATGTATACATGTTTACAGAGATAGCGGTGTAGATATTTCCATGCTCATACAGATAGCGGTGTAGATATTTCCGTGTTCATCCAGATGGCTGTGTAGATATATCCATGTTCATAAAGATGGCGGTGAAGATATTTCCATGTTCATACAGATAGCGGTGTAGATATTTCCATGTTCATACAGATAGCGGTGTAGATATTTCCATGTTCATACAGATGGCTGTGTAGATATATCTATGTTCATACAGATGGTGGTGAAGATATTTCCATGTTCATACAGATATCGGTGTAGATATTTCCATGTCCATACAGATAGCAGTGTAGGTATTTCCATGTTCATACAGATAGCGGTGCTGATATTTCCATGTTTATACAGGTAGCGGTGTAGATATTTCCATGTTTATACAGATAGTGGTGTAGATATTTCCATGTTTATACAGATAGCGGTGTAGATATTTCCATGTTTATACAGATAGTGGTGTAGATATTTCCATATTTATAGAGATAGCGGTGTAGTTATTTCCATGTGTAAAGAGATAGCTTTGTAGATATTTCCATGTATATGCAGATAGCTGTGTAGATATTTCCATTTTCATGCAGATAGCGGTGTAGATATTTCCATGTTCATACAGATAGCGGTGTAGATATTTCCATGTTCATACAGATAGCGGTGCTGATATTTCCATGTTTATACAGGTAGCGGTGTAGATATTTCCATGTTCATCCAGATGGGTGTGTAGATATATCCATGTTCATACAGATGGCGGTGAAGATATTTCCATGTTCATACAGATAGCGGTGTAGATATTTCCATGTTTATACAGATATCGGTGTAGATATTTCCATGTTTATACAGATAGCGGAGTAGATATCTCCATCTTAATACAGATGGCGGTGTAGATATTTATATGTCCATACAGATGGCGGTGCAGATATTTCCATGTTCATTCAGATGGCGGTGTAGATATTTCCATGTTTATAGAGATTGCGGTGTAGATATTTCCATGTGTAAAGAAATAGCTTTGTAGATATTTCCATGTACATGCAGAGAGCTGTGTAGATATTTCCATTTTCATGCAGATAGCGGTGTAGATATTTCCATGTTCAAACAGATAGCTGTGTAGACATTTCCATGTTCATACAGATAGCGGTGTAGATATTTCCATGTTTATACAGATAGCGGTGTAGATATCTCCTTCTTTATACAGATGGCGGTGGAGATGTTTATATGTTCATACAGGTGGCGGTGCAGATATTTCCATGTTCATACAGATGGCGGTGTAGATATTTCCTTGTTTATAGAGATAGCGGTGTAGATATTTCCATGTGTAAAGAGATAGCTGTGTAGATATTTCCATGTATATGCAGATATCTGAGTAGATATTTCCATTTTCATGCAGATAGCGGTGTAGATATTTCCATGTTCAAATAGATAGCAGTGTAGATATTTCCATGTTCATACAGATAGCGGTGTAGATATTTCCATGTTCATACAGATATCGGTGTAGATATTTCCATGTTCATAGAGATAGCGGTGTAGATATTTCCATGTTCATACAGATAGCGGTGCTGATATTTCCATGTTTATTCAGGTAGCGGTGTTGATATTTCCATGTTTATACAGATAGCGGTGTAGATATTTTCATGTTTATACAGATAGCGGTGCAGATATTTCCATCTTAATACAGATGGCGGTGTAGATATTTATATGTCCATACAGATGGCGGTGGAGATATTTCCATGTTCATTCAGATGGCGGTGTAGATATTTCCATGTTTATAGAGATTGCGGTGTAGATATTTCCATGTGTAAAGAAATAGCTTTGTAGATATTTCCATGTACATGCAGAGAGCTGTGTAGATATTTCCATTTTCATGCAGATAGCGGTGTAGATATTTCCATGTTCAAACAGATAGCTGTGTAGATATTTCCATGTTCATACAGATAGCGGTGTAGAAATTTCCATGTTTATACAGATAGCGGTGAAGATGTATGCATGTTAACACAGATAGCGGTGTAGCTATTTCCATGTTCATACAGATAGCGGTGTAGATATTTCCATATGCATCCGGATGGCTGTGTAGGTATATCCATGTTCATGCAGATGGCGGTGAAGATATTTCCATGTTCATACAGATAGCGGTGTAGATATTTCCATGTTCATACAGATAGCGGTGTAGATATTTCCATGTTCATACAGATAGCGGTGTAGCTATTTCCATGTTCATACAGATAGCGGTGTAGATATTTCCATGTTCATCCAGATGGGTGTGTAGATAAATCCATGTTCATACAGATGGCGGTGAAGATATTTCCATGTTCATACAGATAGCGGTGTAGATATTTCCATGTTTATACAGATATCGGTGTAGATATTTCCATGTTTATACAGATAGCGGAGTAGATATCTCCATCTTAATACAGATGGCGGTGTAGATATTTATATGATCATACAGATGGCGGTGCAGATATTTCCATGTTCATACAGATGGCGGTGTAGATATTTCCATGTTTATAGAGGTAGCGGTGTAGTTATTTCCATGTGTAAAGAGATAGCTGTATAGATATTTCCATGTATATGCAGATAGCTTTGTAGATATTTCCATTTTCATGCAGATAGCGGTGTAGATATTTCCATGTTCAAACAGATAGCGGTGTAGATATTTCCATGTTCATACAGATATCAGTGTAGATATTTCCATGTTTAAACAGATAGTGGTGAAGATGTATACATGTTTACAGAGATAGCGGTGTAGATATTTCCATGCTCATACAGATAGCGGTGTAGATATTTCCGTGTTCATCCAGATGGCTGTGTAGATATATCCATGTTCATAAAGATGGCGGTGAAGATATTTCCATGTTCATACAGATAGCGGTGTAGATATTTCCATGTTCATACAGATAGCGGTGTAGATATTTCCATGTTCATACAGATGGCTGTGTAGATATATCTATGTTCATACAGATGGTGGTGAAGATATTTCCATGTTCATACAGATATCGGTGTAGATATTTCCATGTCCATACAGATAGCAGTGTAGGTATTTCCATGTTCATACAGATAGCGGTGCTGATATTTCCATGTTTATACAGGTAGCGGTGTAGATATTTCCATGTTTATACAGATAGTGGTGTAGATATTTCCATGTTTATACAGATAGCGGTGTAGATATTTCCATGTTTATACAGATAGTGGTGTAGATATTTCCATATTTATAGAGATAGCGGTGTAGTTATTTCCATGTGTAAAGAGATAGCTTTGTAGATATTTCCATGTATATGCAGATAGCTGTGTAGATATTTCCATTTTCATGCAGATAGCGGTGTAGATATTTCCATGTTCATACAGATAGCGGTGTAGATATTTCCATGTTCATACAGATAGCGGTGCTGATATTTCCATGTTTATACAGGTAGCGGTGTAGATATTTCCATGTTCATCCAGATGGGTGTGTAGATATATCCATGTTCATACAGATGGCGGTGAAGATATTTCCATGTTCATACAGATAGCGGTGTAGATATTTCCATGTTTATACAGATATCGGTGTAGATATTTCCATGTTTATACAGATAGCGGAGTAGATATCTCCATCTTAATACAGATGGCGGTGTAGATATTTATATGATCATACAGATGGCGGTGCAGATATTTCCATGTTCATACAGATGGCGGTGTAGATATTTCCATGTTTATGGAGACTGCGGTGTAGATATTTCCATGTGTAAAGAAATAGCTTTGTAAATATTTCCATGTATATGCAGATAGCTGTGTAGATATTTCCATTTTCATGCAGATAGCGGTGTAGATATTTCCATGTTCAAACAGATAGCTGTGTAGATATTTCCATGTACATACAGATAGCGGTGTAGATATTTTCATGTTTATACAGATAGCGGTGAAGATGTATGCATGTTAACACAGATAGCTGTGTAGATATTTCCAAGTTCATACAGATAGCGGTGTAGATATTTCCATGTTCATCCAGATGTCTGTGTAGATATATCCATGTTCATACAGATGGCGGTGAAGATATTTCCATGTTCATGCAGACAGCGGTGTAGATATTTCCATGTTCATACAGATAGCGGTGTAGACATTTCCATGTTCATGCTGATAGCGGTGTAGCTATTTCCATGTTCATACAGATAGCGGTGTAGATATTTCCATGTTCATCCAGATGGCTGTGTAGATATGTCCATGTTCATACAGATGGCGGTGAAGATATTTCCATGTTCATACAGACGGCGGTGTAGATATTTCCATGTTCATACAGATAGCACTGTAGATATTTCCATGTTCATACATACAGCGGTGCTGTTATTTCCATGTTCATCCAGATGGCTGTGTAGATATATCCATGTTCATACAGATGGCGGTGAAGATATTTCCATGTTCATACAGATATCGGTGTAGATATTTCCATGTTCATAGAGATAGCGGTGTAGATATTTCCATGTTCATACAGATAGCGGTGCTGATATTTCCATGTTTATTCAGGTAGCGGTGTTGATATTTCCATGTTTATACAGATAGCGGTGTAGATATTTCCATGTTTATACAGATAGCGGTGTAGATATTTTCATGTTTATACAGATAGCGGTGCTGATATTTCCATCTTAATACAGATGGCGGTGTAGATATTTATATGTCCATACAGATGGCGGTGCAGATATTTCCATGTTCATTCAGATGGCGGTGTAGATATTTCCATGTTTATAGAGATTGCGGTGTAGATATTTCCATGTGTAAAGAAATAGCTTTGTAGATATTTCCATGTACATGCAGAGAGCTGTGTAGATATTTCCATTTTCATGCAGATAGCGGTGTAGATATTTCCATGTTCAAACAGATAGCTGTGTAGACATTTCCATGTTCATACAGATAGCGGTGTAGATATTTCCATGTTTATACAGATAGCGGTGTAGATATTTCCATATGCATCCGGATGGCTGTGTAGGTATATCCATGTTCATGCAGATGGCGGTGAAGATATTTCCATGTTCATACAGATTGCGGTGTAGATATTTCCATGTTCATACAGATAGCGGTGTAGATATTTCCATGTTCATACAGATAGCGGTGTAGCTATTTCCATGTTCATACAGATAGTGGTGTAGATATTTCCATGTTCATCCAGATGGGTGTGTAGATATATCCATGTTCATACAGATGGCGGTGAAGATATTTCCATGTTCATACAGATAGCGGTGTAGATATTTCCATGTTTATACAGATATCGGTGTAGATATTTCCATGTTTATACAGATAGCGGAGTAGATATCTCCATCTTAATACAGATGGCGGTGTAGATATTTATATGATCATTCAGATGGCGGTGCAGATATTTCCATGTTCATACAGATGGCGGTGTAGATATTTCCATGTTTATAGAGGTAGCGGTGTAGTTATTTCCATGTGTAAAGAGATAGCTGTATAGATATTTCCATGTATATGCAGATAGCTTTGTAGATATTTCCATTTTCATGCAGATAGCTGTGTAGATATTTCCATGTTCAAACAGATAGCGGAGTAGATATTTCCATGTTCATACAGATATCAGTGTAGATATTTCCATGTTTAAACAGATAGTGGTGAAGATGTATACATGTTTACAGAGATAGCGGTGTAGATATTTCCATGCTCATACAGATAGCGGTGTAGATATTTCCGTGTTCATCCAGATGGCTGTGTAGATATATCCATGTTCATAAAGATGGCGGTGAAGATATTTCCATGTTCATACAGATAGCGGTGTAGATATTTCCATGTTCATACAGATAGCAGTGTAGATATATCCATGTTCATACAGACAGCGGTGCTGATATTTCCATGTTCATCCAGATGGCTGTGTAGATATATCTATGTTCATACAGATGGTGGTGAAGATATTTCCATGTTCATACAGATATCGGTGTAGATATTTCCATGTCCATACAGATAGCAGTGTAGGTATTTCCATGTTCATACAGATAGCGGTGCTGATATTTCCATGTTTATACAGGTAGCGGTGTAGATATTTCCATGTTTATACAGATAGTGGTGTAGATATTTCCATGTTTATACAGATAGTGGTGTAGATATTTCCATGTTTATACAGATAGTGGTGTAGATATTTCCATGTTTATAGAGATAGCGGTGTAGTTATTTCCATGTGTAAAGAGATAGCTTTGTAGATATTTCCATGTATATGCAGATAGCTGTGTAGATATTTCCATTTTCATGCAGATAGCGGTGTAGATATTTCCATGTTCATACAGATAGCGGTGTAGATATTTCCATGTTCATACAGTTAGCGGTGCTGATGTTTCCATGTTTATACAGGTAGCGATGTAGATATTTCCATGTTTATACAGATAGCGGTGTAGATATTTCCATGTTTATACAGATAGCGGTGTAGATATTTCCATGTTTATACAGATAGCATTGTAGATATCTCCATCTTAATAGAGATGGCGGTGTAGATATTTATATGTTCATAAAGATGGCTGTGCAGATATTTCCATGTTCATACAGATGGCGGTGTAGATATTTCCATGTTTATAGAGATAGCGGTGTAGTTATTTCCATGTGTAAAGAAATAGCTTTGTAGATATTTCCGTGTATATGCAGATAGCTGTGTAGATATTTCCATTTTCATGCAGATAGCGGTGTAGATATTTCCATGTTCAAACAGATAGCGGTGTAGATATTTCCAGGTTCATACAGATAGCGGTGTAGATATTTGCATGTTTATACAGATAGCGGTGAAGATTTATGCATTTTTGCACAGATAGCGGTGGAGATATTTCCATGTTCATACAGATAGCGGTGTAGATATTTCCATGTTAATACAGATAGCGGTGTAGATATTTCCATGTTCATACAGATAGCGGTGCAGATATTTCCATGTTCATCCAGATGGCTGTGTAGATATATCCATGTTCATTCAGATAGCGGTGTAGATATTTCCATGTTCATCCAGATGGCTGTGTAGCTATTTCCATGTTTATACAGATAGTGGTGTAGATATTTCCATATTCATACAGATAGCGGTGTAGATATTTCCATGTTCATTCAGATAGCCGTGTAGATATTGCCATGTTCATACCGATAGCGGTGCTGATACTTCCATGTTTATACAGGTAGCGGTGTACATATTTCCGTGTTTATATAGGTAGCGGTGTAGATATTTCCATGTTCATACAGATAGCGGTGTAGATATTTCCATGTTTATACAGATAGCGGTGTAGATATCTCCTTCTTAATACAGATGGCCTTGTAGATATTTATATGTTCATACAGATGGCGGTGCAGATATTTCCATGTTCATACAGATGGTGGTGTAGATATTTCCATGTTTATAGAGATAGCGGTGTAGTTATTTCCATGTGCAAAGAGATAGCTGTGTTGATATTTCCATGTAAATGCAGATAGCTGTGTAGATATTTCCATTTTCATGCAAATAGCGGTGTAGATATTTCCATGTTCCAACAGATAGCGGTGTAGATATTTCCATGTTTATACAGATATCGGTGAAGATGTATGCATGTCTACACAGATAGCAGTGTAGATATTACCATGTTCATCCAGATGGCTTTGTAGATATATCCATGTTCATACAGATAGCGGTGTAGATATTTCCATGTTCATACAGATAGCGGTGTAGATATTTCCATGTTCATCCAGATGGCTGTGTAGATATATCCATGTTCATACAGATAGCGGTGTAAATATTTCCATGTTCATACAGATAGTGGTGCAGATATTTCCATGTTCATAAAGATAGCGGTGTAGCTATTTCCATGTTCATACAGATAGCGGTGTAGATATTTCCATGTTCAAGGAGATAGCGGTGTAGATATTTCCATGTTCATACAGATAGCTGTGCTGGTATTTCCATATTTATACAGGTAGCGGTGTTGATATTTCCATGTTTATACAGATAGCCGTGTAGATATTTCCATGTTTATACAGGTAGCGGTGTAGATATTTCCATGTTCATACAGATAGCGGTGTAGATATTTCCATGTTTATACAGACAGCGGTGTAGATATTTCCTTGTTTATACAGATAGCGGTGTAGATTTCTCCTTCTTAATACAGACGGCGGTGTAGATCTTTATATGTTCATACAGATGGCGGTGCAGATATTTCCATGTTCATACAGATAGAGGTGTAGATATTTCCATGTGCATACAGATAGCGGTGTAGATATTTCCGTGTTAATCCAGATGGCTCTGTAGATATATCCATGTTCATACAGATGGCGGTGAAGATATTTCCATGTTCATACACATAGCGGTGTAGATATTTCCATGTTCCTACAGATAGCAGTGTAGATATTTCCATGTTCATACAGATTTCGGTGTAGATATTTCCATGTTTATACAGATAGCGGTGTAGATATCTCCTTCTTTATACAGATGGCGGTGGAGATGTTTATATGTTCATACAGGTGGCGGTGCAGATATTTCCATGTTCATACAGATGGCGGTGTAGATATTTCCTTGTTTATAGAGATAGCGGTGTAGATATTTCCATGTGTAAAGAGATAGCTGTGTAGATATTTCCATGTATATGCAGATATCTGAGTAGATATTTCCATTTTCATGCAGATAGCGGTGTAGATATTTCCATGTTCAAATAGATAGCAGTGTAGATATTTCCATGTTCATACAGATAGCGGTGTAGATATTTCCATGTTCATACAGATATCGGTGTAGATATTTCCATGTTCATCCAGATGGGTGTGTAGATAAATCCATGTTCATACAGATGGCGGTGAAGATATTTCCATGTTCATACAGATAGCGGTGTAGATATTTCCATGTTCATACAGATAGCGGTGCTGATATTTCCATGTTTATTCAGGTAGCGGTGTTGATATTTCCATGTTTATACAGATAGCGGTGTAGATATTTTCATGTTTATACAGATAGCGGTGCAGATATTTCCATCTTAATACAGATGGCGGTGTAGATATTTATATGTCCATACAGATGGCGGTGGAGATATTTCCATGTTCATTCAGATGGCGGTGTAGATATTTCCATGTTTATAGAGATTGCGGTGTAGATATTTCCATGTGTAAAGAAATAGCTTTGTAGATACTTCCATGTACATGCAGAGAGCTGTGTAGATATTTCCATTTTCATGCAGATAGCGGTGTAGATATTTCCATGTTCAAACAGATAGCTGTGTAGATATTTCCATGTTCATACAGATAGCGGTGTAGAAATTTCCATGTTTATACAGATAGCGGTGAAGATGTATGCATGTTAACACAGATAGCGGTGTAGCTATTTCCATGTTCATACAGATAGCGGTGTAGATATTTCCATATGCATCCGGATGGCTGTGTAGGTATATCCATGTTCATGCAGATGGCGGTGAAGATATTTCCATGTTCATACAGATAGCGGTGTAGATATTTCCATGTTCATACAGATAGCGGTGTAGATATTTCCATGTTCATACAGATAGCGGTGTAGCTATTTCCATGTTCATACAGATAGCGGTGTAGATATTTCCATGTTCATCCAGATGGGTGTGTAGATAAATCCATGTTCATACAGATGGCGGTGAAGATATTTCCATGTTCATACAGATAGCGGTGTAGATATTTCCATGTTTATACAGATATCGGTGTAGATATTTCCATGTTTATACAGATAGCGGAGTAGATATCTCCATCTTAATACAGATGGCGGTGTAGATATTTATATGATCATACAGATGGCGGTGCAGATATTTCCATGTTCATACAGATGGCGGTGTAGATATTTCCATGTTTATAGAGGTAGCGGTGTAGTTATTTCCATGTGTAAAGAGATAGCTGTATAGATATTTCCATGTATATGCAGATAGCTTTGTAGATATTTCCATTTTCATGCAGATAGCGGTGTAGATATTTCCATGTTCAAACAGATAGCGGTGTAGATATTTCCATGTTCATACAGATATCAGTGTAGATATTTCCATGTTTAAACAGATAGTGGTGAAGATGTATACATGTTTACAGAGATAGCGGTGTAGATATTTCCATGCTCATACAGATAGCGGTGTAGATATTTCCGTGTTCATCCAGATGGCTGTGTAGATATATCCATGTTCATAAAGATGGCGGTGAAGATATTTCCATGTTCATACAGATAGCGGTGTAGATATTTCCATGTTCATACAGATAGCGGTGTAGATATTTCCATGTTCATACAGATGGCTGTGTAGATATATCTATGTTCATACAGATGGTGGTGAAGATATTTCCATGTTCATACAGATATCGGTGTAGATATTTCCATGTCCATACAGATAGCAGTGTAGGTATTTCCATGTTCATACAGATAGCGGTGCTGATATTTCCATGTTTATACAGGTAGCGGTGTAGATATTTCCATGTTTATACAGATAGTGGTGTAGATATTTCCATGTTTATACAGATAGCGGTGTAGATATTTCCATGTTTATACAGATAGTGGTGTAGATATTTCCATATTTATAGAGATAGCGGTGTAGTTATTTCCATGTGTAAAGAGATAGCTTTGTAGATATTTCCATGTATATGCAGATAGCTGTGTAGATATTTCCATTTTCATGCAGATAGCGGTGTAGATATTTCCATGTTCATACAGATTGCGGTGTAGATATTTCCATGTTCATACAGATAGCGGTGCTGATATTTCCATGTTTATACAGGTAGCGGTGTAGATATTTCCATGTTCATCCAGATGGGTGTGTAGATATATCCATGTTCATACAGATGGCGGTGAAGATATTTCCATGTTCATACAGATAGCGGTGTAGATATTTCCATGTTTATACAGATATCGGTGTAGATATTTCCATGTTTATACAGATAGCGGAGTAGATATCTCCATCTTAATACAGATGGCGGTGTAGATATTTATATGATCATACAGATGGCGGTGCAGATATTTCCATGTTCATACAGATGGCGGTGTAGATATTTCCATGTTTATGGAGACTGCGGTGTAGATATTTCCATGTGTAAAGAAATAGCTTTGTAAATATTTCCATGTATATGCAGATAGCTGTGTAGATATTTCCATTTTCATGCAGATAGCGGTGTAGATATTTCCATGTTCAAACAGATAGCTGTGTAGATATTTCCATGTACATACAGATAGCGGTGTAGATATTTTCATGTTTATACAGATAGCGGTGAAGATGTATGCATGTTAACACAGATAGCTGTGTAGATATTTCCAAGTTCATACAGATAGCGGTGTAGATATTTCCATGTTCATCCAGATGTCTGTGTAGATATATCCATGTTCATACAGATGGCGGTGAAGATATTTCCATGTTCATGCAGACAGCGGTGTAGATATTTCCATGTTCATACAGATAGCGGTGTAGACATTTCCATGTTCATGCTGATAGCGGTGTAGCTATTTCCATGTTCATACAGATAGCGGTGTAGATATTTCCATGTTCATCCAGATGGCTGTGTAGATATGTCCATGTTCATACAGATGGCGGTGAAGATATTTCCATGTTCATACAGACGGCGGTGTAGATATTTCCATGTTCATACAGATAGCACTGTAGATATTTCCATGTTCATACATACAGCGGTGCTGTTATTTCCATGTTCATCCAGATGGCTGTGTAGATATATCCATGTTCATACAGATGGCGGTGAAGATATTTCCATGTTCATACAGATATCGGTGTAGATATTTCCATGTTCATAGAGATAGCGGTGTAGATATTTCCATGTTCATACAGATAGCGGTGCTGATATTTCCATGTTTATTCAGGTAGCGGTGTTGATATTTCCATGTTTATACAGATAGCGGTGTAGATATTTCCATGTTTATACAGATAGCGGTGTAGATATTTTCATGTTTATACAGATAGCGGTGCTGATATTTCCATCTTAATACAGATGGCGGTGTAGATATTTATATGTCCATACAGATGGCGGTGCAGATATTTCCATGTTCATTCAGATGGCGGTGTAGATATTTCCATGTTTATAGAGATTGCGGTGTAGATATTTCCATGTGTAAAGAAATAGCTTTGTAGATATTTCCATGTACATGCAGAGAGCTGTGTAGATATTTCCATTTTCATGCAGATAGCGGTGTAGATATTTCCATGTTCAAACAGATAGCTGTGTAGACATTTCCATGTTCATACAGATAGCGGTGTAGATATTTCCATGTTTATACAGATAGCGGTGTAGATATCTCCTTCTTTATACAGATGGCGGTGGAGATGTTTATATGTTCATACAGGTGGCGGTGCAGATATTTCCATGTTCATACAGATGGCGGTGTAGATATTTCCTTGTTTATAGAGATAGCGGTGTAGATATTTCCATGTGTAAAGAGATAGCTGTGTAGATATTTCCATGTATATGCAGATATCTGAGTAGATATTTCCATTTTCATGCAGATAGCGGTGTAGATATTTCCATGTTCAAATAGATAGCAGTGTAGATATTTCCATGTTCATACAGATAGCGGTGTAGATATTTCCATGTTCATACAGATATCGGTGTAGATATTTCCATGTTCATAGAGATAGCGGTGTAGATATTTCCATGTTCATACAGATAGCGGTGCTGATATTTCCATGTTTATTCAGGTAGCGGTGTTGATATTTCCATGTTTATACAGATAGCGGTGTAGATATTTTCATGTTTATACAGATAGCGGTGCAGATATTTCCATCTTAATACAGATGGCGGTGTAGATATTTATATGTCCATACAGATGGCGGTGGAGATATTTCCATGTTCATTCAGATGGCGGTGTAGATATTTCCATGTTTATAGAGATTGCGGTGTAGATATTTCCATGTGTAAAGAAATAGCTTTGTAGATATTTCCATGTACATGCAGAGAGCTGTGTAGATATTTCCATTTTCATGCAGATAGCGGTGTAGATATTTCCATGTTCAAACAGATAGCTGTGTAGATATTTCCATGTTCATACAGATAGCGGTGTAGAAATTTCCATGTTTATACAGATAGCGGTGAAGATGTATGCATGTTAACACAGATAGCGGTGTAGCTATTTCCATGTTCATACAGATAGCGGTGTAGATATTTCCATATGCATCCGGATGGCTGTGTAGGTATATCCATGTTCATGCAGATGGCGGTGAAGATATTTCCATGTTCATACAGATAGCGGTGTAGATATTTCCATGTTCATACAGATAGCGGTGTAGATATTTCCATGTTCATACAGATAGCGGTGTAGCTATTTCCATGTTCATACAGATAGCGGTGTAGATATTTCCATGTTCATCCAGATGGGTGTGTAGATAAATCCATGTTCATACAGATGGCGGTGAAGATATTTCCATGTTCATACAGATAGCGGTGTAGATATTTCCATGTTTATACAGATATCGGTGTAGATATTTCCATGTTTATACAGATAGCGGAGTAGATATCTCCATCTTAATACAGATGGCGGTGTAGATATTTATATGATCATACAGATGGCGGTGCAGATATTTCCATGTTCATACAGATGGCGGTGTAGATATTTCCATGTTTATAGAGGTAGCGGTGTAGTTATTTCCATGTGTAAAGAGATAGCTGTATAGATATTTCCATGTATATGCAGATAGCTTTGTAGATATTTCCATTTTCATGCAGATAGCGGTGTAGATATTTCCATGTTCAAACAGATAGCGGTGTAGATATTTCCATGTTCATACAGATATCAGTGTAGATATTTCCATGTTTAAACAGATAGTGGTGAAGATGTATACATGTTTACAGAGATAGCGGTGTAGATATTTCCATGCTCATACAGATAGCGGTGTAGATATTTCCGTGTTCATCCAGATGGCTGTGTAGATATATCCATGTTCATAAAGATGGCGGTGAAGATATTTCCATGTTCATACAGATAGCGGTGTAGATATTTCCATGTTCATACAGATAGCGGTGTAGATATTTCCATGTTCATACAGATGGCTGTGTAGATATATCTATGTTCATACAGATGGTGGTGAAGATATTTCCATGTTCATACAGATATCGGTGTAGATATTTCCATGTCCATACAGATAGCAGTGTAGGTATTTCCATGTTCATACAGATAGCGGTGCTGATATTTCCATGTTTATACAGGTAGCGGTGTAGATATTTCCATGTTTATACAGATAGTGGTGTAGATATTTCCATGTTTATACAGATAGCGGTGTAGATATTTCCATGTTTATACAGATAGTGGTGTAGATATTTCCATATTTATAGAGATAGCGGTGTAGTTATTTCCATGTGTAAAGAGATAGCTTTGTAGATATTTCCATGTATATGCAGATAGCTGTGTAGATATTTCCATTTTCATGCAGATAGCGGTGTAGATATTTCCATGTTCATACAGATAGCGGTGTAGATATTTCCATGTTCATACAGATAGCGGTGCTGATATTTCCATGTTTATACAGGTAGCGGTGTAGATATTTCCATGTTCATCCAGATGGGTGTGTAGATATATCCATGTTCATACAGATGGCGGTGAAGATATTTCCATGTTCATACAGATAGCGGTGTAGATATTTCCATGTTTATACAGATATCGGTGTAGATATTTCCATGTTTATACAGATAGCGGAGTAGATATCTCCATCTTAATACAGATGGCGGTGTAGATATTTATATGATCATACAGATGGCGGTGCAGATATTTCCATGTTCATACAGATGGCGGTGTAGATATTTCCATGTTTATGGAGACTGCGGTGTAGATATTTCCATGTGTAAAGAAATAGCTTTGTAAATATTTCCATGTATATGCAGATAGCTGTGTAGATATTTCCATTTTCATGCAGATAGCGGTGTAGATATTTCCATGTTCAAACAGATAGCTGTGTAGATATTTCCATGTACATACAGATAGCGGTGTAGATATTTTCATGTTTATACAGATAGCGGTGAAGATGTATGCATGTTAACACAGATAGCTGTGTAGATATTTCCAAGTTCATACAGATAGCGGTGTAGATATTTCCATGTTCATCCAGATGTCTGTGTAGATATATCCATGTTCATACAGATGGCGGTGAAGATATTTCCATGTTCATGCAGACAGCGGTGTAGATATTTCCATGTTCATACAGATAGCGGTGTAGACATTTCCATGTTCATGCTGATAGCGGTGTAGCTATTTCCATGTTCATACAGATAGCGGTGTAGATATTTCCATGTTCATCCAGATGGCTGTGTAGATATGTCCATGTTCATACAGATGGCGGTGAAGATATTTCCATGTTCATACAGACGGCGGTGTAGATATTTCCATGTTCATACAGATAGCACTGTAGATATTTCCATGTTCATACATACAGCGGTGCTGTTATTTCCATGTTCATCCAGATGGCTGTGTAGATATATCCATGTTCATACAGATGGCGGTGAAGATATTTCCATGTTCATACAGATATCGGTGTAGATATTTCCATGTTCATAGAGATAGCGGTGTAGATATTTCCATGTTCATACAGATAGCGGTGCTGATATTTCCATGTTTATTCAGGTAGCGGTGTTGATATTTCCATGTTTATACAGATAGCGGTGTAGATATTTCCATGTTTATACAGATAGCGGTGTAGATATTTTCATGTTTATACAGATAGCGGTGCTGATATTTCCATCTTAATACAGATGGCGGTGTAGATATTTATATGTCCATACAGATGGCGGTGCAGATATTTCCATGTTCATTCAGATGGCGGTGTAGATATTTCCATGTTTATAGAGATTGCGGTGTAGATATTTCCATGTGTAAAGAAATAGCTTTGTAGATATTTCCATGTACATGCAGAGAGCTGTGTAGATATTTCCATTTTCATGCAGATAGCGGTGTAGATATTTCCATGTTCAAACAGATAGCTGTGTAGACATTTCCATGTTCATACAGATAGCGGTGTAGATATTTCCATGTTTATACAGATAGCGGTGTAGATATTTCCATATGCATCCGGATGGCTGTGTAGGTATATCCATGTTCATGCAGATGGCGGTGAAGATATTTCCATGTTCATACAGATTGCGGTGTAGATATTTCCATGTTCATACAGATAGCGGTGTAGATATTTCCATGTTCATACAGATAGCGGTGTAGCTATTTCCATGTTCATACAGATAGTGGTGTAGATATTTCCATGTTCATCCAGATGGGTGTGTAGATATATCCATGTTCATACAGATGGCGGTGAAGATATTTCCATGTTCATACAGATAGCGGTGTAGATATTTCCATGTTTATACAGATATCGGTGTAGATATTTCCATGTTTATACAGATAGCGGAGTAGATATCTCCATCTTAATACAGATGGCGGTGTAGATATTTATATGATCATTCAGATGGCGGTGCAGATATTTCCATGTTCATACAGATGGCGGTGTAGATATTTCCATGTTTATAGAGGTAGCGGTGTAGTTATTTCCATGTGTAAAGAGATAGCTGTATAGATATTTCCATGTATATGCAGATAGCTTTGTAGATATTTCCATTTTCATGCAGATAGCTGTGTAGATATTTCCATGTTCAAACAGATAGCGGAGTAGATATTTCCATGTTCATACAGATATCAGTGTAGATATTTCCATGTTTAAACAGATAGTGGTGAAGATGTATACATGTTTACAGAGATAGCGGTGTAGATATTTCCATGCTCATACAGATAGCGGTGTAGATATTTCCGTGTTCATCCAGATGGCTGTGTAGATATATCCATGTTCATAAAGATGGCGGTGAAGATATTTCCATGTTCATACAGATAGCGGTGTAGATATTTCCATGTTCATACAGATAGCAGTGTAGATATATCCATGTTCATACAGACAGCGGTGCTGATATTTCCATGTTCATCCAGATGGCTGTGTAGATATATCTATGTTCATACAGATGGTGGTGAAGATATTTCCATGTTCATACAGATATCGGTGTAGATATTTCCATGTCCATACAGATAGCAGTGTAGGTATTTCCATGTTCATACAGATAGCGGTGCTGATATTTCCATGTTTATACAGGTAGCGGTGTAGATATTTCCATGTTTATACAGATAGTGGTGTAGATATTTCCATGTTTATACAGATAGTGGTGTAGATATTTCCATGTTTATACAGATAGTGGTGTAGATATTTCCATGTTTATAGAGATAGCGGTGTAGTTATTTCCATGTGTAAAGAGATAGCTTTGTAGATATTTCCATGTATATGCAGATAGCTGTGTAGATATTTCCATTTTCATGCAGATAGCGGTGTAGATATTTCCATGTTCATACAGATAGCGGTGTAGATATTTCCATGTTCATACAGTTAGCGGTGCTGATGTTTCCATGTTTATACAGGTAGCGATGTAGATATTTCCATGTTTATACAGATAGCGGTGTAGATATTTCCATGTTTATACAGATAGCGGTGTAGATATTTCCATGTTTATACAGATAGCATTGTAGATATCTCCATCTTAATAGAGATGGCGGTGTAGATATTTATATGTTCATACAGATGGCTGTGCAGAGATTTCCATGTTCATACAGATGGTGGTGTAGATATTTCCATGTTTATAGAGATAGAGGTGTAGTTATTTCCGTGTGTAAAGAAATAGCTTTGTAGATATTTCCGTGTATATGCAGATAGCTGTGTAGATATTTCCATTTTCATGCAGATAGCGGTGTAGATATTTCCATGTTCAGATAGCGGTGTAGATATTTCCATGTTCATACAGATAGCGGTGTAGATATTTCCATGTTTATACAGATAGCGGTGAAGATGTATGCATGTTTGCACAGATAGCGGTGTAGATATTTCCATGTTCATACAGATAGCGGTGTAGATATTTCCATGTTCATACAGATAGCGGTGTAGATATTTCCATGTTCATCCAGAAGGCGGTGTAGATATTTCCATGTTCATACAGATAGCGGTGTTGATAGTTCCATGTTTATACAGGTAGCCGTGTAGATATTTCCATGTTTATACAGATAGCGGTGCAGATATTTCCATATTTATACAGATAGCGGTGTAGATATCTCCATCTTAATACAGATGGCGGTGTAGATATTTATATGTTCATAAAGATGGCTGTGCAGATATTTCCATGTTCATACAGATGGCGGTGTAGATATTTCCATGTTTATAGAGATAGCAGTGTAGTTATTTCCATGTGTAAAGAAATAGCTTTGTAGATATTTCCGTGTATATGCAGATAGCTGTGTAGATATTTCCATTTTCATGCAGATAGCGGTGTAGATATTTCCATGTTCAAACAGATAGCGGTGTAGATATTTCCAGGTTCATACAGATAGCGGTGTAGATATTTGCATGTTTATACAGATAGCGGTGAAGATTTATGCATTTTTGCACAGATAGCGGTGGAGATATTTCCATGTTCATACAGATAGTGGTGCTGATATTTCCATGTTAATACAGATAGCGGTGTAGATATTTCCATGTTCATACAGATAGCGGTGCAGATATTTCCATGTTCATCCAGATGGCTGTGTAGATATATCCATGTTCATTCAGATAGCGGTGTAGGTATTTCCATGTTCATCCAGATGGCTGTGTAGCTATTTCCATGTTTATACAGATAGTGGTGTAGATATTTCCATATTCATACAGATAGCGGTGTAGATATTTCCATGTTCATTCAGATAGCCGTGTAGATATTGCCATGTTCATACCGATAGCGGTGCTGATACTTCCATGTTTATACAGGTAGCGGTGTACATATTTCCGTGTTTATATAGGTAGCGGTGTAGATATTTCCATGTTCATACAGATAGCGGTGTAGATATTTCCATGTTTATACAGATAGCGGTGTAGATATCTCCTTCTTAATACAGATGGCCTTGTAGATATTTATATGTTCATACAGATGGCGGTGCAGATATTTCCATGTTCATACAGATGGTGGTGTAGATATTTCCATGTTTATAGAGATAGCGGTGTAGTTATTTCCATGTGCAAAGAGATAGCTGTGTTGATATTTCCATGTAAATGCAGATAGCTGTGTAGATATTTCCATTTTCATGCAAATAGCGGTGTAGATATTTCCATGTTCCAACAGATAGCGGTGTAGATATTTCCATGTTTATACAGATATCGGTGAAGATGTATGCATGTCTACACAGATAGCAGTGTAGATATTACCATGTTCATCCAGATGGCTTTGTAGATATATCCATGTTCATACAGATAGCTGTGTAGATATTTCCATGTTCATACAGATAGCGGTGTAGATATTTCCATGTTCATCCAGATGGCTGTGTAGATATATCCATGTTCATACAGATAGCGGTGTAAATATTTCCATGTTCATACAGATAGTGGTGCAGATATTTCCATGTTCATAAAGATAGCGGTGTAGCTATTTCCATGTTCATACAGATAGCGGTGTAGATATTTCCATGTTCAAGGAGATAGCGGTGTAGATATTTCCATGTTCATACAGATAGCTGTGCTGGTATTTCCATATTTATACAGGTAGCGGTGTTGATATTTCCATGTTTATACAGATAGCCGTGTAGATATTTCCATGTTTATACAGGTAGCGGTGTAGATATTTCCATGTTCATACAGATAGCGGTGTAGATATTTCCATGTTTATACAGACAGCGGTGTAGATATTTCCTTGTTTATACAGATAGCGGTGTAGATTTCTCCTTCTTAATACAGACGGCGGTGAAGATCTTTATATGTTCATACAGATGGCGGTGCAGATATTTCCGTGTTCATACAGATAGAGGTGTAGATATTTCCATGTGCATACAGATAGCGGTGTAGATATTTCCGTGTTAATCCAGATGGCTCTGTAGATATATCCATGTTCATACAGATGGCGGTGAAGAAATTTCCATGTTCATACACATAGCGGTGTAGATATTTCCATGTTCCTACAGATAGCAGTGTAGATATTTCCATGTTCATACAGATTTCGGTGTAGATATTTCCATGTTTATACAGATAGCGGTGTAGATATCTCCTTCTTTATACAGATGGCGGTGGAGATGTTTATATGTTCATACAGGTGGCGGTGCAGATATTTCCATGTTCATACAGATGGCGGTGTAGATATTTCCTTGTTTATAGAGATAGCGGTGTAGATATTTCCATGTGTAAAGAGATAGCTGTGTAGATATTTCCATGTATATGCAGATATCTGTGTAGATATTTCCATTTTCATGCAGATAGCGGTGTAGATATTTCCATGTTCAAATAGATAGCAGTGTAGATATTTCCATGTTCATACAGATAGCGGTGTAGATATTTCCATGTTCATACAGATATCGGTGTAGATATTTCCATGTTCATAGAGATAGCGGTGTAGATATTTCCATGTTCATACAGATAGCGGTGCTGATATTTCCATGTTTATTCAGGTAGCGGTGTTGATATTTCCATGTTTATACAGATAGCGGTGTAGATATTTCCATGTTTATACATATAGCGGTGTAGATATTTTCATGTTTATACAGATAGCGGTGCAGATATTTCCATCTTAATACAGATGGCGGTGTAGATATTTATATGTCCATACAGATGGCGGTGCAGATATTTCCATGTTCATTCAGATGGCGGTGTAGATATTTCCATGTTTATAGAGATTGCGGTGTAGATATTTCCATGTGTAAAGAAATAGCTTTGTAGATATTTCCATGTACATGCAGAGAGCTGTGTAGATATTTCCATTTTCATGCAGATAGCGGTGTAGATATTTCCATGTTCAAACAGATAGCTGTGTAGATATTTCCATGTTCATACAGATAGCGGTGTAGAAATTTCCATGTTTATACTGATAGCGGTGAAGATGTATGCATGTTAACACAGATAGCGGTGTAGCTATTTCCATGTTCATACAGATAGCGGTGTAGATATTTCCATATGCATCCGGATGGCTGTGTAGGTATATCCATGTTCATGCAGATGGCGGTGAAGATATTTCCATGTTCATACAGATAGCGGTGTAGATATTTCCATGTTCATACAGATAGCGGTGTAGATATTTCCATGTTCATACAGATAGCGGTGTAGCTATTTCCATGTTCATACAGATAGCGGTGTAGATATTTCCATGTTCATCCAGATGGGTGTGTAGATAAATCCATGTTCATACAGATGGCGGTGAAGATATTTCCATGTTCATACAGATAGCGGTGTAGATATTTCCATGTTTATACAGATATCGGTGTAGATATTTCCATGTTTATACAGATAGCGGAGTAGATATCTCCATCTTAATACAGATGGCGGTGTAGATATTTATATGATCATACAGATGGCGGTGCAGATATTTCCATGTTCATACAGATGGCGGTGTAGATATTTCCATGTTTATAGAGGTAGCGGTGTAGTTATTTCCATGTGTAAAGAGATAGCTGTATAGATATTTCCATGTATATGCAGATAGCTTTGTAGATATTTCCATTTTCATGCAGATAGCGGTGTAGATATTTCCATGTTCAAACAGATAGCGGTGTAGATATTTCCATGTTCATACAGATATCAGTGTAGATATTTCCATGTTTAAACAGATAGTGGTGAATATGTATACATGTTTGCAGAGATAGCGGTGTAGATATTTCCATGCTCATACAGATAGCGGTGTAGATATTTCCGTGTTCATCCAGATGGCTGTGTAGATATATCCATGTTCATAAAGATGGCGGTGAAGATATTTCCATGTTCATACAGATAGCGGTGTAGATATTTCCATGTTCATACAGATAGCGGTGTAGATATTTCCATGTTCATACAGACAGCGGTGCTGATATTTCCATGTTCATCCAGATGGCTGTGTAGATATATCTATGTTCATACAGATGGTGGTGAAGATATTTCCATGTTCATACAGATATCGGTGTAGATATTTCCATGTCCATACAGATAGCAGTGTAGGTATTTCCATGTTCATACAGATAGCGGTGCTGATATTTCCATTTTTATACAGGTAGCGGTGTAGATATTTCCATGTTTATACAGATAGTGGTGTAGATATTTCCATGTTTATACAGATAGCGGTGTAGATATTTCCATGTTTATACAGATAGTGGTGTAGATATTTCCATGTTTATAGAGATAGCGGTGTAGTTATTTCCATGTGTAAAGAGATAGCTTTGTAGATATTTCCATGTATATGCAGATAGCTGTGTAGATATTTCCATTTTCATGCAGATAGCGGTGTAGATATTTCCATGTTCATACAGATAGCGGTGTAGATATTTCATTGTTCATACAGATAGCGGTGCTGATATTTCCATGTTTATACAGGTAGCGGTGTAGACATTTCCATGTTTATACAGATAGCGGTGTAGATATTTCCATGTTTATACAGATAGCGGTGTAGATATTTCCATGTATATACAGATAGCAGTGTAGATATCTCCATCTTAATAGAGATGGCGGTGTAGATATTTATATGTTCATACAGATGGCTGTGCAGGGATTTCCATGTTCATACAGATGGTGGTGTAGATATTTCCATGTTTATAGAGATAGAGGTGTAGTTATTTCCGTGTGTAAAGTAATAGCTTTGTAGATATTTCCGTGTATATGCAGATAGCTGTGTGGGTATTTCCATTTTCATGCAGATAGCGGTGTAGATATTTCCATGTTCACATAGCGGTGTAGATATTTCCATGTTCATACAGATAGCGGTGTAGATATTTCCATGTTTATACAGATAGCGGTGAAGATGTATGCATGTTTGCACAGATAGCGGTGTAGATATTTCCATGTTCATACAGATAGCGGTGTAGATATTTCCATGTTCATACAGATAGCGGTGTAGATATTTCCATGTTCATCCAGAAGGCGGTGTAGATATTTCCATGTTCATACAGATAGCGGTGTTGATAGTTCCATGTTTATACAGGTAGCCGTGTAGATATTTCCATGTTTATACAGATAGCGGTGTAGATATTTCCATGTTAATCCAGATGGCTGTGTAGGTATATCCATGTTCATACAGATAGCGGTGTATATAATTCCATGTTCATACAGATAGTGGTTGAGATATTTCCATGTTCATACAGATAGCGGTGTAGCTATTTCCATGTTCATACAGATAGTGGTGTAGATATTTCCATGTTTATACAGATAGCGGTGAAGATGTATGCATGTTTACAAGGATAGCAGTGTAGATGTTTCCATGTTCATGCAGATAGCGGTGCTGATATTTCCAGGTTTATACAGGTAGCGGTGTAGATATTTCCATGTTTATACAGATAGCGGTGAAAAGGTATGCATGTTTACACATATACCGGTGTAGATATTTTCATGTTCATCCAGATGGCTGTGTAGATATTTCCATGTTCATACAGATAGCGCTGTAGATATTTCCATGTTCATCCAGATGGCTGTGTAGATATATCCATGTTCACACAGATGGCAGTGAAGATATTTCCATGTTCATACAGATAGCGGTGTAGATATTTCCATGTTCATACAGATAGCGGTGTAGATATTTCCGTGTTCATACCGATAGCGGTGCTGATATTTCCATGTTTATACAGGTAGCGGTGTAGAAATTTCCATGTTTATACAGATAGCGGTGTAGATATTTCCATGTTTATACAGATAGCAGTGTAGATATTTCCATGTTTATACAGATAGCGGTGTAGGTATCTCCTTCTTAATTCAGATGGCAGTGAAGATATTTATATGTTCATAGAGATGGCGGTGCAGATATTTCCATGTTCATACAGATGGCGGTGTAGATATTTCCATGTTCATACAGATAGCGGTGTAGATATTTCCATGTGTAAAGAGATAGCTGTATAGATATTTCCATGTATATGCAGATAGCAGTGCAGATATTTCCATTTTCATGCAGATAGCGGTGTATATGTTTCCCTGTTAAAACAGATAGCGGTGTAGATATTTCCATGTTCATACAGATAGTGGTGTAGATATTTCCATGTCCATAGAGATAGCGGTGTAGATATTTCCATGTTCATACAGATGGCTGTGTAGATATATCCATGTTCATACAGATAGCGGTGTAGATATTTCCATTTTCATATAGACAGTGCTGTAGATATTTCCATGTTCATACAGATAGCGGTGTAGATATTTCCATGTTCATTCAGATAGCGGTGTAGATATTTCCATGTTCATAGAGATAGCGGTGTAGATATTTACATGTTCATACAGATAGCGGTGCTGATATTTCCATGTTTATACAGGTAGCGATGTAGATATTTCCATGTTTATACAGATAGTGGTGTAGATATTTCCATGTTTATACAGATTGCGGTGTAGATATTTCCAAGTTTATACAGAAAGCGGTGTAGATATCTCCATCATAATACAGATGGCGGTGAAGATATTTATATGTTCATACAGATGGCGGTGTAGATATTTCCATGTTCAAACAGATAGCGGTGTAGATATTTCCACGTTTATACAGATAGCGGTGAAGATATATGCATGTCTACACAGATAGCAGTGTAGATATTTCCATGTTCATCCAGATGGCTGTGTAGAAGTATCCATGTTCATACAGATAGCGGTGTAGATATTTCCATGTTCATACAGATAGCGGTGTAGATATTTCCATGTTCATACAGATGGCTGTGTAGATATATCCATGTTCATACAGATAGCGGTGTAGATATTTCCATGTTCATTCAGATAGTGGTGTAGATATTTCCATGTTCATACAGATAGCGGTGTAGCTATTTCCATGTTCATACAGATAGCGGTGTAGATATTTCCATGTTCAAAGAGATAGTGGTGTAGATATTTCCATGTTCATACAGATAGCTGTGCTGATATTTTCATGTTTATACAGGTAGCGGTGTAGATATTTCCATGTTTATACAGATAGTGGTGTAGATATTTCCATGTTTATACAGATAGCGGTGTAGATATTTCCAAGTTTATACAGATAGATGTGTAGATATCTCCATCTTAATACAGATGGCGGAGTAGATATTTATATGTTCATACAGATGGCGGTGCAGATATTTCCATGTTCATATAGATGGCGGTGTAGATATTTCCATGTTTATAGAGATAGCGGTGTAGTTATTTCCATGTGTAAAGAGATAGCTTTGTAGATATTTCCATGTGTATGCAGATAGCTGTGTAGATATTTCCATTTTCATGCGGATAGCGGTGTAGATATTTCCATGTTCAAACAGATAGCGGTGTAGATATTTCCATGTTCATACAGATAGCGGTGTAGATATTTCCATGTTTATACAGATAGCGGTGAAGATGTATGCATGTTTACAAGGATAGCAGTGTAGATATTTCCATGTTCATACAGATAGCGGTGTAGATATTTCCATGTTCATCCAGATGGCTGTGTAGATATATCCATGTTCATACAAAAGGCAGTGAACATATTTCCATGTTCATACAGATAGCGGTGTAGATATTTCCATGTTCATACAGATAGCTGTGTAGATATTTCCGTGTTCATACCGATAGCGGTGCTGATATTTCCATGTTTATACATGTAACGGTGTTGATATTTCAATGTTTACACAGATAGAGGTGTAGATATTTCCATGTTTATACAGATTGCAATGTAGATATTTCCATGTTTATACAGATAGCGGTGTAGATATCTCCTTCTTAATACAGATGGCGGTGTAGATATTTATATGTTCATACAGATGGCGGTGCAGATATTTCCATGTTCATACAGATGGCGGTGTAGATATTTCCATGTTCATACAGATAGCGGTGTAGTTATTTCCATGTGTAAAGAGATAGCTGTGTAGATATTTCCATGTATATGCAGATAGCTGTGTAGATATTTCCATTTTCATGCAGATAGCGGTGTATATATTTCCCTGTTCAAACAGATAGCGGTGTAGATATTTCCATGTTCATACAGATAGACGTGTAGATATTTCCATGTTCATACAGATAGTGGTGTAGATATTTCCATGTTCATACAGATAGCGGTGTAGCTATTTCCATGTTCATACAGATAGCGGTGTAGATATTTCCATGTTCATAGAGATAGCGGTGTAGATATTTATATGTTCATACAGATAGCGGTGCTGATATTTCCATGTTTTTACAGGTAGCGGTGTAGATGTTTCCATGTTTATACAGATACTGATGTAGATATTTCCATGTTTATTCAGATAGCGGTGTAGATATTTCCAAGTTTATACAGATAGCGGTTTAGATATCTCCATCTTAATACAGATGGCGGTGTAGATATTTATATGTTCATACAGATGGCGGTGCAGATATTTCCATGTTCATATAGATGGCGGTGTAGATATTTCCATGTTTATAGAGATAGCGGTGTAGTTATTTCCATGTGTAAAGAGATAGCTTTGTAGATATTTCCATGTGTATGCAGATAGCTGTGTAGATATTTCCATTTTCATGCGGATAGCGGTGTAGATATTTCCATGTTCAAACAGATAGCGGTGTAGATATTTCCATGTTCATACAGATAGCGGTGTAGATATTTCCATGTTTATACAGATAGCGGTGAAGATGTATGCATGTTTACAAGGATAGCAGTGTAGATATTTCCATGTTCATACAGATAGCGGTGTAGATATTTCCATGTTCATCCAGATGGCTGTGTAGATATATCCATGTTCATACAAAAGGCAGTGAACATATTTCCATGTTCATACAGATAGCGGTGTAGATATTTCCATGTTCATACAGATAGCTGTGTAGATATTTCCGTGTTCATACCGATAGCGGTGCTGATATTTCCATGTTTATACATGTAACGGTGTTGATATTTCCATGTTTGTACAGATAGCTTTGTAGATATTTCCATGTGTATGCAGATAGCTGTGTAGATATTTCCATTTTCATGCGGATAGCGGTGTAGATATTTCCATGTTCAAACAGATAGCGGTGTAGATATTTCCATGGTCATACAGATAGCGGTGTAGATATTTCCATGTTTATACAGATAGCGGTGAAGATGTATGCATGTTTACAAGGATAGCAGTGTAGATGTTTCCATGTTCATGCAGATAGCGGTGTAGATATTTCCATGTTCATCCAGATGGCATTGTAGATATATCCATGTTCATAGAAATGGCAGTGAAGATATTTCCATGTTCATACAGATAGCGGTGTAGATATTTCCATGTTCATACAGATAGCGGTGGAGATATTTCCGTGTTCATACCGATAGCGGTGCTGATATTTCCATGTTTATACAGGTAGCGATGTAGTTATTTCCATGTTTGTACAGATAGAGGTGTAGATATTTCCATGTTTATACAGATAGCAGTGTAGATATTTCCATCTTTATACAGATATCGGTGTAGATATCTCCTTCTTAATACAGATGGCGGTGTGGATATTTATATGTTCATACAGATGGCGGTGCAGATATTTCCATGTTCATACAGATGGCGGTGTAGATATTTCCATGTTCATACAGATAGCGGTGTAGTTATTTACATGTGTAAAGAGATAGCTGTGTAGATCTTCCCATGTATATTCAGATAGCTGTGTAGATATTTCCATTTTCATGCAGATAGCGGTGTATATATTTCCCTGTTCAAAGAGGTAGCGGTGTAGATATTTCCATGTTCATACAGATAGTGGTGTAGATATTTCCATGTTCATACAGATAGCGGTGTAGCTATTTCCATGTTCATACAGATAGCGGTGTGGATATTTCCATGTTCATAGAGATAGCGGTGTAGATATTTCCATGTTCATACAGATAGCGGTGCTGATATTTCCATGTTTATACAGGTAGCGGTGTAGATATTTCCATGTTTATACAGATAGCGGTGAAGATGTATGCATGTTTACACATATAGCGGTGTACATATTTTCATGTTCATCCAGATGGCTGTGTAGATATTTTCATGTTCATACCGATAGCAGTGTAGATATTTCCATGTTCATCCAGATGGCTGTGTAGATATATCCATGTTCATACAGATGGCAGTGAAGATATTTCCATGTTTATACAGATAGCGGTGTAGATATTTCCATGTTTATACAGATAGCAGTGTAGATATTTCTATGTTTATACAGATAGCGGTGAACATATCTCTTTCTTAATACAGATGACAGTGTAGATATTTATATGTTCATAGAGATGGCGGTGCAGATATTTCCATGTTCATACAGGTGGCGGTGTAGATATTTCCATGTTCATACAGATAGCGGTGTAGTTATTTCCATGTTCATACAGATAGCGGTGTAGCTATTTCCATGTTCATACAGATAGTGGTGTAGATATTTCCATGTTTATACAGATAGCGGTGAAGATGTATGCATGTTTACAAGGATAGCAGTGTAGATGTTTCCATGTTCATGCAGATAGCGGTGCTGATATTTCCATGTTTATACAGGTAGCGGTGTAGATATTTCCATGTTTATACAGATAGCGGTGAAAAGGTATGCATGTTTACACATATACCGGTGTAGATATTTTCATGTTCATCCAGATGGCTGTGTAGATATTTCCATGTTCATACAGATAGCGCTGTAGATATTTCCATGTTCATCCAGATGGCTGTGTAGATATATCCATGTTCACACAGATGGCAGTGAAGATATTTCCATGTTCATACAGATAGCGGTGTAGATATTTCCATGTTCATACAGATAGCGGTGTAGATATTTCCGTGTTCATACCGATAGCGGTGCTGATATTTCCATGTTTATACAGGTAGCGGTGTAGAAATTTCCATGTTTATACAGATAGCGGTGTAGATATTTCCATGTTTATACAGATAACAGTGTAGATATTTCCATGTTTATACAGATAGCGGTGTAGGTATCTCCTTCTTAATTCAGATGGCAGTGAAGATATTTATATGTTCATAGAGATGGCGGTGCAGATATTTCCATGTTCATACAGATGGCGGTGTAGATATTTCCATGTTCATACAGATAGCGGTGTAGATATTTCCATGTGTAAAGAGATAGCTGTATAGATATTTCCATGTATATGCAGATAGCAGTGCAGATATTTCCATTTTCATGCAGATAGCGGTGAATATATTTCCCTGTTAAAACAGATAGCGGTGTAGATATTTCCATGTTCATACAGATAGTGGTGTAGATATTTCCATGTCCATAGAGATAGCGGTGTAGATATTTCCATGTTCATACAGATGGCTGTGTAGATATATCCATGTTCATACAGATAGCGGTGTAGATATTTCCATTTTCATATAGACAGTGCTGTAGATATTTCCATGTTCATACAGATAGCGGTGTAGATATTTCCATGTTCATTCAGATAGCGGTGTAGATATTTCCATGTTCATAGAGATAGCGGTGTAGATATTTACATGTTCATACAGATAGCGGTGCTGATATTTCCATGTTTATACAGGTAGCGATGTAGATATTTCCATGTTTATACAGATAGTGGTGTAGATATTTCCATGTTTATACAGATTGCGGTGTAGATATTTCCAAGTTTATACAGAAAGCGGTGTAGATATCTCCATCATAATACAGATGGCGGTGAAGATATTTATATGTTCATACAGATGGCGGTGTAGATATTTCCATGTTCAAACAGATAGCGGTGTAGATATTTCCACGTTTATACAGATAGCGGTGAAGATATATGCATGTCTACACAGATAGCAGTGTAGATATTTCCATGTTCATCCAGATGGCTGTGTAGAAGTATCCATGTTCATACAGATAGCGGTGTAGATATTTCCATGTTCATACAGATAGCGGTGTAGATATTTCCATGTTCATACAGATGGCTGTGTAGATATATCCATGTTCATACAGATAGCGGTGTAGATATTTCCATGTTCATTCAGATAGTGGTGTAGATATTTCCATGTTCATACAGATAGCGGTGTAGCTATTTCCATGTTCATACAGATAGCGGTGTAGATATTTCCATGTTCAAAGAGATAGTGGTGTAGATATTTCCATGTTCATACAGATAGCTGTGCTGATATTTTCATGTTTATACAGGTAGCGGTGTAGATATTTCCATGTTTATACAGATAGTGGTGTAGATATTTCCATGTTTATACAGATAGCGGTGTAGATATTTCCAAGTTTATACAGATAGATGTGTAGATATCTCCATCTTAATACAGATGGCGGAGTAGATATTTATATGTTCATACAGATGGCGGTGCAGATATTTCCATGTTCATATAGATGGCGGTGTAGATATTTCCATGTTTATAGAGATAGCGGTGTAGTTATTTCCATGTGTAAAGAGATAGCTTTGTAGATATTTCCATGTGTATGCAGATAGCTGTGTAGATATTTCCATTTTCATGCGGATAGCGGTGTAGATATTTCCATGTTCAAACAGATAGCGGTGTAGATATTTCCATGTTCATACAGATAGCGGTGTAGATATTTCCATGTTTATACAGATAGCGGTGAAGATGTATGCATGTTTACAAGGATAGCAGTGTAGATATTTCCATGTTCATACAGATAGCGGTGTAGATATTTCCATGTTCATCCAGATGGCTGTGTAGATATATCCATGTTCATACAAAAGGCAGTGAACATATTTCCATGTTCATACAGATAGCGGTGTAGATATTTCCATGTTCATACAGATAGCTGTGTAGATATTTCCGTGTTCATACCGATAGCGGTGCTGATATTTCCATGTTTATACATGTAACGGTGTTGATATTTCCATGTTTACACAGATAGAGGTGTAGATATTTCCATGTTTATACAGATTGCAATGTAGATATTTCCATGTTTATACAGATAGCGGTGTAGATATCTCCTTCTTAATACAGATGGCGGTGTAGATATTTATATGTTCATACAGATGGCGGTGCAGATATTTCCATGTTCATACAGATGGCGGTGTAGATATTTCCATGTTCATACAGATAGCGGTGTAGTTATTTCCATGTGTAAAGAGATAGCTGTGTAGATATTTCCATGTATATGCAGATAGCTGTGTAGATATTTCCATTTTCATGCAGATAGCGGTGTATATATTTCCCTGTTCAAACAGATAGCGGTGTAGATATTTCCATGTTCATACAGATAGACGTGTAGATATTTCCATGTTCATACAGATAGTGGTGTAGATATTTCCATGTTCATACAGATAGCGGTGTAGCTATTTCCATGTTCATACAGATAGCGGTGTAGATATTTCCATGTTCATAGAGATAGCGGTGTAGATATTTATATGTTCATACAGATAGCGGTGCTGATATTTCCATGTTTTTACAGGTAGCGGTGTAGATGTTTCCATGTTTATACAGATACTGATGTAGATATTTCCATGTTTATTCAGATAGCGGTGTAGATATTTCCATGTTTATACAGATAGCGGTGAAGTTGTATGCATGTTTACAAGGATAGCAGTGTAGATGTTTCCATGTTCATGCAGATAGCGGTGCTGATATTTCCATGTTTATACAGGTAGCGGTGTAGATATTTCCATGTTTATACAGATAGCGGTGAAGAGGTATGCATGTTTACACATATAGCGTTGTAGATATTTTCATGTTCATCCAGATGGCTGTGTAGATATTTCCATGTTCATACAGATATCGGTGTAGATATTTCCAAGTTCATCCAGATGGCTGTGTAGATATATCCATGTTCACACAGATGGCAGTGAAGATATTTCCATGTTCATAAAGATAGCGGTGTAGATATTTCCATGTTCATACAGAGAGCGGTGTAGATATTTCCGTGTTCATACCGATAGCGGTGCTGATATTTCCATGTTTATACAGGTAGCGGTGTAGAAATTTCCATGTTTATACAGATAGCGGTGTAGATATTTCCATGTTTATACAGATAGCAGTGTAGATATTTCCATGTTTATACAGATAGCGGTGTAGGTATCTCCTTCTTAATTCAGATGGCAGTGAAGATATTTATATGTTCATAGAGATGGCGGTGCAGATACTTCCATGTTCATACAGATGGCGGTGTAGATATTTCCATGTTCATACAGATAGCGGTGTAGTTATTTCCATGTGTAAAGAGATAGCTGTATAGATATTTCCATGTATATGCAGATAGCAGTGTAGATATTTCCATTTTCATGCAGATAGCGGTGTATATATTTCCCTGTTAAAACAGAGAGCGGTGTAGATATTTCCATGTTCATACAGATAGTGGTGTAGATATTTCCATGTTCATAGAGATAGCGGTGTAGATATTTCCATGTTCATACAGATGGCTGTGTAGATATATCCATGTTCATACAGATAGCGGTGTAGATATTTCCATGTTCATATAGACAGTGGTGTAGATATTTCCATGTTCATACAGATAGCGGTGTAGATATTTCCATGTTCATACAGATAGCGGTGTAGATATTTCCATGTTCATAGAGATAGCGGTGTAGATATTTACATGTTCACACAGATAGCGGTGCTGATATTTCCATGTTTATACAGGTTGCGGTGTAGATATTTCCATGTTTATACAGATTGCAGTGTAGATATTTCCAAGTTTATACAGAAAGCGGTGTAGATATCTCCATCTTAATACAGATGGCGGTGTAGATATTTATATGTTCATACAGATGGCGGTGCAGATATTTCCATGTTCATACAGATGGCAGTGTAGATATTTCCATGTTGATACAGATAGCGGTGAAGTTATTTCCATGTGTAAAGAGATGGCTGTGTAGATATTCCCATGTATATGCAGATAGCTGTGTAGATATTTCCATTTTCAAGCAGATAGCGGTGTATATACTTCCCTGTTCAAACAGATAGCGGTGTAGATATTTCCATGTTCATACAGATAGCGGTGTACCTATTTCCATGTTCATACAGATAGCGGTGTGGATATTTCCATGTTCATAGAGATAGCGGTGTAGATATTTCCATGTTTATACAGGTAGCGGTGTAGATATTTCCATGTTTATACAGATAGCGGTGAAGATGTATGCATGTTTACACAGATAGCGGTGTAGATAATTTCATGTTCATCCAGATGGCTGTGTAGATATTTCCATGTTCATACAGATGGCGGTGAAGTTATTTCCATGTTCATACAGATAGCGGTGTAGATATTTCCATGTTTATACAGATAGCGGTGTAGATATTTCCATGTTCAGACGGATAGCAGTGTAGCTATTTCCATGTTCATACAGATAGCGGTGTAGATATTTCCATGTTCATCCAGATGGCTGTGTAGATATATCCATGTTCATACAGATGGCGGTGAAGATATTTCCATGTTCATACAGATAGCGGTGTAGATATTTCCATGTTCATACAGATAATGGTGTAGATATTTCCATGTTCATACAGATAGCGGTGTAGCTATTTCCATGTTCATACAGACAGCGGTGTAGATATTTCCATGTTCATCCAGATGGCTGTGTAGCTATTTACATGTTCATACAGATAGCGGTGCTGATATTTCCATGTTTATACAGGTAGCAGTGTAGATATTTCCTTGTTTATACAGAAAGCGGCATAGATATTTCCATCTTTATACAGATAGCGGTGTAGATATTTCCAAGTTTATACAGATAGCGGTGTAGATATCTCCATCTTAATACAGATGGCGGTGTAGATATTTATATGTTCATACAGATGTCGGTGCAGATATTTCCATGTTCATACAGATGGCGGTGTAGATATTTCCATGTTTATAGAGATAGCAGTGTAGTTATTTCCATGTGTAAAGAGATAGCTTTGCAAATATTTACATGTATATGCAGATAGCTGTGTAGATATTTCCATTTTCATGCAGATAGCGGTGAAGATGTATACATGTTTACACAGATAGCGGTGTAGATATTTCCATGTGCATACAGATAGCGGTGTAGATATTTCCATGTTCATACAGATGGCTGTGTAGATATATCTATGTTCTTACAGATGGTGGAGAAGATATTTCCATGTTCATACAGATAGCGGTGTAGATATTTCCATGTTCATCCAGATGGCTGTGTAGATATATCCATGTTCATACAGATGGCGGTGAAGATATTTCCATGTTCATACAGATAGCGGTGTAGATATTTCCATGTTCATACAGATAGTGGGGTAGATATTTCCATGTTCATACAGATAGCGGTGTAGCTATTTCCATGTTCATACAGACAGCGGTGTAGATATTTCCATGTTCATCCAGATGGCTGTGTAGCTATTTACATGTTCATACAGATAGCGGTGCTGATATTTCCATGTTTATACAGGTAGCAGTGTAGATATTTCCTTGTTTATACAGAAAGCGGCATAGATATTTCCATGTTTATACAGATAGCGGTGTAGATATTTCCAAGTTTATACAGATAGCGGTGTAGATATCTCCATCTTAATACAGATGGCGGTGTAGATATTTACATGTTCATACAGATGTCGGTGCAGATATTTCCATGTTCATACAGATGGCGGTGTAGATATTTCCATGTTTATAGAGATAGCAGTGTAGTTATTTCCATGTGTAAAGAGATAGCTTTGCAAATATTTACATGTATATGCAGATAGCTGTGTAGATATTTCCATTTTCATGCAGATAGCGGTGAAGATGTATACATGTTTACACAGATAGCGGTGTAGATATTTCCATGTGCATACAGATAGCGGTGTAGATATTTCCATGTTCATACAGATGGCTGTGTAGATATATCTATGTTCTTACAGATGGCGGAGAAGATATTTCCATGTTCATACAGATAGCGGTGTAGATATTTCCATGTTCATACAAATAGCGGTGTAGATATTTCCATGTTCATACAGATAGCTGTGTAGATATTTCCATGTTCATACAGATAGCGGTGTAGATATTTCCATGTTCATCCAGATGGCTGCGTAGATATATCCATGTTCATACAGATAGCGGTGTAGATATTTCCATGTTCATACAGATAGCGGTGTGGATATTTCCATGTTCATACAGATAGGGGTGTATGTATTTCCATGTTCATACGGATAGTGGTGTAGATATTTCTATTTTCATGCAGATAGCGGTGTATATATTTCCCTTTTTCAACCAGTTAGCGGTGTAGATATTTCCATGTTCATAAAGATAGCGGTGTAGATATTTCCATGTTTATATAGATAGCGGTGAAGATATGCGCATGTTTTCACAGATATCGGTGTAGATATTTCCATGTTCATCCACATGGCTGTGTAGATATATCCATGTTCACTCAGATGGCGGTGAAGATATTTCCATGTACATACAGATAGCGGTGTAGATATTTCCATGTTCATACAGATAGCGGTGTAGATATTTCCATGTTCATACAGATAGCGGTGTATGTATTTCCATGTTCATACAGATAGCAGTGTAGATATTTCCATGTTCATCCTGATGGCTGTGAAGATATTTCCATGTTCATACAGATAGCGGTGTAAATATTTCCATGTTCATACAGATAGCGGTGTAGTTATTTCCATGTTCATCCAGATGGCTGTGTAGATATATCCATGTTCGTACAGATGGCGGTGAAGATATTTCCATGTTCATACAGATGGCGTTGTAGGTATTTCCATGTTCATACAGATAGCCGTGTAGATATTGCCATGTTCATACCGATATCGGTGCTGATACTTCCATGTTTATACAAGTAGCGGTGTACATATTTCCGTGTTTATACAGGTAACGGTGTAGATATTTCCATGTTCATACAGATAGCGGTGTAGATATTTCCATGTTTATACAGATAGCGGTGTAGATATCTCCTTCATAATACAGATGGCGGTGTAGATATTTATATGTTCATACAGATGGCGGTGCAGATATTTCCATGTTCATACAGATGGTGGTGTAGATATTTCCATGTTCATCCAGATGGCTGTGTAGATATATCCATGTTCATACAGATAGCGGTGTAGATATTTCCATGTTCATATAGATAGTGGTGTAGATATTTCCATGTTCATACAGATAGCGGTGTAGCTATTTCCATGTTCATACAGATAGCGGTGTAGATATTTCCATGTTCATAGAGATAGCGGTGTAGATATTTACATGTTCATACAGATAGCGGTGCTGATATTTCCATGTTTATACAGGTAGCGGTGTAGATATTTCCATGTTTATACAGATAGTGGTGTAGATATTTCCATGTTTATACAGATTGCAGTGTAGATATTTCCAAGTTTATACAGATAGCGGTGTAGATATCTCCATCTTAATACAGATGGCGGTGTAGATATTTATATGTTCATACAGATGGCGGTTCAGATATTTCCATGATCATACAGATGGCGGTGTAGTTATTTCCATGTTTATCCAGATGGCTGTGTAGATATATCCATGTTCATACAGATGGCGGTGAAGATATTTCCATGTTCATACAGATGGCGTTGTAGGTATTTCCATGTTGATACAGATAGCGGTGTAGATATTTCCATGTGTATAGAGATGGATGTGTAGATATTCCCATGTATATGCAGATAGCTGTGTAGATATTTCCATTTTCAAGGAGATAGCGGTGTATATACTTCCCTGTTCAAACAGATAGCGGTGTAGATATTTCCATGTTCATACAGATAGTGGTGTAGATATTTCCATGTTCATACAGATAGCGGTGTACCTATTTCCATGTTCATACAGATAGCGGTGTGGATATTTCCATGTTCATAGAGATAGCGGTGTAGATATTTCCATGTTTATACAGGTAGCGGTGTAGGTATTTCCATGTTTATACAGATAGCAGTGAAGGTGTATGCATGTTTACACAGATAGCGGTGTAGATATTTTCATGTTCATCCAGATGGCTGTGTAGATATTTCCATGTTCATCCAGAGGGCTGTGTAGATATATCCATGTTCATACAGATGGCGGTGAAGATATTTCCATGTTCATACAGATAGCGCTGTAGATATTTCCATGTTTATACAGATAGCGGTGTAGATATTTCCATGTTCATACAGGTAGCATTGTAGCTATTTCCATGTTCCTACAGATAGCGGTGTAGATATTTCCATGTTCATCCAGATGGCTGTGTAGGTATATCCATGTTCATACAGATGGCGGTGAAGATATTTCCATATTCATACAGAGAGCGGTGTAGATATATCCATTTTCATACAGATAGTGGTGTAGATATTTCCATGTTCATACAGATAGCGGTGCAGATATTTCCATGTTCATGCAGATAGCCATGTAGATATTTCCATGTTCATACAGATAGTGGTGTATGTATTTCCATGTTCATACAGATAGTGGTGTAGATATTTCCATTTTCATGCAGATAGCGGTGTATATATTTCCCTGTTCAAACAGTTAGCGGTGAAGATATTTCCATGTTCATAAAGATAGCGGTGTAGATATTTCCATGTTTATACAGATAGCGGTGAAGATGTATGCATGTTTACACAGATATCGGTGTAGATATTTCCATGTTCATCCACATGGCTGTGTAGATATATCCATGTTCATACAGATTTCGGTGAAGATATTTCCATGTCATACATATAGCGGTGTAGATATTTCCATGTTCATACAGATAGCGGTGTAGTTATTTCCATGTTCATACAGATAGCGGTGTATGTATTTCCATGTTCATACAGATAGCGGTGTAGATATTTCCATGTTCATCCTGATGGATGTGTACATATTTCCATGTTCATACAGATAGCGGTGTAGATATTTCCATGTTCATACAGATAGCGGTGTAGATATTTCTATGTTCATCCAGATGGCTGTGTAGATATATCCATGTTAATACAGATGGCGGTGAAGATATTTCCATGTTCATACAGATGGCGTTGTAGATATTTCCATGTTCATACAGATAGCCGTGTAGATATTGCCATGTTCATACCGACAGCGGTGCTGATACTTCCATGTTTATACAGGTAACGGTGTACATATTTCTGTGTTTATACAGGTAGCGGTGTAGATATTTCCATGTTCATACAGATAGCGGTGTAGATATTTCCATGTTTATACAGATAGCGGTGTAGATATCTCCTTCTTTATACAGACGGCGGTGTATATATATTTAAGTTCATACAGATGGCGGTGCAGATATTTCCATGTTCATACAGGTGGTGGTGTAGATATTTCCATGTTTATAGAGATAGCGGTGTAGTTATTTCCATGTGCAAAGATATAGCTGTGTAGAAATTTCCATGTATATGCAGATAGCTGTGTAGATATTTCCATTTTGATGCAGATAGCGTTGTAGATATTTCCATGTACAAACAGATAGCGGTGTAGATATTTCCATGTTCATACAGATAGCGGTGTGGATATTTCCATGTTTATACAGATAGCGGTGAAGATGTATGCATGTTTACACAGATAGCGGTGTAGATAGTTCCATGTTCATACAGATAGCGGTGTAGATATTTCCATGTTCATCCAGACGGCTGTGTAGACATATCCATGTTCATACAGATGGCGGTGAAGCTATTTCCATGTTCATACAGATGGCTGTGTAGATATATCCATGTTCATACAGATGACGGTGAAGATTTTTCCATGTTCATACAGATGGCGGTGTAGATATTTCCATGTTCATACAGATAGCGGTGCTGATATTTCCATGTTTATACAGGAAGCAGTGTAGATATTTCCATGTTTATACACATAGCGGTGTAGATATTTCCATGTTCATACAGATAGCGGTGTAGATATTTCCATGTTTATACAGATAGCGGTGTAGATATCTCCTTCATAATACAGATGGCGGTGTAGATATTTATATGTTCATACAGATGGCGGTGCAGATATTTCCATGTTCATACAGATGGTGGTGTAGATATTTCCATGTTCATCCAGATGGCTGTGTAGATATATCCATGTTCATCCAGATAGCGGTGTAGATATTTCCATGTTCATATAGATAGTGGTGTAGATATTTCCATGTTCATACAGATAGCGGTGTAGCTATTTCCATGTTCATACAGATAGCGGTGTAGATATTTCCATGTTCATAGAGATAGCGGTGTAGATATTTACATGTTCATACAGATAGCGGTGCTGATATTTCCATGTTTATACAGGTAGCGGTGTAGATATTTCCATGTTTATACAGATAGTGGTGTAGATATTTCCATGTTTATACAGATTGCAGTGTAGATATTTCCAAGTTTATACAGATAGCGGTGTAGATATCTCCATCTTAATACAGATGGCGGTGTAGATATTTATATGTTCATACAGATGGCGGTGCAGATATTTCCATGATCATACAGATGGCGGTGTAGATATTTCCATGTTGATACAGATAGCGGTGTAGTTATTTCCATGTGTATAGTGATGGCTGTGTAGATATTCCCATGTATATGCAGATAGCTGTGTAGATATTTCCATTTTCAAGCAGATAGCGGTGTATATACTTCCCTGTTCAAACAGATAGCGGTGTAGATATTTCCATGTTCATACAGATAGTGGTGTAGATATTTCCATGTTCATACAGATAGCGGTGTACCTATTTCCATGTTCATACAGATAGCGGTGTGGATATTTCCATGTTCATAGAGATAGCGGTGTAGATATTTCCATGTTTATACAGGTAGCGGTGTAGATATTTCCATGTTTATACAGATAGCAGTGAAGGTGTATGCATGTTTACACAGATAGTGGTGTAGATATTTTCATGTTCATCCAGATGGCTGTGTAGATATTTCCATGTTCATCCAGAGGGCTGTGTAGATATATCCATGTTCAAACAGATGGCGGTGAAGATATTTCCATGTTCATACAGATAGCGCTGTAGATATTTCCATGTTTATACAGATAGCGGTGTAGATATTTCCATGTTCATACAGGTAGCATTGTAGCTATTTCCATGTTCCTACAGATAGCGGTGTAGATATTTCCATTTTCATGCAGATAGCGGTGTATATATTTCCCTGTTCAAACAGTTAGCGGTGAAGATATTTCCATGTTCATAAAGATAGCGGTGTAGATATTTCCATGTTTATACAGATAGCGGTGAAAATGTATGCATGTTTACACAGATAGCGGTGTAGATATTTCCATGTTCATCCAGATGGCTGTGTAGATATATCCATGTTCATACAGATGGCGGTGAAGATATTTCCATGTTCATACAGATAGCGGTGTAGATATTTCCATGTTCATACAGATTGCGGTGTAGATACTTCCATGTTCATACAGATAGCGGTGCATGTATTTCCATGTTCAAACAGATAGCGGTGTAGATATTTCCATGTTCACCCAGATGGCTGTGTAGATATTTCCATGTTCATACAGATAGCGGTGTAGATATTTCCATGTTCATACAGATAGCGGTGTAGATATTTCCATGTTCATCCAGATGGCTGTGTAGATATATCCATGTTCATACAGATGGCTGTGAAGATATTTCCATGTTCATACAGATAGCGGTGTAGATATTTCCATGTTCATACAGATAGCCGTGTAGATATTGCCATTTTCATACCGATAGCGGTGCTGATACTTCCATGTTTATACAGGTAGCGGTGTACATATTTCCGTGTTTATACAGATAGCGGTGTAGATATATCCATGTTCATACAGATAGCGGTGTAGATATTTCCATGTTTATACAGATAGCGGTGTAGATATCTCCTTCTTAATACAGATGGCGGTGTAGATATTTCCATGTTCATACAGATGGCGGTGTAGATATTTCCATGTTTATAGAGGTAGCGGTGTAGTTATTTCCATGTGCAAAGAGATAGCTGTGTAGATATTTCCATTTATATGCAGATAGTTGTGTAGATATTTCCATTTTCATGCAGATAGCGGTGTAGATATTTCCATGTTCAAACAGATAGCGGTGTAAATATTTCCATGTCCATACAGATAGCGGTGTAGATATTTCCATGTTTATACAGATAGCGGTGAAGATATATGCATGTTTACACAGATAGCGGTGTAGATATTTCCATGTTCATACAGACGGCTGTGTAGACATATCCATGTTCATACAGATAGCGGTGTAGATATTTCCATGTTCATCCAGATGGCTGTGTAGCTATTTCCATGTTCATACAGATAGTGGTGTAGATATTTCCATGTTCATACAGATAGCAGTGTAGATATTTCCATGTTCATACAGATAGCCGTGTAGATATTTCCATGTTCATACCGAAAGCGCTGCTGATACTTCCATGTTTATACAAGTAGCGGTGTACATATTTCCGTGTTCATACAGGTAGCGGTGTAGATATTTCCATGTTCATACAGATAGCGATGTAGATATTTCCATGTTTATACAGATAGCGGTGTAGATATCTACTTCTTAATACAGATGGTGGTGTAGATATTTATATGTTCATACAGATGGCAGTGCAGATATTTCCATGTTCATACAGATGGTGGTGTAGATATTTCCATGTTTATAGAGATAGCGGTGTAGTTATTTCCATGTGCAAAGAGATAGCTGTGGAAATATTTCCATGTATATGCAGAGAGCTTTGTAGATATTTCCATTTTCATGCAGATAGCGGTGTAGATATTTCCATATTCAAACAGATAGCGGTGTAGATATTTCCATGTTCATACAGATAGAGGTGTGGATATTTCCATGTTTTTACAGATAGCGGTGAAGATGTATGCATGTTTACACAGATAGCGGTGTAGATATTTTCATGTTCATACAGATAGCGGTGTAGATATTTCCATGTTCATCCACACGGCTGTGTAGACATATCCATGTTCATACAGATGGCGGTGAAGGTTTTTCCATGTTCATACAGAAGGCGGTGTAGATATTTCCATGTTCATACAGATAGCGGGGCTGATATTTCCATGTTTATACAGGTAGCAGTGTAGATATTTCCATGTTTATACAGATAGCGGTGTAGATATTTCCATGTTTATACACATAGCGGTGTAGATATTTCCATGTTTATACAGATAGCAGTGTAGATATCTCCATCTTAATACAGATGGCGGTGTAGATATTTATATGTTCATACAGATGGCGGTGCAGATATTTCCATGTTCATACAGATGGTGGTGAAGATATTTCCATGTTCATACAGATGGTGGTGTAGATACTTCCATGTTCATACTGATAGCGGTGCTGATATTTCCATGTTTATACAGGTAGCGGTGTAGATATTTCCATGTTTATACAGATAGCGGTGTAGATATTTCCATGTTTATACACATAGCGGTGTAGATATTTCCATGTTTATACAGATAGCGCTGTAGATATCTCCATCTTAATACAGATGGCGGTGTAGATATTTATATGTTCGTTCAGATGGCGGTGCAGATATTTCCATGTTCATACAGATGGCGGTGTAGATATTTCCATGTTCATACAGATAGCGGTGTAGTTATTTCCATGTGTAAAGAGATAGCTGTGTAGATATTTCCATGTATATGCAGATAGCTGTGTAGACATTTCCATTTTCATGCAGATAGCGGTGTATATATTTCCCTGTTCAAACAGTTAGCGGTGTAGATCTTTCCATGTTCATAAAGATAGCAGTGTAGATATTTCCATGTTTATACAGATAGCGGTGAAGATTTATGCATGTTTACACAGATAGCGGTGTAGATATTTCCATGTTCATCCAGATGGCTGTGTAGATATATCCATGTTCATACAGATAGCGGTGTAGATATTTCCATGTTCATACAGATAGCGGTGCAGATATTTCCATGTTCATCCAGATGGCTGTGTAGATATATCCATGTTCATACAGATGGCGGTGAAGATATTTCCATGTTCATACAGATAGCGGTGTAGCTATTTCCATGTTCATACAGATAGCGGTGTAGATATTTCCATGTTTATACTGATAGCGGTGTAAATTTTTCCAAGTTTATACAGATAGCGGTGTAGATATCTCCATCTTAGTACAGATGGTGGTGTAGAAATTTATATGTTCATACAGATGGCGGTGCAGATATTTCCATGTTCATACGGATGGCAGTGTAGATATTTCCATGATTACAGAGATAGCAGTGTAGTTATTTCCATGTGTAAAGAGATAGCTTTGTAGATTTTTCCATGTATATGCAGATAGCTGTGTAGATATTTCCATTTTCATGCAGAGAGCGGTGAAGATGTATGCATGTTTACACAGATAGCGGTGTAGATATTTCCGTGTACATACAGATAGCGGTGTAGATATTTCCATGTTCATCCAGATGGCTGTGTAGATATATCCATGTTCATACAGATGGCGTTGAAGGTATTTCCATTTTCATACACAAAGCGGTGTATATATTTCCATGTTCATACAGATGGCGGTGTAGATATTTCCATGTTCATAAAGATAGCGGTGTAGATATTTCCATGTTTATACAGATAGCGGTGTAGATATCTCCTTCTTTATACAGATGGCGGTGGAGATATTTATATGTTCATACAGATGGCGGTGCAGATATTTCCATGTTCATACGGATGGCGGTGTAGATATTTCCATGTTTATAGAGATAGCTGTGTAGATATTTCCATGTGTAAAGAGATAGCTGTGTAGATATTTCCATGTATATGCAGATATCTGTGTAGATATTTCCATTTTCATGCAGATAGCGGTATAGATATTTCCATGTTCAAATAGATAGCATTTTAGATATTGCCATGTTCATACAGATAGCGGTGTAGATATTTCCATGTTTATACATATAGCGGTGAAGATGTATGCATGTTTACACAGATAGCGGTGTAGGTATTTCCATGTTCATACAGATAGCGGTGTAGATATTTCCATGTTCATCCAGATGGCTGTGTAGACATATCCATTTTCATACAGATGGCGTTGAAGATATTTCCATGTTCATACAGATAGCGGTGTAGATATTTCCATGTTCATACAGATAGCGGGTTAGATATTTCCATGTTTATACAGATGGCTGTGTAGATATTTATATGTTCATACAGATGGCGGTGCAGATATTCCCATGTTAATACAGATGGCGGTGTAGATATTTCCATGTTCATACAGATAGCGGTGTAGTTTTTTCCATGTGTAAAGAGATAGCTGTGTAGATATTTCCATGTATATGCAGATAGCAGTGTAGATATTTCCATTTTCATGCAGATAGCGGTGTATATATTTCCATGTTCAAACAGATAGCGGTGTAGATATTTCCATGTTTATACAGATAGCGGTGAAGATGTATACATGTCTAAACAGATAGCAGTGTAGATATTTCCATGTTCATCCAGATGGCTGTGTAGATATATCCATGTTCATACAGATAGCGGTGTAGATATTTCCATGTTCATAAAGATAGCGGTGCAGATATTTCCATGTTCATCCAGATGACTGTGTAGATATATCCATGTTCATACAGATAGCGGTGTAGATATTTCCATGTTCATACAGATAGTTGTGTAGATATTTCCATGTTCATAAAGATAGTGGTGTAGGTATTTCCATGTTCATACAGATAGCGGTGTAGATATTTCCATGTTCAAAGAGATAGCGGTGTGGATATTTCCATGTTCATACAGATAGCTGTGCTGATATTTCCATATTTAAACAGGTAGCGGTGTAGATATTTCCATGTTTATACAGACAGTGGTGTAGATATTTCCATGTTTATACAGATAGCGGTGTAGATATTTCCAAGTTTATACAGATAGATGTGTAGATATCTCCATCTTAATACAGATGGTGGTGTAGATATTTATATGTTCATACAGATGGCGGTGCAGATATTTCCGTGTTCATATAGATGGACGTGTAGATATTTCCTTGTTTATAGAGATAGCGGTGTAGTTATTTCCATGTGTAAAGGGATAGCTTTGTAGATATTTCCATGTGTATGCAGAAAGCTGTGTAGATATTTCCATTTTCATGCGGATAGCGGTGTAGATATTTCCATGTTCAAACAGATAGCGGTGTAGATATTTCCATGTTCATACAGATAGCGGTGTAGATATTTCCATGTTTATACAGATAGCGGTGAAGATGTATGCATGTTTACAAGGATAGCAGTGTAGATATTTCCATGTTCATACAGATAGCGGTGTAGATATTTCCATGTTCATCCAGATGGCTGTGTAGATATATCCATATTCATACAGATGGCAGTGGAGATATTACCATGTTCACACAGATGGCGGTGTAGATATTTCCATGTTCCTACACATAGCGGTGTAGATATTTCCATGTTCATACCGATAGCGGTGCTGATATTTCCATGTTTATACAGGTAGCGTTGTAGATATTTCCATGTTCATACAGATAGTGGTGTAGATATTTCCATGTTTATACAGACAGCAGTGTAGATATTTCCTTGTTTATACAGATAGCGGTGTAGATATCTCTTTCTTAATACAGACGGCGGTGTAGATGTTTATATGTTCATGCAGATGGCGGTGCAGATATTTCCATGTTCATACAGATGGCGGTGTAGATATTTCCATGTTTATAGAGATAGCGGTGTAGATATCTCCTTCTTAATACAGATGGCGGTGTAGATGTTTATATGTTCATACAGATGGCGGTGCAGATATTTCCATGTTCATACAGATAGCTGTGTAGATATTTCCATGTATATGCAGATAGCTGTGTAGATATTTCCATTTTCATGCGGATAGCGTTGTATATATTTCCCTGTTCAAACAGATATCGGTGTAGATATTTCCATGTTCATACAGATAGAGGTGTAGATATTTCCATGTTCATACAGATAGTGGTGTAGATATTTCCATGTTCATACAGATAGCTGTGTAGCTATTTCCATGTTCATACAGATAGTGGTGTAGATATTTCCATGTTCATAGAGATAGCAGTGTAGATATTTACATGTTCATACAGATAGCGGTGCTGATATTTCCATGTTTATACAGGTAGCGGTGTAGATATTTCCAAGTTTATACAGATACTGATGTAGATATTTCCATGTTTATTCAGATAGAGGTGTAGATATTTCCAAGTTTATACAGATAGCGGTGTAGATATCTCCATCTTAATACAGATGGCGGTGGAGATATTTATATGTTCATACAGATGGCGGTGCAGATATTTCCATGTTCATACGGATGGCGGTGTAGATATTTCCATGTTTATAGAGATAGCTGTGTAGATATTTCCATGTGTAAAGAGATAGCTGTGTAGATATTTCCATGTATATGCAGATATCTGTGTAGATATTTCCATTTTCATGCAGATAGCGGTATAGATATTTCCATGTTCAAATAGATAGCATTTTAGATATTGCCATGTTCATACAGATAGCGGTGTAGATATTTCCATGTTTATACATATAGCGGTGAAGATGTATGCATGTTTACACAGATAGCGGTGTAGGTATTTCCATGTTCATACAGATAGCGGTGTAGATATTTCCATGTTCATCCAGATGGCTGTGTAGACATATCCATTTTCATACAGATGGCGTTGAAGATATTTCCATGTTCATACAGATAGCGGTGTAGATATTTCCATGTTCATACAGATAGCGGGTTAGATATTTCCATGTTTATACAGATGGCTGTGTAGATATTTATATGTTCATACAGATGGCGGTGCAGATATTCCCATGTTAATACAGATGGCGGTGTAGATATTTCCATGTTCATACAGATAGCGGTGTAGTTTTTTCCATGTGTAAAGAGATAGCTGTGTAGATATTTCCATGTATATGCAGATAGCAGTGTAGATATTTCCATTTTCATGCAGATAGCGGTGTATATATTTCCATGTTCAAACAGATAGCGGTGTAGATATTTCCATGTTTATACAGATAGCGGTGAAGATGTATACATGTCTAAACAGATAGCAGTGTAGATATTTCCATTTTCATGCAGATAGCGGTGTAGATATTTCCATGTTCAAACAGATAGCGGTGTAGATATTTCCATGTGCATACAGATAGCGGTGTAGATATTTCCATGTTTATACAGATAGCGGTGAAGATGTATGCATGTTTACAAGGATAGCAGTGTAGATGTTTCCATGTTCATGCAGATAGCGGTGTAGATATTTCCATGTTCATCCAGATGGCATTGTAGATATATCCATGTTCATACAGATGGCAGTGAAGATATTTCCATGTTCATACAGATAGCGGTGTAGATATTTCCATGTTCATACAGATAGGGGCTTAGATATTTCCGTGTTCATACCGATAGCGGTGCTGATATTTCCATGTTTATACAGGTAGCGATGTAGATATTTCCATGTTTGTACAGATAGCGGTGTAGATATTTCCATGTTTATACAGATAGCAGTGTAGATATTTCCATGTTTATACAGATATCGGTGTAGATATCTCCTTAATACAGATGGCGGTGTAGATATTTATTTGTTCATACAGATGGCGGTGCAGATATTTCCATGTTCATATAGATGGCGGTGTAGATATATCCATGTTCATACAGATAGCGGTGTAGTTATTTCCATGTGTAAAGAGATAGCTGTGTAGATCTTCCCATGTATATTCAGATAGCTGTGTAGATATTTCCATTTACATGCAGATAGCGGTGTATATATTTCCCTGTTCAAACAGATAGCGGTGTAGATATTTCCATGTTCATACAGATAGTGGTGTAGATATTTCCATGTTCATACAGATAGCGGTGTAGCTATTTCCATGTTCATACAGATAGCGGTGTGGATATTTCCATGTTCATAGAGATAGCAGTGTAGATATTTCCATGTTCATACAGATAGCGGTGCTGATATTTCCATGTTTATACTGGTAGCGGTGTAGATATTTCCATGTTTATACAGATAGCGGTGAAGATGTATGCATGTTTACACATATAGCGTTGTACATATTTTCATGTTCATCCAGATGGCTGTGTAGATATTTCCCTCTTCATACAGATAGCGGTGTAGATATTTCCATGTTCATCCAGATGGCTGTGTAGATATATCCATGTTCATACAGATGGCAGTGAAGATATTTCCATGTTCATACAGATAGCGGTGTAGATATTTCCATGTTCATACAGATAGCGGTTTAGATATTTCCATGTTCATACCGATAGCGGTGCTGATATTTCCATGTTTATACAGGTAGCGGTGTAGATATTTCCATGTTTATAGAGATAGCGGTGTAGTTATTTCCATGTGCAAAGAGATAGCTGTGTAGATATTTCCATTTATATGCAGATAGTTGTGTAGATATTTCCATTTCCATGCAGATAGCGGTGTAGATATTTCCATGTTCATACAGATAGCGGTGTAGATATTTCCATGTTCATACAGATAGCGGTGTAGATATTTCCATGTTTATACAGATAGCGGTGAAGATGTATGCATGTTTACACAGATAGCGGTGTAGATATTTCCATGTTCATACAGATAGCGGTGTAGATATTTCCATGTTCATCCAGACGGCTGTGTAGAGATATCCATGTTCATACAGATGGCGGTGAAGATATTTCCATGTTCATACAGATGGCTGTGTAGATATATCCATGTTCATACAGATGGCGGTGACGATATTTCCATGTTCATCCAGATGGCTGTGTAGATATATCCATGTTCATACAGATGGCGGTGAAGGTATTTCCATGTTCATACAGATAGCGGTGTAGATATTTCCATGTTCATACAGATAGTGGTGTAGATATTTCCATGTTCATACAGATAGCGGTGTAAGTATTTCCATGTTCATACAGATAGCGGTGTAGATATTTCCATTTTTAAGCAGATAGCGGTGTATATATTTCCCTGTTCAAACAGTTAGCGGTGTAGATATTTCCATGTTCATAAAGATAGCGGTGTAGATATTTCCATGTTTATACAGATAGCGGTGAAGTTGTATGCATGTTTACACAGATAGCGGTGTAGGTATTTCCACGTTCATCCAGATGGCTGTGTAGATATATCCATGTTCATACAGATGGCGGTGAAGTTATTTCCATGTTCATACAGATAGCGGTGTAGATATTTCCATGTTCATACAGATAGAGGTGTAGATATTTCCATGTTCATACAGATAGCGGTGTAGATATTTCCATGTTCATACAGATAGCGGTGTATGTATTTCCATGTTCATACAGATAGCGGTGTAGATATTTCCATGTTCATCCAGATGGCTGTGTAGATATTCCCATGTTCATACAGATAGCGGTGTAGATATTTCCATGTTCATACAGATAACGGTGTAGATATTTCCATATTCATCCAGATGGCTGTGTAGATATATCCATGTTCATACAAATGGCGGTGAAGACATTTCCATGTTCATACAGATAGCGGTGTAGATATTTCCATGTTCATACAGATAGCCGTATAGATATTGCCATGTTCATACCGATAGCGGTGCTGATACTTCCATGTTTATACAGGTAGCGGTGAACATATTTCCGTGTTTATACAGGTAGCGGTGTAGATATTTCCATGTTAATACAGATAGCGGTGTAGATATTTCCATGTTTATACAGATAGCGGTGTAGATATCTCCTTCTTAATACAGATGGCGGTGTAGATATTTCCATGTTCATACAGATGGCGGTGTAGATATTTCCATGTTTATAGAGATAGCGGTGTAGTTATTTCCATGTGCAAAGAGATAGCTGTGTAGATATTTCCATTTATATGCAGATAGTTGTGTAGATATTTCCATTTTCATGCAGATAGCGGTGTAGATATTTCCATGTTCAAACAGATAGCGGTGTAGATATTTCCATGTTCATACAGATAGCGGTGTAGATATTTCCATGTTTATACAGATAGCGGTGAAGATGTATGCATGTTTACACAGATAGCGGTGTAGATATTTCCATGTTCATACAGATAGCGGTGTAGATATTTCCGTGTTCATCCAGATGGCTGTGTAGATATATCCATGTTCATACAGATGGCGGTGAAGATATTTCCATGTTCATACAGATGGCTGTGTAGATATATCCATGTTCATACAGATGGCGGTGACGATATTTCCATGTTCATACAGATGGCGGTGTAGATATTTCCATGTTCATTCAGATAGCGGTGCTGATATTTCCATGTTTATACAGGTATCGGTGTATATATTTCCATGTTTATACAGATAGCGGTGTAGATATTTCCATGTTTATACAGATAGCGGTGTATATATTTCCATGTTTATACAGATAGCGGTGTAGATATCTCCATCTTAATACAGATGGCGGTGTAGATATTTCCATGTTCATACAGATAGCGGTGTAGATATTTCCATGTTCATCCAGACGGCTGTGTAGAGATATCCATGTTCATACAGATGGCGGTGAAGATATTTCCATGTTCATACAGATGGCTGTGTAGATATATCCATGTTCATACAGATGGCGGTGACGATATTTCCATGTTCATCCAGATGGCTGTGTAGATATATCCATGTTCATACAGATGGCGGTGAAGGTATTTCCATGTTCATACAGATAGCGGTGTAGATATTTCCATGTTCATACAGATAGTGGTGTAGATATTTCCATGTTCATACAGATAGCGGTGTAAGTATTTCCATGTTCATACAGATAGCGGTGTAGATATTTCCATTTTTAAGCAGATAGCGGTGTATATATTTCCCTGTTCAAACAGTTAGCGGTGTAGATATTTCCATGTTCATAAAGATAGCGGTGTAGATATTTCCATGTTTATACAGATAGCGGTGAAGTTGTATGCATGTTTACACAGATAGCGGTGTAGGTATTTCCACGTTCATCCAGATGGCTGTGTAGATATATCCATGTTCATACAGATGGCGGTGAAGTTATTTCCATGTTCATACAGATAGCGGTGTAGATATTTCCATGTTCATACAGATAGAGGTGTAGATATTTCCATGTTCATACAGATAGCGGTGTAGATATTTCCATGTTCATACAGATAGCGGTGTATGTATTTCCATGTTCATACAGATAGCGGTGTAGATATTTCCATGTTCATCCAGATGGCTGTGTAGATATTCCCATGTTCATACAGATAGCGGTGTAGATATTTCCATGTTCATACAGATAACGGTGTAGATATTTCCATATTCATCCAGATGGCTGTGTAGATATATCCATGTTCATACAAATGGCGGTGAAGACATTTCCATGTTCATACAGATAGCGGTGTAGATATTTCCATGTTCATACAGATAGCCGTATAGATATTGCCATGTTCATACCGATAGCGGTGCTGATACTTCCATGTTTATACAGGTAGCGGTGAACATATTTCCGTGTTTATACAGGTAGCGGTGTAGATATTTCCATGTTAATACAGATAGCGGTGTAGATATTTCCATGTTTATACAGATAGCGGTGTAGATATCTCCTTCTTAATACAGATGGCGGTGTAGATATTTCCATGTTCATACAGATGGCGGTGTAGATATTTCCATGTTTATAGAGATAGCGGTGTAGTTATTTCCATGTGCAAAGAGATAGCTGTGTAGATATTTCCATTTATATGCAGATAGTTGTGTAGATATTTCCATTTTCATGCAGATAGCGGTGTAGATATTTCCATGTTCAAACAGATAGCGGTGTAGATATTTCCATGTTCATACAGATAGCGGTGTAGATATTTCCACGTTTATACAGATAGCGGTGAAGATGTATGCATGTTTACACAGATAGCGGTGTAGATATTTCCATGTTCATACAGATAGCGGTGTAGATATTTCCATGTTCATCCAGACGGCTGTGTAGAGATATCCATGTTCATACAGATGGCGGTGAAGATATTTCCATGTTCATACAGATGGCTGTGTAGATATATCCATGTTCATACAGATGGCGGTGACGATATTTCCATGTTCATACAGATGGCGGTGTAGATATTTCCATGTTCATTCAGATAGCGGTGCTGATATTTCCATGTTTATACAGGTATCGGTGTATATATTTCCATGTTTATACAGATAGCGGTGTAGATATTTCCATGTTTATACAGATAGCGGTGTATATATTTCCATGTTTATACAGATAGCGGTGTAGATATCTCCATCTTAATACAGATGGCGGTGTAGATATTTATATGTTCATACAGATGGCGGTGCAGATATTTCCATGTTCATACGGATGGTGGTGAAGATATTTCCATGTTCATACAGATGGCGGTGTAGAAACATCCATGTTCATACTGATAGCGGTGCTGATATTTCCATGTTTATACAGGTAGCGGTGTAGATATTTCCATGTTTATAGAGATAGCGGTATAGATATTTCCATGTTTATACACATAGCGGTGTAGATATTTCCATGTTTATACAGATAGCGGTGTAGATATTTCCATGTTTATGCAGATAGTTGTGTAGATATCTCCATCTTAATACAGATGGCGGTGTAGATATTTAAATGTTCATTCAGATGGCTGTGTAGACATATCCATGTTCATACCGATGGCGGTGAAGATATTTCCATGTTCAAACAGATAGCTGTGTAGATATTTCCATGTTCATACAGATAGCGGTGTGGATATTTCCATGTTTTTACAGATAGCGGTGAAGATGTATGCATGTTTACACAGATAGCGGTGTAGATAATTTCATGTTCATACAGATAGCGGTGTAGATATTTCCATGTTCATCCAGACGGCTGTGTAGACATATCCATGTTCATACAGATGGCGGTGAAGATATTTCCATGTTCATACAGATGGCTGTGTAGATATATCCATGTTCATACAGATGGCGGTGAAGATTTTTCCATGTTCATACAGATGGCGTTGTAGATATTTCCATGTTCATACAGATAGCGGGGCTGATATTTCCATGTTTATACAGGTAGCAGTGTAGATATTTCCATGTTTATACAGATAGCGGTGTAGATATTTCCATGTTAATACACATAGCGGTGTAGATATTTCCATGTTAATACAGATAGCGGTGTAGATATCTCCATCTTAATACAGATGGCGGTGTAGATATTTATATGTTCATGCAGATGGCGGTGCAGATATTTCCATGTTCATACAGATGGCGGTGAGGATATTTCCATGTTCATACAGATGGCGGTGTACATACTTCCATGTTCATACTGATAGCGGTGCTGGTATTTCCATGTTTATACAGGTAGCGGTGTAGATATTTCCATGTTTATACAGATAGCGGTGTAGGTATTTCCATGTTTATACACATAGCGGTGTAGATATTTCCATGTTTATACAGATAGCGATGTAGATATCTCCATCTTAATACAGATGGCGGTGTAGATATATATATGTTCATTCAGATGGCCGTGCAGATATTTCCATGTTCATACAGATGGCGGTGTAGATATTTCCATGTTCATACAGATAGCGGTGTAGTTATTTCCATGTGTAAAGAGATAGCTGTGTAGATATTTCCATGTATATGCAGATAGCTGTGTAGACATTTCCATTTTCATGCAGATAGCGGTGTATATATTTCCCTGTTCAAACAGTTAGCGGTGTAGATCTTTCCATGTTCATAAAGATAGCAGTGTAGATATTTCCATGTTTATACAGATAGCGGTGAAGATTTATGCATGTTTACACAGATAGCGGTGTAGATATTTCCATGTTCATCCAGATGGCTGTGTAGATATATCCATGTTCATACAGATAGCGGTGTAGATATTTCCATGTTCATACAGATAGCGGTGCAGATATTTCCATGTTCATCCAGATGGCTCTGTAGATATATCCATGTTCATACAGATGGCGGTGAAGATATTTCCATGTTCATACAGATAGCGGTGTAGCTATTTCCATGTTCATACAGATAGCGGTGTAGATATTTCCATGTTTATACTGATAGCGGTGTAAATTTTTCCAAGTTTATACAGATAGCGGTGTAGATATCTCCATCTTAGTACAGATGGTGGTGTAGAAATTTATATGTTCATACAGATGGCGGTGCAGATATTTCCATGTTCATACGGATGGCGGTGTAGATATTTCCATGATTACAGAGATAGCAGTGTAGTTATTTCCATGTGTAAAGAGATAGCTTTGTAGATTTTTCCATGTATATGCAGATAGCTGTGTAGATATTTCCATTTTCATGCAGATAGCGGTGAAGATGTATGCATGTTTACACAGATAGCGGTGTAGATATTTCCATGTACATACAGATAGCGGTGTAGATATTTCCATGTTCATCCAGATGGCTGTGTAGATATATCCATGTTCATACAGATGGCGTTGAAGGTATTTCCATTTTCATACACATAGCGGTGTATATATTTCCATGTTCATACAGATGGCGGTGTAGATATTTCCATGTTCATAAAGATAGCGGTGTAGATATTTCCATGTTTATACAGATAGCGGTGTAGATATCTCCTTCTTTATACAGATGGCGGTGGAGATATTTATATGTTCATACAGATGGCGGTGCAGATATTTCCATGTTCATACGGATGGCGGTGTAGATATTTCCATGTTTATAGAGATAGCTGTGTAGATATTTCCATGTGTAAAGAGATAGCTGTGTAGATATTTCCATGTATATGCAGATATCTGTGTAGATATTTCCATTTTCATGCAGATAGCGGTATAGATATTTCCATGTTCAAATAGATAGCATTTTAGATATTGCCATGTTCATACAGATAGCGGTGTAGATATTTCCATGTTTATACATATAGCGGTGAAGATGTATGCATGTTTACACAGATAGCGGTGTAGGTATTTCCATGTTCATACAGATAGCGGTGTAGATATTTCCATGTTCATCCAGATGGCTGTGTAGACATATCCATTTTCATACAGATGGCGTTGAAGATATTTCCATGTTCATACAGATAGCGGTGTAGATATTTCCATGTTCATACAGATAGCGGGTTAGATATTTCCATGTTTATACAGATGGCTGTGTAGATATTTATATGTTCATACAGATGGCGGTGCAGATATTCCCATGTTAATACAGATGGCGGTGTAGATATTTCCATGTTCATACAGATAGCGGTGTAGTTTTTTCCATGTGTAAAGAGATAGCTGTGTAGATAATTCCATGTATATGCAGATAGCAGTGTAGATATTTCCATTTTCATGCAGATAGCGGTGTATATATTTCCATGTTCAGATAGCGGTGTAGATATTTCCATGTTTATACAGATAGCGGTGAAGATGTATACATGTCTAAACAGATAGCAGTGTAGATATTTCCATGTTCATCCAGATGGCTGTGTAGATATATCCATGTTCATACAGATAGCGGTGTAGATATTTCCATGTTCATACAGATAGCGGTGCAGATATTTCCATGTTCATCCAGATGACTGTGTAGATATATCCATGTTCATACAGATAGCGGTGTAGATATTTCCATGTTCATACAGATAGTTGTGTAGATATTTCCATGTTCATAAAGATAGTGGTGTAGGTATTTCCATGTTCATACAGATAGCGGTGTAGATATTTCCATGTTCAAAGAGATAGCGGTGTGGATATTTCCATGTTCATACAGATAGCTGTGCTGATATTTCCATATTTAAACAGGTAGCGGTGTAGATATTTCCATGTTTATACAGACAGTGGTGTAGATATTTCCATGTTTATACAGATAGCGGTGTAGATATTTCCAAGTTTATACAGATAGACGTGTAGATATCTCCATCTTAATACAGATGGTGGTGTAGATATTTATATGTTCATACAGATGGCGGTGCAGATATTTCCGTGTTCATATAGATGGACGTGTAGATATTTCCTTGTTTATAGAGATAGCGGTGTAGTTATTTCCATGTGTAAAGGGATAGCTTTGTAGATATTTCCATGTGTATGCAGATAGCTGTGTAGATATTTCCATTTTCATGCGGATAGCGGTGTAGATATTTCCATGTTCAAACAGATAGCGGTGTAGATATTTCCATGTTCATACAGATAGCGGTGTAGATATTTCCATGTTTATACAGATAGCGGTGAAGATGTATGCATGTTTACAAGGATAGCAGTGTAGATATTTCCATGTTCATACAGATAGCGGTGTAGATATTTCCATGTTCATCCAGATGGCTGTGTAGATATATCCATATTCATACAGATGGCAGTGGAGATATTTCCATGTTCACACAGATGGCGGTGTAGATATTTCCATGTTCCTACACATAGCGGTGTAGATATTTCCATGTTTATAGAGATAGCGGTGTAGTTATTTCCATGTGTAAAGAGATAGCATTGTAGATATTTCCATGTGTATGCAGATAGCTGTGGAGATATTTCCATTTTCATGCGGATAGCGGTGGAGATATTTCCCTGTTCAAACAGATAGCGGTGTAGATATTTCCATGTTCATACAGGTAGCGGTGTAGATATTTCCATGTTTATACAGATACTGATGTAGATATTTCCATGTTTATTCAGATAGCGTTGTAGATATTTCCATTTTCATGCAGATAGCGGTGTATATATTTCCATGTTCAAACAGATAGCGGTGTAGATATTTCCATGTTTATACAGATAGCGGTGAAGATGTATACATGTCTAAACAGATAGCAGTGTAGATATTTCCATGTTCATCCAGATGGCTGTGTAGATATATCCATGTTCATACAGATAGCGGTGTAGATATTTCCATGTTCATACAGATAGCGGTGCAGATATTTCCATGTTCATCCAGATGACTGTGTAGATATATCCATGTTCATACAGATAGCGGTGTAGATATTTCCATGTTCATACAGATAGTGGTGTAGATATTTCCATGTTCATAAAGATAGTGGTGTAGGTATTTCCATGTTCATACAGATAGCGGTGTAGATATTTCCATGTTCAAAGAGATAGCGGTGTGGATATTTCCATGTTCATACAGATAGCTGTGCTGATATTTCCATATTTAAACAGGTAGCGGTGTAGATATTTCCATGTTTATACAGACAGTGGTGTAGATATTTCCATGTTTATACAGATAGCGGTGTAGATATTTCCAAGTTTATACAGATAGATGTGTAGATATCTCCATCTTAATACAGATGGTGGTGTAGATATTTATATGTTCATACAGATGGCGGTGCCGATATTTCCGTGTTCATATAGATGGACGTGTAGATATTTCCTTGTTTATAGAGATAGCGGTGTAGTTATTTCCATGTGTAAAGGGATAGCTTTGTAGATATTTCCATGTGTATGCAGATAGCTGTGTAGATATTTCCATTTTCATGCAGATAGCGGTGTAGATATTTCCATGTTCAAACAGATAGCGGTGTAGATATTTCCATGTTCATACAGATAGCGGTGTAGATATTTCCATGTTTATACAGATAGCGGTGAAGATGTATGCATGTTTACAAGGATAGCAGTGTAGATATTTCCATGTTCATACAGATAGCGGTGTAGATATTTCCATGTTCATCCAGATGGCTGTGTAGATATATCCATATTCATACAGATGGCAGTGGAGATATTTCCATGTTCACACAGATGGCGGTGTAGATATTTCCATGTTCCTACACATAGCGGTGTAGATATTTCCATGTTTATAGAGATAGCGGTGTAGTTATTTCCATGTGTAAAGAGATAGCTTTGTATATATTTCCATGTGTATGCAGATAGCTGTGTAGATATTTCCATTTTCATGCGGATAGCGGTGGAGATATTTCCCTGTTCAAACAGATAGCGGTGTAGATATTTCCATGTTCATACAGGTAGCGGTGTAGATATTTCCATGTTTATACTGATACTGATGTAGATATTTCCATGTTTATTCAGATAGCGGTGTAGATATTTCCAAGTTTATACAGATAGCGGTGTAGATATCTCCATCTTAATACAGATGGCGGTGTAGATATTTATATGTTCATACAGATGGCGGTGCAGATATTTCCATGTTCATATAGATGGCGGTGTAGATATTTCCATGTTTGTAGAGATAGCGGTGTAGTTATTTCCATGTGTAAAGAGATAGCTTTGTAGATATTTCCATGTGTATGCAGATAGCTGTGTAGATATTTCCATTTTCATGCAGATAACGGTGTAGATATTTCCATGTTCAAACAGATAGCGGTGTAGACATTTCCATGTTCATACAGATAGCGGTGTAGATATTTCCATGTTTATACAGATAGCGGTGAAGATGTATGCATGTTTACAAGGATAGCAGTGTAGATATTTCCATGTTCATACAGATAGCGGTGTAGATATTTCCATGTTCATCCAGATGGCTGTGTAGATATATCCATATTCATACAGATGGCAGTGGAGATATTTCCATGTTCACACAGATGGCGGTGTAGATATTTCCATGTTCCTACACATAGCGGTGTAGATATTTCCATGTTCATACCGATAGCGGTGCTGATATTTCCATGTTTATACAGGTAGCGGTGTAGATATTTCCATGTTCATACAGATAGTGGTGTAGATATTTCCATGTTTATACAGACAGCAGTGTAGATATTTCCTTGTTTATACAGATAGCGGTGTAGATATCTCCTTCTTAATACAGACGGCGGTGTAGATGTTTATAAGTTCATGCAGATCGCGGTGCAGATATTTCCATGTTCATACAGATGGCGGTGTAGATATTTCCATGTTTATAGAGATAGCGGTGTAGATATCTCCTTCTTAATACAGATGGCGGTGTAGATGTTTATATGTTCATACAGATGGCGGTGCAGATATTTCCATGTTCATACAGATAGCTGTGTAGATATTTCCATGTATATGCAGATAGCTGTGTAGATATTTCCATTTTCACGCGGATAGCAGTGTAGATATTTCCATGTTCAAACAAATAGCGGTGTAGATATTTCCATGTTCATACAGATAGAGGTGTAGATATTTCCATGTTCATACAGATAGCGGTGTAGATATTTCCATGTTCATACAGATAGAGGTGTAGATATTTCCATGTTCATACAGATAGCGGTGTAGATATTTCCATGTTCATACAGATAGCGGTGCTGATATTTCCATGTTTATACAGGTAGCGGTGTAGATATTTCCATGTTTATACAGATAGCGGTGTAGATATCTCCATCTTAATACAGATGGCGGTTTAGATATTTATATGTTCATACAGATGGCGGTGCAGATATTCCCATGTTAATACAGATGGCGGTGTAGATATTTCCATGTTCAAACAAATAGCGGTGTAGATATTTCCACGTTTATACAGATAGCGGTGAAGATGTATACATGTCTACACAGATAGCAGTGTAGATATTTCCATGTTCATCCAGATGGCTGTGTAGATATATCCATGTTCATACAGATAGCGGTGTAGATATTTCCATGTTCATAGAGATAGCGGTGTAGATATTTCCATGTTCATACAGATGGCTGTGTAGATATATCCATGTCCATACAGATAGCGGTGTAGGTATTTCCATGTTCATACAGATAGTGGTGTAGATATTTCCATGTTCATACAGATAGTGGTGTAGATATTTCCATGTATATACAGATAGCGGTGTAGATATTTCCATGTTCAAAGAGATAGCTGTGTAAATATTTCCATGTTCATACAGATAGCTGTGCTGATATTTCCATGTTTATACAGGTAGCGGTGTAGATATTTCCATGTTTATACAGATAGTGGTGTAGATATTTCCATGTTTATACAGATAGCGGTGTAGATATTTCCAAGTTTATACAGATAGATGTGTAGATATCTCCATCTTAATACAGATGGCTGTGTAGATATTTATATGTTCATACAGATGGCGGTGCAGATATTTCCATGTTCATATAGATGGCGGTGTAGATATTTCCATGTTTATAGAGATAGCGGTGTAGTTATTTCCATGTGTAAAGAGATAGCTTTGTAGATATTTCCATGTGTATGCAGATAGCTGTGTAGATATTTGCATTTTCATGCGGATAGCGGTGGAGATATTTCCATGTTCAAACAGATAGCGGTGTAGATATTTCCATGTTCATACAGATAGCGGTGTAGATATTTCCATGTTTATACAGATAGCGGTGAAGATGTATGCATGTTTACAAGGATAGCAGTGTAGATATTTCCATGTTCATACACATAGCGGTGTAGTTATTTCCATGTTCATACAGATAGCGGTGTAGATATTTCCGTGTTCATACCGATAGCGGTGCTGATATTTCCATGTTTATACATGTAGCGGTGTAGATATTTCCATGTTTATACAGATAGCGGTGTAGATATTTCCATGTTTATACAGATAGCAGTGTAGATATTTCCATGTTTATACAGATAGCGGTGTAGATATCTCCTTCTTAATACAGATGGCGGAGTAGATATTTATATGTTCATACAGATGGCGGTGCAGATATTTCCATGTTCATACAGATGGCGGTGTAGATATTTCCATGTTCATACAGATAGCGGTGTAGTTATTTCCATGTGTAAAGAGATAGCTTTGTAGATATTTCCATGTATATGCAGATAGCTGTGTAGATATTTCCATTTTCATGCAGATAGCGTTGTATATATTTCCCTGTTCAAACAGATATCGGTGTAGATATTTCCATGTTCATACAGATAGAGGTGTAGATATTTCCATGTTCATACAGATAGTGGTGTAGATATTTCCATGTTCATACAGATAGCTGTGTAGCTATTTCCATGTTCATACAGATAGTGGTGTAGATATTTCCATGTTCATAGAGATAGCAGTGTAGATATTTACATGTTCATACAGATAGCGGTGCTGATATTTCCATGTTTATACAGGTAGCGGTGTAGATATTTCCAAGTTTATACAGATACTGATGTAGATATTTCCATGTTTATTCAGATAGCGGTGTAGATATTTCCAAGTTTATACAGATAGCGGTGTAGATATCTCCATCTTAATACAGATGGCGGTGTAGATATTTATATGTTCATACAGATGGCGGTGCAGATATTTCCATGTTCATATAGATGGCGGTGTAGATATTTCCATGTTTGTAGAGATAGCGGTGTAGTTATTTCCATGTGTAAAGAGATAGCTTTGTAGATATTTCCATGTGTATGCAGATAGCTGTGTAAATATTTCCATTTTCATGCAGATAGCGGTGTAGATATTTCCATGTTCAAACAGATAGCGGTGTAGATATTTCCATGTGCATACAGATAGCGGTGTAGATATTTCCATGTTTATACAGATAGCGGTGAAGATGTATGCATGTTTACAAGGATAGCAGTGTAGATGTTTCCATGTTCATGCAGATAGCGGTGTAGATATTTCCATGTTCATCCAGATGGCATTGTAGATATATCCATGTTCATACAGATGGCAGTGAAGATATTTCCATGTTCATACAGATAGCGGTGTAGATATTACCATGTTCATACAGATAGCGGCTTAGATATTTCCGTGTTCATACCGATAGCGGTGCTGATATTTCCATGTTTATACAGGTAGCGATGTAGATATTTCCATGTTTGTACAGATAGCGGTGTAGATATTTCCATGTTTATACAGATAGCAGTGTAGATATTTCCATGTTTATACAGACATCGGTGTAGATATCTCCTTAATACAGATGGCGGTGTAGATATTTATTAGTTCATACAGATGGCGGTGCAGATATTTCCATGTTCATACAGATGGCGGTGTAGATATTTCCATGTTCATACAGATAGCGGTGTAGTTATTTCCATGTGTAAAGAGATAGCTGTGTAGATCTTCCCATGTATATTCAGATAGCTGTGTAGATATTTCCATTTACATGCAGATAGCGGTGTATATATTTCCCTGTTCAAACAGATAGCGGTGTAGATATTTCCATGTTCATACAGATAGTGGTGTAGATATTTCCATGTTCATACAGATAGCGGTGTAGCTATTTCCATGTTCATACAGATAGCGGTGTGGATATTTCCATGTTCATAGAGATAGCGGTGTAGATATTTCCATGTTCATACAGATAGCGGTGCTGATATTTCCATGTTTATACTGGTAGCGGTGTAGATATTTCTATGTTTATACAGATAGCGGTGAAGATGTATGCATGTTTACACATATAGCGTTGTACATATTTTCATGTTCATCCAGATGGCTGTGTAGATATTTCCCTCTTCATACAGATAGCGGTGTAGATATTTCCATGTTCATCCAGATGGCTGTGTAGATATATCCATGTTCATACAGATGGCAGTGAAGTTATTTCCATGTTCATACAGATAGCGGTGTAGATATTTCCATGTTCATACAGATAGCGGTGTAGATATTTCCATGTTCATACCGATAGCGGTGCTGATATTTCCATGTTTATACAGGTAGCGGTGTAGATATTTCCATGTTTATACAGATAGCGGTGTAGATATTTCCATGTTTATACAGATAGTAGTGTAGGTATTTCCATGTTTATACAGATAGCGGTGTAGATATGTCTTTCTTAATTCAGATGGCAGTGTAGATATTTATATGTTCATATAGATGGCGGTGCAGATATTTCCATGTTCATACAGATGGCGGTGTAGATATTTCCATGTTCATACAGATAGCGGTGTAGTTATTTCCATGTGTAAAGAGATAGCTGTGTAGATATTTCCATGTATATGCAGATAGCTGTGTAGATATTTCCATTTTCATGCAGATAGCGGTTTATATATTTCCCTGTTCAAACAGATAGCGGTGTAGATATTTCCATGTTCATACAGATAGTGGTGTAGATATTTCCATGTTCATACAGATAGCGGTGTATATATTTCCATGTTCATCCAGATGTCTGTGTAGATATATCCATGTTCATACAGATAGCGGTGTTGATATTTCCATGTTCAAACAGATAGTGGTGTAGATATTTCCATGTTCATACAGATAGCGGTGTAGCTATTTCCATGTTCATACAGATAGCGGTGTAGATATTTCCATGTTTATACAGATAGCGGTGAAGATGTATGCATGTTTACAAGGATAGCAGTGTAGATGTTTCCATGTTCATGCAGATAGCGGTGTAGATATTTCAAAGTTCATACAGATAGCGGTGTATGTATTTCCATGTTCATACAGATAGCGGTGTAGATATTTCCATGTTCATCCAGATGGCTGTGTAGATATATCCATGTTCATACAGATAGCGGTGTAGATATTTCCATGTTCATCCAGATGGCTGTGTAGCTATTTCCATGTTCATACAGATAGTGGTGTAGATATTTCCATGTTCATACAGATAGCGGTGTAGATATTTCCATGTTCATACTGATAGCCGTGTAGATATTGCCATGTTCATACCGATAGCGCTGCTGATACTTCCATGTTTATACAGGTAGCGGTGTACATATTTCCGTGTTTATACAGGTAGCTGTGTAGATATTTCCATGTTCATACAGATAGCGTTGTAGATATTTCCATGTTTATACAGATAGTGGTGTAGATATCTCCTTCTTAATACAGATGGCGGTGTAGATATTTATATGTTCATACAGATGGCAGTGCAGGTATTTCCATGTTCATACATATGGTGGTGTAGATATTTCCATGTTTATAGAGATAGCGGTGTAGTTATTTCCATGTGCAAAGAGATAGCTGTGTAAATATTTCCATGTATATGCAGATAGCTTTGTAGATATTTCCATTTTCATGCAGATAGCGGTGTAGATATTTCCATGTTCAAACAGATAGAGGTGTAGATATTTCCATGTTCATACAGATAGCGGTGTAGATATTTCCATGTTCATACCGATAGAGGTGTAGATATTTCCATGTTCATACAGATAGCGGTGTAGATATTTCCATGTTCATACCGATAGCGGTGCTGATATTTCCATGTTTATACAGGTAGCGGTGTAGATATTTCCATGTTCATACAGATAGTGGTGTAGATATTTCCATGTTTATACAGACAGCAGTGTAGATATTTCCTTGTTTATACAGATAGCGGTGTAGATATCTCCTTCTTAATACAGACGGCGGTGTAGATGTTTATAAGTTCATGCAGATGGCGGTGCAGATATTTCCATGTTCATACAGATGGCGGTGTAGATATTTCCATGTTTATAGAGATAGCGGTGTAGATATCTCCTTCTTAATACAGATGGCGGTGTAGATGTTTATATGTTCATACAGATGGCGGTGCAGATATTTCCATGTTCATACAGATAGCTGTGTAGATATTTCCATGTATATGCAGATAGCTGTGTAGATATTTCCATTTTCATGCGGATAGCAGTGTAGATATTTCCATGTTCAAACAAATAGCGGTGTAGATATTTCCATGTTCATACAGATAGCGATGTAGATATTTCCATGTTCATACAGATAGAGGTGTAGATATTTCCATGTTCATACAGATAGCGGTGTAGATATTTCCATGTTCATACAGATAGAGGTGTAGATATTTCCATGTTCATACAGATAGCGGTGTAGATATTTCCATGTTCATACAGATAGCGGTGCTGATATTTCCATGTTTATACAGGTAGCGGTGTAGATATTTCCATGTTTATACAGATAGCGGTGTAGATATCTCCATCTTAATACAGATGGCGGTTTAGATATTTATATGTTCATACAGGTGGCGGTGCAGATATTCCCATGTTAATACAGATGGCGGTGTAGATATTTCCATGTTCAAACAAATAGCGGTGTAGATATTTCCACGTTTATACAGATAGCGGTGAAGATGTATGCATGTCTACACAGATAGCAGTGTAGATATTTCCATGTTCATCCAGATGGCTGTGTAGATATATCCATGTTCATACAGATAGCGGTGTAGATATTTCCATGTTCATAGAGATAGCGGTGTAGATATTTCCATGTTCATACAGATGGCTGTGTAGATATATCCATGTCCATACAGATAGCGGTGTAGGTATTTCCATGTTCATACACATAGTGGTGTAGATATTTCCATGTTCATACAGATAGTGGTGTAGATATTTCCATGTATATACAGATAGCGGTGTAGATATTTCCATGTTCAAAGAGATAGCTGTGTAGATATTTCCATGTTCATACAGATAGCTGTGCTGATATTTCCATGTTTATACAGGTAGCGGTGTAGATATTTCCATGTTTATACAGATAGTGGTGTAGATATTTCCATGTTTATACAGATAGCGGTGTAGATATTTCCAAGTTTATACAGATAGATGTGTAGATATCTCCATCTTAATACAGATGGCTGTGTAGATATTTATATGTTCATACAGATGGCGGTGCAGATATTTCCATGTTCATATAGATGGCGGTGTAGATATTTCCATGTTTATAGAGATAGCGGTGTAGTTATTTCCATGTGTAAAGAGATAGCTTTGTAGATATTTCCATGTGTATGCAGATAGCTGTGTAGATATTTGCATTTTCATGCGGATAGCGGTGGAGATATTTCCATGTTCAAACAGATAGCGGTGTAGATATTTCCATGTTCATACAGATAGCGGTGTAGATATTTCCATGTTTATACAGATAGCGGTGAAGATGTATGCATGTTTACAAGGATAGCAGTGTAGATATTTCCATGTTCATACACATAGCGGTGTAGTTATTTCCATGTTCATACAGATAGCGGTGTAGATATTTCCGTGTTCATACCGATAGCGGTGCTGATATTTCCATGTTTATACATGTAGCGGTGTAGATATTTCCATGTTTATACAGATAGCGGTGTAGATATTTCCATGTTTATACAGATAGCAGTGTAGATATTTCCATGTTTATACAGATAGCGGTGTAGATATCTCCTTCTTAATACAGATGGCGGAGTAGATATTTATATGTTCATACAGATGGCGGTGCAGATATTTCCATGTTCATACAGATGGCGGTGTAGATATTTCCATGTTCATACAGATAGCGGTGTAGTTATTTCCATGTGTAAAGAGATAGCTTTGTAGATATTTCCATGTATATGCAGATAGCTGTGTAGATATTTCCATTTTCATGCAGATAGCGTTGTATATATTTCCCTGTTCAAACAGATATCGGTGTAGATATTTCCATGTTCATACAGATAGAGGTGTAGATATTTCCATGTTCATACAGATAGCTGTGTAGCTATTTCCATGTTCATACAGATAGTGGTGTAGATATTTCCATGTTCATAGAGATAGCAGTGTAGATATTTACATGTTCATACAGATAGCGGTGCTGATATTTCCATGTTTATACAGGTAGCGGTGTAGATATTTCCAAGTTTATACAGATACTGATGTAGATATTTCCATGTTTATTCAGATAGCGGTGTAGATATTTCCAAGTTTATACAGATAGCGGTGTAGATATCTCCATCTTAATACAGATGGCGGTGTAGATATTTATATGTTCATACAGATGGCGGTGCAGATATTTCCATGTTCATATAGATGGCGGTGTAGATATTTCCATGTTTGTAGAGATAGCGGTGTAGTTATTTCCATGTGTAAAGAGATAGCTTTGTAGATATTTCCATGTGTATGCAGATAGCTGTGTAAATATTTCCATTTTCATGCAGATAGCGGTGTAGATATTTCCATGTTCAAACAGATAGCGGTGTAGATATTTCCATGTGCATACAGATAGCGGTGTAGATATTTCCATGTTTATACAGATAGCGGTGAAGATGTATGCATGTTTACAAGGATAGCAGTGTAGATGTTTCCATGTTCATGCAGATAGCGGTGTAGATATTTCCATGTTCATCCAGATGGCATTGTAGATATATCCATGTTCATACAGATGGCAGTGAAGATATTTCCATGTTCATACAGATAGCGGTGTAGATATTACCATGTTCATACAGATAGCGGCTTAGATATTTCCGTGTTCATACCGATAGCGGTGCTGATATTTCCATGTTTATACAGGTAGCGATGTAGAAATTTCCATGTTTGTACAGATAGCGGTGTAGATATTTCCATGTTTATACAGATAGCAGTGTAGATATTTCCATGTTTATACAGATATCGGTGTAGATATCTCCTTAATACAGATGGCGGTGTAGATATTTATTTGTTCATACAGATGGCGGTGCAGATATTTCCATGTTCATACAGATGGCGGTGTAGATATTTCCATGTTCATACAGATAGCGGTGTAGTTATTTCCATGTGTAAAGAGATAGCTGTGTAGATCTTCCCATGTATATTCAGATAGCTGTGTAGATATTTCCATTTACATGCAGATAGCGGTGTATATATTTCCCTGTTCAAACAGATAGCGGTGTAGATATTTCCATGTTCATACAGATAGTGGTGTAGATATTTCCATGTTCATACAGATAGCGGTGTAGCTATTTCCATGTTCATACAGATAGCGGTGTGGATATTTCCATGTTCATAGAGATAGCGGTGTAGATATTTCCATGTTCATACAGATAGCGGTGCTGATATTTCCATGTTTATACTGGTAGCGGTGTAGATATTTCTATGTTTATACAGATAGCGGTGAAGATGTATGCATGTTTACACATATAGCGTTGTACATATTTTCATGTTCATCCAGATGGCTGTGTAGATATTTCCCTCTTCATACAGATAGCGGTGTAGATATTTCCATGTTCATCCAGATGGCTGTGTAGATATATCCATGTTCATACAGATGGCAGTGAAGATATTTCCATGTTCATACAGATAGCAGTGTAGATATTTCCATGTTCATACAGATAGCGGTGTAGATATTTCCATGTTCATACCGATAGCGGTGCTGATATTTCCATGTTTATACAGGTAGCGGTGTAGATATTTCCATGTTTATACAGATAGCGGTGTAGATATTTCCATGTTTATACAGATAGTAGTGTAGGTATTTCCATGTTTATACAGATAGCGGTGTAGATATGTCTTTCTTAATTCAGATGGCAGTGTAGATATTTATATGTTCATAGAGATGTCGGTGCAGATATTTCCATGTTCATACAGATGGCGGTGTAGATATTTCCATGTTCATACAGATAGCGGTGTAGTTATTTCCATGTGTAAAGAGATAGCTGTGTAGATATTTCCATGTATATGCAGATAGCTGTGTAGATATTTCCATTTTCATGCAGATAGCGGTTTATATATTTCCCTGTTCAAACAGATAGCGGTGTAGATATTTCCATGTTCATACAGATAGTGGTGTAGATATTTCCATGTTCATACAGATAGCGGTGTATATATTTCCATGTTCATCCAGATGTCTGTGTAGATATATCCATGTTCATACAGATAGCGGTGTTGATATTTCCATGTTCAAACAGATAGTGGTGTAGATATTTCCATGTTCATACAGATAGCGGTGTAGCTATTTCCATGTTCATACAGATAGCGGTGTAGATATTTCCATGTTTATACAGATAGCGGTGAAGATGTATGCATGTTTACAAGGATAGCAGTGTAGATGTTTCCATGTTCATGCAGATAGCGGTGTAGATATTTCAAAGTTCATACAGATAGCGGTGTATGTATTTCCATGTTCATACAGATAGCGGTGTAGATATTTCCATGTTCATCCAGATGGCTGTGTAGATATATCCATGTTCATACAGATAGCGGTGTAGATATTTCCATGTTCATCCAGATGGCTGTGTAGCTATTTCCATGTTCATACAGATAGTGGTGTAGATATTTCCATGTTCATACAGATAGCGGTGTAGATATTTCCATGTTCATACTGATAGCCGTGTAGATATTGCCATGTTCATACCGATAGCGCTGCTGATACTTCCATGTTTATACAGGTAGCGGTGTACATATTTCCGTGTTTATACAGGTAGCTGTGTAGATATTTCCATGTTCATACAGATAGCGTTGTAGATATTTCCATGTTTATACAGATAGTGGTGTAGATATCTCCTTCTTAATACAGATGGCGGTGTAGATATTTATATGTTCATACAGATGGCAGTGCAGGTATTTCCATGTTCATACAGATGGTGGTGTAGATATTTCCATGTTTATAGAGATAGCGGTGTAGTTATTTCCATGTGCAAAGAGATAGCTGTGTAAATATTTCCATGTATATGCAGATAGCTTTGTAGATATTTCCATTTTCATGCAGATAGCGGTGTAGATATTTCCATGTTCAAACAGATAGCGGTGAAGATATTTCCATGTTCATCCAGATGGCTGTGTAGCTCTTTACATGTTCATACAGATAGCGGTGCTGATATTTCCATGTTTATACAGGTGGCAGTGTAGATATTTCCTTGTTTATACAGAAAGCGGCAAAGATATTTCCATGTTTATACAGATAGCAGTGTAGATATTTCCAAGTTTATACAGATAGCGGTGTAGATATCTCCATCTTAATACAGATGGCGGTGTAGATATTTATATGTTCATTCAGATGTCAGTGCAGATATTTCCATGTTCATACAGATGGCGGTGTAGATATTTCCATGTTTATAGAGATAGCAGTGTAGTTATTTCCATGTGTAAAGAGATAGCTTTGTAGATATTTCCATGTATATGCAGATAGCTGTGTAGATATTTCCATTTTCATGCAGATAGCGGTGAAGATGTATACATGTTTACAGAGATAGCGGTGTAGATATTTCCATGTTCATACAGATAGCGGTGTAGATATTTCCATGTTCATACAGATGGCTGTGTAGATATATCTATGTTCTTACAGATGGCGGAGAAGATATTTCCATGTTCATACAGATAGCGGTGTAGATATTTCCATGTTCATACAGATGGCTGTGTAGATATATCCATGTTCCTACAGAAGGCGGTGAAGATATTTCCATGTTCATACAGATGGCGGTGTAGATATTTCCATGTTCATACAGATAGCGTTGCTGATATTTCCATGTTTATACATGTAGCGGTGTAGATATTTCCATCTTTTTACAGATAGCGGTGTAGATATTTGCATGTTTATACACATAGCGGTGTAGATATTTCCATGTTTATGCAGATAGTGGTGTAGATATCTCCAACTTAATACAGATGGCGGTGTAGATATTTAGATGTTCATACAGATGGCGGTGCAGGTATTTCCATGTTCATACAGATGGCGGTGTAGATATTTCCATGTTCATACAGATAGCGGTGTATTTTTTTCCATGTGTAAAGGGATAGCTGTGTAGATATTTCCATGTATAAGCAGATAGCTGTGTAGATATTTCCATTTTCATGCAGATAGCGGTGTATATATTTCCCTGTTCAAACAGTTAGCGGTGAAGATATTTCTATGTTCATAAAGATAGCGGTGTAGATATTTCCATGTTTATACAGATAGCGGTGAAGATGTATGCATGTTTACACAGATAGCGGTGTAGATATTTCCATGTTCATCCAGATGGCTGTGTAGATATATCCATGTTCATGCAGATAGCGGTGTAGATATTTCCATGTTCATACAGATAGCTGTGCAGATATTTCCATGTTCATCCAGATGGCTGTGTAGATATATCCATGTTCATACAGATGGCGGTGAAGGTATTTCCATGTTCATACAGATAGCGGTGTAGATATTTCCATGTTCATACAGATAGTGGTGTAGATATTTCCATGTTCATACAGATAGCGGTGTAAGTATTTCCATGTTCATACAGATAGCGGTGTAGATATTTCCATTTTTAAGCAGATATCGGTGTATATATTTCCCTGTTCAAACAGTTAGCGGTGTAGATATTTCCATGTTCATAAAGATAGCGGTGTAGATATTTCCATGTTTATACAGATAGCGGTGTAGATATCTCCTTCTTAATACAGATGGCGGTGTAGATATTTCCATGTTTATACAGATGGCGGTGTAGATATTTCCATGTTTATAGAGATAGCAGTGTAGTTATTTCCATGTGCAAAGAGATAGCTGTGTAGATATTTCCATTTATATGCAGATAGTTGTGTAGATATTTCCATTTCCATGCAGATTGCGGTGTAGATATTTCCATGTTCAAACAGATAGCGGTGTAGATATTTCCATGTTTATACAGATAGCGGTGTAGATATTTCCATGTTTATACAGATAGCGGTGAAGATGTATGCATGTTTACACAGATAGCGGTGTAGATATTTCCATGTTCATACAGATAGCGGTGTAGATATTTCCATTTTCATCCAGACGGCTGTGTAGAGATATCCATGTTCATACAGATGGCGGTGAAGATATTTCCATGTTCATACAGATGGCTGTGTAGATATATCCATGTTCATACAGATGGCGGTGAAGGTATTTCCATGTTCATACAGATAGCGGTGTAGATATTTCCATGTTCATACAGATAGTGGTGTAGATATTTCCATGTTCATACAGATAGCGGTGTAAGTATTTCCATGTTCATACAGATAGCGGTGTAGATATTTCCATTTTTAAGCAGATAGCGGTGTATATATTTCCCTGTTCAAACAGTTAGCGGTGTAGATATTTCCATGTTCATAAAGATAGCGGTGTAGATATTTCCATGTTTATACAGATAGCGGTGAAGTTGTATGCATGTTTACACAGATAGCGGTGTAGGTATTTCCACGTTCATCCAGATGGCTGTGTAGATATATCCATGTTCATACAGATGGCGGTGAAGTTATTTCCATGTTCATACAGATAGCGGTGTAGATATTTCCATGTTCATACAGATAGAGGTGTAGATATTTCCATGTTCATACAGATAGCGGTGTAGATATTTCCATGTTCATACAGATAGCGGTGTATGTATTTCCATGTTCATACAGATAGCGGTGTAGATATTTCCATGTTCATCCAGATGGCTGTGTAGATATTCCCATGTTCATACAGATAGCGGTGTAGATATTTCCATGTTCATACAGATAACGGTGTAGATATTTCCATATTCATCCAGATGGCTGTGTAGATATATCCATGTTCATACAGATGGCGGTGAAGACATTTCCATGTTCATACAGATAGCGGTGTAGATATTTCCATGTTCATACAGATAGACATATAGATATTGCCATGTTCATACCGATAGCGGTGCTGATACTTCCATGTTTATACAGGTAGCGGTGAACATATTTCCGTGTTTATACAGGTAGCGGTGTAGATATTTCCATGTTAATACAGATAGCGGTGTAGATATTTCCATGTTTATACAGATAGCGGTGAAGATGTATGCATGTTTACACAGATAGCGGTGTAGATATTTCCATGTTCATACAGATAGCGGTGTAGATATTTCCATTTTCATCCAGACGGCTGTGTAGAGATATCCATGTTCATACAGATGGCGGTGAAGATATTTCCATGTTCATACAGATGGCTGTGTAGATATATCCATGTTCATACAGATGGCGGTGAAGGTATTTCCATGTTCATACAGATAGCGGTGTAGATATTTCCATGTTCATACAGATAGTGGTGTAGATATTTCCATGTTCATACAGATAGCGGTGTAAGTATTTCCATGTTCATACAGATAGCGGTGTAGATATTTCCATTTTTAAGCAGATAGCGGTGTATATATTTCCCTGTTCAAACAGTTAGCGGTGTAGATATTTCCATGTTCATAAAGATAGCGGTGTAGATATTTCCATGTTTATACAGATAGCGGTGAAGTTGTATGCATGTTTACACAGATAGCGGTGTAGGTATTTCCACGTTCATCCAGATGGCTGTGTAGATATATCCATGTTCATACAGATGGCGGTGAAGTTATTTCCATGTTCATACAGATAGCGGTGTAGATATTTCCATGTTCATACAGATAGAGGTGTAGATATTTCCATGTTCATACAGATAGCGGTGTAGATATTTCCATGTTCATACAGATAGCGGTGTATGTATTTCCATGTTCATACAGATAGCGGTGTAGATATTTCCATGTTCATCCAGATGGCTGTGTAGATATTCCCATGTTCATACAGATAGCGGTGTAGATATTTCCATGTTCATACAGATAACGGTGTAGATATTTCCATATTCATCCAGATGGCTGTGTAGATATATCCATGTTCATACAGATGGCGGTGAAGACATTTCCATGTTCATACAGATAGCGGTGTAGATATTTCCATGTTCATACAGATAGACATATAGATATTGCCATGTTCATACCGATAGCGGTGCTGATACTTCCATGTTTATACAGGTAGCAGTGAACATATTTCCGTGTTTATACAGGTAGCGGTGTAGATATTTCCATGTTAATACAGATAGCGGTGTAGATATTTCCATGTTTATACAGATAGCGGTGTAGATATCTCCTTCTTAATACAGATGGCGGTGTAGATATTTCCATGTTCATACAGATGGCGGTGTAGATATTTCCATGTTTATAGAGATAGCGGTGTAGTTATTTCCATGTGCAAAGAGATAGCTGTGTAGATATTTCCATTTATATGCAGATAGTTGTGTAGATATTTCCATTTTCATGCAGATAGCGGTGTAGATATTTCCATGTTCAAACAGATAGCGGTGTAGATATTTCCATGTTCATACAGATAGCGGTGTAGATATTTCCATGTTTATACAGATAGCGGTGAAGATGTATGCATGTTTACACAGATAGCGGTGTAGATATTTCCATGTTCATACAGATAGCGGTGTAGATATTTCCATGTTCATCCAGACGGCTGTGTAGAGATATCCATGTTCATACAGATGGCGGTGAAGATATTTCCATGTTCATACAGATGGCTGTGTAGATATATCCATGTTCATACAGATGGCGGTGACGATATTTCCATGTTCATACAGATGGCGGTGTAGATATTTCCATGTTCATTCAGATAGCGGTGCTGATATTTCCATGTTTATACAGGTATCGGTGTATATATTTCCATGCTTATACAGATAGCGGTGTAGATATTTCCATGTTTATACACATAGCGGTGTATATATTTCCATGTTTATACAGATAGCGGTGTAGATATCTCCATCTTAATACATATGGCGGTGTAGATATTTATATGTTCATACAGATGGCGGTGCAGATATTTCCATGTTCATACGGATGGCGGTGAAGATATTTCCATGTTCATACAGATGGCGGTGTAGAAACTTCCATGTTCATACTGATAGCGGTGCTGATATTTCCATGTTTATACAGGTAGCGGTGTAGATATTTCCATGTTTATACAGATAGCGGTATAGATATTTCCATGTTTATACACATAGCGGTGTAGATATTTCCATGTTTATACAGATAGCGGTGTAGATATTTCCATGTTTATGCAGATAGTTGTGTAGATATCTCCATCTTAATACAGATGGCGGTGTAGATATTTAAATGTTCATTCAGATGGCTGTGTAGACATATCCATGTTCATACAGATGGCGGTGAAGATATTTCCATGTTCAAACAGATAGCGGTGTAGATATTTCCATGTTCATACAGATAGCGGTGTGGATATTTCCATGTTTTTACAGATAGCGGTGAAGATGTATGCATGTTTACACAGATAGCGGTGTAGATATTTTCATGTTCATACAGATAGCGGTGTAGATATTTCCATGTTCATCCAGACGGCTGTGTAGACATATCCATGTTCATACAGATGGCGGTGAAGATATTTCAATGTTCATACAGATGGCTGTGTAGATATATCCATGTTCATACAGATGGCGGTGAAGATTTTTCCATGTTCATACAGATGGCGGTGTAGATATTTCCATGTTCATACAGATAGCGGGGCTGATATTTCCATGTTTATACAGGTAGCAGTGAAGATATTTCCATGTTTATACAGATAGCGGTGTAGATATTTCCATGTTAATACACATAGCGGTGTAGATATTTCCATGTTAATAGAGATAGCGGTGTAGATATCTCCATCTTAATACAGATGGCCGTGTAGATATTTATATGTTCATGCAGATGGCGGTGCAGATATTTCCATGTTCATACAGATGGCGGTGCAGATATTTACATGTTCATACGGATGGCGGTGAAGATATTTCCATGTTCATACAGATGGCGGTGTAGAAACTTCCATGTTCATACTGATAGCGGTGCTGATATTTCCATGTTTATACAGGTAGCGGTGTAGATATTTCCATGTTTATACAGATAGCGGTATAGATATTTCCATGTTTATACACATAGCGGTGTAGGTATTTCCATGTTTATACAGATAGCGGTGTAGATATTTCCATGTTTATGCAGATAGTTGTGTAGATATCTCCATCTTAATACAGATGGCGGTGTAGATATTTAAATGTTCATTCAGATGGCTGTGTAGACATATCCATGTTCATACAGATGGCGGTGAAGATATTTCCATGTTCAAACAGATAGCGGTGTAGATATTTCCATGTTCATACAGATAGCGGTGTGGATATTTCCATGTTTTTACAGATAGCGGTGAAGATGTATGCATGTTTACACAGATAGCGGTGTAGATATTTTCATGTTCATACAGATAGCGGTGTAGATATTTCCATGTTCATCCAGACTGCTGTGTAGACATATCCATGTTCATACAGATGGCGGTGAAGATATTTCAATGTTCATACAGATGGCTGTGTAGATATATCCATGTTCATACAGATGGCGGTGAAGATTTTTCCATGTTCATACAGATGGCGGTGTAGATATTTCCATGTTCATACAGATAGCGGGGCTGATATTTCCATGTTTATACAGGTAGCAGTGTAGATATTTCCATGTTTATACAGATAGCGGTGTAGATATTTCCATGTTAATACACATAGCGGTGTAGATATTTCCATGTTAATAGAGATAGCGGTGTAGATATCTCCATCTTAATACAGATGGCGGTGTAGATATTTATATGTTCATGCAGATGGCGGTGCAGATATTTCCATGTTCATACAGATGGCGGTGAGGATATTTCCATGTTCATACAGATGGCGGTGTACATACTTCCATGTTCATACTGATAGCGGTGCTGATATTTCCATGTTTATACAGGTAGCGGTGTAGATATTTCCATGTTTATACAGATAGCGGTGTAGGTATTTCCATGTTTATACACATAGCGGTGTAGATATTTCCATGTTTATACAGATAGCGATGTAGATATCTCCATCTTAATACAGATGGCGGTGTAGATATATATATGTTCATTCAGATGTCCGTGCAGATATTTCCATGTTCATACAGATGGCGGTGTAGATATTTCCATGTTCATACAGATAGCGGTGTAGTTATTTCCATGTGTAAAGAGATAGCTGTGTAGATATTTCCATGTATATGCAGATAGCTGTGTAGACATTTCCATTTTCATGCAGATAGCGGTGTATATATTTCCCTGTTCAAACAGTTAGCGGTGAAGATCTTTCCATGTTCATAAAGATAGCAGTGTAGATATTTCCATGTTTATACAGATAGCGGTGAAGATTTATGCATGTTTACACAGATAGCGGTGTAGATATTTCCATGTTCATCCAGATGGCTGTGTAGATATATCCATGTTCATACAGATAGCGGTGTAGATATTTCCATGTTCATACAGATAGCGGTGCAGATATTTCCATGTTCATCCAGATGGCTGTGTAGATATATCCATGTTCATACAGATGGCGGTGAAGATATTTCCATGTTCATACAGATAGCGGTGTAGCTATTTCCATGTTCATACAGATAGCGGTGTAGATATTTCCATGTTTATACTGATAGCGGTGTAAATTTTTCCAAGTTTATACAGATAGCGGTGTAGATATCTCCATCTTAGTACAGATGGTGGTGTAGAAATTTATATGTTCATACAGATGGCGGTGCAGATATTTCCATGTTCATACGGATGGCGGTGTAGATATTTCCATGATTACAGAGATAGCAGTGTAGTTATTTCCATGTGTAAAGAGAAAGCTTTGTAGATTTTTCCATGTATATTCAGATAGCTGTGTAGATATTTCCATTTTCATGCAGATAGCGGTGAAGATGTATGCATGTTTACACAGAAAGCGGTGTAGATATTTCCATGTACGTACAGATAGCGGTGTAGATATTTCCATGTTCATCCAGATGGCTGTGTAGATATATCCATGTTCATACAGATGGCGTTGAAGGTATTTCCATTTTCATACACATAGCGGTGTATATATTTCCATGTTCATACAGATGGCGGTGTAGATATTTCCATGTTCATAAAGATAGCGGTGTAGATATTTCCATGTTTATACAGATAGCGGTGTAGATATCTCCTTCTTTATACAGATGGCGGTGGAGATATTTATATGTTCATACAGATGGCGGTGCAGATATTTCCATGTTCATACGGATGGCGGTGTAGATATTTCCATGTTTATACAGATAGCTGTGTAGATATTTCCATGTGTAAAGAGATAGCTGTGTAGATATTTCCATGTATATGCAGATATCTGTGTAGATATTCCCATTTTCATGCAGATAGCGGTATAGATATTTCCATGTTCAAATAGATAGCATTTTAGATATTGCCATGTTCATACAGATAGCGGTGTAGATATTTCCATGTTTATACATATAGCGGTGAAGATGTATGCATGTTTACACAGATAGCGGTGTAGGTATTTCCATGTTCATACAGATAGCGGTGTAGATATTTCCATGTTCATCCAGATGGCTGTGTAGACATATCCATTTTCATACAGATGGCGTTGAAGATATTTCCATGTTCATACAGATAGCGGTGTAGATATTTCCATGTTCATACAGATAGCGGGTTAGATATTTCCATGTTTATACAGATGGCTGTGTAGATATTTATATGTTCATACAGATGGCAGTGCAGATATTCCCATGTTAATACAGATGGCGGTGTAGATATTTCCATGTTCATACAGATAGCGGTGTAGTTTTTTCCATGTGTAAAGTGATAGCTGTGTAGATATTTCCATGTATATGCAGATAGCAGTGTAGATATTTCCATTTTCATGCAGATAGCGGTGTATATATTTCCATGTTCAAACAGATAGCGGTGTAGATATTTCCATGTTTATACAGATAGCGGTGAAGATGTATACATGTCTAAACAGATAGCAGTGTAGATATTTCCATGTTCATCCAGATGGCTGTGTAGATATATCCATGTTCATACAGATAGCGGTGTAGATATTTCCATGTTCATACAGATAGCGGTGCAGATATTTCCATGTTCATCCAGATGACTGTGTAGATATATCCATGTTCATACAGATAGCGATGTAGATATTTCCATGTTCATACAGATAGTTGTGTAGATATTTCCATGTTCATAAAGATAGTGGTGTAGGTATTTCCATGTTCATACAGATAGCGGTGTAGATATTTCCATGTTCAAAGAGATAGCGGTGTGGATATTTCCATGTTCATACAGATAGCTGTGCTGATATTTCCATATTTAAACAGGTAGCGGTGTAGATATTTCCATGTTTATACAGACAGTGGTGTAGATATTTCCATGTTTATACAGATAGCGGTGTAGATATTTCCAAGTTTATACAGATAGATGTGTAGATATCTCCATCTTAATACAGATGGTGGTGTAGATATTTATATGTTCATACAGATGGCGGTGCAGATATTTCCGTGTTCATATAGATGGACGTGTAGATATTTCCTTGTTTATAGAGATAGCGGTGTAGTTATTTCCATGTGTAAAGGGATAGCTTTGTAGATATTTCCATGTGTATGCAGATAGCTGTGTAGATATTTCCATTTTCATGCGGATAGCGGTGTAGATATTTCCATGTTCAAACAGATAGCGGTGTAGATATTTTCATGTTCATACAGATAGCGGTGTAGATGTTTCCATGTTTATACAGATAGCGGTGAAGATGTATGCATGTTTACAAGGATAGCAGTGTAGATATTTCCATGTTCATACAGATAGCGGTGTAGATATTTCCATGTTCATCCAGATGGCTGTGTAGATATATCCATATTCATACAGATGGCAGTGGAGATATTTCCATGTTCACACAGATGGCGGTGTAGATATTTCCATGTTCCTACACATAGCGGTGTAGATATTTCCATGTTTATAGAGATAGAGGTGTAGTTATTTCCATGTGTAAAGAGATAGCTTTGTAGATATTTCCATGTGTATGCAGATAGCTGTGTAGATATTTCCATTTTCATGCGGATAGCGGTGGAGATATTTCCCTGTTCAAACAGATAGCGGTGTAGATATTTCCATGTTCATACAGGTAGCGGTGTAGATATTTCCAGGTTTATACTGATACTGATGTAGATATTTCCATGTTTATTCAGATAGCGGTGTAGATATTTCCAAGTTTATACAGATAGCGGTGTAGATATCTCCTTCTTAATACAGATGGCGGTGTAGATATTTATATGTTCATACAGATGGCGGTGCAGATATTTCCATGTTCATATAGATGGCGGTGTAGATATTTCCATGTTTGTAGAGATAGCGGTGTAGTTATTTCCATGTGTAAAGAGATAGCTTTGTAGATATTTCCATGTGTATGCAGATAGCTGTGTAGATATTTCCATTTTCATGCAGATAACGGTGTAGATATTTCCATGTTCAAACAGATAGCGGTGTAGACATTTCCATGTTCATACAGATAGCGGTGTAGATATTTCCATGTTTATACAGATAGCGGTGAAGATGTATGCATGTTTACAAGGATAGCAGTGTAGATATTTCCATGTTCATACAGATAGCGGTGTAGATATTTCCATGTTCATCCAGATGGCTGTGTAGATATATCCATATTCATACAGATGGCAGTGGAGATATTTCCATGTTCACACAGATGGCGGTGTAGATATTTCCATGTTCCTACACATAGCGGTGTAGATATTTCCATGTTTATAGAGATAGCGGTGTAGTTATTTCCATGTGTAAAGAGATAGCTTTGTAGATATTTCCATGTGTATGCAGATAGCTGTGTAAATATTTCCATTTTCATGCGGATAGCGGTGGAGATATTTCCCTGTTCAAACAGATAGCGGTGTAGATATTTCCATGTTCATACAGGTAGCGGTGTAGATATTTCCATGTTTATACAGACAGCAGTGCAGATATTTCCTTGTTTATACAGATAGCGGTGTAGATATCTCCTTCTTAATACAGACGGCGGTGTAGATGTTTACATGTTCATGCAGATGGCGGTGCAGATATTTCCATGTTCATACAGATGGCGGTGTAGATATTTCCATGTTTATAGAGATAGCGGTGTAGATATCTCCTTCTTAATACAGATGGCGGTGTAGATGTTTATATGTTCATACAGATGGCGGTGCAGATATTTCCATGTTCATACAGATAGCTGTGTAGATATTTCCATGTATATGCAGATAGCTGTGTAGATATTTCCATTTTCATGCGGATAGCAGTGTAGATATTTCCATGTTCAAACAAATAGCGGTGTAGATATTTCCATGTTCATACAGATAGCGATGTAGATATTTCCATGTTCATACAGATAGAGGTGTAGATATTTCCATGTTCATACAGATAGCGGTGTAGATATTTCCATGTTCATACAGATAGCGGTGTAGATATTTCCATGTTCATAGAGATAGCGTTGTAGATATTTCCATGTTCATACTGATGGCTGTGTAGATATATCCATGTCCATACAGATAGCGGTGTAGGTATTTCCATGTTCATACAGATAGTGGTGTAGATATTTCCATGTTCATACAGATAGCGGTGTAGATATCTCCATCTTAATACAGATGGCGGTTTAGATATTTATATGTTCATACAGATGGCGGTGCAGATATTCCCATGTTAATACAGATGGCGGTGTAGATATTTCCATGTTCAAACAAATAGCGGTGTAGATATTTCCACGTTTATACAGATAGCGGTGAAGATGTATGCATGTCTACACAGATAGCAGTGTAGATATTTCCATGTTCATCCAGATGGCTGTGTAGATATATCCATGTTCATACAGATAGCGGTGTAGATATTTCCATGTTCATAGAGATAGCGTTGTAGATATTTCCATGTTCATACTGATGGCTGTGTAGATATATCCATGTCCATACAGATAGCGGTGTAGGTATTTCCATGTTCATACAGATATTGGTGTAGATATTTCCATGTTCATACAGATAGTGGTGTAGATATTTCCATGTATATACAGATAGCGGTGTAGATATTTCCATGTTCAAAGAGATAGCGGTGTAGATATTTCCATGTTCATACAGATAGCTGTGCTGATATTTCCATGTTTATACAGGTAGCGGTGTAGATATTTCCATGTTTATACAGATAGTGGTGTAGATATTTCCATGTTTATACAGATAGCGGTGTAGATATTTCCAAGTTTATACAGATAGGTGTGTAGATATCTCCATCTTAATACAGATGGCTGTGTAGATATTTATATGTTCATACAGATGGCGGTGCAGATATTTCCATGTTCATATAGATGGCGGTGTAGATATTTCCATGTTTATAGAGATAGCGGTGTAGTTATTTCCATGTGTAAAGAGATAGCTTTGTAGATATTTCCATGTGTATGCAGATAGCTGTGTAGATATTTCCATTTTCATGCGGATAGCGGTGGAGATATTTCCATGTTCAAACAGATAGCGGTGTAGATATTTCCATGTTCATACAGATAGCGGTGTAGATATTTCCATGTTTATACAGATAGCGGTGAAGATGTATGCATGTTTACAAGGATAGCAGTGTAGATATTTCCATGTTCATACACATAGCGGTGTAGTTATTTCCATGTTCATACAGATAGCGGTGTAGATATTTCCGTGTTCATACCGATAGCGGTGCTGATATTTCCATGTTTATACATGTAGCGGTGTAGATATTTCCATGTTTATACAGATAGCGCTGTAGATATTTCCATGTTTATACAGATAGCAGTGTAGATATTTCCATGTTTATACAGATAGCGGTGTAGATATCTCCTTCTTAATACAGATGGCGGAGTAGATATTTATATGTTCATACAGATGGCGGTGCAGATATTTCCATGTTCATACAGATGGCGGTGTAGATATTTCCATGTTCATACAGATAGCGGTGTAGTTATTTCCATGTGTAAAGAGATAGCTTTGTAGATATTTCCATGTATATGCAGATAGCTGTGTAGATATTTCCATTTTCATGCAGATAGCGTTGTATATATTTCCCTGTTCAAACAGATATCGATGTAGATATTTCCATTTTCATACAGATAGTGGTGCAGATATTTCCATGTTCATACAGATAGCTGTGTAGCTATTTCCATGTTCATACAGATAGTTGTGTAGATATTTCCATGTTCATACAGATGTCTGTGTAGATATATCCATGTTCATACAGATGGCGGTGTAGATATTTCCATGTTCATACAGATAGCGGTGTAGTTATTTCCATGTGTAAAGAGATAGCTGTGTAGATCTTCCCATGTATATTCAGATAGCTGTGTAGATATTTCCATTTACATGCAGATAGCGGTGTATATATTTCCCTGTTCAAACAGATAGCGGTGTAGATATTTCCATGTTCATACAGATAGTGGTGTAGATATTTCCATGTTCATACAGATAGCGGTGTAGCTATTTCCATGTTCATACAGATAGCGGTGTGGATATTTCCATGTTCATAGAGATAGCGGTGTAGATATTTCCATGTTCATACAGATAGCGGTGCTGATATTTCCATGTTTATACTGGTAGCGGTGTAGATATTTCCATGTTTATACAGATAGCGGTGAAGATGTATGCATGTTTACACATATAGCGTTGTACATATTTTCATGTTCATCCAGATGGCTGTGTAGATATTTCCCTCTTCATACAGATAGCGGTGTAGATATTTCCATGTTCATCCAGATGGCTGTGTAGATATATCCATGTTCATACAGATGGCAGTGAAGATATTTCCATGTTCATACAGATAGCGGTGTAGATATTTCCATGTTCATACAGATAGCGGTGTAGATATTTCCATGTTCATACCGATAGCGGTGCTGATATTTCCATGTTTATACAGGTAGCGGTGTAGATATTTCCATGTTTATACAGATAGCGGTGTAGATATTTCCATGTTTATACAGATAGTAGTGTAGGTATTTCCATGTTTATACAGATAGCGGTGTAGATATGTCTTTCTTAATTCAGATGCCAGTGTAGATATTTATATGTTCATAGAGATGGCGGTGCAGATATTTCCATGTTTATACAGATGGCGGTGTAGATATTTCCATGTTCATACAGATAGCGGTGTAGTTATTTCCATGTGTAAAGAGATAGCTGTGTAGATATTTCCATGTATATGCAGATAGCTGTGTAGATATTTCCATTTTCATGCAGATAGCGGTTTATATATTTCCCTGTTCAAACAGATAGCGGTGTAGATATTTCCATGTTCATACAGATAGTGGTGTAGATATTTCCATGTTCATACAGATAGCGGTGTAGATATTTCCATGTTCATCCAGATGTCTGTGTAGATATATCCATGTTCATACAGATAGCGGTGTTGATATTTCCATGTTCAAACAGATAGTGGTGTAGATATTTCCATGTTCATACAGATTGCGGTGTAGCTATTTCCATGTTCATACAGATAGCGGTGTAGATATTTCCATGTTTATACAGATAGCGGTGAAGATGTATGCATGTTTACAAGGATAGCAGTGTAGATGTTTCCATGTTCATGCAGATAGCGGTGTAGATATTTCAATGTTCATACAGATAGCGGTGTATGTATTTCCATGTTCATACAGATAGCGGTGTAGATATTTCCATGTTCATCCAGATGGCTGTGTAGATATATCCATGTTCATACAGATAGCGGTGTAGATATTTCCATGTTCATCCAGATGGCTGTGTAGCTATTTCCATGTTCATACAGATAGTGGTGTAGATATTTCCATGTTCATACAGATAGCGGTGTATATATTTCCATGTTCATACTGATAGCCGTGTAGATATTGCCATGTTCATACCGATAGCGCTGCTGATACTTCCATGTTTATACAGGTAGCGGTGTACATATTTCCGTGTTTATACAGGTAGCTGTGTAGATATTTCCATGTTCATACAGATAGCGTTGTAGATATTTCCATGTTTATACAGATAGTGGTGTAGATATCTCCTTCTTAATACAGATGGCGGTGTAGATATTTATATGTTCATACAGATGGCAGTGCAGGTATTTCCATGTTCATACAGATGGTGGTGTAGATATTTCCATGTTTATAGAGATAGCGGTGTAGTTATTTCCATGTGCAAAGAGATAGCTGTGTAAATATTTCCATGTATATGCAGATAGCTTTGTAGATATTTCCATTTTCATGCAGATAGCGGTGTAGATATTTCCATGTTCAAACAGATAGCGGTGTAGATATTTCCATGTTCATCCAGATGGCTGTGTAGCTATTTACATGTTCATACAGATAGCGGTGCTGATATTTCCATGTTTATACAGGTAGCAGTGTAGATATTTCCTTGTTTATACAGAAAGCGGCAAAGATATTTCCATGTTTATACAGATAGCGGTGTAGATATTTCCAAGTTTATACAGATAGCGGTGTAGATATCTCCATCTTAATACAGATGGCGGTGTAGATATTTATATGTTCATTCAGATGTCGGTGCAGATATTTCCATGTTCATACAGATGGCGGTGTAGATATTTCCATGTTTATAGAGATAGCAGTGTAGTTATTTCCATGTGTAAAGAGATAGCTTTGTAGATATTTCCATGTATATGCAGATAGCTGTGTAGATATTTCCATTTTCATGCAGATAGCGGTGAAGATGTATACATGTTTACAGAGATAGCGGTGTAGATATTTCCATGTTCATACAGATAGCGGTGTAGATATTTCCATGTTCATACAGATGGCTGTGTAGATATATCTATGTTCTTACAGATGGCGGAGAAGATATTTCCATGTTCATACAGATAGCGGTGTAGATATTTCCATGTTCATACAGATGGCTGTGTAGATATATCCATGTTCCTACAGAAGGCGGTGAAGATATTTCCATGTTCATACAGATGGCGGTGTAGATATTTCCATGTTCATACAGATAGCGTTGCTGATATTTCCATGTTTATACATGTAGCGGTGTAGATATTTCCATCTTTTTACAGATAGCGGTGTAGATATTTGCATGTTTATACACATAGCGGTGTAGATATTTCAATGTTTATACAGATAGCGGTGTAGATATTTCCATGTTTATGCAGATAGTGGTGTAGATATCTCCAACTTAATACAGATGGCGGTGTAGATATTTAGATGTTCATACAGATGGCGGTGCAGGTATTTCCATGTTCATACAGATGGCGGTGCAGATATTTCCATGTTCATACAGATAGCGGTGTATTTTTTTCCATGTGTAAAGGGATAGCTGTGTAGATATTTCCATGTATAAGCAGATAGCTGTGTAGATATTTCCATTTTCATGCAGATAGCGGTGTATATATTTCCCTGTTCAAACAGTTAGCGGTGTAGATATTTCTATGTTCATAAAGATAGCGGTGTAGATATTTCCATGTTTATACAGATAGCGGTGAAGATGTATGCATGTTTACACAGATAGCGGTGTAGATATTTCCAAGTTCATCCAGATGGCTGTGTAGATATATCCATGTTCATGCAGATAGCGGTGTAGATATTTCCATGTTCATACAGATAGCTGTGCAGATATTTCCATGTTCATCCAGATGTCTGTGTAGATATATCCATGTTCATACAGATGGCGGTGAAGGTATTTCCATGTTCATACAGATAGCGGTGTAGATATTTCCGTGTTCATACAGATAGTGGTGTAGATATTTCCATGTTCATACAGATAGCGGTGTAAGTATTTCCATGTTCATACAGATAGCGGTGTAGATATTTCCATTTTTATGCAGATAGCGGTGTATATATTTCCCTGTTCAAACAGTTAGCGGTGTAGATATTTCCATGTTCATAAAGATAGCGGTGTAGATATTTCCATGTTTATACAGATAGCGGTGTAGATATCTCCTTCTTAATACAGATGGCGGTGTAGATATTTCCATGTTCATACAGATGGCGGTGTAGATATTTCCATGTTTATAGAGATAGCGGTGTAGTTATTTCCATGTGCAAAGAGATAGCTGTGTAGATATTTCCATTTATATGCAGATAGTTGTGTAGATATTTCCATTTCCATGCAGATAGCGGTGTAGATATTTCCATGTTCAAACAGATAGCGGTGTAGATATTTCCATGTTCATACAGATAGCGGTGTAGATATTTCCATGTTTATACAGATAGCGGTGAAGATGTATGCATGTTTACACAGATAGCGGTGTAGATATTTCCATGTTCATACAGATAGTGGTGTAGATATTTCCATGTTCATCCAGACGGCTGTGTAGATATATCCATGTTCATACAGATGGCGGTGAAGATATTTCCATGTTCATACAGATGGCTGTGTAGATATATCCATGTTCATACAGATGGCGGTGACGATATTTCCATGTTCATCCAGATGGCTGTGTAGATATATCCTTGTTCATACAGATGGCGGTGAAGGTATTTCCATGTTCATACAGATAGCGGTGTAGATATTTCCATGTTCATACAGATAGTGGTGTAGATATTTCCATGTTCATACAGATAGCGGTGTAAGTATTTCCATGTTCATACAGATAGCGGTGTAGATATTTCCAGTTTTAAGCAGATAGCGGTGTATATATTTCCCTGTTCAAACAGTTAGCGGTGTAGATATTTCCATGTTCATAAAAATAGCGGTGTAGATATTTCCATGTTTATACAGATAGCGGTGAAGTTGTATGCATGTTTACACAGATAGCGGTGTAGGTATTTCCACGTTCATCCAGATGGCTGTGTAGATATATCCATGTTCATACAGATGGCGGTGAAGTTATTTCCATGTTCATACAGATAGCGGTGTAGATATTTCCATGTTCATACAGATAGAGGTGTAGATATTTCCATGTTCATACAGATAGCGGTGTAGATATTTCCATGTTCATACAGATAGCGGTGTATGTATTTCCATGTTCATACAGATAGCGGTGTAGATATTTCCATGTTCATCCAGATGGCTGTGTAGATATTCCCATGTTCATACAGATAGCGGTGTAGATATTTCCATGTTCATACAGATAACGGTGTAGATATTTCCATATTCATCCAGATGGCTGTGTAGATATATCCATGTTCATACAGATGGCGGTGAAGACATTTCCATGTTCATACAGATAGCGGTGTAGATATTTCCATGTTCATACAGATAGCGGTGTGGATATTTCCATGTTTTTACAGATAGCGGTGAAGATGTATGCATGTTTACACACATAGCGGTGTAGATATTTTCATGTTCATACAGATAGCGGTGTAGATATTTCCATGTTCATCCAGACGGCTGTGTAGACATATCCATGTTCATACAGATGGCGGTGAAGATATTTCCATGTTCATACAGATGGCTGTGTAGATATATCCATGTTCATACAGATGGCGGTGAAGATTTTTCCATGTTCATACAGATGGCGGTGTAGATATTTCCATGTTCATACAGATAGCGGGGCTGATATTTCCATGTTTATACAGGTAGCAGTGTAGATATTTCCATGTTTATACAGATAGCGGTGTAGATATTTCCATGTTAATACACATAGCGGTGTAGATATTTCCATGTTAATACAGATAGCGGTGTAGATATCTCCATCTTAATACAGATGGCGGTGTAGATATTTATATGTTCATGCAGATGGCGGTGCAGATATTTCCATGTTCATACAGATGGCGGTGAGGATATTTCCATGTTCATACAGATGGCGGTGTACATACTTCCATGTTCATACTGATAGCGGTGCTGATATTTCCATGTTTATACAGGTAGCGGAGTAGATATTTCCATGTTTATACAGATAGCGGTGTAGGTATTTCCATGTTTATACACATAGCGGTGTAGATATTTCCATGTTTATACAGATAGCGATGTAGATATCTCCATCTTAATACAGATGGCGGTGTAGATATATATATGTTCATTCAGATGGCCGTGCAGATATTTCCATGTTCATACAGATGGCGGTGTAGATATTTCCATGTTCATACAGATAGCGGTGTAGTTATTTCCATGTGTAAAGAGATAGCTGTGTAGATATTTCCATGTATATGCAGATAGCTGTGTAGACATTTCCATTTTCATGCAGATAGCGGTGTATATATTTCCCTGTTCAAACAGTTAGCGGTGTAGATCTTTCCATGTTCATAAAGATAGCAGTGTAGATATTTCCATGTTTATACAGATAGCGGTGAAGATTTATGCATGTTTACACAGATAGCGGTGTAGATATTTCCATGTTCATCCAGATGGCTGTGTAGATATATCCATATTCATACAGATGGCAGTGGAGATATTTCCATGTTCACACAGATGGCGGTGTAGATATTTCCATGTTCCTACACATAGCGGTGTAGATATTTCCATGTTTATAGAGATAGCGGTGTAGTTATTTCCATGTGTAAAGAGATAGCATTGTAGATATTTCCATGTGTATGCAGATAGCTTTGTAGATATTTCCATTTTCATGCGGATAGCGGTGGAGATATTTCCCTGTTCAAACAGATAGCGGTGTAGATATTTCCATGTTCATACAGGTAGCGGTGTAGATATTTCCATGTTTATACAGATACTGATGTAGATATTTCCATGTTTATTCAGATAGCGTTGTAGATATTTCCATTTTCATGCAGATAGCGGTGTATATATTTCCATGTTCAAACAGATAGCGGTGTAGATATTTCCATGTTTATACAGATAGCGGTGAAGATGTATACATGTCTAAACAGATAGCAGTGTAGATATTTCCATGTTCATCCAGATGGCTGTGTAGATATATCCATGTTCATACAGATAGCGGTGTAGATATTTCCATGTTCATACAGATAGCGGTGCAGATATTTCCATGTTCATCCAGATGACTGTGTAGATATATCCATGTTCATACAGATAGCAGTGTAGATATTTCCATGTTCATACAGATAGTGGTGTAGATATTTCCATGTTCATAAAGATAGTGGTGTAGGTATTTCCATGTTCATACAGATAGCGTTGTAGATATTTCCATGTTCAAAGAGATAGCGGTGTGGATATTTCCATGTTCATACAGATAGCTGTGCTGATATTTCCATATTTAAACAGGTAGAGGTGTAGATATTTCCATGTTTATACAGACAGTGGTGTAGATATTTCCATGTTTATACAGATAGCGGTGTAGATATTTCCAAGTTTATACAGATAGATGTGTAGATATCTCCATCTTAATACAGATGGTGGTGTAGATATTTATATGTTCATACAGATGGCGGTGCAGATATTTCCGTGTTCATATAGATGGACGTGTAGATATTTCCTTGTTTATAGAGATAGCGGTGTAGTTATTTCCATGTGTAAAGGGATAGCTTTGTAGATATTTCCATGTGTATGCAGATAGCTGTGTAGATATTTCCATTTTCATGCAGATAGCGGTGTAGATATTTCCATGTTCAAACAGATAGCGGTGTAGATATTTCCATGTTCATACAGATAGCGGTGTAGATATTTCCATGTTTATACAGATAGCGGTGAAGATGTATGCATGTTTACAAGGATAGCAGTGTAGATATTTCCATGTTCATACAGATAGCGGTGTAGATATTTCCATGTTCATCCAGATGGCAGTGTAGATATATCCATATTCATACAGATGGCAGTGGAGATATTTCCATGTTCACACAGATGGCGGTGTAGATATTTCCATGTTCCTACACATAGCGGTGTAGATATTTCCATGTTTATAGAGATAGCGGTGTAGTTATTTCCATGTGTAAAGAGATAGCTTTGTAGATATTTCCATGTGTATGCAGATAGCTGTGTAGATATTTCCATTTTCATGCGGATAGCGGTGGAGATATTTCCCTGTTCAAACAGATAGCGGTGTAGATATTTCCATGTTCATACAGGTAGCGGTGTAGATATTTCCATGTTTATACTGATACTGATGTAGATATTTCCATGTTTATTCAGATAGCGGTGTAGATATTTCCAAGTTTATACAGATAGCGGTGTAGATATCTCCATCTTAATACAGATGGCGGTGTAGATATTTATATGTTCATACAGATGGCGGTGCAGATATTTCCATGTTCATATAGATGGCGGTGTAGATATTTCCATGTTTGTAGAGATAGCGGTGTAGTTATTTCCATGTGTAAAGAGATAGCTTTGTAGATATTTCCATGTGTATGCAGATAGCTGTGTAGATATTTCCATTTTCATGCAGATAACGGTGTAGATATTTCCATGTTCAAACAGATAGCGGTGTAGACATTTCCATGTTCGTACAGATAGCGGTGTAGATATTTCCATGTTTATACAGATAGCGGTGAAGATGTATGCATGTTTACAAGGACAGCAGTGTAGATATTTCCTTGTTTATACAGATAGCGGTGTAGATATCTCCTTCTTAATACAGACGGCGGTGTAGATGTTTATATGTTCATGCAGATGGCGGTGCAGATATTTCCATGTTCATACAGATGGCGGTGTAGATATTTCCATGTTTATATAGATAGCGGTGTAGATATCTCCTTCTTAATACAGATGGCGGTGTAGATGTTTATATGTTCATACAGATGACGGTGCAGATATTTCCATGTTCATACAGATAGCTGTGTAGATATTTCCATGTATATGCAGATAGCTGTGTAGATATTTCCATTTTCATGCGGATAGCAGTGTAGATATTTCCATGTTCAAACAAATAGCGGTGTAGATATTTCCATGTTCATACAGATAGCGCTGTAGATATTTCCATGTTCATACAGATACAGGTGTAGATATTTCCATGTTCATACAGATAGCGGTGTAGATATTTCCATGTTCATACAGATAGAGGTGTAGATATTTCCATGTTCATACAGATAGCGGTGTAGATATTTCCATGTTCATACAGATAGCGGTGCTGATATTTCCATGTTTATACAGGTAGCGGTGTAGATATTTCCATGTTTATACAGATAGCGGTGTAGATATCTCCATCTTAATACAGATGGCGGTTTAGATATTTATATGTTCATACAGATGGCGGTGCAGATATTCCCATGTTAATACAGATGGCGGTGTAGATATTTCCATGTTCAAACAAATAGCGGTGTAGATATTTCCACGTTTATACAGATAGCGGTGAAGATGTATGCATGTCTACACAGATAGCAGTGTAGATATTTCCATGTTCATCCAGATGGCTGTGTAGATATATCCATGTTCATACAGATAGCGGTGTAGATATTTCCATGTTCATAGAGATAGCGGTGTAGATATTTCCATGTTCATACAGATGGCTGTGTAGATATATCCATGTCCATACAGATAGCGGTGTAGGTATTTCCATGTTCATACAGATAGTGGTGTAGATATTTCCATGTTCATACAGATAGTGGTGTAGATATTTCCATGTTTATACAGATAGCGGTGTAGATATTTCCATGTTCAAAGAGATAGCGGTGTAGATATTTCCATGTTCATACAGATAGCTGTGCTGATATTTCCATGTTTATACAGGTAGCGGTGTAGATATTTCCATGTTTATACAGATAGTGGTGTAGATATTTCCATGTTTATACAGATAGCGGTGTAGATATTTCCAAGTTTATACAGATAGATGTGTAGATATCTCCATCTTAATACAGATGGCTGTGTAGATATTTATATGCTCATACAGATGGCGGTGCAGATATTTCCATGTTCATATAGATGGCGGTGTAGATATTTCCATGTTTATAGAGATAGCGGTGTAGTTATTTCCATGTGTAAAGAGATAGCTTTGTAGATATTTCCATGTGTATGCAGATAGCTGTGTAGATATTTCCATTTTCATGCGGATAGCGGTGGAGATATTTCCATGTTCAAACAGATAGCGGTGTAGATATTTCCATGTTCATACAGATAGCGGTGTAGATATTTCCATGTTTATACAGATAGCGGTGAAGATGTATGCATGTTTACAAGGATAGCAGTGTAGATATTTCCATGTTCATACACATAGCGGTGTAGTTATTTCCATGTTCATACAGATAGCGGTGTAGATATTTCCGTGTTAATACCGATAGCGTGCTGATATTTCCATGTTTATACATGTAGCGGTGTAGATATTTCCATGTTTATACAGATAGCGGTGTAGATATTTCCATGTTTATACAGATAGCAGTGTAGATATTTCCATGTTTATACAGATAGCGGTGTAGATATCTCCTTCTTAATACAGATAGCGGAGTAGATATTTATATGTTCATACAGATGGCGGTGCAGATATTTCCATGTTCATACAGATGGCGCTGTAGATATTTCCATGTTCATACAGATAGCGGTGTAGTTATTTCCATGTGTAAAGAGATAGCTTTGTAGATATTTCCATGTATATGCAGATAGCTGTGTAGATATTTCCATTTTCATGCAGATAGCGTTGTATATATTTCCCTGTTCAAACAGATATCGATGTAGATATTTCCATTTTCATACAGATAGAGGTGTAGATATTTCCATGTTCATACAGATAGTGGTGTAGATATTTCCATGTTCATACAGATAGCTGTGTAGCTATTTCCATGTTCATACAGATAGTGGTGTAGATATTTCCATGTTCATAGAGATAGCAGTGTAGATATTTACATGTTCATACAGATAGCGGTGCTGATATTTCCATGTTCATACAGGTAGCGGTGTAGATATTTCCAAGTTTATACAGATACTGATGTAGATACTTCCATGTTTATTCAGATAGTGGTGTAGATATCTCCATCTTAATACAGATGGCGGTGTAGATATTTATATGTTCATACAGATGGCGGTGCAGATATTTCCATGTTCATATAGATGGCGGTGTAGATATTTCCATGTTTGTAGAGATAGCGGTGTAGTTATTTCCATGTGTAAAGAGATAGCTTTGTAGATATTTCCATGTGTATGCAGATAGCTGTGTAAATATTTCCATTTTCATGCAGATAGCGGTGTAGATATTTCCATGTTCAAACAGATAGCGGTGTAGATATTTCCATGTGCATACAGATAGCGGTGTAGATATTTCCATGTTTATACAGATAGCGGTGAAGATGTATGCATGTTTACAAGGATAGCAGTGTAGATGTTTCCATGTTCATGCAGATAGCGGTGTAGATATTTCCATGTTCATCCAGATGGCATTGTAGATATATCCATGTTCATACAGATGGCAGTGAAGATATTTCCATGTACATACAGATAGCGGTGTAGATATTTCCATGTTCATACAGATAGCGGCTTAGATATTTCCGTGTTCATACCGATAGCGGTGCTGATATTTCCATGTTTATACAGGTAGCGATGCAGATATTTCCATGTTTGTACAGATAGCGGTGTAGATATTTCCATGTTTATACAGATAGCAGTGTAGATATTTCCATGTTTATACAGATATCGGTGTAGATATCTCCTTAATACAGATGGCGGTGTAGATATTTATTTGTTCATACAGATGGCGGTGCAGATATTTCCATGTTCATACAGATGGCGGTGTAGATATTTCCATGTTCATACAGATAGCGGTGTAGATATTTCCATGTGTAAAGAGAAAGCTGTGTAGATCTTCCCATGTATATTCAGATAGCTGTGTAGATATTTCCATTTACATGCAGATAGCGGTGTATATATTTCCCTGTTCAAACAGATAGCGGTGTAGATATTTCCATGTTCATACAGTTAGTGGTGTAGATATTTCCATGTTCATACAGATAGCGGTGTAGCTATTTCCATGTTCATACAGATAGCGGTGTGGATATTTCCATGTTCATAGAGATAGCGGTGTAGATATTTCCATGTTCATACAGATAGCGGTGCTGATATTTCCATGTTTATACTGGTAGCGGTGTAGATATTTCCATGTTTATACAGATAGCGGTGAAGATGTATGCATGTTTACACATATAGCGTTGTACATATTTTCATGTTCATCCAGATGGCTGTGTAGATATTTCCCTCTTCATACAGATAGCGGTGTAGATATTTCCATGTTCATCCAGATGGCTGTGTAGATATATCCATGTTCATACAGATGGCAGTGAAGATATTTCCATGTTCATACAGATAGCGGTGTAGATATTTCCATCTTCATAAAGATAGCGGTGTAGATATTTCCATGTTCATACCGATAGCGGTGCTGATATTTCCATGTTTATACAGGTAGCGGTGTAGATATTTCCATGTTTATACAGATAGCGGTGTAGATATTTCGATGTTTATACAGATAGTAGTGTAGGTATTTCCATGTTTATGCAGATAGCGGTGTAGATATGTCTTTCTTAATTCAGATGGCAGTGTAGATATTTATATGTTCATAGAGATGGCGGTGCAGATATTTCCATGTTCATACAGATGGCGATGTAGATATTTCCATGTTCATACAGATAGCGGTGTAGTTATTTCCATGTGTAAAGAGATAGCTGTGTAGATATTTCCATGTATATGCAGATAGCTGTGTAGATATTTCCATTTTCATGCAGATAGCCGTGTATATATTTCCCTGTTCAAACAGATAGCGGTGTAGATATTTCCATGTTCATACAGATAGTGGTGTAGATATTTCCATGTTCATACAGATAGCGGTGTAGATATTTCCATGTTCATCCAGATGTCTGTGTAGATATATCCATGTTCATACAGATAGCGGTGTTGATATTTCCATGTTCAAACAGATAGTGGTGTAGATATTTCCATGTTCATACAGATAGCGGTGTAGCTATTTCCATGTTCATACAGATAGCGGTGTAGATATTTCCATGTTTATACAGATAGCGGTGAAGATGTATGCATGTTTACAAGGATAGCAGTGTAGATGTTTCCATGTTCATGCAGATAGCGGTGTAGATATTTCAATGTTCATACAGAGAGCGGTGTTTGTATTTCCATGTTCATACAGATAGCGGTGTAGATATTTCCATGTTCATCCAGATGGCTGTGTAGATATATCCATGTTCATACAGATAGCGGTGTAGATATTTCCATGTTCATCCAGATGTCTGAGTAGCTATTTCCATGTTCATACAGATAGTGGTGTAGATATTTCCATGTTCATACAGATAGCGGTGTAGATATTTCCATGTTCATACTGATAGCCGTGTAGATATTGCCATGTTCATACCGATAGCGCTGCTGATACTTCGATGTTTATACAGGTAGCGGTGTACATATTTTCGTGTTTATACAGGTAGCTGTGTAGATATTTCCATGTTCATACAGATAGCGTTGTAGATATTTCCATGTTTATACAGATAGTGGTGTAGATATCTCCTTCTTAATACAGATGGCGGTGTAGATATTTATATGTTCATACAGATGGCAGTGCAGGTATTTCCATGTTCATACAGATGGTGGTGTAGATATTTCCATGTTTATAGAGATAGCGGTGTAGTTATTTCCATGTGCAAAGAGATAGCTGTGTAAATATTTCCATGTATATGCAGATAGCTTTGTAGATATTTCCATTTTCATGCAGATAGCGGTGTAGATATTTCCATGTTCAAACAGATATCGGTGTAGATATTTCCATGTTCATCCAGACGGCTGTGTAGCTATTTACATGTTCATACAGATAGCGGTGCTGATATTTCCATGTTTATACAGGTAGCAGTGTAGATATTTCCTTGTTTATACAGAAAGCGGCAAAGATATTTCCATGTTTATACAGATAGCGGTGTAGATATTTCCAAGTTTATACAGATAGCGGTGTAGATATCTCCATCTTAATACAGATGGCGGTGTAGATATTTATATGTTCATTCAGATGTCGGTGCAGATATTTCCATGTTCATACAGATGGCGGTGTAAATATTTCCATGTTTATAGAGATAGCAGTGTAGTTATTTCATGTGTAAAGAGATAGCTTTGTAGATATTTCCATGTATATGCAGATAGCTGTGTAGATATTTCCATTTTCATGCAGATAGCGGTGAAGATGTATACATGTTTACAGAGATAGCGGTGTAGATATTTCCATGTTCATACAGATAGAGGTGTAGATATTTCCATGTTCATACAGATGGCTCTGTAGATATATCTATGTTCTTACAGATGGCGGAGAAGATATTTACATGTTCATACAGATAGCGGTGTAGATATTTCCATGTTCATACAGATGGCTGTGTAGATATATCCATGTTCCTACAGAAGGCGGTGAAGATATTTCCATGTTCATACAGATGGCGGTGTAGATATTTCCATGTTCATACAGATAGCGTTGCTGATATTTCCATGTTTATACATGTAGCGGTGTAGATATTTCCATCTTTTTACAGATAGCGGTGTAGATATTTGCATGTTTATACACATAGCGGTGTAGATATTTCAATGTTTATACAGATAGCGGTGTAGATATTTCCATGTTTATGCAGATAGTGGTGTAGATATCTCCAACTTAATACAGATGGCGGTGTAGATATTTAGATGTTCATACAGATGGCGGTGCAGGTATTTCCATGTTCATACAGATGGCGGTGTAGATATTTCCATGTTCATACAGATAGCGGTGTATTTTTTTCCATGTGTAAAGGGATAGCTGTGTAGATATTTCCATGTATAAGCAGATAGCTGTGTAGATATTTCCATTTTCATGCAGATAGCGGTGTATATATTTCCCTGTTCAAACAGTTAGCGGTGTAGATATTTCTATGTTCATAAAGATAGCGGTGTAGATATTTCCATGTTTATACAGATAGCGGTGAAGATGTATGCATGTTTACACAGATAGCGGTGTAGATATTTCCATGTTCATCCAGATGGCTGTGTAGATATATCCATGTTCATGCAGATAGCGGTGTAGATATTTCCATGTTCATACAGATAGCTGTGCAGATATTTCCATGTTCATCCAGATGTCTGTGTAGATATATCCATGTTCATACAGATGGAGGTGAAGGTATTTCCATGTTCATACAGATAGCGGTGTAGATATTTCCATGTTCATACAGATAGTGGTGTAGATATTTCCATGTTCATACAGATAGCGGTGTAAGTATTTCCATGTTCATACAGATAGCGGTGTAGATATTTCCATTTTTAAGCAGATAGCGGTGTATATATTTCCCTGTTCAAACAGTTAGCGGTGTAGATATTTCCATGTTCATAAAGATAGCGGTGTAGATATTTCCATGTTTATACAGATAGTGGTGTAGATATCTCCTTCTTAATACAGATGGCGGTGTAGATATTTCCATGTTCATACAGATGGCGGTGTAGATATTTCCATGTTTATAGAGATAGCGGTGTAGTTATTTCCATGTGCAAAGAGATAGCTGTGTAGATATTTCCATTTATATGCAGATAGTTGTGTAGATATTTCCATTTCCATGCAGATAGCGGTGTAGATATTTCCATGTTCAAACAGATAGCGGTGTAGATATTTCCATGTTCATACAGATAGCGGTGTAGATATTTCCATGTTTATACAGATAGCGGTGAAGATGTATGCATGTTTACACAGATAGCGGTGTAGATATTTCCATGTTCATACAGATAGCGGTGTAGATATTTCCATGTTCATCCAGACGGCTGTGTAGAGATATCCATCTTCATACAGATGGCGGTGAAGATATTTCCATGTTCATACAGATGGCTGTGTAGATATATCCATCTTCATACAGATGGCGGTGACGATATTTCCATGTTCATCCAGATGGCTTTGTAGATATATCCATGTTCATACAGATGGCGGTGAAGGTATTTCCATGTTCATACAGATAGCGGTGTAGATATTTCCATGTTCATACAGATAGTGGTGTAGATATTTCCATGTTCATACAGATAGCGGTGTAAGTATTTCCGTGTTCATACAGATAGCGGTGTAGATATTTCCATTTTTAAGCAGATAGCGGTGTATATATTTCCCTGTTCAAACAGTTAGCGGTGTAGATATTTCCATGTTCATAAAGATAGCGGTGTAGATATTTCCATGTTTATACAGATAGCGGTGAAGTTTTATGCATGTTTACACAGATAGCGGTGTAGGTATTTCCATGTTCATCCAGATGGCTGTGTAGATATATCCATGTTCATACAGATGGCGGTGAAGTTATTTCCATGTTCATACAGATAGCGGTGTAGATATTTCCATGTTCATACAGATAGAGGTGTAGATATTTCCATGTTCATACAGATAGCGGTGTAGATATTTCCATGTTCATACAGATAGCGGTGTATGTATTTCCATGTTCATACAGATAGCGGTGTAGATATTTCCATGTTCATCCAGATGGCTGTGTAGATATTCCCATGTTCATACAGATAGCGGTGTAGATATTTCCATGTTCATACAGATAACGGTGTAGATATTTCCATATTCATCCAGATGGCTGTGTAGATATATCCATGTTCATACAGATGGCGGTGAAGACATTTCCATGTTCATACAGATAGCGGTGTAGATATTTCCATGTTCATACAGATAGCCGTATAGATATTGCCATGTTCATACCGATAGCGGTGCTGATACTTCCATGTTTATACAGGTAGCGGTGAACATATTTCCGTGTTTATAAAGGTAGCGGTGTAGATATTTCCATGTTAATACAGATAGCGGTGTAGATATTTCCATGTTTATACAGATAGAGGTGTAGATATCTCCTTCTTAATACAGATGGCGGTGTAGATATTTCCATGTTCATACAGATGGCGGTGTAGATATTTCCATGTTTATAGAGATAGCGGTGTAGTTATTTCCATGTGCAAAGAGATAGCTGTGTAGATATTTCCATTTATATGCAGATAGTTGTTTAGATATTTCCATTTTCATGCAGATAGCGGTGTAGATATTTCCATGTTCAAACAGATAGCGGTGTAGATATTTCCATGTTCATACAGATAGCAGTGTAGATATTTCCATGTTTATACAGATAGCGGTGAAGATGTATGCAAGTTTACACAGATAGCGGTGTAGATATTTCCATGTTCATACAGATAGCGGTGTAGATATTTCCATGTTCATCCAGACGGCTGTGTAGAGATATCCATGTTCATACAGATGGCGGTGAAGATATTTCCATGTTCATACAGATGGCTGTGTAGATATATCCATGTCCATACAGATGGAGGTGACGATATTTCCATGTTCATACAGATGGCGGTGACGATATTTCCATGTTCATTCAGATAGCGGTGCTGATATTTCCATGTTTATACAGGTATCGGTGTATATATTTCCATGTTTATACAGATAGCGGTGTAGATATTTCCATGTTTATACAGATAGCGGTGTATATATTTCCATGTTTATACAGATAGCGGTGTAGATATCTCCATCTTAATACAGATGGCGGTGTAGATATTTATATGTTCATACAGATGGCGGTGCAGATATTTCCATGTTCATACGGATGGCGGTGAAGATATTTCCATGTTCATACAGATGGCGGTGTAGAAACTTCCATGTTCATACTGATAGCGGTGCTGATATTTCCATGTTTATACAGGTAGCGGTGTAGATATTTCCATGTTTATACAGATAGCGGTATAGATATTTCCATGTTTATACACATAGCGGTGTAGATATTTCCATGTTTATACAGATAGCGGTGTAGATCTTTCCATGTTTATGCAGATAGTTGTGTAGATATCTCCATCTTAATACAGATGGCGGTGTAGATATTTAAATGTTCATTCAGATGTCTGTGTAGACATATCCATGTTCATACAGATGGCGGTGAAGATATTTCCATGTTCAAACAGATAGCGGTGTAGATGTTTCCATGTTCATACAGATAGCGGTGTGGATATTTCCATGTTTTTACAGATAGCGGTGAAGATGTATGCATGTTTACACAGATAGCGGTGTAGATATTTTCATGTTCATACAGATATCGGTGTAGATATTTCCATGTTCATACACACGGCTGTGTAGACATATCCATGTTCATACAGATGGCGGTGAAGATATTTCCATGTTCATACAGATGGCTGTGTAGATATATCCATGTTCATACAGATGGCGGTGAAGATTTTTCCATGTTCATACAGATGGCGATGTAGATATTTCCATGTTCATACAGATAGCGGTGCTGATATTTCCATGTTTATACAGGTAGCAGTGTAGATATTTCCATGTTTATGCAGATAGCGGTGTAGATATTTCCATGTTTATACACATAGCGGTGTAGATATTTCCATGTTAATACAGATAGCGGTGTAGATATCTCCATCTTAATACAGATGGCGGTGTAGATATTTATATGTTCATGCAGATGGCGGTGCAGATATTTCCATGTTCATACAGATGGCGGTGAGGATATTTAAATGTTCATACAGATGGCGGTGTACATACTTCCATGTTCATACAGATAGCGGTGTAGTTATTTCCATGTGTAAAGAGATAGCTGTGTAGATATTTCCATGTATATGCAGATAGCTGTGTAGACATTTCCATTTTCATGCAGATAGCGGTGTATATATTTCCCTGTTCAAACAGTTAGCGGTGTAGATATTTCCATGTTCATAAAGATAGCAGTGTAGATATTTCCATGTTTATACAGATAGCGGTGAAGATGTATGCATGTTTACACAGATAGCGGTGTAGATATTTCCATGTTCATCCAGATGGCTGTGTAGATATATCCATGGTCATACAGATAGCGGTGTAGATATTTCCATCTTCATACAGATAGCGGTGTATGTATTTCCATGTTCATCCAGATAGCGGTGTAGATATTTCCATGTTCATCCAGATGCCTGTGTAGGTATATCCATGTTCATACAGATAGCGGTGTAGATATTTCCATGTTCATCCAGATGGCTGTGTAGCTATTTCCATGTTCATACAGATAGTGGTGTAGATATTTCCATGTTCATACAGATAGCAGTGTAGATATTTCCATGTTCATACAGATAGCCGTGTAGATATTGCCATTTTCATACCGATAGCGCTGCTGATACTTCCATGTTTATAGAGGTAGCGGTGTACATATTTCCGTGTTGATACAGGTAGCGGTGTAGATATTTCCATGTTCATACAGATAGCGGTGTAGATATTTCCATGTTTATACAGATAGCGGTGTAGATATCTCCTTCTTAATACAGATGGCGGTGTAGATATTTATATGTTCATACAGATGGCAGTGCAGATATTTCCATGTTCATACAGATGGCGGTGTAGATATTTCCATGTTTATAGAGATAGCGGTGTAGTTATTTCCATGTGCAAAGAGATAGCTGTGTAGATATTTCCATGTATATGCAGAGAGCTTTGTAGATATTTCCATTTTCATGCAGATAGCGGTGTAGATATTTCCATGTTCAAACAGATAGCGGTGTAGATATTTCCATGTTCATACAGATAGCGGTGTGGATATTTCCATGTTTTTACAGATAGCGGTGAAGATGTATGCATGTTTACACAGATAGCGGTGTAGATATTTTCATGTTCATACAGATAGCGGTTTAGATATTTCCATGTTCATCCAGACGGCTGTGTAGACATATCCATGTTCATACAGATGGCGGTGAAGATATTTCCATGTTCATACAGATGGCTGTGTAGATATATCCATGTTCATACAGATGGCGGTGAAGAGTTTTCCATGTTCATACAGATGGCGGTGTAGATATTTCCATGTTCATACAGATAGCGGTGCTGATATTTCCATGTTTATACAGGTAGCAGTGTAGATATTTCCATGTTTATACAGCTAGCGGTGTAGATATTTCCATGTTTATACACATAGCGGTGTAGATATTTCCAAGTTTATACAGATAGCGGTGTAGATATTTCCATATTCTTACAGATAGCAGTGTATGTATTTCCATGTTCATACAGATAGCGGTGTAGATATTTCCATGTTCATCCAGATGGCTGTGTAGATATATCCATGTTCATACAGATAGCGGTGTAGATATTTCCATGTTCATCCAGATGGCTGTGTAGCTATTTCCATGTTCATACAGATAGTGGTGTAGATATTTCCATGTTCATACAGATAGCGGTGTAGATATTTCCATGTTCATACAGATAGCCTTGTAGATATTGCCATGTTCATACCGATAGCGGTGCTGATACTTCCATGTTTATACAGGTAGCGGTGTACATATTTCCGTGTTTATACAGGTAGCGGTGTAGATATTTCCATTTTCATACAGATAGCGGTGTAGATATTTCCATGTTTATACAGATAGCGGTGTAGATATCTCCTTCTTAAAACAGATGGCGGTGTAGATATTTCCATGTTTATACAGATAGCGGTGTAGATATCTCCTTCTTAATACAGATGGCGGTGTAGATATTTATATGTTCATACAGATGGCAGTGCAGATATTTCCATGTACATACAGATGGTGGTGTAGATATTTCCATGTTTATAGAGATAGCGGTGTAGTTATTTCCATGTGCAAAGAGATAGCTGTGTAGATATTTCCATGTATATGCAGATAGCTGTGTAGATATTTCCATTTTCATGCAGATAGCGGTGTAGATATTTCCATGTTCAAACAGATAGCGGTGTAGATATTTCCATGTTCATACAGATAGCGGTGTGGATATTTCCATGTTTATACAGATAGCAGTGAAGATGTATGCATGTTTACACAGATAGCGGTGTAGATATTTCCATGTTCATACAGATAGCGGTGTAGATATTTCCAAGTTCATCCAGATGGCTGTGTAGATATATCCATGTTCACACAGATGGCAGTGAAGATATTTCCATGTTCATACAGATAGCGGTGTAGATATTTCCATGTTCATACAGAGAGCGGTGTAGATATTTCCGTGTTCATACCGATAGCGGTGCTGATATTTCCATGTTTATACAGGTAGCGGTGTAGAAATTTCCATGTTTATACAGATAGCGGTGTAGGTATTTCCATGTTTATACAGATAGCAGTGTAGATATTTCCATGTTTATACAGATAGCGGTGTAGGTATCTCCTTCTTAATTCAGATGGCAGTGAAGATATTTATATGTTCATAGAGATGGCGGTGCAGATATTTCCATGTTCATACAGATGGCGGTGTAGATATTTCCATGTTCATACAGATAGCGGTGTAGTTATTTCCATGTGTAAAGAGATAGCTGTATAGATATTTCCATGTATATGCAGATAGCAGTGTAGATATTTCCATTTTCATGCAGATAGCGGTGTATATATTTCCCTGTTAAAACAGAGAGCGGTGTAGATATTTCCATGTTCATACAGATAGTGGTGTAGATATTTCCATGTTCATAGAGATAGCGGTGTAGATATTTCCATGTTCATACAGATGGCTGTGTAGATATATCCATGTTCATACAGATAGCGGTGTAGATATTTCCATGTTCATATAGACAGTGGTGTAGATATTTCCATGTTCATACAGATAGCGGTGTAGATATTTCCATGTTCATACAGATAGCGGTGTAGATATTTCCATGTTCATAGAGATAGCGGTGTAGATATTTACATGTTCATACAGATAGCGGTGCTGATATTTCCATGTTTATACAGGTTGCGGTGTAGATATTTCCATGTTTATACAGATTGCAGTGTAGATATTTCCAAGTTTATACAGAAAGCGATGTAGATATCTCCATCTTAATACAGATGGCGGTGTAGATATTTATATGTTCATACAGATGGCGGTGCAGATATTTCCATGTTCATACAGATGGCAGTGTAGATATTTCCATGTTGATACAGATAGCGGTGAAGTTATTTCCATGTGTAAAGAGATGGCTGTGTAGATATTCCCATGTATATGCAGATAGCTGTGTAGATATTTCCATTTTCAAGCAGATAGCGGTGTATATACTTCCCTGTTCAAACAGATAGCGGTGTAGATATTTCCATGTTCATACAGATAGCGGTGTACCTATTTCCATGTTCATACAGATAGCGGTGTGGATATTTCCATGTTCATAGAGATAGCGGTGTAGATATTTCCATGTTTATACAGGTAGCGGTGTAGATATTTCCATGTTTATACAGATAGCGGTGAAGATGTATGCATGTTTACACAGATAGCGGTGTAGATAATTTCATGTTCATCCAGATGGCTGTGTAGATATTTCCATGTTCATACAGATGGCGGTGAAGATATTTCCATGTTCATACAGATAGCGGTGTAGATATTTCCATGTTTATACAGATAGCGGTGTAGATATTTCCATGTTCATACGGATAGCAGTGTAGCTATTTCCATGTTCATACAGATAGCGGTGTAGATATTTCCATGTTCATCCAGATGGCTGTGTAGATATATCCATGTTCATACAGATGGCGGTGAAGATATTTCCATGTTCATACAGATAGCGGTGTAGATATTTCCATGTTCATACAGATAGTGGTGTAGATATTTCCATGTTCATACAGATAGCGGTGTAGCTATTTCCATGTTCATACAGACAGCGGTGTAGATATTTCCATGTTCATCCAGATGGCTGTGTAGCTATTTACATGTTCATACAGATAGTGGTGTAGATATTTCCATGTTCATACAGATAGCGGTGTAGATATTTCCATGTTCATACAGATAGCCTTGTAGATATTGCCATGTTCATACCGATAGCGGTGCTGATACTTCCATGTTTATACAGGTAGCGGTGTACATATTTCCGTGTTTATACAGGTAGCGGTGTAGATATTTCCATTTTCATACAGATAGCGGTGTAGATATTTCCATGTTTATACAGATAGCGGTGTAGATATCTCCTTCTTAAAACAGATGGCGGTGTAGATATTTCCATGTTTATACAGATAGCGGTGTAGATATCTCCTTCTTAATACAGATGGCGGTGTAGATATTTATATGTTCATACAGATGGCAGTGCAGATATTTCCATGTACATACAGATGGTGGTGTAGATATTTCCATGTTTATAGAGATAGCGGTGTAGTTATTTCCATGTGCAAAGAGATAGCTGTGTAGATATTTCCATGTATATGCAGATAGCTGTGTAGATATTTCCATTTTCATGCAGATAGCGGTGTAGATATTTCCATGTTCAAACAGATAGCGGTGTAGATATTTCCATGTTCATACAGATAGCGGTGTGGATATTTCCATGTTTATACAGATAGCAGTGAAGATGTATGCATGTTTACACAGATAGCGGTGTAGATATTTCCATGTTCATACAGATAGCGGTGTAGATATTTCCAAGTTCATCCAGATGGCTGTGTAGATATATCCATGTTCACACAGATGGCAGTGAAGATATTTCCATGTTCATACAGATAGCGGTGTAGATATTTCCATGTTCATACAGAGAGCGGTGTAGATATTTCCGTGTTCATACCGATAGCGGTGCTGATATTTCCATGTTTATACAGGTAGCGGTGTAGAAATTTCCATGTTTATACAGATAGCGGTGTAGGTATTTCCATGTTTATACAGATAGCAGTGTAGATATTTCCATGTTTATACAGATAGCGGTGTAGGTATCTCCTTCTTAATTCAGATGGCAGTGAAGATATTTATATGTTCATAGAGATGGCGGTGCAGATATTTCCATGTTCATACAGATGGCGGTGTAGATATTTCCATGTTCATACAGATAGCGGTGTAGTTATTTCCATGTGTAAAGAGATAGCTGTATAGATATTTCCATGTATATGCAGATAGCAGTGTAGATATTTCCATTTTCATGCAGATAGCGGTGTATATATTTCCCTGTTAAAACAGAGAGCGGTGTAGATATTTCCATGTTCATACAGATAGTGGTGTAGATATTTCCATGTTCATAGAGATAGCGGTGTAGATATTTCCATGTTCATACAGATGGCTGTGTAGATATATCCATGTTCATACAGATAGCGGTGTAGATATTTCCATGTTCATATAGACAGTGGTGTAGATATTTCCATGTTCATACAGATAGCGGTGTAGATATTTCCATGTTCATACAGATAGCGGTGTAGATATTTCCATGTTCATAGAGATAGCGGTGTAGATATTTACATGTTCATACAGATAGCGGTGCTGATATTTCCATGTTTATACAGGTTGCGGTGTAGATATTTCCATGTTTATACAGATTGCAGTGTAGATATTTCCAAGTTTATACAGAAAGCGATGTAGATATCTCCATCTTAATACAGATGGCGGTGTAGATATTTATATGTTCATACAGATGGCGGTGCAGATATTTCCATGTTCATACAGATGGCAGTGTAGATATTTCCATGTTGATACAGATAGCGGTGAAGTTATTTCCATGTGTAAAGAGATGGCTGTGTAGATATTCCCATGTATATGCAGATAGCTGTGTAGATATTTCCATTTTCAAGCAGATAGCGGTGTATATACTTCCCTGTTCAAACAGATAGCGGTGTAGATATTTCCATGTTCATACAGATAGCGGTGTACCTATTTCCATGTTCATACAGATAGCGGTGTGGATATTTCCATGTTCATAGAGATAGCGGTGTAGATATTTCCATGTTTATACAGGTAGCGGTGTAGATATTTCCATGTTTATACAGATAGCGGTGAAGATGTATGCATGTTTACACAGATAGCGGTGTAGATAATTTCATGTTCATCCAGATGGCTGTGTAGATATTTCCATGTTCATACAGATGGCGGTGAAGATATTTCCATGTTCATACAGATAGCGGTGTAGATATTTCCATGTTTATACAGATAGCGGTGTAGATATTTCCATGTTCATACGGATAGCAGTGTAGCTATTTCCATGTTCATACAGATAGCGGTGTAGATATTTCCATGTTCATCCAGATGGCTGTGTAGATATATCCATGTTCATACAGATGGCGGTGAAGATATTTCCATGTTCATACAGATAGCGGTGTAGATATTTCCATGTTCATACAGATAGTGGTGTAGATATTTCCATGTTCATACAGATAGCGGTGTAGCTATTTCCATGTTCATACAGACAGCGGTGTAGATATTTCCATGTTCATCCAGATGGCTGTGTAGCTATTTACATGTTCATACAGATAGCGGTGCTGATATTTCCATGTTTATACAGGTAGCAGTGTAGATATTTCCTTGTTTATACAGAAAGCGGCATAGATATTTCCATGTTTATACAGATAGCGGTGTAGATATTTCCAAGTTTATACAGATAGCGGTGTAGATATCTCCATCTTAATACAGATGGCGGTGTAGATATTTATATGTTCATACAGATGTCGGTGCAGATATTTCCATGTTCATACAGATGGCGGTGTAGATATTTCCATGTTTATAGAGATAGCAGTGTAGTTATTTCCATGTGTAAAGAGATAGCTTTGCAAATATTTACATGTATATGCAGATAGCTGTGTAGATATTTCCATTTTCATGCAGATAGCGGTGAAGATGTATACATGTTTACACAGATAGCGGTGTAGATATTTCCATGTGCATACAGATAGCGGTGTAGATATTTCCATGTTCATACAGATGGCTGTGTAGATATATCTATGTTCTTACAGATGGCGGAGAAGATATTTCCATGTTCATACAGATAGCGGTGTAGATATTTCCATGTTCATACAAATAGCGGTGTAGATATTTCCATGTTCATACAGATAGCTGTGTAGATATTTCCATGTTCATACAGATAGCGGTGTAGATATTTCCATGTTCATCCAGATGGCTGCGTAGATATATCCATGTTCATACAGATAGCGGTGTAGATATTTCCATGTTCATACAGATAGCGGTGTGGATATTTCCATGTTCATACAGATAGGGGTGTATGTATTTCCATGTTCATACAGATAGTGGTGTAGATATTTCTATTTTCATGCAGATAGCGGTGTATATATTTCCCTGTTCAACCAGTTAGCGGTGTAGATATTTCCATGTTCATAAAGATAGCGGTGTAGATATTTCCATGTTTATATAGATAGCGGTGAAGATATACGCATGTTTTCACAGATATCGGTGTAGATATTTCCATGTTCATCCACATGGCTGTGTAGATATATCCATGTTCACTCAGATGGCGGTGAAGATATTTCCATGTACATACAGATAGCGGTGTAGATATTTCCATGTTCATACAGATAGCGGTGTAGATATTTCCATGTTCATACAGATAGCGGTGTATGTATTTCCATGTTCATACAGATAGCAGTGTAGATATTTCCATGTTCATCCTGATGGCTGTGAAGATATTTCCATGTTCATACAGATAGCGGTGTAAATATTTCCATGTTCATACAGATAGCGGTGTTGTTATTTCCATGTTCATCCAGATGGCTGTGTAGATATATCCATGTTCATACAGATGGCGGTGAAGATATTTCCATGTTCATACAGATGGCGTTGTAGGTATTTCCATGTTCATACAGATAGCCGTGTAGATATTGCCATGTTCATACCGATATCGGTGCTGATACTTCCATGTTTATACAAGTAGCGGTGTACATATTTCCGTGTTTATACAGGTAACGGTGTAGATATTTCCATGTTCATACAGATAGCGGTGTAGATATTTCCATGTTTATACAGATAGCGGTGTAGATATCTCCTTCATAATACAGATGGCGGTGTAGATATTTATATGTTCATACAGATGGCGGTGCAGATATTTCCATGTTCATACAGATGGTGGTGTAGATATTTCCATGTTCATCCAGATGGCTGTGTAGATAAATCCATGTTCATACAGATAGCGGTGTAGATATTTCCATGTTCATATAGATAGTGGTGTAGATATTTCCATGTTCATACAGATAGCGGTGTAGCTATTTCCATGTTCATAGAGATAGCGGTGTAGATATTTACATGTTCATAGAGATAGCGGTGTAGATATTTACATGTTCATACAGATAGCGGTGCTGATATTTCCATGTTTATACAGGTAGCGGTGTAGATATTTCCATGTTTATACAGATAGTGGTGTAGATATTTCCATGTTTATACAGATTGCAGTGTAGATATTTCCAAGTTTATACAGATAGCGGTGTAGATATCTCCATCTTAATACAGATGGCGGTGTAGATATTTATATGTTCATACAGATGGCGGTTCAGATATTTCCATGATCATACAGATGGCGGTGTAGTTATTTCCATGTTTATCCAGATGGCTGTGTAGATATATCCATGTTCATACAGATGGCGGTGAAGATATTTCCATGTTCATACAGATGGCGTTGTAGGTATTTCCATGTTGATACAGATAGCGGTGTAGTTATTTCCATGTGTATAGAGATGGCTGTGTAGATATTCCCATGTATATGCAGATAGCTGTGTAGATATTTCCATTTTCAAGGAGATAGCGGTGTATATACTTCCCTGTTCAAACAGATAGCGGTGTAGATATTTCCATGTTCATACAGATAGTGGTGTAGATATTTCCATGTTCATACAGATAGCGGTGTACCTATTTCCATGTTCATACAGATAGCGGTGTGGATATTTCCATGTTCATAGAGATAGCGGTGTAGATATTTCCATGTTTATACAGGTAGCGGTGTAGGTATTTCCATGTTTATACAGATAGCAGTGAAGGTGTATGCATGTTTACACAGATAGCGGTGTAGATATTTTCATGTTCATCCAGATGGCTGTGTAGATATTTCCATGTTCATCCAGAGGGCTGTGTAGATATATCCATGTTCATACAGATGGCGGTGAAGATATTTCCATGTTCATACAGATAGCGCTGTAGATATTTCCATGTTTATACAGATAGCGGTGTAGATATTTCCATGTTCATACAGGTAGCATTGTAGCTATTTCCATGTTCCTACAGATAGCGGTGTAGATATTTCCATGTTCATCCAGATGGCTGTGTAGGTATATCCATGTTCATACAGATGGCGGTGAAGTTATTTCCATATTCATACAGAGAGCGGTGTAGGTATATCCATTTTCATACAGATAGTGGTGTAGATATTTCCATGTTCATACAGATAGCGGTGCAGATATTTCCATGTTCATGCAGATAGCCGTGTAGATATTTCCATGTTCATACAGATAGTGGTGTATGTATTTCCATGTTCATACAGATAGTGGTGTAGATATTTCCATTTTCATGCAGATAGCGGTGTATATATTTCCCTGTTCAAACAGTTAGCGGTGAAGATATTTCCATGTTCATAAAGATAGCGGTGTAGATATTTCCGTGTTTATACAGATAGCGGTGAGGATGTATGCATGTTTACACAGATAGCGGTGTAGATATTTCCATGTTCATCCACGTGGCTGTGTAGATATATCCATGTTCATACAGATTTCGGTGAAGATATTTCCATGTCATACATATAGCTGTGTAGATATTTCCATGTTCATACAGATAGCGGTGTAGTTATTTCCATGTTCATACAGATAGCGGTGTATGTATTTCCATCTTCATACAGATAGCGGTGTAGATATTTCCATGTTCATCCTGATGGCTGTGTACATATTTCCATGTTCATACAGATAGCGGTGTAGATATTTCCATGTTCATACAGATAGCGGTGTAGATATTTCTATGTTCATCCAGATGGCTGTGTAGATATATCCATGTTAATACAGATGGCGGTGAAGATATTTCCATGTTCATACAGATGGCGTTGTAGATATTTCCATGTTCATACAGATAGCCGTGTAGATATTGCCATGTTCATACCGACAGCGGTGCTGATACTTCCATGTTTATACAGGTAACGGTGTACATATTTCTGTGTTTATACAGGTAGCGGTGTAGATATTTCCATGTTCATACAGATAGCGGTGTAGATATTTCCATGTTTATACAGATAGCGGTGTAGATATCTCCTTCTTTATACAGACGGCGGTGTATATATTTTTAAGTTCATACAGATGGCGGTGCAGATATTTCCATGTTCATACAGGTGGCGTTGTAGATATTTCCATGTTCATACAGATAGCGGGGCTGATATTTCCATGTTTATACAGGTAGCAGTGTAGATATTTCCATGTTTATACAGATAGCGGTGTAGATATTTCCATGTTAATACACATAGCGGTGTAGATATTTCCATGTTAATACAGATAGCGGTGTAGATATCTCCATCTTAATACAGATGGCGGTGTAGATATTTATATGTTCATGCAGATGGCGGTGCAGATATTTCCATGTTCATACAGATGGCGGTGAGGATATTTCCATGTTCATACAGATGGCGGTGTACATACTTCCATGTTCATACTGATAGCGGTGCTGGTATTTCCATGTTTATACAGGTAGCGGTGTAGATATTTCCATGTTTATACAGATAGCGGTGTAGGTATTTCCATGTTTATACACATAGCGGTGTAGATATTTCCATGTTTATACAGATAGCGATGTAGATATCTCCATCTTAATACAGATGGCGGTGTAGATATATATATGTTCATTCAGATGGCCGTGCAGATATTTCCATGTTCATACAGATGGCGGTGTAGATATTTCCATGTTCATACAGATAGCGGTGTAGTTATTTCCATGTGTAAAGAGATAGCTGTGTAGATATTTCCATGTATATGCAGATAGCTGTGTAGACATTTCCATTTTCATGCAGATAGCGGTGTATATATTTCCCTGTTCAAACAGTTAGCGGTGTAGATCTTTCCATGTTCATAAAGATAGCAGTGTAGATATTTCCATGTTTATACAGATAGCGGTGAAGATTTATGCATGTTTACACAGATAGCGGTGTAGATATTTCCATGTTCATCCAGATGGCTGTGTAGATATATCCATGTTCATACAGATAGTGGTGTAGATATTTCCATGTTCATACAGATAGAGGTGCAGATATTTCCATGTTCATCCAGATGGCTGTGTAGATATATCCATGTTCATACAGATGGCGGTGAAGATATTTCCATGTTCATACAGATAGCGGTGTAGCTATTTCCATGTTCATACAGATAGCGGTGTAGATATTTCCATGTTTATACTGATAGCGGTGTAAATTTTTCCAAGTTTATACAGATAGCGGTGTAGATATCTCCATCTTAGTACAGATGGTGGTGTAGAAATTTATATGTTCATACAGATGGCGGTGCAGATATTTCCATGTTCATACGGATGGCGATGTAGATATTTCCATGATTACAGAGATAGCAGTGTAGTTATTTCCATGTGTAAAGAGATAGCTTTGTAGATTTTTCCATGTATATGCAGATAGCTGTGTAGATATTTCCATTTTCATGCAGATAGCGGTGAAGATGTATGCATGTTTACACAGATAGCGGTGTAGATATTTCCATGTACATACAGATAGCGGTGTAGATATTTCCATGTTCATCCAGATGGCTGTGTAGATATATCCATGTTCATACAGATGGCGTTGAAGGTATTTCCATTTTCATACACATAGCGGTGTATATATTTCCATGTTCATACAGATGGCGGTGTAGATATTTCCATGTTCATAAAGATAGCGGTGTAGATATTTCCATGTTTATACAGATAGCGGTGTAGATATCTCCTTCTTTATACAGATGGCGGTGGAGATATTTATATGTTCATACAGATGGCGGTGCAGATATTTCCATGTTCATATGGATGGCGGTGTAGATATTTCCATGTTTATAGAGATAGCTGTGTAGGTATTTCCATGTGTAAAGAGATAGCTGTGTAGATATTTCCATGTATATGCAGATATCTGTGTAGATATTTCCATTTTCATGCAGATAGCGGTATAGATATTTCCATGTTCAAATAGATAGCATTTTAGATATTGCCATGTTCATACAGATAGCGGTGTAGATATTTCCATGTTTATACATATAGCGGTGAAGATGTATGCATGTTTACACAGATAGCGGTGTAGGTATTTCCATGTTCATACAGATAGCGGTGTAGATATTTCCATGTTCATCCAGATGGCTGTGTAGACATATCCATTTTCATACAGATGGCGTTGAAGATATTTCCATGTTCATACAGATAGCGGTGTAGATATTTCCATGTTCATACAGATAGCGGGTTAGATATTCCCATGTTAATACAGATGGCGGTGTAGATATTTCCATGTTCATACAGATTGCGGTGTAGTTTTTTCCATGTGTAAAGAGATAGCTGTGTAGATATTTCCATGTATATGCAGATAGCAGTGTAGATATTTCCATTTTCATGCAGATAGCGGTGTATATATTTCCATGTTCAGATAGCGGTGTAGATATTTCCATGTTTATACAGATAGCGGTGAAGATGTATACATGTCTAAACAGATAGCAGTGTAGATATTTCCATGTTCATCCAGATGGCTGTGTAGATATATCCATGTTCATACAGATAGCGGTGTAGATATTTCCATGTTCATACAGATAGCGGTGCAGATATTTCCATGTTCATCCAGATGACTGTGTAGATATATCCATGTTCATACAGATAGCGGTGTAGATATTTCCATGTTCATACAGATAGTGGTGTAGATATTTCCATGTTCATAAAGATAGTGGTGTAGGTATTTCCATGTTCATACAGATAGCGGTGTAGATATTTCCATGTTCAAAGAGATAGCGGTGTGGATATTTCCATGTTCATACAGATAGCTGTGCTGATATTTCCATATTTAAACAGGTAGCGGTGTAGATATTTCCATGTTTATACAGACAGTGGTGTAGATATTTCCATGTTTATACAGATAGCGGTGTAGATATTTCCAAGTTTATACAGATAGATGTGTAGATATCTCCATCTTAATACATATGGTGGTGTAGATATTTATATGTTCATACAGATGGCGGTGCAGATATTTCCGTGTTCATATAGATGGACGTGTAGATATTTCCTTGTTTATAGAGATAGCGGTGTAGTTATTTCCATGTGTAAAGGGATAGCTTTGTAGATATTTCCATGTGTATGCAGATAGCTGTGTAGATATTTCCATTTTCATGCGGATAGCGGTGTAGATATTTCCATGTTCAAACAGATAGCGGTGTAGATATTTCCATGTTCATACAGATAGCGGTGTAGATATTTCCATGTTTATACAGATAGCGGTGAAGATGTATGCATGTTTACAAGGATAGCAGTGTAGATATTTCCATGTTCATACAGATAGCGGTGTAGATATTTCCATGTTCATCCAGATGGCTGTGTAGATATATCCATATTCATACAGATGGCAGTGGAGATATTTCCATGTTCACACAGATGGCGGTGTAGATATTTCCATGTTCCTACACATAGCGGTGTAGATATTTCCATGTTTATAGAGATAGCGGTGTAGTTATTTCCATGTGTAAAGAGATAGCATTGTAGATATTTCCATGTGTATGCAGATAGCTGTGGAGATATTTCCATTTTCATGCGGATAGCGGTGGAGATATTTCCCTGTTCAAACAGATAGCGGTGTAGATATTTCCATGTTCATACAGGTAGCGGTGTAGATATTTCCATGTTTATACAGATACTGATGTAGATATTTCCATGTTTATTCAGATAGCGTTGTAGATATTTCCATTTTCATGCAGATAGCGGTGTATATATTTCCATGTTCAAACAGATAGCGGTGTAGATATTTCCATGTTTATACAGATAGCGGTGAAGATGTATACATGTCTAAACAGATAGCAGTGTAGATATTTCCATGTTCATCCAGATGGCTGTGTAGATATATCCATGTTCATACAGATAGCGGTGTAGATATTTCCATGTTCATACAGATAGCGGTGCAGATATTTCCATGTTCATCCAGATGACTGTGTAGATATATCCATGTTCATACGGATAGCGGTGTAGATATTTCCATGTTCATACAGATAGTGGTGTAGATATTTCCATGTTCATAAAGATAGTGGTGTAGGTATTTCCATGTTCATACAGATAGCGGTGTAGATATTTCCATGTTCAAAGAGATAGCGGTGTGGATATTTCCATGTTCATACAGATAGCTGTGCTGATATTTCCATATTTAAACAGGTAGCGGTGTAGATATTTCCATGTTTATACAGACAGTGGTGTAGATATTTCCATGTTTATACAGATAGCGGTGTAGATATTTCCAAGTTTATACAGATAGATGTGTAGATATCTCCATCTTAATACAGATGGTGGTGTAGATATTTATATGTTCATACAGATGGCGGTGCAGATATTTCCGTGTTCATATAGATGGACGTGTAGATATTTCCTTGTTTATAGAGATAGCGGTGTAGTTATTTCCATGTGTAAAGGGATAGCTTTGTAGATATTTCCATGTGTATGCAGATAGCTGTGTAGATATTTCCATTTTCATGCAGATAGCGGTGTAGATATTTCCATGTTCAAACAGATAGCGGTGTAGATATTTCCATGTTCATACAGATAGCGGTGTAGATATTTCCATGTTTATACAGATAGCGGTGAAGATGTATGCATGTTTACAAGGATAGCAGTGTAGATATTTCCATGTTCATACAGATAGCGGTGTAGATATTTCCATGTTCATCCAGATGGCTGTGTAGATATATCCATATTCATACAGATGGCAGTGGAGATATTTCCATGTTCACACAGATGGCGGTGTAGATATTTCCATGTTCCTACACATAGCGGTGTAGATATTTCCATGTTTATAGAGATAGCGGTGTAGTTATTTCCATGTGTAAAGAGATAGCTTTGTAGATATTTCCATGTGTTTGCAGATAGCTGTGTAGATATTTCCATTTTCATGCGGATAGCGGTGGAGATATTTCCCTGTTCAAACAGATAGCGGTGTAGATATTTCCATGTTCATACAGGTAGCGGTGTAGATATTTCCATGTTTATACTGATACTGATGTAGATATTTCCATGTTTATTCAGATAGCGGTGTAGATATTTCCAAGTTTATACAGATAGCGGTGTAGATATCTCCATCTTAATACAGATGGCGGTGTAGATATTTATATGTTCATACAGATGGCGGTGCAGATATTTCCATGTTCATATAGATGGCGGTGTAGATATTTCCATGTTTGTAGAGATAGCGGTGTAGTTATTTCCATGTGTAAAGAGATAGCTTTGTAGATATTTCCATGTGTATGCAGATAGCTGTGTAGATATTTCCATTTTCATGCAGATAACGGTGTAGATATTTCCATGTTCAAACAGATAGCGGTGTAGACATTTCCATGTTCATACAGATAGCGGTGTAGATATTTCCATGTTTATACAGATAGCGGTGAAGATGTATGCATGTTTACAAGGATAGCAGTGTAGATATTTCCATGTTCATACAGATAGCGGTGTAGATATTTCCATGTTCATCCAGATGGCTGTGTAGATATATCCATATTCATACAGATGGCAGTGGAGATATTTCCATGTTCACACAGATGGCGGTGTAGATATTTCCATGATCCTACACATAGCGGTGTAGATATTTCCATGTTCATACCGATAGCGGTGCTGATATTTCCATGTTTATACAGGTAGCGGTGTAGATATTTCCATGTTCATACAGATAGTGGTGTAGATATTTCCATGTTTATACAGACAGCAGTGTAGATATTTCCTTGTTTATACAGATAGCGGTGTAGATATCTCCTTCTTAATACAGACGGCGGTGTAGATGTTTATATGTTCATGCAGATGGCGGTGCAGATATTTCCATGTTCATACAGATGGCGGTGTAGATATTTCCATGTTTATAGAGATAGCGGTGTAGATATCTCCTTCTTAATACAGATGGCGGTGTAGATGTTTATATGTTCATACAGATGGCGGTGCAGATATTTCCATGTTCATACAGATAGCTGTGTAGATATTTCCATGTATATGCAGATAGCTGGGTAGATATTTCCATTTTCATGCGGATAGCAGTGTAGATATTTCCATGTTCAAACAAATAGCGGTGTAGATATTTCCATGTTCATACAGATAGCGATGTAGATATTTCCATGTTCATACAGATAGAGGTGTAGATATTTCCATGTTCATACAGATAGAGGTGTAGATATTTCCATGTTCATACAGATAGAGGTGTAGATATTTCCATGTTCATACAGATAGCGGTGTAGATATTTCCATGTTCATACAGATAGCGGTGCTGATATTTCCATGTTTATACAGGGAGCGGTGTAGATATTTCCATGTTTATACAGATAGCGGTGTAGATATCTCCATCTTAATACAGATGGCGGTTTAGATATTTATATGTTCATACAGATGGCGGTGCAGATATTCCCATGTTAATATAGATGGCGGTGTTGATATTTCCGTGTTCAAACAAATAGCGGTGTAGATATTTCCACGTTTATACAGATAGCGGTGAAGATGTATGCATGTCTACACAGATAGCAGTGTAGATATTTCCATGTTCATCCAGATGGCTGTGTAGATATATCCATGTTCATACAGATAGCGGTGTAGATATTTCCATGTTCATAGAGATAGCGGTGTAGATATTTCCATGTTCATACAGATGGCTGTGTAGATATATCCATGTCCATACAGATAGCGGTGTAGGTATTTCCATGTTCATACAGATAGTGGTGTAGATATTTCCATGTTCATACAGATAGTGGTGTAGATATTTCCATGTATATACAGATAGCGGTGTAGATATTTCCATGTTCAAAGAGATAGCTGTGTAGATATTTCCATGTTCATACAGATAGCTGTGCTGATATTTCCATGTTTATACAGGTAGCGGTGTAGATATTTCCATGTTTATACAGATAGTGGTGTAGATATTTCCATGTTTATACAGATAGCGGTGTAGATATTTCCAAGTTTATACAGATAGATGTGTAGATATCTCCATCTTAATACAGATGGCTGTGTAGATATTTATATGTTCATACAGATGGCGGTGCAGATATTTCCATGTTCATATAGATGGCGGTGTAGATATTTCCATGTTTATAGAGATAGCGGTGTAGTTATTTCCATGTGTAAAGAGATAGCTTTGTAGATATTTCCATGTGTATGCAGATAGCTGTGTAGATATTTGCATTTTCATGCGGATAGCGGTGGAGATATTTCCATGTTCAAACAGATAGCGGTGTAGATATTTCCATGTTCATACAGATAGCGGTGTAGATATTTCCATGTTTATACAGATAGCGGTGAAGATGTATGCATGTTTACAAGGATAGCAGTGTAGATATTTCCATGTTCATACACATAGCGGTGTAGTTATTTCCATGTTCATACAGATAGCGGTGTAGATATTTCCGTGTTCATACCGATAGCGGTGCTGATATTTCCATGTTTATACATGTAGCGGTGTAGATATTTCCATGTTTATACAGATAGCGGTGTAGATATTTCCATGTTTATACAGATAGCAGTGTAGATATTTCCATGTTTATACAGATAGCGGTGTAGATATCTCCTTCTTAATACAGATGGCGGAGTAGATATTTATATGTTCATACAGATGGCGGTGCAGATATTTCCATGTTCATACAGATGGCGCTGTAGATATTTCCATGTTCATACAGATAGCGGTGTAGTTATTTCCATGTGTAAAGAGATAGCTTTGTAGATATTTCCATGTATATGCAGATAGCTGTGTAGATATTTCCATTTTCATGCAGATAGCGTTGTATATATTTCCCTGTTCAAACAGATATCGGTGTAGATATTTCCATGTTCATACAGATAGAGGTGTAGATATTTCCATGTTCATACAGATAGTGGTGTAGATATTTCCATGTTCATACAGATAGCTGTGTAGCTATTTCCATGTTCATACAGATAGTGGTGTAGATATTTCCATGTTCATAGAGATAGCAGTGTAGATATTTACATGTTCATACAGATAGCGGTGCTGATATTTCCATGTTTATACAGGTAGCGGTGTAGATATTTCCAAGTTTATACAGATACTGATGTAGATATTTCCATGTTTATTCAGATAGCGGTGTAGATATTTCCAAGTTTATACAGATAGCGGTGTAGATATCTCCATCTTAATACAGATGGCGGTGTAGATATTTATATGTTCATACAGATGGCGGTGCAGATATTTCCATGTTCATATAGATGGCGGTGTAGATATTTCCATGTTTGTAGAGATAGCGGTGTAGTTATTTCCATGTGTAAAGAGATAGCTTTGTAGATATTTCCATGTGTATGCAGATAGCTGTGTAAATATTTCCATTTTCATGCAGATAGCGGTGTAGATATTTCCATGTTCAAACAGATAGCGGTGTAGATATTTCCATGTGCATACAGATAGCGGTGTAGATATTTCCATGTTTATACAGATAGCGGTGAAGATGTATGCATGTTTACAAGGATAGCAGTGTAGATGTTTCCATGTTCATGCAGATAGCGGTGTAGATATTTCCATGTTCATCCAGATGGCATTGTAGATATATCCATGTTCATACAGATGGCAGTGAAGATATTTCCATGTTCATACAGATAGCGGTGTAGATATTACCATGTTCATACAGATAGCGGCTTAGATATTTCCGTGTTCATACCGATAGCGGTGCTGATATTTCCATGTTTATACAGGTAGCGATGTAGATATTTCCATGTTTGTACAGATAGAGGTGTAGATATTTCCATGTTTATACAGATAGCAGTGTAGATATTTCCATGTTTATACAGATATCGGTGTAGATATCTCCTTAATACAGATGGCGGTGTAGATATTTATTTGTTCATACAGATGGCGGTGCAGATATTTCCATGTTCATACAGATGGCGGTGTAGATATTTCCATGTTCATACAGATAGCGGTGTAGTTATTTCCATGTGTAAAGAGATAGCTGTGTAGATCTTCCCATGTATATTCAGATAGCTGTGTAGATATTTCCATTTACATGCAGATAGCGGTGTATATATTTCCCTGTTCAAACAGATAGCGGTGTAGATATTTCCATGTTCATACAGATAGTGGTGTAGATATTTCCATGTTCATACAGATAGCGGTGTAGCTATTTCCATGTTCATACAGATAGCGGTGTGGATATTTCCATGTTCATAGAGATAGCGGTGTAGATATTTCCATGTTCATACAGATAGCGGTGCTGATATTTCCATGTTTATACTGGTAGCGGTGTAGATATTTCCATGTTTATACAGATAGCGGTGAAGATGTATGCATGTTTACACATATAGCGTTGTACATATTTTCATGTTCATCCAGATGGCTGTGTAGATATTTCCCTCTTCATACAGATAGCGGTGTAGATATTTCCATGTTCATCCAGATGGCTGTGTAGATATATCCATGTTCATACAGATGGCAGTGAAGATATTTCCATGTTCATACAGATAGCGGTGTAGATATTTCCATGTTCATACAGATAGCGGTGTAGATATTTCCATGTTCATACCGATAGCGGTGCTGATATTTCCATGTTTATACAGGTAGCGGTGTAGATATTTCCATGTTTATACAGATAGCGGTGTAGATATTTCCATGATTATACAGATAGTAGTGTAGGTATTTCCATGTTTATACAGATAGCGGTGTAGATATGTCTTTCTTAATTCAGATGGCAGTGTAGATATTTATATGTTCATAGAGATGGCGGTGCAGATATTTCCATGTTCATACAGATGGCGGTGTAGATATTTCCATGTTCATACAGATAGCGGTGTAGTTATTTCCATGTGTAAAGAGATAGCTGTGTAGATATTTCCATGTATATGCAGATAGCTGTGTAGATATTTCCATTTTCATGCAGATAGCGGTTTATATATTTCCCTGTTCAAACAGATAGCGGTGTAGATATTTCCATGTTCATACAGATAGTGGTGTAGATATTTCCATGTTCATACAGATAGCGGTGTATATATTTCCATGTTCATCCAGATGTCTGTGTAGATATATCCATGTTCATACAGATAGCGGTGTTGATATTTCCATGTTCAAACAGATAGTGGTGTAGATATTTCCATGTTCATACAGATAGCGGTGTAGCTATTTCCATGTTCATACAGATAGCGGTGTAGATATTTCCATGTTTATACAGATAGCGGTGAAGATGTATGCATGTTTACAAGGATAGCAGTGTAGATGTTTCCATGTTCATGCAGATAGCGGTGTAGATATTTCAAAGTTCATACAGATAGCGGTGTATGTATTTCCATGTTCATACAGATAGCGGTGTAGATATTTCCATGTTCATCCAGATGGCTGTGTAGATATATCCATGTTCATACAGATAGCGGTGTAGATATTTCCATGTTCATCCAGATGGCTGTGTAGCTATTTCCATGTTCATACAGATAGTGGTGTAGATATTTCCATGTTCATACAGATAGCGGTGTAGATATTTCCATGTTCATACTGATAGCCGTGTAGATATTGCCATGTTCATACCGATAGCGCTGCTGATACTTCCATGTTTATACAGGTAGCGGTGTACATATTTCCGTGTTTATACAGGTAGCTGTGTAGATATTTCCATGTTCATACAGATAGCGTTGTAGATATTTCCATGTTTATACAGATAGTGGTGTAGATATCTCCTTCTTAATACAGATGGCGGTGTAGATATTTATATGTTCATACAGATGGCAGTGCAGGTATTTCCATGTTCATACAGATGGTGGTGTAGATATTTCCATGTTTATAGAGATAGCGGTGTAGTTATTTCCATGTGCAAAGAGATAGCTGTGTAAATATTTCCATGTATATGCAGATAGCTTTGTAGATATTTCCATTTTCATGCAGATAGCGGTGTAGATATTTCCATGTTCAAACAGATAGCGGTGAAGATATTTCCATGTTCATCCAGATGGCTGTGTAGCTATTTACATGTTCATACAGATAGCGGTGCTGATATTTCCATGTTTATACAGGTGGCAGTGTAGATATTTCCTTGTTTATACAGAAAGCGGCAAAGATATTTCCATGTTTATACAGATAGCAGTGTAGATATTTCCAAGTTTATACAGATAGCGGTGTAGATATCTCCATCTTAATACAGATGGCGGTGTAGATATTTATATGTTCATTCAGATGTCGGTGCAGATATTTCCATGTTCATACAGATGGCGGTGTAGATATTTCCATGTTTATAGAGATAGCAGTGTAGTTATTTCCATGTGTAAAGAGATAGCTTTGTAGATATTTCCATGTATATGCAGATAGCTGTGTAGATATTTCCATTTTCATGCAGATAGCGGTGAAGATGTATACATGTTTACAGAGATAGCGGTGTAGATATTTCCATGTTCATACAGATAGCGGTGTAGATATTTCCATGTTCATACAGATGGCTGTGTAGATATATCTATGTTCTTACAGATGGCGGAGAAGATATTTCCATGTTCATACAGATAGCGGTGTAGATATTTCCATGTTCATACAGATGGCTGTGTAGATATATCCATGTTCCTACAGAAGGCGGTGAAGATATTTCCATGTTCATACAGATGGCGGTGTAGATATTTCCATGTTCATACAGATAGCGTTGCTGATATTTCCATGTTTATACATGTAGCGGTGTAGATATTTCCATCTTTTTACAGATAGCGGTGTAGATATTTGCATGTTTATACACATAGCGGTGTAGATATTTCAATGTTTATACAGATAGCGGTGTAGATATTTCCATGTTTATGCAGATAGTGGTGTAGATATCTCCAACTTAATACAGATGGCGGTGTAGATATTTAGATGTTCATACAGATGGCGGTGCAGGTATTTCCATGTTCATACAGATGGCGGTGTAGATATTTCCATGTTCATACAGATAGCGGTGTATTTTTTTCCATGTGTAAAGGGATAGCTGTGTAGATATTTCCATGTATAAGCAGATAGCTGTGTAGATATTTCCATTTTCATGCAGATAGCGGTGTATATATTTCCCTGTTCAAACAGTTAGCGGTGTAGATATTTCTATGTTCATAAAGATAGCGGTGTAGATATTTCCATGTTTATACAGATAGCGGTGAAGATGTATGCATGTTTACACAGATAGCGGTGTAGATATTTCCATGTTCATCCAGATGGCTGTGTAGATATATCCATGTTCATGCAGATAGCGGTGTAGATATTTCCATGTTCATACAGATAGCTGTGCAGATATTTCCATGTTCATCCAGATGGCTGTGTAGATATATCCATGTTCATACAGATGGCGGTGAAGGTATTTCCATGTTCATACAGATAGCGGTGTAGATATTTCCATGTTCATACAGATAGTGGTGTAGATATTTCCATGTTCATACAGATAGCGGTGTAAGTATTTCCATGTTCATACAGATAGCGGTGTAGATATTTCCATTTTTAAGCAGATATCGGTGTATATATTTCCCTGTTCAAACAGTTAGCGGTGTAGATATTTCCATGTTCATAAAGATAGCGGTGTAGTTATTTCCATGTTTATACAGATAGCGGTGTAGATATCTCCTTCTTAATACAGATGGCGGTGTAGATATTTCCATGTTCATACAGATGGCGGTGTAGATATTTCCATGTTTATAGAGATAGCAGTGTAGTTATTTCCATGTGCAAAGAGATAGCTGTGTAGATATTTCCATTTATATGCAGATAGTTGTGTAGATATTTCCATTTCCATGCAGATAGTGGTGTAGATATTTCCATGTTCAAACAGATAGCGGTGTAGATATTTCCATGTTCATGCAGATAGCGGTGTAGATATTTCCATGTTTATACAGATAGCGGTGAAGATGTATGCATGTTTACACAGATAGCGGTGTAGATATTTCCATGTTCATACAGATAGCGGTGTAGATATTTCCATTTTCATCCAGACGGCTGTGTAGAGATATCCATGTTCATACAGATGGCGGTGAAGATATTTCCATGTTCATACAGATGGCTGTGTAGATATATCCATGTTCATACAGATGGCGGTGAAGGTATTTCCATGTTCATACAGATAGCGGTGTAGATATTTCCATGTTCATACAGATAGTGGTGTAGATATTTCCATGTTCATACATATAGCGGTGTAAGTATTTCCATGTTCATACAGATAGCGGTGTAGATATTTCCATTTTTAAGCAGATAGCGGTGTATATATTTCCCTGTTCAAACAGTTAGCGGTGTAGATATTTCCATGTTCATAAAGATAGCGGTGTAGATATTTCCATGTTTATACAGATAGCGGTGAAGTTGTATGCATGTTTACACAGATAGCGGTGTAGGTAATTCCACGTTCATCCAGATGGCTGTGTAGATATATCCATGTTCATACAGATGGCGGTGAAGTTATTTCCATGTTCATACAGATAGCGGTGTAGATATTTCCATGTTCATACAGATAGAGGTGTAGATATTTCCATGTTCATACAGATAGCGGTGTAGATATTTCCATGTTCATACAGATAGCGGTGTATGTATTTCCATGTTCATACAGATAGCGGTGTAGATATTTCCATGTTCATCCAGATGGCTGTGTAGATATTCCCATGTTCATACAGATAGCGGTGTAGATATTTCCATGTTCATACAGATAACGGTGTAGATATTTCCATATTCATCCAGATGGCTGTGTAGATATATCCATGTTCATACAGATGGCGGTGAAGACATTTCCATGTTCATACAGATAGCGGTGTAGATATTTCCATGTTCATACAGATAGACATATAGATATTGCCATGTTCATACCGATAGCGGTGCTGATACTTCCATGTTTATACAGGTAGCGGTGAACATATTTCCGTGTTTATACAGGTAGCGGTGTAGATATTTCCATGTTAATACAGATAGCGGTGTAGATATTTCCATGTTTATACAGATAGCGGTGTAGATATCTCCTTCTTAATACAGATGGCGGTGTAGATATTTCCATGTTCATACAGATGGCGGTGTAGATATTTCCATGTTTATAGAGATAGCGGTGTAGTTATTTCCATGTGCAAAGAGATAGCTGTGTAGATATTTCCATTTATATGCAGATAGTTGTGTAGATATTTCCATTTTCATGCAGATAGCGGTGTAGATATTTCCATGTTCAAACAGATAGCGGTGTAGATATTTCCATGTTCATACAGATAGCGGTGTAGATATTTCCATGTTTATACAGATAGCGGTGAAGATGTATGCATGTTTACACAGATAGCGGTGTAGATATTTCCATGTTCATACAGATAGCGGTGTAGATATTTCCATGTTCATCCAGACGGCTGTGTAGAGATATCCATGTTCATACAGATGGCGGTGAAGATATTTCCATGTTCATACAGATGGCTGTGTAGATATATCCATGTTCATACAGATGGAGGTGACGATATTTCCATGTTCATACAGATGGCGGTGACGATATTTCCATGTTCATTCAGATAGCGGTGCTGATATTTCCATGTTTATACAGGTATCGGTGTATATATTTCCATGTTTATACAGATAGCGGTGTAGATATTTCCATGTTTATACAGATAGCGGTGTATATATTTCCATGTTTATACAGATAGCGGTGTAGATATCTCCATCTTAATACAGATGGCGGTGTAGATATTTATATGTTCATACAGATGGCGGTGCAGATATTTCCATGTTCATACGGATGGCGGTGAAGATATTTCCATGTTCATACAGATGGCGGTGTAGAAAATTCCATGTTCATACTGATAGCGGTGCTGATATTTCCATGTTTATACAGGTAGCGGTGTAGATATTTCCATGTTTATACAGATAGCGGTATAGATATTTCCATGTTTATACAGATAGCGGTGTAGATATGTCTTTCTTAATTCAGATGGCAGTGTAGATATTTATATGTTCATAGAGATGGCGGTGCAGATATTTCCATGTTCATACAAATGGCGGTGTAGATATTTCCATGTTCATACAGATAGCGGTGTAGTTATTTCCATGTGTAAAGAGATAGCTGTGTAGATATTTCCATGTATATGCAGATAGCTGTGTAGATATTTCCATTTTCATGCAGATAGCGGTTTATATATTTCCCTGTTCAAACAGATAGCGGTGTAGATATTTCCATGTTCATACAGATAGTGGTGTAGATATTTCCATGTTCATACAGATAGCGGTGTATATATTTCCATGTTCATCCAGATGTCTGTGTAGATATATCCATGTTCATACAGATAGCGGTGTTGATATTTCCATGTTCAAACAGATAGTGGTGTAGATATTTCCATGTTCATACAGATAGCGGTGTAGCTATTTCCATGTTCATACAGATAGCGGTGTAGATATTTCCATGTTTATACAGATAGCGGTGAAGATGTATGCATGTTTACAAGGATAGCAGTGTAGATGTTTCCATGTTCATGCAGATAGCGGTGTAGATATTTCAAAGTTCATACAGATAGCGGTGTATGTATTTCCATGTTCATACAGATAGCGGTGTAGATATTTCCATGTTCATCCAGATGGCTGTGTAGATATATCCATGTTCATACAGATAGCGGTGTAGATATTTCCATGTTCATCCAGATGGCTGTGTAGCTATTTCCATGTTCATACAGATAGTGGTGTAGATATTTCCATGTTCATACAGATAGCGGTGTAGATATTTCCATGTTCATACTGATAGCCGTGTAGATATTGCCATGTTCATACCGATAGCGCTGCTGATACTTCCATGTTTATACAGGTAGCGGTGTACATATTTCCGTGTTTATACAGGTAGCTGTGTAGATATTTCCATGTTCATACAGATAGCGTTGTAGATATTTCCATGTTTATACAGATAGTGGTGTAGATATCTCCTTCTTAATACAGATGGCGGTGTAGATATTTATATGTTCATACAGATGGCAGTGCAGGTATTTCCATGTTCATACAGATGGTGGTGTAGATATTTCCATGTTTATAGAGATAGCGGTGTAGTTATTTCCATGTGCAAAGAGATAGCTGTGTAAATATTTCCATGTATATGCAGATAGCTTTGTAGATATTTCCATTTTCATGCAGATAGCGGTGTAGATATTTCCATGTTCAAACAGATAGCGGTGAAGATATTTCCATGTTCATCCAGATGGCTGTGTAGCTATTTACATGTTCATACAGATAGCGGTGCTGATATTTCCATGTTTATACAGGTGGCAGTGTAGATATTTCCTTGTTTATACAGAAAGCGGCAAAGATATTTCCATGTTTATACAGATAGCAGTGTAGATATTTCCAAGTTTATACAGATAGCGGTGTAGATATCTCCATCTTAATACAGATGGCGGTGTAGATATTTATATGTTCATTCAGATGTCGGTGCAGATATTTCCATGTTCATACAGATGGCGGTGTAGATATTTCCATGTTTATAGAGATAGCAGTGTAGTTATTTCCATGTGTAAAGAGATAGCTTTGTAGATATTTCCATGTATATGCAGATAGCTGTGTAGATATTTCCATTTTCATGCAGATAGCGGTGAAGATGTATACATGTTTACAGAGATAGCGGTGTAGATATTTCCATGTTCATACAGATAGCGGTGTAGATATTTCCATGTTCATACAGATGGCTGTGTAGATATATCTATGTTCTTACAGATGGCGGAGAAGATATTTCCATGTTCATACAGATAGCGGTGTAGATATTTCCATGTTCATACAGATGGCTGTGTAGATATATCCATGTTCCTACAGAAGGCGGTGAAGATATTTCCATGTTCATACAGATGGCGGTGTAGATATTTCCATGTTCATACAGATAGCGTTGCTGATATTTCCATGTTTATACATGTAGCGGTGTAGATATTTCCATCTTTTTACAGATAGCGGTGTAGATATTTGCATGTTTATACACATAGCGGTGTAGATATTTCAATGTTTATACAGATAGCGGTGTAGATATTTCCATGTTTATGCAGATAGTGGTGTAGATATCTCCAACTTAATACAGATGGCGGTGTAGATATTTAGATGTTCATACAGATGGCGGTGCAGGTATTTCCATGTTCATACAGATGGCGGTGTAGATATTTCCATGTTCATACAGATAGCGGTGTATTTTTTTCCATGTGTAAAGGGATAGCTGTGTAGATATTTCCATGTATAAGCAGATAGCTGTGTAGATATTTCCATTTTCATGCAGATAGCGGTGTATATATTTCCCTGTTCAAACAGTTAGCGGTGTAGATATTTCTATGTTCATAAAGATAGCGGTGTAGATATTTCCATGTTTATACAGATAGCGGTGAAGATGTATGCATGTTTACACAGATAGCGGTGTAGATATTTCCATGTTCATCCAGATGGCTGTGTAGATATATCCATGTTCATGCAGATAGCGGTGTAGATATTTCCATGTTCATACAGATAGCTGTGCAGATATTTCCATGTTCATCCAGATGGCTGTGTAGATATATCCATGTTCATACAGATGGCGGTGAAGGTATTTCCATGTTCATACAGATAGCGGTGTAGATATTTCCATGTTCATACAGATAGTGGTGTAGATATTTCCATGTTCATACAGATAGCGGTGTAAGTATTTCCATGTTCATACAGATAGCGGTGTAGATATTTCCATTTTTAAGCAGATATCGGTGTATATATTTCCCTGTTCAAACAGTTAGCGGTGTAGATATTTCCATGTTCATAAAGATAGCGGTGTAGTTATTTCCATGTTTATACAGATAGCGGTGTAGATATCTCCTTCTTAATACAGATGGCGGTGTAGATATTTCCATGTTCATACAGATGGCGGTGTAGATATTTCCATGTTTATAGAGATAGCAGTGTAGTTATTTCCATGTGCAAAGAGATAGCTGTGTAGATATTTCCATTTATATGCAGATAGTTGTGTAGATATTTCCATTTCCATGCAGATAGTGGTGTAGATATTTCCATGTTCAAACAGATAGCGGTGTAGATATTTCCATGTTCATGCAGATAGCGGTGTAGATATTTCCATGTTTATACAGATAGCGGTGAAGATGTATGCATGTTTACACAGATAGCGGTGTAGATATTTCCATGTTCATACAGATAGCGGTGTAGATATTTCCATTTTCATCCAGACGGCTGTGTAGAGATATCCATGTTCATACAGATGGCGGTGAAGATATTTCCATGTTCATACAGATGGCTGTGTAGATATATCCATGTTCATACAGATGGCGGTGAAGGTATTTCCATGTTCATACAGATAGCGGTGTAGATATTTCCATGTTCATACAGATAGTGGTGTAGATATTTCCATGTTCATACATATAGCGGTGTAAGTATTTCCATGTTCATACAGATAGCGGTGTAGATATTTCCATTTTTAAGCAGATAGCGGTGTATATATTTCCCTGTTCAAACAGTTAGCGGTGTAGATATTTCCATGTTCATAAAGATAGCGGTGTAGATATTTCCATGTTTATACAGATAGCGGTGAAGTTGTATGCATGTTTACACAGATAGCGGTGTAGGTAATTCCACGTTCATCCAGATGGCTGTGTAGATATATCCATGTTCATACAGATGGCGGTGAAGTTATTTCCATGTTCATACAGATAGCGGTGTAGATATTTCCATGTTCATACAGATAGAGGTGTAGATATTTCCATGTTCATACAGATAGCGGTGTAGATATTTCCATGTTCATACAGATAGCGGTGTATGTATTTCCATGTTCATACAGATAGCGGTGTAGATATTTCCATGTTCATCCAGATGGCTGTGTAGATATTCCCATGTTCATACAGATAGCGGTGTAGATATTTCCATGTTCATACAGATAACGGTGTAGATATTTCCATATTCATCCAGATGGCTGTGTAGATATATCCATGTTCATACAGATGGCGGTGAAGACATTTCCATGTTCATACAGATAGCGGTGTAGATATTTCCATGTTCATACAGATAGACATATAGATATTGCCATGTTCATACCGATAGCGGTGCTGATACTTCCATGTTTATACAGGTAGCGGTGAACATATTTCCGTGTTTATACAGGTAGCGGTGTAGATATTTCCATGTTAATACAGATAGCGGTGTAGATATTTCCATGTTTATACAGATAGCGGTGTAGATATCTCCTTCTTAATACAGATGGCGGTGTAGATATTTCCATGTTCATACAGATGGCGGTGTAGATATTTCCATGTTTATAGAGATAGCGGTGTAGTTATTTCCATGTGCAAAGAGATAGCTGTGTAGATATTTCCATTTATATGCAGATAGTTGTGTAGATATTTCCATTTTCATGCAGATAGCGGTGTAGATATTTCCATGTTCAAACAGATAGCGGTGTAGATATTTCCATGTTCATACAGATAGCGGTGTAGATATTTCCATGTTTATACAGATAGCGGTGAAGATGTATGCATGTTTACACAGATAGCGGTGTAGATATTTCCATGTTCATACAGATAGCGGTGTAGATATTTCCATGTTCATCCAGACGGCTGTGTAGAGATATCCATGTTCATACAGATGGCGGTGAAGATATTTCCATGTTCATACAGATGGCTGTGTAGATATATCCATGTTCATACAGATGGAGGTGACGATATTTCCATGTTCATACAGATGGCGGTGACGATATTTCCATGTTCATTCAGATAGCGGTGCTGATATTTCCATGTTTATACAGGTATCGGTGTATATATTTCCATGTTTATACAGATAGCGGTGTAGATATTTCCATGTTTATACAGATAGCGGTGTATATATTTCCATGTTTATACAGATAGCGGTGTAGATATCTCCATCTTAATACAGATGGCGGTGTAGATATTTATATGTTCATACAGATGGCGGTGCAGATATTTCCATGTTCATACGGATGGCGGTGAAGATATTTCCATGTTCATACAGATGGCGGTGTAGAAAATTCCATGTTCATACTGATAGCGGTGCTGATATTTCCATGTTTATACAGGTAGCGGTGTAGATATTTCCATGTTTATACAGATAGCGGTATAGATATTTCCATGTTTATACACATAGCGGTGTAGATATTTCCATGTTTATACAGATAGCGGTGTAGATATTTCCATGTTTATGCAGATAGTTGTGTAGATATCTCCATCTTAATACAGATGGCGGTGTAGATATTTAAATGTTCATTCAGATGGCTGTGTAGACATATCCATGTTCATACAGATGGCGGTGAAGATATTTCCATGTTCAAACAGATAGCGGTGTAGATATTTCCATGTTCATACAGATAGCGGTGGGGATATTTCCATGTTTTTACAGATAGCGGTGAAGATGTATGCATGTTTACACAGATAGCGGTGTAGATATTTTCATGTTCATACAGATATCGGTGTAGATATTTCCATGTTCATCCAGACGGCTGTGTAGACATATCCATGTTCATACAGATGGCGGTGAAGATATTTCCATGTTCATACAGATGGCTGTGTAGATATATCCATGTTCATACAGATGGCGGTGAAGATTTTTCCATGTTCATACAGATGGCGGTGTAGATATTTCCATGTTCATACAGATAGCGGGGCTGATATTTCCATGTTTATACAGGTAGCAGTGTAGATATTTCCATGTTTATACAGATAGCGGTGTAGATATTTCCATGTTAATACACATAGCGGTGTAGATATTTCCATGTTAATACAGATAGCGGTGTAGATATCTCCATCTTAATACAGATGGCGGTGTAGATATTTATATGTTCATGCAGATGGCGGTGCAGATATTTCCATGTTCATACAGATGGCGGTGAGGATATTTCCATGTTCATACAGATGGCGGTGTACATACTTCCATGTTCATACTGATAGCGGTGCTGATATTTCCATGTTTATACAGGTAGCGGTGTAGATATTTCCATGTTTATACAGATAGCGGTGTAGGTATTTCCATGTTTATAGACATAGCGGTGTAGATATTTCCACGTTTATACAGATAGCGATGTAGATATCTCCATCTTAATACAGATGGCGGTGTAGATATATATATGTTCATTCAGATGGCCGTGCAGATATTTCCATGTTCATACAGATGGCGGTGTAGATATTTCCATGTTCATACAGATAGCGGTGTAGTTATTTCCATGTGTAAAGAGATAGCTGTGTAGATATTTCCATGTATATGCAGATAGCTGTGTAGACATTTCCATTTTCATGCAGATAGCGGTGTATATATTTCCCTGTTCAAACAGTTAGCGGTGTAGATATTTCCATGTTCATAAAGATAGCAGTGTAGATATTTCCATGTTTATACAGATAGCGGTGAAGATGTATGCATGTTTACACAGATAGCGGTGTAGATATTTCTATGTTCATCCAGATGGCTGTGTAGATATATCCATGGTCATACAGATAGCGGTGTAGATATTTCCATCTTCATACAGATAGCGGTGTATGTATTTCCATGTTCATCCAGATAGCGGTGTAGATATTTCCATGTTCATGCAGATGCCTGTGTAGGTATATCCATGTTCATACAGATAGCGGTGTAGATATTTCCATGTTCATCCAGATGGCTGTGTAGCTATTTCCATGTTCATACAGATAGTGGTGTAGATATTTCCATGTTCATACAGATAGCGGTGTAGATATTTCCATGTTCATACAGATAGCCGTGTAGATATTGCCATTTTCATACCGATAGCGCTGCTGATACTTCCATGTTTATAGAGGTAGCGGTGTACATATTTCCGTGTTGATACAGGTAGCGGTGTAGATATTTCCATGTTCATACAGATAGCGGTGTAGATATTTCCATGTTTATACAGATAGCAGTGTAGATATCTCCTTCTTAATACAGATGGCGGTGTAGATATTTATATGTTCATACAGATGGCAGTGCAGATATTTCCATGTTCATACAGATGGCGGTGTAGATATTTCCATGTTTATAGAGATAGCGGTGTAGTTATTTCCATGTGCAAAGAGATAGCTGTGTAGATATTTCCATGTATATGCAGAGAGCTTTGTAGATATTTCCATTTTCATGCAGATAGCGGTGTAGATATTTCCATGTTCAAACAGATAGCGGTGTAGATATTTCCATGTTCATACAGATAGCGGTGTGGATATTTCCATGTTTTTACAGATAGCGGTGAAGATGTATGCATGTTTAAACAGATAGCGGTGTAGATATTTTCATGTTCATACAGATAGCGGTTTAGATATTTCCATGTTCATCCAGACGGCTGTGTAGACATATCCATGTTCATACAGATGGCGGTGAAGATATTTCCATGTTCATACAGATGGCTGTGTAGATATATCCATGTTCATACAGATGGCGGTGAAGAGTTTTCCATGTTCATACAGATGGCGGTGTAGATATTTCCATGTTAATACAGATAGCGGTGCTGATATTTCCATGTTTATACAGGTAGCAGTGTAGATATTTCCATGTTTATACAGATAGCGGTGTAGATATTTCCATGTTTATACACATAGCGGTGTAGATATTTCCATGTTTATACAGATAGCGGTGTAGATATTTCCATATTCTTACAGATAGCAGTGTATGTATTCCCATGTTCACACAGATAGCGGTGTAGATATTTCCATGTTCATCCAGATGGCTGTGTAGATATATCCATGTTCATACAGATAGCGGTGTAGATATTTCCATGTTCATCCAGATGGCTGTGTAGCTATTTCCATGTTCATACAGATAACGGTGTAGATATTTCCATGTTCATACAGATAGCCTTGTAGATATTGCCATGTTCATACCGATAGCGGTGCTGATACTTCCATGTTTATACAGGTAGCGGTGTACATATTTCCGTGTTTATACAGGTAGCGGTGTAGGTATTTCCATTTTCATACAGATAGCGGTGTAGATATTTCCATGTTTATACAGATAGCGGTGTAGATATCTCCTTCTTAAAACAGATGGCGGTGTAGATATTTCCATGTTTATGCAGATAGCGGTGTAGATATCTCCTTCTTAATACAGATGGCGGTGTAGATATTTATATGTTCATACAGATGGCGGTGCAGATATTTCCATGTACATACAGATGGTGGTGTAGATATTTCCATGTTTATAGAGATAGCGGTGTAGTTATTTCCATGTGCAAAGAGATAGCTGTGTAGATATTTCCATGTATATGCAGATAGCTGTGTAGATATTTCCATTTTCATGCAGATAGCGGTGTAGATATTTCCATGTTCAAACAGATAGCGGTGTAGATATTTCCATGTTCATACAGATATCGGTGTGGATATTTCCATGTTTATACAGATAGCTGTGAAGATGTATGCATGTTTACACAGATAGCGGTGTAGATATTTCCATGTTCATACAGATAGCGGTGTAGATATTTCCATGTTCATCCAGACGGCTGTGTAGACATATCCATGTTCATACAGATGGCGGTGAAGATATTTTCATGTTCATACAGATGGCTGTGTAGATATATCCATGTTCATACAGATGGTGGTGAAGATTTTTCCATGTTCATACAGATGGCGGTGTAGATATTTCCATGTTCATACAGATAGCGGTGCTGATATTTCCATGTTTATACAGGTAGCAGTGTAGATATTTCCATGTTTATACAGATAGCAGTGTAGATATTTCCATGTTTATACACATAGCGGTGTAGATATTTCCATGTTTATACAGATAGCGGTGTAGATATCTCCATCTTAATACAGATGGCGGTGTAGATATTTATATGTTCATACAGATGGCGGTGCAGATATTTCCATGTTCATACAGATGGAGGTGAAGATATTTCCGTGTTCATACAGATGGCGGTGCAGATACTTCCATGTTCATACTGATAGCGGTGATGATATTTCCATGTTTATACAGGTAGCGGTGTAGATATTTCCATGTTTATAGAGATAGCTGTGTAGATATTTCCATGTGTAAAGAGATAGCTGTGTAGATATTTCCATGTATATGCAGATATCTGTGTAGATATTTCCATTTTCATGCAGATAGCGGTATAGATATTTCCATGTTCAAATAGATAGCATTTTAGATATTGCCATGTTCATACAGATAGCGGTGTAGATATTTCCATGTTTATACATATAGCGGTGAAGATGTATGCATGTTTACACAGATAGCGGTGTAGGTATTTCCATGTTCATACAGATAGCGGTGTAGATATTTCCATGTTCATCCAGATGGCTGTGTAGACATATCCATTTTCATACAGATGGCGTTGAAGATATTTCCATGTTCATACAGATAGCGGTGCAGATATTTCCATGTTCATACAGATAGCGGGTTAGATATTTCCATGTTTATACAGATGGCTGTGTAGATATTTATATGTTCATACAGATGGCGGTGCAGATATTCCCATGTTAATACAGATGGCGGTGTAGATATTTCCATGTTCATACAGATAGCAGTGTAGTTTTTTCCATGTGTAAAGAGATAGCTGTGTAGATATTTCCATGTATATGCAGATAGCAGTGTAGATATTTCCATTTTCATGCAGATAGCGGTGTATATATTTCCATGTTCAAACAGATAGCGGTGTAGATATTTCCATATTTATACAGATAGCGGTGAAGATGTATACATGTCTAAACAGATAGCAGTGTAGATATTTCCATGTTCATCCAGATGGCTGTGTAGATATATCCATGTTCATACAGATAGCGGTGTAGATATTTCCATGTTCATACAGATAGCGGTGCAGATATTTCCATGTTCATCCAGATGACTGTGTAGATATATCCATGTTCATACAGATAGCGGTGTAGATATTTCCATGTTCATACAGATAGTTGTGTAGATATTTCCATGTTCATAAAGATAGTGGTGTAGGTATTTCCATGTTCATACAGATAGCGGTGTAGATATTTCCATGTTCAAAGAGATAGCGGTGTGGATATTTCCATGTTCATACAGATAGCTGTGCTGATATTTCCATATTTAAACAGGTAGCGGTGTAGATATTTCCATGTTTATACAGACATTGGTGTAGATATTTCCATGTTTATACAGATAGCGGTGTAGATATTTCCAAGTTTATACAGGTAGATGTGTAGATATCTCCATCTTAATACAGATGGTGGTGTAGATATTTATATGTTCATACAGATGGCGGTGCAGATATTTCCGTGTTCATATAGATGGACGTGTAGATATTTCCTTGTTTATAGAGATAGCGGTGTAGTTATTTCCATGTGTAAAGGGATAGCTTTGTAGATATTTCCATGTGTATGCAGATAGCTGTGTAGATATTTCCATTTTCATGCGGATAGCGGTGTAGATATTTCCATGTTCAAACAGATAGCGGTGTAGATATTTCCATGTTCATACAGATAGCGGTGTAGATATTTCCATGGTTATACAGATAGCGGTGAAGATGTATGCATGTTTACAAGGATAGCAGTGTAGATATTTCCATGTTCATACAGATAGCGGTGTAGATATTTCCATGTTCATCCAGATGGCTGTGTAGATATATCCATATTCATACAGATGGCAGTGGAGATATTTCCATGTTCACACAGATGGCGGTGTAGATATTTCCATGTTCCTACACATAGCGGTGTAGATATTTCCATGTTTATAGAGATAGCGGTGTAGTTATTTCCATGTGTAAAGAGATAGCATTGTAGATATTTCCATGTGTATGCAGATAGCTGTGTAGATATTTCCATTTTCATGCGGATAGCGGTGGAGATATTTCCCTGTTCAAACAGATAGCGGTGTAGATATTTCCATGTTCATACAGGTAGCGGTGTAGATATTTCCATGTTTATACAGATACTGATGTAGATATTTCCATGTTTATTCAGATAGCGTTGTAGATATTTCCATTTTCATGCAGATAGCGGTGTATATATTTCCATGTTCAAACAGATAGCGGTGTAGATATTTCCATGTTTACACAGATAGCGGTGAAGATGTATACATGTCTAAACAGATAGCAGTGTAGATATTTCCATGTTCATCCAGATGGCTGTGTAGATATATCCAAGTTCATACAGATAGCGGTGTAGATATTTCCATGTTCATACAGATAGCGGTGCAGATATTTCCATGTTCATCCAGATGACTGTGTAGATATATCCATGATCATACAGATAGCGGTGTAGATATTTCCATGTTCATACAGATAGTGGTGTAGATATTTCCATGTTCATAAAGATAGTGGTGTAGGTATTTCCATGTTCATACAGATAGCGGTGTAGATATTTCCATGTTCAAAGAGATAGCGGTGTGGATATTTCCATGTTCATACAGATAGCTGTGCTGATATTTCCATATTTAAACAGGTAGCGGTGTAGATATTTCCATGTTTATACAGACAGTGGTGTAGATATTTCCATGTTTATACAGATAGCGGTGTAGATATTTCCAAGTTTATACAGAAAGATTTGTAGATATCTCCATCTTAATACAGATGGTGGTGTAGATATTTATATGTTCATACAGATGGCGGTGCAGATATTTCCGTGTTCATATAGATGGACGTGTAGATATTTCCTTGTTTATAGAGATAGCGGTGTAGTTATTTCCATGTGTAAAGGGATAGCTTTGTAGATATTTCCATGTGTATGCAGATAGCTGTGTAGATATTTCCATTTTCATGCAGATAGCGGTGTAGATATTTCCATGTTCAAACAGATAGCGGTGTAGATATTTCCATGTTCATACAGATAGCGGTTTAGATATTTCCATGTTTATACAGATAGCGGTGAAGATGTATGCATGTTTACAAGGATAGCAGTGTAGATATTTCCATGTTCATACAGATAGCGGTGTAGATATTTCCATGTTCATCCAGATGGCTGTGTAGATATATCCATATTCATACAGATGGCAGTGGAGATATTTCCATGTTCACACAGATGGCGGTGTAGATATTTCCATGTTCCTACACATAGCGGTGTAGATATTTCCATGTTTATAGAGATAGCGGTGTAGTTATTTCCATGTGTAAAGAGATAGCTTTGTAGATATTTCCATGTGTATGCAGATAGCTGTGCAGATATTTCCATTTTCATGCGGATAGCGGTGGAGATATTTCCCTGTTCAAACAGATAGCGGTGTAGATATTTCCATGTTCATACAGGTAGCGGTGTAGATATTTCCATGTTTATACTGATACTGATGTAGATATTTCCATGTTTATTCAGATAGTGGTGTAGATATTTCCAAGTTTATACAGATAGCGGTGTAGATATCTCCATCTTAATACAGATGGCGGTGTAGATATTTATATGTTCATACAGATGGCGGTGCAGATATTTCCATGTTCATATAGATGGCGGTGTAGATATTTCCATGTTTGTAGACATAGCGGTGTAGTTATTTCCATGTGTAAAGAGATAGCTTTGTAGATATTTCCATGTGTATGCAGATAGCTGTGTAGATATTTCCATTTTCATGCAGATAACGGTGTAGATATTTCCATGTTCAAACAGATAGCGGTGTAGACATTTCCATGTTCATACAGATAGCGGTGTAGATATTTCCATGTTTATACAGATAGCGGTGAAGATGTATGCATGTTTACAAGGATAGCAGTGTAGATATTTCCATGTTCATACAGATAGCGGTGTAGATATTTCCATGTTCATCCAGATGGCTGTGTAGATATATCCATATTCATACAGATGGCAGTGGAGATATTTCCATGTTCACACAGATGGCGGTGTAGATATTTCCATGTTCCTACACATAGCGGTGTAGATATTTCCATGTTCATACCGATAGCGGTGCTGATATTTCCATGTTTATACAGGTAGCGGTGTAGATATTTCCATGTTCATACAGATAGTGGTGTAGCTATTTCCATGTTTATACAGACAGCAGTGTTGATATTTCCTTGTTTATACAGATAGCGGTGTAGATATCTCCTTCTTAATACAGACGGCGGTGTAGATGTTTATATGTTCATGCAGATGGCGGTGCAGATATTTCCATGTTCATACAGATGGCGGTGTAGATATTTCCATGTTTATAGAGATAGCGGTGTAGATATCTCCTTCTTAATACAGATGGCGGTGTAGATGTTTATATTTTCATACAGATGGCGGTGCAGATATTTCCATGTTCATACAGATAGCTGTGTAGATATTTCCATGTATATGCAGATAGCTGTGTAGATATTTCCATTTTCATGCGGATAGCAGTGTAGATATTTCCATGTTCAAACAAATAGCGGTGTAGATATTTCCATGTTCATACAGATAGCGATGTAGATATTTCCATGTTCATACAGATAGAGGTGTAGATATTTCCATGTTCATACAGATAGCGGTGTAGATATTTCCATGTTCATACAGATAGAGGTGTAGATATTTCCATGTTCATACAGATAGCGGTGTAGATATTTCCATGTTCATACAGATAGCGGTGCTGATATTTCCATGTTTATACAGGTAGCGGTGTAGATATTTCCATGTTTATACAGATAGCGGTGTAGATATCTCCATCTTAATACAGATGGCGGTTTAGGTATTTATATGTTCATACAGATGGCGGTGCAGATATTCCCATGTTAATACAGATGGCGGTGTAGATATTTCCATGTTCAAACAAATAGCGGTGTAGATATTTCCACGTTTATACAGATAGCGGTGAAGATGTATGCATGTCTACACAGATAGCAGTGTAGATATTTCCATGTTCATCCAGATGGCTGTGTAGATATATCCATGTTCATACAGATAGCGGTGTAGATATTTCCATGTTCATAGAGATAGCGGTGTAGATATTTCCATGTTCATACTGATGGCTGTGTAGATATATCCATGTCCATACAGATAGCGGTGTAGGTATTTCCATGTTCATACAGATAGTGGTGTAGATATTTCCATGTTCATACAGATACTGGTGTAGATGTTTCCATGTATATACAGATAGCGGTGTAGATATTTCCATGTTCAAAGAGATAGCGGTGTAGATATTTCCATGTTCATACAGATAGCTGTGCTGATATTTCCATGTTTATACAGGTAGCGGTGTAGATATTTCCATGTTTATACAGATAGTGGTGTAGATATTTCCATGTTTATACAGATAGCGGTGTAGATATTTCCAAGTTTATACAGATAGATGTGTAGATATCTCCATCTTAATGCAGATGGCTGTGTAGATATTTATATGTTCATACAGATGGCGGTGCAGATATTTCCATGTTCATATAGATGGCGGTGTAGATATTTCCATGTTTATAGAGATAGCGGTGTAGTTATTTCCATGTGTAAAGAGATAGCTTTGTAGATATTTCCATGTGTATGCAGATAGCTGTGTAGATATTTGCATTTTCATGCGGATAGCGGTGGAGATATTTCCATGTTCAAACAGATAGCGGTGTAGATATTTCCATGTTCATACAGATAGCGGTGTAGATATTTCCATGTTTATACAGATAGCGGTGAAGATGTATGCATGTTTACAAGGATAGCAGTGTAGATATTTCCATGTTCATACACATAGCGGTGTAGTTATTTCCATGTTCATACAGATAGCGGTGTAGATATTCCCGTGTTCATACCGATAGCGGTGCTGATATTTCCATGTTTATACATGTAGCGGTGTAGATATTTCCATGTTTATACAGATAGCGGTGTAGATATTTCCATGTTTATACAGATAGCAGTGTAGATATTTCCATGTTTATACAGATAGCGGTGTAGATATCTCCTTCTTAATACAGATGGCGGAGTAGATATTTATATGTTCATACAGATGGCGGTGCAGATATTTCCATGTTCATACAGATAGCGGTGTAGTTATTTCCATGTGTAAAGAGATAGCTTTGTAGATATTTACATGTATATGCAGATAGCTGTGTAGATATTTCCATTTTCATGCAGATAGCGTTGTATATATTTCCCTGTTCAAACAGATATCGATGTAGATATTTCCATTTTCATACAGATAGAGGTGTAGATATTTCCATGTTCATACAGATAGTGGTGTAGATATTTCCATGTTCATACAGATAGCTGTGTAGCTATTTCCATGTTCATACAGATAGTTGTGTAGATATTTCCATGTTCATAGAGATAGCAGTGTAGATATTTACATGTTCATACAGTTAGCGGTGCTGATATTTCCATGTTTATACAGGTAGCGGTGTAGATATTTCCAAGTTTATACAGATACTGATGTAGATATTTCCATGTTTATTCAGATAGCGGTGTAGTTATTTCCAAGTTTATACAGATAGCGGTGTAGATATCTCCATCTTAATACAGATGGCGGTGTAGATATTTATATGTTCATACAGATGGCGGTGCAGATATTTCCATGTTCATATAGATGGCGGTGTAGATATTTCCATGTTTGTAGAGATAGCGGTGTAGTTATTTCCATGTGTAAAGAGATAGCTTTGTAGATATTTCCATGTGTATGCAGATAGCTGTGTAAATATTTCCATTTTCATGCAGATAGCGGTGTAGATATTTCCATGTTCAAACAGATAGCGGTGTAGATATTTCCATGTGCATACAGATAGCGGTGTAGATATTTCCATGTTTATACAGATAGCGGTGAAGATGTATGCATGTTTACAAGGATAGCAGTGTAGATGTTTCCATGTTCATGCAGATAGCGGTGTAGATATTTCCATGTTCATCCAGATGGCATTGTAGATATATCCATGTTCATACAGATGGCAGTGAAGATATTTCCATGTTCATACAGATAGCGGTGTAGATATTACCATGTTCATACAGATAGCGGCTTAGATATTTCCGTGTTCATACCGATAGCGGTGCTGATATTTCCATGTTTATACAGGTAGCGATGTAGATATTTCCATGTTTGTACAGATAGCGGTGTAGATATTTCCATGTTTATACAGATAGCAGTGTAGATATTTCCATGTTTATACAGATATCGGTGTAGATATCTCCTTAATTCAGATGGTGGTGTAGATATTTATTTGTTCATACAGATGGCGGTGCAGATATTTCCATGTTCATACAGATGGCGGTGTAGATATTTCCATGTTCATACAGATAGCGGTGTAGTTATTTCCATGTGTAAAGAGATAGCTGTGTAGATCTTCCCATGTATATTCAGATAGCTGTGTAGATATTTCCATTTACATGCAGATAGCGGTGTATATATTTCCCTGTTCAAACAGATAGCGGTGTAGATATTTCCATGTTCATACAGATAGTGGTGTAGATATTTCCATGTTCATACAGATAGCGGTGTAGCTATTTCCATGTTCATACAGACAGCGGTGTGGATATTTCCATGTTCATAGAGATAGCGGTGTAGATATTTCCATGTTCATACAGATAGCGGTGCTGATATTTCCATGTTTATACTGGTAGCGGTGTAGATATTTCCATGTTTATACAGATAGCGGTGAAGATGTATGCATGTTTACACATATAGCGTTGTACATATTTTCATGTTCATCCAGATGGCTGTGTAGATATTTCCCTCTTCATACAGATAGCGGTGTAGATATTTCCATGTTCATCCAGATGGCTGTGTAGATATATCCATGTTCATACAGATGGCAGTGAAGATATTTCCATGTTCATACAGATAGCGGTGTAGATATTTACATGTTCATACAGATAGCGGTGTAGATATTTCCATGTTCATACAGATAGCGGTTTAGATATTTCCATGTTTATACAGATAGCGGTGAAGATGTATGCATGTTTACAAGGATAGCAGTGTAGATATTTCCATGTTCATACAGATAGCGGTGTAGATATTTCCATGTTCATCCAGATGGCTGTGTAGATATATCCATATTCATACAGATGGCAGTGGAGATATTTCCATGTTCACACAGATGGCGGTGTAGATATTTCCATGTTCCTACACATAGCGGTGTAGATATTTCCATGTTTATAGAGATAGCGGTGTAGTTATTTCCATGTGTAAAGAGATAGCTTTGTAGATATTTCCATGTGTATGCAGATAGCTGTGCAGATATTTCCATTTTCATGCGGATAGCGGTGGAGATATTTCCCTGTTCAAACAGATAGCGGTGTAGATATTTCCATGTTCATACAGGTAGCGGTGTAGATATTTCCATGTTTATACTGATACTGATGTAGATATTTCCATGTTTATTCAGATAGTGGTGTAGATATTTCCAAGTTTATACAGATAGCGGTGTAGATATCTCCATCTTAATACAGATGGCGGTGTAGATATTTATATGTTCATACAGATGGCGGTGCAGATATTTCCATGTTCATATAGATGGCGGTGTAGATATTTCCATGTTTGTAGACATAGCGGTGTAGTTATTTCCATGTGTAAAGAGATAGCTTTGTAGATATTTCCATGTGTATGCAGATAGCTGTGTAGATATTTCCATTTTCATGCAGATAACGGTGTAGATATTTCCATGTTCAAACAGATAGCGGTGTAGACATTTCCATGTTCATACAGATAGCGGTGTAGATATTTCCATGTTTATACAGATAGCGGTGAAGATGTATGCATGTTTACAAGGATAGCAGTGTAGATATTTCCATGTTCATACAGATAGCGGTGTAGATATTTCCATGTTCATCCAGATGGCTGTGTAGATATATCCATATTCATACAGATGGCAGTGGAGATATTTCCATGTTCACACAGATGGCGGTGTAGATATTTCCATGTTCCTACACATAGCGGTGTAGATATTTCCATGTTCATACCGATAGCGGTGCTGATATTTCCATGTTTATACAGGTAGCGGTGTAGATATTTCCATGTTCATACAGATAGTGGTGTAGCTATTTCCATGTTTATACAGACAGCAGTGTTGATATTTCCTTGTTTATACAGATAGCGGTGTAGATATCTCCTTCTTAATACAGACGGCGGTGTAGATGTTTATATGTTCATGCAGATGGCGGTGCAGATATTTCCATGTTCATACAGATGGCGGTGTAGATATTTCCATGTTTATAGAGATAGCGGTGTAGATATCTCCTTCTTAATACAGATGGCGGTGTAGATGTTTATATTTTCATACAGATGGCGGTGCAGATATTTCCATGTTCATACAGATAGCTGTGTAGATATTTCCATGTATATGCAGATAGCTGTGTAGATATTTCCATTTTCATGCGGATAGCAGTGTAGATATTTCCATGTTCAAACAAATAGCGGTGTAGATATTTCCATGTTCATACAGATAGCGATGTAGATATTTCCATGTTCATACAGATAGAGGTGTAGATATTTCCATGTTCATACAGATAGCGGTGTAGATATTTCCATGTTCATACAGATAGAGGTGTAGATATTTCCATGTTCATACAGATAGCGGTGTAGATATTTCCATGTTCATACAGATAGCGGTGCTGATATTTCCATGTTTATACAGGTAGCGGTGTAGATATTTCCATGTTTATACAGATAGCGGTGTAGATATCTCCATCTTAATACAGATGGCGGTTTAGATATTTATATGTTCATACAGATGGCGGTGCAGATATTCCCATGTTAATACAGATGGCGGTGTAGATATTTCCATGTTCAAACAAATAGCGGTGTAGATATTTCCACGTTTATACAGATAGCGGTGAAGATGTATGCATGTCTACACAGATAGCAGTGTAGATATTTCCATGTTCATCCAGATGGCTGTGTAGATATATCCATGTTCATACAGATAGCGGTGTAGATATTTCCATGTTCATAGAGATAGCGGTGTAGATATTTCCATGTTCATACTGATGGCTGTGTAGATATATCCATGTCCATACAGATAGCGGTGTAGGTATTTCCATGTTCATACAGATAGTGGTGTAGATATTTCCATGTTCATACAGATACTGGTGTAGATGTTTCCATGTATATACAGATAGCGGTGTAGATATTTCCATGTTCAAAGAGATAGCGGTGTAGATATTTCCATGTTCATACAGATAGCTGTGCTGATATTTCCATGTTTATACAGGTAGCGGTGTAGATATTTCCATGTTTATACAGATAGTGGTGTAGATATTTCCATGTTTATACAGATAGCGGTGTAGATATTTCCAAGTTTATACAGATAGATGTGTAGATATCTCCATCTTAATACAGATGGCTGTGTAGATATTTATATGTTCATACAGATGGCGGTGCAGATATTTCCATGTTCATATAGATGGCGGTGTAGATATTTCCATGTTTATAGAGATAGCGGTGTAGTTATTTCCATGTGTAAAGAGATAGCTTTGTAGATATTTCCATGTGTATGCAGATAGCTGTGTAGATATTTGCATTTTCATGCGGATAGCGGTGGAGATATTTCCATGTTCAAACAGATAGCGGTGTAGATATTTCCATGTTCATACAGATAGCGGTGTAGATATTTCCATGTTTATACAGATAGCGGTGAAGATGTATGCATGTTTACAAGGATAGCAGTGTAGATATTTCCATGTTCATACACATAGCGGTGTAGTTATTTCCATGTTCATACAGATAGCGGTGTAGATATTCCCGTGTTCATACCGATAGCGGTGCTGATATTTCCATGTTTATACATGTAGCGGTGTAGATATTTCCATGTTTATACAGATAGCGGTGTAGATATTTCCATGTTTATACAGATAGCAGTGTAGATATTTCCATGTTTATACAGATAGCGGTGTAGATATCTCCTTCTTAATACAGATGGCGGAGTAGATATTTATATGTTCATACAGATGGCGGTGCAGATATTTCCATGTTCATACAGATAGCGGTGTAGTTATTTCCATGTGTAAAGAGATAGCTTTGTAGATATTTACATGTATATGCAGATAGCTGTGTAGATATTTCCATTTTCATGCAGATAGCGTTGTATATATTTCCCTGTTCAAACAGATATCGATGTAGATATTTCCATTTTCATACAGATAGAGGTGTAGATATTTCCATGTTCATACAGATAGTGGTGTAGATATTTCCATGTTCATACAGATAGCTGTGTAGCTATTTCCATGTTCATACAGATAGTTGTGTAGATATTTCCATGTTCATAGAGATAGCAGTGTAGATATTTACATGTTCATACAGTTAGCGGTGCTGATATTTCCATGTTTATACAGGTAGCGGTGTAGATATTTCCAAGTTTATACAGATACTGATGTAGATATTTCCATGTTTATTCAGATAGCGGTGTAGTTATTTCCAAGTTTATACAGATAGCGGTGTAGATATCTCCATCTTAATACAGATGGCGGTGTAGATATTTATATGTTCATACAGATGGCGGTGCAGATATTTCCATGTTCATATAGATGGCGGTGTAGATATTTCCATGTTTGTAGAGATAGCGGTGTAGTTATTTCCATGTGTAAAGAGATAGCTTTGTAGATATTTCCATGTGTATGCAGATAGCTGTGTAAATATTTCCATTTTCATGCAGATAGCGGTGTAGATATTTCCATGTTCAAACAGATAGCGGTGTAGATATTTCCATGTGCATACAGATAGCGGTGTAGATATTTCCATGTTTATACAGATAGCGGTGAAGATGTATGCATGTTTACAAGGATAGCAGTGTAGATGTTTCCATGTTCATGCAGATAGCGGTGTAGATATTTCCATGTTCATCCAGATGGCATTGTAGATATATCCATGTTCATACAGATGGCAGTGAAGATATTTCCATGTTCATACAGATAGCGGTGTAGATATTACCATGTTCATACAGATAGCGGCTTAGATATTTCCGTGTTCATACCGATAGCGGTGCTGATATTTCCATGTTTATACAGGTAGCGATGTAGATATTTCCATGTTTGTACAGATAGCGGTGTAGATATTTCCATGTTTATACAGATAGCAGTGTAGATATTTCCATGTTTATACAGATATCGGTGTAGATATCTCCTTAATTCAGATGGTGGTGTAGATATTTATTTGTTCATACAGATGGCGGTGCAGATATTTCCATGTTCATACAGATGGCGGTGTAGATATTTCCATGTTCATACAGATAGCGGTGTAGTTATTTCCATGTGTAAAGAGATAGCTGTGTATATCTTCCCATGTATATTCAGATAGCTGTGTAGATATTTCCATTTACATGCAGATAGCGGTGTATATATTTCCCTGTTCAAACAGATAGCGGTGTAGATATTTCCATGTTCATACAGATAGTGGTGTAGATATTTCCATGTTCATACAGATAGCGGTGTAGCTATTTCCATGTTCATACAGACAGCGGTGTGGATATTTCCATGTTCATAGAGATAGCGGTGTAGATATTTCCATGTTCATACAGATAGCGGTGCTGATATTTCCATGTTTATACTGGTAGCGGTGTAGATATTTCCATGTTTATACAGATAGCGGTGAAGATGTATGCATGTTTACACATATAGCGTTGTACATATTTTCATGTTCATCCAGATGGCTGTGTAGATATTTTCCTCTTCATACAGATAGCGGTGTAGATATTTCCATGTTCATCCAGATGGCTGTGTAGATATATCCATGTTCATACAGATGGCAGTGAAGATATTTCCATGTTCATACAGATAGCGGTGTAGATATTTCCATGTTCATACAGATAGCGGTGTAGATATTTCCATGTTCATACCTATAGCGGTGCTGATATTTCCATGTTTATACAGGTAGCGGTGTAGATATTTCCATGTTTATACATATAGCGGTGTAGATATTTCCATGTTTATACAGATAGTAGTGTAGGTATTTCCATGTTTATACAGATAGCGGTGTAGATATGTCTTTCTTAATTCAGATGGCAGTGTAGATATTTATATGTTCATAGAGATGGCGGTGCAGATATTTCCATGTTCATACAGATGGCGGTGTAGATATTTCAATGTTCATACAGATAGCGGTGTAGTTATTTCCATGTGTAAAGAGATAGCTGTGTAGATATTTCCATGTATATGCAGATAGCTGTGTAGATATTTCCATTTTCATGCAGATAGCGGTTTATATATTTCCCTGTTCAAACAGATAGCGGTGTAGATATTTCCATGTTCATACAGATAGTGGTGTAGATATTTCCATGTTCATACAGATAGCGGTGTAGATATTTCCATGTTCATCCAGATGTCTGTGTAGATATATCCATGTTCATACAGATAGCGGTGTTGATATTTCCATGTTCAAACAGATAGTGGTGTATATATTTCCATGTTCATACAGATAGCGGTGTAGCTATTTCCATGTTCATACAGATAGCGGTGTAGATATTTCCATGTTTATACAGATAGCGGTGAAGATGTATGCATGTTTACAAGGATAGCAGTGTAGATGTTTCCATGTTCATGCAGATAGCGGTGTAGATATTTCAATGTTCATACAGATAGCGGTGTATGTATTTCCATGTTCATACAGATAGCGGTGTAGATATTTCCATGTTCATCCAGATGGCTGTGTAGATATATCCATGTTCATACAGATAGCGGTGTAGATATTTCCATGTTCATCCAGATGGCTGTGTAGCTATTTCCATGTTCATACAGATAGTGGTGTAGATATTTCCATGTTCATACAGATAGCGGTGTAGATATTTCCATGTTCATACTGATAGCCGTGTAGATATTGCCATGTTCATACCGATAGCGCTGCTGATACTTCCATGTTTATACAGGTAGCGGTGTACATATTTCCGTGTTTATACAGGTAGCTGTGTAGATATTTCCATGTTCATACAGATAGCGTTGTAGATATTTCCATGTTTATACAGATAGTGGTGTAGATATCTCCTTCTTAATACAGATGGCGGTGTAGATATTTATATGTTCATACAGATGGCAGTGCAGGTATTTCCATGTTCATACAGATGGTGGTGTAGATATTTCCATGTTTATAGAGATAGCGGTGTAGTTATTTCCATGTGCGAAGAGATAGCTGTGTAAATATTTCCATGTATATGCAGATAGCTTTGTAGATATTTCCATTTTCATGCAGATAGCGGTGTAGATATTTCCATGTTCAAACAGATAGCGGTGTAGATATTTCCATGTTCATCCAGATGGCTGTGTAGCTATTTACATGTTCATACAGATAGCGGTGCTGATATTTCCATGTTTATACAGGTAGCAGTGTAGATATTTCCTTGTTTATACAGAAAGCGGCAAAGATATTTCCATGTTTATACAGATAGCAGTGTAGATATTTCCAAGTTTATACAGATAGCGGTGTAGATATCTCCATCTTAATACAGATGGCGGTGTAGATATTTATATGTTCATTCAGATGTCGGTGCAGATATTTCCATGTTCATACAGATGGCGGTGTAGATATTTCCATGTTTATAGAGATAGCAGTGTAGTTATTTCCATGTGTAAAGAGATAGCTTTGTAGATATTTCCATGTATATGCAGATAGCTGTGTAGATATTTCCATTTTCATGCAGATAGCGGTGAAGATGTATACATGTTTACAGAGATAGCGGTGTAGATATTTCCATGTTCATACAGATAGCGGTGTAGATATTTCCATGTTCATACAGATGGCTGTGTAGATATATCTATGTTCTTACAGATGGCGGAGAAGATATTTCCATGTTCATACAGATAGCGGTGTAGATATTTCCATGTTCATACAGATGGCTGTGTAGATATATCCATGTTCCTACAGAAGGCGGTGAAGATATTTCCATGTTCATACAGATGGCGGTGTAGATATTTCCATGTTCATACAGATAGCGTTGCTGATATTTCCATGTTTATACATGTAGCGGTGTAGATATTTCCATCTTTTTTCAGATAGCGGTGTAGATATTTGCATGTTTATACACATAGCGGTGTAGATATTTCAATGTTTATACAGATAGCGGTGTAGATATTTCCATGTTTATGCAGATAGTGGTGTAGATATCTCCAACTTAATACAGATGGCGGTGTAGATATTTAGATGTTCATACAGATGGCGGTGCAGGTATTTCCATGTTCATACAGATGGCGGTGTAGATATTTCCATGTTCATACAGATAGCGGTGTATTTTTTTCCATGTGTAAAGGGATAGCTGTGTAGATATTTCCATGTATAAGCAGATAGCTGTGTAGATATTTCCATTTTCATGCAGATAGCGGTGTATATATTTCCCTGTTCAAACAGTTAGCGGTGTAGATATTTCTATGTTCATAAAGATAGCGGTGTATATATTTCCATGTTCATCCAGATGTCTCTGTAGATATATCCATGTTCATGCAGATAGCGGTGTAGATATTTCCATGTTCATCCAGATGGCTCTGTAGATATATCCATGTTCATGCAGATAGCGGTGTAGATATTTCCATGTTCATACAGATAGCTGTGCAGATATTTCCATGTTCATCCAGATGGCTGTGTAGATATATCCATGTTCATACAGATGGCGGTGAAGGTATTTCCATGTTCATACAGATAGCGGTGTAGATATTTCCATGTTCATACAGATAGTGGTGTAGATATTTCCATGTTCATACAGATAGCGGTGTAAGTATTTCCATGTTCATACAGATAGCGGTGTAGATATTTCCATTTTTAAGCAGATAGCGGTGTATATATTTCCCTGTTCAAACAGTTAGCGGTGTAGATATTTCCATGTTCATAAAGATAGCGGTGTAGATATTTCCATGTTTATACAGATAGCGGTGTAGATATCTCCTTCTTAATACAGATGGCGGTGTAGATATTTCCATGTTCATACAGATGGCGGTGTAGATATTTCCATGTTTATAGAGATAGCAGTGTAGTTATTTCCATGTGCAAAGAGATAGCTGTGTAGATATTTCCATTTACATGCAGATAGTTGTGTAGATATTTCCATTTCCATGCAGATAGCGGTGTAGATATTTCCATGTTCAAACAGATAGCGGTGTAGATATTTCCATGTTCAAACAGATAGCGGTGTAGATATTTCCATGTTTATACAGATAGCGGTGAAGATGTATGCATGTTTACACAGATAGCGGTGTAGATATTTCCATGTTCATACAGATAGCGGTGTAGATATTTCCATTTTCATCCAGACGGCTGTGTAGAGATATCCATGTTCATACAGATGGCGGTGAAGATATTTCCATGTTCATACAGATGGCTGTGTAGATATATCCATGTTCATACAGATGGCGGTGACGATATTTCCATGTTCATCCAGATGGCTGTGTAGATATATCCATGTTCATACAGATGGCGGTGAAGGTATTTCCATGTTCATACAGATAGCGGTGTAGATATTTCCATATTCATACAGATAGTGGTGTAGATATTTCCATGTTCATACAGATAGCGGTGTAAGTATTTCCATGTTCATACAGATAGCGGTGTAGATATTTCCATTTTTAAGCAGATAGCGGTGTATATATTTCCCTGTTCAAACAGTTAGCGGTGTAGATATTTCCATGTTCATAAAGATAGCGGTGTAGATATTTCCATGTTTATACAGATAGCGGTGAAGTTGTATGCATGTTTACACAGATAGCGGTGTAGGTATTTCCACGTTCATCCAGATGGCTGTGTAGATATATCCATGTTCATACAGATGGCGGTGAAGTTATTTCCATGTTCATACAGATAGCGGTGTAGATATTTCCATGTTCATACAGATAGAGGTGTAGATATTTCCATGTTCATACAGATAGCGGTGTAGATATTTCCATGTTCATACAGATAGCGGTGTATGTATTTCCATGTTCATACAGATAGCGGTGTAGATATTTCCATGTTCATCCAGATGGCTGTGTAGATATTCCCATGTTCATACAGATAGCGGTGTAGATATTTCCATGTTCATACAGATAACGGTGTAGATATTTCCATATTCATCCAGATGGCTGTGTAGATATATCCATGTTCATACAGATGGCGGTGAAGACATTTCCATGTTCATACAGATAGCGGTGTAGATATTTCCATGTTCATACAGATAGCCGTATAGATATTGCCATGTTCATACTGATAGCGGTGCTGATACTTCCATGTTTATACAGGTAGCGGTGAACATATTTCCGTGTTTATACAGGTCGCGGTGTAGATATTTCCATGTTAATACAGATAGCGGTGTAGATATTTCCATGTTTATACAGATAGCGGTGTAGATATCTCCTTCTTAATACAGATGGCGGTGTAGATATTTCCATGTTCATACAGATGGCGGTGTAGATATTTCCATGTTTATAGAGATAGCGGTGTAGTTATTTCCATGTGCAAAGAGATAGCTGTGTAGATATTTCCATTTATATGCAGATAGTTGTGTAGATATTTCCATTTTCATGCAGATAGCGGTGTAGATATTTCCATGTTCAAACAGATAGCGGTGTAGATATTTCCATGTTCATACAGATAGCGGTGTAGATATTTCCATGTTTATACAGATAGCGGTGAAGATGTATGCATGTTTACACAGATAGCGGTGTAGATATTTCCATGTTCATACAGATAGCGGTGTAGATATTTCCATGTTCATCCAGACGGCTGTGTAGAGATATCCATGTTCATACAGATGGCGGTGAAGATATTTCCATGTTCATACAGATGGCTGTGTAGATATATCCATGTTCATACAGATGGCGGTGACGATATTTCCATGTTCATACAGATGGCGGTGTAGATATTTCCATGTTCATTCAGATAGCGGTGCTGATATTTTCATGTTTATACAGGTATCGGTGTATATATTTCCATGTTTATACAGATAGCGGTGTAGATATTTCCATGTTTATACAGATAGCGGTGTATATATTTACATGTTTATACAGATAGCGGTGTAGATATCTCCATCTTAATACAGATGGCGGTGTAGATATTTATATGTTCATACAGATGGCGGTGCAGATATTTCCATGTTCATACGGATGGCGGTGAAGATATTTCCATGTTCATACAGATGGCGGTGTAGAAACTTCCATGTTCATACTGATAGCGGTGCTGATATTTCCATGTTTATACAGGTAGCGGTGTAGATATTTCCATGTTTATACAGATAGCGGTATAGATATTTCCATGTTTATACACATAGCGGTGTAGATATTTCCATGTTTATACAGATAGCGGTGTAGATATTTCCATGTTTATGCAGATAGTTGTGTAGATATCTCCATCTTAATACAGATGGCGGTGTAGATATTTAAATGTTCATTCAGATGGCTGTGTAGACATATCCATGTTCATACAGATGGCGGTGAAGATATTTCCATGTTCAAACAGATAGCGGTGTAGATATTTCCATGTTCATACAGATAGCGGTGGGGATATTTCCATGTTTTTACAGATAGCGGTGAAGATGTATGCATGTTTACACAGATAGCGGTGTAGATATTTTCATGTTCATTCAGATAGCGGTGTAGATATTTCCATGTTCATCCAGACGGCTGTGTAGACATATCCATGTTCATACAGATGGCGGTGAAGATATTTCCATGTTCATACAGATGGCTGTGTAGATATATCCATGTTCATACAGATGGCGGTGAAGATTTTTCCATGTTCATACAGATGGCGGTGTAGATATTTCCATGTTCATACAGATAGCGGGGCTGATATTTCCATGTTTATACAGGTAGCAGTGTAGATATTTCCATGTTTATACAGATAGCGGTGTAGATATTTCCATGTTAATACACATAGCGGTGTAGATATTTCCATGTTAACACAGATATCGGTGTAGATATCTCCATCTTAATACAGATGGCGGTGTAGATATTTATATGTTCATGCAGATGGCGGTGCAGATATTTCCATGTTCATACAGATGGCGGTGAGGATATTTCCATGTTCATACAGATGGCGGTGTACATACTTCCATGTTCATACTGATAGCGGTGCTGATATTTCCATGTTTATACAGGTAGCGGAGTAGATATTTCCATGTTTATACAGATAGCGGTGTAGGTATTTCCATGTTTATACACATAGCGGTGTAGATATTTCCATGTTTATACAGATAGCGATGTAGATATCTCCATCTTAATACAGATGGCGGTGTAGATATATATATGTTCATTCAGATGGCCGTGCAGATATTTCCATGTTCATACAGATGGCGGTGTAGATATTTCCATGTTCATACAGATAGCGGTGTAGTTATTTCCATGTGTAAAGAGATAGCTGTGTAGATATTTCCATGTATATGCAGATAGCTGTGTAGACATTTCCATTTTCATGCAGATAGCGGTGTATATATTTCCCTGTTCAAACAGTTAGCGGTGTAGATCTTTCCATGTTCATAAAGATAGCAGTGTAGATATTTCCATGTTTATACAGATAGCAGTGAAGATTTATGCATGTTTACACAGATAGCGGTGTAGATATTTCCATGTTCATCCAGATGGCTGTGTAGATATATCCATGTTCATACAGATAGCGGTGTAGATATTTCCATGTTCATACAGATAGCGGTGCAGATATTTCCATGTTCATCCAGATGGCTGTGTAGATATATCCATGTTCATACAGATGGCGGTGAAGATATTTCCATGTTCATACAGATAGCGGTGTAGCTATTTCCATGTTCATACAGATAGCGGTGTAGATATTTCCATGTTTATACTGATAGCGGTGTAAATTTTTCCAAGTTTATACAGATAGCGGTGTAGATATCTCCATCTTAGTACAGATGGTGGTGTAGAAATTTATATGTTCATACAGATGGCGGTGCAGATATTTCCATGTTCATACGGATGGCGGTGTAGATATTTCCATGATTACAGAGATAGCAGTGTAGTTATTTCCATGTGTAAAGAGATAGCTTTGCAGATTTTTCCATGTATATGCAGATAGCTGTGTAGATATTTCCATTTTCATGCAGATAGCGGTGAAGATGTATGCATGTTTACACAGATAGCGGTGTAGATATTTCCATGTACATACAGATAGCGGTGTAGATATTTCCATGTTCATCCAGATGGCTGTGTAGATATATCCATGTTCATACAGATGGCGTTGAAGGTATTTCCATTTTCATACACATAGCGGTGTATATATTTCCATGTTCATACAGATGGCGGTGTAGATATTTCCATTTTCATAAAGATAGCGGTGTAGATATTTCCATGTTTATACAGATAGCGGTGTAGATATCTCCTTCTTTTTACAGATGGCGGTGGAGATATTTATATGTTCATACAGATGGCGGTGCAGATATTTCCATGTTCATACGGATGGCGGTGTAGATATTTCCATGTTTATAGAGATAGCTGTGTAGATATTTCCATGTGTAAAGAGATAGCTGTGTAGATATTTCCATGTATATGCAGATGTCTGTGTAGATATTTCCATTTTCATGCAGATAGCGGTATAGATATTTCCATGTTCAAATAGATAGCATTTTAGATATTGCCATGTTCATACAGATAGCGGTGTAGATATTTCCATGTTTATACATATAGCGGTGAAGATGTATGCATGTTTACACAGATAGCGGTGTAGGTATTTCCAATGTCATACAGATAGCGGTGTAGATATTTCCATGTTCATCCAGATGGCTGTGTAGACATATCCATTTTCATACAGATGGCGTTGAAGATATTTCCATGTTCATACAGATAGCGGTGTAGATATTTCCATGTTCATACAGATAGCGGGTTAGATATTTCCATGTTTATACAGATGGCTGTGTAGATATTTATATGTTCATACAGATGTCGGTGCAGATATTCCCATGTTAATACAGATGGCGGTGTAGATATTTCCATGTTCATACAGATAGCGGTGTAGTTTTTTCCATGTGTAAAGAGATAGCTGTGTAGATATTTCCATGTATATGCAGATAGCAGTGTAGATATTTCCATTTTCATGCAGATAGCGGTGTATATATTTCCATGTTCAGATAGCGGTGTAGATATTTCCATGTTTATACAGATAGCGGTGAAGATGTATACATGTCTAAACAGATAGCAGTGTAGATATTTCCATGTTCATCCAGATGGCTGTGTAGATATATCCATGTTCATACAGATAGCGGTGTAGATATTTCCATGTTCATACAGATAGCGGTGCAGATATTTCCATGTTCATCCAGATGACTGTGTAGATATATCCATGTTCATACAGATAGCGGTGTAGATATTTCCATGTTCATACAGATAGTTGTGTAGATATTTCCATGTTCATAAAGATAGTGGTGTAGGTATTTCCATGTTCATACAGATAGCGGTGTAGATATTTCCATGTTCAAAGAGATAGCGGTGTGGATATTTCCATGTTCATACAGATAGCTGTGCTGATATTTCCATATTTAAACAGGTAGCGGTGTAGATATTTCCATGTTTATACAGACAGTGGTGTAGATATTTCCATGTTTATACAGATAGCGGTGTAGATATTTCCAAGTTTATACAGATAGATGTGTAGATATCTCCATCTTAATACAGATGGTGGTGTAGATATTTATATGTTCATACAGATGGCGGTGCAGATATTTCCGTGTTCATATAGATGGACGTGTAGATATTTCCTTGTTTATAGAGATAGCGGTGTAGTTATTTCCATGTGTAAAGGGATAGCTTTGTAGATATTTCCATGTGTATGCAGATAGCTGTGTAGATATTTCCATTTTCATGCGGATAGCGGTGTAGATATTTCCATGTTCAAACAGATAGCGGTGTAGATATTTCCATGTTCATACAGATAGCGGTGTAGATATTTCCATGTTTATACAGATAGCGGTGAAGATGTATGCATGTTTACAAGGATAGCAGTGTAGATATTTCCATGTTCATACAGATAGCGGTGTAGATATTTCCATGTTCATCCAGATGGCTGTGTAGATATATCCATATTCATACAGATGGCAGTGGAGATATTTCCATGTTCACACAGATGGCGGTGTAGATATTTCCATGTTCCAACACATAGCGGTGTAGATATTTCCATGTTTATAGAGATAGCGGTGTAGTTATTTCCATGTGTAAAGAGATAGCATTGTAGATATTTCCATGTGTATGCAGATAGCTGTGTAGATATTTCCATTTTCATGCGGATAGCGGTGGAGATATTTCCCTGTTCAAACAGATAGCGGTGTAGATATTTCCATGTTCATACAGGTAGCGGTGTAGATATTTCCATGTTTATACAGATACTGATGTAGATATTTCCATGTTTATTCAGATAGCGTTGTAGATATTTCCATTTTCATGCAGATAGCGGTGTATATATTTCCATGTTCAAACAGATAGCGGTGTAGATATTTCCATGTTTATACAGATAGCGGTGAAGATGTATACATGTCTAAACAGATAGCAGTGTAGATATTTCCATGTTCATCCAGATGGCTGTGTAGATATATCCATGTTCATACAGATAGCGGTGTAGATATTTCCATGTTCATACAGATAGCGGTGCAGATATTTCCATGTTCATCCAGATGACTGTGTAGATATATCCATGTTCATACAGATAGCAGTGTAGATATTTCCATGTTCATACAGATAGTGGTGTAGATATTTCCATGTTCATAAAGATAGTGGTGTAGGTATTTCCATGTTCATACAGATAGCGGTGTAGATATTTCCATGTTCAAAGAGATAGCGGTGTGGATATTTCCATGTTCATACAGATAGCTGTGCTGATATTTCCATATTTAAACAGGTAGCGGTGTAGATATTTCCATGTTTATACAGACAGTGGTGTAGATATTTCCATGTTTATACAGATAGCGGTGTAGATATTTCCAAGTTTATACAGATAGATGTGTAGATATCTCCATCTTAATACAGATGGTGGTGTAGATATTTATATGTTCATACAGATGGCGGTGCAGATATTTCCGTGTTCATATAGATGGACGTGTAGATATTTCCTTGTTTATAGAGATAGCGGTGTAGTTATTTCCATGTGTAAAGGGATAGCTTTGTAGATATTTCCATGTGTATGCAGATAGCTGTGTAGATATTTCCATTTTCATGCAGATAGCGGTGTAGATATTTCCATGTTCAAACAGATAGCGGTGTAGATATTTCCATGTTCATACAGATAGCGGTGTAGATATTTCCATGTTTATACAGATAGCGGTGAAGATGTATGCATGTTTACAAGGATAGCAGTGTAGATATTTCCATGTTCATACAGATAGCGGTGTAGATATTTCCATGTTCATCCAGATGGCAGTGTAGATATATCCATATTCATACAGATGGCAGTGGAGATATTTCCATGTTCACACAGATGGCGGTGTAGATATTTCCATGTTCCTACACATAGCGGTGTAGATATTTCCATGTTTATAGAGATAGCGGTGTAGTTATTTCCATGTGTAAAGAGATAGCTTTGTAGATATTTCCATGTGTATGCAGATAGCTGTGTAGATATTTCCATTTTCATGCGGATAGCGGTGGAGATATTTCCCTGTTCAAACAGATAGCGGTGTAGATATTTCCATGTTCATACAGGTAGCGGTGTAGATATTTCCATGTTTATACTGATACTGATGTAGATATTTCCATGTTTATTCAGATAGCGGTGTAGATATTTCCAAGTTTATACAGATAGCGGTGTAGATATCTCCATCTTAATACAGATGGCGGTGTAGATATTTATATGTTCATACAGATGGCGGTGCAGATATTTCCATGTTCATATAGATGGCGGTGTAGATATTTCCATGTTTGTAGAGATAGCGGTGTAGTTATTTCCATGTGTAAAGAGATAGCTTTGTAGATATTTCCATGTGTATGCAGATAGCTGTGTAGATATTTCCATTTTCATGCAGATAACGGTGTAGATATTTCCATGTTCAAACAGATAGCGGTGTAGACATTTCCATGTTCATACAGATAGCGGTGTAGATATTTCCATGTTTATACAGATAGCGGTGAAGATGTATGCATGTTTACAAGGATAGCAGTATAGATATTTCCATGTTCATACAGATAGCGGTGTAGATATTTCCATGTTCATCCAGATGGCTGTGTAGATATATCCATATTCATACAGATGGCAGTGGAGATATTTCCATGTTCACACAGATGGCGGTGTAGGTATTTCCATGTTCCTACACATAGCGGTGTAGATATTTCCATGTTTATAGAGATAGCGGTGTAGTTATTTCCATGTGTAAAGAGATAGCTTTGTAGATATTTCCATGTGTATGCAGATAGCTGTGTAGATATTTCCATTTTCATGCGGATAGCGGTGGAGATATTTCCCTGTTCAAACAGATAGCGGTGTAGATATCTCCATCTTAATACAGATGGCGGTTTAGATATTTATATGTTCATACAGATGGCGGTGCAGATATTCCCATGTTAATACAGATGGCGGTGTAGATATTTCCATGTTCAAACAAATAGCGGTGTAGATATTTCCACGTTTATACAGATAGCGGTGAAGATGTATGCATGTCTACACAGATAGCAGTGTAGATATTTCCATGTTCATCCAGATGGCTGTGTAGATATATCCATGTTCATACAGATAGCGGTGTAGATATTTCCATGTTCATAGAGATAGCGGTGTAGATATTTCCATGTTCATACAGATGGCTGTGTAGATATATCCATGTCCATACAGATAGCGGTGTAGGTATTTCCATGTTCATACAGATAGTGGTGTAGATATTTCCATGTTCATACAGATAGTGGTGTAGATATTTCCATGTTTATACAGATAGCGGTGTAGATATTTCCATGTTCAAAGAGATAGCGGTGTAGATATTTACATGTTCATACAGATAGCTGTGCTGATATTTCCATGTTTATACAGGTAGCGGTGTAGATATTTCCATGTTTATACAGATAGTGGTGTAGATATTTCCATGTTTATACAGATAGCGGTGTAGATATTTCCAAGTTTATACAGATAGATGTGTAGATATCTCCATCTTAATACAGATGGCTGTGTAGATATTTATATGTTCATACAGATGGCGGTGCAGATATTTCCATGTTCATATAGATGGCGGTGTAGATATTTCCATGTTTATAGAGATAGCGGTGTAGTTATTTCCATGTGTAAAGAGATAGCTTTGTAGATATTTCCATGTGTATGCAGATAGCTGTGTAGATATTTCCATTTTCATGCGGATAGCGGTGGAGATATTTCCATGTTCAAACAGATAGCGGTGTAGATATTTCCATGTTCATACACATAGCGGTGTAGATATTTCCATGTTTATACAGATAGCGGTGAAGATGTATGCATGTTTACAAGGATAGCAGTGTAGATATTTCCATGTTCATACACATAGCGGTGTAGTTATTTCCATGTTCATACAGATAGCGGTGTAGATATTTCCGTGTTAATACCGATAGCGTGCTGATATTTCCATGTTTATACATGTAGCGGTGTAGATATTTCCATGTTTATACAGATAGCGGTGTAGATATTTCCATGTTTATACAGATAGCAGTGTAGATATTTCCATGTTTATACAGATAGCGGTGTAGATATCTCCTTCTTAATACAGATGGTGGAGTAGATATTTATATGTTCATACAGATGGCGGTGCAGATATTTCCATGTTCATACAGACGGCGCTGTAGATATTTCCATGTTCATACAGATAGCGGTGTAGTTATTTCCATGTGTAAAGAGATAGCTTTGTAGATATTTCCATGTATATGCAGATAGCTGTGTAGATATTTCCATTTTCATGCAGATAGCGTTGTATATATTTCCCTGTTCAAACAGATATCGATGTAGATATTTCCATTTTCATACAGATAGAGGTGTAGATATTTCCATGTTCATACAGATAGTGGTGTAGATATTTCCAAGTTCATACAGATAGCTGTGTAGCTATTTCCATGTTCATACAGATAGTGGTGTAGATATTTCCATGTTCATAGAGATAGCAGTGTAGATATTTACATGTTCATACAGATGGCGGTGCTGATATTTCCATGTTCATACAGGTAGCGGTGTAGATATTTCCAAGTTTATACAGATACTGATGTAGATATTTCCATGTTTATTCAGATAGCGGTGTAGATATTTCCAAGTTTATACAGATAGCGGTGTAGATATCTCCATCTTAATACAGATGGCGGTGTAGATATTTATATGTTCATACAGATGGCGGTGCAGATATTTCCATGTTCATATAGATGGCGGTGTAGATATTTCCATGTTTGTAGAGATAGCGGTGTAGTTATTTCCATGTGTAAAGAGATAGCTTTGTAGATATTTCCATGTGTATGCAGATAGCTGTGTAAATATTTCCATTTTCATGTAGATAGCGGTGTAGATATTTCCATGTTCAAACAGATAGCGGTGTAGATATTTCCATGTGCATGCAGATAGCGGTGTAGATATTTCCATGTTTATACAGATAGCGGTGAAGATGTATGCATGTTTACAAGGATAGCAGTGTAGATGTTTCCATGTTCATGCAGATAGCGGTGTAGATATTTCCATGTTCATCCAGATGGCATTGTAGATATATCCATGTTCATACAGATGGCAGTGAAGATATTTCCATGTACATACAGATAGCGGTGTAGATATTTCCATGTTCATACAGATAGCGGCTTAGATATTTCCGTGTTCATACCGATAGCGGTGCTGATATTTCCATGTTTATACAGGTAGCGATGCAGATATTTCCATGTTTGTACAGATAGCGGTGTAGATATTTCCATGTTTATACAGATAGCAGTGTAGATATTTCCATGTTTATACAGATATCGGTGTAGATATCTCCTTAATACAGATGGCGGTGCAGATATTTATTTGTTCATACAGATGGCGGTGCAGATATTTCCATGTTCATACAGATGGCGGTGTAGATATTTCCATGTTCATACAGATAGCGGTGTAGTTATTTCCATGTGTAAAGAGAAAGCTGTGTAGATCTTCCCATGTATATTCAGATAGCTGTGTAGATATTTCCATTTACATGCAGATAGCGGTGTATATATTTCCCTGTTCAAACAGATAGCGGTGTAGATATTTCCATGTTCATACAGTTAGTGGTGTAGATATTTCCATGTTCATACAGATAGCGGTGTAGCTATTTCCATGTTCATACAGATAGCGGTGTAGATATTTCCATGTTCATACAGATAGCGGTGCTGATATTTCCATGTTTATACTGGTAGCGGTGTAGATATTTCCATGTTTATACAGATAGCGGTGAAGATGTATGCATGTTTACACATATAGCGTTGTACATATTTTCATGTTCATCCAGATGGCTGTGTAGATATTTCCCTCTTCATACAGATAGCGGTGTAGATATTTCCATGTTCATCCAGATGGCTGTGTAGATATATCCATGTTCATACAGATGGCAGTGAAGATATTTCCATGTTCATACAGATAGCGGTGTAGATATTTCCATCTTCATAAAGATAGCGGTGTAGATATTTCCATGTTCATACCGATAGCGGTGCTGATATTTCCATGTTTATACAGGTAGCGGTGTAGATATTTCCATGTTTATACAGATAGCGGTGTAGATATTTCGATGTTTATACAGATAGTAGTGTAGGTATTTCCATGTTTATACAGATAGCGGTGTAGATATGTCTTTCTTAATTCAGATGGCAGTGTAGATATTTATATGTTCATAGAGATGGCGGTGCAGATATTTCCATGTTCATACAGATGGCGGTGTAGATATTTCCATGTTCATACAGATAGCGGTGTAGTTATTTCCATGTGTAAAGAGATAGCTGTGTAGATATTTCCATGTATATGCAGATAGCTGTGTAGATATTTCCATTTTCATGCAGATAGCGGTGTATATATTTCCCTGTTCAAACAGATAGCGGTGTAGATATTTCCATGTTCATACAGATAGTGGTGTAGATATTTCCATGTTCATACAGATAGCGGTGTAGATATTTCCATGTTCATCCAGATGTCTGTGTAGATATATCCATATTCATACAGATAGCGGTGTTGATATTTCCATGTTCAAACAGATAGTGGTGTAGATATTTCCATGTTCATACAGATAGCGGTGTAGCTATTTCCATGTTCATACAGATAGCGGTGTAGATATTTTCATGTTTATACAGATAGCGGTGAAGATGTATGCATGTTTACAAGGATAGCAGTGTAGATGTTTCCATGTTCATGCAGATAGCGGTGTAGATATTTCAATGTTCATACAGATAGCGGTGTATGTATTTCCATGTTCATACAGATAGCGGTGTAGATATTTCCATGTTCATCCAGATGGCTGTGTAGATATATCCATGTTCATACAGATAGCGGTGTAGATATTTCCATGTTCATCCAGATGGCTGTGTAGCTATTTCCATGTTCATACAGATAGTGGTGTAGATATTTCCATGTTCATACAGATAGCGGTGTAGATATTTCCATGTTCATACTGATAGCCGTGTAGATATTGCCATGTTCATACCGATAGCGCTGCTGATACTTCCATGTTTATACAGGTTGCGGTGTACATATTTTCGTGTTTATACAGGTAGCTGTGTAGATATTTCCATGTTCATACAGATAGCGTTGTAGATATTTCCATGTTTATACAGATAGTGGTGTAGATATCTCCTTCTTAATACAGATGGCGGTGTAGATATTTATATGTTCATACAGATGGCAGTGCAGGTATTTCCATGTTCATACAGATGGTGGTGTAGAAATTTCCATGTTTATAGAGATAGCGGTGTAGTTATTTCCATGTGCAAAGAGATAGCTGTGTAAATATTTCCATGTATATGCAGATAGCTTTGTAGATATTTCCATTTTCATGCAGATAGCGGTGTAGATATTTCCATGTTCAAACAGATAGCGGTGTAGATATTTCCATGTTCATCCAGACGGCTGTGTAGCTATTTACATGTTCATACAGATAGCGGTGCTGATATTTCCATGTTTATACAGGTAGCAGTGTAGATATTTCCTTGTTTATACAGAAAGCGGCAAAGATATTTCCATGTTTATACAGATAGCGGTGTAGATATTTCCAAGTTTATACAGATAGCGGTGTAGATATCTCCATCTTAATACAGATGGCGTTGTAAATATTTCCATGTTTATAGAGATAGCAGTGTAGTTATTTCATGTGTAAAGAGATAGCTTTGTAGATATTTCCATGTATATGCAGATAGCTGTGTAGATATTTCCATTTTCATGCAGATAGCGGTGAAGATGTATACATGTTTACAGAGATAGCGGTGTAGATATTTCCATGTTCATACAGATAGCGGTGTAGATATTTCCATGTTCATACAGATGGCTGTGTAGATATATCTATGTTCTTACAGATGGCGGAGAAGATATTTCCATGTTCATACAGATAGCGGTGTAGATATTTCCATGATCATACAGATGGCTGTGTAGATATATCCATGTTCCTACAGAAGGCGGTGAAGATATTTCCATGTTCATACAGATGGCGGTGTAGATATTTCCATGTTCATACAGATAGCGTTGCTGATATTTCCATGTTTATACATGTAGCGGTGTAGATATTTCCATCTTTTTACAGATAGCGGTGTAGATATTTGCATGTTTATACACATAGCGGTGTAGATATTTCAATGTTTATACAGATAGCGGTGTAGATATTTCCATGTTTATGCAGATAGTGGTGTAGATATCTCCAACTTAATACAGATGGCGGTGTAGATATTTAGATGTTCATACAGATGGCGGTGCAGGTATTTCCATGTTCATACAGATGGCGGTGTAGATATTTCCATGTTCATACAGATAGCGGTGTATTTTTTTCCATGTGTAAAGGGATAGCTGTGTAGATATTTCCATGTATAAGCAGATAGCTGTGTAGATATTTCCATTTTCATGCAGATAGCGGTGTATATATTTCCCTGTTCAAACAGTTAGCGGTGTAGATATTTCTATGTTCATAAAGATAGCGGTGTAGATATTTCCATGTTTATACAGATAGCGGTGAAGATGTATGCATGTTTACACAGATAGCGGTGTAGATATTTCCATGTTCATCCAGATGGCTGTGTAGATATATCCATGTTCATGCAGATAGCGGTGTAGATATTTCCATGTTCATACAGATAGCTGTGCAGATATTTCCATGTTCATCCAGATGGCTGTGTAGATATATCCATGTTCATACAGATGGCGGTGAAGGTATTTCCATGTTCATACAGATAGCGGTGTAGATATTTCCATGTTCATACAGATAGTGGTGTAGATATTTCCATGTTCATACAGATAGCGGTGTAAGTATTTCCATGTTCATACAGATAGCGGTGTAGATATTTCCATTTTTAAGCAGATAGCGGTGTATATATTTCCCTCTTCAAACAGTTAGCGGTGTAGATATTTCCATGTTCATAAAGATAGCGGTGTAGATATTTCCATGTTTATACAGATAGCGGTGTAGATATCTCCTTCTTAATACAGATGGCGGTGTAGATATTTCCATGTTCATACAGATGGCGGTGTAGATATTTCCATGTTTATAGAGATAGCGGTGTAGTTATTTCCATGTGCAAAGAGATAGCTGTGTAGATATTTCCATTTATATGCAGATAGTTGTGTAGATATTTCCATTTCCATGCAGATAGCGGTGTAGATATTTCCATGTTCAAACAGATAGCGGTGTAGATATTTCCATGTTCATACAGATAGCGGTGTAGATATTTCCATGTTTATACAGATAGCGGTGAAGATGTATGCATGTTTACACAGATAGCGGTGTAGATATTTCCATGTTCATACAGATAGCGGTGTAGATATTTCCATGTTCATCCAGACGGCTGTGTAGAGATATCCATCTTCATACAGATGGCTGTGAAGATATTTCCATGTTCATACAGATGGCTGTGTAGATATATCCATGTTCATACAGATGGCGGTGACGATATTTCCATGTTCATCCAGATGGCTGTGTAGATATATCCATGTTCATACAGATGGCGCTGAAGGTATTTCCATGTTCATACAGATAGCGGTGTAGATATTTCCATGTTCATACAGATAGTGGTGTAGATATTTCCATGTTCATACAGATAGCGGTGTAAGTATTTCCATGTTCATACAGATAGCGGTGTAGATATTTCCATTTTTAAGCAGATAGCGGTGTATATATTTCCCTGTTCAAACAGTTAGCGGTGTAGATATTTCCATGTTCATAAAGATAGCAGTGTAGATATTTCCATGTTTATACAGATAGCGGTGAAGTTTTATGCATGTTTACACAGATAGCGGTGTAGGTATTTCCACGTTCATCCAGATGGCTGTGTAGATATATCCATGTTCATACAGATGGCGGTGAAGTTATTTCCATGTTCATACAGATAGCGGTGTAGATATTTCCATGTTCATACAGATAGAGGTGTAGATATTTCCATGTTCATACAGATAGCGGTGTAGATATTTCCATGTTCATACAGATAGCGGTGTATGTATTTCCATGTTCATACAGATAGCGGTGTAGATATTTCCATGTTCATCCAGATGGCTGTGTAGATATTCCCATGTTCATACAGATAGCGGTGTAGATATTTCCATGTTCATACAGATAACGGTGTAGATATTTCCATATTCATCCAGATGGCTGTGTAGATATATCCATGTTCATACAGATGGCGGTGAAGACATTTCCATGTTCATACAGATAGCGGTGTAGATATTTCCATGTTCATACAGATAGCCGTATAGATATTGCCATGTTCATACTGATAGCGGTGCTGATACTTCCATGTTTATACAGGTAGCGGTGAACATATTTCCGTGTTTATACAGGTCGCGGTGTAGATATTTCCATGTTAATACAGATAGCGGTGTAGATATTTCCATGTTTATACAGATAGCGGTGTAGATATCTCCTTCTTAATACAGATGGCGGTGTAGATATTTCCATGTTCATACAGATGGCGGTGTAGATATTTCCATGTTTATAGAGATAGCGGTGTAGTTATTTCCATGTGCAAAGAGATAGCTGTGTAGATATTTCCATTTATATGCAGATAGTTGTGTAGATATTTCCATTTTCATGCAGATAGCGGTGTAGATATTTCCATGTTCAAACAGATAGCGGTGTAGATATTTCCATGTTCATACAGATAGCGGTGTAGATATTTCCATGTTTATACAGATAGCGGTGAAGATGTATGCATGTTTACACAGATAGCGGTGTAGATATTTCCATGTTCATACAGATAGCGGTGTAGATATTTCCATGTTCATCCAGACGGCTGTGTAGAGATATCCATGTTCATACAGATGGCGGTGAAGATATTTCCATGTTCATACAGATGGCTGTGTAGATATATCCATGTTCATACAGATGGCGGTGACGATATTTCCATGTTCATACAGATGGCGGTGTAGATATTTCCATGTTCATTCAGATAGCGGTGCTGATATTTTCATGTTTATACAGGTATCGGTGTATATATTTCCATGTTTATACAGATAGCGGTGTAGATATTTCCATGTTTATACAGATAGCGGTGTATATATTTACATGTTTATACAGATAGCGGTGTAGATATCTCCATCTTAATACAGATGGCGGTGTAGATATTTATATGTTCATACAGATGGCGGTGCAGATATTTCCATGTTCATACGGATGGCGGTGAAGATATTTCCATGTTCATACAGATGGCGGTGTAGAAACTTCCATGTTCATACTGATAGCGGTGCTGATATTTCCATGTTTATACAGGTAGCGGTGTAGATATTTCCATGTTTATACAGATAGCGGTATAGATATTTCCATGTTTATACACATAGCGGTGTAGATATTTCCATGTTTATACAGATAGCGGTGTAGATATTTCCATGTTTATGCAGATAGTTGTGTAGATATCTCCATCTTAATACAGATGGCGGTGTAGATATTTAAATGTTCATTCAGATGGCTGTGTAGACATATCCATGTTCATACAGATGGCGGTGAAGATATTTCCATGTTCAAACAGATAGCGGTGTAGATATTTCCATGTTCATACAGATAGCGGTGGGGATATTTCCATGTTTTTACAGATAGCGGTGAAGATGTATGCATGTTTACACAGATAGCGGTGTAGATATTTTCATGTTCATTCAGATAGCGGTGTAGATATTTCCATGTTCATCCAGACGGCTGTGTAGACATATCCATGTTCATACAGATGGCGGTGAAGATATTTCCATGTTCATACAGATGGCTGTGTAGATATATCCATGTTCATACAGATGGCGGTGAAGATTTTTCCATGTTCATACAGATGGCGGTGTAGATATTTCCATGTTCATACAGATAGCGGGGCTGATATTTCCATGTTTATACAGGTAGCAGTGTAGATATTTCCATGTTTATACAGATAGCGGTGTAGATATTTCCATGTTAATACACATAGCGGTGTAGATATTTCCATGTTAACACAGATATCGGTGTAGATATCTCCATCTTAATACAGATGGCGGTGTAGATATTTATATGTTCATGCAGATGGCGGTGCAGATATTTCCATGTTCATACAGATGGCGGTGAGGATATTTCCATGTTCATACAGATGGCGGTGTACATACTTCCATGTTCATACTGATAGCGGTGCTGATATTTCCATGTTTATACAGGTAGCGGAGTAGATATTTCCATGTTTATACAGATAGCGGTGTAGGTATTTCCATGTTTATACACATAGCCGTGTAGATATTTCCATGTTTATACAGATAGCGATGTAGATATCTCCATCTTAATACAGATGGCGGTGTAGATATATATATGTTCATTCAGATGGCCGTGCAGATATTTCCATGTTCATACAGATGGCGGTGTAGATATTTCCATGTTCATACAGATAGCGGTGTAGTTATTTCCATGTGTAAAGAGATAGCTGTGTAGATATTTCCATGTATATGCAGATAGCTGTGTAGACATTTCCATTTTCATGCAGATAGCGGTGTATATATTTCCCTGTTCAAACAGTTAGCGGTGTAGATCTTTCCATGTTCATAAAGATAGCAGTGTAGATATTTCCATGTTTATACAGATAGCAGTGAAGATTTATGCATGTTTACACAGATAGCGGTGTAGATATTTCCATGTTCATCCAGATGGCTGTGTAGATATATCCATGTTCATACAGATAGCGGTGTAGATATTTCCATGTTCATACAGATAGCGGTGCAGATATTTCCATGTTCATCCAGATGGCTGTGTAGATATATCCATGTTCATACAGATGGCGGTGAAGATATTTCCATGTTCATACAGATAGCGGTGTAGCTATTTCCATGTTCATACAGATAGCGGTGTAGATATTTCCATGTTTATACTGATAGCGGTGTAAATTTTTCCAAGTTTATACAGATAGCGGTGTAGATATCTCCATCTTAGTACAGATGGTGGTGTAGAAATTTATATGTTCATACAGATGGCGGTGCAGATATTTCCATGTTCATACGGATGGCGGTGTAGATATTTCCATGATTACAGAGATAGCAGTGTAGTTATTTCCATGTGTAAAGAGATAGCTTTGCAGATTTTTCCATGTATATGCAGATAGCTGTGTAGATATTTCCATTTTCATGCAGATAGCGGTGAAGATGTATGCATGTTTACACAGATAGCGGTGTAGATATTTCCATGTACATACAGATAGCGGTGTAGATATTTCCATGTTCATCCAGATGGCTGTGTAGATATATCCATGTTCATACAGATGGCGTTGAAGGTATTTCCATTTTCATACACATAGCGGTGTATATATTTCCATGTTCATACAGATGGCGGTGTAGATATTTCCATTTTCATAAAGATAGCGGTGTAGATATTTCCATGTTTATACAGATAGCGGTGTAGATATCTCCTTCTTTTTACAGATGGCGGTGGAGATATTTATATGTTCATACAGATGGCGGTGCAGATATTTCCATGTTCATACGGATGGCGGTGTAGATATTTCCATGTTTATAGAGATAGCTGTGTAGATATTTCCATGTGTAAAGAGATAGCTGTGTAGATATTTCCATGTATATGCAGATGTCTGTGTAGATATTTCCATTTTCATGCAGATAGCGGTATAGATATTTCCATGTTCAAATAGATAGCATTTTAGATATTGCCATGTTCATACAGATAGCGGTGTAGATATTTCCATGTTTATACATATAGCGGTGAAGATGTATGCATGTTTACACAGATAGCGGTGTAGGTATTTCCAATGTCATACAGATAGCGGTGTAGATATTTCCATGTTCATCCAGATGGCTGTGTAGACATATCCATTTTCATACAGATGGCGTTGAAGATATTTCCATGTTCATACAGATAGCGGTGTAGATATTTCCATGTTCATACAGATAGCGGGTTAGATATTTCCATGTTTATACAGATGGCTGTGTAGATATTTATATGTTCATACAGATGTCGGTGCAGATATTCCCATGTTAATACAGATGGCGGTGTAGATATTTCCATGTTCATACAGATAGCGGTGTAGTTTTTTCCATGTGTAAAGAGATAGCTGTGTAGATATTTCCATGTATATGCAGATAGCAGTGTAGATATTTCCATTTTCATGCAGATAGCGGTGTATATATTTCCATGTTCAGATAGCGGTGTAGATATTTCCATGTTTATACAGATAGCGGTGAAGATGTATACATGTCTAAACAGATAGCAGTGTAGATATTTCCATGTTCATCCAGATGGCTGTGTAGATATATCCATGTTCATACAGATAGCGGTGTAGATATTTCCATGTTCATACAGATAGCGGTGCAGATATTTCCATGTTCATCCAGATGACTGTGTAGATATATCCATGTTCATACAGATAGCGGTGTAGATATTTCCATGTTCATACAGATAGTTGTGTAGATATTTCCATGTTCATAAAGATAGTGGTGTAGGTATTTCCATGTTCATACAGATAGCGGTGTAGATATTTCCATGTTCAAAGAGATAGCGGTGTGGATATTTCCATGTTCATACAGATAGCTGTGCTGATATTTCCATATTTAAACAGGTAGCGGTGTAGATATTTCCATGTTTATACAGACAGTGGTGTAGATATTTCCATGTTTATACAGATAGCGGTGTAGATATTTCCAAGTTTATACAGATAGATGTGTAGATATCTCCATCTTAATACAGATGGTGGTGTAGATATTTATATGTTCATACAGATGGCGGTGCAGATATTTCCGTGTTCATATAGATGGACGTGTAGATATTTCCTTGTTTATAGAGATAGCGGTGTAGTTATTTCCATGTGTAAAGGGATAGCTTTGTAGATATTTCCATGTGTATGCAGATAGCTGTGTAGATATTTCCATTTTCATGCGGATAGCGGTGTAGATATTTCCATGTTCAAACAGATAGCGGTGTAGATATTTCCATGTTCATACAGATAGCGGTGTAGATATTTCCATGTTTATACAGATAGCGGTGAAGATGTATGCATGTTTACAAGGATAGCAGTGTAGATATTTCCATGTTCATACAGATAGCGGTGTAGATATTTCCATGTTCATCCAGATGGCTGTGTAGATATATCCATATTCATACAGATGGCAGTGGAGATATTTCCATGTTCACACAGATGGCGGTGTAGATATTTCCATGTTCCAACACATAGCGGTGTAGATATTTCCATGTTTATAGAGATAGCGGTGTAGTTATTTCCATGTGTAAAGAGATAGCATTGTAGATATTTCCATGTGTATGCAGATAGCTGTGTAGATATTTCCATTTTCATGCGGATAGCGGTGGAGATATTTCCCTGTTCAAACAGATAGCGGTGTAGATATTTCCATGTTCATACAGGTAGCGGTGTAGATATTTCCATGTTTATACAGATACTGATGTAGATATTTCCATGTTTATTCAGATAGCGTTGTAGATATTTCCATTTTCATGCAGATAGCGGTGTATATATTTCCATGTTCAAACAGATAGCGGTGTAGATATTTCCATGTTTATACAGATAGCGGTGAAGATGTATACATGTCTAAACAGATAGCAGTGTAGATATTTCCATGTTCATCCAGATGGCTGTGTAGATATATCCATGTTCATACAGATAGCGGTGTAGATATTTCCATGTTCATACAGATAGCGGTGCAGATATTTCCATGTTCATCCAGATGACTGTGTAGATATATCCATGTTCATACAGATAGCAGTGTAGATATTTCCATGTTCATACAGATAGTGGTGTAGATATTTCCATGTTCATAAAGATAGTGGTGTAGGTATTTCCATGTTCATACAGATAGCGGTGTAGATATTTCCATGTTCAAAGAGATAGCGGTGTGGATATTTCCATGTTCATACAGATAGCTGTGCTGATATTTCCATATTTAAACAGGTAGCGGTGTAGATATTTCCATGTTTATACAGACAGTGGTGTAGATATTTCCATGTTTATACAGATAGCGGTTTAGATATTTCCAAGTTTATACAGATAGATGTGTAGATATCTCCATCTTAATACAGATGGTGGTGTAGATATTTATATGTTCATACAGATGGCGGTGCAGATATTTCCGTGTTCATATAGATGGACGTGTAGATATTTCCTTGTTTATAGAGATAGCGGTGTAGTTATTTCCATGTGTAAAGGGATAGCTTTGTAGATATTTCCATGTGTATGCAGATAGCTGTGTAGATATTTCCATTTTCATGCAGATAGCGGTGTAGATATTTCCATGTTCAAACAGATAGCGGTGTAGATATTTCCATGTTCATACAGATAGCGGTGTAGATATTTCCATGTTTATACAGATAGCGGTGAAGATGTATGCATGTTTACAAGGATAGCAGTGTAGATATTTCCATGTTCATACAGATAGCGGTGTAGATATTTCCATGTTCATCCAGATGGCAGTGTAGATATATCCATATTCATACAGATGGCAGTGGAGATATTTCCATGTTCACACAGATGGCGGTGTAGATATTTCCATGTTCCTACACATAGCGGTGTAGATATTTCCATGTTTATAGAGATAGCGGTGTAGTTATTTCCATGTGTAAAGAGATAGCTTTGTAGATATTTCCATGTGTATGCAGATAGCTGTGTAGATATTTCCATTTTCATGCGGATAGCGGTGGAGATATTTCCCTGTTCAAACAGATAGCGGTGTAGATATTTCCATGTTCATACAGGTAGCGGTGTAGATATTTCCATGTTTATACTGATACTGATGTAGATATTTCCATGTTTATTCAGATAGCGGTGTAGATATTTCCAAGTTTATACAGATAGCGGTGTAGATATCTCCATCTTAATACAGATGGCGGTGTAGATATTTATATGTTCATACAGATGGCGGTGCAGATATTTCCATGTTCATATAGATGGCGGTGTAGATATTTCCATGTTTGTAGAGATAGCGGTGTAGTTATTTCCATGTGTAAAGAGATAGCTTTGTAGATATTTCCATGTGTATGCAGATAGCTGTGTAGATATTTCCATTTTCATGCAGATAACGGTGTAGATATTTCCATGTTCAAACAGATAGCGGTGTAGACATTTCCATGTTCATACAGATAGCGGTGTAGATATTTCCATGTTTATACAGATAGCGGTGAAGATGTATGCATGTTTACAAGGATAGCAGTATAGATATTTCCATGTTCATACAGATAGCGGTGTAGATATTTCCATGTTCATCCAGATGGCTGTGTAGATATATCCATATTCATACAGATGGCGGTGGAGATATTTCCATGTTCACACAGATGGCGGTGTAGGTATTTCCATGTTCCTACACATAGCGGTGTAGATATTTCCATGTTTATAGAGATAGCGGTGTAGTTATTTCCATGTGTAAAGAGATAGCTTTGTAGATATTTCCATGTGTATGCAGATAGCTGTGTAGATATTTCCATTTTCATGCGGATAGCGGTGGAGATATTTCCCTGTTCAAACAGATAGCGGTGTAGATATCTCCATCTTAATACAGATGGCGGTTTAGATATTTATATGTTCATACAGATGGCGGTGCAGATATTCCCATGTTAATACAGATGGCGGTGTAGATATTTCCATGTTCAAACAAATAGCGGTGTAGATATTTCCACGTTTATACAGATAGCGGTGAAGATGTATGCATGTCTACACAGATAGCAGTGTAGATATTTCCATGTTCATCCAGATGGCTGTGTAGATATATCCATGTTCATACAGATAGCGGTGTAGATATTTCCATGTTCATAGAGATAGCGGTGTAGATATTTCCATGTTCATACAGATGGCTGTGTAGATATATCCATGTCCATACAGATAGCGGTGTAGGTATTTCCATGTTCATACAGATAGTGGTGTAGATATTTCCATGTTCATACAGATAGTGGTGTAGATATTTCCATGTTTATACAGATAGCGGTGTAGATATTTCCATGTTCAAAGAGATAGCGGTGTAGATATTTACATGTTCATACAGATAGCTGTGCTGATATTTCCATGTTTATACAGGTAGCGGTGTAGATATTTCCATGTTTATACAGATAGTGGTGTAGATATTTCCATGTTTATACAGATAGCGGTGTAGATATTTCCAAGTTTATACAGATAGATGTGTAGATATCTCCATCTTAATACAGATGGCTGTGTAGATATTTATATGTTCATACAGATGGCGGTGCAGATATTTCCATGTTCATATAGATGGCGGTGTAGATATTTCCATGTTTATAGAGATAGCGGTGTAGTTATTTCCATGTGTAAAGAGATAGCTTTGTAGATATTTCCATGTGTATGCAGATAGCTGTGTAGATATTTCCATTTTCATGCGGATAGCGTTGGAGATATTTCCATGTTCAAACAGATAGCGGTGTAGATATTTCCATGTTCATACACATAGCGGTGTAGATATTTCCATGTTTATACAGATAGCGGTGAAGATGTATGCATGTTTACAAGGATAGCAGTGTAGATATTTCCATGTTCATACACATAGCGGTGTAGTTATTTCCATGTTCATACAGATAGCGGTGTAGATATTTCCGTGTTAATACCGATAGCGTGCTGATATTTCCATGTTTATACATGTAGCGGTGTAGATATTTCCATGTTTATACAGATAGCGGTGTAGATATTTCCATGTTTATACAGATAGCAGTGTAGATATTTCCATGTTTATACAGATAGCGGTGTAGATATCTCCTTCTTAATACAGATGGTGGAGTAGATATTTATATGTTCATACAGATGGCGGTGCAGATATTTCCATGTTCATACAGACGGCGCTGTAGATATTTCCATGTTCATACAGATAGCGGTGTAGTTATTTCCATGTGTAAAGAGATAGCTTTGTAGATATTTCCATGTATATGCAGATAGCTGTGTAGATATTTCCATTTTCATGCAGATAGCGTTGTATATATTTCCCTGTTCAAACAGATATCGATGTAGATATTTCCATTTTCATACAGATAGAGGTGTAGATATTTCCATGTTCATACAGATAGTGGTGTAGATATTTCCAAGTTCATACAGATAGCTGTGTAGCTATTTCCATGTTCATACAGATAGTGGTGTAGATATTTCCATGTTCATAGAGATAGCAGTGTAGATATTTACATGTTCATACAGATGGCGGTGCTGATATTTCCATGTTCATACAGGTAGCGGTGTAGATATTTCCAAGTTTATACAGATACTGATGTAGATATTTCCATGTTTATTCAGATAGCGGTGTAGATATTTCCAAGTTTATACAGATAGCGGTGTAGATATCTCCATCTTAATACAGATGGCGGTGTAGATATTTATATGTTCATACAGATGGCGGTGCAGATATTTCCATGTTCATATAGATGGCGGTGTAGATATTTCCATGTTTGTAGAGATAGCGGTGTAGTTATTTCCATGTGTAAAGAGATAGCTTTGTAGATATTTCCATGTGTATGCAGATAGCTGTGTAAATATTTCCATTTTCATGTAGATAGCGGTGTAGATATTTCCATGTTCAAACAGATAGCGGTGTAGATATTTCCATGTGCATGCAGATAGCGGTGTAGATATTTCCATGTTTATACAGATAGCGGTAAAGATGTATGCATGTTTACAAGGATAGCAGTGTAGATGTTTCCATGTTCATGCAGATAGCGGTGTAGATATTTCCATGTTCATCCAGATGGCATTGTAGATATATCCATGTTCATACAGATGGCAGTGAAGATACTTCCATGTACATACAGATAGCGGTGTAGATATTTCCATGTTCATACAGATAGCGGCTTAGATATTTCCGTGTTCATACCGATAGCGGTGCTGATATTTCCATGTTTATACAGGTAGCGATGCAGATATTTCCATGTTTGTACAGATAGCGGTGTAGATATTTCCATGTTTATACAGATAGCAGTGTAGATATTTCCATGTTTATACAGATATCGGTGTAGATATCTCCTTAATACAGATGGCGGTGCAGATATTTATTTGTTCATACAGATGGCGGTGCAGATATTTCCATGTTCATACAGATGGCGGTGTAGATATTTCCATGTTCATACAGATAGCGGTGTAGTTATTTCCATGTGTAAAGAGAAAGCTGTGTAGATCTTCCCATGTATATTCAGATAGCTGTGTAGATATTTCCATTTACATGCAGATAGCGGTGTATATATTTCCCTGTTCAAACAGATAGCGGTGTAGATATTTCCATGTTCATACAGTTAGTGGTGTAGATATTTCCATGTTCATACAGATAGCGGTGTAGCTATTTCCATGTTCATACAGATAGCGGTGTAGATATTTCCATGTTCATACAGATAGCGGTGCTGATATTTCCATGTTTATACTGGTAGCGGTGTAGATATTTCCATGTTTATACAGATAGCGGTGAAGATGTATGCATGTTTACACATATAGCGTTGTACATATTTTCATGTTCATCCAGATGGCTGTGTAGATATTTCCCTCTTCATACAGATAGCGGTGTAGATATTTCCATGTTCATCCAGATGGCTGTGTAGATATATCCATGTTCATACAGATGGCAGTGAAGATATTTCCATGTTCATACAGATAGCGGTGTAGATATTTCCATCTTCATAAAGATAGCGGTGTAGATATTTCCATGTTCATACCGATAGCGGTGCTGATATTTCCATGTTTATACAGGTAGCGGTGTAGATATTTCCATGTTTATACAGATAGCGGTGTAGATATTTCGATGTTTATACAGATAGTAGTGTAGGTATTTCCATGTTTATACAGATAGCGGTGTAGATATGTCTTTCTTAATTCAGATGGCAGTGTAGATATTTATATGTTCATAGAGATGGCGGTGCAGATATTTCCATGTTCATACAGATGGCGGTGTAGATATTTCCATGTTCATACAGATAGCGGTGTAGTTATTTCCATGTGTAAAGAGATAGCTGTGTAGATATTTCCATGTATATGCAGATAGCTGTGTAGATATTTCCATTTTCATGCAGATAGCGGTGTATATATTTCCCTGTTCAAACAGATAGCGGTGTAGATATTTCCATGTTCATACAGATAGTGGTGTAGATATTTCCATGTTCATACAGATAGCGGTGTAGATATTTCCATGTTCATCCAGATGTCTGTGTAGATATATCCATATTCATACAGATAGCGGTGTTGATATTTCCATGTTCAAACAGATAGTGGTGTAGATATTTCCATGTTCATACAGATAGCGGTGTAGCTATTTCCATGTTCATACAGATAGCGGTGTAGATATTTTCATGTTTATACAGATAGCGGTGAAGATGTATGCATGTTTACAAGGATAGCAGTGTAGATGTTTCCATGTTCATGCAGATAGCGGTGTAGATATTTCAATGTTCATACAGATAGCGGTGTATGTATTTCCATGTTCGTACAGATAGCGGTGTAGATATTTCCATGTTCATCCAGATGGCTGTGTAGATATATCCATGTTCATACAGATAGCGGTGTAGATATTTCCATGTTCATCCAGATGGCTGTGTAGCTATTTCCATGTTCATACAGATAGTGGTGTAGATATTTCCATGTTCATACAGATAGCGGTGTAGATATTTCCATGTTCATACTGATAGCCGTGTAGATATTGCCATGTTCATACCGATAGCGCTGCTGATACTTCCATGTTTATACAGGTTGCGGTGTACATATTTTCGTGTTTATACAGGTAGCTGTGTAGATATTTCCATGTTCATACAGATAGCGTTGTAGATATTTCCATGTTTATACAGATAGTGGTGTAGATATCTCCTTCTTAATACAGATGGCGGTGTAGATATTTATATGTTCATACAGATGGCAGTGCAGGTATTTCCATGTTCATACAGATGGTGGTGTAGAAATTTCCATGTTTATAGAGATAGCGGTGTAGTTATTTCCATGTGCAAAGAGATAGCTGTGTAAATATTTCCATGTATATGCAGATAGCTTTGTAGATATTTCCATTTTCATGCAGATAGCGGTGTAGATATTTCCATGTTCAAACAGATAGCGGTGTAGATATTTCCATGTTCATCCAGACGGCTGTGTAGCTATTTACATGTTCATACAGATAGCGGTGCTGATATTTCCATGTTTATACAGGTAGCAGTGTAGATATTTCCTTGTTTATACAGAAAGCGGCAAAGATATTTCCATGTTTATACAGATAGCGGTGTAGATATTTCCAAGTTTATACAGATAGCGGTGTAGATATCTCCATCTTAATACAGATGGCGTTGTAAATATTTCCATGTTTATAGAGATAGCAGTGTAGTTATTTCATGTGTAAAGAGATAGCTTTGTAGATATTTCCATGTATATGCAGATAGCTGTGTAGATATTTCCATTTTCATGCAGATAGCGGTGAAGATGTATACATGTTTACAGAGATAGCGGTGTAGATATTTCCATGTTCATACAGATAGCGGTGTAGATATTTCCATGTTCATACAGATGGCTGTGTAGATATATCTATGTTCTTACAGATGGCGGAGAAGATATTTCCATGTTCATACAGATAGCGGTGTAGATATTTCCATGATCATACAGATGGCTGTGTAGATATATCCATGTTCCTACAGAAGGCGGTGAAGATATTTCCATGTTCATACAGATGGCGGTGTAGATATTTCCATGTTCATACAGATAGCGTTGCTGATATTTCCATGTTTATACATGTAGCGGTGTAGATATTTCCATCTTTTTACAGATAGCGGTGTAGATATTTGCATGTTTATACACATAGCGGTGTAGATATTTCAATGTTTATACAGATAGCGGTGTAGATATTTCCATGTTTATGCAGATAGTGGTGTAGATATCTCCAACTTAATACAGATGGCGGTGTAGATATTTAGATGTTCATACAGATGGCGGTGCAGGTATTTCCATGTTCATACAGATGGCGGTGTAGATATTTCCATGTTCATACAGATAGCGGTGTATTTTTTTCCATGTGTAAAGGGATAGCTGTGTAGATATTTCCATGTATAAGCAGATAGCTGTGTAGATATTTCCATTTTCATGCAGATAGCGGTGTATATATTTCCCTGTTCAAACAGTTAGCGGTGTAGATATTTCTATGTTCATAAAGATAGCGGTGTAGATATTTCCATGTTTATACAGATAGCGGTGAAGATGTATGCATGTTTACACAGATAGCGGTGTAGATATTTCCATGTTCATCCAGATGGCTGTGTAGATATATCCATGTTCATGCAGATAGCGGTGTAGATATTTCCATGTTCATACAGATAGCTGTGCAGATATTTCCATGTTCATCCAGATGGCTGTGTAGATATATCCATGTTCATACAGATGGCGGTGAAGGTATTTCCATGTTCATACAGATAGCGGTGTAGATATTTCCATGTTCATACAGATAGTGGTGTAGATATTTCCATGTTCATACAGATAGCGGTGTAAGTATTTCCATGTTCATACAGATAGCGGTGTAGATATTTCCATTTTTAAGCAGATAGCGGTGTATATATTTCCCTCTTCAAACAGTTAGCGGTGTAGATATTTCCATGTTCATAAAGATAGCGGTGTAGATATTTCCATGTTTATACAGATAGCGGTGTAGATATCTCCTTCTTAATACAGATGGCGGTGTAGATATTTCCATGTTCATACAGATGGCGGTGTAGATATTTCCATGTTTATAGAGATAGCGGTGTAGTTATTTCCATGTGCAAAGAGATAGCTGTGTAGATATTTCCATTTATATGCAGATAGTTGTGTAGATATTTCCATTTCCATGCAGATAGCGGTGTAGATATTTCCATGTTCAAACAGATAGCGGTGTAGATATTTCCATGTTCATACAGATAGCGGTGTAGATATTTCCATGTTTATACAGATAGCGGTGAAGATGTATGCATGTTTACACAGATAGCGGTGTAGATATTTCCATGTTCATACAGATAGCGGTGTAGATATTTCCATGTTCATCCAGACGGCTGTGTAGAGATATCCATCTTCATACAGATGGCTGTGAAGATATTTCCATGTTCATACAGATGGCTGTGTAGATATATCCATGTTCATACAGATGGCGGTGACGATATTTCCATGTTCATCCAGATGGCTGTGTAGATATATCCATGTTCATACAGATGGCGCTGAAGGTATTTCCATGTTCATACAGATAGCGGTGTAGATATTTCCATGTTCATACAGATAGTGGTGTAGATATTTCCATGTTCATACAGATAGCGGTGTAAGTATTTCCATGTTCATACAGATAGCGGTGTAGATATTTCCATTTTTAAGCAGATAGCGGTGTATATATTTCCCTGTTCAAACAGTTAGCGGTGTAGATATTTCCATGTTCATAAAGATAGCGGTGTAGATATTTCCATGTTTATACAGATAGCGGTGAAGTTTTATGCATGTTTACACAGATAGCGGTGTAGGTATTTCCACGTTCATCCAGATGGCTGTGTAGATATATCCATGTTCATACAGATGGCGGTGAAGTTATTTCCATGTTCATACAGATAGCGGTGTAGATATTTCCATGTTCATACAGATAGAGGTGTAGATATTTCCATGTTCATACAGATAGCGGTGTAGATATTTCCATGTTCATACAGATAGCGGTGTATGTATTTCCATGTTCATACAGATAGCGGTGTAGATATTTCCATGTTCATCCAGATGGCTGTGTAGATATTCCCATGTTCATACAGATAGCGGTGTAGATATTTCCATGTTCATACAGATAACGGTGTAGATATTTCCATATTCATCCAGATGGCTGTGTAGATATATCCATGTTCATACAGATGGCGGTGAAGACATTTCCATGTTCATACAGATAGCGGTGTAGATATTTCCATGTTCATACAGATAGCCGTATAGATATTGCCATGTTCATACCGATAGCGGTGCTGATACTTCCATGTTTATACAGGTAGCGGTGAACATATTTCCGTGTTTATAAAGGTAGCGGTGTAGATATTTCCATGTTAATACAGATAGCGGTGTAGATATTTCCATGTTTATACAGATAGAGGTGTAGATATCTCCTTCTTAATACAGATGGCGGTGTAGATATTTCCATGTTCATACAGATGGCGGTGTAGATATTTCCATGTTTATAGAGATAGCGGTGTAGTTATTTCCATGTGCAAAGAGATAGCTGTGTAGATATTTCCATTTATATGCAGATAGTTGTGTAGATATTTCCATTTTCATGCAGATAGCGGTGTAGATATTTCCATGTTCAAACAGATAGCGGTGTAGATATTTCCATGTTCATACAGATAGCAGTGTAGATATTTCCATGTTTATACAGATAGCGGTGAAGATGTATGCATGTTTACACAGATAGCGGTGTAGATATTTCCATGTTCATACAGATAGCGGTGTAGATATTTCCGTGTTCATCCACACGGCTGTGTAGAGATATCCATGTTCATACAGATGGCGGTGAAGATATTTCCATGTTCATACAGATGGCTGTGTAGATATATCCATGTTCATACAGATGGAGGTGACGATATTTCCATGTTCATACAGATGGCGGTGACGATATTTCCATGTTCATTCAGATAGCGGTGCTGATATTTCCATGTTTATACAGGTATCGGTGTATATATTTCCATGTTTATACAGATAGCGGTGTAGATATTTCCATGTTTATACAGATAGCGGTGTATATATTTCCATGTTTATACAGATAGCGGTGTAGATATCTCCATCTTAATACAGATGGCGGTGTAGATATTTATATGTTCATACAGATGGCGGTGCAGATATTTCCATGTTCATACGGATGGCGGTGAAGATATTTCCATGTTCATACAGATGGCGGTGTAGAAACTTCCATGTTCATACTGATAGCGGTGCTGATATTTCCATGTTTATACAGGTAGCGGTGTAGATATTTCCATGTTTATACAGATAGCGGTATAGATATTTCCATGTTTATACACATAGCGGTGTAGATATTTCCATGTTTATACAGATAGCGGTGTAGATATTTCCATGTTTATGCAGATAGTTGTGTAGATATCTCCATCTTAATACAGATGGCGGTGTAGATATTTAAATGTTCATTCAGATGGCTGTGTAGACATATCCATGTTCATACAGATGGCGGTGAAGATATTTCCATGTTCAAACAGATAGCGGTGTAGATATTTCCATGTTCATACAGATAGCGGTGTGGATATTTCCATGTTTTTACAGATAGCGGTGAAGATGTATGCATATTTACACAGATAGCGGTGTAGATATTTCCATGTTCTTACAGATAGCGGTGTAGATATTTCCATGTTCATCCAGACGGCTGTGTAGTCATATCCATGTTCATACAGATGGCTGTGAAGATATTTCCTTGTTCATACAGATGGCTGTGTAGATATATCCATGTTCATACAGACGGCGGTGAAGAATTTTCCATGTTCATACAGATGGCGGTGTAGATATTTCCATGTTCATACAGATAGCGGTGCTGATATTTCCATGTTTATACAGGTATCAGTGTAGTTATTTCCATGTTTATACAGATAGCGGTGTAGATATTTCCATGTTTATACACATAGCGGTGTCGATATTTCCATGTTTATACAGATAGCGGTGTAGATATCTCCATCTTAATACAGATGGCGGTGTAGATATTTATATGTTCATACAGATGGCGGTGCAGATATTTCCATGTTCATACGGATGGCGGTGTAGATATTAACATGTTTATAGAGATAGCGGTGTAGTTATTTCCATGTGTAAAGAGATAGCTGTGTAGATATTTCCATGTATATGCAGATAGCTGTGTTGATATTTCCATTTTCATGCAGATAGCGGTGTAGATATTTCCATGTTCATACAGATGGTGGTGTAGATATTTCCATGTTCATACAGATAGCGGTGTGGATATTTCCATGTTTATACAGATAGCGGTGAAGATGTATGCATGTTTACACAGATAGCGGTATAGATATTTTCATGTACATAAAGATAGCGGTGTAGATATTTCCATGTTCATCCAGATGGCTGTGTAGATATATCCATGTTCATCCAGATGGCTGTGTAGATATATCCATGTTCATACAGATGGCAGTGAAGATATTTCCATGTTCATACAGATATCGGTGTAGATATTTCCATGTTCATACAGATAGCGGTATAGGTATTTCCATGTCTATACAGGTAGCGGTGTAGGTATTTACATGTTTATACAGATAGCGGTGTAGATATTTCCATGTTTATACAGGTAGCGGTGTAGATATTTCCATGTTTATACAGATAGCGGTGTAGATATCTTCATCTTAATACAGATGGCGGTGTAGATATTTATATGTTCATAAAGATGGCGGTGCAGATATTTCCATGTTCATACAGATGGCCGTGTAGATATTTCCATGTTTATAGAGATAGCAGTGTAGTTATTTCCATGTGTAAAGAGATAGCTGTGTAGATATTTCCATGTATGTGCAGATAGCTGTGTAGATATTTCCATTTTCATGCAGATAGCGGTGTAGATATTTCCATTTTCAAACAGATAGCGGTGTAGATATTTCCATGTTCATACAGATAGCGGTGTAGATATTTCCATGTTTATACAGATAGCGGTGAAGATGTGTGCATGTTTACACAGATAGCGGTGTAGATATTTCCATGTTCATACAGAAAAAGGTGTAGATATTTCCATGTTTATACAGATAGCGGTGAAGATGTATGCATGTTTACACAGATAGCGGTGTAGATAATTCCATGTTCATCCAGATGGCTGTGTAGATATATCCATGTTCATACAGATAGTGGTGTAGATATTTCCATGTTCATACAGATAGCGGTGCAGATATTTCCATGTTCATCCAGATGGCTGTGTAGATATATCCATGTTCATACAGATGGCGGTGAAGATATTTCCATGTTCATACAGATAGCGGTGTAGATATTTCCATGTTCATACAGATAGCGGTGTAGATATTTCCATGTCCATAAATATATAGGTGTATGTATTTCCATGTTCATACAGATAGCGTTGTAGATATTTCCATGTTCATCCAGATGGCTGTGTAGATATATCCATGTTCATACAGATAGCGTTGCAGATATTTCCATGTTCATGCAGATGGCTGTGTAGCTATTTCCATGTTCATACAGATAGCAGTGTAGATATTTCCATGTTCATACTGATATCGGTGTAGATATTTCCATGTTCCTACAGATGGCGGTGCTGATATTTCCAAGTTTATACAGGTAGCAGTGTAGATATTTCCATGTTTATACAGATAGCGGTGTAGATATTTCCATGTTTATACACATAGCCGTGTAGATATTTCCATGTTTATACAGATAGCGGTGTAGATATCTCCATCTTAATACAGATGTCGGTGTAGATATTTATAAGTTCATACAGATGGCAGTGCAAATATTTCCATCTTCATTCAGATGGCGGTGTAGATATTACCATGTTTATAGAGATAGAGGTGTAGTTATTTCCATGTGTAAAGAGATAGCTGTCTAGATATTTCCATGTATATGCAGATAGCTGTGTAGATATTTCCATTTTCATGCAGATAGCGGTGTAGATATTTCCATGTTCAAACAGATAGCGGTGTATATATTTCCATGTACTTACAGATAGCGGTGTAGATATTTCCATGTTTATACAGATAGCGGTGAAGATGTATGCATGTTTACACAGATAGCGGTGTAGAAATTTCCATGTTCATACAGATAGTGGTGTAGATATTTCCATGTTCATACAGACAGTGGTGTACGTATCTCCATGTTCATACAGATAGCGGTGTAGATATTTCCATGTTCATCCAGATGGCTGTGTAGATATTTATATGTTCGTACAGATAGCGGTGCAGGTATGTCCATGTTCATACAGAGGGCGGTGTAGATATTTCCATGTTTATAGAGATAGCGGTGTAGTTATTTCCATGTGTAAAGAGATGTGTGTGTAGATATTTCCATGTATATGCAGATAGCTGTGTAGATATTTCCATTTTCATGCAGATAGCGGTGTAGATATTTCCATGTTCAAACAGATAGCGGTGTAGATATTTGCATGTTCATCCAGATGGCTGTGTAGATATATCCATGTTCATACAGAAGGCGGTGGAGATATTTCCATGTTCATACAGATAGCGGTGTAGATATTTCCATGTTCATACAGATAGCGGTGCTGATATTTCCTTGTTCATCCAGATGGCTGTGTAGATATTTCCATGTTCATAGAGATGGCGGTGAAGATATTTCCATGTTCATTCAGATATCGGTGTAGATATTTCCATGTTCATACAGATAGCGGTGTAGATATTTCCATGTTCATACAGATAGCGGTGCTGATATTTCCATGTTTATGCAGGTAATGGTGTAGGTATTTCCATGTTTATACAGATAGCGGTGTAGATATTTCCATGTTTATACAGGTAGCGGTGTAGATATTTCCATGTTTATACATATAGCGGTGTAGATATCTTCATCTTAGTACAGATGGCGGTGTAGATATTTATATGTTCATACAGATGACGGTGCAGATATTTCCATGTTCATACTGATGGCGGTGTAGATATTTCCATGTTTATAGAGATAGCGGTGTACTTATTTCCATGTGTAAAGAGATAGCTTTGTAGCTATTTCCATGTATGTGCAGACAGCTGTGTAGATATTTCCATTTTCATGCAGATAGCGGTGTAGATATTTCCATTTTCAAACAGATAGCGGTGTAGATATTTCCATGTTCATACAGATAGCGGTGTAGATATTTCCATGTTTATACAGAAAGCGGTGAAGATGTATGCATGTTTACACAGATATCGGTGTAGATATATCCATGTTCATACAGAAAACGGTGTAGATATTTCCATGTTTATACAGATAGCGGTGAAGATGTATGCATGTTTACACAGATAGCGGTGTAGATAATTCCATGTTCATTCAGATGGCTGTGTAGATATTTCCACGTTCATCCAGATGGCTGTGTAGATATATCCATGTTCATACAGATGGCGGTGAAGATATTTCCATGTTCATGCAGATGGCGGTGTAGATAGTTCCATGTTCATACCGATAGCGGTGCTGAGATTTCGATGTTCATACAGGTAACTGTGTAGATATTTCCATGTTTATACAGATAGTGGTGTAGATATTTCCATGTTTATACACATAGCGGTGTAGATATTTCCATGTTTATACTGATAGCGGTGTAGATATCTCCATCTTAATACAGGTGGCGGTGTAGATATTTATATGTTCATACAGATGGCGGTGCAGATATTTCCATGTTCATACAGATGGCGGTGTAGATATTACCATGTTTATAGAGATAGCGGTGTAGTTATTTCCATGTGTAAAGAGATAGCTGTATAGATATTTCCGTGTATATGCAGATAGCTGTGTAGATATTTCCATTTTCATGCAGATAGCGGTGTAGATATTTCCATGTTCAAACAGATAGCGGTGTAGATATTTCCATGTTCATACAGATAGCGGTGTAGATATTTCCATGTTCATACAGATAGCGGTGTAGATATTTCCATGTTCATACAGATAGCGGTGTATGTATTTCCATGTTCATACAGAGAGCGGTGTAGATATTTCCATTTTCATGCAGATAGCGGTGTAGATATTTCCCTGTTCAAACAGTTAGCGGTGTAGATATTTCCATGTTCATGAAGATAGCGGTGTAGATATTTCCATGTTTATACAGATAGCGGTGAAGATGTATGCATGTTTACACAGATAGCGGTGTAGATATTTCCATGTTCATCCAGATGGCTGTGTAGATATATCCATGTTCATACAGATGGCGGTGAAGGTATTTCCATGTTCATACAGATAGCGGTGTAGATATTTCCATGTTCATACAGATAGCGGTGTAGATATTTCCATGTTCTTACAGACAGCGGTGTACGTATCTCCATGTTCATACAGATAGCGGTGTAGATATTTCCATGTTCATCCAGATGGCTGTGTAGATATTTCCATGTTCATACAGATAGCGGTGTAGATATTTCCATGTTCATACATATAGCGGTGCAGATATTTCCATGTTCATCCAGATAGCTGTGCAGATATTTCCATGTTCATCCAGATGGCTGTGTAGATATATCCATGTTCATTCAGATGGCGGTGAAGATATTTCCATGTTCATACAGATGGCGGTGTAGATATTTCCATGTTCATACAGATAGCGGTGTAGATATTTCCATGTTCATACAGATAGCGGTGTTTGTATTTCCATGTTCATACAGATAGCGGTGAAGATGTATGCATGTTTACACAGATAGCGGTGTAGATAATTCCATGTTCATCCAGATGGCTGTGTAGATATTTCCACGTTCATCCAGATGGCTGTGTAGATATATCCATGTTCATACAGATGGCGGTGAAGATATTTCCATGTTCATATAGATGGGTGTGTAGATATTTCCATGTTCATACCGATAGCGGTGCTGATATTTCCACGTTCATTCAGGTAACTGTGTAGATATTTCCATGTATATACAGATAGCGGTGTAGATATTTCCATGTTTGTACATATAGCGGTGTAGATATTTCCATGTTTATACAGATAGCGGTGAAGATGTATGCATGTTGACACAGATAGCGGTGTAGATATTTCCATGTTCATCCAGATGGCTGTGTAGATATATCCATGTTCATACAGATGGCGGTGAAGATGTTTCCATGTTCATACAGATAGCGGTGTATATATTTCCATGTTTATACAGGTAGCGGTGTAGATATTTGCATGTTCATACAGATAGCGGTGTAGATATTTCCATGTTCATAAAGATTGCAGTGCAGATATTTCCATGTTCATCCAGATAGCGGTGCAGATATTTCCATGTTCATCCAGATGGCTGTGTAGATATATCCATGTTCATACAGATGGCGGTGAAGATATTTCCATGTTCATACAGATAGCGGTGTAGATATTTCCATGTTCATAGAGATAGCGGTGTAGATATTTCCATGTTCACAGCGATAGCGGTGTATGTATTTCCATGTTCATACAGATAGCGGTGTAGATATTTCCATGTTCATACAGATAGCCGTGTTGATATTGCCATGTTCATACCGATAGCGGTGCTGATACTTCCATGTTTATACAGGTAGCGGTGTACATATTTCCGTGTTTATACACATACCGGTGTAGATATTTCCATGTTCATACAGATGGCGGTGTAGATATTTCCATGTTTATAGAGATAGCGGTGTAGTTATTTCCATGTGTAAAGAGATAGCTGTGTAGATATTTCCATGTATATGCTGATAGCTGTGTAGATATTTCCATTTTCATGCAGATAGCGGTGTAGATATTTCCATGTTCAAACAGTTAGCGGTGTAGATATTTCCATGTTCATAAAGATAGCGGTGTAGATATTTCCATGTTTATACAGATAGCGGTGAAGATGTATGCATGTTTACACAGATAGCGGTGTAGATATTTCCATGTTCATCCAGATGGCTGTGTAGATATATCCATGTTCATACAGATGGCGGTGAAGATATTTCCATGTTCATACAGATAGCGGTGTAGATATTTCCATGTTCATACAGATAGCGGTGTAGTTATTTCCATGTTCATCCAGATGGCTGTGTAGATATATCCATGTTCATACAGATGGTGGTGTAGATATTTCCATGTTCATACAGATAGCGGTGTAGATATTTCCATGTTCATACAGATAGCGGTGTAGATATGTCCATGTTCATACAGATAGCAGTGTAGATATTTCCATGTTTATAAAGATAGCGGTGAAGATGTATGCATGTTTACACAGATAGCGGTGTAGATATTTCCATGTTCATACAGATAGCGGTGTAGATATCTCCATGTTCATACAGATGGCTTTGTAGACATATCCATGTTCATACAGATGGCGGTGAAGATATTTCCATGTTCATACAGATGGCGGTGAAGGTATTTCCATGTTCATACAGATAGCTGTGTAGATATTTCCATGTTCATACAGATGGCTGTGTAGCTATTTCTATGTTCATACAGATAGTGATGTAGTTATTTCCATGTTCATACAGATAGCGGTGTAGATATTTCCATGTTCCTACAGATTGCGGTGCTGATATTTCCATGTTTATACAGGTAGCGGTGTAGATATTTCCATGATTATACAGATAGCAGTGTAGATATTTCGGTGTTTATACAGATAGCGGTGTAGATATTTCCATGTTTATACAGATAGCGGTGTAGATATCTCCATCTTAATACAGATGGTAGTGTAGATATTTATATGTTCATACAGATGTCGATGCAGATATTTCCATGTTCATACAGATTGCGGTGTAGATATTACCATGTTTATAGAGATAGCGGTGTAGTTATTTCCTTGTGTAAAGAGATAGCTTTATAGATATTTCCATGTATATGCAGATAGCTGTGTAGATATTTCCATTTTCATGCAGATAGCGTTGTAGATATTTCCATGTTCAAACAGATAGCGGTGTAGATATTTCCATGTTCATACAGATAGCAGTGTAGATATTTCCATCTTTATAAAGATAGCGGTGAAGATGTATGCATGTTTACACAGATAGCGGTGTAGATATTTCCATGTTCATGCAGATAGCGGTGTAGATATTTCCATGTTCATCCAGATGGCTTTGTAGACATATCCATGTTCATACAGATGGCGGTGAAGATATTTCCATGTTCATACAGATAGCGGTGTAGATATTTCCATGTTCATACAGATTGCAGTGTAGACATTTCCATGTTCATACAGATGGCTGTGTAGATATATCCATGCTCATACAGATGGCGGTGAAGATATTTCCATGTTCATACAGATGGCGGTGTAGATATTTCCATGTTCATACCGTTAGCGGTGCTGATATTTCCATGTTCATACAGGTAGCTGTGTAGATATTTCCATGTTTACACAGATAGCAGTGTAGATATTTCTATGTTTATACACATAGCGGTGTAGATATTTCCATGTTTATACAGATAGCGGTGCTGATATTTCCATGTTTATGCAGATAGCGGTGTAGATATCTCCATCTAAATACAGATGGCGGTGTAGATATTTATATGTTCATACAGATGGCGGTGCAGATATTTCCATGTTTATACAGATGACGGTGAAGATATTTCCATGTTCATACAGATAGCGGTGTAGTTATTTCCATGTGTAAAGAGATAGCTGTGTAGATATTTCCATGTATATGCAGATAGCTGTGTAGATATTTCCATTTTCATGCAGATAGTGGTGTACATATTTCCCTGTTCAAACAGTTAGCGGTGTAGATATTTCCATTTTTATAGAGATAGCGGTGTAGTTATTTCCATGTGTAAAGAGATGTGTGTGTAGATATTTCCATGTATATGCAGATAGCTGTGTAGATATTTCCATTTTCATGCAGATAGCGGTGTAGATATTTCCATGTTCAAACAGATAGCGGTGTAGATATTTGCATGTTCATCCAGATGGCTGTGTAGATATATCCATGTTCATACAGAAGGCGGTGGAGATATTTCCATGTTCATACAGATAGCGGTGTAGATATTTCCATGTTCATACAGATAGCGGTGCTGATATTTCCTTGTTCATCCAGATGGCTGTGTAGATATTTCCATGTTCATAGAGATGGCGGTGAAGATATTTCCATGTTCATTCAGATATCGGTGTAGATATTTCCATGTTCATACAGATAGCGGTGTAGATATTTCCATGTTCATACAGATAGCGGTGCTGATATTTCCATGTTTATGCAGGTAATGGTGTAGGTATTTCCATGTTTATACAGATAGCGGTGTAGATATTTCCATGTTTATACAGGTAGCGGTGTAGATATTTCCATGTTTATACATATAGCGGTGTAGATATCTTCATCTTAGTACAGATGGCGGTGTAGATATTTATATGTTCATACAGATGACGGTGCAGATATTTCCATGTTCATACTGATGGCGGTGTAGATATTTCCATGTTTATAGAGATAGCGGTGTACTTATTTCCATGTGTAAAGAGATAGCTTTGTAGCTATTTCCATGTATGTGCAGACAGCTGTGTAGATATTTCCATTTTCATGCAGATAGCGGTGTAGATATTTCCATTTTCAAACAGATAGCGGTGTAGATATTTCCATGTTCATACAGATAGCGGTGTAGATATTTCCATGTTTATACAGATAGCGGTGAAGATGTATGCATGTTTACACAGATATCGGTGTAGATATATCCATGTTCATACAGAAAACGGTGTAGATATTTCCATGTTTATACAGATAGCGGTGAAGATGTATGCATGTTTACACAGATAGCGGTGTAGATAATTCCATGTTCATTCAGATGGCTGTGTAGATATTTCCACGTTCATCCAGATGGCTGTGTAGATATATCCATGTTCATACAGATGGCGGTGAAGATATTTCCATGTTCATGCAGATGGCGGTGTAGATAGTTCCATGTTCATACCGATAGCGGTGCTGAGATTTCGATGTTCATACAGGTAACTGTGTAGATATTTCCATGTTTATACAGATAGTGGTGTAGATATTTCCATGTTTATACACATAGCGGTGTAGATATTTCCATGTTTATACTGATAGCGGTGTAGATATCTCCATCTTAATACAGGTGGCGGTGTAGATATTTATATGTTCATACAGACGGCGGTGCAGATATTTCCATGTTCATACAGATGGCGGTGTAGATATTACCATGTTTATAGAGATAGCGGTGTAGTTATTTCCATGTGTAAAGAGATAGCTGTATAGATATTTCCGTGTATATGCAGATAGCTGTGTAGATATTTCCATTTTCATGCAGATAGCGGTGTAGATATTTCCATGTTCAAACAGATAGCGGTGTAGATATTTCCATGTTCATACAGATAGCGGTGTAGATATTTCCATGTTCATACAGATAGCGGTGTAGATATTTCCATGTTCATACAGATAGCGGTGTATGTATTTCCATGTTCATACAGAGAGCGGTGTAGATATTTCCATTTTCATGCAGATAGCGGTGTAGATATTTCCCTGTTCAAACAGTTAGCGGTGTAGATATTTCCATGTTCATGAAGATAGCGGTGTAGATATTTCCATGTTTATACAGATAGCGGTGAAGATGTATGCATGTTTACACAGATAGCGGTGTAGATATTTCCATGTTCATCCAGATGGCTGTGTAGATATATCCATGTTCATACAGATGGCGGTGAAGGTATTTCCATGTTCATACAGATAGCGGTGTAGATATTTCCATGTTCATACAGATAGCGGTGTAGATATTTCCATGTTCTTACAGACAGCGGTGTACGTATCTCCATGTTCATACAGATAGCGGTGTAGATATTTCCATGTTCATCCAGATGGCTGTGTAGATATTTCCATGTTCATACAGATAGCGGTGTAGATATTTCCATGTTCATACATATAGCGGTGCAGATATTTCCATGTTCATCCAGATAGCTGTGCAGATATTTCCATGTTCATCCAGATGGCTGTGTAGATATATCCATGTTCATTCAGATGGCGGTGAAGATATTTCCATGTTCATACAGATGGCGGTGTAGATATTTCCATGTTCATACAGATAGCGGTGTAGATATTTCCATGTTCATACAGATAGCGGTGTTTGTATTTCCATGTTCATACAGATAGCGGTGAAGATGTATGCATGTTTTCACAGATAGCGGTGTAGATAATTCCATGTTCATCCAGATGGCTGTGTAGATATTTCCACGTTCATCCAGATGGCTGTGTAGATATATCCATGTTCATACAGATGGCGGTGAAGATATTTCCATGTTCATATAGATGGCTGTGTAGATATTTCCATGTTCATACCGATAGCAGTGCTGATATTTCCACGTTCATTCAGGTAACTGTGTAGATATTTCCATGTATATACAGATAGCGGTGTAGATATTTCCATGTTTATACATATAGCGGTGTAGATATTTCCATGTTTATACAGATAGCGGTGAAGATGTATGCATGTTGACACAGATAGCGGTGTAGATATTTCCATGTTCATCCAGATGGCTGTGTAGATATATCCATGTTCATACAGATGGCGGTGAAGATGTTTCCATGTTCATACAGATAGCGGTGTAGATATTTCCATGTTTATACAGGTAGCGGTGTAGATATTTGCATGTTCATACAGATAGCGGTGTAGATATTTCCATGTTCATAAAGATTGCAGTGCAGATATTTCCATGTTCATCCAGATAGCGGTGCAGATATTTCCATGTTCATCCAGATGGCTGTGTAGATATATCCATGTTCATACAGATGGCGGTGAAGATATTTCCATGTTCATACAGATAGCGGTGTAGATATTTCCATGTTCATAGAGATAGCGGTGTAGATATTTCCATGTTCACAGCGATAGCGGTGTATGTATTTCCATGTTCATACAGATAGCGGTGTAGATAATTCCATATTCATCCAGATGGCTGTGTAGATATTTCCATTTTCATACAGATAGCCGTGTAGATATTTCCATGTTCATACAGATAGCGGTGTAGATATTTCCATGTTCATACAGATAGCCGTGTTGATATTGCCATGTTCATACCGATAGCGGTGCTGATACTTCCATGTTTATACAGGTAGCGGTGTACATATTTCCGTGTTTATACACATACCGGTGTAGATATTTCCATGTTCATACAGATGGCGGTGTAGATATTTCCATGTTTATAGAGATAGCGGTGTAGTTATTTCCATGTGTAAAGAGATAGCTGTGTAGATATTTCCATGTATATGCTGATAGCTGTGTAGATATTTCCATTTTCATGCAGATAGCGGTGTAGATATTTCCATGTTCAAACAGTTAGCGGTGTAGATATTTCCATGTTAATAAAGATAGCGGTGTAGATATTTCCATGTTTATACAGATAGCGGTGAAGATGTATGCATGTTTACACAGATAGCGGTGTAGATATTTCCATGTTCATCCAGATGGCTGTGTAGATATATCCATGTTCATACAGATGGCGGTGAAGATATTTCCATGTTCATACAGATAGCGGTGTAGATATTTCCATGTTCATACAGATAGCGGTGTAGATATTTCCATGTTCATCCAGATGGCTGTGTAGATATATCCATGTTCATACAGATGGTGGTGTAGATATTTCCATGTTCATACAGATAGCGGTGTAGATATTTCCATGTTCATACAGATAGCGGTGTAGATATGTCCATGTTCATACAGATAGCAGTGTAGATATTTCCATGTTTATAAAGATAGCGGTGAAGATGTATGCATGTTTACACAGATAGCGGTGTAGATATTTCCATGTTCATACAGATAGCGGTGTAGATATCTCCATGTTCATACAGATGGCTTTGTAGACATATCCATGTTCATACAGATGGCGGTGAAGATATTTCCATGTTCATACAGATGGCGGTGAAGGTATTTCCATGTTCATACAGATAGCTGTGTAGATATTTCCATGTTCATACAGATGGCTGTGTAGCTATTTCTATGTTCATACAGATAGTGATGTAGTTATTTCCATGTTCATACAGATAGCGGTGTAGATATTTCCATGTTCCTACAGATTGCGGTGCTGATATTTCCATGTTTATACAGGTAGCGGTGTAGATATTTCCATGATTATACAGATAGCAGTGTAGTTATTTCGGTGTTTATACAGATAGCGGTGTAGATATTTCCATGTTTATACAGATAGCGGTGTAGATATCTCCATCTTAATACAGATGGTAGTGTAGATATTTATATGTTCATACAGATGTCGGTGCAGATATTTCCATGTTCATACAGATGGCGGTGTAGATATTACCATGTTTATAGAGATAGCGGTGTAGTTATTTCCATGTGTAAAGAGATAGCTGTATAGATATTTCCGTGTATATGCAGATAGCTGTGTAGATATTTCCATTTTCATGCAGATAGCGGTGTAGATATTTCCATGTTCAAACAGATAGCGGTGTAGATATTTCCATGTTCATACAGATAGCGGTGTAGATATTTCCATGTTCATACAGATAGCGGTGTAGATATTTCCATGTTCATACAGATAGCGGTGTATGTATTTCCATGTTCATACAGAGAGCGGTGTAGATATTTCCATTTTCATGCAGATAGCGGTGTAGATATTTCCCTGTTCAAACAGTTAGCGGTGTAGATATTTCCATGTTCATGAAGATAGCGGTGTAGATATTTCCATGTTTATACAGATAGCGGTGAAGATGTATGCATGTTTACACAGATAGCGGTGTAGATATTTCCATGTTCATCCAGATGGCTGTGTAGATATATCCATGTTCATACAGATGGCGGTGAAGGTATTTCCATGTTCATACAGATAGCGGTGTAGATATTTCCATGTTCATACAGATAGCGGTGTAGATATTTCCATGTTCTTACAGACAGCGGTGTACGTATCTCCATGTTCATACAGATAGCGGTGTAGATATTTCCATGTTCATCCAGATGGCTGTGTAGATATTTCCATGTTCATACAGATAGCGGTGTAGATATTTCCATGTTCATACATATAGCGGTGCAGATATTTCCATGTTCATCCAGATAGCTGTGCAGATATTTCCATGTTCATCCAGATGGCTGTGTAGATATATCCATGTTCATTCAGATGGCGGTGAAGATATTTCCATGTTCATACAGATGGCGGTGTAGATATTTCCATGTTCATACAGATAGCGGTGTAGATATTTCCATGTTCATACAGATAGCGGTGTTTGTATTTCCATGTTCATACAGATAGCGGTGAAGATGTATGCATGTTTACACAGATAGCGGTGTAGATAATTCCATGTTCATCCAGATGGCTGTGTAGATATTTCCACGTTCATCCAGATGGCTGTGTAGATATATCCATGTTCATACAGATGGCGGTGAAGATATTTCCATGTTCATATAGATGGGTGTGTAGATATTTCCATGTTCATACCGATAGCGGTGCTGATATTTCCACGTTCATTCAGGTAACTGTGTAGATATTTCCATGTATATACAGATAGCGGTGTAGATATTTCCATGTTTGTACATATAGCGGTGTAGATATTTCCATGTTTATACAGATAGCGGTGAAGATGTATGCATGTTGACACAGATAGCGGTGTAGATATTTCCATGTTCATCCAGATGGCTGTGTAGATATATCCATGTTCATACAGATGGCGGTGAAGATGTTTCCATGTTCATACAGATAGCGGTGTATATATTTCCATGTTTATACAGGTAGCGGTGTAGATATTTGCATGTTCATACAGATAGCGGTGTAGATATTTCCATGTTCATAAAGATTGCAGTGCAGATATTTCCATGTTCATCCAGATAGCGGTGCAGATATTTCCATGTTCATCCAGATGGCTGTGTAGATATATCCATGTTCATACAGATGGCGGTGAAGATATTTCCATGTTCATACAGATAGCGGTGTAGATATTTCCATGTTCATAGAGATAGCGGTGTAGATATTTCCATGTTCACAGCGATAGCGGTGTATGTATTTCCATGTTCATACAGATAGCGGTGTAGATATTTCCATGTTCATACAGATAGCCGTGTTGATATTGCCATGTTCATACCGATAGCGGTGCTGATACTTCCATGTTTATACAGGTAGCGGTGTACATATTTCCGTGTTTATACACATACCGGTGTAGATATTTCCATGTTCATACAGATGGCGGTGTAGATATTTCCATGTTTATAGAGATAGCGGTGTAGTTATTTCCATGTGTAAAGAGATAGCTGTGTAGATATTTCCATGTATATGCTGATAGCTGTGTAGATATTTCCATTTTCATGCAGATAGCGGTGTAGATATTTCCATGTTCAAACAGTTAGCGGTGTAGATATTTCCATGTTCATAAAGATAGCGGTGTAGATATTTCCATGTTTATACAGATAGCGGTGAAGATGTATGCATGTTTACACAGATAGCGGTGTAGATATTTCCATGTTCATCCAGATGGCTGTGTAGATATATCCATGTTCATACAGATGGCGGTGAAGATATTTCCATGTTCATACAGATAGCGGTGTAGATATTTCCATGTTCATACAGATAGCGGTGTAGTTATTTCCATGTTCATCCAGATGGCTGTGTAGATATATCCATGTTCATACAGATGGTGGTGTAGATATTTCCATGTTCATACAGATAGCGGTGTAGATATTTCCATGTTCATACAGATAGCGGTGTAGATATGTCCATGTTCATACAGATAGCAGTGTAGATATTTCCATGTTTATAAAGATAGCGGTGAAGATGTATGCATGTTTACACAGATAGCGGTGTAGATATTTCCATGTTCATACAGATAGCGGTGTAGATATCTCCATGTTCATACAGATGGCTTTGTAGACATATCCATGTTCATACAGATGGCGGTGAAGATATTTCCATGTTCATACAGATGGCGGTGAAGGTATTTCCATGTTCATACAGATAGCTGTGTAGATATTTCCATGTTCATACAGATGGCTGTGTAGCTATTTCTATGTTCATACAGATAGTGATGTAGTTATTTCCATGTTCATACAGATAGCGGTGTAGATATTTCCATGTTCCTACAGATTGCGGTGCTGATATTTCCATGTTTATACAGGTAGCGGTGTAGATATTTCCATGATTATACAGATAGCAGTGTAGATATTTCGGTGTTTATACAGATAGCGGTGTAGATATTTCCATGTTTATACAGATAGCGGTGTAGATATCTCCATCTTAATACAGATGGTAGTGTAGATATTTATATGTTCATACAGATGTCGATGCAGATATTTCCATGTTCATACAGATTGCGGTGTAGATATTACCATGTTTATAGAGATAGCGGTGTAGTTATTTCCTTGTGTAAAGAGATAGCTTTATAGATATTTCCATGTATATGCAGATAGCTGTGTAGATATTTCCATTTTCATGCAGATAGCGTTGTAGATATTTCCATGTTCAAACAGATAGCGGTGTAGATATTTCCATGTTCATACAGATAGCAGTGTAGATATTTCCATCTTTATAAAGATAGCGGTGAAGATGTATGCATGTTTACACAGATAGCGGTGTAGATATTTCCATGTTCATGCAGATAGCGGTGTAGATATTTCCATGTTCATCCAGATGGCTTTGTAGACATATCCATGTTCATACAGATGGCGGTGAAGATATTTCCATGTTCATACAGATAGCGGTGTAGATATTTCCATGTTCATACAGATTGCAGTGTAGACATTTCCATGTTCATACAGATGGCTGTGTAGATATATCCATGCTCATACAGATGGCGGTGAAGATATTTCCATGTTCATACAGATGGCGGTGTAGATATTTCCATGTTCATACCGTTAGCGGTGCTGATATTTCCATGTTCATACAGGTAGCTGTGTAGATATTTCCATGTTTACACAGATAGCAGTGTAGATATTTCTATGTTTATACACATAGCGGTGTAGATATTTCCATGTTTATACAGATAGCGGTGCTGATATTTCCATGTTTATGCAGATAGCGGTGTAGATATCTCCATCTAAATACAGATGGCGGTGTAGATATTTATATGTTCATACAGATGGCGGTGCAGATATTTCCATGTTTATACAGATGACGGTGAAGATATTTCCATGTTCATACAGATAGCGGTGTAGTTATTTCCATGTGTAAAGAGATAGCTGTGTAGATATTTCCATGTATATGCAGATAGCTGTGTAGATATTTCCATTTTCATGCAGATAGTGGTGTACATATTTCCCTGTTCAAACAGTTAGCGGTGTAGATATTTCCATTTTTATAGAGATAGCGGTGTAGTTATTTCCATGTGTAAAGAGATGTGTGTGTAGATATTTCCATGTATATGCAGATAGCTGTGTAGATATTTCCATTTTCATGCAGATAGCGGTGTAGATATTTCCATGTTCAAACAGATAGCGGTGTAGATATTTGCATGTTCATCCAGATGGCTGTGTAGATATATCCATGTTCATACAGAAGGCGGTGGAGATATTTCCATGTTCATACAGATAGCGGTGTAGATATTTCCATGTTCATACAGATAGCGGTGCTGATATTTCCTTGTTCATCCAGATGGCTGTGTAGATATTTCCATGTTCATAGAGATGGCGGTGAAGATATTTCCATGTTCATTCAGATATCGGTGTAGATATTTCCATGTTCATACAGATAGCGGTGTAGATATTTCCATGTTCATACAGATAGCGGTGCTGATATTTCCATGTTTATGCAGGTAATGGTGTAGGTATTTCCATGTTTATACAGATAGCGGTGTAGATATTTCCATGTTTATACAGGTAGCGGTGTAGATATTTCCATGTTTATACATATAGCGGTGTAGATATCTTCATCTTAGTACAGATGGCGGTGTAGATATTTATATGTTCATACAGATGACGGTGCAGATATTTCCATGTTCATACTGATGGCGGTGTAGATATTTCCATGTTTATAGAGATAGCGGTGTACTTATTTCCATGTGTAAAGAGATAGCTTTGTAGCTATTTCCATGTATGTGCAGACAGCTGTGTAGATATTTCCATTTTCATGCAGATAGCGGTGTAGATATTTCCATTTTCAAACAGATAGCGGTGTAGATATTTCCATGTTCATACAGATAGCGGTGTAGATATTTCCATGTTTATACAGATAGCGGTGAAGATGTATGCATGTTTACACAGATATCGGTGTAGATATATCCATGTTCATACAGAAAACGGTGTAGATATTTCCATGTTTATACAGATAGCGGTGAAGATGTATGCATGTTTACACAGATAGCGGTGTAGATAATTCCATGTTCATTCAGATGGCTGTGTAGATATTTCCACGTTCATCCAGATGGCTGTGTAGATATATCCATGTTCATACAGATGGCGGTGAAGATATTTCCATGTTCATGCAGATGGCGGTGTAGATAGTTCCATGTTCATACCGATAGCGGTGCTGAGATTTCGATGTTCATACAGGTAACTGTGTAGATATTTCCATGTTTATACAGATAGTGGTGTAGATATTTCCATGTTTATACACATAGCGGTGTAGATATTTCCATGTTTATACTGATAGCGGTGTAGATATCTCCATCTTAATACAGGTGGCGGTGTAGATATTTATATGTTCATACAGACGGCGGTGCAGATATTTCCATGTTCATACAGATGGCGGTGTAGATATTACCATGTTTATAGAGATAGCGGTGTAGTTATTTCCATGTGTAAAGAGATAGCTGTATAGATATTTCCGTGTATATGCAGATAGCTGTGTAGATATTTCCATTTTCATGCAGATAGCGGTGTAGATATTTCCATGTTCAAACAGATAGCGGTGTAGATATTTCCATGTTCATACAGATAGCGGTGTAGATATTTCCATGTTCATACAGATAGCGGTGTAGATATTTCCATGTTCATACAGATAGCGGTGTATGTATTTCCATGTTCATACAGAGAGCGGTGTAGATATTTCCATTTTCATGCAGATAGCGGTGTAGATATTTCCCTGTTCAAACAGTTAGCGGTGTAGATATTTCCATGTTCATGAAGATAGCGGTGTAGATATTTCCATGTTTATACAGATAGCGGTGAAGATGTATGCATGTTTACACAGATAGCGGTGTAGATATTTCCATGTTCATCCAGATGGCTGTGTAGATATATCCATGTTCATACAGATGGCGGTGAAGGTATTTCCATGTTCATACAGATAGCGGTGTAGATATTTCCATGTTCATACAGATAGCGGTGTAGATATTTCCATGTTCTTACAGACAGCGGTGTACGTATCTCCATGTTCATACAGATAGCGGTGTAGATATTTCCATGTTCATCCAGATGGCTGTGTAGATATTTCCATGTTCATACAGATAGCGGTGTAGATATTTCCATGTTCATACATATAGCGGTGCAGATATTTCCATGTTCATCCAGATAGCTGTGCAGATATTTCCATGTTCATCCAGATGGCTGTGTAGATATATCCATGTTCATTCAGATGGCGGTGAAGATATTTCCATGTTCATACAGATGGCGGTGTAGATATTTCCATGTTCATACAGATAGCGGTGTAGATATTTCCATGTTCATACAGATAGCGGTGTTTGTATTTCCATGTTCATACAGATAGCGGTGAAGATGTATGCATGTTTTCACAGATAGCGGTGTAGATAATTCCATGTTCATCCAGATGGCTGTGTAGATATTTCCACGTTCATCCAGATGGCTGTGTAGATATATCCATGTTCATACAGATGGCGGTGAAGATATTTCCATGTTCATATAGATGGCTGTGTAGATATTTCCATGTTCATACCGATAGCAGTGCTGATATTTCCACGTTCATTCAGGTAACTGTGTAGATATTTCCATGTATATACAGATAGCGGTGTAGATATTTCCATGTTTATACATATAGCGGTGTAGATATTTCCATGTTTATACAGATAGCGGTGAAGATGTATGCATGTTGACACAGATAGCGGTGTAGATATTTCCATGTTCATCCAGATGGCTGTGTAGATATATCCATGTTCATACAGATGGCGGTGAAGATGTTTCCATGTTCATACAGATAGCGGTGTAGATATTTCCATGTTTATACAGGTAGCGGTGTAGATATTTGCATGTTCATACAGATAGCGGTGTAGATATTTCCATGTTCATAAAGATTGCAGTGCAGATATTTCCATGTTCATCCAGATAGCGGTGCAGATATTTCCATGTTCATCCAGATGGCTGTGTAGATATATCCATGTTCATACAGATGGCGGTGAAGATATTTCCATGTTCATACAGATAGCGGTGTAGATATTTCCATGTTCATAGAGATAGCGGTGTAGATATTTCCATGTTCACAGCGATAGCGGTGTATGTATTTCCATGTTCATACAGATAGCGGTGTAGATAATTCCATATTCATCCAGATGGCTGTGTAGATATTTCCATTTTCATACAGATAGCCGTGTAGATATTTCCATGTTCATACAGATAGCGGTGTAGATATTTCCATGTTCATACAGATAGCCGTGTTGATATTGCCATGTTCATACCGATAGCGGTGCTGATACTTCCATGTTTATACAGGTAGCGGTGTACATATTTCCGTGTTTATACACATACCGGTGTAGATATTTCCATGTTCATACAGATGGCGGTGTAGATATTTCCATGTTTATAGAGATAGCGGTGTAGTTATTTCCATGTGTAAAGAGATAGCTGTGTAGATATTTCCATGTATATGCTGATAGCTGTGTAGATATTTCCATTTTCATGCAGATAGCGGTGTAGATATTTCCATGTTCAAACAGTTAGCGGTGTAGATATTTCCATGTTAATAAAGATAGCGGTGTAGATATTTCCATGTTTATACAGATAGCGGTGAAGATGTATGCATGTTTACACAGATAGCGGTGTAGATATTTCCATGTTCATCCAGATGGCTGTGTAGATATATCCATGTTCATACAGATGGCGGTGAAGATATTTCCATGTTCATACAGATAGCGGTGTAGATATTTCCATGTTCATACAGATAGCGGTGTAGATATTTCCATGTTCATCCAGATGGCTGTGTAGATATATCCATGTTCATACAGATGGTGGTGTAGATATTTCCATGTTCATACAGATAGCGGTGTAGATATTTCCATGTTCATACAGATAGCGGTGTAGATATGTCCATGTTCATACAGATAGCAGTGTAGATATTTCCATGTTTATAAAGATAGCGGTGAAGATGTATGCATGTTTACACAGATAGCGGTGTAGATATTTCCATGTTCATACAGATAGCGGTGTAGATATCTCCATGTTCATACAGATGGCTTTGTAGACATATCCATGTTCATACAGATGGCGGTGAAGATATTTCCATGTTCATACAGATGGCGGTGAAGGTATTTCCATGTTCATACAGATAGCTGTGTAGATATTTCCATGTTCATACAGATGGCTGTGTAGCTATTTCTATGTTCATACAGATAGTGATGTAGTTATTTCCATGTTCATACAGATAGCGGTGTAGATATTTCCATGTTCCTACAGATTGCGGTGCTGATATTTCCATGTTTATACAGGTAGCGGTGTAGATATTTCCATGATTATACAGATAGCAGTGTAGTTATTTCGGTGTTTATACAGATAGCGGTGTAGATATTTCCATGTTTATACAGATAGCGGTGTAGATATCTCCATCTTAATACAGATGGTAGTGTAGATATTTATATGTTCATACAGATGTCGGTGCAGATATTTCCATGTTCATACAGATTGCGGTGTAGATATTACCATGTTTATAGAGATAGCGGTGTAGTTATTTCCTTGTGTAAAGAGATAGCTCTATAGATATTTCCATGTATATGCAGATAGCTGTGTAGATATTTCCATTTTCATACAGATAGCGGTGTAGATATTTCCATGTTCAAACAGATAGCAGTGTAGATATTTCCATGTTCATCCATATAGCGGTGTAGATATTTCCATGTTCATCCAGATGGCTGTGTAGCTATTTCCATGTTCATACAGATAGTGGTGTAGATGTTTCCATATTCATACAGATAGCGGTGTAGATATTTCCATGTTCATACAGATTGCGGTGTTGATATTTCCATATTTATACAGGTAGCAGTGTACATATTTCCATGTTTATACAGATAGCGGTGTAGGCATTTCCATGTTCATACAGATAGCGGTGTGGATATTTCCATGTTTATACAGATAGCGGTGTAGATATCTCCATCTTAATACAGATGGCGGTGTAGTTATTTATATCTTCATACAGATGGCGGTGCAGATATTTCCATGTTCATACAGATGGTGGTGTAGATATTTCCATGTTTATAGAGATAGCGGTGTACTTATTTCCATGTGTAAAGAGATAGCTGTATAGATATTTCCATGTATATGCAGATAGCTGTGTAGATATTTCCATTTTCATGCAGATAGCGTTGTAGATATTTCCATGTTCAAACAGATAGCGGTGTAGATATTTCCATGTTCATACAGATAGCAGTGTAGATATTTCCATCTTTATAAAGATAGCGGTGAAGATGTATGCATGTTTACACAGATAGCGGTGTAGATATTTCCATGTTCATGCAGATAGCGGTGTAGATATTTCCATGTTCATCCAGATGGCTTTGTAGACATATCCATGTTCATACAGATGGCGGTGAAGATATTTCCATGTTCATACAGATAGCGGTGTAGATATTTCCATGTTCATACAGATTGCAGTGTAGACATTTCCATGTTCATACAGATGGCTGTGTAGATATATCCATGCTCATACAGATGGCGGTGAAGATATTTCCATGTTCATACAGATGGCGGTGTAGATATTTCCATGTTCATACCGTTAGCGGTGCTGATATTTCCATGTTCATACAGGTAGCTGTGTAGATATTTCCATGTTTACACAGATAGCAGTGTAGATATTTCTATGTTTATACACATAGCGGTGTAGATATTTCCATGTTTATACAGATAGCGGTGCTGATATTTCCATGTTTATGCAGATAGCGGTGTAGATATCTCCATCTAAATACAGATGGCGGTGTAGATATTTATATGTTCATACAGATGGCGGTGCAGATATTTCCATGTTTATACAGATGACGGTGAAGATATTTCCATGTTCATACAGATAGCGGTGTAGTTATTTCCATGTGTAAAGAGATAGCTGTGTAGATATTTCCATGTATATGCAGATAGCTGTGTAGATATTTCCATTTTCATGCAGATAGTGGTGTACATATTTCCCTGTTCAAACAGTTAGCGGTGTAGATATTTCCATGTTCATAGAGATAGCGGTGTAGATATTTCCATGTTTATACAGATAGCGGTGAAGATGTATGCATGTTTACACTGATAGCGGTGTAGATATTTCCATGTTCATCCAGATGGCTGTGTAGATATATCCATGTTCATACAGATAGCGGTGTAGATATTTCCATGTTCATACAGATAGCGGTGCAGATATTTCCATGTTCATCCAGATGGCTGTGTAGATATATCCATGTTCATACAGATGGCGGTGAAGATATTACCATGTTCATACAGATAGCGGTGTAGATATTTCCATGCTCATACAAATAGCGGTGTAGATATTTCCATGTTCATACAGATAGCGGTGTATGTATTTCCATGTTCATACAGATAGCGGTGTAGATATTTCCATTTTCATGCAGATAGCGGTGTACATATTTCCCTATTCAAACAGTTAGCAGTGTAGATATTTCCATGTTCATAAAGATAGCGGTGTATATATTTCCATGTTTATACAGATAGCGGTGAAGATGTATGCATGTTTACACAGATAGCGGTGTAGATAATTCCATGTTCATCCAGATGGCTGTGTAGATATTTCCACGTTCATCCAGATGGCTGTGTAGATATATCCATGTTCATACAGATGGCGTTGTAGATATTTCCATGGTCGTACTGATGGCAGTGTAGATATTTCCATGTTCATACAGGTGGCGGTGTAGATATTTCCATGTTTATACAGATAGCAGTGTAGTTATTTCCATGTTTATAGAGATAGCAGTGTAGATATTTCCATTGATATACAGATATCTGTGTAGATATTTGCATGGTCATACAGGTAGCGGTGTAGATATTTCCATGTTCGTACAGATAGCGGTGTAGATATTTCCATGTTCATACAGATAGCGGTGTAGATATTTCCATGTTCATACAGATAACGGTGTAGATATTTCCATGTTCATACAGTTAGCTGTCTAGATATTTCCATGTTCATACAGATGGTGGTATAGATATTTCCATGTTCGTACAGATGGCGGTGTAGATATTTCCATGTTCATAGAGATGGCGGTGTATATATTTCCATGTTTATGCAGATAGCAGTATAGATATTTCCATGTTTATACAGATGGTGGCGTAGATATTTCCATGTTTATAGAGATGGCGGTCTAGATATTTCCATGTTTACTGAGATAGTGGCGCAGTTATTTCCAAGTTTATAGAGACTGCGTTGTAGATGTTTCCATGTTTATACAGATAGCGGTGAAGATATTTCCATGTTTATACAGATAGCAGTGTAGATATTTCCATGTTTATAGAGATAGTTGTGTAGATAATTTCAATTTAATACAGAGAGCAGTGTAGGTATTTCCAAGTTCATACAGATAGTGGTGTAGATATTTCCACGTTTATAGAGATGGCGGTGCAGATATTTCCATGTTCATACAGAGGACGGTGTAGATATTTCCATGTTTATAGGGATGGCAGTGTAGATATTTTCATGTTTACACAGATGGCGGTGTAGATATTTCCATGTTTACACAGATAGCGGTGTAGACATTTCCTTGTTTACACAGATAGCGTTGTGGATATTTCCATGTTTATTCAGATAGCAGTGTAGATATTTCCATGTTTATACAGATAGCGGTGCGTATATTTCCATGTTTATTCAGATAGCGGTGCGGATATTTCCATGTTTATACAGATAGTTGCGCAGATATTTCCATGTTTATACAGATAGGGGTGTAGATATTTCCATCTTAATACAGATGGCGTTGTAGATATGTCCATGTTTGTACAGATGGCGGTGTAGATATTTCCATGTTCATACAGATGTCGGTGTAGATATTTCAAAGTTTATAGAGATAGCGCTGTAGTTATTTCCATATTTATAGAGAAATATATGTAGATATTTCCATGTATATTCAGATAGCTGTGTAGATAGATCCATGTTCATGCAGATAGCGGTGTAGATATTTCCATGTTCATCGAGATGCCAGTGTACATATATCCATGTTCATATAGATGGCGGTGAAGATATTTCCATGTTCATACAGATGGTGGTGTAGATATTTCCATGTTCATACTAATGGTGGTGTTGATATTTCCATGTTCATAGAGATGGCGCTGTAGATATTTCCATGTTCATACAAATGGCGGTGTAGATATTTCCATGTTCATAGAGATGGCGGTGTTGATATTTCCATATTTATAGAGATAGCAGTGTAGTTATTTCCATGTTTATAGAGATAGCAGTGTAGATATTTCCATTGATATACAGATAGCTGTGTAGATATTTGCATGCTCATACAGATAGCGGTGTAGATATTTCCATGTTCGTACAGATAGCAGTGTAGATATTTCCATGTTCATACAGATAGCGGTGTAGATATTTCCATGTTCATACAGATAACGGTGTAGATATTTCCATGTTCATACAGGTAGCGGTGTAGATATTTCCATGTTCATACAGTTAGCGGGGTAGATATTTCCATGTTCATACAGATGGCGGTATAGATATTTCCATGTTCATACAGATGGCGTTGTATATATTTCCATGTTCATAGAGATGGCGGTGTAGATATTTCCATGTTTATGCAGATAGCGGTATAGATATTTCCATGTTTATACAGACGGTGGTGTAGATATTTCCATGTTTATAGAGATGGCGGTGTAGATATTTCCATGTTCATAAAGATGGCGGTGTAAATATTTCCATGTTCGTACGGATGGCAGTGCAGATATTTCCATGTTCATACAGGCGGCGGTGTATATATTTCCGTGTTTATACAGATAGCTGTGTAGATATTTCCAAGTTCATACAGATAGCAGTGTATATATTTCCACGTTTATAGAGATGGCGGTGTAGATATTTCCATGTTCATACAGATGGCGGTGTAGATATTTCCATGTTTATAGAGATGGCGGTGTAGATATTTTCATGCTTACACAGATGGCAGTGTAGATATTTCCATGTTTCCACAGATAGCGGTGTAGACATTTCTATGTTTACACAGATAGCGGTGTGGATATTTCCATGTTTATACTGATAGCGGTGCGGTTATTTCCACGTTTGTACAGATAGTCGTGCAGATATTTCCATGTTTATACAGATATCGGTGTAGATATTTCCATCTTAAAACAGATGGAGGTGTAGATATGTCCATGTTCGTACAGATGGCGGTGTAGATATTTCCATGTTCATACAGATGGCGGTGTAGATATTTCGAAGTTTATAGAGATAGCGCTGTAGTTATTTCCATATCTATAGAGAAATCTGTGTAGATATTTCCATGTATATGCAGATAGCTGTGTAGATATTTCCATGTTCATACAGATAGCGGTGTAGATATTTCCATGTTCATAGAGATAACGGTGTAGATATTTACATCTTCATACAGATAGCGGTACAGATATTTCCGTGTTCATACAGTAAGCGGTGTAGATATTTCCATGTTCATACAGATGGCAGTGTAGATATTTACATGTTCATTCAGATGTCGGTGTAGATATTTCCATGTTTGTACAGATGGCGTTGTAGATATTTCCATGTTCATAGAGATGGCGGCGTAGATATTTCCATGTTTATGCAGATAGCGGTTTAGATATTTCCATGTTTATACAGATGGTGGTGTAGATATTTCTATGTTTATACAGATGGCGGTCTGGATATTTCCATGTTTATAGAGACAGTGGTGTAGTTATTTCAAAGCTTATAGAGACAGCATTGTAGATATTTCCATGTTTATACAGATAGCGGTGAAGTTATTTCCATGTTTATACAGATAGCGGTGTAGATATTTCCATGTTTATACAGATAGCAGTGTAAATATTTCCATGTTTATAGAGATACCAGTGTGGATATTTCCATTGATATACAGATAGCTGTGTAGATATTTACATGTTCATACAGATAGCGGTGTAGATATTTCCATGTTCATACAGATAGCGGTGTAGATATTTCCATGTTCATACAGATAGCGTTGTAGATATTTCCATGTTTATAGAGATGGCGGTGTAGATATTTTCATGCTTACACAGATGGCATTGTAGATATTTCCATGTTTACACAGATAGCGGTGTAGGCATTTCTATGTTTACACAGATAGCGGTGTGGATATTTCCATGTTTATGCAGATAGCGGTGTAGATATTTCCATGTTTATACAGAAAGCGGTGCGGTTATTTCCCTGTTTATACAGATAGTCGTGCAGATATTTCCATGTTTATACAGATATCGGTGTAGATATGTCCTTCTTAAAACAGATGGAGGTGTAGATATGTCCATGTTCGTACAGATGGCGGTGTAGATATTTCCATGTTCATACAGATGGCTTTGTAGATATTTCGAAGTTTATAGAGATAGTGCTGTAGTTATTTCCATATTTATAGAGAAATCTATGTAGATATTTCCATGTATATGCAGATAGCTGTGTAGATATTTCCATGTTCATGCAGATAGCGGTGTAGATATTTCGATGTTCATCCAGATGCCGGTGTACATATATCCATGTTCATACAGATAGCGGTGTAGATATTTCCATGTTCATACAGATAGCGGTGTAGATATTTCCATGTTCATACAGATAGCGGTGTAGGTATTTCCATGTTCATACAGATAGCGGTGTAGATATTTCCATGTTCATACAGTTAGCGGTGTAGATATTTCCATGTTCATACAGAGGGCGGTGTAGATATTTACATGTTCATACAGATGGCGGTGTAGATATTTCCATGTTCATACAGATAGCGGTGTAGAGATTTCCATGTTCATACAGATAGCGGTGTATATATTTCCATGTTCATACAGATAGCGGTCTAGAGATTTCCAGGTTCATACCAATAGCGGTGTAGACATTTCCATGTTCATACAGTTAGCGGTGTAGATATTTCCATGTTCGTACGGATGGCAGTGTAGATATTTCCATGTTCATACTGGTGGCGGTGTAGATATTTCCATGTTTATACAGATAGCAGTGTAGTTATTTATACAGATAGCAGTGTAGTTAGGGTTAGGGTTAGGGTTAGGGGTTAGGGTTAGGGGTTAGGGTTAGGGTTAGGGTTAGGGTTAGGGTTAGGGTTAGGGTTAGGGTTAGGGTTAGGGTTAGGGTTAGGGTTAGGGTTAGGGGTTAGGGGTTAGGGTTAGGGTTAGGGGTTAGGGTTAGGGTTAGGGTTAGGGTTAGGGTTAGGGTTAGGGTTAGGGTTAGGGTTAGGGTTAGGGGTTAGGGGTTAGGGTTAGGGTTAGGGGTTAGGGTTAGGGTTAGGGTTAGGGTTAGGGTTAGGGTTAGGGTTAGGGTTAGGGTTAGGGTTAGGGTTAGGGTTAGGGTTAGGGTTAGGGTTAGGGTTAGGGTTAGGGTTAGGGTTAGGGTTAGGGTTAGGGTTAGGGTTAGGGTTAGGGTTAGGGTTAGGGTTAGGGTTAGGGTTAGGGTTAGGGTTAGGGTTAGGGTTAGGGTTAGGGTTAGGGTTAGGGTTAGGGTTAGGGTTAGGGTTAGGGTTAGGGTTAGGGTTAGGGTTAGGGTTAGGGTTAGGGTTAGGGTTAGGGTTAGGGTTAGGGTTAGGGTTAGGGTTAGGGTTAGGGTTAGGGTTAGGGTTAGGGTTAGGGTTAGGGTTAGGGTTAGGGTTAGGGTTAGGGTTAGGGTTAGGGTTAGGGTTAGGGTTAGGGTTAGGGTTAGGGTTAGGGTTAGGGTTAGGGTTAGGGTTAGGGTTAGGGTTAGGGTTAGGGTTAGGGTTAGGGTTAGGGTTAGGGTTAGGGTTAGGGTTAGGGTTAGGGTTAGGGTTAGGGTTAGGGTTAGGGTTAGGGTTAGGGTTAGGGTTAGGGTTAGGGTTAGGGTTAGGGTTAGGGTTAGGGTTAGGGTTAGGGTTAGGGTTAGGGTTAGGGTTAGGGTTAGGGTTAGGGTTAGGGTTAGGGTTAGGGTTAGGGTTAGGGTTAGGGTTAGGGTTAGGGTTAGGGTTAGGGTTAGGGTTAGGGTTAGGGTTAGGGTTAGGGTTAGGGTTAGGGTTAGGGTTAGGGTTAGGGTTAGGGTTAGGGTTAGGGTTAGGGTTAGGGTTAGGGTTAGGGTTAGGGTTAGGGTTAGGGTTAGGGTTAGGGTTAGGGTTAGGGTTAGGGTTAGGGTTAGGGTTAGGGTTAGGGTTAGGGTTAGGGTTAGGGTTAGGGTTAGGGTTAGGGTTAGGGTTAGGGTTAGGGTTAGGGTTAGGGTTAGGGTTAGGGTTAGGGTTAGGGTTAGGGTTAGGGTTAGGGTTAGGGTTAGGGTTAGGGTTAGGGTTAGGGTTAGGGTTAGGGTTAGGGTTAGGGTTAGGGTTAGGGTTAGGGTTAGGGTTAGGGTTAGGGTTAGGGTTAGGGTTAGGGTTAGGGTTAGGGTTAGGGTTAGGGTTAGGGTTAGGGTTAGGGTTAGGGTTAGGGTTAGGGTTAGGGTTAGGGTTAGGGTTAGGGTTAGGGTTAGGGTTAGGGTTAGGGTTAGGGTTAGGGTTAGGGTTAGGGTTAGGGTTAGGGTTAGGGTTAGGGTTAGGGTTAGGGTTAGGGTTAGGGTTAGGGTTAGGGTTAGGGTTAGGGTTAGGGTTAGGGTTAGGGTTAGGGTTAGGGTTAGGGTTAGGGTTAGGGTTAGGGTTAGGGTTAGGGTTAGGGTTAGGGTTAGGGTTAGGGTTAGGGTTAGGGTTAGGGTTAGGGTTAGGGTTAGGGTTAGGGTTAGGGTTAGGGTTAGGGTTAGGGTTAGGGTTAGGGTTAGGGTTAGGGTTAGGGTTAGGGTTAGGGTTAGGGTTAGGGTTAGGGTTAGGGTTAGGGTTAGGGTTAGGGTTAGGGTTAGGGTTAGGGTTAGGGTTAGGGTTAGGGTTAGGGTTAGGGTTAGGGTTAGGGTTAGGGTTAGGGTTAGGGTTAGGGTTAGGGTTAGGGTTAGGGTTAGGGTTAGGGTTAGGGTTAGGGTTAGGGTTAGGGTTAGGGTTAGGGTTAGGGTTAGGGTTAGGGTTAGGGTTAGGGTTAGGGTTAGGGTTAGGGTTAGGGTTAGGGTTAGGGTTAGGGTTAGGGTTAGGGTTAGGGTTAGGGTTAGGGTTAGGGTTAGGGTTAGGGTTAGGGTTAGGGTTAGGGTTAGGGTTAGGGTTAGGGTTAGGGTTAGGGTTAGGGTTAGGGTTAGGGTTAGGGTTAGGGTTAGGGTTAGGGTTAGGGTTAGGGTTAGGGTTAGGGTTAGGGTTAGGGTTAGGGTTAGGGTTAGGGTTAGGGTTAGGGTTAGGGTTAGGGTTAGGGTTAGGGTTAGGGTTAGGGTTAGGGTTAGGGTTAGGGTTAGGGTTAGGGTTAGGGTTAGGGTTAGGGTTAGGGTTAGGGTTAGGGTTAGGGTTAGGGTTAGGGTTAGGGTTAGGGTTAGGGTTAGGGTTAGGGTTAGGGTTAGGGTTAGGGTTAGGGTTAGGGTTAGGGTTAGGGTTAGGGTTAGGGTTAGGGTTAGGGTTAGGGTTAGGGTTAGGGTTAGGGTTAGGGTTAGGGTTAGGGTTAGGGTTAGGGTTAGGGTTAGGGTTAGGGTTAGGGTTAGGGTTAGGGTTAGGGTTAGGGTTAGGGTTAGGGTTAGGGTTAGGGTTAGGGTTAGGGTTAGGGTTAGGGTTAGGGTTAGGGTTAGGGTTAGGGTTAGGGTTAGGGTTAGGGTTAGGGTTAGGGTTAGGGTTAGGGTTAGGGTTAGGGTTAGGGTTAGGGTTAGGGTTAGGGTTAGGGTTAGGGTTAGGGTTAGGGTTAGGGTTAGGGTTAGGGTTAGGGTTAGGGTTAGGGTTAGGGTTAGGGTTAGGGTTAGGGTTAGGGTTAGGGTTAGGGTTAGGGTTAGGGTTAGGGTTAGGGTTAGGGTTAGGGTTAGGGTTAGGGTTAGGGTTAGGGTTAGGGTTAGGGTTAGGGTTAGGGTAGGGTTAGGGTTAGGGTTAGGGTTAGGGTTAGGGTTAGGGTTAGGGTTAGGGTTAGGGTTAGGGTTAGGGTTAGGGTTAGGGTTAGGGTTAGGGTTAGGGTTAGGGTTAGGGTTAGGGTTAGGGTTAGGGTTAGGGTTAGGGTTAGGGTTAGGGTTAGGGTTAGGGTTAGGGTTAGGGTTAGGGTTAGGGTTAGGGTTAGGGTTAGGGTTAGGGTTAGGGTTAGGGTTAGGGTTAGGGTTAGGGTTAGGGTTAGGGTTAGGGTTAGGGTTAGGGTTAGGGTTAGGGTTAGGGTTAGGGTTAGGGTTAGGGTTAGGGTTAGGGTTAGGGTTAGGGTTAGGGTTAGGGTTAGGGTTAGGGTTAGGGTTAGGGTTAGGGTTAGGGTTAGGGTTAGGGTTAGGGTTAGGGTTAGGGTTAGGGTTAGGGTTAGGGTTAGGGTTAGGGTTAGGGTTAGGGTTAGGGTTAGGGTTAGGGTTAGGGTTAGGGTTAGGGTTAGGGTTAGGGTTAGGGTTAGGGTTAGGGTTAGGGTTAGGGTTAGGGTTAGGGTTAGGGTTAGGGTTAGGGTTAGGGTTAGGGTTAGGGTTAGGGTTAGGGTTAGGGTTAGGGTTAGGGTTAGGGTTAGGGTTAGGGTTAGGGTTAGGGTTAGGGTTAGGGTTAGGGTTAGGGTTAGGGTTAGGGTTAGGGTTAGGGTTAGGGTTAGGGTTAGGGTTAGGGTTAGGGTTAGGGTTAGGGTTAGGGTTAGGGTTAGGGTTAGGGTTAGGGTTAGGGTTAGGGTTAGGGTTAGGGTTAGGGTTAGGGTTAGGGTTAGGGTTAGGGTTAGGGTTAGGGTTAGGGTTAGGGTTAGGGTTAGGGTTAGGGTTAGGGTTAGGGTTAGGGTTAGGGTTAGGGTTAGGGTTAGGGTTAGGGTTAGGGTTAGGGTTAGGGTTAGGGTTAGGGTTAGGGTTAGGGTTAGGGTTAGGGTTAGGGTTAGGGTTAGGGTTAGGGTTAGGGTTAGGGTTAGGGTTAGGGTTAGGGTTAGGGTTAGGGTTAGGGTTAGGGTTAGGGTTAGGGTTAGGGTTAGGGTTAGGGTTAGGGTTAGGGTTAGGGTTAGGGTTAGGGTTAGGGTTAGGGTTAGGGTTAGGGTTAGGGTTAGGGTTAGGGTTAGGGTTAGGGTTAGGGTTAGGGTTAGGGTTAGGGTTAGGGTTAGGGTTAGGGTTAGGGTTAGGGTTAGGGTTAGGGTTAGGGTTAGGGTTAGGGTTAGGGTTAGGGTTAGGGTTAGGGTTAGGGTTAGGGTTAGGGTTAGGGTTAGGGTTAGGGTTAGGGTTAGGGTTAGGGTTAGGGTTAGGGTTAGGGTTAGGGTTAGGGTTAGGGTTAGGGTTAGGGTTAGGGTTAGGGTTAGGGTTAGGGTTAGGGTTAGGGTTAGGTTTTAGGGTTAGGGTTAGGGTTAGGGTTAGGGTTAGGGTTAGGGTTAGGGTTAGGGTTAGGGTTAGGGTTAGGGTTAGGGTTAGGGTTAGGGTTAGGGTTAGGGTTAGGGTTAGGGTTAGGGTTAGGGTTAGGGTTAGGGTTAGGGTTAGGGTTAGGGTTAGGGTTAGGGTTAGGGTTAGGGTTAGGGTTAGGGTTAGGGTTAGGGTTAGGGTTAGGGTTAGGGTTAGGGTTAGGGTTAGGGTTAGGGTTAGGGTTAGGGTTAGGGTTAGGGTTAGGGTTAGGGTTAGGGTTAGGGTTAGGGTTAGGGTTAGGGTTAGGGTTAGGGTTAGGGTTAGGGTTAGGGTTAGGGTTAGGGTTAGGGTTAGGGTTAGGGTTAGGGTTAGGGTTAGGGTTAGGGTTAGGGTTAGGGTTAGGGTTAGGGTTAGGGTTAGGGTTAGGGTTAGGGTTAGGGTTAGGGTTAGGGTTAGGGTTAGGGTTAGGGTTAGGGTTAGGGTTAGGGTTAGGGTTAGGGTTAGGGTTAGGGTTAGGGTTAGGGTTAGGGTTAGGGTTAGGGTTAGGGTTAGGGTTAGGGTTAGGGTTAGGGTTAGGGTTAGGGTTAGGGTTAGGGTTAGGGTTAGGGTTAGGGTTAGGGTTAGGGTTAGGGTTAGGGTTAGGGTTAGGGTTAGGGTTAGGGTTAGGGTTAGGGTTAGGGTTAGGGTTAGGGTTAGGGTTAGGGTTAGGGTTAGGGTTAGGGTTAGGGTTAGGGTTAGGGTTAGGGTTAGGGTTAGGGTTAGGGTTAGGGTTAGGGTTAGGGTTAGGGTTAGGGTTAGGGTTAGGGTTAGGGTTAGGGTTAGGGTTAGGGTTAGGGTTAGGGTTAGGGTTAGGGTTAGGGTTAGGGTTAGGGTTAGGGTTAGGGTTAGGGTTAGGGTTAGGGTTAGGGTTAGGGTTAGGGTTAGGGTTAGGGTTAGGGTTAGGGTTAGGGTTAGGGTTAGGGTTAGGGTTAGGGTTAGGGTTAGGGTTAGGGTTAGGGTTAGGGTTAGGGTTAGGGTTAGGGTTAGGGTTAGGGTTAGGGTTAGGGTTAGGGTTAGGGTTAGGGTTAGGGTTAGGGTTAGGGTTAGGGTTAGGGTTAGGGTTAGGGTTAGGGTTAGGGTTAGGGTTAGGGTTAGGGTTAGGGTTAGGGTTAGGGTTAGGGTTAGGGTGGGTTAGGGTTAGGGTTAGGGTTAGGGTTAGGGTTAGGGTTAGGGTTAGGGTTAGGGTTAGGGTTAGGGTTAGGGTTAGGGTTAGGGTTAGGGTTAGGGTTAGGGTTAGGGTTAGGGTTAGGGTTAGGGTTAGGGTTAGGGTTAGGGTTAGGGTTAGGGTTAGGGTTAGGGTTAGGGTTAGGGTTAGGGTTAGGGTTAGGGTTAGGGTTAGGGTTAGGGTTAGGGTTAGGGTTAGGGTTAGGGTTAGGGTTAGGGTTAGGGTTAGGGTTAGGGTTAGGGTTAGGGTTAGGGTTAGGGTTAGGGTTAGGGTTAGGGTTAGGGTTAGGGTTAGGGTTAGGGTTAGGGTTAGGGTTAGGGTTAGGGTTAGGGTTAGGGTTAGGGTTAGGGTTAGGGTTAGGGTTAGGGTTAGGGTTAGGGTTAGGGTTAGGGTTAGGGTTAGGGTTAGGGTTAGGGTTAGGGTTAGGGTTAGGGTTAGGGTTAGGGTTAGGGTTAGGGTTAGGGTTAGGGTTAGGGTTAGGGTTAGGGTTAGGGTTAGGGTTAGGGTTAGGGTTAGGGTTAGGGTTAGGGTTAGGGTTAGGGTTAGGGTTAGGGTTAGGGTTAGGGTTAGGGTTAGGGTTAGGTTAGGGTTAGGGTTAGGGTTAGGGTTAGGGTTAGGGTTAGGGTTAGGGTTAGGGTTAGGGTTAGGGTTAGGGTTAGGGTTAGGGTTAGGGTTAGGGTTAGGGTTAGGGTTAGGGTTAGGGTTAGGGTTAGGGTTAGGGTTAGGGTTAGGGTTAGGGTTAGGGTTAGGGTTAGGGTTAGGGTTAGGGTTAGGGTTAGGGTTAGGGTTAGGGTTAGGGTTAGGGTTAGGGTTAGGGTTAGGGTTAGGGTTAGGGTTAGGGTTAGGGTTAGGGTTAGGGTTAGGGTTAGGGTTAGGGTTAGGGTTAGGGTTAGGGTTAGGGTTAGGGTTAGGGTTAGGGTTAGGGTTAGGGTTAGGGTTAGGGTTAGGGTTAGGGTTAGGGTTAGGGTTAGGGTTAGGGTTAGGGTTAGGGTTAGGGTTAGGGTTAGGGTTAGGGTTAGGGTTAGGGTTAGGGTTAGGGTTAGGGTTAGGGTTAGGGTTAGGGTTAGGGTTAGGGTTAGGGTTAGGGTTAGGGTTAGGGTTAGGGTTAGGGTTAGGGTTAGGGTTAGGGTTAGGGTTAGGGTTAGGGAGGTTAGGGTTAGGGTTAGGGTTAGGGTTAGGGTTAGGGTTAGGGTTAGGGTTAGGGTTAGGGTTAGGGTTAGGGTTAGGGTTAGGGTTAGGGTTAGGGTTAGGGTTAGGGTTAGGGTTAGGGTTAGGGTTAGGGTTAGGGTTAGGGTTAGGGTTAGGGTTAGGGTTAGGGTTAGGGTTAGGGTTAGGGTTAGGGTTAGGGTTAGGGTTAGGGTTAGGGTTAGGGTTAGGGTTAGGGTTAGGGTTAGGGTTAGGGTTAGGGTTAGGGTTAGGGTTAGGGTTAGGGTTAGGGTTAGGGTTAGGGTTAGGGTTAGGGTTAGGGTTAGGGTTAGGGTTAGGGTTAGGGTTAGGGTTAGGGTTAGGGTTAGGGTTAGGGTTAGGGTTAGGGTTAGGGTTAGGGTTAGGGTTAGGGTTAGGGTTAGGGTTAGGGTTAGGGTTAGGGTTAGGGTTAGGGTTAGGGTTAGGGTTAGGGTTAGGGTTAGGGTTAGGGTTAGGGTTAGGGTTAGGGTTAGGGTTAGGGTTAGGGTTAGGGTTAGGGTTAGGGTTAGGGTTAGGGTTAGGGTTAGGGTTAGGGTTAGGGTTAGGGTTAGGGTTAGGGTTAGGGTTAGGGTTAGGGTTAGGGTTAGGGTTAGGGTTAGGGTTAGGGTTAGGGTTAGGGTTAGGGTTAGGGTTAGGGTTAGGGTTAGGGTTAGGGTTAGGGTTAGGGTTAGGGTTAGGGTTAGGGTTAGGGTTAGGGTTAGGGTTAGGGTTAGGGTTAGGGTTAGGGTTAGGGTTAGGGTTAGGGTTAGGGTTAGGGTTAGGGTTAGGGTTAGGGTTAGGGTTAGGGTTAGGGTTAGGGTTAGGGTTAGGGTTAGGGTTAGGGTTAGGGTTAGGGTTAGGGTTAGGGTTAGGGTTAGGGTTAGGGTTAGGGTTAGGGTTAGGGTTAGGGTTAGGGTTAGGGTTAGGGTTAGGGTTAGGGTTAGGGTTAGGGTTAGGGTTAGGGTTAGGGTTAGGGTTAGGGTTAGGGTTAGGGTTAGGGTTAGGGTTAGGGTTAGGGTTAGGGTTAGGGTTAGGGTTAGGGTTAGGGTTAGGGTTAGGGTTAGGGTTAGGGTTAGGGTTAGGGTTAGGGTTAGGGTTAGGGTTAGGGTTAGGGTTAGGGTTAGGGTTAGGGTTAGGGTTAGGGTTAGGGTTAGGGTTAGGGTTAGGGTTAGGGTTAGGGTTAGGGTTAGGGTTAGGGAGGTTAGGGTTAGGGTTAGGGTTAGGGTTAGGGTTAGGGTTAGGGTTAGGGTTAGGGTTAGGGTTAGGGTTAGGGTTAGGGTTAGGGTTAGGGTTAGGGTTAGGGTTAGGGTTAGGGTTAGGGTTAGGGTTAGGGTTAGGGTTAGGGTTAGGGTTAGGGTTAGGGTTAGGGTTAGGGTTAGGGTTAGGGTTAGGGTTAGGGTTAGGGTTAGGGTTAGGGTTAGGGTTAGGGTTAGGGTTAGGGTTAGGGTTAGGGTTAGGGTTAGGGTTAGGGTTAGGGTTAGGGTTAGGGTTAGGGTTAGGGTTAGGGTTAGGGTTAGGGTTAGGGTTAGGGTTAGGGTTAGGGTTAGGGTTAGGGTTAGGGTTAGGGTTAGGGTTAGGGTTAGGGTTAGGGTTAGGGTTAGGGTTAGGGTTAGGGTTAGGGTTAGGGTTAGGGTTAGGGTTAGGGTTAGGGTTAGGGTTAGGGTTAGGGTTAGGGTTAGGGTTAGGTTAGGGTTAGGGTTAGGGTTAGGGTTAGGGTTAGGGTTAGGGTTAGGGTTAGGGTTAGGGTTAGGGTTAGGGTTAGGGTTAGGGTTAGGGTTAGGGTTAGGGTTAGGGTTAGGGTTAGGGTTAGGGTTAGGGTTAGGGTTAGGGTTAGGGTTAGGGTTAGGGTTAGGGTTAGGGTTAGGGTTAGGGTTAGGGTTAGGGTTAGGGTTAGGGTTAGGGTTAGGGTTAGGGTTAGGGTTAGGGTTAGGGTTAGGGTTAGGGTTAGGGTTAGGGTTAGGGTTAGGGTTAGGGTTAGGGTTAGGGTTAGGGTTAGGGTTAGGGTTAGGGTTAGGGTTAGGGTTAGGGTTAGGGTTAGGGTTAGGGTTAGGGTTAGGGTTAGGGTTAGGGTTAGGGTTAGGGTTAGGGTTAGGGTTAGGGTTAGGGTTAGGGTTAGGGTTAGGGTTAGGGTTAGGGTTAGGGTTAGGGTTAGGGTTAGGGTTAGGGTTAGGGTTAGGGTTAGGGTTAGGGTTAGGGTTAGGGTTAGGGTTAGGGTTAGGGTTAGGGTTAGGGTTAGGGTTAGGGTTAGGGTTAGGGTTAGGGTTAGGGTTAGGGTTAGGGTTAGGGTTAGGGTTAGGGTTAGGGTTAGGGTTAGGGTTAGGGTTAGGGTTAGGGTTAGGGTTAGGGTTAGGGTTAGGGTTAGGGTTAGGGTTAGGGTTAGGGTTAGGGTTAGGGTTAGGGTTAGGGTTAGGGTTAGGGTTAGGGTTAGGGTTAGGGTTAGGGTTAGGGTTAGGGTTAGGGTTAGGGTTAGGGTTAGGGTTAGGGTTAGGGTTAGGGTTAGGGTTAGGGTTAGGGTTAGGGTTAGGGTTAGGGTTAGGGTTAGGGTTAGGGTTAGGGTTAGGGTTAGGGTTAGGGTTAGGGTTAGGGTTAGGGTTAGGGTTAGGGTTAGGGTTAGGGTTAGGGTTAGGGTTAGGGTTAGGGTTAGGGTTAGGGTTAGGGTTAGGGTTAGGGTTAGGGTTAGGGTTAGGGTTAGGGTTAGGGTTAGGGTTAGGGTTAGGGTTAGGGTTAGGGTTAGGGTTAGGGTTAGGGTTAGGGTTAGGGTTAGGGTTAGGGTTAGGGTTAGGGTTAGGGTTAGGGTTAGGGTTAGGGTTAGGGTTAGGGTTAGGGTTAGGGTTAGGGTTAGGGTTAGGGTTAGGGTTAGGGTTAGGGTTAGGGTTAGGTTAGGGTTAGGGTTAGGGTTAGGGTTAGGGTTAGGGTTAGGGTTAGGGTTAGGGTTAGGGTTAGGGTTAGGGTTAGGGTTAGGGTTAGGGTTAGGGTTAGGGTTAGGGTTAGGGTTAGGGTTAGGGTTAGGGTTAGGGTTAGGGTTAGGGTTAGGGTTAGGGTTAGGGTTAGGGTTAGGGTTAGGGTTAGGGTTAGGGTTAGGGTTAGGGTTAGGGTTAGGGTTAGGGTTAGGGTTAGGGTTAGGGTTAGGGTTAGGGTTAGGGTTAGGGTTAGGGTTAGGGTTAGGGTTAGGGTTAGGGTTAGGGTTAGGGTTAGGGTTAGGGTTAGGGTTAGGGTTAGGGTTAGGGTTAGGGTTAGGGTTAGGGTTAGGGTTAGGGTTAGGGTTAGGGTTAGGGTTAGGGTTAGGGTTAGGGTTAGGGTTAGGGTTAGGGTTAGGGTTAGGGTTAGGGTTAGGGTTAGGGTTAGGGTTAGGGTTAGGGTTAGGGTTAGGGTTAGGGTTAGGGTTAGGGTTAGGGTTAGGGTTAGGGTTAGGGTTAGGGTTAGGGTTAGGGTTAGGGTTAGGGTTAGGGTTAGGGTTAGGGTTAGGGTTAGGGTTAGGGTTAGGGTTAGGGTTAGGGTTAGGGTTAGGGTTAGGGTTAGGGTTAGGGTTAGGGTTAGGGTTAGGGTTAGGGTTAGGGTTAGGGTTAGGGTTAGGGTTAGGGTTAGGGTTAGGGTTAGGGTTAGGGTTAGGGTTAGGGTTAGGGTTAGGGTTAGGGTTAGGGTTAGGGTTAGGGTTAGGGTTAGGGTTAGGGTTAGGGTTAGGGTTAGGGTTAGGGTTAGGGTTAGGGTTAGGGTTAGGGTTAGGGTTAGGGTTAGGGTTAGGGTTAGGGTTAGGGTTAGGGTTAGGGTTAGGGTTAGGGTTAGGGTTAGGGTTAGGGTTAGGGTTAGGGTTAGGGTTAGGGTTAGGGTTAGGGTTAGGGTTAGGGTTAGGGTTAGGGTTAGGGTTAGGGTTAGGGTTAGGGTTAGGGTTAGGGTTAGGGTTAGGGTTAGGGTTAGGGTTAGGGTTAGGGTTAGGGTTAGGGTTAGGGTTAGGGTTAGGGTTAGGGTTAGGGTTAGGGTTAGGGTTAGGGTTAGGGTTAGGGTTAGGGTTAGGGTTAGGGTTAGGGTTAGGGTTAGGGTTAGGGTTAGGGTTAGGGTTAGGGTTAGGGTTAGGGTTAGGGTTAGGGTTAGGGTTAGGGTTAGGGTTAGGGTTAGGGTTAGGGTTAGGGTTAGGGTTAGGGTTAGGGTTAGGGTTAGGGTTAGGGTTAGGGTTAGGGTTAGGGTTAGGGTTAGGGTTAGGGTTAGGGTTAGGGTTAGGGTTAGGGTTAGGGTTAGGGTTAGGGTTAGGGTTAGGGTTAGGGTTAGGGTTAGGGTTAGGGTTAGGGTTAGGGTTAGGGTTAGGGTTAGGGTTAGGGTTAGGGTTAGGGTTAGGGTTAGGGTTAGGGTTAGGGTTAGGGTTAGGGTTAGGGTTAGGGTTAGGGTTAGGGTTAGGGTTAGGGTTAGGGTTAGGGTTAGGGTTAGGGTTAGGGTTAGGGTTAGGGTTAGGGTTAGGGTTAGGGTTAGGGTTAGGGTTAGGGTTAGGGTTAGGGTTAGGGTTAGGGTTAGGGTTAGGGTTAGGGTTAGGGTTAGGGTTAGGGTTAGGGTTAGGGTTAGGGTTAGGGTTAGGGTTAGGGTTAGGGTTAGGGTTAGGGTTAGGGTTAGGGTTAGGGTTAGGGTTAGGGTTAGGGTTAGGGTTAGGGTTAGGGTTAGGGTTAGGGTTAGGGTTAGGGTTAGGGTTAGGGTTAGGGTTAGGGTTAGGGTTAGGGTTAGGGTTAGGGTTAGGGTTAGGGTTAGGGTTAGGGTTAGGGTTAGGGTTAGGGTTAGGGTTAGGGTTAGGGTTAGGGTTAGGGTTAGGGTTAGGGTTAGGGTTAGGGTTAGGGTTAGGGTTAGGGTTAGGGTTAGGGTTAGGGTTAGGGTTAGGGTTAGGGTTAGGGTTAGGGTTAGGGTTAGGGTTAGGGTTAGGGTTAGGGTTAGGGTTAGGGTTAGGGTTAGGGTTAGGGTTAGGGTTAGGGTTAGGGTTAGGGTTAGGGTTAGGGTTAGGGTTAGGGTTAGGGTTAGGGTTAGGGTTAGGGTTAGGGTTAGGGTTAGGGTTAGGGTTAGGGTTAGGGTTAGGGTTAGGGTTAGGGTTAGGGTTAGGGTTAGGGTTAGGGTTAGGGTTAGGGTTAGGGTTAGGGTTAGGGTTAGGGTTAGGGTTAGGGTTAGGGTTAGGGTTAGGGTTAGGGTTAGGGTTAGGGTTAGGGTTAGGGTTAGGGTTAGGGTTAGGGTTAGGGTTAGGGTTAGGGTTAGGGTTAGGGTTAGGGTTAGGGTTAGGGTTAGGGTTAGGGTTAGGGTTAGGGTTAGGGTTAGGGTTAGGGTTAGGGTTAGGGTTAGGGTTAGGGTTAGGGTTAGGGTTAGGGTTAGGGTTAGGGTTAGGGTTAGGGTTAGGGTTAGGGTTAGGGTTAGGGTTAGGGTTAGGGTTAGGGTTAGGGTTAGGGTTAGGGTTAGGGTTAGGGTTAGGGTTAGGGTTAGGGTTAGGGTTAGGGTTAGGGTTAGGGTTAGGGTTAGGGTTAGGGTTAGGGTTAGGGTTAGGGTTAGGGTTAGGGTTAGGGTTAGGGTTAGGGTTAGGGTTAGGGTTAGGGTTAGGGTTAGGGTTAGGGTTAGGGTTAGGGTTAGGGTTAGGGTTAGGGTTAGGGTTAGGGTTAGGGTTAGGGTTAGGGTTAGGGTTAGGGTTAGGGTTAGGGTTAGGGTTAGGGTTAGGGTTAGGGTTAGGGTTAGGGTTAGGGTTAGGGTTAGGGTTAGGGTTAGGGTTAGGGTTAGGGTTAGGGTTAGGGTTAGGGTTAGGGTTAGGGTTAGGGTTAGGGTTAGGGTTAGGGTTAGGGTTAGGGTTAGGGTTAGGGTTAGGGTTAGGGTTAGGGTTAGGGTTAGGGTTAGGGTTAGGGTTAGGGTTAGGGTTAGGGTTAGGGTTAGGGTTAGGGTTAGGGTTAGGGTTAGGGTTAGGGTTAGGGTTAGGGTTAGGGTTAGGGTTAGGGTTAGGGTTAGGGTTAGGGTTAGGGTTAGGGTTAGGGTTAGGGTTAGGGTTAGGGTTAGGGTTAGGGTTAGGGTTAGGGTTAGGGTTAGGGTTAGGGTTAGGGTTAGGGTTAGGGTTAGGGTTAGGGTTAGGGTTAGGGTTAGGGTTAGGGTTAGGGTTAGGGTTAGGGTTAGGGTTAGGGTTAGGGTTAGGGTTAGGGTTAGGGTTAGGGTTAGGGTTAGGGTTAGGGTTAGGGTTAGGGTTAGGGTTAGGGTTAGGGTTAGGGTTAGGGTTAGGGTTAGGGTTAGGGTTAGGGTTAGGGTTAGGGTTAGGGTTAGGGTTAGGGTTAGGGTTAGGGTTAGGGTTAGGGTTAGGGTTAGGGTTAGGGTTAGGGTTAGGGTTAGGGTTAGGGTTAGGGTTAGGGTTAGGGTTAGGGTTAGGGTTAGGGTTAGGGTTAGGGTTAGGGTTAGGGTTAGGGTTAGGGTTAGGGTTAGGGTTAGGGTTAGGGTTAGGGTTAGGGTTAGGGTTAGGGTTAGGGTTAGGGTTAGGGTTAGGGTTAGGGTTAGGGTTAGGGTTAGGGTTAGGGTTAGGGTTAGGGTTAGGGTTAGGGTTAGGGTTAGGGTTAGGGTTAGGGTTAGGGTTAGGGTTAGGGTTAGGGTTAGGGTTAGGGTTAGGGTTAGGGTTAGGGTTAGGGTTAGGGTTAGGGTTAGGGTTAGGGTTAGGGTTAGGGTTAGGGTTAGGTTAGGGTTAGGGTTAGGGTTAGGGTTAGGGTTAGGGTTAGGGTTAGGGTTAGGGTTAGGGTTAGGGTTAGGGTTAGGGTTAGGGTTAGGGTTAGGGTTAGGGTTAGGGTTAGGGTTAGGGTTAGGGTTAGGGTTAGGGTTAGGGTTAGGGTTAGGGTTAGGGTTAGGGTTAGGGTTAGGGTTAGGGTTAGGGTTAGGGTTAGGGTTAGGGTTAGGGTTAGGGTTAGGGTTAGGGTTAGGGTTAGGGTTAGGGTTAGGGTTAGGGTTAGGGTTAGGGTTAGGGTTAGGGTTAGGGTTAGGGTTAGGGTTAGGGTTAGGGTTAGGGTTAGGGTTAGGGTTAGGGTTAGGGTTAGGGTTAGGGTTAGGGTTAGGGTTAGGGTTAGGGTTAGGGTTAGGGTTAGGGTTAGGGTTAGGGTTAGGGTTAGGGTTAGGGTTAGGGTTAGGGTTAGGGTTAGGGTTAGGGTTAGGGTTAGGGTTAGGGTTAGGGTTAGGGTTAGGGTTAGGGTTAGGGTTAGGGTTAGGGTTAGGGTTAGGGTTAGGGTTAGGGTTAGGGTTAGGGTTAGGGTTAGGGTTAGGGTTAGGGTTAGGGTTAGGGTTAGGGTTAGGGTTAGGGTAGTAGGGTTAGGGTTAGGGTTAGGGTTAGGGTTAGGGTTAGGGTTAGGGTTAGTAGTTAGGGTTAGGGTTAGGGTTAGGGTTAGGGTTAGGGTTAGGGTTAGGGTTAGGGTTAGGGTTAGGGTTAGGGTTAGGGTTAGGGTTAGGGTTAGGGTTAGGGTTAGGGTTAGGGTTAGGGTTAGGGTTAGGGTTAGGGTTAGGGTTAGGGTTAGGGTTAGGGTTAGGGTTGTTAGGGTTAGGGTTAAGGTATAGTAGGTAGAGTAAGGAGAGAAAAAAAAAGAAAAAAAAAAGAAAGAAAAAGA